>NC_030677.2:106528535-107925410 GCF_000004195.4 Xenopus tropicalis
GTGAGGTCCCAGAAATGTAGGTCCCCCAAGGATAGTATCGGATACACAATACATGCACAGATTTTATCGTTATCTGATTGAAATTTCCTAACTTGTCCAACTAACTGAGCGACCAATTGCCATGGTACAAAAATTATCAGGCCCACGCATGGTCCACAAATCGTCAGGGCAGGAGTACTTTCATAGTGTAACACTGCCAAATTTTTATTTTTTTCAGGGATCCCTGGAATGTCCAAGGCAGGCACATTGTACAATAATATTTCCAACTTTATTAAACTGTGCATGTGTCCATCATCGGATCCTTGGGAGAATGAGTAGATGTTAGTTCCATGCTCAGAGCAATTGCATTGTTAGCATTATGCTTTGTTTATATAATATTGACATATTGGCACTTTGTAGGGATTATACATGAGTCTGTGCCCAAAATAGCCAAACTAAAAGGTCTGATGCATAAATGAGCAAGTTCTGATTCAGGTCCTATTTGCAGACTGCTGTTTTGCTGCTCTGCCATGAATAGGATTTCTTAACATCAAATGTTACTCAATAGTCAATAAACAGTAACATAACTAGTACTAAAGGGGCCCCATGTCCCTGGTAGTTCCACCACTGGCATTAGAATTAAATAAGACCCTGCTTCATCTTAATAAACCATTTTCATAAAAATATACTTTTTTATTTGTATGTGCTATTGGGTATTCCTAAATAGAAAATTGCCATTGTAACAATTGTGATTGTGCTTGGCCACATAAACAAATTAATGGACAGAGTTCTGGCTTTTGCTTCCACACTTCTAACTGTTACAGTTAGAGCTGCATTATTTCTGGTCATGTAATCTCTGAGGGATCTTTGAGCGATTCTTCTAATAGGTCATTTAGCATAATATAAACTATCTGTTAGTTTTCATGTATTCATTCTAGGGGTATAGTTTTCCTTTAAAAAAGTTACAGATATATACAAGATTAGATTTTCAGTCCCACAGCTAAAGGAATGTGATAAAGCCTCATACCTGGGGGCAAATAATAAATAACTACAGCAGCCAAATCCAAATGAAACTGGTATTTAGTCGTTGTGAGTCACTAGACAAGGGGAAATTGTACTCAACACTAAAACAGTAGAAAATATGCTGAATGCTGGCCATACATAGGCCAACATTGGCTGCTGATGTTAGGCCCGTGCACTGAAATGTAATCAGGACTTGGGAAGGTTGATTGAAAAATCCCATCAGTTGAGTACATTATTGGGCTATAGATATGGTCCTCTCCTCACAGGTCTTTATGGAGCCCCTATGGTATCTGACTTTTGGCCTGGGGTCCAAACAATCATGTCAACCTATTTTGTACCCTACCTAAGTATATCCCCAGCTTTCTTATGATACAATCAGAAAGAACAAGTTTTGTAAGACTTTCAGTATATGTATGCAAGCTGGATGATCAGTCAGTCAATTTGTCAGGCAGGCTTGATAATGTCATCTGCTAATGCAGCATGTCAACCAGTGCAGGAAGTGAAGGGAGTGAAGAGATTCCACAAAAAAAAGGTGGCCTTACTGTATTTATCAGTACGTTTGGCTCATGGGACAATTAGTTAGATACTGTACAGGGGGAAAACTGTACACAGCATGAAAGTGCAGTCCCTAAATCAGATTGGACAGTGTCATTTCTGTGGTACATATTTCAGCAGCCTCATATCCCTTCTAAGAAAGCATTTTTATCAAGGACCTTATCTACACATGGAAACCTCCTTTTGCTAAATGTATTTGCAAATGTGCACTTCTATAAAATTATATCTAAATTAAATATAGCTAAAGCTATTTATATATCCAGCCTCACTGACCTCTCCTATCGCTAATCAGTTGCTTAGCAACTTTCATTGTTACCATAGTTTTTAATCTAATGCATGTAGGTCCAACAAGTCCACAGTGTTGCCAGTAAAGTGGCTTAAATCACAAGCAATTACACTAATGTTACACGATTTGGAATGGATACACCATTTACTGTGAGAATTGTATCAAAGTCCTTGTTCAACTAAGATTCTTTTATTGTGGTCTACATGTTTTTAGAGACCTCTTTCATACATCATATTTATCTGTCCATTTGGTAAAAATTATTTAGTTGTCCTTACGTATTTGGTTATACCATGTGCATTTCTATGCCTGCAAAAATCCTGTTTTTCCACACTATTTTTAAAAACCATACACTCCTCTCAAAAAATATTTACATAAGGGATTTTAAAAAATACAAAAACGTAAACTGGCCATTATAAATAAATAAAACACATAAATGTGATGCCTTTAACCCTTTAAGTGATTTTATTGCATTTCGCATTGTTCTTTGTTTGTTTTCTTTGCCCATGGAAATTTTGTCTGCTATATATCGATTTGGGTACCTCTGTACACCACACAATTTGGTAAATCTATGCATATTGGGCATCAAACTGTTCAGTAGACCCATGGTATTCATATTTAGAATGTTTTATATTGATACATTACAAAATGTGGGGGTACATAATGGGGTAAAATGCAAGCTTTGTTTTTTATTTATTTTATTTATTTATTTATTTTATTTATCCATTTTTGTTTATCAGAATGTATACTTTCGGAAAATATATGGTTTTCTAGGGTCTCTGTACTTTTAGGGGATCTTATGGCACACAATACACATACCAGGTGCTAAAATTATATACCTCAGACCTGCAAATTCAAATGCCCTGTTTTCATTTGGGTGCCTCTGTACGCCATATAGTTTGATAAAGTGGAAGGTTTGGGAATGCATTGTGGTTCCATAGTTTGGAGTAGAAAGACTTGGGTGCCCATTTTCATCAGAATGTGTACTTTCCAAAAATATATGGTTTTGGGGGGGGGGGGTATCAACATTTTTTTGTGTTTATACCCCAATGCAGTAAATGTGTTGAATTTTTCAGTAGCTAAAGAGAGCTCCAGGGAAATTTGTATGCATTAAAGGACATGTAAAACCCCACACACAAAAATTTAATCAGTGAACAGCCTCTTTGAAATCTTTCAATACCTGCCACACTGGTTGTCCAGAGGTTAATAGTAAGGCTGCAGCATCCCCTTTATCACTTAGATTTCCTTCTCCTCCTCTAACCCACTCGCCCCCCTCCCTCAGGAATTTGCTTTGGCTGTTGGCTTGTGGGCATGCTCAGTTGTTCTAAGCTCAGATTACTAAACACGCCCCCCCAGTCTAGCAGCCAGTGAAGAGATGGCATTGCTGGTTCCCATAAAACTCAGCTCTAGCTGTCTGCTTCAGTTTTTTTCTAACCTACTCTCCTGAGCTCAGCTCAAACAAAGCAGAACTTTTATCAAAGAAGTTCTGCCTGTGTGAGCCTGTATTCTTGATGAAATGTATGCTGAATAAGGGTCTGTGTGTGTGTACGCTGCTTGCAAATTTAAATGTATCTGATTTTGTATCAGAGGAAAAATGGCCACTGGGTGAAAACTGTGTAGGGAACTGGTAAATTATGCCTTTTCCCACTCTGTGGTCCCCTAGTTCTCTAGACAGCTATAAGGGTCCTTAATGTAATGGGAAGTAAGTCCCTTGTTCCTGGGTCATAGTATGACCCCTTGTGCATTTACACACTTTGGCCATAGGGTGTCACTGTGGGTATAAAAGGCTGAGCAGCCATGAGGCAAAAAGCCATTTTGTGGAGCTCTCTCCACAAGAGGAGAGCTCTACTCTGAATAGGTAGCTTTAGAAAGAATAGGCAGTTCCTGTTATAGATCACACTAGGTGTGATAGACAGACAGGGCTATTTAGTGAGCCGCATTTGCTCCAACCAGGATTGTAGAGGCATTATAAGCCGGGTGTAATACTGCCCAGAGTAGGGTAACAGTGTACAGACCTAGGGTTAGATAGTGATCACCCAGGTTCCACTGGAAGCATATACCTGAAAGCTGGGAGTTAACCCCTTGTGCCCTACAGCTAAAGGGTCAGTGTGACATATTCTTGTAAGTACTGCCTATGCTGTGAAATGCTACTGCCTGCCTATTCTGTAATTACTCCTAAGTGGCTGTGTAAATAAACAGTTCATGGTTTCAATGTTAAGAACCACTGGCGCCCATTTATTGAGAAATACAACACATATCCACCTGGCCTCCATACAAAGCGAGGGCTCACCCCTGAAGGATACAGTCTCATCCTGGGTAAAATACGGTGTAGCTTGTGGTAATTAAAGGGCTAATTTACTATAAGCTTACATTTGGCGCGGCCAAAGTGGGGCCTGTACCAGGTGTTGTGTTGTGAGAAAGACGCTGGCAGGAAACTTCTGTGGTTCTTAGTTTCCGCACGCCACGTCTACTAATAATTAAGGTACAATGGAGGCAGAGCAGAAAAACCCTGAGATAGGAAGTGAAATGGATGACATGACCATGATAGAGCACCGTGAAGTATATGAATGGGCAGTGTATGAGAAAATAAATCCACGGCAAGCATTTGCTGTGGACCGAGTACACAGGGACAAACCCTTGGACCTTGTCGATAAAAATGTGGAAAGTTATGACAAGTTGTCCGGCTCTTATCGGCTTGCTGACAAGACATCACGAAAAAAGGGGTGTTTAACATTATTATATAGGGCTCCGAGGGATGTGTTTGATAACACAGGGCCCTATACTATTTTCCCAGAGGGTGCCTTTCCTGATGGCTGCCCGGTTGTATACTCCAAGCGATGCAGGTCTGAGACAGAGAAGGGTGGTGTGAAAGTGGAAGCACCGACACCCATGGCAGTATCAGAGGGTGTGGAGCGAATGAAAATAAGAGAGTCTGGCCCTCTCACAACCTATAGTCCTCAGACCGTTGTGGTAGCAAAGACTAAATACCCAAAGCTGAAGGTTTTCTCAGGGATGGCCCCTGTCCCTGAGGGAGAGCAGGAGTTTGAGGAATGGCAAGAAGCTGCTATCCAAATGATAGAAGAATGCCCCTGCTCAGAGAGGGAGAAAAAGATTAGGCTAACTGAAAATCTGCTTCCCCCTGCTAGCCGAGTGGTAAAGATGTTTTGCAAAGCCCACCCTGACGCTTCAGTTAGAGACTGTTTGAGGGCGCTAGAGGATGTATATGGTACCTGTGACAATCCTCACACCTGGCTTCATATGTTCCAAAGTTTGAAGCAGAGAGAGGGAGAGGATATTTCAGCCTTTATTAAAAGATTGGAAGATGCCTTGTGGAAGTTGGTATCTAAGAATATAATTACTATTGCTGAGGTAAATGAAAAAAGGAGAAATCAGCTCATGTATGGGATGTTAGGAGGACATCCGGTGGCCACTGAACTGCGTATAATGTATCGCCATGGGTCACCCCCTGCCTTAAGTGAGCTTATGAGTAAGGTGAAGGAACAGGAGGCTGAACTCAGATACCTCTCCCATTCAGCCAAAGCTGAGGAAGGCTCTACCTCCTCTCCCAGGAAGTCAATAAAAGGAGAATCTATGGGACAGCTGGGAAAGAAAGAGGGCTTCTCCCCCAAGTCTCCCAAGTATAAAGCGCATAATTATGTTGGCCCCTCAGCACGATCAGAGTGTTACTGTTGTGGACAGACCGGGCATCGGGTTCATCAGTGCCCTCTTCCAGCTAATCAGCCAGATATTCATAGTAATGTGGGACAGCTCCCCAAGAAAAGGAGGAGACTTGTAAAGAATTCCTGGCCCAGGAGTCTACCTGGTATAGGGCGCAGGTGCATCTTTAGCCTCCTAGTAAATGGTGTTCCAGCCACTGCTTTATTTGACACTGGCTCTCAATTGACTATTATATACCGGCCCTTCTATCAGCAGTACCTCAGCCATGTCCCTTTACAGCCTGTGGGTCTTGTGCCTGTTTATGGAGTGGGAGAAAATCCTGTCTACATGGACGGATGTTTGGAAGTGCAGTTGCATATCCCTGGCCTGGTGGGAGACAGTGAGCCCCCACTTAAAGTTATTGCTTATGTGAGCCCTCTCACCGCCGGCAAGAATTCAGCTCCTGTGATTGTTGGCTCCAATGTGAAAGCAGTGGAAGAAGCCTTCATTAAATTTCTCCAGCCAAGAGAAGGGACTCCTTTGACTGCATTGCCGATAACTCCGGAGCTGCAGGAAATATGTCAGACATTTGCCCCTGAATCGCCGGGAGGCTGTGTAGGGAATCCTTGGCGCCCGGTGGAGATTCCACCAGGGGGAGAGCAAAGTCTTCAAGTTTATGTGGAAATTGTGCCAGCGACCAGTGGTAGCTTCTTCCTGCTAGAGACTGATCCTCAGGAAGCTATCCGACAAGGCTGGGAGGTAATTCCAGAACGAAAGGACTACCGTTATAAATGCCCCCGGACTGATGTGGTAACGGTGAGGAATATCACCTCCCATTCAGTGGTAATTCCTGCATGGCACACTGTAGCCCACTGTTATCCTGTGGAGTGTCTAGACTCTTTCCCTGCTCAGTTGGGGAAACCTGATACTCAATTAAAGTTTAACCTGAAGGACTCTGATGACTCCCCAGAACACCAGCAAATGTTGGAAAAGAAATTGGCTAAATACAGTGATGTATTTTCAGTTGACGACATGGATGTGGGGTGTGCCAAACATGCTGAGCACAATATTCGGTTGAAAGATCACACTCCATTTAGGGAGCGGTCTCGGCGAATACCCCCAAGAGACCTTGATGATGTGCGGGACTACTTAAAGAAAATGAAGGAACAAAACATTATCGTGGAGTCAAGAAGTCCCTATGCCTCCCCCATAGTCATTGTCCGGAAGAAAAACGGCAGTGTTAGGCTATGTGTGGATTACAGAACCCTGAACAGACGCACCATCCCTGACCAGTACACCTTGCCCCGTATCGATGAGGCTCTTGATGCCCTTCATGGTAGTGCTTGGTTTTCGGTAATGGACCTGCGGTCTGGGTACTACCAAATACCTATGAGTGTGGAGGATCAAGAAAAGACTGCTTTTATCTGCCCTTTGGGATTCTATCAGTTCACCCGCATGCCCCAGGGCATAAGTGGGGCACCGGCAACATTTCAGCGCCTTATGGAAAAAGTGCTGGGTGATTTAACGCCAAGGCAATGTATAGTGTATCTAGACGATATTATCGTTTTTGGCTCTACTGTGGAAGAACATGATAGTCGCTTGTTCAATGTACTTGAGCGCCTTAGAGAGGAAGGGCTCAAACTTTCCCTTGACAAGTGCAAATTCACACGAAAATCTGTGCGCTTTGTAGGGCATGTTGTGTCCGCAGAAGGGATTGCTACGGACCCAGAGAAAGTGGCTGCTGTACTGACTTGGCCTAACCCCACTAATTTAACAGAACTGAGATCATTCTTAGGGTTTTGTGGCTATTATCGGAGGTTTGTAGAGGGCTACTCCAAGATCGCATATCCCTTGAATGAGCTGTTAAAGGGGAGTGACTCTAAAGACTGTCATGCTACGACTATTCCTTTCCATGACAAGTGGACCCCAGCATGTGAAGACGCCTTTCAAACACTAAAGAAAAAGCTCACTGAGGCGCCAGTGCTTGCTTATGCTGATCCGAAGCGGCCGTATGTCCTACATGTAGACGCCAGCTATGAAGGGCTAGGAGGTATTCTCCATCAGGAGTATCCTGCCGGGTTGAAGCCGGTTGCTTATGTTAGTAGGAGTCTTAGTTCCAGTGAAAGGAACTATCCTGTACACAAGCTGGAATTTTTGGCCTTAAAGTGGGCTATTACTGAGAGGCTACATGACTACCTCTATGGGGTTCAGTTCGAGGTACGGACTGATAATAATCCATTGACTTATATTTTGACTACTGCCAAATTGGATGCGACTGGTCATCGCTGGTTGGCTGCACTGTCTAATTACCAGTTTTCTTTAAAATACAAACCTGGCCCGAGGAATGTAGGGGCCGATGCCCTTTCTAGGCGCCCAGGTCTCCCTCCTCAGCTGGAGGAGGAAGAGTGGGAAGAGTTTCCTGGCCCTGCTGTATCCGCTCACTGTGCTACAGCTGCTGTACAAGGGGAATGTATAGCCTTCTCTGAGCTGCGAGCAGTAGATTCACTAGGCGGTGGAGCAGACTCTGTTCCTGCTATGTACTGTTACCCTACTGTTTTGGGAGTGCCGGAGAACTCTCAAGTGAGGGCCCGAGACATGATCCGGCTACAGAAAAGAGATCCGGTGATTCGTCATGTGCGGGAGGCTGTTTCCCGAGGGGATTCTAAATATATGAGGGGTGCCATACCAAAAGACAGTACCTTCTTCCTAAAAGAGTGGAACAAATTGGAGATTTTAAATGGGATCCTTTATAGAGTTCATCTCTTTCATGATCACCCAGGAAGAAGGCAATTGGTACTTCCCCAGGCCTATCGGAGGGCCGTTTTGCGGAGTTTGCATGACCAACATGGACACTTGGGGGTGGAGAAAACCTATGGACTTGTGCAGGACCGGTTCTTTTGGCCTAGGATGCGGGAGGAAGTTGCTGACTACTGCAGGAGGTGTGTGCCTTGCTTGCAGAGAAAGACTTTGCCTACCCGGGCCGCCCCCATGGAACACTTGAAGAGTACTGGGCCTTTGGATCTGGTATGTATGGATTTTTTGTGCATTGACAGTGACTCCAGTGGTGTAGGCAATGTCCTGGTAGTAACTGACCATTATACCCGTTATGCACAAGCCTATCCCACTAAAGACCAGAAGGCTGTGACAGTAGCTAAGGTACTTTGGGAGAAATTCCTTGTCCATTATGGGCTCCCCAATCGGATCCATTCCGATCAGGGGCGTGACTTTGAGAGCAGATTAATAAAGGAGTTGTTAAGTCTGCTGAATATTGATAAGAGTCGTACCACGCCTTATCACCCAGAGGGGGATGCTCTACCTGAACGTTTTAATCGAACTCTGCTGGATATGTTGGGTACACTGTCTGTTACTGCCAAGCAGTCTTGGAGTCGACATGTAGGGGCAATGGTACATGCATATAATTGTACCCGTCATGATTCTACTGGGTTTTCCCCATATTTCCTTATGTTCGGAAGGGAGGCCCGACTGCCAATTGACTTACAGCTGGGTGTATCCACTGATGGAGTAGGACAACAAGAGCATTATCAGTATGTGGCCCGTCTTAGAGAAAGTTTGAAAGAGGCCTATCGTCTGGCTGAGGGGAACACAGCCAAAATAAATGCTGGGAACAAGAGACGCTTTGATTCTAGAGTACGGTACAGAGAATTGCTACCGGGTGATAAAGTGCTCCTTCGCAACTTGGGTCAAACTGCCAAACACAAGCTAGCAGACCGTTGGAGGAAGGACTTGTACGAAGTGGTAGGTAAATTACCAAATATTCCGGTGTATCAAGTTCGTGGTCCGGACGGCAAGGTTAAGGCATGGCATCGCAACCATTTGCTTCCGGTACCTCAAGTTCCCTCCGTGGATGAAGAGGGTGATGCTGCATCTAGTGGAGAAGAGGTACCTACTAATGGTAGAGGAGAACAAGTGACTGATGAGGATTGGTTCACGGTTCCGGCTGATGATTCTGGACAGTTGCCGGTCCGGGCATCTGGTGGAGGTTTACCACAGAGGGGTGGTTTAAATGTTAATTCCCCTTCATATCAGCCCAGTGATATTGGAGACATAGCTTCTGCTTCTGAGGTGGCTAATAGCTCAAGCACACCCGTTGATTCTGGCCCGGGGCTGTGTCAGCCAGTGGCAGAAGAAGTGAGAAGGGGTGATCGTATCAGGCGACCTCCACCAGTGTTTACTTATGACACTTTGGGAAGACCATGTTATGCTGTGCCCTGTCATCCCAATCCACCGTATGCTTTGGCGAGTTTAATTGATGCCCATGCCAGGCTTGTTAACATGATGCCTCTGTATTATTGATTCTTGTTCAAATTTGTTTTTATATTTCAGAAACCATTGTACCCTGGTAATCCTATGGAGAGGTTACTGAAGTGGATGTACTGTGTTTTTGATATGTGCTTATATGTTCTTGCCGGGACGTAAGAGTTTCACCAGGGGGAGAATGTAGGGAACTGGTAAATTATGCCTTTTCCCACTCTGTGGTCCCCTAGTTCTCTAGACAGCTATAAGGGTCCTTAATGTAATGGGAAGTAAGTCCCTTGTTCCTGGGTCATAGTATGACCCCTTGTGCATTTACACACTTTGGCCATAGGGTGTCACTGTGGGTATAAAAGGCTGAGCAGCCATGAGGCAAAAAGCCATTTTGTGGAGCTCTCTCCACAAGAGGAGAGCTCTACTCTGAATAGGTAGCTTTAGAAAGAATAGGCAGTTCCTGTTATAGATCACACTAGGTGTGATAGACAGACAGGGCTATTTAGTGAGCCGCATTTGCTCCAACCAGGATTGTAGAGGCATTATAAGCCGGGTGTAATACTGCCCAGAGTAGGGTAACAGTGTACAGACCTAGGGTTAGATAGTGATCACCCAGGTTCCACTGGAAGCATATACCTGAAAGCTGGGAGTTAACCCCTTGTGCCCTACAGCTAAAGGGTCAGTGTGACATATTCTTGTAAGTACTGCCTATGCTGTGAAATGCTACTGCCTGCCTATTCTGTAATTACTCCTAAGTGGCTGTGTAAATAAACAGTTCATGGTTTCAATGTTAAGAACCACTGGCGCCCATTTATTGAGAAATACAACACATATCCACCTGGCCTCCATACAAAGCGAGGGCTCACCCCTGAAGGATACAGTCTCATCCTGGGTAAAATACGGTGTAGCTTGTGGTAATTAAAGGGCTAATTTACTATAAGCTTACAACTGCTATTTGCTTTAGGAAAATGTGATGGTGCTAGAAAACAGAGGGGATATATGCAGTACAAATGATGCCATTTGGGTGGGGGAGACGTGCCCAACTGATATACATTGTAGGTAAACGTAGGCTTTACATGTCCTTTAACTTCCTTTTTGGGTCTCTAAATGCCAGATACGTTGGTGATCCTATGCACAATGGGAATCAAACTGTTCAGTGGACCCTTGGCTTTAATATTTATTATGTTTTTTCTTGGTACATAATGCTATGTGGGAAATAAGGTGCTTGAAAGTGGAAGGTTTAATGCAATTTGCAGGTATTTCATCAAAACTGCCAATTTTGGGAAAGCATTGTGAATCCATAGTTTGGAGTAGAAAGACTTGGGTGCCTATTTTGAATTCACCTGGATGTGTACTTTCCAAAAATATATGGTTTTGGGGGGGTCAACGTATTTTTTTGTGCTTTGACCCCACAGAAAATGCAGTAAATGTGTTGGATTTTCAGTAGGTAAAGAGATTTCTGGGACAATTTGTATGCACTAACATGTTTCTGGGGTCTCTAAATGCCATACTTTAGTAATCCTACGCACAAACTGTTCATTGGACCCTTGGCTTTCATTTTTTTTTTTGGTACCGATTGTTATGTGGGAGATATGATGACCGAAAGTGGAAGCTCTGAAACAATTTTTTCGAATTTTCATAATTTTTTATAGAAACTGCTAAATTCAGAAAAGCATTGCTTTTTGGTACTTAGGAGTTGAAAGACATGGGTATCCATTTCAGATTTGGCAGAATGTGTACTTTTCAAAAATATATGGTTTCCTTGGGTAAACCTAATGTTACAGGATTTTTGGCTTTTGAATCTAAAGTATGCCGTATTCTGCTGTAATGCTTTGAAAATTTACGGCTGGGAGTTTTTGATCTATAGAAGTCAGAAATCTCCATAAAACTATATATATATCAGGTATTGGCAAGTTTGGGAGATATCAGGCTTTCCTAATCAGTTGCATTTTTGTCCATAAAATATAATATGTTTCTGGTATAAATCCTGAAAAATATGAATTTTTCTATTTTTAAAATTTAAAGCTCTAAATCTTGTTCCAGAAGTGGAAATACACAAAAACTGGAAAGCTCAGGTTTTCCTGAAAAAAACGATATATAGTTTTCCTACCCCCCCCCCCCCCCAGTAAATGCCCCTAAAATGAGAGAGCAGTGAATGTTTACAAAACGTCTGGTACTGAGGGGAAACAAAATGTGAAATTCTGCTGGCACTTAAAGGGTGAGAAACGTTTGCTGCTTTGGGCTGTTTTATATACAGTCTTGTGTGATTTTTACATTGCTTAGCATCTTGCTTAGCACTGTCCTTACTACTTCTACTGGAGGGGTTAAGGGGGTGGAGTGAGTAACCATGTCCTATCAGAGGAAACCTTGTTGTAACCAATGAGGTGGTAGATTGCATGGCTAACCAGGAAGTGTTTCGAGACTGCCGGTGGCTGCATGTTGTGGTGAATAGGTGAAGATGAACAAGGATTTGCAAGATTCCCATGAACCCCAACCGCTTTCGGTATAATTGGTTTGTATGCTGGGTGGGTTTTTTTGGGATGTACTAATGGTAAAGCTTTTTGTCACCTCGTTCCCCAATTTAAATACAATCTGCAGACATGCATATATTTTAATACCTGTCATCCTACTGTGTTTACTTCTGGAGCTTTTCACATGGCTTACAACTTTTGAATCTAGCAAATTCCGTGTTTAGATCTTACTTAGTTGTAACTATAACAGGGACTTTATGGAAATTAAATACATTACTTCATTTCTGCAACTGATGTGATGTATATGTGTGGAAAGTTTATTTAGTACCACGTACTGCAATTTTTCTAAAATTGTTTTAGATATGCTAAGATACTAAAGTTATGTTTTATGGAGTCTTTTATATACTCCAGGGATATCCAATGCACAAGCTGACAGATCAGCTGATGTAGACGTACATGTATGAATGTGACTTTACAGGAGCATTGAGGAACTGTATTTTAAAGGGGAACTGCACCAGGTTTTTTAGTCTGTTGGACGGCATCACTGTGTCAGGAGTTAACACCCAGTGTTATAGAAGTTCTATCAACATTATTCAATTGATATAAGTGCTAATATATACTGAATAATGTTGAACTACAACTCCCACTATATATTTTGCTAATTCTCATTCTAATCCCCTAGATAGCCATATGTGAATGTTTTTATAAATATTTAAGCTCAGGCATTTTATAAGTATATGCATTTTAAATATGCACTTAGCACTTATATCAATTGGGTGTTTAACTACAACTCCCACTATATTTTCCATTCCTCATTCTAATCCCCTGGGAATGTTTCTATACACATTTAAGCACAAGTACTGTATAAGTATGTGCGTTTTGAATATGCACTTATATATCGGGTGTGAAGAATGTTGAACTACAACTCCCACCATATATTTTCCAATCCTCATTCTGATTCTCTTGGTAGAAATGTATTGATTTAGTAGTTAGAACCAACAAACTAATAGTAAGCAATTCAGATTCCAATAACTTTTATTAGGTAAAAGAAACAACATTTTTAAAATGGTGATCGCCTGGTTGCTATGGCAGCCTGCTCTGGCAATGAATCCCTAGGAGCGCATGCAGGGCAGTTGCTATGGCAACTAAGCAAAATAGAGCTTGAAAAAGGGAAGCACATAGACTGGAGGCCACGCCTCTGAGGAAGCTGATTGGTCAGCGAAATGCACCAGGTAATAGAGATGTCAGAGGTGCAGGCAGAGCCACAAGGGGAGCATACACCCCGGCAGAATCCTCCTTTGGAATGGGACAGTGGACTTGCAAACTGGTGCATTTTATGTGACTGATCTCAGTGGACTAAATGTGAGTGCAATTTGAGTGATTTTTATCTTTTTACTGGAATCTGAAGAAAAGGAGAGATCCATTGGTTTGTAAGTAGGCACTTCTACTAAATGGTGGAGACTTTTAGATTAACTATGTGTAATAGAATGAACCCATAGAACATCTGATTCTATGCACTGTACAATATAAAAAGGAAAAGACACTTAGACATTTTCTATAACACTGGGTGTTAACTGAAGTGTATTTGAAATACTGCACTATAAAGGTCCCCATACATGGGCCGATTCTAGCTGCCGATATCGGTCCCTTAGACTGATTCGGCAGCTAACCGGCCCGTGTATGGGCACTACCGACAGTCCTGCCGACATCTGGGCTGAAATCGGCCAGATCTCGATCAGGCAGGCTAAAAAGTCTAGTCAGATCGGGGATCGTATCTGCTCGTTGATGCGTCCCTCTTCTGCAATTATGAGATGAGACCTGTTTGTTCACCCACCTTTAGCAAAGGTCTTGCAAATCATTCACTCAAGGCAACAGGCATTTGAGTTGCTGTTCTGTCTTGTAAGAGCCACAAGATAAAGTGTGTAGCAGGCATATTTCCTTCTTTATCAGATACTCAGGTGTATATATAAATAAAATACTTGTTTCCCTAAAATGTATATGTACAAGAGTATATTGAGAAAACACGTACATAGCTAATGGTGTCCCCTGATCCTTCAGCTGAAAGCTCCAGCATCACCTGACAGCTACAAGTTTCGGTTTGACAACCCCATTGTTTATTGGATTAGTTGAGTTACAGTTGAGTTGCAGCATAAATCTATTTTTAATCCTGCTACCAAGCATGTGGACGCACTCTTTATAAGTTTGGCTTTTATACAGGCTTTTATTAGGCATAGTATGATATAGTACTTTTTTTCGTGTATCATTATTGCAGTTATATATAGTGATGATACATCTGCATCAAAATGTCTAGCTTTAGTCATCCACTGGGTCTACCAGTGTATAAGCAAAACGCATTTTTAGAATGGATAGAACAGCCATGATCCATATGATGGTCTATTGAAACTAACCTCTCCAAGCAACATTTCTGTGGCATGGAAAAACTGTCCAGACTGCCTGACCAAATCTGGAATTGCATGAGTAGCTTTAGAACAAGTGGGTATAGCCAAAATCACTACACAGGCTCTGTACCTCTCTTATTGTTAAGAATGTTTGCTCTATTGTTTGAATATGCAGTTATTTTGTGCTTATTTTAACTTTAATATGATTGCAAGGTGGTTGACAGAAGCTGAGTAAAGTGTAAGAAGTAAGATTAGATTTTCAATTTTAATATTGCATGTGAAATTGATAAAAAAACAACTATCGTGAGTAATTACTATGTATATAAATATGCACATTTGTGTATGTAAGTATTGCAAATTATCATTCTGGAAAAACTTTTTTTTTTTTTTTTTTTGTAGATGGCAGAACAGGTGACTGAAGCAACGGCATCTGGGGTGTTCTGTAGTAGAATACTCAATATGGTAAATTCAGAGGACGTTAATGCTATCATCCTAGCTCAGAGACACATGTAAGCACATATACTATATCTTTAAAACATACTGCATACCTATATATATATATATATATAAAACAATGTGCTTAAAATCTGCACTCACAGGTCTTATACAAAAAATGTGCTTTGTTAAGAATTGATGGATTTTTAAATCAACACATGTTATGCCCTTCTGTGGTTGTTTTAATGTCTTGGTTTAAACATTTTTGTGATAATTTATTGCAAGATTTGCAATTTATAGTTTTTCTAAACAACTCCATGTTTTCCAACATTCATTCCCTATATTAATTTATTTGTACCTCTAGATAGTCATGTCACACATCTGTTTATTAATATGTGAGATTAGAGCTCACCACAGATAAACCCACTTTCGATTAATTCCCATTGTATTTTTATCAGCATGTTCATCAATAGGTGAATGTTAGAGATTAACTTTTGATAAATACACTTCTAAAATTACCATAGAAATGAATAGAAAGTAGTTGCATTTTTTGGTGATAAGCTCTAATTTCACATTTTGATTAATCTGCCCAATAGTGTTTTGTCTTTTTTTGACTATTCTTAGAATCAGTTGGTCTGATTTACTAATATTGGTGCTAAATTGCACCAGTTTCTAGAAGCACCCAGTGAGCAATTAGTTTAGATCAGTTTTAGTTTAGTTCTCTGCATAGTATTTATTAGGTAAGGCAAATAGTGCCTCTATCATTACAGATATATTTTCATCACACTTCAAAGAAGATGTATATTGCTTCTAGAACTGCATAACTTATTTATTTTGTGATCCTCTTTCCAGGCTTGATCGTTTTGAGAAAACCAATGAAATGTTGCTCAATTTCAATGGTCTCTCAAACACACGATTGCAACAGATGAGTGATAGGTTTGCACATCACACCAGGACACTGGTGGAAATGAAGAAAGACTTGGACATCATCTTTAGAAGAATCAGGTACAAGATTTACATTTTATTCTGCTCCAATGACAAAAATCTGCTCTGATTGCACGTACTGTATTTATGTAAGTGAAAGCTATTAATTATTATTTCATGCAAGTGATAATTAACTAATTTATACATATAGTAGGAGGGAAAAAGGAAAAATGCAGTGCTCCTTTATATGCTAGGGAACTATTGAAAATTAAAATCTACTATAAGCCTTATCTCATGGAAATAAAACAAATTTCTAAATATAAAATTAATTACAAATTCTGTATCATTTCTCAAATAATCAGTTTCTCTACACTATCCCTCACTCTGCAGTTTGTCTCTACATTCAGCTTTGTGTCAGAGTAGGTTATTTTGAAAGACGGTGAGCTCTAATACATTGGCAAATAGAGCACACACCAATGTATTCATTCTAACCATCATACAAAATCTGACTGTCTTTTGCATGATGTGAGACAGTTTACTGAAATGAGAGTAGCTTGATAATTATACAAAATTTTTAACTGATTATATTAATTTAGTTCCTTATTTCCATGAGGTTAAACCACTATTACATTTTTGTGATAATTCCCCTTTAAGTGAAAAACATACTGCTGTTGGAAGGTGCTGGGGCTGTCATAATGTGATCACCTGGGAACCCTACATTTGGTATTCCCTAGAAATCCTATTATAGAGAGCACATCATCTTTACATCATCTACAATTAAAACACAAAGTTGTATCTGAAATATATATTATTGCTATCTAGAAATGATCTGAAGTCATCAGTGTATTTTTGTTCTTATCCATGCAGGATGTTAAAAGGGAAACTAGCAAAGCAATATCCAGAGTCTTTCAACAGTAAGTTCCTTATAATTTGGTCCTATATGACCTACAGTATTTGACTTATAATATTATCAAGCTAAGTACTTAGATATTAAAAATGGTAAAGCAAAAAGAAAACAACTTGTTTGATCTATGTTTTAAATAAAATAAAGGTAACTGGCATGTGAACATATCCTTATGCCTCGCCATCAAGTACTGGGTTTCTTACAGGTGGATCATTTAGAATTCTGTGAGGGTATGCCATGTGGCCTGTTAGTGAGGTCCAATAAATAACCTGTGTGCACTGCAACTTGCACCTAATGTGTTACTACCATTGCAAAAGTTGCATTCATTTTATAAATAGGCAAAAAGTTGTGGCAGTGAATGTGGGCATTGCAAAGCTTGTGATTGGCATGTTATTTGGCTGGCACAAGTGGGAGCTCCTATAGATGCAATATTCAAAGGGTGTCTAAAGAATGTGTAAAGAACAGGGCTCCCTTGTGCCAGAACATACTGTATATTTCTTCTTATTCTGCAAAGCAGGCACAGCTGGTTTTACTGATACATGGTGAAAGTACAGAAGCACAGGTGCATATACACTCACCTAAAGGTTTATTAGGAACTCCTGTTCAATTTCTCATTAATACAATTATCTAATCAACCAATCACATGGCAGTTGCTTCACTGCATTTAGTGTGGTCCTGGTCAAGACAATCTCCTGAACTCCAAACTGAATGTCAGAATGGGAAAGAAAGGTGATTTAAAGGAGAAGGAAAGGCTAAGTCACTTGGGGGTGCCAAAATGTTAGGTACCCCCAAGTGACTTAGAACGCCTACCTTGTACGCCGGGCTGGTGCCCCTGTACGGAGGGAACAGCACCAGCCCGGGGCACCTGTAGACACCGCTTCCTCCTTCCTTTGCGCGCTGCCGGCGAAATCCGCCGGCCGGCGCATGCGCAGTAGAGTGAAAAGCCCACTTTAATGTTTAAGTTCGGCTTTTCACTATACTGCGCATGCGCGCGCAAGCGAGGAGGAAGGAGGAAGCGCCGGCAGCTACCCCGGGCTGGTGCTGTTCCCTCCGTACAGGGGCACCAGCCCGGGGTACAAGGTAGGCGCTCTAAGTCACTTGGGGGTGCCTAACATTTTGGCACCCCCAAGTGACTTAGCCTTTCCTTCTCCTTTAAGCAATTTTGAGCGTGGCATGGTTGTTGGTGCCAGACGGGCCGGTCTGAGTATTTCACTATCTGCTCATTTACTGGGATTTTCACGCACAACCATTTCTAGGGTTTACAAAGAATGGTGTGAAAAGGGAAAAACATCCAGTATGCGGCAGTCCTGTGGGCGAAAATGCCTTGTTGATGCTAGAGGTCAGAGAAGGGTATTAGAATGGTGTTCCTAATAATCCTTTAGGTGAGTGTATAGGTCCAAGCTCTCGGTTTTGAACCTAGCACTGTGCCTTGCTACAGTAAATAAGCTCTTAAATAAGCTTTACAGTATAAAGCTTTAGAGTGCCCATGCTCCTAATTGTCCAGAACTGGGGAGATCTGGCACTGGGTAATGTGCCCAGGCAAGGCAGAAAAGTGATGGTGGTTGGGGGTCACTTTACATTTGCTACTGAATGCATGTTTGTGTGTGTTTGGAAGTTAATTCATAGTTTTGTTAAAATTTCACAGATGTTCATGAATCTCCCATCCTAGAAGATGATGATGATTTTGACCCAACCCCAAGAAGTGCTGCCACAACTATTGCCACATCAGAGCAAAGCACAGAGTCCTGTGACACAAGCCCCTCTATTATTTCACCTGCTATGAGCCAAGACTTTGAGGACTTATCCCAGGCACCTTCTGACACTCCATCTGTCAATGGGCAGATTCTGACAGATGAAGAGGTGGTCCATGAGGATTAACAGACTAGAGGGTGGAAGCAATTTCTAAATTATGGTTGTGTGCTCTTCTTCAACCTCCAGCACAATGCATTGTCATCCTTCTGCCACCAAGGAGTTCTTGTTATGCTGCCTGGAAATAAGCACCCTGCATTGTCTAATTACCCTAAGAAGCAAAACATGGATCAGTGTAGAGGAAAAGGGTGGTTGATACAAGATTTAAGTTTGAGCTAGCTCTTCCCAGGACTCTTAGCTATTGATTTTTGGAAAGTTATTCCTGCACTTTCAGCTTGCTATTGGTACCATTACTGCAGATGCTACCACCCACCTCTCCCTCCATGTGCTTTTTTTGAACACATGCTGGTACTTGAAACTTTTTCTTTCCCTTTTTGGTCAACCATTCTCTTACATTGTTTTTGCTGCTGCACTTTAACTAGCATTTATTCTTAATTTTGTGCCCATTCCATGTTTCTAGCATCAGCTTACCTTTCTTTTAATTCCCTGTGTCTTTTGATCTTTTTGTCTTTTTGCCATATTTGCCATAATTGTATGTAGTTCCTGTACATCTGGTTAAAAAAATACTGCAGGGAATTTTAATTTTTTTTTTCCTGAACAGCACAATCACAAATTTGATCCTTTCCTCATTGATTGCATTTAATGTTTTATAAGCTCAAGCCTTGGGTCACACAGTTTAATGTAGACCGACTTAATGCTTTGTGAGAATACCTGAAAGGAATTTTTTAGAAGCTTGAAAAAGGGAAGAAAAAAATTAAAAGCAAAAGATTTAACTTATCCCAAGAAGGTATCCGCATATCTTTAGAGCACATATCTGTATCTGCTTGAAAAGGAAGTGTTATTTGTTCTTACAAAATCATGGTATTTAGCACTTATTTAATTATTAATTTTTTTTAAGCTTTTTCAGCATCCCTTACAATAAAATTAAATTATTTGTAACAAATATTTGCTGGCTCAGATATAAAAAATGGATAGATATATTTAGCTGCTTCAAGAACTGGCCTTTTTTATATGTATTTTGTCTCACTTTTTCTTCGTTTATTGGGATCACTGGGTTTATGGCACATGCCTTAACATGAAGAGATCTGTGGAATTTAAATCTTTAAAGTGATGATGCCTTTAAAGGAAAAGAAACACTAAAATAGTAAAAAAGCTATTCACTTAGCTAACCACTTAGTATTTTGAATGCTTTAATAGAAAATAACTGCTAAAGGAAGGAGCAGCATCCACTATGCGACGATCGATTGATCGAGCCTAGCCTGACTCCTTCCAATACAGAAGGAAGGCTAGGCTCGATCAATCGATCGTCACATAGTGGATGCTGCTCCTTCCTTCGCCATATCGCCATATTTCAATTGACAGGAAGCCAAGTTTTAGCAGGTATTTTCTATTAAAGCATTCAAAATACTAAGTGGTTTGCAGGATAGGGCAGTTATTGGTGCAGGGTAGAATAGCTTTTTTACTTAAAAAATGTTAGTGTTACTTTTCCTTTAAGGGAGAAGGAAAGTCATTTGGCATTTTACTGCCAATAGATTCGCCACATTAGTGCCACCTAGAATGCTATATTTATTCTGCAAAAAATGTTACCATATATGAGTAAAGAGCCCTAGAAACTTTCTCTGTTTGTTTAAGATTGCAGCCTTCGTTTTAGCTTGGTCTTCCAAGCTTTCTGCTTGCAGCTTTAGCTCTAGCCCTCCGATCACATATTACTAAGGGTGGGGGGAGTGAGTTTTATGAATTCTTATGGGAGGGGGAGCAGGAGAGGAGAGCACTGCACAGACTCCAGCCCAGGGAATGAAGGATTTTTCTGAGAGAGGAAGTCAGATACCCTAAGAACATGTTTACTCAGTGCAGCTTTTCTGTGCATGCTTATGGCTGTATTTACATAGACCTTTCTGATAAAGCTTACTTAGTTTTTACCTTTTCTTCTCCTTTAAAGCTTTGGACAACTGAACATGACATGACATGTTTTTGCTCAAAATGCATGTAATTTATCAAATTAGGGCTCGATATTTTAACCAAATCAATCAGAAGTTTGAATACAAAAATTATGGCTTTGGTGCTTCTCTGACAAATAGTGTGATTTTTATCTCTACCATGTGAGAGACTTTTTATTTTGCATGATGTATAAATGCAGCTTTAAATTTTCTGACAAGTGTAAACTTAATTTAGGTAGCTCATCTGTAAATAATATAATACAGGTATGGAATCCGTGATCCGGAAACCTGTTATCCAGAAAGCTCCGAATTACGGAAAGCCTGTCTCCCATAGACTCCATTTTAATCAAATAGTTCAGATTTTTAAAATGTATTTCCTTTTTCTCTGTAATAATAAAACAGAACATTGTATTTGATCCCAGCTAAGATATAATTAATCCTTATTTGATGCAAATCAGTCCTATTGGGTTTAATTAATGTTTTATTGTTTTTTTTAGTAGACTTAAGGTATGGAGACTCAAATTACAGAAAGACTCCTTATCCGGATTACCCTTGGTCCCGAGCATTCTGGATAATGTGTCCTATACCTGTACCCAGTCTTTTGCAGAATACCAATATATACACTAGTAGTAGGTGGGCATAAAATGATCACCAGTGTACTTGCATGCTATTAGACACCACAAGAGTCAAACTGTCCAGAAGCAAAGGCTTCTGCACATGTGCCAAGCTAAGAAGGAAGACAGCATCTAATTTTAGCTGTGCTTAATGTGAGGCACACAGTGATGTATTTAACAAGCTTTTTAAATATTATTTTGAATCAACATGTTTGAGTGGCGCAAGGGCATACTTTGAGCTGTATTTTTCTAGGCACACTCACCTAGGAAATGCTGTGCCTTCATATTCAATGCCAGCTTGTAACAAGCACAGTATCAGTGTCACAGATACATGAGTACATACTCTTTATTTGGGAGCAACACAAGCATGAAAAAGCTCTGGAGGTGCCAAATAAGAGCCATAATTAGCTATTTGGTAGCCCCTTGCTACCAAGTATGTGAACTGGCAGTGTACAGGAGCCTCTGTTTGGCATTACATTGGGTTTTTATGCATAAAAACTTGCCTCCAAGCCAGAAATTAAAAACTAAGTACCTCATTTGCGGCCACTGGAAACAACATTTAAGCAGTTGGTGAGCAACATGTTGCCTACAATCCACTGGTCAGGGATCGCTGCTCTGTATTCTGTGTCCACAGAATACACATAAAGTAAAATAAATACTGTAGATAGGGCTGCAGTGTTTCACTGGGAAAACATCTACCTACATCAGCATTATACATTGACAACATGGGTGTTAATACTGCAGTGTCATTTTTTTTTTCAATTTTTCTTTATTTTATCAAGAAGATTAGATAGGGAATACAGAAAGAAAATGGGGAGTAGGGGGTAAATATGAATACAAAGAAAAGGTGTAAATAAAAATAATACAGATATGGGATCTGTTATCTGGAAATCCATTATCCAGGAAGCTCCAAATTATGGAAAGCCTGTCTCCCATAGATCCATTTTAATTAAATAAATCGGATTTTTTAAATGTATTTTCTTTTTCTCTGTAATAATAAAACAGTACCTTGTATTTGATCCCAACTAAGATTTAATTAATCCTTATTGGATGCAAAACAATCCTATTGATTTTAATTCATGTTTTATTGTTTTTTAAGATAGATCCTAAGAAGATCCTAATTATGGAAAGATCCATTATCCAGAATACCCTTGGTCCCGAGCTGGTAAAAATGAAGTTTGGTGCCAATGTAATAGGGAAGAAAGACAAGAATATAGGAAGGATGGTATTTGTCTCTAGATAAAGTGGCAACCCTAACCCCACCTGGCCTTGTGCCAAAATCCTTGTGAGCCACCTTCCCCATCCCAATATAAGAGGTCAGCGATCTGCAAGAGTGTGACACAGAGGGGAGAGACAGTTACACACACAGCACCAACATAAGGGCAGTCACTGAGCAGGTAGGAAGTGAGGGCTGGCTAGGCCAAGGGATCAGGTTAGCAAGGTACAGAGAGAAATGTGCAAGACAGGAGCTGAGCGTTGTGTGTACAGCATCATCAACCCTGGCCGTACAGAGGAAACACACAGTGAAAAGGCACTGTGTGTAGAATTTTCAGCCACAGTTTCTATTCCTTATAGTTCAGCTCTTTTTTTTTTCTCCAAGTAGAAGGCAGATTGTAACAGTGATTCGCCCAGCATTGAGCCCCATCAGAGCCATGGGCATGTTTGGTTTTTGTAAGGTAGATAATTGGATTTCACCAGGTTATCTGTGCACAGGGAATCTAGTTTCACTCAAGAAATACCAAAAGCCATGGATTTTTATGATTTACCAGTAGGCAAAATGTAAGTTTAGCACTATTCATTGCACTCGTGTTGCTGCCCCTTTATTTAAGCAAATAGAGTGGACAAAGTACCATGATCAGTAATATTTCTCAGATGGTCACTGGTAGTGGAAAGCCCCTTGGCTTATGTCTGATTGCTATACAGCTACTTCTTTTAGCATTTACTCTGATGACAGATAAATCTTACATAGCAAGATCCAGTGGGCAAAATATAGGACAGTATATACATTTTATTAATTTTCATCACAATGGCTCACAGCAATCATGAAAACATTGTGCTCAAAAAAGAAATATGAATTAAGTGACGTCATGACGCAGCAACACCATCTTTAAACAAGTGTTGTTTAGGGCAGGCCAGGCAGTTTTCTTTTTTTACGAAAAAGTCCCACTCCATAAGTGTGAATCTCTGCACTGTGGGTAACCAGGTGTACAGCCAGCCAGACAGCTGTGGTACACAGTGTGGAGTAGAGTGAAGCTGAGGAGCTACTCAGGCAGCTGGCATGGTGGAGTGGGCAGGACATGAGTACTTAGGAAGCCACCAGTAGAGATGTAGCGAACTGTTCGCCGGCAAACTAATTCGCACGAAAATCGGGTGTTCGCAAGTTCGCGAACTTTTCGCGATGTTCGCAATTTTGGGTTCACCTTAGCTGGAGCCAAATTTTGACCTCTCACCCCAGAGCCAGCAGATACATGGCAGCCAATCAGGCAGCTCTCCCTCCTGGACCAGCCCCGGACCACTCCCTTCCGTATATAAACCGAAGCCCAGCAGCCATTTTACATTCTGCCTGTGTGTGCTTGATGAGTTAGCATAGGGAGAGAGCAGTGCAGGGGTTTGAGGGACAGTTTAGGTAGCTTTGCTGACTAGTAATCTACTTTCTACTGCTCTGTATGTAGCTGCTGGGGACAGCTGTCCTGCTGATCTCATCTGCTGTAACCCAATAGTCCTTGTAAGGACTGCTTTTATTTTCTGATTACTGTTACTCTTCTTTTCATTGTGTACTGCAGCTCCGTCTGTGTGTGTTGGAGACAGGTGTGCTGCTCATAGTAGTGCACTAAGCACCAACCACACATTCACATAATTTTTTTTTTTTTTACACATAGTAGTGACATTGCATTGCGATAAAATCACCTGAGCAATGTTTTTCCACCAGCAATAATATATTCCGTATCCACTACTGCGGCGTTTTGTCTTTGCGTGTGAACCGGCTGTAACCTTTACACAACTTGATTGGCATGTAGACGCCGGACGTTTTAAAGCAGTTTATTACACAAGTTTAGAAATGTAGTGTGATTTCTGCCCTTTACAGCACAAAATGCAATGCTGTGTCAACAACGTATTTTTCAGAGAAATTTTTGCCCTTGATCCCCCTCCTGCATGCCACTGTCCAGGTCATGGCACCCTTTAAACAACTTTAAAATCAGTTTTCTGGCCAGAAATGGCTTTTCTAGGTTTTAAAGTTCGCCTTCTCATTGAAGTCGATGGGGTTCGCAAAGTTTGCAAAAGTTCACACTTTTTGGCGGAAGTTCGCGAACGGGTTCGCAAACTTTTTTTTGTGAGGTTCGCTACATCTCTAGCCACCAGGACAGACATTAAGAAAGTGATTTGGCTGGAGTCTGGAGGGTAGATGTCTGAAACTGGTCCAGTGGCGGTCCCAGGCAGGCTGGTAGTAAGGCAACATGTCAAGTCTGTGCCTCTGCCACCAAATGCACATATATATATATATATATATATATATATATATATATATATATATATATATATATATATATATATATATATATATAGCACAATACAGCAAATATAATCCGCACTCACAGGACTTAGGAAAACAAAAAATATTTTATTTGGCGTTTGCCAAATAAAATATTTTTTGTTTTCCTAAGTCCTGTGAGTGCGGATTATATTTGCTGTATTGTATCTCTGACTGTCTGCACCCAGGCACTTGTTACCTTTTCTGATACGTGAGTGCCTGATCTCGAGCTGTTTATAATATATATATATATATAATGGAAAAGATACCGCACTCACAGGTCTTAGTGCAAATAAATTTTTTATTGTGTCGGACTAACGTTTCGGCTGTCCCTGAGAAAGGCTGCAGGGACAGCCGAAACGTTAGTCTAACACAATAAAAAATGTTTTCTTTATTTTGCACTAAGACCTGTGAGTGCGGTATCTTTTCCATTTTGTACAATACTTATGTGTATATTGCACCCAGGCATTCTCTACTCCAATATTACGTGAGTGCCTGCTTTTCTTTGTTTTATATATATATATATAATATATATAATTCTTGTCCGCGCTTCAAACCAATTATCAGTGTAAATAGTGAATTCATTATAATTAAGGGACCAAATGTGAAAAATAAGTGAAGAAAAAAAAAGGAAAGGGAAGAAAAAAAAAAACCCCACAACTCTTATCTATTGTCTGTGTTATTTTGAGCTGCCTTCCTCTATCTAATCCAAAAAGTGTTTCTAGTGTTTGCCCCTAAGAGTTGGCGCTCAAAAACCAACACTGGTGATAAAATCAATCAGTTTATTTAGGTAAAATCAAAATCAGTAGTTAAAAAATAGTGACAAATAGTTCATCCCAAAGCAATGTACATAATTACCAATTTGCATGTTCAGTAAGAGAAGGGTTCACAGCACTCATTGTTAATAATACATACTTATGAAAACAAATCTCTATTAGAGAGTCTAGACAGGACAATTAGTAGTTGGCTTAATTATTTCTAATCAAGTTCTAGATTAATTGCATACAGAAGGATATGTAGCTAGTGAGTTCCTTAATTAGTAGCAATCACGTTCAAAAAAATATCCCAATGGGTGTATTACAACGGTACTAATGATTTGTTAGAGCCTCACTCTATATACCCATATGACAACATTGCAGCAGTATAATTGGGTCCTTGGCCTTTTATTAAACCAGCCCTGATGTCATACCATAAACCTTTGCATTAGGGAAACCAAAAAAAGGCCACATCTAGGGGCGCATTCATCAAAGTACGAATTTGAATCACAAAATGGGAAAAATTTGGATTAAATACGATAATTTCTGATGATCGGAAATGTCACGAATATGCTTATGAAAAAATCATAATAGTCACGATAATATCGTAATGGCGTTCTGAAAGTCACAATATTTTCGTATCCGAAGGATGGTAAACGGCGGGAAAACCTTTCTGACTTTGATCCATCTGTGCATGTTTTTGGAAGCCTCCCATAGGACTCAATGGCACTCTGCAGCTCCAACCTGGACCAAGGAATGTCATGATAAAAAAACTTTAATTAATCCAAAACGTTCGTACTCGATACGATACGATTTTGTTGCACAAGTTGCTCAAATTAACGAAAAAGTCGCACAAAATATGCACAGTTCAAAAACTTAGAAAAAAATATGAATCTTTTGTATTTGGACTCAATCATACTTTGATAAATGTGCCCTCTAATGTAAAGTACACAACGCTGCCAACATGTGGTCAAGCTGGAAACCAGGGTAAATAAAAATTATGCTCAAAAGATTGCATGGAACTCAAACACAATCAGTGCAGCCAAAAAACTCAAAGTTTTTAGGTACCAGGTATTTTTTAGATAATCAATCCATAAATCATACCTCCCAACTGTCCCGCTTTACGCGGGACAGTCCCGATTTTGCCACCCTGTCCCGCTGTCCCGGATAGGCGCGGATCTGTCCCGCTTTTAAAGGTCTCCGCTCCCGTGACGTTACACGCACGTCTCCCCTTAGCGCCGCAGCTTCTGCACCGCTCACTTCAGTTTTAACAAAAAGCGATTCACAGTGCAGAAGCTGCGGCGCTAAGGGGAGACGTGCGTGTGACGTCACGAGGATGAGAAGAAGAGCCCTGGGGCGCAGCAGAGGAAGCTGGTGGTGGTAGGAGCAGGGGGACGCTGGGGAGGACACTGGAGGAAGGTAAGGGGCAGCTGGAGGATGTTGGGGAGGATGTTGGGGGGGCTGAAGGATGTTGGGGGGAGCTGAAGGATATTGGGGAGGATGTTGGGGGGAGCTGGAGGATGTTGGGGGGGCTGAAGTATGTTGGGGAGGATGTTGGGGGAGCTGAAGGATGTTGGGGGGGAACTGAAGGATGTTGGGGAGGATGTTGGGGGAGCTGAAGGATGTTGGGGGAGCTGAAGGATGTTGGGGAAGCTGAAGGATGTTGGGGAAGCTGAAGGATGTTGGAGGAGCTGAAGGATGTTGGGGGAGCTGAAGGATGTTGGGGGGAACTGAAGGATGTTGGGGGGAACTGAAGGATGTTGGGGGGGCTGAAGGATGTTCGGGGGAGCTGAAGGATGTTGGGGAGGATGTTGGGGGGGGCTGAAGGATGTTGGGGGGAGCTGAAGGATGTTGGGGAGGATGTTTGGGGAGCTGAAGGATGTTGGGGAAGCTGAAGGATGTTGGGGAAGCTGAAGGATGTTGGGGGAGCTGAAGGATGTTGGGGGAGCTGAAGGATGTTGGGGGGAACTGAAGGATGTTGGGGGGAACTGAAGGATGTTGGGGGGGCTGAAGGATGTTCGGGGGAGCTGAAGGATGTTGGGGAGGATGTTGGGGGGGCTGAAGGATGTTGGGGGGAACTGAAGGATGTTGGGGGGAACTGAAGGATGTTGGGGGGGCTGAAGGATGTTCGGGGGAGCTGAAGGATGTTGGGGAGGATGTTGGGGGGGCTGAAGGATGTTGGGGGGAGCTGAAGGATGTTGGGGAGGATGTTGGGGGGGCTGAAGGATGTTGGGGGGAGCTGAAGGATGTTGGGGAGGACGCTGGGGGGAGCTGGAGGATGTTGGGTGGATGCTGCAGTGGGGAGCAGCCCATAGTAGGGGGACGACCAGCAATGTCACTGACATGTACACGGTTTAACTTTGTCATGCTGCTAAAAAAAGTCAAGTACTCTTGGGTCATACAAAACATTTTTTAACAGTTCAAACTGAGATTTTATGCCATTTGCCAATAACAAAGATGGCTTTCTCCCCAATTTTGCCTCACGATTTCCACTGTACCCAGGCTAATACAGACATAATGCACGTAAAGTAGGAAGAGACGTCCCCCTGGAGCTCCGCCTACATTCTCCTACTGAAGACGTAGTTTCCGCTTTCCTTCTTTCCTTTTCTAATCAGTCGGCCGCCGTGCGGGTGGGTATACTGCCTGGCTGTGTCCGTACTAATAGAAAGTTGGCACTGGGGTATCTGTGCGGGTTGACATAGTGTGAGGGAGATGACTGGGCCCTGGCTGTCCCCTCTTTACTTATCCCCTAGCGCTTTGCTGCTACAAGAGGAGCCTTGCCGGCCGCGTTGCACGCAGGAGCGCATGGCGTGCAGCGAGATTAGGCCGTGTGCCCAAAGCCAGCTTCTTCAGTGTGCTTATTAACATACACATAAATGATTGCCTGTCTCAGTTAGGGCTGCGATCGTACATCCTGGTTTATTTATACATCTTTGAATACATCTGAGTAGCGTGGCTTTATAGCAAGTTACAAACTAATATTGATGGAAGCGGTCACTCATATTGGGGCCTGGGTAGTATAGGAAACGGCAGGGAAAGTGAATTATATGCCACTTCTTACAGGCCAAGAGTAGTAATCTCTTGTTGGGCAAACCAGGTACTGCTAGATGGGTGCATAATAGTCGTGATGTACTTTATTAAACTAATAAAGTTTTAACTTTTTTAGTAAAAGTATTACAAGTTGGCTATTTCTATAAGGGTGTTCTCAAAGCGTGTAGTTTTCATCTAAAAATAGCCTACTTAGTTAAAAAATTAGAGAAACTGGAAGAATCTGGAGGTTTTGTAGCACTTGTATGTATAGTATGGGGCTGTTCATGCAAATGTATTTTTGCAACAGATTACTGCAATATGTTATTGTTTGAACTATCAGTATGTATTGTTTGGGTTGCAGCCTTTGAATTTAGTATATAAACTTTTAATACATAAAAGCAAAATGTTCCGTTATATCCAGATAGGCCATTTAAACATTAAAAGAATATGTAAAGTTACTTTACCAGGTTCACAAATGTTCTGTGGGGAACTTTTCCAAGAACAGTTGCTCTTCTGTGTGGTATTCTTTCCCTTTGTTTTTTAATATTTATATGTGGTTAAAGGAATGGGCAGTCATCAATTTACTGTAAAGCTGCTAGACCAAATGTGTGCAGTGCCATGTTTTATTTAAGCATTAAAATCTAAAGCCACCAACCTGATATAAACAACATATTGTTTGAGTTTTGGCAATTTTTCCCATATTTGGAAAGCCTTATCTTAGTTTATTTTATTTTTTTTAATGATAAACTTATGTTAACGCTAAACATTTAGAGAGACCTGGAGGATACATTGTACTCTGTTTTAATTTACAGGCAGTGTAATCAGAATTTTGTTTAATGTAAATATGCATCCTTGCATTCTGTCTGTTCATACTGGAGGTGTCAAACTGTTTCAGTACTCCTTCTATATTGGCATGGGCTAAAATAACCTTGTATAATAGAAGTGTTAACCTTTACAAATGTGTTTTTTTTTTTTTTTAACTAAACTGTATTCTTAGCAGTTTTTTTTCTTTGTGTCCGTACAGTAAACGGGAAGATGCAAATCTTTGTTAAAACCCTTACTGGGAAAACAATCACCCTTGAGGTTGAGCCCAGTGATACTATTGAAAATGTGAAGGCCAAAATCCAGGACAAGGAAGGTATGTTGAATGTTTATTTTTTATTTAGATCCATTCTGGACAGCTATGTAATGCAGAGAGAATATGAATGTCAAGAATTAATGTAGAAATGCACTATAGATTTATTACTGTAAATGAGCACTTAGGGGGAGATTTATCAATGTTCGAGTTTTTTTAGCACAAAAAAAAAATCAAACTTGAATTCGAGTTGTGGTTCAAAAACTCGAAGTGTAAATAACTGGAATACTTGGATGTAAAAATACACCATCCAAAAGCTATGGAAGTTGTCCTAGGCAAAGGCAAGTCATATTTTCAATTGCGATATTATAGCTTTTATTGAGTTTATAAACTCGAAAGTTTGAGGTAATTTAGTTTTTTTTCTTATAATCGCATAAGGTTACCTCATTAATAAATAAGCAAGTATTCGATGTGTGTGTTCAATTTAGAAAAACTTGATTTCACAAACTCGAAAATTGATCAATAAGCCCATTAGTGTCTGCAAGAAGCACTGTTTTTCATTTATGAAAACCAGTGTATTGCAACAAAGCTAAAATAAAGAATTTTGGTCTAAAGGGTACATTCTATTCCATCAAAATGAGTACTTGGGATATCATTAGATAAGTCATTAGATTCTTAAGCCATGATATAATGTGAAGAGAGTGGGTTCAACAAAGAATTATAATCAGTTGTTGGGGCCTATTGGAGTTTTAAGCTATTACTGCATCCTAGTAGGATGAAGGGGAACAAATTTGTGAAATGGGATCAAGAGTAATTTCCGTAAAAGAGAATGTTTTTCACGATAACCAGATTACCATGGGTAAATGTTTTTTTCTTTCTGTTTAAACTGTGGTCTGTAAATATAGTTTTTGACATAGCATTATTGTCCCTTCCTGAATCTTTCAAGAGGATTTTTCCCTCCTTAGCGATATTCCTTCAAAGCATGTCACTTTTTTTTTTCCTCCCTCAGGTATTCCCCCTGACCAACAGCGTCTGATCTTTGCTGGTAAACAACTTGAAGATGGACGCACCCTATCTGATTATAACATCCAGAAAGGTACAGTGCTTCATATACTAAAAAGAGAATTTGTTGACAAAGTACATAGTGAATAGAATGATAGAAAAATAATAAAATACATGGGGATTGCAATTATATTTAATGGTAAAATCATTACAGAAATGCATTCACATTATCTTTAGTTGTCCCCAACTAAATAAATAACTGTGGTTGAAAATGCATCATAATTGTTTATATAACCTACTGAAGTTTACAGAAATCATTTAATCCTATACTGATGTGGCATCTGTTTTCTAAATTGCAGAGCCTCTAGCATGGGGTATTTCGGATAACATTCCTTTCTATGAAGCTGCATGCTTTAAGGCTACTTAAACTAAAATGGCAATGTCTCCTTCAAATGCCTTCCTATTGGCAATTTACAGTGTAAAACATATGAATCTTTGGCTTTCCGAAATCGCCCGAAATTTCGACTTCGGAAAGCTGACTTGGCGCACATGTTTTGTAGCTGGCAATTTACATTATTGCCAGTTGGAAGGCATTTGGACAAGATTGGGCGCCTTAAAGACCCGTTTTGCATTCAGTTGGTCTCTATGCTGATTTCCTAATAGGTCTTGTATATGTTTTAAAGTACTTGGTCAGTTACATATTCTTTATGATCTAAGGCCCAATGTATCAAAAAGTGCATCATTTATGACTCGCTCAAGTTATTTAAAAAAGTCTGTATAATATGTATAATTCTTAAATCTTTCAAAATGTTTGTGTCCCAAATTATATTAGTTTATAGTGTTTAATATTTTCATTTCTTAAACTGAACTTCAGAGTCCACTTTGCATCTGGTGTTGCGTCTGCGTGGTGGTATCATTGAGCCTTCCCTTCGCCAACTTGCTCAGAAGTACAACTGTGACAAAATGATTTGCCGCAAGTAAGATTTTTGTGCTCTTGATCTTAGGAGAATGAATGCTCATAATTTTTAAACGAGTTTACAGTACAACCTAACATGCTAGAAACAGGTTATTTCTGTATAGGTAATTTTTCAAACTTATTCTAAACTGCTGAATAAATTGTATAGTATATTAAGTATAGCTTTTTCTTTACGTATTTGATAGTGTAAGGGCTAATGGTTGGTTTTGTAGTTTGCTAGATGCTGGCTAGTGAAAAGCATGTAGCTGAGTCCAGCAATAGATGCACCATTCTCATGATGATTTATCTTTCAGGTGCTATGCCCGCCTTCACCCTCGTGCTGTAAATTGCCGTAAGAAGAAGTGTGGTCACACCAATAACCTGCGTCCCAAGAAGAAGGTCAAATAAACTGACCTTTGCATCTATTTTGATTGTTGATAACAAATAAAAAAAAAACAGAAGACATTTTTGCTGCTTGATTATTTTTGCCCTTTAAAACATACATTTCAACAGTTCAGTATAAGTATGTGTATATATTTGTTAGAATTGATAGTTCTGTATATGCGTATATGAACTGGGCTTTAGCAGTCATTGTTTTTAAAGCAGGCTAGGTACAAACAAATTACCTCCCACAGCTTCCAGTTGTGATATGCTAATAAGTCACAATGGAATTGGGCTAGTAGTCTGGTTATATGTGGGCAGCCAAGCAAGGTAAAAAAAAAAAATTTGGGAAAATTCCCAAGGTTTTCTTTTTTTTCCAGTACAGAGATATTCTAAATCACTAACAGCAAAAGGTGGGATTCTGTAAATTTTGCAGGAAGCTTACATAGTTCAGGGATGCCTTGCTGGCCCTTCCAATTTTTTGTTTTTTTTGCCACCAGCCCAGGATAGTTGCAGTTTTTGTAATGCCCATGTTTTTCATTGGTTAGAGTGCTTTCATGTGAAATCTATAAAATGTCCAACCTACTATAAACAAAAACAAATATGGCAGGTTAAAAAAAAAAAAAAAAAAAAAGTACTTATAACCCATACCATGGTGTGGTTGTAGATCTGACAGCATCTGGCACAGTAAGGGTGAGGCCAATGCCACATGGGGGCTGATCTTGGCCTGTGGAAAAGCGCAGGCTGAGAATCGGCCCCATGCCAACATTAGCTTTCTTTGCCTGCACCCGGGACTATTACGCCAGCCCAGGTGCAAACACATGCAACGGATATTGGCGCTATAGACCGTTGAGTAGCTACTGTCACCCTGATGGGGTGACAGTACATACGAGTAATTAGTGCCGTTGTGTTATATTTTATGCTGTCAGCAATTTTGGAAGGACTCTAACCTAACTGGTTTTTGGTTGGTAAGTCTTTTATTGTCAATAAAGGTATGTGGGACCCTAGCAATAATCTGATGTGATGGAAGGTTCAAATTTGATCAGTCGTACTTTATCTTGACTTTTTGGTTATTATCTTATAAGCAGTGTAAAGTGATACCTGAACCATGGAAATTTTTATGACCAGAAATAATTCCTCACCTAATTGGGTATATGTTGGCTACAGAGCCCCTATGGCATCACTTCAATAATTTGCATCAAACATTGCTCCCTCTTTGCTTCCTTCAGGAGGAAACTTTAGACAATTTAGTGATGGGTATGCCTTCCCAGCGGCGGATCATATTATTTTGAGTGGGAAGGCGTTTCGCAATGATTAGTAGCCCATGGTAGCAGAGATTTATTGAGGGTGACTAATCTCCCCATGGGGCATTACGCTTATGGTGGCCATACATGTTACAGTTATGATCTTTCCTACGACCAGGTAGAAGTGTAAAAATTCTAAGCCTATTGGTGAGATAATTCAGTCCTAAATGTTTGCAATTCAAAATATTCCACCTAGCCTGATCGAGACGACTAATATCCAAGGACTTTGCCGATATCTGTAGCCTTGTCTCCCGCAATTAAGGAAAAAGTTCAGTGTAAAACAGACTGCAAAATAAAAAATATTTCTAATACAGTTAGCTAAAAGTTTTTGCCTAACTAACTTATAGATTACATTTTTGCCTAACTATATTGAAAGCTTTTTTTATTTTGTGCAGTTTCTATTTTAGCCAGTTTCATTTATACACTGAACTGTTCCTTTAAGTTTTTGGCCAGTACTGGCTAAAGATAAGCAGTACACAAAGGCACCCCACAATTCCCAGAGTGGGGGGGTAAGACCTTGACTGCAGGTTGGCAGCAACCATTTGAGCCTGCACAGGATATTGATCTTCTTTCTTGCACTGTCCAAACACCCAAGGAGTGTGGCATTTGGCTCATGCAAAATACTTATTTATAAATATGTAGAAGAGGGTTATGTGAACACTGGATGAACTCACAAAAGGCCTTTGCGGAATCATTGGGGCCTAATTTTTTAAAATTTAAACACAATGGCCCCTCTGACTGGCTAGTACATGCGAGAATAGATGAAGGTGTTGTGGAGCTACACACTAAGGACTCAATTCAGAATGTGCCAATACTGGTATTAAATGAAGTTAGTACACCAGGTTGTTTAAGGCTATAGTTGCCCTATAACAGTTTTTCAGATAGTAATGCATTTGGTGCCTTGGTCTTCATGGACTTGCAATGCTGTAAGCCTCCATGTTTAAACACGATGTAGGTACACACTCCTTGAAAAAAAAAAAAAAAAAGTAGAGTGCATGTGCGTTCTAGTATAAATGACTAATCAATGATGCTGCACTTATTACCACAAAATTGGAATATGTTAGAATAGACTGCAACTGATGCAGTCACCACCACCAAGGGAATGGCAGTAGATGCATAAAAACAATTATACCCAGACTGGCCGTTTTGAACCAGCCTTTGTTAAAAGCAGACTATCTGGTAAAAAACAGACAGTTGGCAACACTTACTGTTACCATCTAATAACAGGTAGTAGCCAAGGGGGTAATGACATCACATAGGGAGGACAGTGCCATTATTGGGGGGGGGCATAGGAAGAATGGGGGTGTCTTTGGGGACCTGCATGTGGTGGGAGTAGGGTATTATAAAACCTTAAAATGGCAGGTTGGGGAATAATTATCGTAGGAAGGGAAAGACCAGGAATTCATGCATGAACAACATATCACCTATAGTTGTTCTTACCACAACCTTACATGTTTTTTATTGGCCAGACCGGTAGAACACCAGCCCAGTTGCAACCCAGTGAGTAATTATGGCATAATGATGGCAGTATAATTATAGCACAGATTTAAAATAAAGAACGCATTCATGAGGGTAATAAGAAGAATAGCGCCAAAGACTTGCTATGTTCGCTCTTTAGCACCACACTTGTTCAGCCTACAGCAGTTTATCCCTGGTGCCATTAGTCAGTCGCAACGCCAGGGGGAGCTAGTGAGAGATATTGCCAGGGGTGAGGCGTGATATCGCTGGTACAACGCAAAAAAAAAAAAACAAAAAAAAACCAGCGCACATATCCTTATACCTGTAGCACTAGGAAAAATTATAGCGTCAAGCCTGATATCTCATACTATGGTGAGTACGTACTGCAAGCTGCCCCGGGAGCTCTATACACTTCGAACTGTATTCCCTATTTGTAAATACTACGTAAACCAATAACCGTTTTATTTACAAGCTGATAGCGCATTTGTTATTGACACATAGTTCGGACCCGCATTTCTTTGCAGGTGAAGCGTCTTTAAACGTTAACCATCCAGAAGGATTGAGCTGTTCGTCTGTTCTGATAGAGATAACATGCCCAGCAACGTGACTCCTGATTAAATGTAGCTGCTACATGCTTTGTCATCTATCTAATCCTGTAAATGCAATGGGGTTTATTAACCACTCTACAGTCTCCTGTAATTGCTGTTGAAGAAGGTGCAGTGGTAGTATACAGATTAGTTTGTATTCGTCACATATGACAGAAGTGATCATTTTTCCTCTTTGTCCCTTTCTATGCATGTGTGTGGTATTTTTGGATGGTATTGAGTTTCTGTTATTATTTTTTTCACCCCCATTTTCATGTATTGTGTGATGTTGTAATTGGTGGTGACAGGAGTGCTGTGGGTCACCTTTAAGTTAACTTTTAGTATGCTATAGAATGGCCACTTCTTGGCAATTTTTCAGTTGGTTGTCATGTTTTCTTTTTAATTTTTTCAAAATATTTGCTTTCCTTTTCTGATTCTTTCAAAATTGACCCCAGCAGCCAAAAAACATATTGTTCTTGTTACTATCTTTTTATGAAGACCCACTACTATTCATATTCCAGTTTGTTATTTGAACCACTGTCTGGTTGCTAGGGCAATTTGTACCATAGCAACTATATAGCTGCTAAAATGCCAGACTGGGGAGTTGCTGAATAATTAAAAAACACACAATTTAATATATAGCTGTTTGTTTTACCACAAGTTTTCCTTGTTGTCTTTTCAGTGATTGTGTGTGTGTTTCATAGGAGTGCTGGAGTCATGTTTAGAGTTAGTAGTGGTTTCTTTTACTGCACAGGCTGAAATAATGAGGATGAAAATTAACATGGGCTTTTTATATGGCTTCATAGTTGGAACAGAATTGTGTTGAAGAAATAGTATACTCTTTAGGTACAGAGTGACGGTATTTCAGTGGACTGCACAGTTCTGGAATAGAATCAGTTAGCTATGCCAGTCTGCTGAGTAAGTTTTGGTGTAATGTAATTTAAAGTCCTACATTTGTCCTCATCTCGTAAACCATAGCAACCAATCAAATGTATGTTTTCAAACAGCTGACCAGTAAATGCTACCTGTCAACTGGTTGCTATGGGTTACTAGACAAGTAGCAATCTTAAAGGGGAACTCCACCCAAAGACAACTTAAGATTCTTGAAAATTAAGCATGATTTCAAGCAACTTTTCAGTAACAATTATCAATTAAGTATCAATTTAAAAAAATGCAGCCTTTTTTGTGATTTTTAGTCTAATAATATGGTTTGGAACAGTTACTTAAACCTGGCCTCCTGTGCTCCTGCTGATCTGGCTGACAACATTGAGACTGAAATAAAATGTAACAGTAGTCGACTGTCCTCAGCCTGCCTTCAGCCTTCATCCTCTAGATCTCACAATTCCCTGTACGTGATGTCAGTAAGGAAAGGAACACTACAGTGCAATGCATTGTGGCTTATGTAGTTCCTGCATGCTGTCTGTAGGCTGTTTTAGTCCCTCCTCACCTGACAGGATGTAAAATGATGCAGAAAGAGAAGAACTGTTTTGCAGCTGTATTTTAGCATATAAAAATGGTATTTATTCATACTTTTTTTTAAATGAACAGATTACAGCAATTGATATATTAGGGATTTCTGTGTTGCGCGGGACTTTTTAACAAATTTTGTTCTGGAAACCGGAGTTTTCCTTTAAGATTGATCATTACATTACCACCTTTTGCCCAGCTGCTAAAGGACTTTGTTAATTCTGTAATTCTTCCCCATTTGCTTTTGATAGGGTCATTGACCGTTGATAAAGCAATCAAATGGTTCAATGCGGCAGCTCTGCTATACTATACAACTCTGCCTTATATATCAAGCTTTGACACAATAAACTACAGGGGTTCTCCCCTTGCTTGCTTACATCTGTGGGCCACTTCTGCTTTTGGGGAGCTTCACATGTAGGGGTTCTGATTCATGCCTAGTGCACTGGATTAAAATTGGAAGAGCTAGGTAGGGAGAGCCAGCGGACAATAGACATATAAGTTCAGTCCAAACAGCCGAATGATCACTCATCCATACCTGTATATTCTTACAAAGGCAAAGGCTTTCTAAAGGCGTTTACAGGAATGCTGTTTATTGCATAGTATTTGTTCTATGTTACTGTGGCTGTAGGTGGCCAATAGCAGCCCGTTACTGAACTAGAATCTCTAAAAGTCATAGTTCCAGATGTTGTATGCATATTTGAGTGGGAAAAAAAGGTCAATGTCTAAAAAAATAAGTCTTTTTATATTTTGGTGAAAAGGGGGAAAGGTAAAGAAATGCGCACTGCTATGTGGTTTGGGGCTGGTATGGGCATATTGGCAGTGTGTGTAGTAGGCAGGGGCCCCCACCCCAGTGACCTACTCACCTCCACATGGCGAGGGGAGCACTCACATTTTCCAGCAGCGATTGGGCCTGGGTCAGTGGGGCCAACAAGGGCAGGGGCCCACTGGGTTTTTTTTTCCAGCGTCCATTCGTCCCAGTCCAACCCTAAAAAATATATAAAGTATGCACAGTTATTATTATCAGGGATCTCTACATTATTCTGTGAAGGAGACCATAGTAGCTCCAACAGGGTACTGCATAACATGCTTGTCATTGTCTGCAAGTGTGCATGTGATACATGACAACTTTGCTTATTTTCCCTCAACTCCTCTTCAGTTGAGCAGAAGAGAGTTACCAGGCCATAGAACAGGAAACAAACAGACCATTATATTTGGTCCCATATTGATAGATTACAGAAAATTTGTACAGCTTTTGAGGTATAGGAAATATAGGTTGTATAAACAGTGAATATTAACTGGTATTAACAGTGATTATACGAGCAAAACAAAATAAAAAAATGTAATTTACTTTAAAATGCATGGAATATAATTTCCTGTAAAGTGTCATGCACCTAATGTAGCATGTACTGTAGTCATTCTCTTATTTCATGTCTGCTAAGAGTTCTGTTCCAGCCTTTTTTGTTCCTTGTCTATTTTGTGTGTTTTTCCTTGTCTACTTTGTCTGCCCATATCTGTTCTGTTTGCAAGTGTATCTTTATGTTTTGATTTATGGTACACAAACCTTTTGCCAAACCAACACAATGTTCATTTCATCCTTGCCCTTTGGTTTGTGTAATATCCATTTTCTCCAGTGGGTGGCAGTGTGTGCCTGCTAACTTTAAGAAATGTTGTTGAACCAGAAGCCTCGCATTTTCCAGACTGTGTGGTCCACAAATATGTTCACAGACTGGCTTTACCGTAATTATGTGTGAAAACACAGTGTTAGTTCCTAGTGTGGTTACACACATTATAAGTCATTAATATAGTAAAACTCCCAAATTGTCACACTGCTCTGTTAAAGGGACATTGAATTGACCATTTTTTTTTTGTTTCTTGCTAAGCTAAACAAGGGTGCTTACTTACAGTAGGCGCTGGCTCCGTATAAAAGCCTTTTATAAAAGTAACATAGGATATCTTCCCCACCTGTTCAGCAAAGATCAATTTTCGCCTTAATAATATTTATTACAGTGATCTATTTTTTATTTTTTTTTCCTTGACATAATTTGCCTTTCTAAAATATATAAAATAATATAAAAATTTAGTTTGCGTGAATATTTTTATCTTCAAGGTAATCATATATAGCTAAACATTTTGTTTGCCTCTAGATGGACAATGATTTTCGAAATCTTATTCGGCGGTTTTATGAGTTACAAGCGGAACGCGTGGAGACCTATCAGATGTTTGAAGAGTAAGCTGCTATCTTTCCCAGATGAGGGCGAGAAAATTAATACTAGAAAAGGAAAATTCAATTAGCTGTGTAATGTAACATTAGGTTGTTGGATAATTCATAGTTATTCGCCATTTACCACCAACTTGCTATGCTGTATTTTATACTGCAGTCATTCACCTCAGTCCTTGCTTTAGCAGTGCTCACAATCTAAGGCACGGAACACTAATGTCTGTTTCAGGAGTATGGAAATATTGTATAGAATGTATACATGAAGTACCAGTACTGTGGCTACTGCTTTACTTAAAAGCTATAAACAATATTATTATTACACTATATTTTTATACAGTAAGCAAAAGATCTCCTATACATTTTGAAAATACTGTGTATCAGGCCTATCTAACTGTAGGCCAGTGCTGTCCAATTTATTACATCTTATGCTTGAGGGCCAGATTAAATTAAAATTATGATGTCATACAATGAAGTCTGTGGAGCATTTAAGAAGACTGGGCACCAAAGAAAATTGTTTGCAGGGGCCATATCTGGGCCCACGGGCCTTCAGCCGAACTTCCTTGCCAAAGCCAAATGTGGCTATCAAAAGGAATTTGATTATGTCACCCAGCTTGCTCAAGGCTCTCTAGTTGACAACAGGCTTGTATTTATTTTCCTTTGGTCTGCCCTCCAAATCAACATTTCTACTTTTAAAAAGTAGGATTTTTTATCAACAGAAAACTACATGCTGCATTTAGTAGTGCTGTTGGCATAACTGTATACCCACATTTTGCAGTTTTCTTACTAAAAATGCATTAGCATTAGAAAAACATGTAATTTTTCATATGAGACTTGTATAATAATGCTTTTTAAAATATTATAGTCCTACAAATATTATACTGCATCCTTTAAAACACATGCCAGTTCTTTGGGGCAGCACTGACATTTTATCTCACTGCCAAATATGTTAGGACTTTTCTTTAGGAAAATGAAAGAGCACGTGTTTGCTAATCATAATCATGATCTATGGGCTTAATTTGTGAAGATGATTTGCTGGAAGTAATAAAAGTAATATTGCATGTTGAGGTTCTCTTAAATATACAGTGGTGTGAAAAACTATTTGCCCCCTTCCTGATTTCTTATTCTTTTGCATGTTTGTCACACAAAATGTTTCTGATCATCAAACACATTTAACTATTAGTCAAAGATAACACAAGTTAACACAAAATGCAGTTTTTAAATGAGGGTTTTTATTATTTAGGGAGAAAAAAAATCCAAACCTACATGGCCCTGTGTGAAAAAGTAATTGCCCCCTGAACCTAATAACTGGTTGGGCCACCCTTAGCAGCAATAACTGCAATCAAGCGTTTGCGATAACTTGCAACGAGTCTTTTACAGCGCTCTGGAGGAATTTTGGCCCACTCATCTTTGCAGAATTGTTGTAATTCAGCTTTATTTGAGGGTTTTCTAGCATGAACCGCCTTTTTAAGGTCATGCCACAACATCTCAATAGGATTCAGGTCAGGACTTTGACTAGGCCACTCCAAAGTCTTCATTTTGTTTTTCTTCAGCCATTCAGAGGTGGATTTGCTAGTGTGTTTTGGGTCATTGTCCTGCTGCAGCACCCAAGATCGCTTCAGCTTGAGTTGACGAACAGATGGCCGGACATTCTCCTTCAGGATTTTTTGGTAGACAGTAGAATTCATGGTTCCATCTATCACAGCAAGCCTTCCAGGTCCTGAAGCAGCAAAACAACCCCAGACCATCACACTACCACCACCATATTTTACTGTTGGTATGATGTTCTTTTTCTGAAATGCTGTGTTACTTTTACGCCAGATGTAACGGGACACGCACCTTCCAAAAAGTTCAACTTTTGTCTCGTCGGTCCACAAGGTATTTTCCCAAAAGTCTTGGCAATCATTGAGATGTTTTTTAGCAAAATTGAGACGAGCCTTAATGTTCTTTTTGCTTAAAAGTGGTTTGCGCCTTGGAAATCTGCCATGCAGGCCGTTTTTGCCCAGTCTCTTTCTTATGGTGGAGTCGTGAACACCGACCTTAATTGAGGCAAGTGAGGCCTGCAGTTCTTTAGATGTTGTCCTGGGGTCTTTTGTGGCCTCTCGGATGAGTTGTCTCTGCGCTCTTGGGGTAATTTTGGTCGGCCGGCCACTCCTGGGAAGGTTCACCACTGTTCCATGTTTTTGCCATTTGTGGATAATGGCTCTCACTGTGGTTCGCTGGAGTCCCAAAGCTTTAGAAATGACTTTATAACCTTTACCAGACTGATAGATCTCAATTACTTTTGTTCTCATTTGTTCCTGAATTTCTTTGGATCTTGGCATGATGTCTAGCTTTTGAGGTGCTTTTGGTCTACTTCTCTGTGTCAGGTAGCTCCTATTTAAGTGATTTCTTGATTGAAACAGGTGTGGCAGTAATCAGGCCTGGGGGTGACTACAGAAATTGAACTCAGGTGTGATAAACCACAGTTAAGTTATTTTTTAAGAAGGGGGGCAATCACTTTTTCACACAGGGCCATGTAGATTTGGAGTTTTTTTTCTCCCTTAATAACGTAAACCTTCATTTAAAAACTGCATTTTGTGTTCAATTATGTTATCTTTGACTAATAGTTAACGGTTTTTGATGAGCAGAAACATTTAAGTGTGACAAACATGCAAAAGAATAAGAGGTACGCGATTAAAGTCACTGGGGGGTGCCTAACATTTTGGCACCCCCAAGTGACTTGCCTTGCCTTCTCCTTTAAGCTGAAACTGCTGATTGATTGATGAATATTATGTACAAGGGCAGACCTCATATAAGAAGGGAAGGACAGCTGCTCTAGTAGAGATTGACTTGCCCAGTGTTTGACTTTTACAAGCTGCTGCATGAAGAGAAATTTTAGGGTCCCATCACATAGCAGCAAATTTAGCCTTATGTTAATAACTGTGTCTGTTTAATTTTGTAATATAAATGTTACAGTATCTCTTTTTCCCTTAAAACCACATAAATCCCTTTTACTTTTTATCATTGGCAAGCAAGATCAGATTTTTAAGCTGTGTGGTTTTTTTTTTGTTGCGTGGCTGTAATTATGTATTCAGGTAGTAATTAGAAACCTAAAAAAAGACCATTTGTATAACTAATTATAATTTTTTTTTTAGTGCTACCTTTAATGGTTAACTTTTCTAGGCATCCTGGACTACTTTTTCTGAGCACTCCTAGGTATGAAAATATTACTTTGTAGGGTTTTGATATATTTTGCAAAGCTGCCTCAGTCGGCTGAATAAAACTCAATGTGCAATCCAGATTTTGAAGGTGAGAGTTATAAAACCCCGGTATTAGGTTCAACACATCCATCCAAACGGTATTTGCTTTCTTGCCCATTTTTTGCAATACTGTTTCATATGCTTACGCCACTTTTTCTAGGTTAATCTCAGGGTCAACTTCAAGTCAAGTTCTCAAAGATTGGAGCTTGTATGCATTCCATTTTTAACACGTCTGTATGAGTTCGTTTGTTTATTGAAATCTTTTATATTTTCTGGATGGTTTATTTCTTTAAACATATATTATAATATAACAGTTAAATGTAACCACATGACAGGATATTGGAAGGCTTTTTTTTTTTTTTTTATACCCGATTTAAGGACATCTGTTGGTTTTCATATCCCATAAGCTTTATAGACAGTGAAATATACAACACTCTCTCTATGTGCTAATCATATTTACTTTAACAAGGATTAAAAAAATAATTTCAGACTTGAAATTGAGATGGGTAATTTTGCTGTCAAGGATGTAATAGTTATGTAGTTTAAAAAAGTGTTTGTATAGTCTAAGATGAAAACATTACATATCAGTGTCTCCTTGTAAGTGTGTGCATATGTATGTGCCTGTGTATATATAATATAATATGTATCTATGTATGTGTTTTTAAACCAACATTCACCATATCATACGGCAATGTCCTGGGTGCAACTTAAAAAATCCTATATTACATATTATATTCATTTCAATGCACTCATGTTTATATGTATGTTTATATACACATACATACTCCACAAATCAACTTCTGTGAATTACAATGTAATGAAATCCAAAGTGCTCAAAGTCTGTTCAGCTCCGCAAGGTCAGGCATACTACTGTGTAAAAAGATTAGCCTTTCAGTTCCTTACACTTAGCCTTCTTACCCTCACTAGTGTGCCCTTTAAGACAAACAGCAATTATAGGTGAATGGCTATTATGGCCATGGTTTCCTATGTTTGTAACCTTGTTATGCAGGGAAGGTTCCATTATACAACACTGTTTATACCAATAGGATGGAGCAAATGTAACACTTGCTCTAATTAAAAACAATTAAAATGCATAAGCAGACATTTTGATGTGTGGCCTTAACAGTATATGAGTTTCTCACTTGATACTTTTAGCCCTTGTAGCTCCAGAATTTCCGGCAGCACAATTCAATGCATGCCTCTATGGAGCTGCAAGGGTTAAATTACTTTGCTTTCAGGGGGCACCAGGCATATTTGAAATCAGGCCCACACTATGACTTCATCAAATACCGACAGCTAGTCCATGAGATCACACTGGCCTTCAATGGTATCAGCAAAGAAGTCATTCAGATAAAGGATCGATTTCGGGAAGTGTATGATCGCTCAGATCTCTCAGAACATCTGGAAAAAATACAGGAAATGGAAAAAGACAAGTTAGAATTGGTATTTTGTCTTTCCCTGAAAATTCCTTATCATCTTTCTCTCACTATCATATTACTTTCCATGCTCCATCCTTTGCTCAAGGCATACCTCAGTTTCCCTGTTTTCCCTCTTAAAGGGGTGGTTAACTTTTAAGGGTATTTATTACAGTGTGTAAGCCAACATCACAGATGATGTCAGCCAATCAACAATTAGAATTTAACGTTCACTTACAAGTAAGAAAACAAAAGCAAACATTTCATTAGTTGCTATGGGCAACATCACCGGTGATGTTGGCTTACACACTAAAATAAATATGCTCCTTAGTATATTATAGAATGACCTATTCTTCACAACTTTTCAGTGGGTCTGCATTTTTTATTTTTATGGTTTTTAAATTATTTGCCTTCCACTTCTGATTCTTTCCAGCTTTCAGATGAGGGTCACCAACCCCAGCAGCCAAAAGGAATATATATTTTTTTATTGTTATTTTTACTTTATATTACTAATCTTTGTATATAGGTCCTCCTCTATTCATTTTCTAATCTCTTTGAAGCAACTGTCTGGTTACTAGGTGCTGAAATTCCAACCTGGAGAGCTGCTAAACAAAAATCTAAATAATTAAAAAAAAATAAAATACCAATTGCAGATTATGTACATCATACTAAAAGTTAATTTAAAGGTAAATAACCCATCAAGAAATAACAAAAATTGTACACTTTTTGTGATTAAACAATAGGCAAAAAGTTAGTCCAGCATTTTTTTCATCTTAAATAGGACACATAAAATCCTTCATTTAATTAGCTTATTTTTACTTTTGCTGTGGATTGCACTAGATCTACAGCCATGCAGTATTGGTCTAAATTAACTAGTTTCCTTTGTGATGGTGGTGCAGCTCTCTTAAATAAAGGACTCTTAGCCAGTGAGTTTTTAAAAGAACAGATAAACCAGTCTAGGTACAAAAAGTAGAGGTTTTAGTAAAAATAGTGTGGATGGCCTAACAGTTTGCCAGACCCCAGTGTTAGCCTGATGCCACACATTGCGTATTCTTGGCAACCCGAAAAATGTTTGCAGAGAGTACACCCCTGCACTACACATGAAAAAAATTCTACTTGTGCCTGCAACAGAAAGCATTGAATACACTCGGATGCAGGCACATGTAGCGTATTTCAGCCTGAAACTGTGTTCGCAAGCATTTTCAGGCAGAAATACGCTATGTGTGCCTGATCTGAGTGTATTTAATGCTTCCCAGTGCAGGCACAAGTGGATTATTTTTCAAGTGTAGGTGTGTATTCTCGGCATTAACTTTTTTCTGTTTAAAAATGTACCCAGTGCCTCCCAGCCCAGCATTACTTACACTCCGACACACTTTAGGGTCCTGTTCGATTCTGTCAGTCACGCTGTGCTGGAGCCGGTATACTCTTCGATAGGCGCCAGCAGTGTTTTAATTTGTAATTGGCCTATGGAAGGATTGCGCAGACTACAGTTAGGCGTCACTTAAAGAGATACTAACACCAGAAGTAAATCTATTTTTTACATCTATCATAACATTGTCTTTGCAAGAACTTTATAATTTTGCCTGATGCATTTACATTACCTGTCTGATCCCCTGTGTTCCTCTATGAGGGGGCAGCCATATTTATCTGTTAGCATTAGAAGCTATAACTGACAGGTTGGGAAGGGACAGTCAGGTTGGCAAAACAGACAGGTTTAGGAACTTCAAGTAACAATTACTTACAAAACCAAACCTGCCAGCGAAAAACCGTAAACACGACCTATAGGTAGCTTTTTATGTATATTCGTATTTTGAAAAGTAGTTTTTTCGTCAGTATCACTTTAAGGAACAGCTCTTTACCGAACTCATTACCAAACTGCAGGTATTGCTCAGCTGGGTGCGGAATGTGGGTATTTTTAACGGAAAAAAGTTGATGCCTAAACTGCAGTAATGCAGAGACGTTCCTGTTGATTTTTATAGGAACGCATCCGTATCGCTTTAAGTTGTAGTAAGTGTTTTTAGCAGCTTAGTGGGCATGTGTTTATTTATATCCATAGTAGCAATAGTGTATGAGGTAACCTCACCCACTGACTCTCATCAAAAATGCCCTCCAGTGGCCAAATTACTGTTGTCATTCATCCTAATGAGAAATGGATTTATTTTCATAATTAGGAAAGCTGCTGTTATAAAACATCAATGAACAAATTGGTCCCAGATATATAGCCTGTCCTGGGACTCAAAGGCTGAAAACCACAAAATCTGTCATGTTTCTCATTTTCTCTTTTTTTATTGTCTCTGTGTTTATTATTTCCTCTCTCTCCAGTTCTCACTAGCTCTGTCACTGGCTCTTCCTATACTAATTGCATGTTTTTGCCTTGGGGCTGCTTATATTCTCTTGCATTAATGAATTCTCACCCTGCAAAGCTGTTTCTTTTTTTCACACTGAAAACTGATAGAAACAAAAATTATAAAACTTCTTTTTTTTCCCCAGACAGCCAGATTACAGATAGCCAAGCAAAATGCCCAGGATCATCCTAGTCAGGAAACATACCAGGAAGAGATGCAAGTTTTAAGACATAAGTAAGTCCCAAAGAATAAAAAAACAGTAAAGCAAAATCTTGAAATAGATATTTTTAGCTTGTCTAATCATGAGGTGATACTAAAAGTACGCAAGCCTGGGCTGAGGTCCAAACTAGGCATTTTAAGCATACAGAGGCCCAAAATGCCCCCACCAGCCCACTAAATAGTGACTGTCTATAGCATCTTACAGCAGCCCCTCAGGCATTTGCCATAATCCTCAGATTACCAGTCCAGGCCTGGGTACTGGTATGAATGTGATTTTATGCCAAACTTTAAGTGAATAGGTCCTTACATTTAAGATCAGATCATACATGGGGGGTATGTAAAATGTTGCTCAGTAAGTAAGAGATGTAAAGAAGTCCAACAGGGGCTGGCACAGGACAAAGTTCTTGTGTGGCTGATCTCTTAAGGTTTTAGATAAAAAAAGGTTTTTCCGACAGCTTGGAATCACTGCACATATTTAGAGGGACCAATAAAGGGTTCACTGCATAAATAAACCACTCTTATGGCAACTAAAGTGGAAAGCTTGAGGCGGAGTGTGTGTATGTATGTATGTGTGTGTGTATATATATATATATATATATATATATATATATATATATTTTGAATGAAGCAAAAAAATTGTGTTTAATTTTAGTATTTCGGCTTAGACTCAAAACTAAGCACCAATGGCAAGCCCCCAGCATCAACCACTCCTCTGTTTAGCACTTCAACTTGTCTCTATGTTCTGACACTGCTGCCCATTGCTTTCTGTTTGGCAGGGCCAGAGCAATGAACCAAGAGCAGGGTCAGAGTTAGGGCAAAGACAAATGGGGCAATTAGTCCCTGCAATTTTTAAAAAAAAGTTTGGTTGCGGTGACTTTCCCACCATAGGGTACTAAATAAGTCTCTGAGACTAATTGCGCACAGTTTTTTGCTGTGCGGATTAGTCACAGTTACTTTTTGAAAAGTCGCGGCAACTAATCGCTTTGTGTGTCTTCGCCCTTATAAGCAAAAAGAGCATGTGTCTAGGATCCTAGCTCCCTATGCATATGCCTCTTCTCCCTACCTCTAGTTTCATATAGTACTTTATAAAATTAGTAAAAGCCGCCTCCGCGTTCCTCAGCCAGTATAAATACCTTGTCCTGTGCTTTCCACTTTGTATGTTGTCTAGGGATGCACTGAATCCACTATCCTTATTAAAAGATTTGGGCGAATCCAAATCTGCATATGCAGCATGTGGCAAAACATTTTAAACTTCTGTGATTATGTGACAAAAAGTCACATGATTTTAAGGATTTGGTTTGGCCAGAGGCATGGATTCCAAATCTTGCTGGAAAAGGCCAAATCTTGGCCGAATCCCTAACCGAATCCTAGATTCCTTGCATCCCTAATATTGTTATTGAACTCACTGATGACTTCCAAATTCTATCTAGTAATCAGGCTCATCTTCATTTACATAAGTCATTATTGAGCTTTAAATAAAGTGTTTTTTGTAAAGTTAGGACTATCTGGTAGCTTTAGATTAAAAAAACAGACAAAAGCATTTCAGCTGAATAATTAGCCCTTGACTCCAATGCATTTGACAAAATGTCAGTTTCACAAATTTTTATTAGGAAAATGGTGTTCAACAAAGAGAAACATTGCAGTTTCACTTATCACTACTAAATAGTATAGTAAAAGTAATCATTGACCTCCATGTCACTTTGTGTAATTTTTAGTACAACCATACTATTTGGCGATAATAAATTAAATTAAATTATTTTGTACAGAACAAATTATGGGGGCTATATAGATACGTCCGCATATACAGTCCTGCATTGGAATGCACTCACATCTAGACTTTTCCTGCAATTTTGTTGTAGTCTATACACATGTTTTTTATAAAGTGGAATTTGTTGTTGATCTTTTAGAAGTGAGAGTGAAGGAAGTAAATTTAAAAACCTATTAGGTATACTTTTAATATTACATTCTGGAGTGGTCTGGATTAACTTCAGTTCTTTCAGAGATATATTGCTTCCCTCCCAGCTCAGTGTTCAGGACATAGATTACACTTTTAATGACACCATAAAGAGTTTAAAATGATTCTTAATGACTCAATTAAGATAACATATATACAGAATACCAGCAAATCAACAAGCATCATTTGTATGGGTTTGCACTATATCATGTAAATTGCCAGTTTTAGACTGAAACGTACAGCTGCAAATTAGAGGATTCATGAAGTTCAATGTATGTAATGCACAGAATGATAGTGTGCTAATAGTGCACTAAATTTCACAGCTAGATGCATCAGAATTGTCTTTGTCTATCCACTAAAAATACAGTTGTGAAAACTGCCACTGAAAAAAAATATAGTGCTTTCGATTAAATAGTTAAAATATATATATTAAACATCAGATGTCAGATCCTAAGTTTAATCCTTTTGTGGGTCTGATGTGTAAGACAGCATGTCATTCCATTCTACACATTCATTTTAGCTTTGTCTTGGGTGTTTCATAAAAGCCTACCTAAACATATATTTTGTGGCTAATGAAAGCCAGATGCACATTTATTTATAGTTTCCATCCCTCCTCATAGGATAATTAAAAGCGTGGAAGCAATCAGCGAAGTACTGCAAGACTTCAAGTATGACTGCGAAGAAATACAATGAGATTTCACCATTTGGAATCCACACAATGGAAACTGTATCTTGGGGCTGTAATATTTGATTGTATTACAAAGAATCTGGGTTTAAATATTTTTTTACTTCTACAATCCGACAGATGTAAATTTGCAGCCTCTTATTAAAGAAAAATGATATGCATGATCAATAGAATTTCCATTTGTCCCTTTAATGAATTTAGAAATATTATTTGGTGTGGTGCCATTAAATATAAAAAAGGAAAGTGTGCCATAGTCAGACCATTTCATGGATAATAATAATAATCATAATAATAGTAATACATGTCAGGTGAGAATATCCCCTTTAAACTATACTTGACACCACACCCATGCCATAAATAAGGAAATAAAATGATGTTTTGAAGTGATTATTTTGTGATGGTCCTTAATTTATTATAGTTTAGGTATATATTAAATGAGATGCTGTGTATATTAAGTGAGATAATGCTATTAATTCTTAACTGTATTCTTAACCTGCTAAAATGGATTTTGGAATATAGAGTAGATTCATAATATTCATCATGTGATGAGGTGAATGCCTTACATCAGGCCATGCATGAGTAGAAATATGAGCAGAGAGAATGATATTGCACCTCCCACCCAATGCTCCCACCCATTGAGGGCATAAAAGGTGTTCTGAAAACAGATAAGAAATAATGCAAAAGGAATTAGCTTCAGCTTGTTGAAGTTTGTCATGTTTAGCCATCATCAGGGGCTTGTTAATGTGTTATTTTGAGTTATTTTATACCAGTGAAGGACTGGGCAGGTAACAATAAAATTCAGCATCACAGCCTGGTAGTATATATTCCCTTTAGTTTTTTGCTTCTATTTACTTTTTTCCCCTAATAATTATATTATTCAGAGCCAAGGCTGGAATTCCTTTTCTGGAAAGTCTAATAGTCATCAATTACTTAAATGGAAAGAGAAGGCCACAAACGCCTGGGGCGTTTGTAGTTATTAATAAGATCTGCCATTAGAAAAGAGGGTGTTTTTTTGTTTTGTTTTATTGTGAAAATGTCAGAAAGTAATGTAAGTGAAAACACAAACCGTATATCTGGAGGGTGTTAACCAGTTCAGTTCTGGACAGGCCAATAAAATACAAACATTTTCATTATATGCAGGGCTGGTTTAGCGAGAGGAGAAATAAGGAAACATAAACACCCTTTTATTTAAACTGCATTTACTGGTTTGGAATGGAGGTGAGTTCATAGCTGTAAGGGGAGGAGGAAAATTGACTGTTCTGCTATACTGTATATGAACAGAGAAAGCAATGGCTTTTGTTAATCATCTGCCAGGGAGAACATCTGAGATGTATTTTTATGCACAATAAATTTCCCTAATATTAATCTATTTGGATGCTTATAAGGGGTTGTTTTGAGAGGACACCACCTGATGTTCAACATGGACCAAATTCCCTTTTCCCTAAATGACAAACAGAAGTATTTTATTTATAATGTTAAGGGGTTAAGAATCATGCTTTACTTTTACTATTATGACCTCACATTTACCCCCCTGGAATTGACAAATTATGTTCAGTGTTAAGAAGATAAGCCCTATATAATGAGCCTCAACTTTTCCTTTCTTGCTTTGTGCATCTCAGGCACTATAAGGGACTATATAGTGAGTGAGCTATGAGATGAATTTTGAATTTTCTTCCTATATATTTCTGAAGAATACACTCTGTGGGTGTTTTTAACCCTTTAAATAGAAATTCACACTTAAGTTACGCTCAGTTTCAGACATTTTTTGAACATTTTGGGTTCTCTCATTTTAGGAGAATTTACTGGGGGGGGGGGGGTGTTAGTTTAGGTAGAAGATTTAGAAAAAGAAAAATTGCTAAGGGCCCACTGAACAGTTTGCAGGTGCATAGGATCAGTGGCATTTAGAGACCGCAAAAGAAAGTTAGTGCATACAAACTGCTCCAGATATGATCACTGCAACTACTGAAAATTCAACACATTTGTTACATTTTTGTGGGGCAAAAACACAAAAAAAACATTGTACACATTTGGGTGAATTCAAAAGGGACACCCATGTCTTTCTTTTGAAAAGTATGGAGTCGTAATGCTTTCCCAAAATTGCCGGTTTTGATGAAATACCTAAAAATCACCTCAAAGCTTCCACTTTCAAACACCTTATCTCCCACATACCTATAAGGAAAAATCATCCTAAATATGAAAGTAAAGGGTCCACTGAACAATTTGATGCCTAATGTGCATAGATTTACCAAACTATGTGGCATACAGAGACACCCAAATGAAAATAGTGCATATGAATTTTCACGTCTGACACTCTGGCTGCAGCAATATACAGTACCCGATATGTGTATTATGTGCTATAAGACCCCATAAGTGTACGGAGACCCTAGAAAGGACACATTTTGAAAAAAAAAAATGTTTTAAGACATCTTTTACTGCAAACTGCCAAACTACAAAGCTATGAAGCCACCTGAACCCCCCTCTTCTGGAGCTTGCGTAGAGTTACACTGATGGAGTCCATGAACACTTTGTGCTTAGCCAAGTGACAGAATGGCCTTGATTATCTGAAAATGGTACTGCTATTTTTGTGAGGTTCAGGTGAAGTTTGTGTGGTGGTGATGCATTCTATATTTTTAATCTGTGTTTTTAGAGGCAACCTGCCACCCTAAGAAAAAATTCCAAATTCTTTTCTATTGTGTTTTTCAAGCAAAATAAACTTCACTATATAATAATATCAATCCTGTTTCGTGCAGTCTTGGAATTTAACAATCAAAGCAGGCAGGCACCATTTTGTTGGCACTGTTAAGTCCTTTAAATACATGATTAAAGGACTGTGTAAATGGACATACACTGCAAGGAAAGCCTACCTTGCATCCTCAACCCCCTTCCAAACTGACAGCAGGTGAGTGCTGTACTGTGTTCTAGAGTTATATTCTACATTACAAAGTAAAATAAGTTTGTATCTTCCTCTAAAAATGTCTCTGATCTGTTGTGCTGTTTGCCAGCAGATGCTGGTAAAGTTACTGGCTATAACCAAGGGTCCTGTACTTGGAAGAGCAATGCCAAAGACCAGCATTTTCTGCTTTGTGATATAGAACTCCGTGATGGGGTCAGAGAAAAGGCAGCAGCCACATTTATTGCCACAGACAAGTAAGAGAATCCTGGAAGGCTATTTAGGGCTGGCAAATAGGAGAGCAAGAACTAATAGATAGATATAGCACAGGGATGGATTGGCCCAACCTGCTCACTGTGGGGCTCATTTATAAACACTGGGCAAATATGTACTTGGGCAGCCATGAGCCCCACACATGCTATCCACTGCAGTCTGCCTGGATCCACTGCTTTGCTCTGTGCTGTTAGACAGCTTTTACTAGAAATAATGCAACAAGCAGAGCTCAGTGCAACAAACAGAATACACAGATCACAGCTGCCCACACAGAATTAGTCCTGAATGTCTCTATTTGGAATCTGCCACATTGGTTGCTATGATATCTCTTTATTAAATGAACTGGCACCTAGTGGGCAAATACTTTTTAAAAACAGTGCCTACTTGGCTATGTGAACACTGACCTGTCACCCTAATAATTCCATATTCTTTTCTATTGGGTAAGTTAAGCAAAATAAAAATTAGTTATGCTATATACATCATGTTTCCTGTAGTAGGAAGCAGCTTCTGAAGGGATCACTGTGTTAAAACATATTTACAGATATTAATGTAGAGTTACAATTTATTTCAGCAATTTTAAAACACAGGAAAAATCTGGAACCCTTTCATTTGTCCAGGGATTATCACTGACACTAATTACCTCATGAGGCCTTTAGGAGGTGTTGAGAACAGCAGAGTTTGATAACACCCAAACTTTGGGCTGTTACTTAACAACTATGGACTTCTCTATGCAACTGGGTGAAAAGGAAATTTATTGATGTCTTCAGAGCAGAGAAAGCCTATAGAAATAGTGCAAAAGGCTCACAATTGTCCTTAAGTTAAGGGGAACTGTGGAAGCCAAGGAAAGTTCTGGAAGACAAAAAAAACTTCCAGAAAGACAAAGAAAAAACCGTAATGTAACTGCAAAGGACCTGCAGTAGGGTTGCTACCTGTCTGGGTTTTTTCTCCTACGCTCCAAAAACATATGGGCAGGTTAAAGCCTGTAAAGCGTCGAGTAAACACGCTAGCCCTGAATGAATCAAGGAAAATAGAGTTCACAATACTATTAGTTTGTGCCAGCATGGTTTTATGCGTAACAGATCTTGCCAGACTAATTTAGTTGCCTTTTATGAGGAGGTGAGCAGGAACCTTGATGCTGGAATGGCAGTTGATGTCATCTACTTAGATTTTGCTAAAGCGTTTGATACAGTACCTCACAGAAGGTTAATGATCAAATTGAGGAATATTGGCCTAGAACATAATATTTGTAATTGGATAGAAAACTGGCTGAAGGATAGAGTACAAAGAGTGGTGGTAAATGGAACATTTTCTAATTGGGCCAGTGTGGTTAGTGGAGTACCGCAGGGGTCAGTCCTTGGTCCTTTGCTTTTTAACTTGTTTATTAATGACCTGGAGGTGGGCATAGAGAGTACTGTTTCTATTTTTGCTGATGACACTAAATTGTGCAAAACTATAAGTTCCATGCAGGATGCTGCCGCTTTGCAGAGCGATTTGACAAAATTGGAAAACTGGGCAGCAAACTGGAAAATGAGGTTCAATGTTGACAAGTGCAAAGTTATGCACTTTGGTAGGAATAATATAAACGCAAACTATCTACTGAATGGTAGTGTGTTGGGGGCATCCTTAATGGAGAAGGATCTAGGGGTTTTTGTAGATCACAAGTTGTCTAATTCCAGGCAGTGTCATTCTGGTGCTACTACAGCAAATAAAGTGCTGTCTTGTATAAAAAAGGGCATTGACTCAAGGGATGAGGACATATTTTTGCCGCTTTATAGGTCCCTGGTAAGGCCTCACCTTGAGTATGCGGTGCAGTTTTGGGCTCCAGTCCTTAAGAAGGATATTAATGAGCTGGAGAGAGTGCAGAGACGTGCAACTAAACTGGTAAAGGGGATGGAAGATTTAAGCTATGAGGTTAGACTGTCGAGGTTGGGGTTGTTTTCTCTGGAAAAGAGGTGCTTGCGAGGGGACATGATTACTCTGTACAAGTACATTAGAGGGGATTATAGGCAGTTGGGGGATGTTCTTTTTTCCCATAAAAACAATCAGCGCACCAGAGGTCACCCCTATAGATTAGAGGAACAGAGCTTCCATTTGAAGCAGCGTAGGTGGTTTTTCACGGTGAGGGCAGTGAGGCTGTGGAATGCCCTTCCTAGTGATGTGGTAATGGCAGACTCTGTTAATGCCTTTAAGAGGGGCCTGGATGAGTTTTTGAACAAGCAGAATATCCAAGGCTATTGTGATACTAATATCTACAGTAAGGGGCACATTTACTAACCCACGAACGGGTCGAATGATTCCGAATCCGTTTTTTTCGTATTCATCGGTAATTTTGCGACTTTTTCGGCGCTTTCGTATTGTTTTGCGGAGCCGCTACGACTTTATCGTATTATTTCCGACTTTTTCGTAATTTGTACGACTTTTTCGTATTTTTTACGACTTTTTCGTATTTTTTACGAATTTTCCGTATTTTTTTACGACTTTTTCGGAAACATTTCCCGATAAATTCGCAAACATTGCGAAAATAGGAAATTCATAAACGCTTTTGGGTTACGATTTTTTCGGGCTACAGTCGGATTTTACATCCGACTGTATCCCGAAAAATCGTAACCAAAGCCTTCAATAGCCGAAATTTTCGTGTTGATGGCGAAAATAAGGCAAAAAGTGAATAACCATTGTCAGCCTGTCCTTTTACTACTTTCAAGGGGAAATTAAACCAAATAGGGATTTTCAATCATACATGGCTTTCAAGGGGAAATAAAACCAACTGTGTCTCATACCACATGGCACTTATATATATATATATTTATTGTATTTATTATATCACTTGTCCTCCCTGTGTGTAATTCTGTATTCTGTAAGATTGTACAGCGCTGCGTACCCTTGTGGCGCTTTATAAATAAAGTTATACATACATACAAATAGGGATTTTCAATCATACATGGCTTTCAAGGGGAAATTAAACCAAATAGGGATTTTCAATCATACATGGCTTTGAAATGGAAGTTGAGTAGTTTGTGTGTGATTTGTGTTTACAGAAAAATACAGTCATTTACAGGCTGCCATTACCTTTTCAGATAAACAAACAGGAAAGAGTTAAACACTGCACAGCTTGCTCGTTAAAGGCTGCCAAAGGTATAAAACCCCTCTAACTCACTTCAGTTTGGTTGGTGATGAAAGTTTGGTTTAGTTTGGTTGCCAAGCATGGAGCATGATGCTGTGGTGCCAGCACTGCTGGCAGCATTAGAATATTTAGAAGGGGCAGAGGCGCCAGAGGCGCAGGAGCCCCCACTTAATTTGCCACTTGCTAGGATCAGACAGCCTCGTCGGTTTTGGAGAGGTGTCCCTTCACTTAACGAGCTGTCTGATGATGAGGTGGTGCGGATGTACCGTCTGAGCCGTGCCGCCATTTTGCAGGTATTTGATTTGGTTAGGCAGGAGCTAGATCCTGTGACGGCACGGTCTCAGGCCCTGCCCGGGATAAGCAAACTGCTTGCAGTTTTGCATTTCCTGGGCAGTGGCAGTTTCCAGCAGGTCTCCGCACGCCTTGTTGGTATGAGCCAGCCCACCTTCAGCAGGATACTGAAGCAAGTGTTGAGGGCACTTCTACCGCACTCGCAAAGGCTCATTTCCTTTCCCTCAACTGAGGCAGAGTGGACAAGGGTAAAGCAAGACTTTTACCTCATTGGCCATTTTCCAAATTGCCTGGGAGCCATTGATTGCACTCATGTTCCGCTCACACCACCTCGGGCTCACCAGGAGCGCTACCTTAACAGAAAGCGCTCCCATTCCATCAATGTCCAGGTGGTGTGTGATTCCCACCTGCGGATCATGAGTGTGAGATCTGGTTTTCCTGGAAGTGTCCACGATGCCCATATCCTGCGTCAGTCAGCCCTCTATGAGCGCTTCACTCAAGGAGAAATGCCGCGGGGCTGGCTGGTGGGTAAGTACTTTTTGACAAATTTTTTTACCTCTACTTCCACAACTCTTATTAATTAATTGGTCATGGCGACACACACCCATCAGTCCTCTGTGCATACAGCTGGCCCAATATAATGGGCAGTAGCTTTTTACTATGTAATCATGTCAGTTCTTGCTACTGGCAAAATGTATCTCCAAATTAACACCACTTTACACTTGCCCTTGTTTTACTAAGCATCTTGGGAATGGTAGTTTTGGAAAGCATTACTTTCAACCTGTGTGTTTCTGATGGACTAATTAACTCCTCACACCTGAGCAGGTGTAATAGGTGGGAGTTGCTAAATGGGAGCTTATAGGGACATGCTGGCTTCAAGCGGCCGTATGCCACTGGTAGTGACAGTTAATTGGTCATGGCGACACACACCCATCAGTCCTCTGTGCATACAGCTGGCCCAATATAATGGGCAGTAGCTTTTTACTATGTAATCATGTCAGTTCTTGCTACTGGCAAAATGTATCTCCAAATTAACACCACTTTACACTTGCCCTTGTTTTACTGAGCATCTTGGGAATGGTAGTTTTGGAAAGCATTACTTTCAACCTGTGTGTTTCTGATGGACTAATTAACTCCTCACACCTGAGCAGGTGTAATAGGTGGGAGTTGCTAAATGGGAGTGCTTCCACTCATAATTTTTCCTTTCTTCTAGGAGACGCTGGATATGGGGTTCTGCCTTGGCTGATGACCCCTGTTCGTTTTCCACGCACACCTGCCCAACGTAGGTACAACCGTGCCCATCGGAAGACGCGCAATGTCATTGAGCGCCTGTTTGGGGTGCTCAAGTCGCGCTTCCGATGCCTCTCAGTCACGGGGGGAGCTCTTCTTTACTCCCCCATTAAGGTTTCAGAGATCATTGTTGTCTGCGCCATGTTGCACAATGTGGCAATGGATCATGGCCTAGGCGCAGACATCAATGATGCTCTGGAACCTGAGATTGAGGGGTATGTTGGCAGGCGCATGGATAACCAACCACAGGGGAGAAGAGTGCGTGATCAGCTGATTGCCTCACACTTTAGTTGTAAGTTGAGCATATCATTCACTTGATAATATATCTCATTAAATGTGTTTAACTTGCCCTTGCAACTGTGTTAACCAGAAGAACATGAATGATGCCAACAAAAATGTGTATGTTTATTTACTGGTTTGTTTTTGGAGGAAATGCTGGCACTGTCTGAACACAAGTGACTTTGGCCAGTGCAGAAACAAGTGTGATTGATTGGTGTTAGGCCTTGATATAGAGCAGGGGTCCCCAACCTTTTATACCCGTGAGCCACATTCAAGTGGAAAAAGTATTGGGGAGCAACACAAGCATGGAAAAAGTTCATGGGGGTGCAAATAAGAGCTATAATTGGCTATTTGGTAGCCTCTATGTGGACTGGCAGCCTACAGAAGGCTCTGTTTGGCTTTACACTGGGTTTCATTCAACCAAAACTTGGCTTCAAGCCAGAAATGCAAAAATGGCACCTACTTTGAGGCCCCTGGGAGCAACATCCAAGGGGTTGAGAAGCAACATGTTCACAAACCACTGGTTGGGGATCACTGATATAGAGGGATCTCATTACTGTGTTGGGGTAGAGCACAAGTTTATGGCACACACAACCTCAATGGCCATTATCATGCTTATGATGAGTTTGTTCACATTATCAGTGCAATGTCTCTTTAAATCTAATCAAATCTTTTCCTTTCTTAATTATAAAGAGCCTGCTGATTGTGATGTGCTGGTGTACCCCTAGCAGTATAGGCCTTCCCGGGACACCTTCTGGTGTAAGTAAACACGCTTACAAACCAAAAACACTAATGTTAAAATATTGTCAAACATTTAAAGGACAAGTCAACCCCAGTCAATTTAAGTGTGTTTTCCATTAGGGCTAAATGAAGTTTGGGGTTCACTTGTCCTTTAAATTATTAGCATTACTAAGTAATTATTCTTTCAGGTTTGTGGGATCTACTGTGTTGTGTGGCTACCCCCACTGGAATCCTTTTGTGCTTTTGAATGTCGCTGGTGAAAAGCTAAAACCTCATTTCTGTTGCTTGGACCTGTCACTGCTGTTACCAACCATCTGGGAGACGGACCTGCTATGGACAAGTGCCAGGCATTCTGCCCTTTGCTGCTAAGTGCCACTTTCAGGTGACTACCACTTACTCTGCTTTACAAAACAATAATGTTACTGCGTGTTACAGAATATGTTCACTTTCAGGCAAAAAAAAAACCCCAAAATGCATTCTGAATGATAAGACCAACTACACATCCTGCCAGGATCCATGGGACCGCCCCAGATGCTGCCCTAATCCCTATCAAGTTGACCACCTCTTATGCTTGGACTAAGCGCTGTTGTAAAGGGACCCACAAATACCGGGTAAGTGACTGTTTCAAACAGAAATTAAATGCTGTTCAAGGTTAAAACAAAGCAATTTTGTGGGGGTTAATTGAATAATTGTTGTTTTAGGAAATTTCCCTCACTTGCTCACAGTGGGAGAAGACTGCAGGCTGCTGAGACTCAGAAGGATGCGACTCTTGGCTAGCTGTGTGAAATCCCATTGCCTGTGTTCCCTCCAATCAATGTCCCCTTACTGACTGGAGCAATAACTTCACCTTTACACCTTCCTGCCTTTTACAACTAAATTGATCTTGAAAATTATGCAAAAGAAAGTAAAGGCCATTTTGAATGTCTTTTTAATGAGTCATAATAAATATGAAATCAATACTTTAAACATCCAGCAAAGTGTGTTTTTTTTTTTTTTTTAAACAAAAAAAAAAGGTGAACATTTCCACAAGAAATATAAATAGCTACGGTAGGCCTGGGGGGCATTAGAAACCCAGCAATGCTTGACCCGTAAAGGACAAAGGCTAAGAAAAAGTGCAAAGCACTTATTGCATTAAACTTATTGCACCCCTACAGCCAGGCAATAAAAACATTAACAAAAATACAATACATGATAAATACTTAACATGTATCACTTGTAAACATATCCATTTCTTTGGAAAAGCAGTCAGATACATGAGGTAAGTGCTGGCCTCTTGTGTTAGGCCCTTGCATAGTAGTACAACATTCAATTACCCTTGTAGGCATTATTGACTTGCATTTTGGAAAGCAAAGGGAGAGGAGGACTTTGAAAGCTGCCCTTTAAACAATATATTACAAAAGGAGGAGGAGAACATTTACCAGGCTGCTCTCTTGACTTTGGCTTTTGACAGCCACGCAGCATTAGTGCATAGTAGTACAACATTCAATTACCCTTGTAGGCATTAGTGACTTGCATTTTGGAAAGCAAAGGGAGAGGAGGACTTGGAAAGCTGCCCTTTAAACAATATATTACAAAAGGAGGAGGAGGAGGAGAACATTTACCAGGCTGCTCTCTTGACTTTGGCTTTTGACAGCCACGCAGCATTAGTGCATAGTAGTACAACATTCAATTACCCTTGTAGGCATTAGTGACTTGCATTTTGGAAAGCAAAGGGAGAGGAGGACTTGGAAAGCTGCCCTTTAAACAATATATTACAAAAGGAGGAGGAGGAGGAGGAGAACATTTACCAGGCTGCTCTCTTGACTTTGGCTTTTGACAGCCACGCAGCATTAGTGCATAGTAGTACAACATTCAATTACCCTTGTAGGCATTAGTGACTTGCATTTTGGAAAGCAAAGGGAGAGGAGGACTTGGAAAGCTGCCCTTTAAACAATATATTACAAAAGGAGGAGGAGGAGGAGGAGGAGGAGAACATTTACCAGGCTGCTCTCTTGACTTTGGCTTTTGACAGCCACGCAGCATTAGTGCATAGTAGTACAACATTCAATTACCCTTGTAGGCATTAGTGACTTGCATTTTGGAAAGCAAAGGGAGAGGAGGACTTTGAAAGCTGCCCTTTAAACAATATATTACAAAAGGAGGAGGAGAACATTTACCAGGCTGCTCTCTTGACTTTGGCTTTTGACAGCCACGCAGCATTAGTGCATAGTAGTACAACATTCAATTACCCTTGTAGGCATTAGTGACTTGCATTTTGGAAAGCAAAGGGAAAGGAGGACTTGGAAAGCTGGCTTCTGGGAACACTATACCAGCAGGAGACATACACAACCTGAAACCCATATAGTTGTTTCTACTGCACTTTAGACTGCACAGCAGAGAATAAGGAGCTTAAAGAGAGACCCCTTTTTAGTCAGGAGGCACGTTTCTTTGGTATGTCGGTTCAACACTTTTTTTTTTTTAAGGATGTTAGAATTCACAGGCATGACCACATTTGTATTTGGGGAAATGGCCCATATTCATGTTAGAGGAAATGCACTTTGATGTTATAAGTGCTTCCCAGATGGTATTGGGGAGGGCACCACCAGATATTTTTTTTGGTGCCCCTCAGTGAGGAAAATTCAGCTTTGGTGGAGGAAGATGGAGAACAATGGGACTACTTGTTTGGTGCTTAGTCCTGTCAGCTCATGTAGCGGATAGTGTGAGTCCTGAAGAGATGCATAAAAAAGTTCATGGCCAGAGAGCAAGTTGGTGTAGAGGTCTGTCTCAAAAAAGGCTGCAAGGCGAAAGTAGGGACTCAGATAGGAGACCTACTTGCGCTTTTTTAAAGGCCCACAGTCAGGGTCAGACCCTCTTCTGCGGCCTCTCCCACGCCCCCTTGCCCTAGGTGGAGGACTTGGAGGTGGTGGTTGAGGCGCAAAAGAGGGCCCAGGCAGTGACCCTTCAGCAGACCCGGCAGAGGCAGAGGCAGGCGCATGTAGTACATGCCCCAAAAGTGCCAGCAGAGCATTCCGGGACAGCTCTTCGCTTCTTAGCCGCTCCTCGTGCTGTGCTGCCCGCTCTCGGCGTTGGGTCTCCAGCTCGACCCTCAACGCAGCCACTTCTCGCCTCAAGGCGGCCTGTTCGCCGATCTGGCGAGCCAACAGCCGCCTTTGGGAGAGAAAGTAGCTGCGTTGGTTGCCGAGAGCAGGCCCGAGGGCGGCTACCACAACCTGGGACGCCCGCGGTCTCCTCACTGAACCTTCCGCAGATGGACGTTCCAGTCCTTGTCCTGGTTCCTGGCCACTCCCCCCGGCAGCAGCAACATTCGCAGCAGCATCTAGGATAAGAGTATAAACAAATAAGTAAATCATGTATTTGAATTGAAAAAACTTTATTCAGAGAAGAGCATTTTCAAGAACATGGTGCAGATTGATACAAATGTGAGTTTAGAACTTAATACAGAAAAAAACCCCATATTGTTTATTCTAAAAAAAAAAAAAAGGTTAGTTAGCAATAACTCACCCTTATGCTTACAAAATGACCATAGGAATGAATAGAACATGACTGAGTTTTTATGTATGAAGTTGTAGGCTCACATTTTGAAACATTTGCCCCTTAAAGGGGTCCAATTATATCCAGTTATTATCGCATTAAAAAGTGACCTTTATTGGTGAAATTTATGTGGATCCAAAACAACGGCTACTGCAATAACCGCAATAATTACAAACCATTATCCTACATGTACTCCAAAAAAGCATGGTTATCAAATATTCTTTTCAAACTGCATTCAGGATTGAGAAGAGTGGGCGTGCCTTACTATCTACTATGTCATCTGAAGACCCACAGCTGCCCCCTGGGCTGAGTTAGAGAAGTCAGACTGGCATGTCTGTAAAAGGGGTGGGCTCACCTTTAAGCGAAATTTTACCATGTTACAGAATGGACAATTATCACCAATATTTCAATTGGTCATATTTATTTGTTGGACTTCATTTTCCTGCTTTTACAAACTCTTTGCAGTTTTTAAATGGATGTCACTGACCCCATCAGTAAAAATTAAATTTTCTTAATAATGACATTGAAAAGGTAATCATTTTCACAGTGCCGATTTTCTATACATACTATAAACACAAAAATAAGAAGTTATTTCTTATGACAGTTCCCTTTTAAAGGGCACCTGGCACCCCCCACCACTGGGTCAGGTTAATAGAGGCACACTCCAGGTAGATGAAAAGAAAGCACTAGGCCAGCTGCACAATCTGCAGTCACAAGCATGTGTAATGAGTGAGTTTTGCCTCACAACTGCCTGCTCATTATGCGCGTGTGTGTGCCACAATTGGCTGCTCATTATGAGCATGTGTGTGAGCTTTTGGAGGCTGATTTACATTCACCGCACTTACGTCAGCTGCATAGTAATTGAGTGAGGAGTTAGCTTACTATGCACATGTGTGGCCAGCAGCAAGGCCACCCGCACCAGGAGGGTAGGCCAGTGTTGGCGGGGGGATTTTTAGGGTTCAAATTTTTGGGGGGACACAACCACAGTGTGGGCTCTATTAGCTCTATTGACCCACACCTTCAGTGGGGGAAACAATATAGGGGTTATAGACGCCTTTAAGAATCACAAACTGGGGGCAATACAAGCCAAGGCCCTGGCCTTGTCAGAACCATAACACCCCATTACCACCTCTGCAACTCTTCACTTAATCAGCTATGTCTATGAAGCCCTCAAAGCTGCCACTGCTAGCCCTGGCACTAAACACTCAGCTTTTTGTAATATTTTGCCAATACCAGAGGGTGCAAGTGCAAGAGAAGTTACTTACGCCTGGGGGGTGACACAGGTGGCGGGGACAAGGACTGGCGGGAAGGTCCAGCTTGGTGTTCTGAAAAATATAAATAGTGCATAGACATAAGAATACATTGCAGAAAATGCTAAATTGCCAGTTTTGTGAAACAACTAGGCAAATAATATTTACCTGGCGTCCCAGGGTCCCGTTCATCTGCTCCACTGACATCCTGGGGCTGGTCCTCTGCCTCTGGCGGCGACTGCTGCCGGGTCTGTTGCCTCTCCTGGACTGTGGGCCTTTGGCGCTGCGCTTGACCTACAAGTTCACAGAAAGCAAAAAACAAAAAATGCTCAACAAGTTTTGACCCCAAACTACAAAGCCACACAAACATTCTGGATTTAGCAGAGATTCAAAAACAAGACAAAAACCATTCAAAAACTACAGATAAATCACTTGTCATCATTAAAATGAGGCCTAACAGCTGCAGTTCATGGAATGTATTTGAGGGGCATGTGGGAGAACTGGGGTACTATTAAGACTGTCATGTGGAACCCAAGCTGCAAATGAACAAATATTTGGCATTTTTTTTTGTTAAAAAAACAGTCAGTTTGAAAAGCATCCAAAAACTAGACTAAAGCCACTTTGAAAGTAGCCCAAAAATAGCCCAATATGCACAATGAAAAAAAAAAGCCCATATTAATTATATATATATTAGATAAATCTATGGATAGATAGATGTATGGATGGTATCTATCTTTCTATCCATAGATATATCTATCTATCCATCCATCCATAGATATATCTATCTATCTATATATCTATCTATCTATCTATCCATAGATATATCTATCTATCCATAGATATATCTATCTATCTATAGATATATCCATCTATCTATCCATAGATATATCTATCTATCTATCTATAGATATATCCATCTATCTATCTATAGATATATCCATCTATCTATAGATATATCCATCTATCTATAGATATATCTATCTATCTATCTATCCATAGATATATCTATCTATCTATCTATCTATCCATAGATATATCTATCTATCTATCTATCCATAGATCTATCTATCCATAGATAGATCTATCTATCTATCCATAGATCTATCTATCTATCCATAGATCTATCTATCTATCCATAGATCTATCTATCTATCTATCTATCTATCTATCTATCTATCCATAGATCTATCTATGGATAGACACATAGATCTATCTATGGATAGATAGATCTATATATGGGAAAGCATGTCTTTTTAAAGCGTATAATCAGTAGCAATATCCTGTGTGGCCCCTCTCCAAGTAACTGGGATGGCTGATAATTCCCTGCCCTCTGTGCCCAGTCCAGCTGGGAAGTCACTACGCAAATATATTCACAATGTTGCATTAACCCCAGACATGATATACATATGGGTGCGTTTAACTACAACTCTCACAGCAGCCCCAAGATATCCTGAGTTATAGCTTAAAGATCAACTGAAGATCTACCCCCACATCCCAGTAGAAAGTAACGGTACAATCACATACCCTATAGAGCAGGCTGTAGAACAGACAAGTTTAGGCTGAAAGCTACAAACTACATTACCCAGCATGCAGTGTGACAGGCACACTAGGGTGGAAACAAATGTGAATAGTTTCCAAACTACAAAGCCGTCAAAGCTCCAAAAACTAGACCAAAACTCTACCTTACCAGCTTTGGACTTTGGAAAACCCCAAGGACTTTAAAGCTATGGTTTACCTTGAAGTAAATTTTTATTATGTTATAGAATGGCTTATTCTAAGCAACTTTTCAATTGGTCCTAATTATTTAATGTAGTTTTGGAAAAAAAAAATATATACAAACTTACGTCTCCTATCTGAGTCCATATATTCGCCACGCAGCCCTCCGAAGACCTCTACACCAGCTCGATCCAGAAGGCGGCGTTCATAGGGCTTGAACAAGATGTTGGTAGGAGGCCCTACACCCGCCTTCTGGGCCCGTGCTCTCTCGGCCACGAACCTCTTCTTTATGCATCTCTTCAGGTCGCTGAAGCGTTTGTACACCGTGTTGTGATCACGGTGCACTCCGCTTACAGCGCTCACACAATCCGCTACCTGCTGCCACAGGTCCCTTCTTCTGGCAGCAGTGAGCTGACAGGACTGCGCACCAAAAAGACTGTCCCATTGTCTCACAACTTCCTCCACCATTGCTGAATTTTCCTCACTGGAAAAACGGGGGCCTTTGGAGCTGGGCCCCGCCTCCTCCTCTTCCTCCTGCTCCTCCTCCTCCTGCTCCTCCTCCACCACCACCACCGGCTGGCGGCTCCTCCTTCCCACAGGGGGTTGCTGCCCCTCCTCCTCCTCCATACCCACCCCCCTGCCCTGGCCAGCCCTAACTAAACCCCCCCTCCCTCTACCTGCCCCCCCCTCCCTACCTACCTCCCCCCTCCCTCTACCTACCTCCTCCCTCCCTCTACCTGCCCCCCCTCCCTACCTACCTCCCCCCCCACACTACCTGCCCCCCCCCTCCCTCTACCTGCCCCCCCCTCCCTCTACCTGCCCCCCCCACACTACCTGCCCCCCCCCTCCCTCTACCTGCCCCCCCCACACTACCTGCCCCCCCCTCCCTCTACCTGCCCCCCCCACGCTACCTGCCCCCCCCACACTACCTGCCCCCCCCTCCCTCTACCTGCCCCCCCCCTCCCTCTACCTGCCCCCCCTCCCTCTACCTGCCCCCCCCTGCACCCACCCTTCCTCTGACTGCCCCCCCCCTGCACTAACCCAGGCCTCTTGGGCCTCCTCTCCCTCCCTCTCCCAAGGGTCTTGTGCCCTTTCCCTTACCCCCCATCTACCTTCCTCCCCATGGGGCTCAGGACTTGCCTGAGTTTCAGCCACCTCCTCCACCTCCTCTTGGCCTGACTCAGGCAAGTCCTGGGCCCCCCCACCCAAACCCTCCTCCTCCCAACTGTCCTCCTCACCTACCTCCCCAACTACCTCCTCAGCCACACCCAACCATTCCCTCCACTTCTCCCCCTCCTCCCTACCCCTGCTGTGGGCCATGGCAGAAAAAAATTTTTTTTGTTCAGCAGCTCTGCAGTGTACCTCCTCTCCCTTTGCTTTCCAATAATGCAGTGAAGAAAGAAAAGGGCGCCAATGCCTTTAAAATGGTCGCTGGAGAACTTCCTGTTTCATTTTAAACAAAACCGCCATTGATAGAAATGGCAAGCCATTTAAATTTACGAATATTTCGTGACATTCGGACCGCCGATACGAAATTATCGTGACTTTCGGAAGGCTGTTTCCGCCGTGTACGATCGTACGATACGAATATTTCGTGACTTTCGGACCGCCGTTACGAAATTATCGTGACTTTCGGAAGGCTGTTTCCGCCGTTACGATCGTACGATACGAATATTTCGTGACTTTCGGAACGTCAATACGAAATTATCGTGACTTTCGGAAGGCTGTTTCCGCCGTTTACGATCGTCCGATACGAATATTTCGTGATTTTCGGATCGTTTTTACGATATATTCGTGACCAATACGAAAGCTCCGAAAAAGTCGCAAAATTACCGATCATTACGAAAAAGTCGCAAATTTACCGATCAATACGAAAAAGTCGCAAAATGTTCGTTTTTCCAATCGGATTTTTCCAATTCGGATTCGAAATCGTGTCTTAGTAAATCAGCCCCTTAGTATTACTGGTTGTATATATATAGTTTATGTATGTGAGTGTATAGATTTGTTAGTATAGGTTGTGTGCTGGGTTTACTCGGATGGGTTGAACTTGATGGACAATGGTCTTTTTTCAACCCTATGTAACTATGTAAGAGTTGGTATTTCTTTCTTAAGAACTTGTAACTATCTCAGATCATTTAAGGGTTTGATACCTTTTTGCAAGTAAGAAGGGTAAAAGGCCATGGTATTAATACTCTTATATTGTTGATCCAATGTTGGGACGGATCAGATATTGTATTAGGAAGGATGTATGTTCCTTCATTAGACAGGATTTATTTAAGGAAAATATTGAATGTGATGTATCTTTTTTCAACCTCATGTAATGCTTAACTATGGATCAGCTGCCATTGTAGGAGATTTTAATATTTAAAACTCATTAATAAAATCCAATGAGATGTGAGTGAGCTTATTGTTAACTCACATTACCTGATTTTATTTTGTGATTCCTATAGGATACTTTTGTCTAATCCACAGAGCATTTAGATAAACATTAATGCAGTTAATCACATTCTGTTTCACTCCTTAGAGCATGGTAGGTAAAGGCTTACCTACCCCTTTTTGTACCAGAAATCATGGCTACAATTACTCCAAGAGGATATGCTAACAGAATCTGGCGTCTTATTGCTGCCAAAATTTTAACAATAGAATAAATAGTTTATTTTTCCATGAAGTATTCATCACTTACATCAATAACGTGATTTATTAATACATTAAATACTCTTATTTATGCTGGCCTCACACCAACCTTATTTTCTCAATTTCACAACCTCGTTAGCTTTCTTCTTGTGAAAACCTCTCCTGGGTAAACTGTTCACAGAAGCGAAACGCAAGAGTTCCATCAATTGGTTCGTGTTTGAAGCTCCGGGAACTGAGCTCCGGAAAAGCTTTTTTTAAACCTGATATTTCATGTCATCTTCTCACTTTCACTGCTTTGGGACACAGAGAACTGTGAACAGATTATGTTTTCTGTGGCTAAGTTATTGTCTTCCTGTCTCAGTAGACAAAAGATTAGAAATGTATAACTTATGTTGACAGAACTTTTAAAAAGTTCCTCTCCACCCCCAAACCTGCAACACCCCTTTTTCTTTTGCCTAGGTTTGATATATAAGCCATAATAACAAAACCTTATAGGTGATTTATTGCTAAAATAGTTTTTAACTGTCCACAAACAAATTGCTAGGCTGCACAGCTTTGGTCTTAAAATGTATTTATATAATGACATATACACAAGCAACCTTTGATTTGCTATTCATTCACAGAAGCAGTATTAAGGATTTCATAGTTAACACTCAGTAATAGGAGCCTTCTGCTTCTGTTCTCAATACACAAAAAACACCTGTTGTATGTGTGGCTTACGGTGTTTCACTATGCATGTCACCGTCCCACATGACACACTGGAGGAAGACCAAAATCACTGACTGTCCAGTTTTAATTGCTGCTACATAACTGCTTCTAACCATGCCTCTATATTTGCTCCCAAGTAACAATGCATTTTGTGCAGACTAATGTTTTAGGATAAGGAATACCTTGCTGCTTTCTATAGTTTGATGTATTATTGCAAATTTGTAGTTATTTTTTAGTAAATGAGGGCCAATACAATTTTTTAAAATCTTATTCTGTTATTATATATTAAAGGAAAACTGTCACAGCAAAACATTTTGTTTTGAAAACACATCAGTTAAAGGGCATCTATCACCCCCATATTTTTTCGCCCACAAGAAGCGCAGGCTAATAGAGCCCACACTCTGGCTGGGGGAAACAATAGTTTTTCTTGAAAAAAAAATAGCCCCTGCACGTCAATAGTTCATAAAGTCACTTTTCTCTCTCCTCTCTGTCCAGGCTCTAATAACAAAATGCATATGTAGACAAGCTACAAGGAAGTGCAAAAAACCTCCAATAATGCTGCAGTATAAATTAAGCCCAGCCTTTGCCAGATATGAATGGGCTAAAGCGATAATCGCACCAAATGTGATTTCCTAAAGGAACAGTAATACATATATAAGTAAGTGTTTTAAATACTTAATTCCCCCCAAAACAACTATAATGATAGGTAGCACACGGAGTAATTTAAGCGGCTATTGCCTTTTCACCTTTCTCTTATGGGGCACTTTGCAAGTCAAATTCAAGCTGAAGATTTAAAAAAATCCAAGGGGAATTAAGCCTTACCTATCATTATAGCTGTTTTGGGGGGAATTAAGAATGAAAAAATTTGGTATTACTGTTCCTTAAAATTTAAATGTTAATGTGCTTCTTCACCATTCATACAGCTGAGCCGCCCAACTCACCAGACAGTATTAAACTTCAGGCACATCTATTGTTTCAAGTGTATTGTTGGGAGCTTTTCTTCAGGGTAAAATGTTAAGCTCCTCATACAAAAATCAGAAGCAAATATAGTGTAGTAGGTTTATTCAACATAATAAAGGATAAAGTCCAAATTACTTACAATTCAGTATCACAATATCATTGTTCCTGATTGAGCATGACGCCAACCACGCAAAAAACATGGAACTGCTGTGATTATATGTTGGATGTTTGTAAGTATTGTGGACTTTATCTTTTATTATATTGAATAAACCTTAAATAAAGTGAATTATTTGCAATATAAACAGTGTAATTTAGAAATAAAAGGTATGCCATAATAACATAACAGAATCCTAAACAAGGTACACCCATAACACTGAACCACACTTGTTCAAACTTTTGTCTTGAGTTTCATTTTGTGATGATCAGTTCTTTGATTTTCATAATATTATCTCTCTCAGCAATCCAGTCCTCAGTAGATGGTGGCCCTGCTGCCTTCCAGTGCCTTGAAATTATTGATCTAGCACAGGGGTCGCCAAAGACCATCAAAAAACTTAGGAATAATTTTATGGTTGGGGGTCACCACAACATGAGGAACTGTATTAAAGGATCACGGCATTACGAAGGTTGAGGACCACTGATCTAGCAGCTTGCAATAGAATGTATGTGTGTTATAACATTAACAACAGATATTAGATATGCTGAGGAAGAACCTTTTTAGAAGTGTCAGCAGCAGTACCACCTTGGCAAAATGTAGAAATGGGTTTCTTGAGACTTTATAACTGTGCTTGCTTTCTGTGTTAACACACAGCCCTTCATCTCTGAATTTATTACATAGGTTGAGGTTGATTTGATGTTTGCATTTTTTAAGATGCTTTTATTATTTCTTACACATTTTACGAAACAAAAATGTAAGCTATTGTCACATTTGCTACCTATAACTAATTTACATTAGAGAAAGAGAGGACAGTAACAATGTAACTAATGAAAATAATATGATCTCATTTATTATGTTATAATAATAATTTATAATCATTCCATACTAACACCACCAGATGCAGGGACATTGGTTTAAAAACAATAATCAAGGAAGCCCTTTCAGTAATTAGGATACTAACAATAATAATAATAATAATAATAAAAAAAACAGTGTCCATAAGTAATGCCCTGACCATTTTGTTTCTATATTAGTAATTGTGAGCATATGTTGTACAATTTTCCCCTCTAATTAAATCAAAGTATCCACCATTTCTGGGAGTGGCTTCTTTCAAATAACTTTAATTCATGCTAGTAGGTAACTTGCAGAACTATATTGCACCTGTCGCTGACAACAAATATTTGCCGCTTACAGACATCTAGTATTGTACCACCATCTGTGGATAAGCTGCTGACAGTGATGTTTAAAATGCAATATTGTTTAAATAAAGCAGATCTTTCACTTAAATCTGACCTTTTTGACTTAAATCTGTAAGAGCCCAACAGCATAGATACTGACCATTCAAAATAGGATTTGTGATAATTTGACACTTGATGTTAAATGCTCACATCTGGAGTGGAAGTCCTATTTCTATCTAATGTAAAAAATTCCACTATGTACTTGAATAAAACATTCTCTGCTGGAGTATTTGTAGCAGCACTTAAGCTAAGTATGAGATCTGAGCCTTAGATACAGCAGCCCTGATTTCAGGGCCATTGGATTAGCCTCCAGTGTGCATGTTCCTGACACATGTGACCCTTGCATTCCATTCTAATAGGGAACATCCCCAAGTTCAGAGCATGTGCCACTCTTATATCATCCACATACTGGGGCTATATTGGCCAGACACTCAGGAAGTGCTCTAGCCCTCTGTTTCTCCTTGTTCACAAGCCTTGCCCCCAGGGCAAGGGCAGGGAGTGCTGTCTGGAAAGGATAAAGGGCATGACACTGATATTTTCTTGTGTTTTTCTCTCTGTTGCTTTAGAGATAAAAATATTGAATGACTTACTGCCAGGAATGATTGTACAGTCAAATAATTTTGTTATGTACGTTACAGTTGCAAGCATAAAAATAGGATGCAGTGTTTTCTTATAGAGAGTTATTTTAATAACGGAATAGTATAAAAGCTTGCAGAAGGACAACTGCAGGTAGCCAAGATAACATAATATGATAACAATATTGAGCAGTGCTGGGCCGAGCCGCTGCACCCCTCCCCACTGTCAGTGCGCATGCGTGCAGACAGTGAGGTAGGCGGGAGCACAATGTGCTGACGCACTAGAACCTGTTATGAGCAGGCAGTGGGGGGGCGTGGGCACGGAGTAGGGGGGTAGAAGAGGTAGGTGCCCAGTGCCCCCAGGATCACACCCTAGGCTTGTGCCTCTTCTTCCTACCCCTAGTTCCGGCCCTGGTATAAAAATACAGTAAAGAACTTAAGCATTTTGTAAACTTCTCCACTCCAGCTTCTGGTATTTTCCCTTTTCATTGAAACAGACCATGCCAATCCTGTTATTAAAAAAGGACATAATCAATACATCTTATGTCTCTCTATAATTACTGCCCTGTTTCTCTTCTATCTCAGGTCTTTAAAGGGATTCTATCAGGATTTTTATGTTGTACTTTTTATTTATAAATTACATTGTTTACATAGCAAATAATTAACTCTACAATTCAAAATGTTATTCTTGAACCAAAAAATATATTTTTTAGTTGTAATATTGGCGTGTAGGCAGCCATCATTGTGCCTGATTCTGACTTTTAAGAAGAAGCAAGCGCTACACATTATAACTGCTTTCAGGTAACCTATTGTTTCTCCTGCTCTATGTTACTGGAGGAGTCCCAAGCCAGACTTGCATTTCTTTCTATTGAGTGCTATTCTGATATCTACTGGGAGCTGCTATCTTGCTGCCTTCCTGTTGTTCTGCTGATCGACTGCTGGGAGAGGGGTGATACCTCTCCAACTTGCAGCTCAGCAGTAAAGTGTGACTGAAGTTTATCAGAGCACAGGTCACATGGCTGTAGCACACTGGAAAATGAAGAATATGGCTAGCCCCATGTGAAATTTCAAAATTCAATATTAAAAAAAATAAAACAAAAAAAAACAACTCTATTATGTATGGCGGTATACAAGAGCATTTAGTCAGACGTGAAATAGGCAGAAGCCAGAGTATATATAACTTTGATGAAATGTGAAGATCTGCCTTCTGTTTCTGGTGTATATATAAGACACAACTTTGCACAAGATGAAAGTGATTTCTTACTGCAAATGGCAAAGGATATTACTTTTAAGTAAGGCTAAGGCAGATTAAAGAAAATAATGCACAAAGTTGGCCCTTATGCTTTATATAGCATAACCTTATATGTCTATCTCTTGGCCATCAAGCTGTCAAGTTCATTGGTTAATATTTTAAGTTCCATTTGTTGTATACGCTACTGGAGGTGTGGGACTCCATTATCTACATTAGTTTTGACCCTTTGATCGCAATATGGTGGGAATAATGCCATAGACAGAAAGTACCCAATTAGGGGTTTATGGGAAGCAAAGACAACATAATAATATGATCTAATCGTCCATGTTAATGAATATAAAAACTTTTTTTCCAAGCAAAGCATGGATTTTCATGATGAATACTTGAGATCTAAATATGCGCATCATCATCATCATCATCATCATCAATAAGTTTAAGTTTACTGCCTGTTACAAAATGGAAATGAACATTGGTTGCTACATGTACCTGCGCTGTACCTGCACTGGTAAAAGATTGGACACTGACATCTTATATACGCCACTGGAAGTTAACTGGATCTTTTAAATTCTGATCTTCACTTAGAACAGTGGTATAACTAAAGGTATACAGACACTGGGGCAAAATTTGCAATAGGACCTTTAGCCTTACACTGGACCCCCCTTCCCCACATGCCATCAGCTTGCAGTGGCACAGTTCTTGTTGGACTTCAGTGGCTTCTGGCTGCAGAGATTCAGAGATACATGTCTTGGTGCATTCAGAGCGCTTGCTCCCTGTCTCAGAATAATTGAGTGGGGACCCACTACGTGGATAATGTCATTTATAATGCCAATGTCTAAATAAAAAATGTAATTAATATTTTACCACCTAGACCTTTCTTTATATCTAATTATATCTAAATTTAATTAATATTGTGGTGGAGAGAATAGAGTTTAGTTTGTACACAGTCCATTGTATTCTACAGACTGTATCTGCTATATAAACTGCATATTTTCTCATTTTCAGTTTGAACGGCTACCCCCATAGCTACTCATCAGCTTGTTTATATAGTTGATGCAAATGAACAACTTTTACCAATGCAGAGCAACTGTACATTATATCTTAATTACTTTAAAATACTTTCATATTTTGCGGTTACTGTTCCTTTATCTTTTGCTATGTTATAAATCCTATATTTTCTTCATTGCTTACAGCAATTATTTACCTACTTCATTCTAGCTGTAACAATGGGGGTCACTGACACTGGTCACTGATGGTAGCCAAAAAAAAAACTATTGCTCTGAGAGGCTACAGTTTTGTTGTTATCCTGTTATTACTTATCTTTTTATTCAGGCCCTATCCTATTCATCCAGTCCCTTGCTCAAACCACTGCCTTGTTGCTAGGGTAATTTGGATGCTAGCAGCCAGATGGTGGAGTTGCTAAAAGGTAAAATACCTCTTTGCTCTCTACAGCCATCCTAAATTCCCCAGACTGAATTAGAATTTGTAGAATTTGGCTTTTAAGGTTACCAGAGGTGGATTTTTGCCACCCTGGGTAACTGGCCACTCCCTGCAGCCCGAGGTAAGTTTCTCACCTTGCCACATGGCAGGAATGACCCTGCCTATTTCTTCTTGTCACTTTGACTTCTTTACCAGTCTAGTAGTAAGTGTTTCAGTGCAGACCCACGCTTTTATTAGAATACATTTTTAGCATAAAATATATTCCATATAATGTTTCCAATTTTCATGTAACTTCTCTTAGGTACTATGTACTCTGTATGGCACCATATAAATAATTGTTTGCATGCTAAGATTTATTCTTAACATTAAACGATTCCTTCTGCAGAACCCAGTCAGTGAGAGAACATATGAAGTGAGGGAAGGAGGCAGGCCTTCTGTCTTCAATAGCAATCTATATTTCTCTTAAACAGGTTATAACAGTTTATGTCTTTGTGTTGGCTTCTTCTTTTGGAAAATGTAAAAAATATGTATTAACTTTAGAAAGAAAACTAGCAATTAAGACCACGTTTTCCTCTGGCTTTACATGTCTGCGTTTCATTTCCGAAAATGGGTGGCTCTTACCCAATTTGTGGTTGATTTTCTCCAACCCCCAGTTGACAGATTCATTTAGAGACGTAAGAATCTAAGTCCAGTTTTGACAGCATAATAAGTCTTTGGTCTGCAAGTTGGAGCTAAATGCATGAATTGGCTATAATGTGCCTCTCTTCCAGATATTATTTTCTTCTCCCCATCTGAAAATAATTTATATTTGTCCACATTATATTATCTAAAAATGGATCATTAGGAGGAAATTCTTCAACCATTAAACAGTAAAAGGATTTATGGTTACAAAGAAGCAGGAAGAGAAAGTCACATTTCCAGACAAATGGACACAAAGTTGCTTGTCTGCACAAAAATGTAACCATTTATTCACCAAAGCTTTAACTAGCCTGTTGTTTCTATCCAGTCAGCTTTCTCCCCAAGTCTCTATTCAAATTTGTCAAGGTTGATAGATTGGTTTTGGCATATATTAAATATGTGAGAGGGTCTTTGGGTCTGCAGAATGTGCGGTCATATTTCATAGGATTATCTGGATGTTCATTACAGACATTTAAAAAATGTTGACAATGGTTAGCATTTTTAATCAGTAATAGCCAAGGCCCTATCTGCATGCTGTTTATATGTTCCCTATGTGTTCTGCTTTCCTTCAGTTCTAAAATATAGGGGTTGAAGTAAGATAATACATTTCTTGATGACACTAACCCCCCCCCCCCCATCATTTGTGGAAGGCTCAACGAAATCTGACTGTAATTTCACTGGGGCAGTGACTAATATTAAAAGTTGATTTATTTTGTAACACACCACATAATACCCTGCAAAAAAGTAAAAATCATCACCATGTGCCATGCATGCTAGATATAATATACATTTCACTTGTCCTGAATGTTGGGCACGATGATACATCAAAGGTTGCCTTCTTCTGGTTGGTATATTGTTAAAGTACAATAAGTTTCTATTAGATTTAAATGTCACAGGTTAAACTCTAAATAAGTAGACTTGAATAAAGGCAAGTTTGATATTAAAGATCAAAAATATTTCTATGGTTATCAACAGTCTTGTGTCTCACTGTTACTATGTAGCTAGAACTATTACAGACAACACAGCACTATTGACAAAAATAATAGGGAATTTGTGGGAAGGGGTAATGTAATAGAAGGTGCAAAGGTTACTACTGGCCTAGTAACCCATAGCAACCAATCAGCAGCTACTTGTTTGAAAGCAAACATCAATAGGCGAGTTGACCTGGGCAACATTAGCATGTCCTATTATATAGCCTTAGACTGTTAAGCATTACTGGATCAGAATGCAAATATATTGCCAAGATTCTGGAATTTGGAATGTCCGATTGCCACACTACTTTCTTGGTTTTTCTCCCATACCTGTACAAGGATATTTGCATTTCTTGTGATGTCAGTGTCACAAAAACACACTTTTTTTCTTAGCAGATATATATATTGAGTGCTTTTCTTATAAATTCCAAGAAAGTACTCTTGGCTTAACAACAGTTAACCCATTTGTAGGTAGCCGCAAGGCACACTACCCAGGATACACCAGGGTACAGTACGTCGTTGGAGTAAGAATATTCCTTGTCTTTTGTAAGAACTCTACATGTTGCAAATTGAATGCGGGAGTGAAGCATGGGGCATGTATGGAGTCTGTAAGAAAGGATATGGGACAGTTTTATGGGGAAATGTCTGCTGTTCCATTAGGTGGCCTCTGGGCAGACTAGGATTTTCATAAAGTTTCCTCTGATTTGGTGCAACACATCCAGCTCATAGCTCTTCTTACTAGTTCTACCAAAGGACCCATCTCACTAACTGCACTTCAGAAATTGTGGCTAATCTTAAAAATAATAAGTGATGCAAACATGGCAGCAAATGTATTTTCAATTCATTTTCTTCTCCGCCCAAAACATACATTTTATGTTGTTGGCATGGAGACTTAACAACCTATTCCCAATGCAGAATCTATATTACCAAGTTGTATGAAAGTTAAGGGGAAAAGTGTTCCTGGAGCTAGCAGTGAAAAGGTTAAAGTATTTTTTTTTTTTATTTCTGTTATGCCTTATGCCAAATTTATCAGGAAGTTATATAGCTTAGCACATTAGCAAATATGATGAGATTATGCCAACTGCTATGTAAAATGTTTTAGGTACAATTATATTTTGGCTGACTCTATAAAAATTACACCTAATAACACTTAAATTTCAGCTATCCTCATTTGGACACAGGGGTAGAAGAGCCCAACCCATAATAACCTCATTATATGATTTTATGCTATTAAATGCATGGAAAAATGAACCCTTTTAGTTCAAATTCATATTTTATATTTCCAAAAGTTCAGCAGGCCATGCCTAAAAGAGGATGGGGAGTTATTGGGGGTTGTGAGCAAATCTGTCCCATTTTACTTTGCCAGAAAATTCTCAAAATGATGCGCACAGTTTTTTTTGATGCAACCGTGCCCTTTTTTGACATGACCGAGTGATTTTTTTCCATGACTGCGGAATTTTGAGAAAAATTTGAGAAAATGTGCACAAATTTCATAAAAACAAGCATGAAATTTATTTGCATGTTTCTTGAAATGGCATTTACATGTTTCTTGAAATGGCATTTGCATGTTTCTTGAAATGGTATTTAGTGACATCTGTGCCTGATTCTTTAGGTGCAAGTGTGCCCTGCAACTTGACACTTTGCGCAAAGGACACCCTAGACGCTACCTTCTAGCCAGCAGGTGGTGGTAGCTGCAGGGACCCCTGCCTCAATGGGTGCAGCAGCATTCATTTCAGATCAGGCAGGAAGGACTGAGCAGAGTCAAGCTCAACTATACAATAGTACAAGTAGCACATTTTGATGCAAGTACCAGGGAAATCTGTGGAACCACAACTGCATTTGCAGACGTTACATACAGAGGTGTAATGACACGTCACTGGGTTCCCCTACAAAAAAATCTCTGGAGGGCCCCAGTGCATACCAAAGCCTACCTGCTCCTCCATCTGCTTGCTGTGTGTCTGCAGCAGGCGCACACATTTTCTATGGCTATAGGCAAAGTAGACCCCACAGTCTGGGCCCCCGGTTCCCTGTCTCCTAACCCTGGTCTGCTTCCTCTATAGTTACGCCACTGGTTATACAATTAGATGCTTTTATTTAAAGAAATTCAGCAGTAAGATTAAGCAGTTGTTATTTTTTTCATACAGTTTTTCAGATGTAGCTCATATAATTTTCTCTTAAAATTATATTTATTGTTTTTAAAAACACGTAAACATCTCTGGTCTGGAGAAGGATTCATTGCTGACGTCTAATGTTTCGTACATATAAAAGTAATAAATTATGTGAATTGCTGAGTGAACGGACAATTTTGTGTTTCATTATAATAATGAAAATATCAGGAAAGGATTTAAGTTCAGTACCAGTATACATTAGAACCAAATGTAGGATGACTACAACAAAAAAAGGGGAAAAACCCCTCAAATTGGAGTGACATTATTTGCATTTAATTGTTACGCAGAAAAAATACATCTGATCCATACAGTCTAATGAGCTGTTGATGCACCCACTACTGTTACAGGTATGGAACCTGTTTTCCAGAATGCTCAGGACCTGGGGTTTTCCAGATAAGGGGTCTTTCCTTCAAGGTAGGAATTAAAAAATAAACACCTGCTTTGGGGCCACTGGGAGCAACATCCAATGTGTTGGTAAGCAACATGTTGGTCATGATTCAGGCGGCACTGGCGCCTATTATTAGAAAACTATATTGGCCTGGGTACAAGTACCACAGAACAATCCTCTTCTTTCTTCGGACAGAGGTGCACGCGCAGTAGTTTGAAATCTGAACATTAATAAGAAAGCCGGCTTTTTCATTCTACTGCACATGCGCTGGCCCAGCCTAACTTTTGGCACCCCAAGTTCCATTTGCATAATAAAGGACAAGTTCCTCCAGACACCGTGATAACTATGTTTGTAAGCAAGATCTTACATGTCTACTTTGACATGAAATAGACTTGACTTAAAGGAGAAGGAAAGGTAAACACTAAGTAAGCATTATCAGAAAGGTCTATGTAAATATAGTCATGAGCACTTACAGTAAAGCTGGCCATACACGCACCGATAATATCGTACAAAACCTCGTTTCGTACGATATTCGTTGCGTGTATGGCAAGTCGGTGAGTCAACTGGTATCGCAGGAGGCTGCTGATATCGGTCGACTCGCCGATCGGCCAGGTCAGAAAATTTTGATCGGGCGCCATAGAAGGCGCCTGAGCAAAATCTGCTGTCAGGGCTGAATCGGCAGAAGGAGGTAGAAATCCTATTGTTTCTACCTCCTTATCTGCTGTTTCAGCCCTGACGATGTTTTGTGCGACCAATGGTCGCACGAAACATCGCCAGATCGCCACGTGTGTGGCCACCTTAATGCTGCCCCGAGTCCTCTATCAAAAGGAACACAGGATTTCTTGTCTCTTTTTTTGTAAACATGATGTTCCAGTGTCTGACTTCCTCTCTTAGAAACATCCTAAATTCCCATGGCAAGAGTCTGTGCAGCTCTCTCCCCTCTCCTGCTCCCCCCTCCCACGAGAATGCTAAGAACTCCCACCCCCTCCCTTAGGAATGTGTGATTTGAGCTATAACATCTAGACTGCAGGCAGGAAGCTCCTTAAAATGGCAGCTGCTATCTTAAGCAAACGGAGAAAGCTTCTAAAGCTGTTTACTCAGGTATGGTAATGGTTTCTGCAGAATAAATATATTGTTCTAGGTGGCACTAATGTGGTGAATCTATTAGCAGTAAAATGCCAAAATGACTTTCCTTCTCCTTGAATACCAAGAGTCCAGTATAACTTAATACTAGATCTGGTAGTGCTAGTAAGGGACAAAATTATGCAACAATAGTTCTTAAAAATCCTTGTTATAATGGCATTGTACATTAGTTTATTATAATACACAAGAACCCTGAATAGGGTTAATAGTGATTCCATCAATTATAATTGGTGCTTAGTGATGTAATTTTCAACACATGACTTACTGAAACTTATGTATTATAATAAATTATGCACCTCCTGTTGTGAAATATGAGGATAGAAGTCACCTTGGTGTTTCAGGCCTTTGGCTTGATGCCTTTAATGGTAATGGAACTTTTCTGTGACTTTTTTACAAAAGTGGGTACATTATTTAATATATAATGTGCCAATGTAGAGTACAATGTTATAAAGCTAACAAATGTAATTGCCCCATTTGATATGGATAATTGCACTGCTTTGCAATATGTCTCATGATAAGAGTGGATTAGAACAGAGCACATCCCAATTGCTTTAAGACCACAAGATGGCAGTATAGTACACCCAAAACTGCCTTGACACCAATGAAAACCAGGAGTACACAATTAATACTATTAATATATCTAGCTGAGACTGGTGTCTGGACATGATTTAGGGACTTTGTCACTGTGATATTTGCTTTATTTTATATCTGTGGCAGTCAGTTCTACCCATGTCACTTGTCCTCTGATATTTGTCAGAGGACTTTAGACTGGATATTGTTAAAAGTAAACCTTAACAGCACTCATCAAGGACTATGTGCTACATGTGCCTGCACCCGAGCGTATTTCATTCATTCAGGTGCAGGCACAGGTAGGAGGCAGATGGCGCTATTTTCAGCAAGCAATTTTAGGCTTGCCGAAAATATACGCCAGGCGCCTCATCTGACATTAGCCTTAGGCAGAGAGCCCAGAAAGGTAAAAAGCCCCGCCTACACTTAGATATAATTGTAACTAATAAGCTAAACAGGTCTTTTAGGGGAACTGAAACTTGCAGCTTAAAGGGCAATGTCACCTTTTTCAGCAAAACTGTAATAACACATAAAACAGGACCCCAAAACCCCCAGAAATGTATTCAAACTTTAAATAACCTGCCAAATTGAGTCAATTGGGAGTGGTATTTAGGGGGTTTTTCCCCCATTTGTTTTTGTCCCTCTTTCCTTTACAAAATGTTGGGAGGTATGTATGCCCACTCTGAATTAAAGCTGACTTTTAGTATTATTTAGACAGTGATATTTTCAGACTTTATATTTTTAAATTTTTGTTCAGCAGCTCAATTTGGATTTTCAGTGGTTGCCTGGGCCCTAGCAATAAGGGAACATAGACCTAAGTAGCAATAATAATTAAATCATAATCACCCAGAGCAACAGTTTTTGGTTTCCAGGGACAGTGATCCCTAGGACCTGATAGAATTAAGTGGAAGTTGAAGTGAAAGTTATAAAGAGACAGAAGAGGAATACATGTTTGAAATCTAATATCTGAAATGCTTAGGACCAGGGTTTTTTCCATTATTTGGATCACCATACTTTGACTGTTAAAAACATTTGAATGTTATAATAAGGTTTAAAAATGATTGTTTTTCCACTAATGTAGATTCATGCAGCTCTTATACCGTCAAGTACAAGGTACCATTTTATTATTACAAAGAAATTAGAAGATCCAGTGGAAAATGGAATACCCACACATATTTCCTGGATAATGATTTTTTTGGGTTACATAACCTCTCTTAGAAGATAGTTATTGCAGTCCATACTCTGGGAACTTTACCCAAGAAAACAAAGAGCTTTCCTAAATATGGGAGTGCTAACTTTAAGAAGCAATGGACCTTTATTTAGCCACATAAATATGGCTCATATTTAAAATATGTTCTTGCAGCTTTTGATACTCATTCTAATACCTTCCAATTGCCCTGAAACGCCTCGGTAAACATGATGAATACTGAAAGAATATGGAGGCATTTATTCATTCTTATATGTAATGGATTTCCTTTTAGAGCATGTGAATGCTGTTTGACAGAAATTCATTCCTCAAGGGACTTTGACTGCAGTAGATATTATTCCAGTTGTACAACCATTTTGATTGCAGTTTTTTGTTATGAAGTTGTATGTAAGTTGGACATAAAGGGAGACTAGGAGCAATGGCCTTTGAGTTAGTACTAGGTGCAGGGAAAGCTATTCTCTAATGGGACTCAGCACAGCTACCGTGGAGTCGACCCATTTATCACTGAGGTAAGTTTACATGCATATACAGGCCCAGACGGGCAATCTGTGGGTTCTAGAAAATGCCAGGTGCTGCTGTAAGATGCCATAGACAGATTGTAGATTGTAAGCTCTACGGGGCAGGGACCTCCTTCCTCTTGTGTCCTCGACTCTTAACTTATTGCTGCTGTATTTATCTGTATTTATTATTATACTTTGTATTTATCTATTATCTTATTAACACCCTGTTTGTATTAATGTATTCTACTGTACAGCGCTGCGTACATAAGTAGCGCTTTATAAATAAAGATATACATACATACATACATACATAGACAGTCAATATTTAGTGGGCTGCTGGGGGGCTGTTTGGGTCTCTGTGTACTTTAAATGCCAGGGCCTATTTCCAAACCTGAACATGTATTGAAAAGGCTTATTTATTAGAGTTTCATGGGACCACCAATATAGCTTCTGTTCATCAAGTTCAACCCTTCCAAGCAAACCCCAGTGCACACACACAGACCCATACCAACCTATCTGTACACTCACATACATAAACTATATATACCAACATCAATAGCCTTGGATATTATACTTGTTCAAGAAATCACCCAAGGCATTCTTAAAGGCAACAGAATCTGCCATTACAGCATCACTTAGAAAGGCATTCCACAACCTCATATCCTCACTATAAAAAAAACACCTATGATGCTTCAAATGAAAGTTCTGTTCCTTTAGTCCAGGGGGTCACCAACCTTTTTTACTTGTGAGTAACATTTAAATACAAAAAAATGTTTGGGAGCAACACAAGAATGAAAAAAGTTCCTATGGGGTGCCCAAAAAGGGCTGTGATTGGTTATTTGGTAGCCCAATGTGGACTGGCAGCCAAAAAGAGGCTCAGTTTGGCAGTACACACGGTTTTATGCCTCCAAAATGTGCCTAATAATATTATGGGCTACATTATGTAAGGAGTTACATATACCTGTTTGGATCCGATACCCTTTCCATAGGAAGACATACTGTTTCATATTTGTAGAGAAACTGGAAGAAAGTATTTTGCATCTGTGGCATTATTTATAGATCAGACTAGAAGTGTAAGATAGCACAACAGTAAATAAATTAAAATAATAAATCTATAGTTGTTACTAGGAATTGTAGTTGTAGATCCTTGATCTTTGCAGCTAATAATGCAGGAGACTTGTCACAAAGGTAAATGTTAAGGTTTTTTTCTCTCTCCTAAATAGAGACCCTTTGTTAACCTGTTTAAAAATGACCCAATTGGCAGACAGATGCTAGCCAGCCTTACAGCTTTACCACGTGGGATTTTCACTTTGATGATTTATTGAGATATTTCCCAATCTATATCATTTGGTTCACTATAGGGCATGGGAAAATCTGGATCCAATCCAAAGGAACAGAGAAGAAATCTCTATTTATTTAATGTTCGATATCAATAACTCAAACCCTGATTTCCTTAACAAGATTAAGAAACAGAGGCAAGGTGTTCAGTGAAAAGGACTTAATTTGTGCCAAAAGCATGTTTTGAACTGCCTTACTAACCACATGTTTCCAATTACTAAGGTGATTGTACTTTTACTGTCAGGTCAGCAACAGCAGCTACAGAAATAAATAACTGCTGCACATTATGAAAGAATGGACACGTAGTCTTATTTGTAGTAGCATGCAGGCTAGGTACCTCTCCTGCCTACCCCTAGTCCGGGCTCACTTGTTCCCATGTGCCGCTAGTTCCTGTGTGCTGCTTGTTCCCCTGGTGGGGCGAGGTGGCTGGCAGAGTTGCCTAGGGCGCCCGGTGCATTTGGCCCACTCCTGGTAGCATAACTTGGTCAGATGAATCTTCTCTATATATTCTGTTAATAACATTACTATAATGACCCCTATGTAATTATAGTCCAAACTGATAGTCCTTACTGTTTATATCTTTCAGTATATTATGCACTTAATCTAATCTTGAAGCAACATTCGATTTTTCATTATAGATGCATAATTTGGTCTGGGTTTCAGCCAAATCCTAGCAATGTTTCAGGATTTGTCTGAACCCTTAATGTTGAACTGAATCCAAACCTGAAGGCAACAAAATTTTTTTTGGTATTATATTTTTTAAATTTGGCTCAAATTTAAATATGCAGATTGGGGTTAGGATTCAGTTCAGCATGCCAGAAGCATCTCCTTGATGACACTATGAAAAAAAACATATGGACAGTGATCTATGAGGTGCCTATTTATTATGTTTAAAAAATGGCGTCAAAATTTGCCGCACATCACCAAGCTTTGCTGTGTAAAAAACAGTGTCATTTTTTTAATGAATTTTTTCTTCCACTGAACTTAAATGTAAAATAATGGCAGACAGTCTGGCAAAATTTGCCATTTATTTTACACAGCTTTTTACATCTTATTTGGCAAATTTCACTTTAAAAGTAGGTTTGTACAATCTTTGGCGGCAAATATTGCTCAGATAAAATCTGATATTGCAGAAGGAAACTTGGAAACTAATGGTCCTGGAGTCACTCATAACTTTACCAATTGATAAAAGCATTTCAGGATATACTGTATATACATACAGTATACACACATATATACAAATATAAAAAGAGAGAGAGATAACCAGGTTAAGGTGGAATGCAAGTTATACCTCGTGTTCAAGCCCCTCAGCACACAGGCCCAACAGTAGCTGAGCAGGCAACCTGTATACGACCGACTTCATTTATGTCCTTAGCACACTCATCACAAATATAGTCCCACAAAATGTAGGGACTCCACAGTTCCCATAAACTCTCATGATGGTACCATTTTCCAATATTTGCTTTGATTGCCAAACTTCAGTAGACAAAAAATGCTTAGGCTGCTATTGGATATTTCTATATCTCCTTTTTTAATAAGGCATGAAACATTTATAGCGTAGATCTACATAACATGCCTAGCCCACCACACAATTACAACACAATCACAACTAACAAGAATTGGGAAACATTCAAACATTTTGCATTAAAAGAAAACAACATAAAAATGAAATCGTTGCCTTTTAGGGGTCTGGTACACGGGGAGATTAGTTGCCCGCGACAAATCTCCCTTGTTGTGGGCGACTAATCTCCCTTGTTGCAGGCGACTAATCTCCCCGATATGACATCCCACCGGCTAAAATGTAAATCACCGGTGGGATGGCATACGCGGTGGCGTGATCTCCAAAGTTGCCTCTCGATGCAATTTTTGCCGGTGGGATGTCATATTGGGGAGATTAGTCACCCGCAACAAGGGGGTTGCCCATCTACCAGAGCCCTTAATGGACTTCTAATTGACACCATTCTTCCTGACTAACAAGGAGTAGGCCTACCTACTGCCTCCTAAGGGTGAAGACACACGGGGCTACTAGTAGCAGCTACTTGTTGTGACAATGCTGATTATTTACTGATAATTGTCTCTACGTGTGTTTTAGCAGAGGCAATTCTCAGTATTGTCTATGGAAGGGTATTTTCTGGAGTTTAGTAGCCTTGAAAAAGTAGCTGCTACAAGCAGCCCAGTGTGTCTTCACCTTAAAACAGAGCACGTAAAACAAAAATGTCAACCTTCTTATGCTAAGTCTCTGGCTAAGCTCACACAGATAATTCTCCTTTGTCTTTTTCCCAGACAGAAGCTCTCTTCACTGCATCCATAGCTGCCTTTGAATTAGCTACGTAAGGTGTCTCAGGCAGACATAAAACACCTGGGCTGGACTAGCAGTTCTGGAACCATTCTGTTAGGAACTGGGGAGATGTAAACTCCATCCTGGACTTTCCCAGGTATCCCGACAGTGACCTTGCCCGTAACGTACATATATATATATAAAATAAAAACAGGCAGCACCAAGGGTCTTTGTGAAAAAATTCTTGTGTATTATAATTGCATGTACAATCGATGTTTCGGTCCCCCTTGGGACCTTTATCAAGGTGCAAATACATACATCCACCCTGTTTAAATAGTCTCCTCCCATGAATTCAGGGAGAGCCAGTGATATCATATGCATATTAACCCCTAGTGACCATTGATATCTACAACATATAAGAATTAATCAATAATACAATTTTACAAAAAAAAGTGCATTAGTGCTACATATTAAATCTGTTGTGCACATTCAGTATCCCAATAGTTAAAAAATGCAACAATGTTAACACTGTTTACAACTGTTTTAAAACATTGCCAAATCTGTAAGTAATACACTAGCGCAACATTGTGGCAAATTCCCCATTATGTGAATGGTATAGAATAGAATATATCGAATAGAATATATCTTTATTGTCATTGTCACATAGTAAACAACGAGATTTAAAGTGCAAGTTTACTAAATAAATTAAATTTAAAATTTAAAAGCAAATTGTGACCATGCACTCTTTTATATCCATAGTCCAAAATTTCCTATATCATTAACCCATTGATTTCTAAATATCCAATACTACTTTTACCTTAATATAACACATTGGTGTAAATTACATGGCATTACCAATATATACAATAGGGTCATCATGATATAGTACTCATATACATCCATCATGGCATCACAATTCAATTGCAATGCAGTATTCAATTCCCTTGGTGCAACACATTCCAGTTTATAAATCCAAAAGGCCTCCTTCTGTAGTAATAATCAATTAATGTCTCCCCCTCTCCTTGGGGATTTCATACAATCTATTGGCATACATTTAAAAGAAGAAATAGAATGCTTCGCTTTTGCCCAATGTTGTGCAATTGGTTGCCTTGAGATATCTTGTTTCACCTTCTTTTTATCATACTCGGGATCCATTGCTGCCCGTATTGTGGATCGATAAATACTAATCCTATCCTTCAATTGTCTGTTTGTTTTTCCACAGTATATCAGTCCACACGGGCATTTTATGATATACACCACATTCTGTGATAAACAAGTTAATCTATGTCTGATGGCATACGATTTCCCAGTATGTGGATGATAGAATTTGTCCCCCAAAATTAATGTATTGCACGCAATTTCCACATTTAAGCACCCCACATTTTTGGGAACTGTTTCCTGTTGTAATTAAATACTTGCTCACCGGATCCGCTGGTGTCAGAAGCTCCCTCAGGTTTCTGTTCCGTGTATATCCGAAGCTCAAATTCTTATCGACCAATTTAGACAGCTCATTGTCAGTATAAATAAGTGGCCAATACTGCAAAAGAGATTTTTTTGTTAAGGCACTATAAGGACCATATGTGCCGGTATAGAACAATTTGTTATCCTTTCTATTTATAGTTTCTCGTTTTTCCTGTAATAACTCAGTTCTATCCAAGCCCTGTGCCCATTGTTTGACTCTCTGAATGCCCTGTGTGGGATAGCCTCTCTCTATAAACCGATTTGACATAGTCTCAAGTCCCTTATTACGTTCATCTACATCACTTGTAATCCTAACCGCCCAAAGCATCTGGGATTTAGGAAGCGATTTTAGCAAATGCCGTGGGTGATTACTTCCAAAATGTAATAAGGTGTTCCTATCTGTCACTTTTTGATATATTTTAGTTTGCAACCTTTTATACTCCATGTCCTTATACAATGTAACGTCCAAGTAACTGATGGCATCATAATCAAAATGAAGGGTTAATTTAACAGGTGTAGACAGTGCATTAAGCTCACTTGTCAATTTTTCCAAATCCTCTACTGTACCAAACCAGATGAAGAACAAATCATCTATATAACGTCTGTAGTAGGCCCCATATTGACGGAACAACAGGTAACTCAATATATACAACTTTTCAAACCAATGCATGTAGATATTCGCATATGTGGGTGCCACATTTGATCCCATTATGGTTCCAGATAATTGCAAGTAAAACTGATTTTCAAATTTAAAATAATTATTAAACAATATAAACCGGAGTAGGGATACATGTGTACAAACTCTGTACATCCATGGTTACAAAGAAAAAATTAAATTGATTGAATCTCATACTGTTTACCACCAAGTCATTGGTATCCCTCAGATAGGTGCTAAAATCCCTCACCATAGGTTGCAAAAGCACATCAACATATTTTGCTTTGCATTTACTTAAAGATCCCCTGGCTGATATTATTGGCCTCCCCAGTGGTTGTGTCTGTTTTTTGTGTACATTTGGCAACGTATATATCACAGGTCTTACCAGGTGTTCCACATACAAATAGTCCATAAGTTCCTCCGTGATCCAACGATGTGTCACTGCATCATCCAACATTTTCTTTAGCTGTAATTTAAATTTTGGGGTAGGGTCAAAAATCAATTTTTTATAACAGGAGGTGTCTGCCAATTGTTGCAGTATCTCCCCACGGTAATATTGATAATCCAGTACCACAATAGCCCCACCCTTATCCGCAGGTTTTATTATAATGTCACGATTATTTCTAAGATCCTGCAGGGCTTGCCGTTCAGCACACTTCAAATTATCCGTGAAGGCCACTTTTTGTCCCCCTTTCCGGACATTAATAACCCGTGTGAATGCCTTAAGTGAGACATTTTTGGTATCTGGATCAAAATTACTTTTCAGTTTAAATGCATGACCCTGAGCCTCCTGTTTATTTAATTCAAGAGAGCTGTCCCTGCTGGAAAAGTGTTCTTTAAGCCGAAGTCTACGTGTGAACTTATAATTATCTAACACTCTGTCAGATTCTTTCCCCTTTTCGATGGGCACAAAAGTTAATCCCTTGGATAACACGCTTACCTCCGCTTCAGGTATCACTTGTTCCTGGGGGGTCTCCCCACTCCTTGGCGTGGTGGTTTGCCCTGTGTTCCCCTTGGCTTTATGTTTCCTGCCTCCACGTCGCCGCCGCCATCGCCGTCTCTGACGCTTGCTCCTGTCATCCACTCGTTAAAAAATTTGCCGCCGGCTGTATTTGTTGAGACTGTTCCGGTGCTTCCCCCTCCGAGTCACCTCTGCTCGACACATACCCTGGTGGTCTCCGTGTTTTACACGTCACTACTCCCCTCCTCTGCTTCTTTGCCAGATGTTCCCCCACACTTGAAAGGTTAATTATCACTTGTTCCTGGGGGGCCTCCCGACTCCTCAATGCGGTGGTTTGCCCTGTGTTCCCCTTGGCTTTATGTTTCCTGCCTCCACGTCGCCGCCGCCATTGCCGTCTTGGTCACTTGCTCCTGTCATCCGGTCGCTGGTCCCTAAAAGAAGATGCCGCCGGCTGTATTTGTTGAGACTGTTCCGGTGCTTCCCCCTCCGAGTTACCGCTGCTCGACACATACTCTGGTGGTCTTTGTGTTTTATGCGTCACTACCATGGTGCCAGTGATACACGTTATTTTCCTTGTAATCCTGTGTGACCCTCAGCAGTTTCGATCTATTAAAGGCAAGTATGTCTGTTTTATATTGCAGTACTTGATCCTGAAGCCGTTTGCACCAATCAATCTCTTTATCATTTGTTAACGTTGATTGGTTAGCTGTTTCAAACTGATGAATGTCTGCTCTCACTGCCTTTAATTCCCGGCCCGTTTGCTTTATAACCAGCAGTATAAGTTCAAATGAGCAGCGATCCAAAGCTGCACACCATTTGTCACAGAAATCCATGTTAGAGTGACCAATCGTTGGAATATTATTTATCCGGAACCCCCGTGGTATATTTTTTCCCCCGATAATATTCCGATAAAGAGACTCCATGTAAATGTAATTCAACTTCTCTTCTCTTAAGTCGCAACAATTCATGATATGATTCACGGGGACCCAAACCACCAAACGTCTCCTGGAAGGTCTCTGTAAACAGGATGCGATTCACCTCTTCAGATGTATATGGCTTATATTTATCCATGTCTGTTACTGTCTCCATGTTTCATGTACTGGATCAAAATTTTATATAAAAAAGTTCATATGTAGTCACATGCAGTTATAATACACAAGAATTTTTTCACAAAGACCCTTGGTGCTGGCTGTTTTTATTTTTTGTGTACATATGGTATTCTGTGCACAAGGGCATCCGCAGAATAGCGGTGTTTGGAGTGTGGTGCTGTCGCGTGGACTGTTATTTTTATATATATATATATATATATACACACAGTATATATACATATATATCGACCCAAGGGTGGCGCGCCGCTTCAATCCTTGTCTTGTGTGTAAGGTAAATGGTTTAGATATCAAAAAAAGACCAGCAACACTGAGTTTATTACAAAAAATCAATTATAGATTAAAAAAAAGCATGAACAGTCAACGTTACATTTCAGTCCCCATCGGGTAAGAGAAAGGTCCCAATGGGGACCGAAACGTAACGTGGCTGTTCATGCTTTTTTTTTTTTTTTTTTATATATATATGCTTGTGTGTTTAATAGCCCATTGTGTAAAAAAAATCTGTCCTCTTCTTACCCCATCTACCCCATCAGTAATTTATATTCCTGAAAGCCATTGTGCCTCTTGTCAAGTTTATATTAAAATGTAGAAACCACAGACAAGATTAGCTAACCTTCCCTGTTATTAACGCAAATGCCTCAGGGTTAAACTTGCTCTTTTTAGACAGCTTAAATAGTCATTTATGGAAACAAAAATACATCAAAAGTTATCAAAGACACAACATAGAAGTGACACCTGCAGAAAATTAATTATTATGAATATTTTTCAGAAGCACACTGGGTCAAATAACAACTCTGCACAGAAAGATAGATAGACAGGAACAGCAAGATCACTACTGTTCATCTGAAAGGCAACAGCAAGAAGTGAATATCTGTGAGGAGTAGTTTTTAATATTGCTTTACTAATTTACTGGTAGTAAATTGCCTGCACTTGGGCACAAGTTGTGCCAGCACTACGGCAGGAATGCCCTTCAATTGCATGCAGTGCTATGCACAGTGGGGGTCATTTATAAAGTTTGTGCAGCGAATGTTTTTTTCGCATATGGTTAACGTGCAGGTTTTCCCCTAAATGCTTAAATTTTGCACTGCAGTGCCCATCTTTCCTTTTTTTGTGAATCGCTGTGAAATGTGCATTGCCCATAAGAATTTGCAAATGGCTCACAAAAAAGATTGTGGTTTGTGTGAGCATGTTTGTTGTGTGCAAATATAGCGGCAATTTTCACTTTGCGAATATAAATTTGTTTAGCAAATATTTTTTACGCCACCAAATAATTTAAAAAACTACAAATAATAAAAAATGAAGACCAATCGCAAACTGTCTCAGAATATTACTCTCTACATCATACTAAAAGTTAACTCAAAAGTGAACAATCCCTTTAAAGACATTTGCACTGCCAATAAAAGTTCACAATTATGTTTGCACATTAAATGCACCAATCTTGTCCAGCTTTATAAATATAAACACGAGCAGGGCAAATATGTTCTAATAATAATTCTGCACTGCGTGAACTTTATAAATGAATGTATGTAATTAAAGCCCTATAGTTACTTGTAGGTTAAAGTAGGCATTGAATACTTGCTATTACTTTTTAATTGTTAAAGGCAATGGAAACAAAATAAAATGCCTCATATTGTTGCAGCGATGTCAAACTCATAAACCTCTAGTCCATGTGTCTTGTAAAGTACTGTGTTCCCCAAAACTCAAAGGCCTTTGAAGGTTACTGAATGCCGATAATTACAAGAACTAAAGGGATGTTAGTTTGCCATTCTTTCAACCAGCTTTATTCCTTCTCCTCTTCTCTTGTACAGGTATGGGATTTGTTGAAACCCATTATCCAGAAAGTCCTAAATTATGGAAAGGCCATTTCCTATAGATTCCATTTTAATCAAATAATGGAAATTTTTAAAGATTACAGATTTCGTTTTTCTCTGTAATGATAAAACAGTAGCTTGTGCCTTATAAGATATAATTAACCCTTTTTGGAAGCAAAACAATTCTATTATGTTTATTTGAGGTTTCAATGGTTTTTCAGTAAATTTAAGTCTAAAACAACTGGACTTTTCTGAGTTTTTCTTGAAAATGTTTCACCACTCATCCGAGTGGCTTCTTCAGTTCAAATGACTGGTAGGGAATTCCCCGGTATTTAAACTCTTGATGGTAGTAGAGTCACAGACATCCAATCACAATGGTTCCATTGAACTTAGGTGTTAGGTGTTAGCTGAAACTGACAGGTGTAAGAAGGTATGATCCAATCACAATGGTACCAAGATTCTCATTGATGAAGGTGTTAATCCTTCAAAGTACATGACTGGAAGTGTGAACTGTTGTGAAACTGCCGGGGTAAGGATGTCAACGCGCCATTGTATGTTGGTGACAAGCGGTGTCTCAGGCCCCCTCCTCTGTTCAGGGATGGTTTTTCCAAGCTGGCATAAATGGCCTCTTTCACACCTCTTTCGAACCATCTGTCCTCTCGGTCCAAAATATGCACGTTACTGTCCTCAAAGGAGTGACCTTTTTCTATGAGGTGTAGATAGACTGCTGAGTCTTGTCCTGAGGAGTTTGCCCGCCTATGTTGGGCCATTCTCTTACAGAGAGGTTGTTTTGTCTCCCCAATGTATAAGTCTGAGCACTCTTCACTACACTGGACAGCATAGACCACATTACTTTTCATGTGCTTGGGTGTAGGGTCTTTAGGGTGCACCAGCTTTTGTCTCAGGGTGTTGCTGGGTTTGAAAAACACAGGAATGCGATGTTTGTTGAAAATTCTCCTAAGTTTTTCTGATGATCCAGCAACATATGGAATGACTATGTTGTTTCGCCTGCTGTGTTCCTCCCTTCTGTTTGTAGGTCTGGTCTTTCTGTTGGTCTTTGATTTGGTTTTCATGAATGCCCAGTCTGGGTACACTCGGATGAGTGATGAAACGTTTTCAAGAAAAACTCAGAAAAGTCCAGTTGTTTTAGACTTAATTCTACTAGATACTGTATATCATGACCTGGATGAATGAGAATCTTCATAGACAGTAAATTTAAGGTATGGAGATACGAATTACAGAAGACCCATTATCCAGAAAGCCCCTGGTCCTCACCATTCTGGATAACAGGTCCCATACCTCTACTTCAAAACAATATTGGGATGAGGGATGAATTGCAATTCTTAAAGAACTCCTTTTGGTCTTCAAAATGGATGTTAACATCCACAGTTTAAATAATAAAAGCATCAGAGCTGAACAGTGCATGAATAAAAAAGTTTTTATTGGCAACCTTAGATCACATCAAAGCCTGGAGACCTGAGTGGAACAGAGAACCCAATAATTCAGTATTTTACTACAGAAGGAATTACAAATACTAGAGATAGACCGAGTTAGAGATAGAGTTTGAGGGGTATTGGTGGAAAGGAGTGGGATTAAAACACTTAACAGTGGAACATACATGTTTCTCAGTGATAAAAAGGAAGCTTGTGGGCCTCTAGTTGTGTTATTAACTTAATTTTGTAACAGGATGAATGTCTATTTAAACAGAATAATGCGATAAAAAGATAGAAGGTGATCAGTGAATACTCCTTGCTGCTATGGGTCTGCCATTATTAGATTACATAACCCCCAGTGAGTATGTTGAAGAGGTTGTTCACCTTTAATTTAATTTTAGTATGATGTATAAAGTAATATCCTGAACCAATCCTAAAAATCCAAAATTCTAAAAAATGATTTAGCTTTTTTTCAGTAGCTCTCCAGTTATTAGATATTTGTTTGCTGGGTCCTCATTACTCTAGCAACCATGCACTGATTTGAACGGAAAACAAAAATATGAAGAGGGTGTGAAGAGAAAGACTGGTAATAAAAAGTAACAATAACAATAAAATTGTAGCCTCACAGAGCAATAGTTTTTGGCTGCTGGGGTCAGTGACCCCCATTTAAAAACATGAAGGCCAATGGAAAAGTTTTATTTATTTATAATTCTGAATGACCAAAAGAACATTATCCTGAATTAATGCTTACAGTTAAGTTGAATTACATGATTGCAATTACGTGGCACAAACAGAAAAATATACTTTAATCCATTCATAATTTCAAGACTAAATTAAATCAATAAATTGTAACCCCCACCCTGCCATTTAAAGTCACACTGAGAGCAGTATGAAGTAGTTGAATTGCTAGTTTATATTATAAATATAATGGACCTTATTTTCTTTCATTGGTAAAGTGCTAGGTGCAAATATGGGGGCATATTTATATGTACTGTATATGTATAAAGACATTAAAAAAACATTTACTATATGCTCTTTTGACATTTAACATCAACGTTGTAAAACCTAGGGGCCCAGTCTGAAATTTTTGGGCTTAAAATCACGATATGGAAAAAATTTGGAGTAACCACGATAATTTCTGATGTTCTAAAATGTCACGAAAATGCTTGAATCGGTCATACGAAAGTATCGTAATTGCCTTCAGAAAGTCACGAAAAGCATGATACGGCAGGAAAGCCTTTCTGGCTTTGAAAACTTCAATGTATGATTTTGGAAGCCTTCCATAGGACTTAATGGCACTTGACAGATCCAACCTGGTGAAAAGATAGTCACGATACCAAAGCTTGAATGGATTCCGAAATGTTCATAGTCTTTGTAAAAGTATGACTTTTTCATTGAACTTTGTGGAATTTTAACGAAATTATCGTGGACATTTCGCAATGTTCGATAAGTTAGAAAAAATACGATTTTATCTCATAATCACTTAATTGAGGTTTTGTAAATGGGCCCCCTAGTGTGCCCATTTATATAACACAAGCCCCCTTCAGAGGCCTCCCTCCCACCTTCTTAATCACACCACAGTTAAAATAAATACTGTACTGCACCTATTAAAATGCAAAGCAACACAGCAGGGTTGATAGCTCCCATCTCTGGCTGCCTGGTGCCCTTTACACAGATCTCTAACAGTGACTGCTGACCAGGAGCATGCACATTTGAAGATAGAAGCAGAATGGTTTCAACTGGATTTACAGAGAGGGCACCCTTAGGCCAGGTGGCATGCACAGGCTTTACTTGTTGGGTTCAGAGCACTAGGGATTTGGCACAGGGCAGAATTAATGAACTGTCTTGTGCAGCTCAGTTTGCATGGTCCCTTGGTTCTTCCATAGTTAGTAAATTCATTAGCCATACAGGGCCATATAAACATGCACAAATCCACTTTTTGTCCTACTGCACTTAGTTAAAAAAATAACACTACCTGAGAAAGTATGCTACAATAAATACACATCAGAAAAACTTGTAAATTGCTATGTTATTATTATTTTTTTTGCTGGTGCTGAGACCTGTATTGAAATTGTCATGGATGGGCATCTGCAATCTCTCAAGCAATACAGAACACAGAACAGGTGAACTTATCACTGCAGAATGTCAGAGGTGGCTTAAAAAAAGTTTTTTTTATTTCATATGCTTTCAGGAGCAATTAACAGAACAATTATTACTGTGGCTAGTAGGCATTTTTGGCTTTCCATTTAGTGGTTAGTTGGAATGCTGTGCCTTTTTCACACCTTTCGCCTACATAGAAATAATATCACCACTATCTTTATCCTGGGTAATGTGGTACTGCTTACATTGCAATTGCTCAAACCTGAGATGTACACTGGCCTCAACACCATAAAGCAAATGCAAACTTTATAGATGAGATAACTAGATGTATTTAAAGGGCACCTATCTCCCTCAAATTGTTTCCCCCACCAGAGCTGCAGGCTAATAGGGCCTAAAAAAAAAAAAAAAGCTCTTGCCTGCAACAGGAGGGAGCTCCTGGTGCATGCAACCATGTTGTGCCACAATTTGCTCATTATATGCATGCATGTGACTACGTAGGAGAGTGAATCACAACCACCAAATCCACAGCATAAAAAAAGTTCCTGGGCTGTTATTGGTTATTTGGTAGCCCCTATGTGGACTGGCAGTCTACATAAGACTCTGTTTGGCAATACACATGTTTTTTTTTTTTTCAACTTTATTTTTAATGATGTTTTCCAAAAATCTCACCACAGAATATTTATGAATACATATATGCCAAATAGATTCATTTCACATCACTTAGTGCTCATAAATGAATACGCATAGGCAAACCTGATTATTGATGAAATCTATATCGAAGGAAAAAATGGTGAGAAAGGGGGAGTATAGAGGGTTGAGAAGGGATAGAAATAAGGGAAATAAGGTAATTAGTAGTTTAGAGGGAAGGAGAGTAGATGCACAAACAGTAACCATAACTGTGACAATAGTAATAGTGTGTCGTCACCGTGTCGTTCTCTGTAAATAAGTGTTCAATTTTACGGGGCATACAGGCTGGGATTATTTATATCCTGGGTCTGTCTTTGTATCCATTGGTTTCATATTTGATCATATTTATCCATCTTATCTTCTGGAAAAGAGTCGCTTGCGAGGGGACATAATTACTCTGTACAAGAACATTAGAGGGGATTATAGGCAGTTGGGGGATGTTCTTTTTTCCCATAAAAACAATCAGCGCACCAGAGGTCACCCCTATAGATTAGAGGAACAGAGCTTCCATTTGAAGCAGCGTAGGTGGTTTTTCACAGTGAGGGCAGTGAGGTTGTGGAATGCCCTTCCTAGAGATGTGGTAATGGCAGATTCTGTTAATGCCTTTAAGAGGGGCCTGGATGAGTTCTTGAACAATCAGAATATCCAAGGCTATTGTGATACTAATATCTACAGTTAGTACTAGTGGTTGTATTTATAGTTTATGTATGTGAGTGTATAGATGGTAGGTGTGGGTTAGGTGTGCTGGGTTTACTTGGATGGGTTGAACTTGATGGACACTGGTCTTTTTTCAACCCTATGTAACTATGTAACTATGATATATATTTCTTTCATTAACTGCAATCCACCAGATTTTCCTTTCCACCATCTGTGGTCGGGGCCGAGTTCTTTCCAGGTGAAAGCTGTTGCACACATTGCGGCCAAGCAGATTTGGGAGATTAGCTTATTTTGTTGTTTGGGTATGTTTAGAAGGCGTCTGCCCAACAGTGCTGTCCATGGGTTGAGGTTTATTTGTTTTTGTACTAGCTGTGATAGGAGGGTGAACTTATGAGCCCAGGTCTAGTGCACCTGGTTTTCATGCAACCAAAACGTGTCTCCAAGCCAGGAATAATAAGCATCTTTCTTGAGGCCACTGGGAGCAACATCCAAGGGGTCATTGAGCAACATATTGCTCCTGAGCCAGTGCCAGTGGTTGGGGACCGGTGCCCTAGATTGTAAAAAGAGTAATTTTTCATTCCTGTTTAATCTCTTAAATGTACAGGTATCGGACCCCTTATCCGGAAACCCATTATCCAGAAAGTTCCAAATTATGGAAAGGCCATCTCCCATAGACTCCATTTTAATCAAATACCGTATATACTCGAGTATAAGCCGATCCGAATATAAGCCGAGGTACCTAATTTTACCTAAGAAAACTGGAAAAACTTAGTGACTCAAGTATAAGCCTAGGATTTTATGTGATGCATGGATCCTGTTTACTAGATACAACACAAACATCCTTCCCATAGTTACACAGGCCTAAGCACCACAAACACTTGTATCCGTGTTGGCCGCACTTAACGCTGCTCACGCTGCAGCCTTCTACTGCCGGACGGATTGGCGTGTGTGCGCTCAAGCGCACGCGCGTTGTTTTTATTTTTAAGTAAAACCGCAGCCCACCCAAGGTGGCAGGTAAGTGATTTTCTGGTAGGTGCCTAACAAACTGGCACCCGCAGTGATTTGTACTTCTAGTCTCCAATAGCCCATTACAGGTTGCCAGCAAGAAGTGGGTCAGTCACAACTCCCTGCACTTCAACAACCTTCAGCTGTCAGCCATATGCCTTGACTTGCAGTTCAAACAACAGCTGGAGGACACCAAGTTACAATATATAATAAAAACACCCAACAACTGCTACACAACAGAATCTGCAGGTTGCACTTGACTTCTCCAGGTAGCCCTCTAATATCGGGGGTGGCCCAGGGCAAGTTCCCTATCAGCCTCCCCTGACCTATGGCTCTCCATCTGTAGCCTAAGGACAACTTCTGGCTTCCCTGACAGCAGATGGCTGAGGCTGCAGGTGAAGAGCCGCATGTAGTCCCTGCCTGTATGACAGCATCCGAGACCTGTCACAGCGAGTGAGTCCGTTCAGGTAACATATAGACAATTGGCTGAATGATCTGCAGCGGCCCGTCCCACCCCTGCTTCTCTCTTCCCACTTACTCTCATTCAACACCTCCACCAGATCTGCACAGATTTCACACATCGTTCGTGAAGGGGCCGCGTCCTGAGCATGGATGGTGCTGATCGCGGCCCCGCCAGCTGGTGTTTGTGGAGCTGGCGGCTGCAAGGCCTGGGGACATTTCTGAGGGGGAGGGGACGAACAGTAAAGCCGAGATTCAGTGGGTATGGAAGGCTAGCGTTGGAGTCCAAAAACTGCGCAGAAACAATACAACCATGATCCAAAGCCAGACGCATTGTTGGACAGTGGCGGCGACAAGCAGGGGCGCACGCACAACCGACCGACCTTCCGTCCATCCACGGGGGGTGGGGGAGGGGTGGCAGCGCGGGGGGTGGCAGGGCAACAAACACGTTCCCGAATATACTCGAGTATAAGCCGAGGGTTAGTTTTTCACCACATTTTTGGTGATGAAAAACTTGGCTTATACTCGAGTATATACGGTAATTCACATTTTTAAAAAGGGTTTCCTTTTTCTCTCTAATAATAAAACAGTGCCTTGTACTTAATACCAACTAATATATAATTCATCCTTATTGGAGTCAAAACAATCCTATTGGGTTTAATTACTGTTTAAATAATTTTATTAGCAGACTTAAGCTAGGAGATCCGAATTAAGGAAACACCCCTTATCCGGAAACCCCCCAGTCCTGAACATTCTGGATAACGGGTCCCATACCTATATTCAATAAATGTGCATCCTAAAAAATTATAAATATAAAAATTCTGGTGAGCAGTCTGTGCAAGATTTGCATATTTCTTCTTGTTCTGTATGCTGGGCTGCTTTAAGGTACCAGTGGGCCCATTGCAAATATCTCATTAAAGGACCTCTGCAGCTGCTCCAAGAAACTTTTGTCAGTACTCTCAGGCAGGTGAAGTTGGATACAATAATGCAGGCAATGAAGTAATGGTGTATGCTTGCCAAAGCTGTTTGGGGTCCATATGCTCTGTAATCACAAAATGGGGTTACATGTGATAGAAAGTGAAAAGCAGCTGCTGTAAAATTCAGCCTTTCTTTTTAGGCATGTCAAGTGGTTTGATGCAATTTTGTGTCTAAGGGAACTTGCCATCATGACAACAGCTGCTTTTTATCTTGTGTGTTTCCATTTTGTGACTGTTTAAATTAAGTGCTAAGAAACATCCAAAATTCCTTTCAGAATTAATGTCCTTTATTATTTCATAATTTGTTATTATTAGTTAATAATTAATTCCTTTCAGACCAATAAACCTCACACTGATAGAGATAAGAGAAAATCAAGTAATGTAATATGTTTATATTTTTCTTTTGAACCAACCATCCACTGCATTATATGTGAATTTTTAGGGCTAAGAATGAATTAACTTCATGTTTATAGTTGGTGCCATGTGGTACATATTTGCCTTTGTGAGGATGTACTGGAATGCATCACTATTAAAAGTTTTGTATACTATACACGATTTTATTAAAAAATAAATATTTTGTAGGAAGTAAACAACCAGACCAACTGATTCTCCTACACCAGACAGAGAAAGAAAGTCAGATCTCTGTTATCTTGTGCTTATTGAGGACAAAAAAAATTGCCCAACTCCACATGGGACAACTCAAAATGAAAACATCTCCAATAAAGAAATCATCTTTCTTATGGCTTTCAAAATAGGTATGTTTTCCCTTTCAGATGATGAGGAACCTGCCATTTCAATAGTTGTAGCATCTGAAAAACTGATGGTCGGTCCCTATTTACTGATGGGCCCTGGGAAAATGCCACTTTTGCTCATTTATTAAAATGGTCCTAGTAATTGACCTCATTCATATTTAGTGTTATGGCCTTTGATGAAAGCTACATGGTAAGGGTCAACTACATATGAGCTCCTAGAAACTTTTGTATTGTCCTAGGCCTGAGATTGTGTCAATATTAAAAATAAAGATTTATTAGAGCTAGCAGTCTTTTAAAATAACCAACTCCATCCCAGACCTTGTCTTTCTAAATGCAGCTTTGTGTTGGATATTTTTAGTTATTAGCTCTAATACATCTTCTAGGCAAAGGGAACACCCCCCAATAATGACTATAATATAATAATGTCTTCATGACTACTGCATGAAGACAGAATGAAGAGAGATAGATGCTAAGAGGGGGATAGTGATGGTTATTTTGATTATCAAAAATGTTTAATCAGTTATATATAGAGAGTTTGCACTTCCATGTCCCTAAACCACATTAGACTATAAGCTCCTTAACAGACAGATAATAGGATGTTTGTGCTGTACACCTGTTTGGTTACCAAGCTTACCAATGCTCAGTTTTTGTGTCGGTTTACTTAACCCATAAAAAAAACAGTTGGGTATTGGGGTTTGACCACTGAGTGGTTACATTCCTAAAATGTGCTATTTGGTGTCTTGGTGTTTTAATGGCAATAATTTCATTATAAACAGTTTCTGACAATGTGCTATTGTGATTTTTCAACTAGATTACATTTATTCATTGAACTTTATTTATATTAATGGATTTGCAATATCAAGTAGAATTAAGTGTAAAACAAATGGACTTTTTTCTTGAAAACATTTCACTACTCATCCGAGTGACTTCTTCAGTAGCTTATTTATTGCCTATACAGGGAAATAATAAATTCTCCTTGAATATGGGTGTATCAATGTATAAAACCCCTACTCCTTTTTTAACTGGGTATTTTGTATTTTAATATTGATCAAGCAATAATGGGTGTCCTTTTTATAACAGTACACCTGTGTGAGCCCTCAAAACAGGTATTTCTTTAATCCTTTTTAAAGTTCTCTAGTTCATCAGTTTACATACCCAATTAAAAAACTGACTCAATACAATAAAAAAAGTTAGGGTTGGATGAATTTATAGAGGCAGATTGAGATAAATTGGTGATAGATGATAGATAGATAGATATGATTACTTAAAATCTAGGCCTCAGCTCATCTTGGATGAAGAAGCAACAAATGCATTTAAATTCCAGCATTACTTTGAGGTAGGCTTCCTTCACTTTCTCTAAGTCTCTGAAGCAGACAAAAGAGTTATCAGCTTTATTGTAGCTGTGCCAGCCCATTGTTCAGAGAATGCTGTGAGATATCAACACACCCCAGGAACTGTGCAATGCTTCTAAATCTGCCAGCTGGACTCCAGTAATGGGACTGAAGCCAAACAAGTCACCTTCTATTCAAACATGTGTCTCCACTGTACGACAGAAGAAACACTAATGAAGACCACTCACTCTCCTTGTAATTCACCCAGCACCCCCTGTAATTCCACCTCTGAGCCTAAAAACCACAAAATCTCCTTTATATTGGAACTTGGCTTCATCCACACATGGCTCGTAGATCAATGCCTTGAAAAATGATGTATCTTTTTTTTATAGGTTCAGTATTTAACATTCTAGACATTAATCTAATATTGCACAGAGTAATGTACCATAACAAACACTGAAATACCTCTGTTATTTATTAGCAAGATATTTTAACCTCTTCACGCGAGGAAGAGGGCGGAAACTATGGGTTTGCTCTGCATGAAAGGTTTAATGGTAGTGATAGGGTAAATGACTGAGCACAAGCAGAAACTGTAAAGTTGCAATATTAGGAAAAAATGTTTCTCTTACAGATATATTTTTGGCATTAAATGAATAGTCAAGCACATTGTTTTATGTTGCCTGTTCTTGCTTTTAAAGGCACCGGGATTCAATTATTCCCTCATTTGAACATTGATGCTTTCTTTATGGCGTCAATAGAACTGTTCTCGTTCTTACAACTCGGAAATTAATTTCCAAACCCCTTATGACCGTAAGACATTTTGAGGAGGCCCATCTGCCAGACTCCTGTAGAGTATGGTTCGTGCTGGGAGGAGGAGTGGGTAAGATCGCTTTGTTGGTAACATTTGTTCGCCAGTACATGCAGGTTCCTGCATGTCCCCATGTGATCTCGGCAAAGTATCTTTCTGACATTCCATTTTATTGGTTGGCATTTCTTTTAAAATTCTCAAGTTTTATTGTTTTGTGTAAAACCATTGATGGTTTCTTTATGTTCTTCACAGATCGCTCCATGTTATTTTGCATCTCGGAAATTAATTTTTAGCTTGTTATGGTTGTAAAGATATTTGAAAAATCCGTCTGTTGAGCTGTGGCGCAGCGGGAGTTAGGACCGAGAGCTGTCACAACTCCGCACCAGGAGATATATGTCTGTTTTCATTTTTTGTGGGAACTGACCCCATGTGTTTTTGGGTCATGCTTTCAAGTGGGATGGCAGGGTAATTTGGAGAATCTAATTCAGCATGGAGAGTTGATGGACTGATGGGACACATTGAAATATGAAACATTAAAAATAGACATCGGAAATAAGAAAAATGCATTGAAAAGCAAAAAATAGCTGAGATATTTGGTTTAACTGCTAAACTGTCATTTTTATTTACAAGACTGTAAGTGTCATAATGTGTGTTAATGAATTGTTTGTATCTTTTATTGTTATTTCTTAACATAAAAAAATCTAAATTAACCTATTGATGAAATAAAAAATGCATTGGTGGACATCAATTGTACTTATCCAAGATGGCAAAGTATACAAAAATGTTGTAAACGTTAACAAATACCTGATTTGTATATTGTATGCATGTTTGCCTGAGAACAATCTTTAATACTAATACATCTTGACACTAAAGAATAATTTGAATGCCTCCTCCCATAATTAATTTAAGGCTTTATTGTATTTCTTGCTCAGTAGAGGACCTTTTGGCCAATGTCCCTTTGCTAATGTAGACAACCGGGCTGAATTACCATTCTTCCACAGCAGAAGTAGCAAGCATTTGATTTCCAAGAGCTATAGGCCCTGCAATGCCAATGTGTCTTCCCTCTGTAGAGACATGAAAATATTTTGAGCCGTACAACAGAATTTTGCTTCACCAGCTTTATATAAGGCATGAACACTTGTGAGATCAAGAACATTTGATGCTTCATTGACTGATGGAATGTGACATATTCTTAAAGGCAAAGTAGTAAGATGCAAATCCATCAAAGATCAACTGTTATTGATGTAGTGGGATAGACAGGATGGTGAAGAAAAGCAGAGGCAGGTTTACTGGGGATGGGGCAAAGATGTGCAGAGTAAGGAAACAAGCATAAGTGTGAGCAAGAAAGTCAAAGTCAGGTTGGACAGGTAGGGCAGAGAGAAGAGATAGAGACTGTGGCAGGATGCAAAGAAATTGGGAGATACACACTGATAGGACCAGAAACTGGGTTGATACAGAAATAGACAAACTGCCAACTTGACAGTGATCCCCATTGAGGGTTGCTACAAAAACGCAGAATTATTAAGTGTTATTGTGCACTTCTGTTCAAAGTTTTTTCTTTCCCTATGTCCTTTTTATCTGGCTTATACTCTTTTCTACCCATCATTCCTTATTCTGTTTTCCTTCTTTGTGTCTTATATATTGCCATCTCTACACCCTTTTCCCCTCTTCTTTATATTCCTTAAGCTTCTATTCTGATTCCTCATATCTTTCTGTTGCCTGTATCCTACTTGGCTTGTTGGCAGCATGCTTACATGTTTTCATGGGAAGAATTACTGACTAAAATCTGGGTATGCTTCCCCTCTTAAAAAAAAAAACAACAACAAAAACAGTTGTCAGTATAATAAAAAAAACACTAAATTGTGGTAAATGTTTAATAAGTCTCTTGCCCTAATTATAATTTGTACAATTCTTTACATATTTCATTATTTATTGCTACTTCTTTTCTTCTTCCTTTAACCTTACAGTATTGCTTGTCAAATAACATTAGTGAAGGAGGGTGTTTAAGGCAAGGCCACACTGCCATACTATGCAAAGTAGCATGAGAGTCCCAGCATTGAATTCTCTGCACTCTTTGTTTATTGATTTACTTCTGCACATTGGTATGACTAAAATAGGGCTGTACATCTAGCAACCCTCAAAAGTTAACCATTCCTGGTCTTTAAATTCTTTCTATAATAAATGTGCACAGACAACTTTGTCTTCTATATCATTTTTAACTGGGTATGGGGTAAAGGTTTAGTTATTTAGCTACAAAAAACTCAAGCCCTTGAAGAACGAAACATTTGCAGAGCAAGAAAGTAAATGGATTGGATGATCTAAAAAAAAAGGCCAGACAAGCTAAGGTTGCTGGTCATAATATAGAATTATCTCAGAGGATCTAAGATCAACATGTACACATTTATAGTACATGTAGTCAGCAATATCATCAATTTGATCAATTTCTACTTTATTTAGTGTTAGATTACATAGAGATGGGAATAATGTTATTGATTTTAATATACTGAAAACTGACATGCAACACTGTACTGGAAGCAGCAAGTCACTAAATGACACATTAAAGGAATTCCATCAGGACAACTGCTCCACATTCTGTGGAACTGTTCAGACATAGATAAATAAAAAGCATGCTTTGAAATTAAGGGCTAGGTTGTAAAAAGAGGCAATCCCAATAAAAATCTGAGACCAAGTTATATGAGTGCCTTGAGGGCAGATAGGAAAAAGCTATTATATACCAATAAACAAAAGAAAGTACAAAAATCAGAACAGGTTTGGTTTATTACAACATATGGGAATCATTGGCAACAAGTCCAAGGTGTTTTAAATAAACATTGGTGGATGTTATAGAAGGATCTTCAGATTTGCTTATAGTAGACATTCAGTGACTTAATGGCCAGGGAGTGAAAGGCATATATTAGCCTTCAATGGATAAGCAGTAGGAGCATAGTCAGACAGATTAACATTTGGCCCTAGTCACACATGGAGATCCGCAGTTGCTACTTGTAATTTACAGAAAAATGTATGTATATTTATATACATATAAAAGAAAAATATATATAAAACAAAAATATTTATGAAAATGTCCTGCTTATGATATGCTTCCTTTATAAGGTACATAAGTTAAAGAACACAATTTTACAATGTTGCACATTGAGCTTATTGGTTTAAAGGTGAAAAACATGGGCAGAGAAAAGACAGATCCAAGTGGATCTGCTCCAGTCCGCTTCTTGATTTAAGGGCACTGACAGATACAGTGTTGCCCTGTGTGCACACATACTGAATGGATTTCTGCATAAAAGGCATACTTTTATGTTTCATTAGAAACCCACAAATAAACCCCGCACACTAGATAAAAACGCACCAGGGTGGTACTGCAATAGAAAAAAAATTAATATCAGATTATTGTGTAACAACAGCATTACATTTATAGAATATACCCACAATATCCACCAATAAACACCAATCCACCAAAAACATCAATACAGAGTTCCCTCTGTAGGAGTTTGAGCCGAACATTGGTTGTATTCTCTCATCCAGAGTATCTGCCTTTATTCCTTTTTGCCTTTTTGCTGGGTATTTTTTTTGGCTGTATTGATTTGTTTATTGATGGATATTCAGGTCTGGATTTGTGGTGAGGCCACAAAGGCCCTGGCCTAGGGTGGCAGAAATTTATGGGCGGCATGCTGCCCAGCCACACTGGAATTTTGCCCGCATACGGAACAAAGGGGACCGGACGCACAGAAACTTTAGCACGTCCTCTCCCCACTGCGCCGTTTGAGTTAAGTGTTGCCCACGCACGCAGGGGGTGGGGGCGGTTGAGGTGGGCACTGATAGGGGGCGGCCTCAGAACGCCCTATTCGGAAATCTGGAGATATTGTGGGTATATTCTATAACTGTAATACTGTTGTTACACAATAATTTGATATTAAAACATTTTTTAATTGCAGTACCACCCTGGTATGTTTTTCTCTAGTGTGCAGGGTTTATATGTGGGTTTCTATTGTATATATACTGTATATATAATCCTCTGTTGGGGAGATTTTGGAAACCTTTGCACCTAAATGTATGTGCTACTTTTTGAAATTATTTTAAAGGGCAAGTATAGTTACATAGTTACATAGTTACATAGTTACATAGGGTTGAAAAAAGACCATTGTCCATCAAGTTCAACCCATCCGAGTAAACCCAGCACACCTAACCCACACCTACCAATCTATACACTCACATACATAAACTATAAATACAACCACTAGTACTAACTGTAGATATTAGTATCACAATAGCCTTGGATATTCTGATTGTTCAAGAACTCATCCAGGCCCCTCTTAAAGGCATTAACAGAGTCTGCCATTACCACATCTCTAGGAAGGGCATTCCACAACCTCACTGCCCTCACCGTGAAAAACCACCTACGCTGCTTCAAATGGAAGCTCCATTCCTCTAATCTAAAGGGGTGGCCTCTGGTGCGTTGATTGTTTTTATGGGAAAAAAGAACATCCCCTATCTGCCTATAATCCCCTCTAATGTACTTGTACAGAGTAATCATGTCCCCTCGCAAGCGCCTCTTTTCCAGAGAAAACAACCCCAACCTCGACAGTCTAACCTCATAGTTTAACTCTTCCATCCCCTTAACCAGTATACCTTAGCCTGGAGCACCCTCCATCATTCTAAACTTTGTATACTTTCATGTTTCCACACAAACATCTGCATTAAGTGTGCACCTCAGTGTTATACCTAAAGATGAAAGCAGTACAGAAATCTCAGCAATCGGAGTTTTAGTAATCACACTTGCCACTTGCTAAGTGCCAAATTCAGCAAAAAAAAAAACATACCCTCAAGCAAACTACTGGGATGTCTATACCTAATTTTTAAGGCTTAGCCTTATCACTTGTTAATCCATCCCATACACATTATCCTTACTTTTTCCTTGAGGGAAATGAAAATCAGGCTGTCACATTTATTCAGGTATCTTACTTTGACAAAACCTTTAACAGGACTTCCACATGTTTTCTGATGCCTTGCAAATGAAAAGCAAGTTCCATATTTCATACATTGTATTGAACAAGGTGGTGGTCATAAACTTTCTAGGGATGGCTATCCATTACATCCCCATTGACTGAAATGTCTTCCCTTGTCTAACCCTTTCCTTACATGGGTATAAAGCTTAGCAATAATTTCACATCACATTTAGTAGCCTCTACTAAGCTCTACCAGATTTTGGCTCTAAAATAGAATTCAAACATTTGTATGACATACAGCCAAGCTGTGGTTTTCAACTCTTTTACCCCAGAGGAAGACTCGCTAGAGGGTAGGTTATACATCCTATCTATACTTTTAATAGAAAAATGATGCAGGTGTCATGAACTGCATAGGAATAGCTATCCCTTATCAATATTTATATACAAAAGTGTGTGCAATAATGTAATTCAGAAATCTACTTGTGCCCATTGGTGCTCCTTTGTGAACGTGTAAATGCCATTTTAGTCTCCAATAATTCCATTATTATAAACCAGAAGTAAGGCAATTCCAACACAAATGCAGGGGAAAAAGCATGCACTGCAACTGGAATACAGTTTACCAAAATGGATACTAATTTAAATCCATATTGAAGAAATTGTGGCAGATGCACCTTAGCATGCAAGGCCATTGTAAATTAGATTTTTGCTTTTTTTGCTTTAGATATTTGTTTTTTTCAGCAGCTCAGTGCCAAATAAAAATGATTCGAGAAAATGGTTGAATGTAACAATCTTTTGTCTTTTTTCAAACAGAAAGGCAGGGTGAAGGTCTTCTCAACAAACAGGAATGGGATCTATTTTTTCAGATTGCTTGGTATGTATGTATATGTATTTATATCTTTATTTATAAAGCGCTACTTATGTACGCAGCGCTGTACAGTAGAATACATTAATACAAACAGGCGGTTATTAAGATAATAATTGATAAATACACAGTATAACAATAAATACAAATAAATACAAGATACAGTTGCAATAAGTTAAGAGTCAAAGACACAAGAGGATGGAGGTCCCTGCCCCGTAGAGCTTACAATCTAGATGGGAGGGTAACAAACAGGCAAATGTTAGTGCTGTAGATCACAGTGGGTGTCATTAAAATATAAGTACTAGTTCCCAGATCAGGTGCTGGGTGTTTGCTCCAAAAGGTAGTCTTTAAGTTAAGTTTAGTTATGTTTAGTGGTAGCTGGGGTATTTCAGATGCAGATATATCCTAAATGTGAAATGCCTTATTGCTTGCTTTTGCGGTTTGGGGGGAAACACAGAACCCAAACATCCCCCACATCATTTCTGCATTCTACCTTCCCTATACCTAGATCTAATTCTACTAAGCAAGACTCCTCTTATGTCAACACAATGTTTCTCCACTATAACACAAAGTAAAAGCAATACTAAATAATTTTGTAAGGTTGAAATATGATAAGCACATTAGAAAAAACTAATAATAATCTGAAAAGCTACTGGAGCACCCAGCCTTTGCCGAATTTAAAGGTTGCTGCAGATGAAAAATTAGGTGCTAAAGTATCTGTGGCACAGGAAATGTATTCAGTTTAAAGTGGAAATTCTCTTGATGCTTAGAATACAAAGTTTAAGTGCCTGGAAATAACTTGGCCTTTCTCTATTGTCTGTTTTGGAACAGATATCTGGCAAGAATTCTTAGATGAATGGAGCTTGTTATTGAATATTGACTTACTAAGAAATCTATTCATATTTGCTTTGCTAAACGTAGACCCTGTCAAGAAGCACTGGAGAGCCAATCATTGTTTGATAGAGTTGGGAAAAATGTGTTGAAAGTTTAAGTGGAAGAGGAATGCTGTGCTGTTGCTAAAATAAAAAAAACAAATATCGGGGACACTTAGAAACAGCGTGATTTCTTGAGTGGAATATATTGATTTACGTGTTTCTGCACAATTATTGACTGCCTGGTGCCAAATTCTTGACCTTTTATATTTAATATGTGATCCTGCTCCCCCTAAAATGTATTTTTTATATAACTGGCCTCTCCCCATAGAAGCAGTTTCACTTATGTTACTTACTATGCATCACATTGGTTATTATATCAGCATTGGTAAGCAAGGGGTAAAGGCTTTTATAGGTAGGCTTGTCAGTTTACAATTCAGCTGTAGAAGTTAAACTACAGAAGAATCTTAAATCTATTTTTAATTTTTATTATGACTAAGCTGTGCTGTTAGGAAAAATTTGCATTCAAGCTATTCTCATATCTTCCTTTGTCTAATTCATGGATGTCTTTACTGGAGTTGTCCTAGAAAGGGCAAGGTAAGAAGAGTCTAACAATCACCTACCTAATGTCGGTGGACAGTGAATGAAAGACAAGAATGTAGATGCACTTCTCATGATGAAGCAAACCACAACAAAGGGGCATGTCACTAACCTGGCCTTGGTGTCCAAGATAGACCCGGGTGACCTAAATTATGCTATACCAAGGGCAAAGAAAAAAGAGAGGGCAGAGGACTGTCTTTAGTCCAAAGATGTACTCCATACATTTACATGTATAGACACATGTGGACATTGTATATGAAGTTCCATACACAGCATGTAATTTACCACCAGTAATGACATGTTTAGACTTTGCACAGTAATGGCAAAGTAATGGCACAGATAATGTTTTGAACACCAGTTTCTGTCTTGGCTAGGCAAAACCATCTTGTAGATAATAGGTAACTGCTAAGTGCATTACGTATAATGATATGTGTCTTGGTTCCTGCAATTACTGTGCAAAAGTCTGAGCAAGTCATTTCTAATATTTATCAAATGGTGAACTCTCACTTTCATCCACTGATTAATATGCATCTACAATCCCATAGGAATAAATAGAGAGTGGGTGGGTGGTGAGCTCAAATTTCACACTTTGATAAATCTGCTCCATGTTTTATCGCTGGACAGTGCTGTGTATACAAATTGTGCAAAATAAATAAAAATACGCATACAGTGTATACCTATGGTGACAGATAAACACAGGTCATTTGCCAATGTGTGGCATAAGTTTTGACATTAAAAAATTTGAACACCTAAATGTACATGAACATCATAGTAATAGAGTGCCTCTGCACTGGCTGCAAATGTATGGGTCAGCTTTCATTTTTGCATATGACATAAAAATTATGGGAAAGTAATAAGTCTTGTGGCTTGATGGCTGACAAATATAGGCAGCCATTGGCTGCCTATATTTTCTTTTTTTTATTTAAAGCTGGGGCATGAGGGCTCTGAAGAAGTCATATAATAAGTCTGACCTCAGGGCAGTGTCAATGTGTGATATGCTCTGCAACTGTATATTTCTGTAATCACTTTATTTTATGTTCTACATAAACATTTATTATTGGTTTAAGAACTCCTGGCATCCAGCAATCCTTGTAACTGAGAGATGTAGTTCTGCAACACTTCTCTCCTTCACACATGTATGTGACAGTATAGCTGAGACAGAGAGTCTAATATAACTACTGCTCTACACCAGTGAAGTGGGAGCTAGTCCTGAGTGGAAAAATCCCATGGGGAGATTTATTCACTGCGATTTTTAAAAAGGGAGTTCCAGCGACGTCGCTCATTTTGTCTCTGCATAGAGAAGCATATAAATCGCCAGTACCTAAACTTATGAGACCCTTTTTCGAGCGTTTTTACAAAGAAGGCATTGTTATTAAAAACTATTGGAATCGCTGAAAGTAAAACCCACTAAGCGGGAAGTCGCTGTGATTTCCCCATTGCACTAAATGTAATTTCTAATTGTGGGCGGGGGACACCTGGATTTGTGGGAAATAGAATCACTCCTTGTTAAAATCTCTAGTAATCGCTTGTTAGGAAAAGATGAGCGGCTTGTCGCTGGAAGTTTTTAAAAATCTCCCGGTGGGACATTAGCCTTATTGTGGGGTTGAAGGGGAAAGGTTGCTTAAGGACAGCCCATTCCTTCAGCACAAAGTCAGCTGTGATGTTACTTTCAAGTACAGCTGAAATTTTAAATGCCTACCAGTCATACCTTAATGATGTCATAACTTTAGCAGGTAGGTTTTAATAACTATTAACATAGACTAAATTGCTGAGAAGTCTTGTGGACTCCCTAGTTTTATCTTTTTTATATATACATTTTATATGTATTCACAACTGACCTGTGTGAAGGATTGACCGAACCATATTCTTGCTTGCTGAAGAGTGCTTACTATAAGGATAGTAGATGAATTCTCACCACTCTGGCCAGGGAGACACCCTGGGGCTCATTTATCAACACTGGGCAAATTTGTCCATGGGCAGTAATCCATAGCAACCAATAAGTGATTAGCTTTTTTCAGCCAGCTGCAGGCAGAACAATGAGTGCAACAAATTGATTAATTGCCATGAGTTACTGACCACATGCAAAATTGCCCATAGTTGATAAATGACCCAGGGAGAATTAGCTGAGCTGCCAATTCCACACAAAGACTTGTGTACCTTGGGGGGAGCAATATGCAAAGTACAACAACTGTGCAAAGCCTTTAGGCCCATCTATGTATGTATTGCATGAAGCACTGCACAATACACAGGCAGCCCCTGGCACACCCTTACCTTGTTACTTATTTAGTACAGGATTGCTAGAGAATTCTTATCACACCCCTTCCAAAAACCCAACTAAAATTTAAATAAAAACACATACAACTGCTTTGCTGGAATGCACTAAAGCTTTGTATTTTATTCAACACATGGCTTTACCCATTGTGCAGGAATGAATCACCACAAGTCCATCCTGGTGTAAAGAATTTATCCAAAGAAAACAATTAAATATGGGAACAACATTTTCCATAGACACTGTCTAGGGAAACTGAATCTGTACACTACAGTTATTAAAAAGTAATTTTGGATCATTAAAATAATTTTCAGAAAATATTTTTATGTACAGCTAGTTAAGTGGAAATTCTTAATATTTGACTGGAACAACAAACCGTTTTGAAAACACTGGGGTTTCTGTAAAGCAAAATATTTGAAAGTTTGCACAATGTCTTTGACAAACTGTTGTGGTACATGTCTGTAGTTATGTAAGCAGCTTTGTGTGCCACTTTGCCTTTTCATATACAGATAAATGCTTCTGCATTCGTGCATTTGTAGGGTAACACAATACTTTTAACTCTCGCCATGTTATTAATTCTATAACTGATCCTGTTCTGATCTTTAGCTTAACCTGCCTTGCCTGATTACCTGTCACCTGTCCTGAACTATATTTTTTCTAATTTTTCACTTGTTTTTTGCATTTTTCACTTCAAATTCCCAGGGCCACTTTAATCGGGCATCTGCCCAGGTCCCACTGAATTATGTGCTGCAACATTATCCAGAGATCGGTAACCACTACCTCGCTAGCTGGCCTGCCCTAAATAACACTCGGTTGAGGATGGGGTCAGATTTAGGTTGTTGGGTCACCGGCTGGCGGCTGTATGGCAAGTCTGGTTACTTGAGCTAAGATAATATTAACTTTGGAAGACATGGAGCTAAAGCTCTGCCCCTTTAAAGACAGTTGCCATACATATTTAAAACACCAACCCAGTAAAGGGGGATTATAACACTTGTGCAGCTGCAGATGGATCATGTTGATGTTTTTTTTTAAACTAGAGAGATGTCTTCTTTAATAAGCAAGCCTGCTATACAGGGATTATCTCTACACGTATGGTGGGAAAATAAATTGTGTTATAAATGACTTCTGGACTTACTATGATGTCTACCATGGATATATTACAATATAATATACAGTGCCCCCATGATATGTGAGATACAAACCTAATAAGCCTCTAGCTTCATACTGAGTAATTTCATGGGCATAGAAAAACAGAATTCAGTTGCATAAAAGATACAGCTGGTCCATCTTATCTGACCACTAATGCTTAATTCTAGTTGCTCTGTATGTATTCCATGTGCTAGTAGTGTAATTTAGGCACATGGCCCCCCTGAAAAAAATCTTGTGTGAACAGTCCCTCCTTCTCCGCCCCCCTCCTGGGCCACTTGCACTGCACCTCCCAAGCCCACACCAAGCCGATATGCTTAAAGGACAAGGAAAGGCAAAGTCACTTGGGGGTGCCAAAATGTTCTTCTCTGTTAAAGTTCGGCTTTTCGATCCACTGCGCATGTGCGCGCTTGCAAAGCAGGAAGAAGGAAGCGCTGCAGCTACCCCGGCCTGGTGCTGTTCTCTCCCAACAGGGGCACCAGCCCGGGGTAAAAGGTAGGCGATTAAAGTCACTTGGGGGTGCCTAACATTTTGGCACCCCCAAGTGACTTTGCCTTTCCATGTCCTTTAAGGCTGGAGAGTGGGGGAATATGATACAGCAGACACCACAGTCCTGGCCCCCTTTTGCCCACTACCCCCCTGACTGTGGGGTCTGCTGTATAAGTAGTTATGCCACTGCTATGAGCCCAGGGCCACCACTTGCAGGGAGAGAGACAGATGGGAATCCCATCAGAAAGTCTTGCCTAACACACTATTCCAATCAGTGGGAAAAGGAATGGACAGGGTTTCGGCGGGTAGTGGGCATTGTGAAGCCTGTAATAGGTAATAGGTTATAGTGCCCTATTATTCTAAGTTAGCATGGCCTATCATCATGGGGTGTTAAATTGATAGTGGAATAATAACCTGGCTTGCAGAATAACTAGGATATATGGGGCCCCATGCTATCTACTAATGGTTCTACATGCGTGTTAGGCAAAAGTATGTTCAGTCCAACTTCTATTCATAGAACAAATGAATATTTGCCCCTTTAATGGGCACTAAGGTGGGCTCACATGGGAACTTTCCATCACCCCTCATATAATGACTACATTTGCACTGTTTTTTTTTTTACTTGATGCTTTTGTTTTTTTTTATCCATTATTTATTCTTTTTTATGTTTACAATCTAGAATGTCCGAGATCACTCTTTTCTTGGAATATTGTTTCCACATGACTGAAATTATTGGGGGATTTATTAATCTATGAGTCACATATTTATAAAGTCTTATTTATGAACATAGGTCCAGTTGCCAAACTAACTAGTAGTTAGAGGTTAGTTTTGATCAGTCTACTATAAAAGGATAGTAAAAACTGGAGAGACACAGGACAAAAGTCCAAGCCACCAGCATCAATGAATTTGCAAACTGCAAATTGATTTAGAATCCCACTGCCTACATTATACTACAAAAATTAATTCTGTGGTGAACTAGAACATAAAAAAGTACTGTATAATAAATAAAATAAATGTTGTTGATAACCAGCCTTCTTCTATTCTTGCTGGTATGAGACAAACATGCTTGCTTGGCACAGAGCTAGTAATAAGAAGTGTTATTTCAGCACAGGAAAGGAAAGTAGTACAGAATGATTTTTTTGACACTCTCACCCAGTATTTTACAGCATGCCATCCGTCTCTAATCAAACTTTGGATTCCATAGTGGGAAGACCCATTAGATTATCATAGAATGGATGCTTTTTGTATATGCTTAGTAGGATCAACTGGCAAAATGTCTGTGTTATGTATGAGGCTTTACTGTTTATCTAAAAGTTGATGGCATACTGAGGGGCCGATTCACTAAAGGCTGAAAAAACAAGTGTTATTTTTTAGCAAAATATTATCACTTCTTATATTTGGAGAATTAACGATTGATTCACAGAAAAGACTCTTGTCTGAATTAAGAACCGATTTTATTGTTATTTATCTTGCAATGAAATATTTTTAAGTGATATTTTAAAGCATGAAATATATTTATGCATTATTTCATAGCATGCGATATTAGCATGTTATTACGCACGTAACCATTACTTTCTGAAAACTACCGTTCTGAAAATGACAGGTTCCCTGAAAACTCGAGGATGCATCACTCTAGGGCAATCACATACTCGATTGTCTTTTTCACAATCCAACAAAAACCTGACTGCAAACTCCATCTTGTCTTCACAAATGTTCACAAACCACAATGTTGTTTAGTAATGCCCACTCCTAGGAGGCATTAATATTCACAATAATTATCGCAATATTTCATACTTTTAACGCATTATAATAATAGCAGGGGTATGAGTGACACCCGGCACATGCTGTGTCTTAAACCAAATATTAAGTGGTAGGCACTGTAATACCAGGACACTTAGAAGTTCCAAAACTGGAGGAGAGGCTAATGCCAATTTATCACATGCAATGATGGGCCATTTCACATTAATATTTCAGGTGTAGGTATATATGAATATTTGTTACTGGGGAAAAAAACAAGCAAGGCCAATTTTAGCATGATTTTAGTAAACTCCCTGTGTGGATAAATGGTGTAAACAGACAGAAATAGCCATTGCTTATTGATGTTATTGAGCTACACCTGCCCATTTAAATTGGCAATGGAGGTCACTGGCTTTGTAAACTCTTCAAACTAACAAAAGAAAAAATGAATTCTGTGCGTCCAGGCAGTTTTGCATGACTAAATACGACCATTACAGTACAACACAATCATTAAACCATCTGCCTTAACTCTTCCAAGCTCTAATCCCAACACATCTGTTTCAAAGTAAAATGAATGCGGAGGTTGGAAATGATCAAAATGCTCAGAACATGTTTCCTCCTTCCTATATTTTAAAATGGCCTATCAATATCATAATCGGGGCTCGTTAAGCTCTGAGCTTGTTAAGATTTCTCTGGAGCTGCAGTCATTTCTGTAGCAGATTCCCCCCCTAGGCTAACTTTGTTTTTCATTTGGTTTCCTAATTCAGCTGTAATTCTTCGAAAACTATTTCCAACTTTGGGATAAATCTTGAAAGGATACCCCGTCAAGACTGATTATGTCTTGATGAGCCCCTCCGCCCCACTCTTTTAAGGAAATTCATAGAGTATGTTCTTTCTCAAGGCTGCTTGGATAATTACACAAAAGTAAAGCATTCCTAAGGTTTTTAGATTCCATGCACCTCTTTCATTTGCTATACTTTGAAATGTCTCTTTGTCTTTTAATTAAAACCTCTTTGATTTCCTATTTAAATGTTTGTAAAATGAAGCTACTTTAATAAACCTTAGGGGAAAAAATGCACTTTTACAGGCAGTTGAAATATTAAATCATTACCATTTAAAACAAGAAGGCTTTTCTTGGTACATACATGTTGCACTGAGGCAGGAAGCACCACAAGAACCATGGATTTGCCGATGAGTATGTGCAGATTATAGTTTTCCAATACCTGCCCTTCGAGTCACTAAGCCTGCTATGCAACAGCTTGTCCTATTGTAATTTCTTCCTGAAATCCTTTATGGCTGTATGAGATATACATATATATATATATATAACTTCCAAGTAAATGCCGGCACTCACGTATAGATAAGTTGCTGTTGCCTGGGCAGGTCCAAATAATGTTGAAGGTGCTTGAGAGAGGGTCAGCACAGGACTTATATAAACAAATTATTTTTATTAAAGAGGAGACTAACGTTTCGGCTAGCACTCTAGCCTTTATCAAAGTGGTGAATACAACAAACGCAGTGTCTAAAAAAGCACAAAGTGGTGGGAAAAAGTGGAGATGACGTCATCATACGTTGCCAGAGACAGGATACCAGAGATAAAAAAAAAAAAAAAAAAAACGGAAACATGCAATAAAAACAAAAAACACAAGAGAATTAATAAGTACAAGCAAGTATTCAAAAGGTCTAAGCAGCAGCCTAAACAGAAACAAAAGTATAAAAATTAACACGCTACTGTAGCTAGCTGTCAGGGGTGAGCCGAGAAAGTAACAAGTTTGTATCAACACAGTTCTGCTTCAAATGAGCCCCGTGAGTTGAAATAGACTCATAATCAAGAAAACTTGGTCAGTAAATGGAAACTTAAATAGGGCTGAAACGGGTTGCTTTTTTACACCACTTCCCATTGGGACAGTAGGGGTAAAATATTAGTAATCGGAGTTTATTCAGAATAGGTTCATTTGATTACAAATCCATGTATGTGGGGTGTGAATGTACATACAAGGGACAGGTTGCTAGGTTGCCAGCATCATAGTAATCAGAGTCGAGTAGGTTAAAATGCCAGGTTAATCATCAAAAAAACTTGTTGTAGTTCATAAAACATGAACAGGAGTCATTATTCTCTCAGGGGATAACACATCCCTATCTACAAAAGCAGGAGAGAATACACAGATGTGATTTGATATGAAAGGAAAGTGACATGTTGAAAGCTCTCTCAAAGTAGAGCAGCACACTGTGAGAGAAGTAAAGATAAAATGAAGGTAAGTGGCTGAGGAGAGGAACCTCGGATTGAAAAGGCTATAGAAGAGGTATTGTTGGAGTGTCGCAGTCTATGGCAGAGGGTTAAGGGCACCCGTTGGAGGGTTTCGGACTCAGGTGGGTACTACACACACAGTTGTCATGGTCAGTTGGTCAATTGTAGAGGCATCTTGTCACCAATGAGTATAATAGATGGTGCAAAGGACCAAAAGGACGCTGGATACAGGAATTAGGGTGTAACCAGGTAAGGGACACACCACCCGTCCAATAAGGCATCCAATGGTCACGAACAGGTGTACCCAAATGTGGTTAGGGAGAGTATAATAAACCCTTTAGTGTGAGGGTATATTATTTTACCCCTACTGTCCCAATGGGGAGTGGTGTAAAAATGTGTTGTTACCGTGGCAACCTGTTACCATAGCAACCCGTTTCAGCCCTATTTAAGTTTCCATTTAATGACCAAGTTTTCTTGATTATGAGTCTATTTCAACTCATGGGGCTCATTTGAAGCAGAACTGTGTTGATACAAACTTGTTACTTTCCCGGCTCATCCCTGACAGCTAGCTACAGTAACGTGTTAATTTTGATACTTTTGTTTCTGTTTAAGCTGCTTATGCTTTTGAATACTTGCTTGTACTTATTATTTCTCTTGTGTTTTTTGTTTTTATTACATGTTTTCAGTTTTTTTATTGGTTTATCTCTGGTATCCTGTCTCTGGCGATGTATGATGACATCATCTCCACTTTTTCCTGCCACTTTGTGCTTTTTTAGACACTGTGTTTGTTGTATTCACCACTTTGATAAAGGCTAGAGTTCTAGCCAAAACGTTAGTCTCCTCTTTAATAAAAATAATTTGTTTATATAAGTCATATATATATATATATATATACGTATATATACTGTATACACCCCTTTTTGTACCATGCTCCTGTAGAATTGGATCACACCTACCAATTGGCACTGAGGAGTACACCTCAGGGGAATTCCACTAGGTTAATAAAACACACACAGTTTGCAGCAACAAAGATAACCTGGCCAATATCCCACTGTGGAGTTCACAGGCAAATCTGCAGCAAAGACACTCTCCACCGTGGCACCGGTCACCTCTTTGTTATCCGTGCAGCTTGGCAGGGAACAAGATGGGCTCCCTCTGTACAGCTGGTGCTCTCGGCATTTCCTCCTGGCCAAGCTCCACACGTGATAAAGAGGAAACCTTTTTGATCTCTTGGACAGCCTTTTTCACACACTGGTTCTTGCTGGATGCTGCAGCAGGGGCTACTTCACCTATGGCTAATCTACTGGTTACTTTTGTTTAGATTCCAGTGAAAGTACTGGTACATAAGTACACTAACTTATACTTTTCTTTTACCTGATCATTGCTGCATGTACCTTGAACCAGCTTGCTTAGAACAGAAGGAAAGAGTTTTCTCATAACTTATCTTGAGTAAATGTTGGGTCAAGCTAATCACGTATTTATTATTTCTTCTGCTGCATGCATAAAGCCATAAATCTATCTTAAGAATGTTTCTTTTTACAAAGGAGATGTCATCAGGGTTAAATAAGGAACATGGGCATCAGCAGTGTACAAGTTCCCATTAAAAGGTAAGAAAGGGGGTGCCGGTGCTAAATTGGGCCTGTCTCTAGCTCTTGTTACTGATATCCAGTCCAGTCTGTAATAGTGTGTATTCTGTATGTAATTCACATCTGGCCTATTCTGCTGATGATTCTACAAAACCTCAGCATCTTGTGTTCCATTACCTTTCTTTACCTGTATATTACTTGGCTTTTCTTGTTATTCAACCTATTCTATTGTCTGTGCCTCTAAGCACATTAACCTGCCCATTTCATTTACAAGGTCCACCACTTGACAATATTTGGCTGCTCTTAGGGCATGTGCTGGCGAGTGTATACTCATGCTGTTGCAATACAGCTCTGTGATATAATGTTATGTGAAAAATCTGGTAGAATTCTCTGAAAAGTTTCCATTGCTTTGTCTGTGCCTTAGTGTGTAAGATGTGATTGGATCAATTAAACCATGCATAGTGCACAATGCTGCTTAATTAAAATAAAAAGGCCTCATACAAGGGATTTGGCCCAATTCCCTGCATTAATATGGCAGCTCTGGCTGCAAGCTGCAAACTCAGTTTTCAGAACTGACTTTCTGTGTATCAGGCCCTTTCTTATGAATTATGTTTACCTGTTGGCAGGTCATGTTAACTTTCTATACTATGTGCAGTTCTGGCTAGTGATGAGTGAAATGTTTTGCCAGGTTTTACTGTGAAAAGAAATGCCCATAGTCCAATTGACTGCAAAAAAACACCCATTGACTTAAATTTTTTGGAAAGCAAAATGGGGCAGATTCGCACATAACTAGTTTGGAATATGCGTATATACTTTTTTCTGTAAGACTAAATTATATTAGTCATGCAAAATAGAGGGCTACATTATTGGTAGTGTGCCTGCTGCTAAATATTTAGTTAATTCAACAGACAGACAACATTAATAAACAAAAAGATAATAATTACTGTGTATAAGGGCAGGCTGGTAACATGCCATATGCTTAAAAAACTTCTTGTTGTGCCTGCAAGGCACACTGGTGGGATGGCATACACGTAGCTGCGAGGTCCCGCAGTCACCCAAAGTTGCCTTGAGAGGAAACTTTGGGCAACTGTGGGACATCGAAGTGACGCGTATGCCATCCCACCGGCGATTTACATTCTAGCCAGTGGGGTGGCATTGCGGGGAGATTAGTCGGCCGCGACAACGAAGATTTGTCGCTGGGCGACTAATCTCCCTGTGTACCCTTGCCCCTAGGGTGAAGACTCACAGGGCTACTAGTAGCAGCTACATTTTTAACCTCCCCGTGTACCCCTGCCCTAAAGGGATCCTATTAATATCCTATTAATTGCTTATCAGACAATGGCCTCCAGGTCAAATTCCATGATAGTGGTAGAATATTTGTTTTGCTTTGGAAAGCATTTACTTCAATTTATGATATTAATAATATCACTACAAGAGCTTATGTAATTCTTTAGGTCAGGGTTAATATTTTTTTGCTGCCTCCCAGTACTGATTTAGGACATACCCTGCACTTACCTCCCTTTGGACTCCCTTGTATGTAGCTGCTGGAAGCTGCATACATATTGTGGCATTGTTCTTCAAGGAAAGATAACTTGTTCAAAGTGCATTCTAAAAGGTCCATAAAAGACGTGCCAGACACAGGGTATCATACTGTAGTTTACATTTGGAGAAGCACAATTTTTTAGTAGTATTTTTTTCCATTTTGGAAAATGATTTATAATAACAAAAAATTGCCTTATAACTTTCTATACTAAGCTGTATGTCATAGTCCCAATATAACTGAATAATGATTCAGCTCTTCCGATATACCAGTAACTACCAATAGTGTCAGAAGGTCATCAAATCACTATATGATTCAGAGTGATCAATTCAGCCTATGATTTCGGGAAGCTAAGAGACACATTGAGCAATTCATAAAAAGGTCACTAGAAGTGTTTGAAATGAGATGAGAGCAATGAACATTCATTGCGACGCCAACTGAAAAGGTCTTTGTTCTTCATTTCCAGAATATGAGCAAATCTTTGTGTAGGCACAATGCACCCAGATAGAGATGTTTCTTCTAAGTTAACGCTGCAGAACTGTAAGCTCTGTTTAAAGCAATTGTAATATAGGAACAGGAAAAGTCTTGTGGTTGTCTAAAACTATGAAACAAATTCCAGGAATAACAAGATACTGACCATGCATTTGCTAAAGGGGAAGAATCAGGCTAGAAAATCTGTACTAGCTCAGAGGCATCACTACAGTTCTACATCTTAGCATTTGCTGTGCTTCATACAAAAGAAATAGATTGGGAACATATTCTAAGATGTAGAACTGTAGTGATGCTAAGTCTAGTTTAAGCTGAACTTAGTAAATGTCACCCAGTGTGAGGTGTCACAATGTGGGGTTGATTTCTGTAAAACAAATTGATTGAATTAATGCATGGGGAACTCACTTTATATCAAAAACTAAGCTTAGCGGTGTTACTATGTATCCATAAACATCCTACACACAGGCTCTTAAGGTGGCCATAAATGGTAAAATTTGCTTGTTTGGCAAGGTTGCCAAACAATCAAATCTTTCCCCCTATTTGCCTAGCTTGGGTGGGCGATATCATGCTAATGCAATCATTTGGCCCTAGGGCCACACAATCGCATTACAATGTAGGGGATACAAAAAGGTTGAGTGATCCGACTAAAAAACCTGGCTAATTTTTTGCCCAGATATTGGCCAGGTAAGGCCTACATGGGTGGATAAACAGCCGAATTGGTCTAAAGGACTCAAATTGGCAGCTAAAATCTACCTATGTATGGCCACCTATAGCCACACACAAACACATTATACATGGCACTCAGCTGCTCACATTCTCTCCTGTTTTGTCAGGCTCCCTAGTCCACTATCTTCTTTTTATTTTTGCTGCTTTGCTCTTATATTTTTCCTTTCTCTTAATTTAACAGTTTTCTTTCCCATGTCTTTCTCTCACTCTCCATCTCACACCCTGTCTTCTTCCTCCTCTGCCCTGTGTTCCCTTCCTCCATGTGTTTCTCTAACAGGATTATCTTACCTTTGTATACTCACCTCATCTTTTCCATTTCTTCTTTTTCTCTCTTCACATTCATCTATTCCTTATCTGGTGACAGCTAAGCATACCATAGACTTTTCTTGTGACATACAAATTTTACAGGTCACATAAACTGTATTCTGCATGCATTCATAGTTGCAATACATGTTATTTTTCTCTTTTGTTTATTTCTTTTACATTTCATGACTAAAAAAATGGCTAAAGGAATGCAAGGTGGCAATGAACTGACGTAATTCACTATGTTTTTTACACACAATGCAACATTGCTTCTGATAATTCCAGTGTTTCTTTGCTCTCACATTTGCAACATTTTTTTGTCAAATAACAGGGACACACACATCAATGCTGATTAATAAATTGTGTGTGAATGGTTCTGTGAGAAAAAGGGTGGAATGTGGTTGGGACATGTGGGTACATTTACACACCCTTCAACTGAGTGCCATTCAGGTGACGCATAAGTCAATGCCTATAGGCACAACGCACAAATGGAACCCTATATTTACTACCAGTTAAGGCAGGTGTTAGGTATAAGGTTATTATTATTATTATTGAACATGCAGATTACATACAAAACTAAGGCGGATAACCAATACAAAGGTAAAGAGGACCCTGCCCAAAATATGTTAGGACACTCTGCACAAGGTAAAAGCAACTGACAAACTGGCACATAGCACATTTGTACATAGTTACATAGGGTTGACCAAGACCAGAGTCCATAAAGTTCAACCCTTCCAAGTAACCCCAGCACACACAAACCTGGACTGACCTATTTATACACTCACATATATAAACCATCAATACCAACATTAATACTGACTGTAGATTTTAGTATCACAATAGCCTTGGATATTATGCTTGTTCAAGAACTCATCCAAGCCCTTCTTAAAGGTATAAACAGAATCTGCCAGTATCACATCTCTAGGAAGGGCATTCCCCAACCTCACTGCCCTCACAGTGAAAAACCACCTACGCTGCTTCAAATGGAAGCTCCATTCCTCTAATCTATAGGGGTGACCTCTGGTGCGCTGATCGTTTTTAAGGGAAAAAAGGAAAAAAGAACACCCCCAATCTGCCTATAATCCCCTCTAATGTACTTGTACAGAGTAATCATGTCCCCTCACAAGCGCCTCTTTTCCAGAGAAAACAACCCCAACCTCGACAGTCTAACCTCACAGCTTAAATCTTCCATCCCCTTAACCGGTTTAGTTGCACGTCTCTGCACTCTCTCCAGCTCATTAATATCCTTCTTAAGGACTGGAGCCCAAAACTGCACTGCATACTCAAGGTGAGGCCTTACCAGGGACCTATAAAGGGGCAAAATTATGTTTTCATCCCTTGAATCAATGCCCTGTTTTATGCAAGACAGCACATGACATTTTATTTGGCACAATTCTGTACTGTATATGTAGCAATCATAAATAAGCCATTCAGTGTTTAAGCCTTAAGCTGGCCATACACGCACTAATATAATCATATGAAACATAAGGGTTGATTCACTAAAGTGCGCTAAGTGTTATTGCATGCTTTTTTGCTTTAAAATTGACGCGAAAAAAACCTGCGCGATCCCCTAAAGTATTATCGCATGCGTTAAGTCGCATATCGCGTGCCTTAAATAGCGCACAACCGAATGCGTTCATTTTACTGCATTGCGTTACTTCTCATGCAGAAATAATACTAGCGCATGATTCACAAACACATGATTCACAAACACATGATTCACAAACACGCTAAATATCGCATTAGTCTGTGTGAAAATTAACACCTACTTGGGGCAGGCGGTAATTATAGAAAAGTACAGTTCATGAGCTTTTGGCAACACAATATGGACTTTGCAGTGTGATTTATTCAAGTCTGTGTTGGCCCTAGAGTGATGTAGCCTCCAGTTTGCAGGGAAATGGTCATTTTCAAAAAAAGTAGTTTTACAAACGTAATGGTGTGTATGGCTAATATGGTGTGCGCACGATAAGTAGCGCACGTGCGTTAATTAGTGCGTGCGACAAGTAGCACGCTGCATTAATTAGCACGCATTGCGTCAAATACCGCACAAATATAGTCTTCGTGACTAATAGTCTTCGCAAACAGCATCGCATCTAAATTAACGCAAATATACTTTTAGTGAATCGAGCGTTAAGACGCAAAAAATAAGATGCGATAAAATTTTTAGCGCATGCTATAAATAGCGCTCATTTTATCACACTTTAGTTAATCAACCCTATAGTTTCATATGATTTTTGGACCATGCGTAGGCTCCAAATTATCATCGCGATCATTTTTGTACCATAGTGACTGGTCATTTAGTCAATTGGACAGGTAAGACATTTTGATTGGATAATAATAAAATCTGTGAATGTACTGTGTATCTGCCAATATCCTTGGGGGACCTACAATGAATGTCCAGGAAGTCAATTTTGTACTGTTGTTTGCCAACTATTTTAATGTATAGAACATCCTCCGATTTGTTATAAATGTTAGTTTTAGATTGCTGCATTTAAATGTAGGATCGATATCCCAATGCTCATTGGAAGAAGACTAAAATCTGGACGTGTATGGTCAAGTTTAATAAGTGGTGATTTAGTAATTCTGAAACTCCACATAATTCCACAACTACATATAAATATATATATATACTTTTTATAAGGGGGCTTGACCAGACAGTGGCTTGCACATTTAGGCTGTGCCTATGCCCATATGCCCATTATGTTTTTTTTCTCTGGTTATAGGAAATCATGGATATCAAAACAACACCATTTCATAATTTGCATGCCCTTTAATTTACAATCCCTTAATATAATTTATCTTATATTCTTTTCTAAAGAAAAATACTGTCTTCAGAATTCTGGATAATAGATCCTGCAGTTTAATATAAGAGGGATTTATGGCTATTCCAATATTGATCATTAATGTCCGTTTCCTTCTCCTTAATATAACAGATGAACAGCTTTGTGACCATGAAGATTGAGGTTCACATATACTTTAAGCCTTGCCACAGACAGTAAAACTTTAATACAGTCACAAAACTATCCTCTGAGACAAAAAAAAATGTGAAAAATGAGAATGTGAGATAATTAAAAAATTCTACATTGCATTAGAAGCCTTGAACCACCCAAGCCCGTGCTTGACTGTAGAGTGTAGTGATTCATTCCGGATACATTCTCTGCCATTGTCCCTTCCCCCAGCCAGATGACTCCACCCGCTTGCTGGAAATCCCTGGCAATAAGCTATTATGGTTCAGTCCATTCTATTATGTCTTATTACAGAAGGCTGACCTTAAACATAATGATTCATGTACTTTGTTTTTCAAGTTACGTATCATCTCTGAATTCCAAGATAAAAAAAAAACATTTTAATGGATCAAAAAATTATGACATCAGTGCTTATGACGCTTATATTGAAATAGCTGTTTCCTAGGAGAAAACAGAATGAAGTTTAGGAAATCCTTTGAACTCTTCTTATTCTTTTCTACATACAAGACAAATTTCAATAGGAAATTACACAAAGTACATGTTGCTTTTATTTGAAAGAATGTTTAGCATTTTTATATATATCTAAGTGGTATTCAGAAGAGTATAACAATAGGTTTATAAGGTAATGGAACACTAGACATTTTCCCATTGCACACATGAAACACATACAACCTAAAAAAAACAAACTAAAACAATAATGGCAACAACAATAAAAGTCTTGCTTCTTTATCTAAGCCCAAACCATCAGATAAAAATACAATACAATAATCCTGTCTCAATAACAACAACAACAACTATTTGTTGCAGGATCTTTCCTTAAGAATGCCCCCTGGCTAGTAAACTTTAAAAAGATCTGAATAATCAGGATGTGGTACTTGCATATTTGGTCAGGTATCGATGTTGCACTGCAGGCCCATAGGTTCAAGCTTCTCCAATTGCCGGTAGTGGTCAGTCACATCAGAGTTTAAACCACCATCTCTTGGTTGAAGCCTTTAAATGAACACCCACTCAATAGTATATTCAGATTTGAGGTTAGTTTATGGCCCTCCAAGGAACTTCTAGAAAGGCAAATAAGGGCTGGTGCAATTTCAAATTTCATCTTTGTAAAAGTATTAAGCAGAAAATCACAAAATGGACCTTCCTCATGGGGTGATTAGGCTCTATAATATCATACAGGGAAAAGCATATTCTTACCCGAACCATATTGAGGGCATAAGTGTCTATTTTTTAGGGCTAAAATGTGTTATACACAGTATAGTAATATTTTAATACACAAGAATGCTGGTTGCATGTTATTCCTTATCAGAGTAACCATTTAAAATGTATTCATAGGCTATAATAAAACAGCACAGTCCGATGACCAAACATTCATAAAAAATGATAACAGTTGGTTAATCGTTTTTAAATCTCCTTGTTATTTTGTCTTAGAAAAAGCTTCAGTTGACCCATGATAAAGTAAAAGTCTTAAAAAAGTCTGGTGTGTTTCTCTGTGTTCGCAATGTCTAGTCTATATGCCTCAGCACTGTCCTTGTCTATTGCACGTGTTCTCTTTGAGGCAACAGATTTTTAGCACAGTAATGGTGGTTCATCCTAATATGCTCAGCATTAAAAAAGACACCAGAACTTTACATAATATAATGTATAGGTTTCACAGCACTCTTGCTATTTTTTGGCCTCAGAGTAATCCCTTATTCCCTAGCTTTTGCTTGGCCGAGCACCTCTGGTTTATAGCATCATGAACTGAACACAAGATAACACTGTCAAATTGATTTATATTTAGGGAAAATATGTTTTTTCCTTGTCATTTTAATACAGATAAAACAAATTAGGGCTCATTTATTTCTGCAACGGGGGTTGCAGTTCCAGCAATATCCTCGTAGTCAGTTGCACTTAACACCACTTTCATAAAAGGCACTTGCATGAAAATGTGCTCCTTGCTCCTCCCTATAGTTAAGCTTGGCGTCACTCAGGCCTTCATGCCTTCTGTTTCGAATCAGGTGCTGCTGCGCCTTTTGATAGCATACCTCCATACTAGATGGTAGCTCCCAGGGTTGCAGTCAGCGCAGTTCATAGGGAGCACATGTTCACACCATACACACGCCAAGCAGACTTCAAAAATATTTGGTGCAACTGAACCCAATTTGCAATAAAGGGCAAGGGCAGCTGTGTCCATTTTGGCAAATCAGATGCAACTGTAGTAGGCACAACATAATTGCGTCAAGAGAGTCACCCCCTCTTTTGTGACCATTACAATGATGCCCGAACTGGGTGAAAAAACAGTACATTGTGGATAAATACATGATGATTGCACTTGAAATAGCACTTTGCTCACTGCATTTGCAAACTTAAATGAACCCTATTGTCTGATCTATATAAAAAAATTCTCTGTGTAGTTGTGTAAGTAATTTATCAGTTCTAACGTGCCAAGTTTCATTTTCAGATATACAATATTGTTGATGCCTAGGAAATCAACTCAGATGGCAGCCTTCTATAAGCTGGAACATCATTTTGATGTTCTCTTGCATGTCACCACATTAAAGGCAATTTGCCACCTGTTCTAATTTCTATTGTCTATTTAAACTAATGTAAGGATTATTTGCTTTCTGTACTATAATGTTAAGCAAAAGTCCTTTGAAGTGACCTTCAAAAGCTTACCTTGTGACCTTTAAAGGTCACTCCAGCTGACATTACCTCAGGCCACAATAAATAGTGTTCAGGTAGCAGTGTTTGCTACAGCATAGAAAACTTGTTTCTGCACCTGCAGTTATTTGTATGCCACCATGCACAATGTTTAGGAGTTTCATGATGATCTAACTGCTTCGTCTCATCAACTTTCAGTTAAATACAGGCTTTTTTATTACAGGCTTTGTTATAACACCCACAAAAAAAAAAAACATTGCCGAAAAGATGTCTGCTACTGTTGTTAGTGCCAGCTTATTTGGCAAGGCCGCAAAACTTTATTTCTTTAGCAACAAGCTATTTCAACAGGTAGGTGCAGGCCAAGCCGACCAGGCACCCTAGGCAACCCAGCCAGCTACCTCGCCTACCCCCCCCCATACTTTCATGTGTACGTACATGCCCGGGTCAGCAGCTTATTGCTTTATGTATTGGGCCATAAAATGGGCCATATATCAATTGGGTAGGCTTAAAACCGTATTGGTCAATCCTCCGTAGGCCCCAATGCATGCTGGACCCAGGGCCCATTGTAGCCCTGCACTTGAGTGGCCAGACCTAGATTTGCTCTCCAGATGAGTGGATCTAGCAGTGTATGGCCACCTTAACTAATATAAGCATACACTAGCACAGCTGGAATTCCCAATATGTAAATGAGTGTGCATTAACCAGAGACAGAACTAGGGGTAGACAGAAGAGACACGTGCCTAGGTCGGCATTACTGTACCGCACATCCCTGATGGGGCAATCAAGGGAGTGGTGTGCCTGAAGCACACCTCATATTTAGCTAAACTAAAGGAACACACTTTTTAGTTGTGGTTATTAAGAATAAGGGAGGTACCCACAGGCAATTCATCAATCAAATATATACTAGTAAATTCAAATTTGCATGCTTTGTACTAATTCATACATAGTCAAATATGTGTTTAAATATAATTGCTATCCAAACCATATTGTTGGAACAGCTGTCTTCAGCTGTTCAAGAACTATCAAACAAAATGTCAAAAATATTGTATAATCATTCTGGGCATGCCACATCTTATTTGTGAACCCTTCAGTTGGACAGCCCTGTAATAAGTGATAGAACATCACACATTTTGATGTTGAAAAAGCAAAGTATGTTAACAAAAACAGTAATGCAGTGTGACATAGTGAGCATCGTCATTTAGGCTACTGGGAAAACTATCAGGTATTCCATTGTTTATTGGTCTTCTTATTCATTAGAATCTGTGCAGCCCTGGAGTCCTGAGTGCAATGGAGCAGAAGCACTGTAAGTACTGCTCTCTTAATAAATAAGCACTTATGAATACTGCATTTGTGCTGGATTCAATGTGCAGCCAGGGTTTAAGGCAGATACAACAGCCAGACAACCTATATGGGTGTAAGTGATTGTATTTGTAGGCTAAGGGGCTGATTTACTTACCCACGAACGGGTCGAATGGAGTCCGATTGCGTTTTTTTCGTAATGATCGGTATTTTGCGATTTTTTCGGATTCTTTACGAATTTTTCGTTACCAATACGATTTTTGCGTAAAAAAGCAAGTTTTCGTATCCATTACGAAAGTTGCGTAAAAAGTTGCGCATTTTTCGTAGCGTTAAAACTTACGCGAAAAATGCGCAACTTTTCGCGTAAGTTTTAACGCTACGAAAAATGCGCAACTTTTTACGCAACTTTCGTAATGGATACGAAAACTCGCGTTTTTACGCAAAAATCGTATTGGTAACGAAAAATTCGTAAAGAATCCGAAAAAATCGCAAAACATACGAAAAAGTCGCAAAATGTTCGTTTTGAAGTCGGAACTTTTCCAATTCGGGTCGGATTCGTGGGTTAGTAAATCAGCCCCTAGGTGTGCAAAATTTCATTCATTTCATCAATTTGCATTTTTAGCATGCCCAGACAAATGGGTAAGCATGGTTGCTTTAAGGCTTTTGGGGGTTCTGAATATAGACCAAATATTTGGACCCCTCTTACTCTGCACCAACAATAGGCATGTATGCAAACGCAATTCATAGGGAGAGAAGAGTCCACCTACTCTCTGTCATATACTGTCCAGCACACTGGTAGCTGGTGCATGGGATCCGACTGGAGCAGGGAGGTAGTGTAAGGTTTGGACACAGAACAGGAAGTCACAGACAACTGGTGACATGGAAGGACGCATGAAGTACAAAGACTGAGAGAAGTGAAAAGTTATGCAGGCAAAGTCATGATGGGCATGTTTGTGTTTTGAAGCTCTGCATTTATAAAAGGCATGTGGGGGAAGACATGTACATGTAGAGGACAGCCTAATGAAGCCTTGATAACATAAGTCACATACTGTGTGGTTGCTCTCCTGGAGGAGGGGCCCCAAAGCACTGCATGGGGGGGGTCAAGTCTAAAGGCCAGTTAAGCCAAAAACTGGGGTCAATGACTATTTGCTGTCTTAGTCAGATATTACTATCAGCCTAGCTGAGATTTGGGGTAAATGTATAGGAAATAAGTGTGTTCAGGTAGCTGTTAAAAGGTAATGTATGGCCCTGACCAATTCATAGGCTAATAACTTGGACCTAGAAAATTTGGAAAATAGTGCTTTATAAATATTAATAGTTATATTGCCATTATGCAACACAGTAAGAAGCAAAAATAAGCTTAATGAATTTTGGAAAGAGTTATTGCAAGCAATTAGAGCATTTATAGGAGTGAGGCGTTGTTTTATAGAGGCATGAAATTTGTGCTTAAGACATTATGATTTAACATATTTGATGCCAATCCAATTAGACAGGGGAAAAACATAAACATTGCAGAGCAGAACGGATTAAATGTGTCATCTTCCTACACATTTGCCTCACAAGTTATTGCAACAGGGTTTAAAGTGGCATCTGTATGATAGCTTTCTCTAAGTAGCTGGAAATATTTCTCCCTAAACAACGTGACCCTCCCCAGAGAATTACACATGGCACATGGAAAATGCCACAAGCCAGGCTTTCTGTTTGACCAAAAACATAACAATCTTCAAAGGCACTGTTGCTGGGTGGGTCTGGCGTGTGTTCATTAAGTATAGAGAGCATTCCTTACATTAATTCCTGTTTAATGCAAGCCAAGTGCAAATCCTTCATAACAAGAACTATCATGGTTCAATTTTCAGCATACCATAATCAAACATCTCTCTGCCTATTTCCTAATCTGTAAAAACTCTTTTTTTGTTCTATGAGAGCTGTTAGTATTGCTTATGAACAGTGACTAGCCTACACAACAAATGAAAATAATGAGAAATATAGATAACAAATGGACATATCTAGTCAATTATTTGGACACATTTGTTAGTCTTGATTAACTAATAAGTAGTTCTACAAAAATATGCATAATAATTGCAGCAGCTGCAGCAGAGACCCTTTACCTGGATATATAATATGGTGGTAATACAATAGAAGGTGTAAAATTTCCACCAGATCTACCTTAACATCAAATGCTTTGTTTTAAACAAGTGGTCAATAAATGTTGCATGATAATTGGTTGCTATAAATACAAACTTTGTAAATTGTATTCCATTACTCTATATGTATATATGGGTAAGAAATGGAATGTATTTAAACAGTAACCATACCACACTACTATCATGACTGATTTGAAGGGGTTGTTCACTTTAAAATTAACTTTTAGTATGATAAAGATAGTGCTATTCTGATGCAATTTGCAGTTGGTCTTCAATTTTTATTATTTGTGTTTTTTAATTATTTAGCTTCTTGTTCAACTCTCTGTTTTGGGATTTCAGTACCTATCTGATTGTTAGGCCTAAATTACCCTAGTAACCAGGTAGTGGTTTGAATTAGAGACTGCAATATAAATAGGATCGGGCCTGACTAGAAAGATAAGGTGTAAAAAATAACAATAAAAATATTTTTTGGCTGCTGGGGTCAGTGACTCCCATTAGAAACCTGGAAAGAGTCGGACAAAGAAGGCAAATAATTAAAAAACTAAACAAAATAAAAAATGAAGGCCAATTGAAAAATTGCTAAGAATTGGCCATTCTATAACATGCTAAAAGTGAACTTAAAGGTGAACCACCCCTTTAAAGCTATAAAATGGTCAATATATTACAAAATGTTTTGTAACATACCAGGACATAGTAACATAGTAATATACCATGACATAGTAACGTACCAGGACATAGTATTTAGTATTAAGAGCAATACAATTCTTGAAACATTTTATAGTAAGACTATACTTATTACCTCTAAACTTCATGTTTCAAATTAAACTGATTGTCAAAGGCTAGGAGATTTGTTTAGTTTACATTGAGCAAGGACTATATAGCCTGTGGCTTCAATCTTAATTTCACCCACAATGCTATCATCCTAAATAAGGCTCAATGATAAAATCTGTACTGGAGCTCCCAGACATATCTCCAGTCCACATGATTGATCTCCTCCTTCTGCCCAGGAGGAGCTGGGAAGTGTAGGGATAAGAATGTTTTATTTGGAACTGGGTACTTTAACCTGAATATAATACAATGCAATACAAGAGCTGGTTGTCAGAATATACATATGAATGACTTGGCTTTATTATTACTGTTTGGAGAAAAAGTCCCTTTCGAAACTGAATTAAAATTTATCCACTGTCAGCACACTACTGACAGCAGAATCAAAATAAATAAGGCTGGAGCCAGAGAGAAGGGTTTCTTGAGGCACTGAAACACTGTAAGTATGTTTCCAAAAAGTACCCTAAGCGAGTGTCAACAGATGCCAAATAACTGCAAATGGTTTTCCCTGATGTAATCTTATTACTGACGCAATGCTGATGTTATAATGTTCATTGCTGAGTTATGCTTACAGTTGGGCCTCAAACTGATTTGAGATGGATTGCACCACAATGCTCTATCACTGTGATAAGGCCCATCAGCACTGACATCAATATTACGGACATGTAGGCACAATCACTTGGGTGGTAATTTTAGGAGGCAGGGGTTAGGGGGAAGCTGGTAGGAAGTGGGTTCGATAAATAACATAAACACATGTACTATGGAACATAACTGGATCAGCTATAATGGAGCTGGTTCTAGGCAGGGCAAGGGTTTAACAAAGGGTCTGATTAAATTAGTCAGGTTTTAATAATCACCTCAACCTTAGCCCTTCAGCTAGGAACCTTCCTATCAGCTAGGAACTTATTTGTTAGTACTGATAGGTAAAATAGAAATGTCTCACTTTTTGTGAATTACTTATGAAGAAAAAATGATAATGTAGGAGATGGCTAAGACATAAAAGAGGTATAGTACAATATATAGTCATCAGGACAATACATTGTGCAAATGCTGCATTGTGTGTATACTTGCAGTATTTGTTGCAATTTGTTGGTCTGTTCAAACTGGTACAAAAATAGAACCAAAACTTAAACTGTTAATGCATTCTTCTACTACTTTAGTTAGGTGATAAAACTAATTTACAAGAAATGGAACAGTCTTCCAATTCCCCACTACTCTCAATGTAGCAAGGTAGTAGAAATTTCAAGGTAATTGTAGTGAATATACATAAATTATAATATGCCCTTGGGGAAAACTGTTTATAACAACAAATTGCTTATACAGTGAACAAATTACTTATGAGGTGAAAAATGTCTCTGCCTACTTTCTCTACCCCTAGAACTAGATCCCCTTTTGTATTTTCCAAAAAGTTTTATTGCCCGCTGTGCCCTCTTCCAGGTTGTACTGATCATGGAACTCCAAGATGATTTCTAATATCCTCATATTTTACAATAGAATGCATTTTTTTTTATAATGCACAGGTTTCTGTGAATCATAGTTCATAAATTACATCACTAGGCATTGATTATAACTTATGATATCACTAAGCACAATTTATAAGGATATATTTATGAAATGCTGTATTATCAGCTCTTGTGTTACAATAATTATAATATTTTTTTTATTGCATTGAAAAATGCCTTTCTTGCAGATAATCAGACTCACTTAGGGCTAATCATCAATGCAGGAACCCTAAAGCCAGCACAATCACTTGTAACAGATGCAAGAATGCCCTGTAATTTACACTGGCCTTGAGCAAGTGATAAGTACTTGGCTCCCCAGTTCCTTGCTTCCTCCAGTGCTTCGGGTTGCTCTACCCTAATGTTCTCCCAACATGGAGGTAATATGATAGTCTGAACCCACCTGACCCTCAGGTTTTGTGCCTGTTTTCCACCCTTTGCATATTTCTGCCTGTTTCTAAATGAGGCTGCATATATTATATAAACGCATGTGGTATGTGGAAAAGTGCCTTTTGGTCTTGTTACTAAAACTGCAAAGCATTTCCTCCTTCAGTGTCTACTATGTAATTGTGACCATGCACCCATTTTGTAATGAAAGTCTGGAGTACAGAATCACCCTCGGGAGACCCTGAAGGTCACGTTAACAACATGAAAAGACGTGGCTTGTTCCCTGCAGGCTGGCAGTCAGCATAATGCTATCAAGTGAGTCCATATTTTAGCGCAAGGATTGTTACTGTGCTGTTGACCAGATCTGGCTGCTCCAAATCTTTGCATCTGCTGATGGGAATCATGCAACTTAGTTGTAACAGCTGTAAAACTGCAAAATGAACACCAGCATGTGGCTAGAAGTGGATAATTGTTCATTGCAGAGCTTCCCTTTATTGCCTGATAGTAACTAGCCTGATTGCCTCTGCAGCAGAGAATTTACTACAACTTATTCATGCTGTAAATGTGTATAACACTGAGTACATACACCTTGGGAAGATTTGGGTAGTATTCCACATAACCCCTGTAGTATTTAGGCCCCTGCTGTTTAGTTATGTCATACATCGCAATTTCATGGAGACATCTGAAAGTGCTCATAACTTTTTTTTTTAACTATCATTATTAATCAAAAAGAAAAGAATCACATGTAAAGTATTTGGAATTTTCCCTTTGATAGGGTTTACAGAAAGACTCCAAGATTGTGATATGCATTGAAATCATTAAATTGCCATTGAAACGTTAAAGGAGGAATGAATTTGAAAAGACCTCTGCCATTTCCTGACATCTTTTTAAAAAATTATTTTAGTAGTCCGTCTAAAATCAACTCAAGAATAAACAGACACAAATTGCAATGTCCCCCCCCCCCCACAAAGCAGTGTGTGTTTTCCAAAATGTCAGCATAATTTTGGGTGCACAATTACTAATGCAGACACAAATTAGCACCTTATGAATTAAAGCAGGTTCTACTTCTATATTATGCTTTAGCTAGAAAATATATTTGTAGGACACCAGTTATATTACTCTGTCTTCCCTGTGAGTCATGAATGACATGCAGGGAAGTTGCATGCCAGGGGATGGCCACATCCTCTCCATGTGCTGCCCAGGGCTGGAACTAGGTGTAGGCAGAAGAAACCTGTGCCACCTGCCAACCCTAAGTTACAGCTCTTCTTTAATTGTTTCCCCTACCACTCCTGCTTCTACTCCGACACCCCTGATTGTTATGGAAATAGTGGGACTGTATTGCTTGTGGGAATGCTCTAGAGCGAGAGAGATGGCGAGCACGGAGGGGCGTTGCAATCGGGTGCTTCATTGACAGGTTAGCCCACCATTGCTTCTGCCCCCCATTTCCTAATGCTATTTAGAACTTCTTACCCATAGGCAAGGGGGCAAAGTACCAACATATGGTGGCATTGCAATCTGCCATGAGAAAAATAAAGGGTGTCTCAGGACCAGCTTTTATATGGTTTATGAAAGTGTCCATATTCTCTTTAGTGTGATGTAAGATGAGAAAACAGGAATCTAGCTGTATGGCAGTTACTTTCATGGCAGCACTGCTCACCTTGCACCAGATATTTAATCCAGCTGAGGTGCAGAGTGCAGCTAGGATCCACAGGCAAGAGGTGGATAAATGAGCACTCAGGGGCATGGTTGCACCCCTTACTGCTCTCATGCTTGTGCCTGGGACTTTTGTAAAAGACCCTTCATGTTTGTATTTCTTCAGAATGCAAAACTTTTTGCCAGTGTCCAGTAGTAATTGCTTCTGCTGGCCCATTCTAGACATTCTAGAGATTATAGGTAAAATTTTAGGAAGATCTTAGCTGCCCTTAAAAAAAGACCTACTTCAAAAGTATAGTTTATAGTTTATAATGTCTCCTATGAGGAGCCATCTATTGGCAGCCTCTCTAAACACATGTTTTACCTGTCACCCCTGCAAAGATCTTTGGCAGATAGTAAATAGTGTACAGCAACTTGAGAGGTTGTAGGTATGTCCCTTAGCTGCTTGTCATTGCAGTAGGAGGCTAGGTATATTATATTTTTTTTTTGCATGAGATGCCCTACCATGGTTGCAGCCATTATATGACATCATAGCTGCAGTGGTAGGCTCAAGTGCTTGGTGAATGGTGCACTAGAGGTGGCATTTGTGCCTATTATTACAGCTAGCATTTTAGCCTTCTGCTTGATGCCTTAATGGTTAGAGATCTAATGAAACCCATTATCTATCATGGGGAGGCCATTTAAGGTGATATTTGGTCACTATTATTAAGGGGTAATGTATTTGGCTTCCAATTCTGCTTTGCACTAAGTGACCCTAGATCACCAGGTAGTTTGTGTGTCATGGTACATTGTATTAATGTTATAGGCCCAACCTCCAGAACCTTCAGGTGAAGCAAGATTCTAGTCAACTAAAGCATCAACATTAGCTGACTTGATTGGATGAACAGGGCCAAATGATGCTCATTAAAAAAAAAAAACACCCAAAAGTGGTATTATCATATTGTGTGGTATTATTGGTAGAAATGGGCAGCAAAATGGTTAATCACCAAAGATTAGAATGAATAAGATTTTCTACAAGCAGAATAGGGAATCCTGGACAGCACAAATAGGACAGGAGAGCATTAATCGCTAGGACACAGTAGTCTGACCCCTTGTTAGTTCCAGTCCTGACCTAATCCAGATCTTGTTATGTTTCTGAATATTCACCTACCTCTGGCAACATGTAGTTTGTTCCTAGGTTGTTTGTGCTATAATAGCCACAAATGGTACAACTAGCCATATTTGTTGATGAACTACTACTCCCGGCATGCCCTAACAATCCAATTCTGACATTTTTAAAATCATAATGTGTGTGTGTGGGGGGAAGGAGGGGCTGTGGTACCACTACTGTTCCAGGCAGCTTAATACTCTAAAACAGGTCACTATGGGCAAAATAATACATTAATAAGGTATGTGGTTACACGAGAGATAACAAGTAAAGGTGTCATCCAGACAAATTTCAACAGGAAGGATAAGAAGAAAGATTAGGGAGGAGGATTTTACCAGCTCTGTCATGTTACTTAACAGTCCTTAAGTCCCCCAAAAATTCCACTTATACATTCCAACTATCTGAGGAAAATCTTTCTCTTTCTCTCTTTAAAGGCGCTGTAAGCCTGCTTTTCTTACTGGTTGGTAAAGCATCAGAAAGATTTTCCAGAATACACTGCACTATATTATGCCCTAGATGTCGATCCAAACTTTTATTTAAATGGCACATTGGTATTTTAAAGAATAATTCGTCAAAATGTCAGACATTATAATGCACACGGTTCCAAAGGGTTTACTGCAAGGTAATCCCATCTGTACATCTTCATTAGTGCTTCGGGCTAGGATTACTTAACAGGAAAATACAACTTTCTGTAACTCGCTGCCAAAACAAAATGTAACCTGTATTTTGTACTTTATAGGTATTTGATCCTAACTAATGCTAAGGTATACAGCAGGGGTGTTGAACATAAAGCCTGCAGCCATACATTGCAGGCCCTCCCATTTTTTAATATTAAAATGCCCCTCCCCCATCAAGTGTGTTTGATGCCATAGTATATAAGATTTGCTTTGTAATTCTTATCGATTTGCCTCCCAGCAGGGGTGGTAGGGGGTTAACAACAGTTAACTAGAAAATGCTTGTGTTTTATTAGCTATAGTCTATAGCAAACTGATTATACACGGGCTAATATTGTCAGCTTGATTGGCCAACTCTGACCATGTTGGCAAATTGTTTTGTCATCACCAGATCATTCATGCCCTATGCACAATTAATCAGAACCAGAAAAGGCAATTATATCAGGTGTGACCCATTTTTCCTCCCTCCGTTCTAGCTTTAGGCCGATAAGTATGAGAGTATATCTGATTGGCCTATGTATGGCTACCATTACAAATAAATGGTTATTTCTTCCTTCATATATCATATCTAAATCTATGTATAAGCTGCATGGTCAGCAACCACCACACTTTCTGGCACACCACAGAAAAATTCAACAGCTCTCTGGTTCCAATTTATTTTAGGGCATATTTACAAACAACTGAAAGTTAGAATTCATCCCTTGATAACTATGCCCTTAAATACCGATACCCAAGTGAACAGAGGCTGTGGAATTTCCCTTGGTGGACTATGGTGAGCTCTGTTTTCACTCTTTGATAAGTAATAGAATAGAGAATAAATACAGAATAAAAGCAATAGGCACTGATACAAAAATAAGTCAATAGTAAATATTCTATTTTTTACTACTTTATAACCTGGTCTTTGCTGCAATAACCTTTTTTTAGCCATGAACATTGTTCTGCACAAGTATTCATTAATTAGTCATCCTATTCAAGGACATGCTTGTGTAATAAGGCATAATTGGCTGTACTGGACAGTAATAGTTTATAAGTGATTTCCAGTATTCAGTCAGCTGATTGTGGGAAGGGACAATGCCAAAGAATGTATCTGACATGAATCACAGGAAGCCAGGTCTGTAAATGCCACCCAAGCTCTGTTTTATCATGAGACAGCCAGACAATTTGGATGCCATTCTATGAATATATGCCCTATGCCATGTTCACTTAATCACACCATTTGTAATATTAAAAACATTTTAATTTCTTTACAAGAAGCCTACAGATGATATAGTCACCTAATTGTGTGTCCCCATAAGTGTGGCTGGTTATTTTCACCAATGGGCTTTAGCACTGAAACAATTTCTATGAAGACTACAAACACTCTTATCTTTTTACCCCCACTGATAAGGCTTTTTGAAGACTACTGGTGTCTGGTGTGTTTGAGATTACAGATTTTGTTTGGGAAATGAATGCTGGTTGTAACAACAGGAGTAAATGTATTTACAAGATCAGACTTGGAATTTGCAACGGGCTACTTTGTGCAGCCTCTGGGAACATATTAAACAACTTTGGAGGTCACAAGTTGTGTAACGTGTCTGCCATATGTTGACAATGAGATCATGACTGGAAGTCTTGTTTCACACCAAGAAGTACCTGTGTATTTTTGGACTGTTACATTGCTTTCTGTTCTTTGTAATAGCTGTTGGGTAAAGTCATTGTCATCCACTGGCATTAGACTTCTCCTACACGAGCAAATATACTTTATACAAAATACTCTATGATTTTGTCTCTTTATCCTAATAATTTGATTGTCATTACTTTTCAGTAAGTGAAACCTATCTGGTTAGGCATGTGAAGAATGTGTGTTTTAATGCCCAGACACAATTCCCTTTCCGACTGTATGTATGTATGTATGTATGTATAACTTTATTTATAAAGCGCCACAAGGGTACACAGCGCTGTACAATCTTACAGAATACAAAATTACACACAGGGAGGACAAGTGATATAATAAATAAATACAATAAATATATATATATATAAGTGCCATGTGGTATGAGACACAGTAGGAAGGAGGTCCCTGCCCCGTAGAGCTTACAATCTAAGTGGAAATATTTATTAATTATTTTGCTGAATGCAAACCCCATTACCTATTGATCCACAGACTGTGAGTGCTTTGGAACTTTAAGACCCATATAGTCTAAAATTCACCCCAGAATAGCAGATTTCCCTTGCTTGTTTACTTTAGGGTACCCCCACCCCAAGAAAAGTAAGAGAATGAGAATAAGTTAGAAAAGGATCCCATATTTTTTTTAATCACTCACAAATCATATACAGCGTTTTCCTCTGGCTAAGGAAAAGGGCCTGGGAGTTAGATCTAACTCAGGGTGTACAGGTATGGGATCCCCTATTTTTTTTCCCTGTAATAATAAAACAGTACCTTGTACTTGATCCCAAATAAGATATAATTAATTCTTATTGGAGGCAAAAGAAGCCTATTGGGTTTATACAATATTTAAATAATTTTTATCAGACTTAAGTGATGGGGATCCAAATTACGGAAAGATCCCTTATCCGGAGAACCCCAGGTCCCGAGCATTCTGGATAGCAGGTCCCATACCTGTATTTGCGTGAGATGACAGTGGTTCTTATTAATCTATCTGGATGAGTGAACCCAAACTCCTGAATTTCTTGAGGATTGTGCCTTTTGGGAAACAGCAATTTTCTTATATATTTCCTTCTAATCTTAAGCCTAGCAGATAGGGGATGTGGATCTGATTAACACAATAGTTATTGGGACATGGAGGTGTGGGTGCGATGCAAACACAAGATGGTACAAAGACCAACAATTTGCTGGTTTCTGCATGACTTCCTACTGCCTCAGGGGAACTGAACCAAATTATCTGAGCTAAAGAGGGAGGTGGGGTGTGAAGTATATAAGCAACAGGAATTTGCTGCTTAATAAACAGGCCCCCTAATCTCCCAATATCCTATAGCATATTACTATTAAACTGAACAACCTGAAATATTTTATTGCTTTGGGTTATAAGGATACAACCCACAAGAAAAAAATATGCCTTTTCTCTATTTCCTTGCTCTTTATTAATGGAAGCCCACATTTGATAATCTGGATCATTAGCTTGTAATGGCCCACAGAGCAAAGAGATTTAAATGGACACTTCCACTGTATTTTTATTGAAAGACACGCCTAGTGAAAAGTTACATACATGCCTTCTGCTACAGGTAAAACAGATAAGTCATGAATGAAAAGGGTAGTGGTGTATATTGTAGTTTTCCATTTAAAATTTAGACACACACACAAAAGAAATCACACAAAGAAAAAGTTATTTTCTTTATTTTAGGTAAGTGTTTGCTATTTTGTTTATGTTTTGTGAATTTTCATGATTTTACCATGAATTGTATACTCTCAAAATCCTATGGAAAGACACGTAAATATTGCATTTGGCAGTTTCTGAGAGGCAGAAAAGCACCCCAACTAAGCAAAAATAGTTTTTTTTATTTAAAAAGACTGATGGCAACACAAGAGAGCATAGCACATAACAACATTCAGTACTAATACCCAAAAAAATATTTTTTTATTTTTCCCAGAAACGAGAGCCTCAGTGTATGACTTAGAACCACAAGTAATAAAAAGTCATGAGCAGGGAGAATTTCAGTGTTTTGCCTTGTATTGATATTTTCTGCTTGGTATACACCACCTGGTGGTCACTGGCATTAGGTACTTTTGTTACTTTGAAGATTACTTTACTTTCCTATTCGGTTTATCATGGTCTTTCGAATACTGCAGCCCACTGCTGGATTGCTTGTTACGAGCAGATTATATAACCGACATTATGCTAATTTAAAGGGGCAGCAATACCAAAACAGAGGTTACTAGGAAAAGGGATCCTATAAATGTTAACAGATGTGTATGTAAATTTCTTATTACAACAGAATCTGAGAAACATTGTAGTTTACAAAAAGCAGAAGAAACACAAACATGATATACTAAGTTGCTCTATCTATCTATCTATCTATCTCTCGCGCTCTCTCTCTCTCTCTCTCTCTCTCTCTCTATCTATCTATCATCTATCTGTCTGTCTGTCTGTTTGTCTATCTATCTATCTATCTATCTATCTATCTATCATCTATCTATCTATCTCTCTCTCTATCAGATTAGGTCATACCTTGCAGAATTACAAAGTTTACCAAGTAGCTAATTTAATTTGTCGCAGCTCCAGTGGCAACAGTTAATACCTCTTTGCATTCAAGTTTAAATATCTCTGGCTTCTCTGCCTAATACCTAAACATTTTGCACTGTCACTTTATGCCAGGAATGTCTGTGCTGCTTTATTCCAGCCACTACACTTTCAGTGGCTGACTGAGGATTATGGGATCTCTAGCTCAACAGCAGCTGGGAGAGCACAAACGGCACACGTGTGCTCTGCATTATGTGCGTTGGTCGTTAAAGAGGTATAATAAAGTAGGTGTGACAGGTCTTCTCACTTACATTTCCTACAGGCTGGTGGCATTTCTATATCTACTAGTGGATACATGTGCAGGATTTTATTACGCAGAAATAGCAAATAAAAAAAAAAAGCTCATTATGGCTATATTTTTCAAGATATTATGCTAACGGCCACAAATGACTGTTTTTACTTCATGGTGGTGCTAACAGCATCTGTCTGCTATTTTTTGTTTAACTTTAGCAAAAATCAGATTGCAAATAAACTTCATGAATTGTACAGTAAAGGCCTAATAAGTGCTTTTTTCCCCTGGAGGTAAAAGTGCCTGAGCAGCGCTGAACTGACAGACCTGTTTCCAAAAAGCCCTTTTTGCTTTCTTATATTTAAGACTGGATAACACATTTCAAGTATTATTTTTCCTGGCTGAAAATGATGAATATTGGGGACTGCTTTTAACAAAGCAAACATCTTTTTTTTATTGATATTGAACAGGGTGCTAATATTACAAGCAAATTGGTAATGCATTTTAGGTAATGGCACATTACATTTTATATCAATAGTTTTTACATTAGGTCCTACTTTAATTTGAATGACATCACAGACCAAACTTTTGCCGGACTGGTAATATAGCAAGTGACCTCATTTTAACAAGTCTGATAATTTCTCACCATGACTCACATCTGTATGTTTTTTATGAAGCATGAGTAAAAGAAAAGCAAAAAAAAAAAAGAATAAAGCATTTGCAGGAAATGCAAACAGACAAAATGTGAAATAAAGGGGGTGTTATAAAGGGGCAGAGGAGGAAAAAGTGAAGGATCCCTTCTCAAGCTGTGTAGGGCTTGGTAATTTTGGTAACCCATGTGGGCGGGGAAATGAATCGGGCTACAGGCATATTTAGCTTGTCAGTTTTCAGTTGCTCAGACTTGCAAAAGGGTTTTCCTTAACCTGCAAGTTGTCTGTTTCCTTTATGCATGCTTGAGTTATTTCTCTTGTACGTATTAAAGGGGAAAAAAAGCCATATAGACAAGAGACACCCCTGCAGCAGTACCAGTGGAAAAAAATTCTAGAATTTACAAGAAACCAAGGTGGAATTTTTAAAAGTGCTCAAGTGGATTTAAAAAAAAAAAAAACCTGAAATATGATCGGTTTACTGCTCCTATGGATATGCACATTAATTGTGAACTCCTTGACTCGTAAGTAATCTTTAGTTTTCTCTTAGGTAATGCATGTGCAAGTTTGCCAGTAGTCTAAAAAGCAGTGGTACTGCCTGCTGCCTGCACACTCGTGTGAGACTCTCAGAGAGAAAGTTGATTGCTTTATGCTGCTGAGAGTTCCATAAAGATTTGGTCAGCATTTAGGCAGTGAAATAAAGAAGTTATGTGCGTGCAAATATGTTGAAGGACTCTCTCTCTTGTTTTTTTTTTTTCAAAGTAACTGCTTAAATCTGTTTGTTAAAATGCCTGCACTCATTTAACCAGCAATGCAAGCTCAGTGAAGAAAGCTGTTTTTCAACTTTATTTAGACTGTTAGAAAAATAAATAGGTTCACATACTGTCATCCTCCATTCTTCAAGGACTATAGCGCAGAAATCTCCAAATGTAAACATGAGCGGTTCTTCATTCAGTTGATTCTTTTCAACAAAAGCCTCCAAAAACAGAAAAGTTTGCAGGTATGTGGATTCAATCAGAAATCAAACAGCCACAAGCAGAAATCCTTCTGCAGGATGAATGAGACTTACAGATGCGAACGTCTTGCCTTTAAAGTAAAGCTGAAATAGATGCTGCCTAGTGTAGGAAAACATCAGAGGGCTAATGCTATGACTTTTCTTTGAAAAAAACAAAAGCATTGTGCGATCACGTGCACAAATAAAAAATGCAGTTTATTCTGTGTACAATTATGCTTTGGCAACTGGCATTCATATATTTGAGCAGGGGGATACACAAGGGGGTTTGAAAACTTTGTAGGCAGGCGAACATATGTTTTATTTTTTTTTTCGTTGTTGTTGAATACCTGATTCTGTATGTTTGCACGGAAACAGAAAATGTTTGTATTCCTCAGACTTTCAATGGGCGAACTGCACTATAATCTGATTGCCTGCAGCAGCACATTAGAAGCAGCATTAGGAAGCAAGGCAGAGGTCATAAAGCAAGGAGCGCTATTGAGGTATCTGGTACCTCTCTAGTTCTTAAAGCCAAAAAGATAAATTTACCCATGAATGCTTGTTAAAAGTCCTGGAACAGTGATTTAATACTGCCTATACATATATCAAATCTAAAACTAGCAATATTTAGGATATCTGCATTAATATACTAATGATGGTAATCACATTAGATCTGTTTGCAGAGATTCATTTGTTGGCAGAATAAAATGCTCACTTATAAAAAAAACAGCTTCCATGTATGCATATGTATGTAGATGTGTGTCCTGGCTTTTGCTGTATTTCACTACTTTACAGATAGGATGAATAAAACTAAAATAATGTTTGTGATTATAGTATTAGGATTAATACTTTTGGGACCGTATCTATGTGAAAACTATCCATATATACATTTCTATGTAGAGAATATATTCAATAAAAATAACATGCACCCCGCACAGTGCATCAAAAATCATGGTTCAAGATGCCTGGTCTGTAGTAATGCTAATTTACTCTATGTTGGCACTGTACTCATTTGTTTGAGTCATGTCAGAAGCCTCTGGCTCCAATAAGTGTCACTGACATGCTTTGTTAATATTGTCATGCACTATTAATTATGCCATCAGTTCTTAGTATTTTCCATTCTGTGCCAACAAGAACTATTTACTTACCCTGTATAGCTGCCTTGCATGACAAACACTTGGAGGTAGGGTAGGGACTCATTTGAAGAAGCAAAAGTATTAGATATGGCATATACACTCTGGTAGATAAAGTAGCCCTATGGGTTTCATGCCCTAGAATATTAAAACCTTTCAAACATACATTGGGGATACAGAGGGACAGAAGCGCAGTACGTAGAGGAGCACATAATAAGCCATGGGTGCATGCATGAATTTATATGAGCTATATACAGCCTTTGCCCTTAAACTAAAGTTTAATGTGCCCATTTTTACACAGATTCACGTTTGTGTGTCATTTAAAGTAAATAATGAAATGACTTAAACATTGATTCTTAATGAAGGATAATAGGGATAAAGAAGATTTATGAAATCCAATTAATGTTTTGGTCTCTAATGAGATTTGCTCTTCTTATTCTTGTTCTCTAAGCCACTGTGTTGCAAACCATAGAGTCCCCTTTTAATTTCTAAAGACCTGAGTATGTAATAATAATTGCCTGTGTTTATATATTATGCATGCGCAGCACGTAGTATAGTATGATTGAGTTCACTGTGATCTAAATATACGTATATTCATAATTATATGTGTGTGTTGATTTTACATATACGGATGTGCTGAATTTTCATGGGAATTTAGGTATAATAAAAGATATAATAAAATTATGAAACAAAATTTAACAATAACATGTTGGTGACTAAAAACATGACTCCAAGCAAAGCATAATACACCTGCTTCTTTCCAGATATGCTTTATTATGTATCTGTAAAGAGACGCATTTGACTGGTGACCCCTCAGCTGCCCCTAAAGCCAGAGACTGCATTATAGTGCTGGATATTCAAAAGCCAGACCTGGAAAAAATAACTAACAAACCTGAGTTAGGAGAATTTTCTTGCCTGCTACTCATCCCTTCTTTAATGTTAATATAGAGACCAAGTTGATATAGGTGACACTGTTGTCATTGTTTTTTCCTGTTAAATTCCTTCTGAAGTCTGTTTACCAGAGGCCACTTAAACCCAGTGGAAGGCAGAAATCGTTTCATAGCACGTAAAATGTTTGCGCTCTGCATAATGGCCCTTCATTCCGAAAAAAAGTAGAGCTGTTTTTCCATTTGTGTCTCTGCATTCCAGAATTAAGTGTGTTGACTTAACAGAGTTTCAGAATTCCTCTAATTATTGTGTGTATTTTATTTCAAAACTTTTTCTTTATGTTTTTAAGCCATTGGATTTGGGAAAACTGGACATTTACTGGTTATCTGAAACTCTATGTCCATAATCACATTATTAATCAGGGGTATACTTTCTGTTTGTTGTTGTTTGTTTGCTTTTTAACTTCATGCATGTGTCTACAAAAAATATCAAACGCTGATTTACTTGTGTGTCAGAAAATCTGTAGAAGTCCAGTCTGGAGAAAAAGTCTAGCGATGGCTGAAAATTATAGTGAAAATCCATTAAGGAAGGTACACCTGGGGTCATGTTCAAATGATTTTGTTAAAAACATCTTGTACTTGTTAAATCCATATCCTTATTTTAATGGTCACCATTTTACATCATTAAGAAACATAGACCAGAATTTTCATTATATAAAAACAGAAGTAAATGTGTTGGATAGAATGTCTATTCTTATTTATTAGGGGATATATTGTGTTTGTTTCTCAGCAACACTAACTCTCTCTCTCTTTTACACATTCCCACACAGACACTGTATATTGCTTTCAAATTCTAAGAAAATATATAGGCTTATTTATTATTTATGTCTAATTATATATCATCAATAAAGCAAAAAATGGTGATTAACAGAAATAATTTCAATATTCTTACACACTAACCCCAATATTGTAAGCCTCCACAGTAGTGATAATAACATACTTACGTGTGCACCTTAAATTGTATTCTACACACATACAATCACACACACCCGCACATATATATATATATATATATGCCCTCAGCAGGCACTGCAAATATTTATAACCTGATAGATAGTAAATTAAATGTACAAGTATAACATTCTCTTTTTTCCTCAATAATTATTTTAATAATTGATATTTCTCTTATTATCTTTGCTTTCTAGATATATACAATTAATGAGCTAGATGGTAGAGACAGATAAACCATGCACTTCACTGGGATACAGTTTCTACACCTTATCTATAACTAGCTATTACTAATGTAACTCATAAAGAAATGCCTGCTAAGAGAGCTATAATGATGAAGATGAATAAAGCTAAGCACGTGGTAAAATTCTAAACTATATGTGTATGTATGTATATGGGTTTTCTGATTAAGAGATGTTTCTGTAATTTGGATCACCATACCTTAAGTCTGCTAAAAATCATTTAAAATTATACCATTAGGATTGTTTTACCACCAATATGAATAAAAGCTGGTACTGTTATTATAAAAGGCTGGGAGATGAACTTCCTATCAATTGGAGCTTATAGATATAGATATATATAAACCTGATGAGCAAAAGTGGAACTGGCATGGAAACGTCTGTATAGCAAATTTTGTTTTTAATTGCTTTATAATTCACTGTGAGAGAAACCTTTTACTATCCTTAAACCTCAATGATTGGAATTAGACCTGATTCTAGCATATTTTCAAATGCAACATATCTAGCTCATACAACAACATTTTACCATTAAATACCACTTTGGTGTGTCTGCAGCTGCCCCATCAAGCACATGTGGTGATTTAAGGTTGACTTTACATTTATACATCATGTGCTCTCAATTATTTTTATTTATGTCTACCTTCTTTTTTAAACCCAGTGTTTTTGCTAAATAAAAGCACTTCTGCCTTTAACTGATAATCACTGTAATTCTACTAATTACATGTACAAGATCACTTTTCTTTTTGTTAAAAGTGGAGAAAGAAAAATATTTCTAGTTCATTTTGCATAAGGCATTTCTGAAGTTTTGATCTCATGTTGCTTTACTTCAGCTACAAGAATGTCCAGTAGCAGTTCTAACATAAAATAAGTAATATGTATTTCACACAAGTTATAATAATGTTATTTGTATTTTTAAAATTAGATTGGAAATATAACATCTAAAGAAGCTTATGTACAGAAATAAGTCATGGCCTTCACGTACTCTAAAATTATTTGGAGCTCAATTAAAAAGTAAAACCCCGTAATCCAAGTGATGACCATCTCCCATAGACTCAATTTTAGTCCAATAATTCAAATTTTTAAAGATGATATCCCTTTTTACCATAATAATAAAATAGTAACTTGTACTTGATCCCTACCAAGATATCAGTAATCCTATTGGATTATATAATGTTTTAGTAGACTTGGAGATTCAAATGATGGAAAGACCCCCTATCTGGGAAACCCCAGGTCCCAAGCATTCTAGATAACAGGTCCCTGTACTCAGTTTCAGTATTTTTTTGAATTTCTAAAAGTAGGAATATAATTGTTTCCCTTCACAAGGTCATTTTCTAGGTTCAGAATTCGTGGATTTTAATATTTTTGGTCCTCGGAGGTTGAGAACTTAATATTTATGGGGTTGACCAAGAAATTGGATTTCTGAAAACTGAGTATCTTAATTTTCACTTCAAGCATTCGGATTTTATTGATGTTGGCTTTAGATTGCCTGTTTAGCTACCCACTGGGAATCTGGCTTTTTTGAAGCTGTTACAGTTTCTTAAAGCATTTCTACAGCAATTATTTAATGGCATCATATTTGTCTTTTACATTGAAATATTTTTTTATGTGCACTTTGTAAATAATACATTTTTTTTCAAACATTTTCTCAAAACCTGGCATTGATCTGCAAAGAATGTTCATAATTTGGGATTACAAGGAAAATATATTTTGCACAAAATGTAGTATTTCTTTAATTTCTGCTTTTTAAAACGAAAGTCATACTTAGCAATGTACTATTTTGTGCTATTAATGCAAGCCGGACATTAACATAAACAATCTGTTTTACTTTTTTTTTTTTAAACCTTTTGTATTCATGTCATCAGTGTATCTACAAAAGCTAAAGTAAGTTTCCCCAAAGTATGTAATACTGTGACTATCACAGGAAGAGAAAGCAGTCATAATGAACTGTTTTACTTACACTTATGTCCTAATTTTCACTGCATTTGCATTCAGTCTTTATAAAATGCACATTATATATAGTGGTGAAAACATATCTGCATATTATAAGGGACCTCAAATAATATAGGCATTTCTGAAGCAAATTAAACTCAGTTTCTTCTTGGTGAATGTACACACCTACTAAAGCAACCAGCAGCTCAGCTGCACTGTATTCAAATAATAAAAATGCTTTCTGTATTGCAACATCATGTCTTGGGCCCATTAACTAGAATATCCAAATAAAACTGTCATGGTACATGACTGGAGTTCCTAGAATTAATCTAGTGCTGAGTTGTTGAACACAAACTCTTTTAAAGCTTAATAGTGACTGATAAGTACCTAGCTGAAATCTTCTTTACCAGAAGGGAAGGTACGTTTCCTGAAAGTGTGTTAAAAGTAAAATATGGGACAGAGACAAATATATCTGGCCTGGACACTAATCTTGTGTGTTTTTTCCAGCCAGCGCCACCTGATTCCATACTCCTTGTGATGTTTTTACAACTACCCATGCTTTCCATGCCAGTACAAATAACTTCTATATACTTCTCATTTAACTGTATTTTCATATGCATTTAAAAAACCTGTGCAAATCAAGAACTTGATACCGAGGATTACACAGCTTTATAGTTTCAGTAAAATGTTATAGCAGATAAATGAATTACCAGTATCTTCTGAAGCTTTCTTAAATACTCTGTATATTTGGTTTCTTTTTTGATCTCTTTGTTTTGGCAATAAATTAACATTTATTTTAGTGAATTCCATTAATATCTCTAGGTTGGTTAGGTCTGTTGGTAGTTTATATTTTGATATATAGTATCACTGACATTTCTGCTTAACTTCTTTGATTTAATAAATGAATGGTTCTTGCTTTAGTTTTACCTGTATTGGAAGTCTGTTGTCACAGATTGGGAACAGATTGGGTATCACATTTTTTGATCCATGAGGCATGTTCAGTTCTGAAGTTCAAAAGTAAAGGTGCAGATAATTAAAATCATTGTTAGGGCAAGAAGGATTCATAAAAAACTAACAGGGTGGTTTTTCCTTCTACTCATGCACATTAGGTGCCAGTTTATGCAACACCTGCACTGTTGGCAGTAGGCTTTGTAATGACATTTAGTTTCGTAATGTAAAATAATTGCAAAAATTGTTCACCTTGAATCCATCGCCACATAAGTAAAAAAAAGGTAAAAAAATAAATTCTCCAGGACACCAGGAAAATTGAGCAAGCATATACCATTCTCAAAGCAATGAGCACTTTTAATCAGCTTTAATTAAAGCAAAAATTGGCCCAAAGTATCTGAAACTGCTTGAATGACTTGCATGTGTATCGCCTGGCAAATGCTTCCACAAATGTTTGCAGGTGATTAACATGCAAGTCCATAGGGTGTTTTTGTGTTTCGTTGCTGTGTTTTTGAGCTACTCAAAAATACAGTGTTTAAAATGCATGAATAACCCATGTGCCATTGCCTTTAGTCTGCAATGTTAAGAGATTCAGCAGAGTTTCTAGAAGGTGGGATACATCTAAACACAAACAGCTGCTGTCTTTCTGGTAGGGCTTTTGGGGGCAGTTCATAAATATGTATTATCTAAGAACCTCAAAGAAAAAATGTTTAATGTACAAGACAGAAAGAAACAATGTCAAGTCAAATTAATGTCACCGGTCATTTGGAAGGGAGGTTTTACAATAAGAGAAGGAAAACACAACCCACATCATATATGTTCATGTTCCTAACACTTTATCTAAGTTTAAGCAATCTAATGGCCTGACTCTCTCTGTCTCTCTTCTGTCCACTGTCATGAGCACCTCCACAACTGCTTTACCACAGCAAAAAAAAAAAACTATATATTCAATATATTTTATTGTTATGTACAGAAATAACTATTCATACAGATGGTTTGAGAATATTTTATAAAGTTTAGGACCTGTCTGCAGAAATTTAAAGAAAATTAACCTAGCTGCTGCATTATGGGTCTTTATGGAGTGACGCTGAATATCACTGAAACGGACTGTATGGGAGATGACCTTCTCATAATTCAAAGCTTTTCAGATGGCAGATTTCCAGATATGGGTTTTCATACCTGTGTAAAATCTCCAAGCATCCTTGGCAAATATGTGATTTACTTATAACAGAAAGAAGGACAAGATTTTGAAATTGCTGAAATCCCTTAGACATTATTGACATCCTATAGACAATTGCATAAACACAATGACTAGGAAGTTAGAAAACTGGGTCACTGGCTGATGTTTACAAGTTAGTCATCAGAATTTATCCTGGCTCTTACTCAGAGCTGGTATCATGACCCAGAAGCATAGTGCATAATGGCAGCATCAGGATAAATGTTATGGTATGTAATGTAATATAAATACAGTTGATAGTTTCAGTTTTGCCAGTTTATAAAGGCATATCTCTATAATGAGAATCAAAAATTCTCTGGTGTAAAGGAAACGTCTAGCCCATTTGTTATTTTCAGATTGGGCTCCTTTATATGAGAGCAGATGTTGCATAAGAATTTCCTTTATTGCCTGTGTGATGAGCAGAGGAGAATAAAATAAATTCTAGCTGCCCTATTGCTTTTGCACATGAATTGCTCCTTTAGGAGTGATTTACACCTAGCTTTTTCTTTAATGAGTCACTTGATACGAATTTAGGTTATGCTGTACAGAATATAAAATAACAAAGCTGATTATTAAATCTCTACTGCCATCCAACACATTACTGGTACCAAACGCTGCAAGCAGCTACATCAAACAAGAAAAAGTGTGCTAGACTCACACTTAAATGGTGCATATATACATATAATGAGATAGCATCTAATTTATTGCATCCCCAAACAGACAGATCCATCTAACCAGAGCCTGCCTTATAGTGTAGGTGAAGCCCCTAAAATAAGGAAGCAACACACATTACAAAGCTTTCAATAATTCCTGTTATTTCAAATTATAGCTGCACTGTATTAGAGTATATTGATATATTAGAGTTTATTAATACACATTATTCTTGATACTGGGGTTGAGTTTTTTTCCTGGCACTTAAGAATAAATTAGTGCCTCATTAGCTGTTCCTTTCAATATACAGTAATCTCATAAACAGATCCACATGGTAAAGCAATCCGTTCTTGCTCATTTAATAGAATAACATTACTTTGTCCCTTATTAGAAATTATGTTTGTTTTGCTTTAGCAATGTCCCATACAAAGTAGTCTAGTTTAACACATCCTTGGTGTTAAAAGACATGTGGCTGTTATTAAGTCCCTCGGTTTGGGAAAAATGAGTGGGGAGGGGTCAAGGGAAGGGGATAAGGGCACTAGAGATAAACTGAGATGGATGTGCCATAAAACAAATAACAAAGTTACAAGTTTTTGGTACTGGAACACAAAGTCATTCTATTAATGTTGCAAAGTGGTAGCAACGGTTCGTTTTAGATGAGCTACTCCCAAAGTTATAACACTTATTAGTTTCCATGGGCCTGTCTGTATATACACAAGAAAAACTTTCCATCGCTAGAGCAGCTTTTCTTTTTTATCTAGTGCTACAGTAGATGAACTATGAACACCCTATGGATGCCTGTATCAGCAGATCTTCCCTTAAAAATCAAGCTGGTGGTTCCATCTGGTCTGATTTGAGGATATTCTGTAGAGCTGTAGAATTTACAGAATTAAATTTTAAATTAATCTTTCTATTTTTGCCAGAATGCAAATTTGCCTTATTCTGTAAAACTGTTGCGTGATATAGTGTGCACCCATGTCTGTTCATTTTGGACCTACTTGACATCACTAACGGCTGTTTCCTTCTTAGTCATTAACGTGCCAACCAATTTTATAGTCTCAAAAGACAGTTGCTTCAGACAGCCATAAATGTCAGGATTCCTAGGCTAATGCTGCTTTTAATGGCTGTCCTAATGAAAAAAATGTCATTTTCTCTTAAATGGAGAATGTCAGATCTGAGATAACATCAAGTTGTAAGCAGAGAAACTGTATTTTAAAAAACTTTTAAACCTTTTGGTTAGTCTGTTTTCAACATTTCTTCATTTGTCGATAAAACTGTTATAGATTTTACAGATAGCTCTTGAGTTTGCCATAATTATTTATATGATTGTGCTGTTTGTTCCATTCATTTAATTTAGCTATTGATCTTGGGTACCCTGGCACATATTCCTTGGGAGTACCTCATGCTCTGGCTGTATGAGTGGGGGTTTCACCTGGTATAAATAAGTTATAAATGTGGGGCACACTGGTGATATATTAAAGAAGACCTTTTTCTTGACAAAATATCCATTTGATAATTGGTCCATGAGTCAATAGATTCATCTCTATCTAGGGTTTTTAAGTGGTGGTAGTTTGTGAATTTTTGCTGTTTAACCAGAAATCATGTTTGTAGCATTCTTGCTCCGTACCAGATATTTGAGCAACATTAATTTGCCCAATCCCTATTGTGCTGGGCATACATTATAAGATTCACTCTTTTGGCGAGGTTGCCAAACAAGTCTCTTTTTTACTTAAAGCTGGCCAAACATTATAATATCCACTCCTTTGGCTATGTTGCTAATCAACATCTGGCAAATTTTTGGCCAGATATCAGTCAGGTAGGCCTGTCAGAGGGCCCCATAAAAGTGGCAGATTCAGTAGAGTGGCCCAGATTCAGCACAAATTGTTCTTTGCAGCAAACTCTTTCTCCTACATTAATCACTTGCTTTTTTCATATAATTTGTGTTTCTCACAATAACTGTACACCAATAACAGGGCTTTCTCTATCATCATGCCTGTTCTTTTTATGCTGGAAACTAATAGCAGTGACTGAAGCAAACACCTCTAACAAACATATCTTGCAATAGATCTGTCAATCAAAGTGACTGATTTACTGACTGATTGTTCTGCATTCAAGCATGGATAAAACTGGGCTATTAGCATCTCTCAAGGACTTAAACATTGCATTCTTCTTCTATCTGTATCAACATGTCTAGGTACGGATATAGCATTTTGTTGGAGTGTTTATTGTTATGCTTCAGAATTCAAGTCTGTATGTGCATGTTTTCAGAACAGTCTGTAAATATGAACAGGAGTTAAATGGAAAGTGTGGCAGTATTTATGTTTTTTCAAGAAGCATCTATGGTATTTCTTGTGCCATGCATTACAAGTCATATCCTTTTCTAAATAAGACAATATAAAATCATTGTGATAATAATTATTATTAATCATATGCTATTGCAGAAAACCTAAATGTCCCCATAGGACATTTATACCCCAGGTTTGCATTTCCACCAGGTGTATAGTTCTCCCACTTGTGTGGGTTCAGGGTATTGCATGCTGTATTTGTTGCCCCTCCTGTATTTAGAACATTCAGGAATCTTCTTCATAGTAGGTATAGTTGTATGCATTGGTTAGAAATGCCATGAAAAACATTTAGGAATTAAACTTGCAGCTTGGAAGGCAGGAGAAATTATGTAAAGTACTCATCTTGAACTATTCCATGAAATGTTTTCACTGGTGAGAGACTACCTCCATTTGGTTAACATTTTGGCGCTGTTTGCCCCTTTTTGGTGTTGATATTGCTTTGTGTGATGATGCAAAGAATTGATGTTATTACCACCAAAATAATGTTAACAATTTACTAAATAAGCAATATCAGTTTGAATCATAAGTCACCTACTATCATCACTTCTATTCAGTCATCAAACAAATAAGGAGCATTAGGAGCCTTCTCTTCATAGCTAAATGCTGCTGCTGATGACCAAAGATGAGGTTTGGGCGGAGTTGACAAGTGGGGGTTCGGGAGTACCCAGTCACTGAAGTCATTTAATCTTAACACAAATAGTATGAATCAGTAACAACCACTTTGGTAACTATTTATCACTCTCCACCCCCTAGCAGGGGAGAGGATGCAGTGATGTGAACAAAAAGTTATTTTACTCACTATTGGGGAATGTAAGAATAATAACAAAGGGAACAAATGTACTGCTAACATTTTCCATGGAGTGACCAATTTTCCTATTATTTAATATATTTAATATAGATTTTGCATGTCTACAAAATATTTAGTAACACATTTGCCAGCTGTAACAAAATTGCATCTCACAATTTTTAAACTGCTAAAAATGCACCTCCCTCAACTAGGGTGGTGCTAATAAACTGGAAAACATTAAATAAAACCAATATGGATTCATGCAGCTTAGTTACCATCAAGTACAAGGTACTGTTTCCTGTTCCTTTACAGAGGAAAAGGTAAAATGGACTTAATGGGACATGGCCTTTCAAATAATTTCCCTTCCTGCTTTCTGGATAATTGGATTCTGGATAACGGAGTCCATTTTAATAAATTAATTCTATTTTTTTTTATATGATTCCCCTTTTCTCTGTAATAAAAAATAAGAACTTGTACTTGATGGGAACTAAGCTTTATTAATCCATATTGGTGGCAAAAGAGTTTTTTTGGTTTCAGTTAATATTTTGGTTTGATTTAATGTTAGCAGATTTAAAATATGCTAAACCAAATTACAGAAAGATCCCTTATCCAGATAACTGCAGGTCTTAATCATTCCGGATAATAGATCCTTTAACTGTACCTCATATTTGTTTTTATTTCCTATACTAACGTTACAAGTGAAAATCATTATGTAAGTGGAAGAATGCTATGTTTTCTATTTGAATGTAACAATAGTATAAAACAACATCATTTTGCCATCTAAATGAATCCTGCTTTTCTACTTGAAGCAAGAGGCAAAATCACAATATGATGGGATACCCTGAAGATTTAACAATACTCGACTTTGGGGGAATCACTTTCATTTTAAGATGTATGGATTGCAATGTTTGTAATTTGTTAATAATTAAAATCCTCCCTTCAGATCTTCCTCAAATATAGTCCCATATAAAGTGATGTGCAGCATAAAAATAACCCAGCAGACTGGGTAGGCACCAGATTAGGAGTGTAAAATAGGGTGGGCACCCCTATTTCATTTACAGGATACATATAAAAAGACAAAAAAGTGCACAGCAGGTGCCAGGCACCAAGGTTGTCTGATCTACAGACAAATGTTACTGCCCATATGCTATGACCAGCTGCTTTTCTGTCTACAGCAGTTCCTATTTGCTATTCAGTGTTTTCCTGTGCAGTTCTTGAATGAATATTACTATAAGGTTTATTTCATTTTAGGTATTGCATTTACACGGTTCAACCAAAGATTTCCCACAGTGCAGTAAAATGTTACACTAAATATATCAGTTATATATTATGGGATTTTCAGAAGCCTATTTATCAAATAGTTTCACCCATTGATAAATATGTTTCTAAAAATCCCAGAGCAATGAATAGAAAGTGGGTGAATTTTTTCTGTTGTGAACTGTAATCTCACATTTTCATAAATCTGCCCCTAAATATATCAGTTATATATTAGTTATATTTAAAACCTCCTTATCCAGCATTCTCATATAAGAGAGCATTATGCAGGTAGAGAGAAATTTCACCACTGCTACACCAGTCTTAAAAATGTCTTCAAAATGCTTCCAGTTCTTGTACCATGTCTTTACTGAGACATCTATCCTGATGAACATGTGGCAGAAGCATCAAAATGTCAATTAAAAATGTGAAGCCTATATTATAGCAGTGGTATTTCTTTCTATGTTGAACTGTATTGTTGTCCATTGCAAGTTGCAGTAATCATCAGCAACTTGTAAAGGCACGCTAGCAAAAACAAAATGTCCTGCTCGTTTGAATTTGAACTATTGAATTCAGCCTTCTGTCACAATTTGCAACTGCAATGTGATCTGGCATGCAAAATCTACATTAGGTTATCTTTTTGCGTCAGGTTAACAGTATACACAGTATACGTATGTGTGGTTGTCAGCCATAGGGCGTTTGTAAAGAACTTTAATTGATGTGAAACTCCATGTCTATGTATGTGCAGGTTTAATCTTCCTTTGCTCACCTATGTTTTACTGCTTTGGTTATATAACCACCCTAGTACTCCAGCCCTAAAAAAAGCAGTCAGCTAAATTGCTGTTTGCACCTATACTGGAACCTAAGGGTGAAGACACACAGAGCTACTAGGAGCAGCTACTTGTAACGGCTACAGAAACAGACAATGCTGATCATTTACTGACAATTGTCTCTACGATTGTTTTAGCAGAGGCAATTCTCAGTATTGTCTATGGCAGGGTATTTTCTAGCATTTAGTAGCCATGGCAAGTAGCTGCTACTAAGTAGCTCCGTATGTCTTCACCCTAAGAGGCTGTAAGAGAACAAAAAGAGCATTTCAGGAAATCAGGGTATTGAGAATATTTTTTTCAATTTTTCTAGCAGAGTCAAGTGCTAGGAATCAAAATAATGTATGTATGAAATATACACTGTTCTGTGTTGCTACTTTGTAAACGCTTGCTTTTGATACTTTTAACCTAAAGGGATTGTTCATCTTTAAATTAACATCTGTATGATGTCAGTGACTTCAGTCTGAAAGCTGAACCACTGATGAACCACTGGTTACACACACACATATTTATATATTTATAAATAAGGGCACATTTATGTCTTCAAGTGCAATGAATAAAATACAAGTTCAAGCAAAATCGTAATGTTTGTTTCCCACAGTGCAGCTTTTTCCCAGAATTCTAGCATCATTCGTCTGCATCATTAGGTACAGCAGCGTTAGATTGGGGTTGAGTGGCACCAAGCGCAACTATACGGAAATGCAGGGAGTGCATTTTGACGAAATTACTTCAAATAAAAGTAGTTTTACACACAACTGACTATGGGGAAATTGTGGAGAATTAACAGTGTGTACATACAGATTTTTAGTTCAGAGCACATAACAAATTGTAGTGTACACACCACCAGCTCTTATTTAGAACCCATAGGTTTTAAACTGTGTACATGGAAGTGTCATCAGAGTTAACACTGACTGTGTGCACAGGTTTAAAAATTGATATAATACTAACATTTTTAGATGTTTAGTGACTAATCAACAAGCAACGTTAAAGACACTTTAGAAAGCATGTAATTTGTTCATGGCATTAGTTAAAGCTTTTAAGACTACACATACTGCATATGTTTTTATACCAGGTATAGATCTATCCATAGTATGGTCTGTGCAGTCTTAGTTTTAGAGAGCCCTCTCTTGCCCACAATTGGGTCATTATTGTTTTTTTTTTTCATAAACTGAGGAAGAAGGGAGATAAAACCATTGTGTGTCACAAGGATCCTCAAAGGTCTTGTTCTATCACTTGTCTTTCACACAAAAGCCGTTTAGGCAGCCTATAATATAGGCCTAAATTATATGGGAGAGGTTTTTGGAGAGGTCAGTTTGTATCAGTTTACCTGCTATATTTGCTGTTCTCTCTCTGAAACAATAATTGTGGCTTTACTGTTACCTCTAGCTGTTAACATTTGCTTTCCAGTTAACACCACATAGTACTGATGCTGTACTAAGCGTCTTCATAACCTTAGTGACCTACTGAATTATCCTGATATATATAAATATATAACAGGAACACACACTACGTTTAGGCTAAATTTTAGTGTAGATTTATGTGGACATCTGTACAGAGCAGAGTTTAAGAGCAATATCCTCATTTATACAGTTGATGATGGAGCTTAACCCCCAAAAAACTAGTACTGTCCAGATGTATGCCCTAAGGTTTAGTCTAAAGAGAATGTGTGTCCCTGTTATATGATTGTTGTCATTTTGTCAAACCTATGAAAAACATTCTATGACTCAGTCCTGGGAGTACTTTTGCTCAGCGACAGTAGAAGTATTAAGACAATGGCATATTAAATGTATTATTCCTTAGTAGTGACTATATTGTCCAATGCAGAGGGCCAGTTATCTCATATATTACATATATGCTGGTAGAATTTTATTTAAAACCAAGATGTCATACAAAGATATCTGTGGAGCCCTTGAGGGTCATAAAAATTGTTTGGAGTACTGGATGTGGCCAGCGGGCCCCCAATTTGTACTGGTGTAGGGTAAAAAATGACTTACCTATCGTGATAAACAACTTCCAGAATCTTTAGCAGTTATGTTTAAGGCAGGACATTCTTTAGGGAGGAATTCTCTATGGGGTGCTAAGTGCAAATTAATCAATGATATAAGACTGCAGGCAATAAGTTACTAAAAGATGTCAGAAATAAGAACTGTTGTATTTAATAAAGTCCACCCTAGAGCTTCATGATAATAATATATACGTAGGAAGCCGTCTGTGGTCTAGTCTTTTATCTCTACTGTATATTTGTCTGTTGGAACATAATTCATATAGTGAAAAAAGAAGTAGATCTTGTGTTGATTTGTGACTATTCCTAACACACGCTGGCAGATTTCAGCAGCATTCCAGATGCACAAAATGCATTTGATCCTTGTAAAGCGGTATTCCACTTGCATGTTCGTTTTGAAAAGTTTTCTCCCCCCGCGCTGTAAAATACTGGGTCTGGTTTCAACTCTCGATTTTCTTTTGTGTTTTATATACTTTAAATGCTGGTTCAGTGATAGCAAGTAAAAAAAAAGCAGTGATCTGCCAGTTCCTTCTCGATCCAACATGTGAGGGAAAAAAAAAAACAAAGACATTAATATATTGAAATAATTGGCCACATAACCACTGCTGCCAGATGGATTTGGGCAAGGAAGAATAATTTGCAGGAGTTGCAGGGCCTACAGAAATGAACCATTGAACTGAAATAGCTTAAACGTGTCTCTGCACCCCACCTGGGCTACGCAAACAGCAGAAGTGAGAACATGGGGCAACAAACAGTAAATTCCTCACCATTTGATCAGAAGGGCAGCACTTATGTCCATAGATGTGCTTTTGATTTTTTGATCTGTGACACAAGTCAAATTTTATGTTGCTGTGTGGAGACACAGGACAAATGTTATATGCATTTCTCATATATTTAATATGCTTCTAGATAGAGCTGTCTTTTTAGCCCTGGGCCTTGTCACAGCTAACGGGCAGGCAGAATCTCAGTTTGGAGCTTTTTCAATAAAACTGTATCGAGACTTAAGGACTAACATATTATTATTATTACTATTATTATTTTGTTATCAACAAATTCATGGACCAATGATAACAACAGAGTCTATGGGCAGAATGTAATAAAAATCCCAATCAGTGTGTAAAATGGCATTTTTGTGAATGTTTAGTGCTGCGGTATAATACTGTTTATTTGCAAATGCTTAACACCTGCTTGAAGATGGTGTAGAATTGGGTTAATAGGTTTTATTACATACATTGCTCATTTGAGCAAAAGAAAAAAATCACAATTGCAAACCTACTATCGCAAGTGGTATTTTTCTGTTGCGCAAACGCATTGCGACTGTTTTTCCCATTAGTGACATATATTACATCTCCCCATATATGGGTAGCTCAGTACATGGTTATATTAGAAGAAATGCTAGTCTGGATTCTGGTATTTGAGCCAAACAGGTACAGGTATGGGAAAGCTCAGAATTATGGGAATGCCATCTTTCACAGACTCCATTTTAATGAAATAATATAAAATTTTGAACCTTGAACTTGATCTCAACTAAGATATAATTACTCCTTATTGGAGGCAAAACAATTCTATTGGGTTTTATAAGGTATGGAGATGCTAATTGCAGAAAGAACCCTTATATGGAAAGCCCTAGGTCCCGAGCATTCCGAATATGACAGAATATGGAACGGTTTATTGCAGATTCCTCACTGATCTGAAATCAAGTCGAATTCTTAAAGTGTACAAAACAGAATACAATACAATATTCAGCTGATGGTTTCATTGCCATCACTAGCAGTAGGAAATAATATCAACCTTTTTAACGAGAGTCTTATTGGCAAGCTACTTCCCTGCTGCAGTAGGCCCAAAGAAACATTTGAGTTAATAACCTATATAATTTTTGGAAGTTAACAAGGAAAAGGTTTGTTTTCAGATCGTGATATGCCAACTGTATGAATAACTCCTCTTGCCTTATAGCAAACAAATGCATTCTAAGACTATGACTGTTTCCACCTCACCTACCATTATGTAACAGTGGCATTAGAAGTAGTCTCCTATACAACATTAGCACCCAAGCATCTAATGCTATTTAAGAAGCTGCAGTCTTCAATGATGTATCTATTGGCAACCCTTCCCCATAAGTTTTAGGAACCACTGAGTGCACCAATGGTACAGACAGTTCTGGCAGTCTCATTTTAGGCAGAAAGGGCAGTCTTCAGCCTAAAGTGCAGGAACTAGAGAAGGGAGAAGAAATACATTCAAGGAAACAGGACCGGGTCCTATCAAGGGGGGGTATAAGAAAAGTGAAATATTAAATTTCAGTTTCTGTCCATTAAATTTACATTTACCTTTCCACTAGTTAATGCAGAACGTTAACCAGTTATTTTTTTGCTATTTAAGGCAAACTAGGATACATATTCCCTTGACTTCATTAGCACTGCCATGCGTGGACCACTGTGTGACCTGGGACAGCAATTTCTCTGTGGTGTTTACAGACCTTGTCTTCATGCCACTAAAACCTCTTTTATATTTCCACAATGCCATAGAAATACCATGGAAAAAAAGATCTGTGCTATACACATGGAAATATGTCTAGTGTTTATGTTACCGAAATCAACCTTGGAGTCCTTTGTACACAGAAGTTCTTGGTTAGAATCTGGCTTAGATTTGTTCCACTCTACAGGGCACAAATGTAACCCTTTGCTTGTCACACAGGACATGAGCTTTTCAGTCAAGAATAAATAAGCTGGATGTTTTTAATATATAATACATACAAATATATATATATGTGTGTGTGTGTGTATGTGTTTAATCTTGCAAATTATAGCAAAAGGCACTTTATATTATATATATATTTTATGTTCTGCATTAAGAGCTTTTATGTTTGAAATTAATATAGAACTAATAAATAGAGTTAAGAATATTTGTGTGATGTGTTGTGATTTTTAGACATGCCAAATTTAAGATAGATTTGTAATATTAAAGATGATTTGAATTCTTTATACTGTAAAAAATGTGTGCTCAAATGGTATGTAAAAAGCAAATTGGTAATATGTAGTTAGTTTAGTATAGTATCATTGGTATACCATGTAGTTAGGAGATGATTTTTAATCTCTATGTGTTTATTCCTAGCTATTAATATTTTGATTGGATAGGCTATTTGTCACAAAAGTTCTCTTACCGCACTGTGCTTCTTCTACATCCTTTTTACCAAACCTATTGCATGTTTTATATATATATCTGTGACTGAGGTATTGCATACCTAGTAGAGAAGTCTACACAAAGGGGCACATTTGCTAATCCATGAACGGTCCAAATGTGTTTTTTTTCCGCAATGATCTGTATTTTCCGTGACTTTTTCGTCGCCGTCGCGAAAAAATCGGATTGTTGCACCGAGTACGAAAGTTTTGGATTCATTCAAGCTTCAGTATCATGACTTTCCTTGGCCAGGTTGGAGCTGCAGAGTGCCATTTATTCCTCTGTAAGGCTTCCAAAATCATGCAAAGTCGGAAAGGTTTTTCCGCCGTTTACGATCGTTCAATACGATAAAGTTACAACGACGACGAAATAGTCGCGCAAAATACGATAAAGTCACGAAAAATACAAAAAAGTTGCTACGGCGACGAAAAAGTTGCGAAATTTTCATTTCCAATCCGAATTTTTGCCATTCGGGATTCGAATTCGTGCTTTGGTAAATCTGCCCCAAAGTGTATTTAGGAAAAAATATATTTCTAAAAAATGAATGACATTTGTGCAATTAAAACAATTTTGTGCACACTATAAATTAACAATATATATGCTATGTTTTCAGGATTTTAATATCGAAACCCTTGTTATTAATACTGTACACTTGAGAAACAATACATTTGTGATGGTAAGGTGGGAATATGAATATTAAACTGAAAGACGCTGTCACTGTAGTCACTGTATGGTGTGTTGTTCTTAGATCCAGTCTAACTCATATATTTTGGAAACTCTTTCTAAACACATAAAAGGTTAAATGTTTGCTGGCATAAACAAGTGTTCCTGGGTGTAATCACTGACCTTTTATAAAAAGCGATGTGCATCTAGGGTTGTATTCAAAATATATTATGTCTATTTGATGAATTTTAATATGTTTCAATTATATAATACAAATAAAATGTTGCCCTTACTTTTCCCACCACCCAGAGAGATTAAGAAATCTAAACATGATAATGAGCAGTTCAATATACAGGTGGTTTCACTAGAAAAGATAATTCAATAAACTACCATCTCCTCCTCCAACTATTTTTCAAAGAGATGGGATCAAATGGACATGGTTTTAGTATGTATGTATATATTTATTTATATAGCAGTGTTTAAATACTCATTGCAGATTGCTGCAACTGTGGCCCCAAGATCACATTTCTCAGTTGTAAAGTCTATACATTGGTTTAACAAGCAAGGCAAAAAACACTAAATACAGCATTATGTTCTAGGCAGTCAGGTTAGCATCATTAGACACCATTTAATATGATGAATAGTAAATTAACAGTTCCCTGAATAGTGAAAATCAGTCACATGGTCCCATAAGTCATTCTTAAACAAACGGAAACAACAATACTGGGTCATAAAAGTAGAAGGGGGGTTGTTCACTAGACCTAACTATTTAAAGAAGCTCCATTGAGTGAAACAAAAGGTGCATACGTTTGTTTTGCCTAGTGGACCTGTGACCTACAACAGGGATGGACAACTGGAGGGTCTCCCGATATTGTTACGGTACAGCAACTCAGCTGTACCGCCAGAATCAACTGTGTCAAGACCTCTGTTCTGTGTTTTATCCAATTCTTTTAGGGCAAAACAGAATTAAACTGAATATTAGACCTAGTGGTAAAAATGTTAGGCAGAAAGTTAGTTAACAGACAATGAGGCATTAAGTGAACCCATTTTAAGCAAATAATTCTATTTTTTTCATGATTTCCTTTTTCTCTGTAAAAAGAAAACAGTACTTTATTTTTGATGGACACTAAGCTACATGAATCTATATTGGTGGCAAAACAATCCTATTAGGTTTAATTACTGTTGGGTCAGTAGGTAAAATATAGTGGTCCGAATTATGAAAAAAACTCTTAACCAGAAAATCGTAGCACCTAAGCATTCCAGATAATAGATCCCATATCTGTAGTAATATAGGGGGCTTCTGGTTTGAGCAGTTGTTAGAGCACAGTGGTAGTCAGTGTCTTTGTGGACTTTGTTATTAAGGATATAAATTCATTTGTGGGGCATACTGGTGCATGGCATGACATGGTGTTAAAGTGGTCATAAAAACTATATTCTATTTGCACTTTTTTAACACAGTGTTTTAAATATGCATAATTTCATATAATAATTTCACATAATTTCTTATGTAAACCTATGTTATATAACTAATTTCATTTGTCTGGGGGCACCTATTTATATGCCTATGTTAACGCTGTGCTAGCACAATGCATATGGCTATTTAACACAAAGCACTGTAAAGCAATATCTATATTGCACTTCTAAAAGTGGGATTAGTTAACTTTAGCATGAACAATATTATGTTTTGTATCTGGATAAACAATCTATTTATTTTTCTTAAATCACCATAAAGTAATATAGATCTTTAATCCCTGTATGTCCTCATGAATTGGATTTGTGCATTTGTACATTTTTGTAAAAAAATGTGGTCTTATTATAGTCACTATTAATTTGTTTATAAATATCATTGGTAAACAATAGATTTCTATGTTGGAATTGTTTAGTGACTTTGATCTGCCAGCAAGTTGTTTAGTTATATGTTATGAGTCACTTTCATTATGATCGGTAACGTCAGACTGGCCAACATAATATATTTGGTACATTTCACTAGACATGCATCATTAAGACTGAGTAAATCCCTAATCAGAATATGGCATTTAATAAACATCTGAGCCATGTGTTTTCTGTGCTCCATGTTAATGTACAAACTGAACTGGTTTTTGTTTAAATATTTTTCATTTCTGACTTCTACCTGGTAAATAAACCTGCTTTATGTACTAATCTGCACTTCGTCATCTCATTCATCATCTTAGCAGAGAGGCGGTATTCATTTATACATATATACATATATATATACACAAGTCATTTCAATTGAAAGTACTTGTGTAATGTGTAAATTAAATAGCAGGTTTTGTGCCTTTTACATAAGAAATCAAACTAAAGTTGTTACTGTAATGTTATAACAACTGGCTAGCAAGGACCTGTATCGGAGACTGACTTTCCCTATTCACTGCTGCCTTTAGCAGCTGCTTTTGCTTTTGGGTTTTAACTGTCTGCCGCTCCAGCGCTGTGTGGTCTTAAAGGAATATTGATAAATCAAAGCAATTAGTTTTTTTGGATTTAATTATAAATAAGTAATTTGAAGGAAAAGTTTGCCCTAAAAGTAACTTTTATTGATCTTCAGTGTTTTTTATTATAAAAATTATTTTGATTAGATCTTTGTTCTGTATCTCTTAAGTATAACATGTATACAGTTTAATACAGGGCTGTCCAACTGGAGGCCCGTGGGCCGAACTATGGTCCTCCAAAAGATTTTTACAGCCTACAGACTGCTCTTAGGCTCACAGACTTTACTGTATGACATCATTTTAATTGAATCCAGCCATTCAGCATGCTGTATGAGATAAAATTGGCCTACTAAATGTAATAAGTTGGGCAGCACTGGTTTAATAAATTTTACACTTTCACCACTGCATCCAAATTGTGGTGTGACCGGAATGTATTGCCAGACCGGGATATGAATAGGAGACAATCTACGAAGATATAATAGTAAAATAGTTACAGTGATAACCTGACCTTTACATGAATCTTTCTGGCTGAGGAGATTAGTTGCCTGATGATTAATCTCCGTTAGTGGTGCCAACTAAACTTCTCTGAATGCTGATTTACATTATTCCAGGTAGGAAAACATATGTTTAGCTTCAGCTTTCCAAAGACGCCTTGCGAGAAAAACGTTGGGTGACTGTGGAAAGCTGAAGCGATGCATATGTTTTCCTACCAGTGATTTACATTATTGCCAGTAGGAAAGCACTCAGGGGAGATTAGCACTGTGAGCACTGTTACAGGAGATTAATCGAAGGCTGACTAATCTCCTCATGTGATATTGCCCTTAGGCATATGGCACACTGGGAGATTTGTCACCCATTGTAGCTCAGATTGAATCACAACAGTCTCCCTTGCACTAAAGTAAATTATCCATGGGAAAAAATATTGTCGCCTGAGGCAGATTTAACCACAGGCAGCACATCACCAATGGGCCATAAGGGCAGTGGCACATGGGGATATTAGTCGGCCATGATAAATCTTCACTATTGTGGGCAACTAATCTTCCTAAAATGCCATCCCAATAATGTAAATCACCAGTGGGATGGCATAAGCGCTGCTTCGGATTTCCGAAGTCGCCAAAAGTTTTCTTGTGAGGCGACTTCGGGTGACCCAAGCAATGTGTTTACGATCCCACCAGCGATTTATATTCTTGCTGGTGGGATGGCATGTCACCCGCAATAGTGAAGATCTTGGGCAACTAATCTTCCCGTGTGCTACTGCCCTAAGCCTTAGGTTTCATGTTGAAAGACCAAATGTAAAGTTATTTATATTAACTAAAAGAAAATGTATTTAAATATATTAAATACTGACATTTAGGTGAAGTCATTTTACTACCAATCTATGCTGCTGGCAATAAATCTATAGAGTGCACTGAAATACATACCCTAGGTTCAGATTTGTATTATACAAGACCCTTCTCCTCTTATAACAGAATTAATTATCTCTGCTCATCATGCTTCGTCTCTTTTAAACCACGTCCCCTACATCTTGTTCAAACACTGTCTCCCACACTTGCTTCATAGCCTGGTGAAATATATATATATATTTATATTTCCCTTATAAGTTCTAACATTAATTTTCACTCAAGCCTCTTAAAGATTAGAGGTAAGGAGTGTAATAACAAAATCTGTTCTGTGTATTTTAACTCATAGCAACAATTTACTGATCTACTTATATAAAACACAGCTATATGGTTGCTATTAGTTACTACATGTCTTTGTGGGTTTTGGACCTTTCTTTCTTATGTTCTTTTCCTTTTGTATCATATTCCTCCAGAAGCAATATCATTTCAAAATGAATTGCTGAGTCTTATAAAAAATAGAATTTTAAGGCAGGCAATCTGGCTCCTTTTCACTGGGGGTTTGATTCATTAAAAAATTTAAATGTGATTTTTTTTTTGTAATAATTTCAGCAAAAGATCACTAGTATTTTCATTTTTCTCTGACTTTTTAAGATTTATAATTTACTTATTGTAATTAAAAAAAAAAGACTTTAAAATCTCCCATCCAGAACTTGTTGAGATGCTATTTTATTTATTTTTTCTGTTTATTTGCACCCGTTTTTACCAAAAAATGCAATCAAGATGAACTAGATAATTTTAATAAAGAGCAAAAACACAAAAAGAGGAAAAGTTGCAGTGGAGTTTTGTTATGATAAAATGAAAACCCTCAAAATTCGAATTTCAATAAATATGCCCTTTAGTCACAAAAATAACACTGAAAATAACTGAAATAACAAACAGAAATAAAGATAAAAAAAACAGCAGATGTACTTGGTGTAGATAGCGATACCATTTGTTGGATGCTGCAGATTTGAAATAGTTGCTGACTGCCAGCTCTGTTGACTTTACGTTCCCAGTTCCTTCTTTGATCCATGTTATTGGCAACACTCAGCCTGGCAAGAAAAAGAGGCCGGTGGTTTATGACATAAGAGTAGTGAACTTCCAGGATGGGGAAGCTCACCTTTGCATTAATGTTTAATATGTTACAGATGGATTCTAAACAACTTTTGAATGGTCTTTATTAATTTGCATGTTATTTTTAATGATGTAGCTTTTTCTATATCTTTCTAACCATCTGACTATGTGGCATCATTTTTTTGTTTATTCTGTTTATTTCCAGGCCCTTTACTATTCATCTTCCATTTCGAAAACTGCTGCTTGAGCTAGGGTAATTAACCCATAAAAGCCAGATAACAGTTTAAATTGCAAACCAGAGACCTTATGAAATAATTCAAAAACCACAAAAAAATGTAAATTTGTAGCCAAATGACAAAATGAATTCTGCTGTCTACGCCACTGAAAGTTAATTTGAAGGTGGACAACCTCTAGTAAGCACTACCTACCCTTTTTTACCTTAGTTCTTAAAAAAAATATACATTTATATTATTACAGGTATTGGATCTATTACCTGGAATGCTTGGGACCTGAAGTTTTTTTTGGGTAAGGGATCTTTCTGTAATTTTGATCACCATTCCTTAAGTCTGCTAAAAATAAATTGAATAGGATAAAAATAAAATAGGATCGTTTTGCCAACAATATGAATTCATGCAGCGTAGTTACCATCAAGTACAAGGCACTGTTTAATTATAATGGACAAAAATAAATTATTTTTAATATTAAAATTATTTGCTACAAATTGGATTAATGGGAGATGCCCTTCCTGTAGTTTAGAGCTAACAGTTTTCCAGATAAGGGATTCCATAGCTGTAATTTAATTCTGAACAACATTTTCCAAATTCTTCAGATCTAATGAACGTTGAGTGTTAAGAGCCCTATATATTTGTCTGGCAACGGAATATGTGTTGTAGTTTCTCAAACACAATTTAAAATGCATGTATAAAAAGTGATTACAGTGCATGAGATTATGAATATATTTTGTAGAAGCTGCTGGTTCTAAATAACAAAAATGAATTCACAAAGAAATATTCATGGTCCTTAGTTTGGCAAGCACTGCTGTAGATTACACTACTTGCATTACCCAGCATTTTATCTCTAAGTTGCCAATGAATATATAGAAAATAAATTAATAATAAAAATTACAATATTAATAGGCTTAGTTTCAGACAGGAGTCTTACAGAATTGTAAGTTTGAAGTTTAAGTTTTCTTGTCTTGTAACACATAGACACTAATTGACTAATAGCTTTTATTGTTCTAGTGCAGTATGTATGAAGTGAATGTTTGCTTAGATAGGACCACAGTCAGTGGAATGGGGGGGCACATGATTCCAATAAATTTTTCCTTTTATGAAACATATTGTAAATATGTACCTAAGTGCTACAAAACATTCAGTCATGTGTGCACATTCCCCCTTTAATGTCTAACAGGTTAATGAATACATAATCAACGACCGATGAGGGTTCTGTTAGGTCAATTCATGTATGAGAGGGTGATTTAGGCACCAAGCCTAGTATTCTAGTAGCCTATTGAATATTCGTTTTCAAACAGGTGACTAATATATCCTGCCAACTGATTGGTTGCTATTGGTTACTAGACCTGTTTCAAAGATAGCATTATCCCTAAAAGATTTGTGAGTTTTGTAGATAAGTGTAAACATATTCTGATGCGTGCAGAAGTACTGTAACCAAGATTTTAAAATACTGGACTTTACTGATTTCTTTTTTTCTTTCAAGGTTGCAGGCATCTTCTTCTGAAATAATCTAGTGCAGGGATGTCCAGTCATTAGCCTTTAACTGACGTTGACTACAAATCCTGGCACCCACAAACATCCCCCAATAACCTGTGCCACAGTTAAAAAAGGCTAGCTTGGCAATAGCATGTGCCAGGAATGGCTTTGGGGCACATACACATAGTTTACCTTGATTAGACAGTTTGCTAGCTAGTGTTTACAATGATGTATTTGGGATCAGTTACAAAACACTTTCTCTCGTATAAATTCCATCTCTGTGCCAAATTCTGCAATGGATGAATAGTTTTCATTAAATCTTAACAACAGTGAAGTGAGCGTTTCCAAATTAAGTTGATGCACGACACTGTAAGCCAAAAGCATCAACCCTGGATTGCCAAGAATCCATTTTTGGGGCTGATGGATCACATTAAGATGAAATCAAATGCAGATATACATGTACTTCCTTGGAATCAGTTTGGTTCTCAGTTATTTAGGGGCGGTTAATGGTGATTTACTATTATTGTGAGAACCTACATAAAATGTTTCAGATCACGCACCATATTTAGGCCAGATTTTCCACAGAATCCTCCACAACCCTGAAAGGGTGGTCAGACAGAACATGGATAAATCTCATTTATGTATCACTAATTTTTAGAGGCCAAAATGTGGAGCTCAATTGGTGCAAAACAACTGCTGCTTTTAACAAAACCCTTTGGGATTCATACAGTGGTAGGAATGTACCCTTCAGTGTGCTGTGATGATTATATAGCCATGGCTTGCTCCCCTTACTCTTTCTCCTTGTCATCAGCAGTATATAAACCCACTCAATGTCATCACTCTTGGGCTTAGTCACAAATTAGAATATGAAAATGTTTAACACTTGAAAACACAGATGAAAGACATCAGCATTAAAGCCACAAACAGCAGATTTACTGCAAGCTAAAATATGACAGCTTGTTTGAATGGTAGCACAGCTCAACTTATTATGGTAGATACCAACCTGCCACAGAAAAATGCCTTGTTTTATTTGAGGACATGGCACTTCTACATGCTTGAGAAGTTCAGGACCTAAGAGGATTAGCAGAAACACTGTTTATAAAGCTAAAGTTGCTTTTTGGTTTGCTACCTTGTTAAGCAAACATCAATAATTCAGCTGTTAGATCAGAATAACCCCTCAACATACCCTAAGGCAGGGATCCCCAACCTTTCTTAATCGTGAGCCACAGTCAAATGTAAAAAGAATTGGAGAGCAACACAAGCTTCATAAAAGTTCATGGATGTGCCAAATAAGGGCTAAGATTGGCTATTAGGCAGCCTCTATGCACACTATCAGCTTACAGGAGGCTTTATTTGGTAGGAAATTTTGTTTTTATTCAACCAAAACTTGCCCCCAAGTCAGGAATTCAAAAATAACTACCTGGTTTGGGGGGCACTCTGAGCAACATCCTAGGGGTTGGGGAGCAACATGTTGCCCCTGAGCCACTGGTTGGGGATCACTGCCCTAAGGGCTAAAGGCCATCCTTGACCTTGTTCTGTTCCTAATCACTACCCTATCAAACCTCCTGTCTGCTGTTGATATATGCAGCATATGCCGCAAAGCCTTAATTATTGCCACTGAGCATATGAACAAGGGCAATACAACTTGAAACAAGTATGCATGTTCTTCTTATTCTAGCCTATTCTAGTTTTCAAAAGATATGTGGCTATAACTATATATAGGACTCAAAACACCTGACACCTTCACCTGGAAATTTCATGTGACAGCAACATTGATGATACTTTGAAGAAAATAATAGGAAAGAGTTAACTATAGAATGAGGTTTATTTCTTCTCTGTGTCATGTTTGTAGGGAATAATGCTCAGCATGCTTGGTTGCCAACTGTCACTAAGTTGCATTGAGCATCTCAGAGAATTTTTCACATCAGAACATTTTGCAAACACAAGACATTTGTAGGTATAATTTCCATTTTGTATATGATGTATGGTGGGGGCAATAGACCCTAGAAATAATTTGCAATATTGGAAAACTTAATAAATATACACAGCTACAGCTTCACGTAGGACAGAAATACTTTGAGGGGCGTATTTACTAAGATTGAAGATAATTATCACCGGTGATGTTGCCCTAGCAACCAATCTTTGCTTTTGATTTTTAACTTGTAGGTAAATATTCAAATCTAACTGTTGATTGGTTGCTGTGGGCAACATCACCAGTGATATGTATCTCCAGTCTTAGTAAACACACCCCTAAGTCCCTTTTCCTATCTGTTTTTCATTCAAGGGATAGCATAGTATTTAAAGCTTAGATTTGAGGGAAATTTATCATTTTAAAGAAAGGAGTGGAACTTGAATCCTACCAGCTTGCTATAAGTTAGTAGGCAGATACCATAAAAGAACTTCATAATAAGCCAATGAAAACAGAGCTGCAGACACCAATAAGCTGCATTTAAAGGGAATGTTCTTGTGAGGTGTGTCAGAATACTCCTTTACATACACAAGGTATCATGGAAGCTTTGGAACATTGTTTCCAGTTCTGAAACCTAGGAAAAGACTATGCTTTTTGTAAATCAAGTGTGTGAATGAAAGGGTTAATTTAGTTTATACTCAGCAGATCTGCACAGAAATAAATCAGATTTCCATGATGATAAATAAGGGCACATGTGTGAGTATACAAGGTCAAGAGTTGTTATTTCTTGGACAGTTTTATGTGTACACTGCATGGTATGTTTCTATTTAATCCCAAAAATGTGCTATTTATTAGAGTTAACGTGTAATTCATCCTATCTTTTGTGTTGGACGAGGCAGACATTATCTTAAACACACAAATTCATTTATTATAGTTACATTTGGCGGCCCTTTAATGCACGTACTGTGGGATTCAGTTATTCTGGTGTGGCTAATTGAGTGAACATACGGCAGTAGGTTTAACCTTGTCACCACTACTGTAGTAGTTCTGTATCCTCAGGTACATCTATTCCATGCATTGTTTGGTCCCAGGATGGAAATGCTCCTTTCATATTGTTGAACTTTTTTACATATTTTTTTCATGATTTATTTAATAAACAATTCTATCTTCAAATGTAGATATATGGACTATGTATGGTATTATTTTAATAAATATTAAGCATTAGTTGTCTTTATGTGTAATGTATACTATGCATATTTTTCCATTGATTTCATCAATGGAGATGAGATATAAAAGATAACTTAAGAAAAGGACCCATTAGAACAAAGCTGTATCCATCCCTTGGAGGGCCTTTCTGGACTTTAATCTATACTGCTCTGATTAAATGATGGCACAAAGATATTTTTGGGAGGCAAAATGTTGTTATCTGCCTGTCACCTCTTTCCATAGAAATGTATGGGGAAATGCTGTGTCCATGGCAGACCTGGAACAGGTGGACCACTGCTCAGAAACGCCAAAGCATTTAAGCCCTAGGGATTTGCTCACTATTTGCGCAGTCATTTATTTAGACATGGTAGCACTGGAGAAAAACAAATGAACATTTTGTGAAAGTATTGACTCTCTGACTTTGTCATGTCTGGCAAATTGTGTACTTTGCGGTGTTGTTTGAGAAAATCCAGACAGCTGGTGGGGTCTTATTTATGCATGTGGCCTTTATAATAGGACTGGAATGAGCATAGACACCTTTATTCACCATTAAGTCTCAAGGATGAAAATAAATACAAATATCACTCTCTATTTATATAAAAAGAAAAACTACTGCACTCACAGGAATTTCTCAAAAAGAAAAGTGTATTATTTACAAAACTTCGAGCATCACCTGTGCTCTGAGTTCCCGTGAGTGCGGTATTTTTTACTTAATAATTTTCTTTATCTGCACTTGGGACAGTTGGCCCTACAGTTAAAGGTAGTGCTCCTCTTTGTTCTGCTTCAGAAGGAGGCAGGGTACAGTCCTGGGTACAGTCCAAACAAAGGAGTAGATCCAGTAGAAAAAGAAATCCGCACTCACAGGTCTTAGTAGAAGTTGGTATTGTTTTATTGTGGTGAGACTGATGCTTTGGCTACATCAGCAGCCTTTCTCAAACACACAATACACATTTAAACTGTTAGTGGCGGTAAGAGCAGTGAAAGAGCAGTGAAAGAGCAGTGAAAGAGCAGTATGCTCCATCGGGTAATCCTAAATAGAAAACTGACATTTTAAAATTAGGACCTTGCATAATCTGGTAGCACCCTGGTCATTCGCTCTGTTGGTGTGCTGAAAACCTATGGATTGTATATATATATATGTATATATAAGAGAGTCCACACGACAGCACCACACTCCAAAGATTTCTACCATGTAGCTGCCTCTGTGCATGGAATACCATATAGATACCGAATCAAACACAACCAGCACCAAAGGTCTTGTGCTTCAAACAACAACAACAGGTTGTACATGCAATTATAATACACTAATATTTATTTGAACCACAAGACCCTTGGTGCTGGTTGTGTTTGATTTGGTATATATATATATATATATATATATATTTGCTTGTAAACAGGCACTCACGTCAAAGATAGAATAGCGATGCCTGGGTGCAGTCCCAATGGGTTTAGGAAAAATAGCAAGTAAAGATGTCCCGCACTCACAGGTCTTAAGTGAAATAAAGGTGTTTATTCAATAGATGTGGATTGAATAAACACCTTTATTTCACTTAAGACCTGTGAGTGCGGGACATCTTTACTTGCTATATATATATATATATAAATATATATTCCAGTTTGGTAAGATTCTTTAATAGGTCACTTAATATGATATTAACTATCTGTTGGTTAAGTATTTATTCTCTGAGTATAGTTTTCCTTTAATAACCTCTTTTTGCCCCCTTATATTCTTGCCTTTAGTCTTCCATGCTTAAAGAGAAAGTCTTTCTAGAAAATATACTTTTACTATCTTATAAATAAATTGCTATTTTTTCATCAAATGTGAAATATTTTTTTCTTTTTTGCCTATAACTTTTCTCCACCGTGGATATTATATCCATTTTAGATAAATACTAGTAGCCGGAAGTGGATTGTTGAACTATAATTATTCTGATTTTTGTAAACCCTTCCGGTCCTTACCTATTTGTCTACTAGCCTTGTCAGTCAACTATTACCATAGGAAAAAAATATAAAAGAAACATGATGAGTAGTCTGAAAGTTATGACCTTCCCCTTGTTACATAGCCAGTTACTAATATCCTTTGTTTGATTGGACTCATATATATTTCTGAAGCATAATGGTCTTACCTGTCCTAATCCATTTTAGAATATATAAAATAGAATAGCTTAGTACAAAGATTAGGAAAAATAGAAAGTGTTCTGGCCAAGAATTTGTTAGAATATGCAGAAAAGGCTGCCAAAGCAAATGTCTTTTCTAATTCCACCAGATCAACATATATTTCATCGGAAAAAAAATAAATCTTGAGATAAAAAATAACAGTTTTCAATTTGTATATTTCACTCAACCCCACCCACACACTCACAACCACACAATTCATCTTGTTGAATGATAGAATAATGGACTTTCGCGGGCTGTGTGTTTCTATAGCCACCTGTGCATGGGATCTTTTTGCTACTGACATAGATTTGGCTTAGGCGTTAAGAAGTGTTCCAGCTCGACTGTAACTTCCCCAGAGATCTGCTTACTTAGATAAAACGTAAATAAAGTGCTGTAGCCTTGAACTGCCATCTTTTTCTAATGTTTCTGCTCTCCTGTACATGAACCATATTTTGCTAAAAATCATATCAAGGATTCTAAACCCCCCTGTTGGAATACAGTGACACTCTAACCGTATGCAATTCCTCAGAAGCAGAGAGGGCAATTGGGCAAGAGTTATATTTTATAGTCCTTCATTGTTGGACCGAAGTAGATTATTATTTGGAAATGTTTTTAATAAAAGACAATTAGTTGAAGGTGAGAAGGCAGAGAGATTTGCATTTTTCCAGGGGTGACGCTGACTTAAATTGAGTTCACTGTCAAATTCTTCTCTGACTTCTGTTGGCCTTTACTTGCCCATCATTCAGACTCACAATATAGGGACAGGCTGCAACAAGGCCCTGTACTTAGTGCCCACCCCATGGCAGACAGTAGTTGCAGATTGCAGCCAGATGCAAATGCTTTCTAGTTGAGTGCAAAGAGGTATGTTTTAGTGACCCCTAGTATACTTATTGTAATGTTTGTGCTCTCTGTTTGTATTTTACTGCATTGTTAAAATGTACTGCACTGTGTATACCCTATGGTCTCTACAAGCTCTACAATGTATAATTGTATGGCCGTTTAGGAATCCCTAGTTAGACCTTGTCCTATACTTTGTTATAGAGAGCCACAATTGCAGAATAAAAAGTGAAAAAGGAAAGGTACAGTGGAGCTGTAGAGAACAGAACTATCATGTGGGGAGCCAGAATGCTGCCTTCACTATATTATTGTGGTTTTGCTATTTCCACTAATTAAAGGAACGTGCAGTGATGAAAAGATAATGTATGAACTTTACTTTCTTTGAAAGTCAAATAATGAAAACGTATATGTGTTCTAGATGATCTCTTATTTGAAGCCTATGTGCAGGACCAATCATTTCAGATTATAATTGGGGAATCTTGGCAACTGGCCTTGCCTTATTATCATTCCTAACATCACCAACCAAAATGTAAAAAATATTCCTTTTGATTACTTCGAATCATCTGGAAGCAATTTTGCATTTGGCGTATCTTTACCTTTTCGCCTTACTAAAATCTGTTTTTCAAATCTCCTGTACTGCCAACTATTTCTTATGTTATGTACTTTTCCAGCTTTGGGGAAGGCCCTCACTGATTTTTATATGGGGTCTCTATATGTATGAAATAAAAACAGAGATGCAGAAAGCTATGAAATAGAAAAGTCCCCCAAATATGCAACAAAATAAAACACACACCTACATGCCCTTTTTAAACCCTTTACAGAAACTTGGGATGCTGGCACTTTGGTACCATATATGTCAGCTCCATATATTTTACCATGTGTGTCATGGAAAGGGTTACATGCTGCTACCAGAAATTGAAAGAAAAGATATATAGTATATTGTAGAATATGTCATATTCACCAGATGACAGATCATTCTAAGGAATGGTTAATCCAGAACACCTTTAATAATGTACTGCTTATACTTGAGTATAAGCCTAGTGTTTCAGCACCCAAAATGTGCTGAAAAAGTCAGTGCCATGGACTCTAGACTAGAACCCTCTCTCCTTTGTGTGCAAATTAGGCAACCAGACCCTCCAGTGCCCTGGCCTAGGCTCCCACTAGCAATACTTATTTCCCCTTACATCTCTGCTGCCAGTTTGCCAATGTGCAATGAGTGCGGGGTAGTACTCATATTGTTTTTGTTGACCTTCTTCTCCGCTTAAAGAGCTAGTTTACTGTTTTTCTTTGAAATAAATATTGAAAAACATATACCCCACTGATGCCTCAATTAATGTGATTTTATTGGTATTTATTTTGATTATTAAAACTTAGCAGTAGCTGCTGCATTTCCCGCCCTAGGCTTATACTCGAGTCAATACGTTTTTCCAGTTTTCTTAGGTAAAATTAGATACCTCGGCTTATATTCGGATCGAGTATATACGGCATATAATCTAGTAATTAGTAATAACCTATGTCTCTTCTTATTAATACTATGGGGCTGATTTACTAACCCACGAATCCGACCCGAATTGGAAAAGTTCCAACTTGAAAACGAACATTTTGCGACTTTTTCGTATGTTTTGCGATTTTTTCGGATTCTTTACGAATTTTTCGTTACCAATACGATTTTTGCGTAAAAACGCGAGTTTTTCGTATCCATTACGAAAGTTGCGCATTTTTCGTAGCGTTAAAACTTACGTGAAAAGTTGCGCATTTTTCGTAGCGTTAAAACTTAACGCTACGAAAAATGCGCAACTTTTTGCGTAAGTTTTAACGCTACGAAAAATGTGCAACTTTTTACGCAACTTTCGTAATGGATACGAAAACTCGTGTTTTTACGCAAAAATCGTATTGGTAACGAAAAATTCATAAAGAATCCGAAAAAATGGCAAAACATACGAAAAAATCACAAAATACCGATCATTACGAAAAAAACGCAATCGGACTCCATTCGACCCGTTCGTGGGTAAGTAAATCAGCCCCCTTGAGTCAGAGAAGCACTAAAAATTTTGATCTAATTTATACTCACTCTAATTATTATTTGCTACTTCATATGGATGCTTTTATTACTTTCCTACACTGGACAGAAGCCCTTTGCCTTCAGTGAAGGGCCAATGTCGTATCAGTGCCTCTGATGTAATTCTAGTGGCAGAACTGGATTCCAGAAATTTGCAACTTGTGCAGATGTTGGTGAACTTTTAGGGGGCTCTGAAGCTTGTAGTTTAACTGTATATGGAAGGCTGGAGGTTGTCAACTCCTGCTATAGGCTATCAAGTTATTAGTTTGTTTATTTTATTTAACCTGTAGCTAACCTGTAATTGCTTTTTTAAAAAAATAAATAAAAAATAGATGAGGAAACGTAGTCTGAGGAAAGTGGATCCCCTCTCATGTGCTCATGTGTAGTTCCATTGACACACATGGCACTGGCCTGTGTGGAGCTACACAAAGCAGATTTTGGCACAAAAAAGCATACATTTGCGTTTCTGCACCGATATCCACTCCACACTCCACACAGTCTGATACTGGAAAATGGAACTACAGGAAGGCGGGTTCCTCCAGCCTAGCCCTGTTTAGTTTAATGAAATCTTACATGCCTGAATCAGCATTTCTAGTACAGCCAATGTGGACCTGTAAGAACATAGTTGTTAGACTTGCCCTTTGGGCTCATTAGCAGTGCATGCTGTTTAATGATATCCTCACAGGTGCATGAGTAGGTGGATGGGAAGGGCTGGTCGTTCCACCTGTTCTGCTGTGTGGGTAACCACAGAACATCAACATGGTTATTTTAACATAGTATCACATTCTCAAAAGAAAGGATAAAAAATGACATTTACTTATGAGGCATCCCATACACGGAAAGGCTTGTTTAAAAATTCAAGTGCAATATCAGATACAAATTGACACATTTTTACCCACAATGAAGCATTTTCTCTAGAACTCCTGCAGATACCAACTACCTGTAAATACTGTGGCAATTTTGGCATAATGCACTAATGAGGACTTGGTGTGCAAGTTTTGGGGCAAGTTTATCTTATAATGGCATTAGAATGTGATTCACTGACCACAACTTCCCATTAAGGCAGCCCTGGAAGAAATACTTCCTCAAGGCAGGTGCTATATCCATGGCTTCCTTGTGTTTATGCCCCTTGTAATTTGCAGCTTGTGTGCCAGACTGACCAGACTGATCTGGGACACTGGTACAGTGGTACTGGTGCATAGGTGCTAGGACCTTTGTTCATAGGTGCCTTACAGCACAGTAAGATCAAAGTGCTCCACCACTTCCTTGCATGTTCTGGATGGTGTCTTTTTTTTACAACAAAAATCAGGACCTTATATGGGTATTTCACCTTTAAATTACCTTTTAGTATTTTATAGAATTGTCAGTCCTTAGCAACTTTTCAAATGATCTTCATTTTTTATTTTTTAAATTATTTACCTTCTTTTTCTGACTTTTTCTAGCTTTCAAAAGTAGGTCATTGACCCTGGCAGCCCATAAACGATTTATCTGCGAGGCTATACTCTTATTTTTATGGTTAGTTTTTATTACTTATCTTTCTATTCATATTCCAGTCTCTCATTCAAACCACTCCTGGTTGCTAGGTTACATTGGAGCCTAGCAACCAGATATCTGCTAAAATTCCAAACCGGAGAGGTGCAGAACAAAAAAAGCCAAATAATTGAAAAAATAAAAAATGAAGACCCACAGCAAATTTCCTTAGAATAGCACTCTCTACATTATACTAAAAGTTCATTTAAAGCTTACAAGATCCAACAAAACTGCCCCTTAATGTTTCTTGTAAATAGAATACTTTCTCAAGATTTCTCCAGCATTTGGAGTTGCAATACTAATAAAGGCTATGGTAAGCTTGAGCAGGGTCGGACTGGGCCGCCGGGACACCGGGAAAAGTCCCGGTGGGCCCCGGCCCTAGTGGGCCCCGGCGGCCCAGTCCGACCTTTGCCGGTGCTCCCCCTACTGACTGTTCCTCCCCTGACGCGTTCAATTTATACGCGCTTGGGGAGGACGTCGGGTGGGGGTCCTACGGGGGGGTTAGGGGGGCCCCTGGGGGGGTAGGAGACACGGCTGGCTGGGACACCTGCAGGGCCCCTGGGGTGGGAGCCCCGGTGGGCCCTGCACACCCCAGTCCGATCCTGACCTTGAGCAATGTGACAAAAATACAAAAGAGAAAATGTAAGCAAAAAATGTTCTGCCACATTTTTCATGCGTGAACTTCACTGGGACAATTTGCAAAGAATTTTTTAAATTTTGATAAATTTTTCCCTTTGGACTATACCTTAAAAGAGATTTTGTAGAAAGCATATTATTTTTATTTAAATATACATATGGTTTCATTTTGCTGAGCTTTTGGGGGCAGGTAATGAATATCTGTTATCTAACGTTTCATTGAACACTATAGGCTCTATTTAAGCAATAGATAAAAGATGGCTGATCACAGCAGAGCTGATAGCAAACACACTGCAATAAAAACAGGCTTGTACTTCAAAGAAATCATTGTTTACAACATAGAAAGAACTGGTATGTCAATTCAAATGAATATTTTTCATTTTTAGGTGTCCAGCGATGTAAACAGAGGGCTTTAGAAAGGATCACTGTAACTGAATGCTCTTTTATAACACTTTGTTATAATTATTGGTAGAATTTCACTAAGATGGCATGACAGAGTTCATGTTTTTCAGAGAAGGGACATGAAATGTAACCATTACACTTAAAAGGGCAGCATGCCCCCTTTTTCAACATGAGGTCTGTGAATAAGGTTTGGGCTGAACAAACCTTTTGCCTCTTGCTTGAATTAGAAAATAACTATGAATTTTGCACTAAAGAGGGCAAATTCTGAAATTGAAAGTAAAGTCACATTCTAATTCTTGCTCATACAAGCCCAATAAAAACAAACCAGCAGTCCACTAAGAAAGCAATTTATATAAATAAACCCTTCTCTTTACCAAGCTGCAGCGTGTTGGACTGTGAGATAAAGTGCAGCTCATTATATAGAAGCTGATTTATGTTGGTTATAAGAACTGGATGCAGAATGTCATTTTACTCATTTAGTGAAGAAATAACAAAAATCTTATATATCTCCTAATTACATATCAGCCAAAAAGCAATATTTTAGGGAGCATCATAAAGATGAAGATGTAAATACCTGGTGGCAAGGGTGAATATGCTCATATTGCTAAAGAATATTACTGGTAATAATATTGTTTGTATACTGTATATATATTTATATATATAGTGAATAAAGTACCTCCTTTTGTAAAATAAAAGAATATTATATATTGTATCACTGAGGTGTTCTGGCAAAAGGCATTTATACAGGCCATCAAACTCCGAGGTAACTTCTAATATCCTCATATTTCTCAACAGGGGGTACTTTATTTATTATAACATATACTGTACATGTTAGTAATGTGACAGAAATTATATCACTAAGCACCGATTATAACTGATGACATCACTAAGCACCGTTTATAAGGACAGAATTTACAGGATATTCATGGCTCTTGTGTATTTGAGATTGGTGGCAGGCTTTATTATGAATTGGATTTGGGATCATTTCTAATTCTAGGCCCAACTATAACGTCAGAGTGCCTTGTGTTTGCATTTTATTTAATATTTCATTATTTCAGCTGTCTAAAATGGATAAAACTCCATGCTGTCAAGGTTAATTTCATGTTGGAAAAAGAGATAATTGCCTTCGATTTAAGAAGACAATTATCCTAAAGGCAACCGAGTTTAAAGCGTTTCACTTCACAAGTGGCCTGTCCCAGTGACATGAAAATGGGAAACAGCAACAAGGGGAGAAGAGGCCTTCTTAAGGGTGAGGCCATTAAAGGAACAGTCTCCATGTGCATTTTGCATTGCCAAAATGACGTGTGATGTTTTACAGTGTTAAAGCTTTTGAACCTGTCAGACATATGGATGAACACTTCCAGGCTATTATTGCTTTGGTGTTAGGAAGAGATGTATTAATTACTGCCCAGGGCAGTCTGTTTTACAAAGCTGGAGTTCAAAGGGTAGTATACTGAATGCAGGCTGCAAAGTTTGAGAACTAGTCACTGAGTTAAAAACAAGGAAAAAATAATAGATCATAAAACCTGCTTCTTTCACTAAATCTTTTCACTTATTAGATATTTGTTTAGTGAAACACACTACATTCCGCTTTATATGTTACTAGCCTCTACAGCCGTGAGGTACCAAGAATCCATTTTAAGACTATGGGAAAACCACAAAAACATTAGGAGACACTGCATGCTGGTGGGACATTTTATGGCTTTACAGCAGTGTGTGCCGAGGAAAGATTGGTGCATTTGTTTTTTATTCTGCACAACTGAAGAACAAATTAGTGTCACATTTTGAATCCACTGTCATTATAGATGTCAAATAATCCCTTATCAATATAGTGATCTCCTAGCATTTCTGATATGTTATAATGAGTTTTTCTCCATATATAAAGAGACAAAACTGCAACAAATCTGAAAGAAAAAATATGCCATCTAAAAGCTGTCGAGATCATGTAGAAGTCAATGGTAGGTGTCCTTTTACAACTGGAAGATCGTTTTTTGCTTTGTGGTTTTAGTTTCATGGTTTTCCCATGCCATTTTTTGTTGCTTTTTTCCAAATCAGATCTTTTAATAAATGACTAAACATTTATGGTTTTTGTGCAAATGAGTTTAGTCGTGGTTTCAAAAACTCTAAAACCACAAGAATCCAACCCAAAAATCTACCCCTTAGTATGAAGTAAAATTATGTTAAAAAATATCCAGGATTGGATTATAATACTGGGTAACGTTGTCCATACACCTTTATGAACAGCTTGTTTGGCAAGGTCATCAAATGAGCAGATCTCAGCTTGATATAGCCACCTGTACTGGCTGAAATTGGAAGAGCCAAACGATTGTGGCAATGTGGGCCATAGGGTGAACACAGTAATAGCGAGCCTATGCTATCCTTATTCCAATTGGATTTGTAAACCTGTCCAATAGATATCTGTCCCATTTTTGAATAGGCTGTCTCACAGGACCCATACATTTAATCTACTGACTTGGTCTGTAAATAAAGAGAATTGTACTATCACATTTAAAAGTGACTTCTCTGACCTTAAAAGGTTACTTGAAATTAGAAATGAAAAAATAACTCTGTGGAAAGAGGAATATGCAGATACCATATTTTGAAGGACACTTGGTGTTCCTGCCAAACGAAATTACACTCCATATAGGGCAATTTCTCCACATGACTATTCCATTTCCAACGGTGACCTTGTCTTGTAAAATCAGGCTGCTTGAGGGTTTAACTGCTTTTGACTTTACATACACATACATATTCCAGTGTGACTTCTTTTCAGGAAAGTATTTAACACTGAGGGAATGACATGCTATCAAACTGAGCAAAAATCCAAAAGTAGAAAGAAAATTCTTATTTAAATGACACATAATTATATACGGTGATTGTACAAATTTAGCAACTAATTGATAAACTAAAACAAACATAGAAACTTTTCAAACAAGTGGTTTTAAGCAATTCTAACTTTAAAAATATTTTAGCCTAAATAATTAAAAGCCCCATGAGAATTATGGATTAAAAATGTATCAAATGGTAGAAACCTTGCCTGGAGCATTTAGATTTTATAGGTACATAACAATATAGGTACTTTAGAGGTCATTTACAAACTAGACCACAATGTCAGGGCTGTATTTAGGTCCAGTGCCACCCTAGAAACTGTGCCGAAATGCCCCCCTTTCATTGTGGAAGTGATTTCAAGTGCAGTGTGTGCATGACGTCACTTCTAATTTGCACACTAGTTTCTACTATTTAGGAATAGCTGCCGGTCTCTGCATTCTATTTTGTAAAGCAGAGACCTGCTGCTTTCTAGATAAATACTGCTGAGCGGTGAGGGAGAGAAGGCATATAGGATTTTTAATCCAGTGCTCAGTCCAGAGTGCAGCACATGAGTTGTGCCTCTAAGCACGCTAGCATTTGTGTCCCAGAGATCAGTAAATTACCCTCTTATCTATGATTGCCATTTATTACAATTAAGAGAACAGGTAAGTGCTGTGACAGACGGGGAGATTACACGCCATAAAACAAATCTGCCTTGTCGCAGGCGACTAATCTCCCCGAAATGCCATCCGACCGTCGAGAATGTAAATTGCCTGTGGGATGGCATACACAGCCCGACAATTTGCCGAAATCGCTGAAGTTGCCTTGAGAGGAAACTTTGGCAATTTCGCGCAGCATATGCCATCCCACCGGCGATTTACATCCTTGCCGGTGGGATGGCAGTTCAGGGAGATTAGGTGCCCACGACAAGGTAAATTTGTTGCGCAGGGAATATTTTCCCCTTCTGTCACAGCCCTAACTGAGAAGTAAAATCAGCCAACACAAAGTCCCCTGGAACACTGCTCAGGTCTCCTCTGCATATATACATGTTGATGAGTGTTTTGTGGTTTACGACATCAACCTCTATAAACTCAATTGCGAAATAATCATAGAATTTAACTAGGAATGGGAATGTCCCATTTCAGCTAGATGAGTTGCAGTCCTTAATATCTTCTATCACCATTTTCTAATGCAGTTGCAATACCCATCCTCTAATTTATCTCCTGATAGTTTCTATTTAGATCTATCTAAGTTTTAGTGGCTTCTGTTAGAGAAATGATATTACTAGTATCCAGCAAACAGCACAGAAGTTAACCGTAAGTCCTGACACTGGTTAACTTAATTTTGGGTTTGATTTAGTCCAGACAGGGTAGCAGTAACAAATACTGGGGTGTTTGGGCTCAAAGTAGAAGGTTGGTCTTCATGTGAAATAGTAGGTGCAAATGTAGAGTCTGATTGCCACTCTAAAATACAATATTAAGGTATGTAAGAAAAATTCACCTATATGTTACAGGTGTCTGGTGCTAGGTGGAACTCTTTGTCCTGGAAAAAGTGAATAAAATGCTGCACCTTCCACCCATTTCCTAGACCACACAATAAAGCTTAAAACGTGGGGCCTTTATTATCTTCTCATTTTAGAAAGAACCAGTCCTGTTGCTGGAGGCCAGCACAAACACTACACAAACACTCTAGTTCTAGTTCAAGTTCTTGGTTCCCTGTCAGCTAAACTCCCAACCACAGTGCTGAAAGTAAATAAGGAATGGCTTATACCAAATCTAAGACTCTAGAAGAATTACTCCCTATTTCACCAGACTCCCACATTTGGAAATGACATACAAGTATTACACAAAACAATGCAATTGGCTAATGGCCAGTTTCTATGTGTCTAGTCTGGGGGCCTATTTGCCACATATTACATAGGTTGGGCCCATGTATGGCCACTCTAAAATGTATTACTACTACATACTGTATATTATGACTTAAATAAATGAAAACCTTCATATACTTATAGGAATATATTGTACTGAATATAGTCAGATATAAGTCAGTATGTTATGGGAAAGACTCTCAAACACAAATATTTCTGGAAATGATTTGAAGAAAGTTAATGTAAATAGCTCTGGCTTTCAAATTTATGGGTTATTTTTTCCAGGATCTGACTCCAAGTTTAACGGATAAGCACATAGTTTTGCCAGATTTTCATTTTAGTGGTTGGTGCTGTCTTCTGGCTCCTGAACTATGGGTACAGTTCTTTTAGGTAAATGTACTGTATATGTTACATTGTAAAGTGGGAAAGGCAGGCAAATCTCCTAGCCTAGAACATTAATAAAGGCTTTGCAGAAATTAGTGGTTGTTTGGATTGATGACCCTTGCATTTGTAATCCTGTTGGCCTGCAATTACCCAGGAGATAAACAGGATGATAGCCCTTATGGTGTTTGCCCTTACTCATAGTATACAAAGATTTTGTCATTTTATTTAAAGGAGAGGGAAAGGTGAAATCACAGGGGTGTGGCAAATGCCAGACACCCCCCAGTGATTATAATCAATTACTTGATACTTTTGAATGAACAGCACATCACAATCTTCCAGTTTCTTATTTTTTTTTATTGGTGAGTGCACTTATGAGAACTTTATGCAAAAAGCTGGCCTTTCAACCTGAGTGTGCATGTGTTGGCCCAGGGGCATTAAAGATCGAAGAAGTAGATGATTGCTCCATGGTGCTCACTCAGAAGTGCCCTGGGCTGGTGCAATTTTCTAACAGGAGCAGCAGTCTGTGGTATCAGGTAATTGAATATTATCACTTACCCCCCAGTGATTTCATCTTTCCCTCTCATTTAATGTTTATATGCTGCCTGGCTGATTAAGAATATACATTTAGGCACTATTTACTATTGTGCCATGTAATTGCTTCTTCACGCAAGTGCCCAGTTACAATCCGCCCAAAAGATTGAAAAAGTCCAAGCAACTGCATTCAAAATCAGAAGGCCACAAAACTTAAGGTCAAGTGATATAATTAGAATAGCAACATGAGTATGCAACATGTGACCCTCCAGCTGCTACTTGTAGCATTTCCTTTTCAAACTGCTCTGGCTGCTAAAAGGTAATGGCGGATATAGTCCAATTAAAGTTAAAACCACCCATTTCCATTTTCTATAATGTAGATAGTTTATAGTTGAAAATTTAAAAGCTGCAGACATTGGTTGAGGCCAACAGATGGCAGGCTAAGGCAAGCAGCAACACTTTGCAAATTATTTTATGAAAACAAAAGACTTTTAAAATGAAAATGTTAAAAAAATAGAAAGTAATTAAGACCCTTCTTATTGTTCTGTAAACTAGTAATGGAAAACAATGGCAGAATAGGGGAGTATAGAAATGTTTCTGATTGATGCATCATAAACTTTTGTGCATATCTAAAGGGATTATTTACCTCAGTGTTAGAAATGCATTTTTTTATTTCAGTTTATTTACTTATTTGCAGCTCATGATGTTATTATGTTCCTTTGGATAATGCTTTTGTCTCTAAAGGCTAAAACATCATAGTTTGAGTTTGACCATCCTGAGTACTACAGTGAGTGATTACAAGCATAAGGGCCAAACTGTAAAAATGGAACTGTAAGATGGCTTATAAATGTCTATAAACTCAAATGCACAGAAAAAGGAGAGGGTCTTTCAGCTCAGGAAAGAGTATTGATTCTGATTGGAAGGTCCCTTCAAGGCATTGCAGAGGAAATGCAGCTGAGGAGTACATGCACATAGTATCTCCAGGGCTGATAGGGGACAATAATTCTCCTTGCATTATAGTCCTGGGGTTTTGAGAAGTTGTAGGAACCACATCTAGGGTAATGCTCCATAGCTTGCCTAATCTTACTTTCCCATCAACTGTTTTGTACGAAGATGGCTGGTACACGTTCTGTTTTATAAGGTGCTAAGAATGTCCTTTGTATCCTTAAGAGAAAGGAGAAAAGTGGTCAGTGACAGTGGTTTTGTTGGAGATAGCTAGTCTGTATCTGTGCATTTTAGTGGAGCATCGGTGCATGGGTGTTTGAGACAATGAAAAAGAAAGGAAAACTTAGTGTTCACATAAAAATATGGTTATGAAAACAGTGTGAGGAAGATGAAGAGTTACAGGAGAATTATGAATTGCCTCTTGTCCATGGTACTGAATTTTAAAAATTCTGTTTGTGTGGGTGGAGTGGGTGAGTCAGCCACAAAAGTCTAGACATATTAGTTTTTTTAAATTAATGCATTTACAAAAGTAAAGATTCCCTCTCTGAACTTACTTAAAGCCACTACTTGATTTATAACAATAATTTTTAGTTTTTAATTTTGGTCTTGCTTGGCATGAAGTCAAATAAATCCTTCTGTTTCTATTAAAAAAGGGAGTCTCTTGCAGCCCGTACACCTTCTCCCCACTTGTGCTAGTAATAATGAGTATTCTGCTGCTTCCCAGGCACTTGTAGCAGCTGATGTGGGTCGATGTTAAAGCAGGCAAGAGTGGTCTTAGCCCACCCACCCCCCAAGACATGTGCCTCTCCACCAACCAATAGTTCTGCCCCAGGGTCCCTGACCCAAAACCCAATACAGGCTTACACTTTATAAAGCCTTTTTATAGTTTGAGGTACCTCACACTTTCATTATACGTGTACTTATACCACTGTATTACTTTGCATAAATGTATCATTTAAATGAATCACTTCTAATAGAACAGTCAGTAGCACTGTTGAGGTACTTCACTCTCCTTCAAGTTAATTTAGTCCATTACGTTACTGAGCTGGCATTCTTTCAATTTAAGTTCATGTTCTAAAGCTGTTTAATGACTTTCCTAATATAGTCTACTGTATGCCTCCACTAAATATGTTTACTACTATTTTCCTACGTTCTAGTGGTTTAGCTAACGATGAAACTTTTTATGTGACAATAATATTTGTAAATCTTTTGCATCATAAAATGTCAATCTGGAACCACAGGAACTGTAGGCATTGCCTATATATCACATGCTGTGAGTTTATACCACTCTGACATGGGCTTTAGGAGCTGTCTGTGCTGCTGAGTCTTTGACGTTTGCTGGAAGGACCTCAAACCTCTCTACATTTGGCTAAACAATGTATATAACTACAACAAAATAAAATGCAGATTCCTTTCACTTAACATATCATTCAGAAAAGACAAATAATTAGCTGGCTACTTTCTAACATTTGTCTATTGTTGGTTATACATAATTTGAATAATCAACCACAAAATAACCCCATTTAAACCACAGCCTTGCTCTCTGTCTGCCAAAATGTGCGCTTTCCTCACAGAACATTAAGCTTGACAAGAAAAGATCAGAAGACAGTTGGAAATGTTTAATTTAAGATATATTTCAAGCTGTCAATCTTGTAATCATTTTACTGCCTGAGGCTGATATGATTTCAATGAAAAATAAATAGAGAGAGTGATTTAGAATTATTTTGTTCCAAACACTGGTCTCCAGCTCAAATTTATGCTATGCATGTTTTGTTCTAACAATGTAATAAAGGTGACCATAAACTGTATGACTGCTCTGGCTAAAATATAAGCCACTTTTTCCTGTAAGTTACTGACTTTATTAGTGGACATTAGAGATCTGCTTCCCTGGATTTTTTTTACACAGGCTTTTGCAAAGAATGTGTAGCAGAATGTGTAGCAGTAAGAATGACAACTATGACATCTAGTGATGCTAGCGTCATGTCTAGCACCACTAATAAAATCAGAAACGTAACCACCATGCTGCCTGCACAGAGCCACCATGCCCCCAACGGCTTAGAGTGATAGTCTGCAGGCCAGGGGTATGCAAGCTTTGGCATCACAGGTGTTGCAGAGCTACAGATGTCTGTCAGAAGGCAGATGGGAGTTGAAATTCTGTAACATCTATAGGGCCTGATTCACTAAAGGGCGATAAAACGTGCGCTATTTATAGCGTGCGGTAAAAATTTTATCGCATCTTAATTTCCGCTACTTTTCGCACGATTCACTATAAGCATAGTTGCGCTATTTTACGCGCAGTATTTCATGCAATATTTTTGTCGCGATAAATAGCGTGCGCGGTATTTTTCGCATGCACGCTATTTATCGCATGCGCTAATTGTTGCGCCATTACGTACATGACAATCGGCAGCATAAAACTGGCGACATTTTGCCCTGGGAGAGTACAGAATGCTAGAGAGGTGCTGTATAAATGTTTATTTGCAAAAAACCCCCCAAAAAACCAATAAAAATATAAGTAAGAAAAAAAAAGAAGTGCTAGAGTTATCACACTCGTCAGAAAATACGCTACGTACTAATTTTGAAAGATCCCCGAAACGGCAAAAATGTTGTGCGGGCAAAAAATTTGTTGCCCGCGACTATTATTTTTTGAAGCCTGTGTCAATTTTTGGACGTGCGGGAATTTTCAAAATTATACTTGAATAAATAGCACTGCAAAGTCCATATTTTATTGGCAAAAGCTCATTTACTGTACCTTTCTATAATTATTATACCTAGTAATTATTATTTTGTGCGACTAAATAGTTACCACTATTGTACTGTATAATATCGCGACTAAATATTTACCACTATTTCTCTGTATAGTTTGGCGACTAAATATTTACCACTATTGCACTGTATATTTTGGCGACTAAATATTTACCACTATTGTACTGTATATTTTGGCGACTAAATTTTTACCACTATTGTACTGTATAATAGTAGCGAAATTCCATACATGCCAAGACTTTAGTAAAATTTAGTAAAAAGACCCATACTTGAATAAATAACACTGTAAGTCCATATTTTATTGGCAAAAACTCATTTACTGTACTTTTCTATAATTTTTCGCCTGCCTGTAGTAGGTGTTAATTTTCGCATAGCCGAATGCGATATTTAGCGCGCCTAAGTTATAGGGAATCATGCGATCGTATTGTTTTCAGCACGGAAATTAACGCATGCGTTAAAACTAGCGAAAATGGCGACTTAACGCACGCGATAATACTATGGTGAATCGCGCGCTAATTATCGTGACTTATTTAACGCAAAAAAGCGTGCGATAATTTTTATCGCACTTTAGTGAATCGGGTCCATAGTATCTTATTGCAGCCAAAACCTTGTTCTACATGTGTGATTTTTATCGTTGTGTCTCAGTCATACCATGACTCTCTTTCCCTTATATTGAGCTTTGATCCATAGATTGTCAGCTATCTTCCATCACTTGTCCACTATCCCTCCTCAGTGGATTGCCTGCTCTTCTCTAAATGTTTAGATAACATTCGTTCTACTGTAAATGAAGTATACTACAGCATACAACATGATGCTAATTAGCCTTCCTATGCATAAGAATAGGGCAGATATATATAGAAATGTCAAGTACTAGAGTTTTGTATGTGTATTTTTCGTTTTTCTTTTAATAAAACTAAAAGATTATGCAGACCCAGTGCCTTCTGGAGGGGTCAGTGGAAGTCCTATTATTATGCTGTATCAATATAGGTGCATAACACATAAAGGGGCCATTTACCAATAACCTAGAAGTAAGTGCTACTGCTAAAGCCCAAAAATAAAGAAGCTTTGAGCCTACATATTTCTGTAGTTTTTAATAATGATATTAACTGAAACACCAGACCTCTACAAATGACTTGAGGACTAATTCAACTGCATTCTAGCTGCTTACAGAAAATCTATTTTTCTTATCATAATGTCAGTGTTTCTCATCAGATTTGTTTGTACACATTTTATTTATTTCTTTAGTTTTCTATATTATATATTTTTAAATATGGGCCCTTAAAGGACATGTAAACCCCACACACAAAAATCTAATCAGTGAACAGCCTCTTTGCAATCTTTCAATACCTGCCACACTGGTTGTCCAGAGGTTAATAGTAAGGCTGCAACATCCCCTTAATCACTTAGATTTCCTTCTCCTCCTGTAACTCACTCGGCCTCCTCCCTCTGGAATTTGCTTTGGCTGTTGGCTTGTGGGCATGCTCAGTTGTTCTAAGCTCAGATTACTAAACACGCCCCCCAGTCTAGCAGCCAGTAAAGAGATGGCATTGCTGGTTCCAATAGAAACTCAGCTCTAGCTGTCTACTTCAATTTTTTTCCCCTGAGCTCAGCTTTAATATTACAGTGCTCAAACAAAAACTTTTATCAAAGACAGTTGTGCCTGTGTGAGCCTGTATTCTTGATGAAATGTATGTTGAATAAGGGTCTGTGTGTGTATGCTGATTGCAGATTTAAATGTAACTGATTATGTATCAGAGGAAAAATGGCCACTGGGTGAAAGCTGCTATTTGCTTTAGGAAAATGTGATGGTGCTGGCAAACGGAGGGGAATGTATGCAGTACAAATGATGCCATTTGGGTGGGGGACACGTGCCCAACTGATATACATTGTAGGCAAATGTAGGCTTTACATGTCCTTTAAGTACACATAATTGTATTCTGCAAACAAATCATTGCCGGTATGGTATATTTCTGTGATGTAGAATTATGTTATAGTTTTTATGAATCTAAAAATGGAAAAATAAATGTTATTTTCATGCCTAGGTGAGAGATTGCGTCACCAACACCATCATTACTATAGCTCATTAATTGCCTAAACTTGTTAAATTTGACTTGCAAAATCTTAGAAGGCAAGACCCGTTTAATGATCAATATTATCCTTTTGAAGCTGAAGACAATTTGAAATTGTACCCTCTTTTCCTAAGAGATTAACTCTAATTGCAAAAATATCTGCAGCCATAATGATACATGGTAACACACTAAATATAATAAGCAGGGACTTAATGATTCTCACATATGACTTACACATACCCCATTAAATAACCAGGAAATATTCTTTATGCTTATTTAACCCTGCAGCTAGAATGCCTGAGTAGCATACCCACTAATTTCTCCTCATTTCCTCTGCAGATCCTGCTGTAATAATCCCACAAGACCCAACTCTAACAATAGGATCATCACTAACCGCATCTTGCTCTGTGGACCCAGATTTAAACCTGAAAGTTGAGGACCTGTTCTGGACCCTTAATGGGAGAAGGCTCCCAGCAGAGCTGTATAAGATACTCAACAGCACATCTTTAAGTGTGGTCTTGAATAACCTGAATGGATCCAAGCAGCAGTCAGGAGATAACCTGGTGTGTCACGGCAAAGACGGGAGAATCCTGGCGGGCTCATGTCTTTATGTTGGATGTATGTTTTTAATTCTCAGGCTTAGAAAACAGGGGCATGTATAACTGAATGGATGCCCAATTATGTATCACCGGTGGGTTAACATTACATTTTCGCCAAGACACAAATTCTAGACAAGAAGATATCAGTTGTTTTCAGGAATTTGTCATACTGCGTGTGCCAGAGTTTAGAGTTCTGGTATCAGCTTTACAGCATTACACTCTGGAGGTCCCTTCAGATATTTATACATTTCATACAGAAGATCATTTCTGACATTACCCTCTGTTTGACCCCCCCCACCCACAAATTGATATTTTAAGAAAATATATTAATCTTTTTTTCAAAGTATTATGGAAAAATGCATTGTAGATATTGCATTTCTAGAAGAATAATAAGAAGAAAAAGAAATTGCAACTTTGCAATATTGAATTGGCTTTATTTTGTCAAAATCAGTCTGACAAAATCATAGTTATTAAAAAAATGTCATTATGTAAATATCCCATAGTGAAACAAATTAATCTATATGCATCACATAGTCACCGGAACTTGCCTCACAAAACAAGTATGGGTGACTATGTGATGCACATGTTTAACCTCTGGTGATTAATCCTGATAAAAATATAACTCTCAATTCTGGATGTTTTGTTGCTTGTGCTGGAGGAGATTAAGTTCAGGTGACAAACTGTCCTGACTGCCATTACCCTTAGGGCAAAGTCACACATTGCATAGGGTCTGCTTTTCTTCAACTGTGTTTTGTAGACAGGTGGGGAGAAGCGGATCTGCGCTCATCACTGTAGCTGAACTCACTGTAGCTGCATTGATGGGCACAGCATCTGTTTGAGTGTAGTTACACGGAGCAGAGATCAGCTCACAAAAAGCAAAAGTACGTGTTACAAAATACAGGCAGATAGAAATGGGCCCTGTGTATTGTGTGACTTTAGCCTTAGGGTAAATGTAATCATTTGAGACATTATAGTATCTCTAATGTAGTACAGGTATGGGACCTGTTATCCAAAATGCTTGGGACCTGGATAATGGATCTTTCCTTAATTTGGATCTTCATAACTTAAGTCTGCTAAAAATCATTTTAATATTGAATAAACCCAAAGGCTTGTATTGCCTCCAATAAAGATTAATTATATCTAAGTTGGGATCAAGGACAAAGTACTGTTTTATTATTAAAGAGAAAAAGGAAATCATTTTTAAAAATTAGAATTGTTTGCTTATAATGGAGTCTATGGGAGATGGCCATTCCGTAATTTTGAGCTTTCTGGATAATGGGTATCCGGATAAGAGATCTCATACCTGTAACAAAAAGTGTCTCTAATGTACAGGCCTCGCTAATTTATTATAAAGCCTCTATCACCTATATAGTTTCGGCACTAAACAAAAGTAAATTAATTAAGTGATAACATCTTTTTCCCCACCATGCATTAACAAAAGGCTGGTATTCTGCTCTTAAGTGTGTAAATATCAATAAACAATAAGGTTTAAGGCATAAGCACATTCCTTCTCTGCACATTTCAATGTAATAACTTATGAGCAATGTGAAGACAATACAGGTCAGTCTGGCTTCTTCCAATAGTAAACAGAGGTTAATTACTTAAAGCAGAAGTTATCATCACCATACTAACTGACCCCTAGGTGGGGGTGGGCCCATTAGTCTAGGACTCTATAACGTAGAGTTTATGAAACAAAATCTTACATGAAGGGCTAGTACTGGCAAGGAATCTCACTTCTCAGTACATATTTCTAAGCAGCATAGGTTGTGTGAAATGAAATGGCTCTTGGGCATGAAGGGACCCTTCTTCTGCATACTGAATCTTATATTTTTGTTCTGGAAAAGGCCTCAAAAATAACTATGCTGTAGTGTAAGGGAAGAAAGTGTGGATCAGTTAGGGAAGCATGTATGTAAGGCCTTGTAATCCTACTGATTTGTGCCTAGTAATGGTGGATTTCTGGTGGCTTATCCATTGTCTTATTTTTGCTGTTAGAGAAATACCTAAAGTCAGTGTGCCTCCTGCTGTTGTGTTTAATGGCAAATGCCTGTAACAACTTGTACAGTTGGTTTCTGCCAAAAGATGACACTTTTTAAGGGAAACAAGCCACAGTGTCAACAGGTGGTTGCTCTTAAAGTCAATGAAAAGCAGCAATGACTAGTTTGTGCCTTTTTTTGCTGTAAAATCAGAGGACAAACCAGCAGATGTGACATTAGCTTAAAAGTGGCTAAACTGTAGGAATTAGGGTGACTACTATTTATAGAGATACTTTCTATACAAACCTGGTCAACAATTAATTTTACCCTGTTCATGTCAAAAGCATAAAAACTAAATACTAAGAAACTAAGAAACTCGCTTAGCCAAAAAAAAGCGAACAGAGAAAGATTTACTACAAAAACCTGACAAAAGTTTAAAATATGTAGGACATACTGTAATTCTAGAAATAGCACAATTACAAGAATGCAAAAATAACAAGACATCATAATTTATGCTGTGTTTTGGTCTGGGCTTCCATGCTCTCTCATGGCTATTTTAATAGGTTTCTCTGTATTTCATTGTTTGACAAAGCTCAAAGGGTTTAGCCATTAGGCCAATTACTTCAATAAGCAACAAATGGCAAGGTTAATGCCTACAATTATTTACTGCAGTAAAAGGTTCTCTTAAGATTTTCCATTAGCAACCACATGTAAAATAAACAGAATGTTTCAGGGAGAGGGATATTTATATTAGAAAACAAGTATGAGAGAACATATTGGAGCTGAACTATAGTATGGCTCTGGTTTAGTGTGAAGCCTTGTTGCAAAAACAACACTGGTGCAAAGATGCCCATACTGCATTAAAAGTCCATCCTCTTTGAAGTTAGGTGTTACAGCATTCACATCTGTTAATCACACCAAAGAATTGTGCAACGACTCTAACACCTATTGCTAAAATAATAACAGACGCAAGGATCAAATACATATAAATCTATGCATAAATCTGTGTATTAATGACATAAATGTAAAACTGCATTTTGTCTTCACATATGCATTTTTTGTTTTAAGATGACATATATCTCACAAAAGACTCAAAAAGAGAGAAAATAGACTTTTAGATAACATAAAATGCTACATCAATCAACTTACTCTAACCATCCAAGTATATTCAGTATTGCAAACCGTATCTAGTTCCACACTAGAACTCCCATTGACTGCTTTGGGCTTTTTATTGAAGACAGTGCAACAGTTCTGGAACCTGAACCTCTGAGCTATACTTATTAAATAAATGATAATGATGATGATTAAACAGTGATTACTATGACACAGCAAATATATATGTGTTTATAATGTTTGTCTCTTGTTTGTAGTACAGTCAAAATTTATTTTAGATATTTTTCCATAGAGTTGTGACTCTCTGTTGGGAAAAACAGGATATTTAAGGGGAGACCAATACAAAATAATGAATGAAGCATCATAACAATATCAGTTGCATTACATCAATATAAAGCTTTTCCCAGTCACCCTTGATATGCATAAAAGAACCATAACATTTATCTTTATTGTTTAAATCCAATATGGCATTTGGTGAAGTGGTGTTGATATACCCAATCATTCATGCAAATATTTCTTCTTTCTCGTTTGCATTTTACATGTGAGTGTGAGCTTCCATTTTGCTCTCCATGGGTTTAAGTTAAACAATGTAATTCATTCTTCAGGTGAAGCCAGTGAAGAAAACCTATGTCACAACAAACTATAGTAATATACAAACAAATGTATTATTATAGGGTAAGGGAAAAAAGAGAAGCTAAAGACTATTTGTTTTCCCCAAATATATCATATTCTAAACCCATAGTGCACGATACTAAAGTTTTCCCAAAATTATAGTACTAGTTTATGTTGTGGGTACATATATTTTTCTAAATTACATGAGGATTTGCTAAACTCAGTTAAGATATACTAAACTGCATATGTGAAGAGCTGAGAGAAAGCCAACCTTACATGTTGGACAAACTGCCAATAAGTGAAGTGCACAGAAATGACTCCACAGTGGTTATTGCGGAACTGAATGTCACATAACTGGTAATAACATACCATAAGGAAGTAACACATCATGCGATAAATTAATGTGTTAATATTTCCCAAAATATAAGCTTTTAGTCCACGTTACTGCTCTAATTGGCTTAGGATTTATTTGTCTTTGGCCTCTAAATGTATAGAATTTATTTTCATCATAATCATCATCATCATTATTTATTTATATAGCGCCAGTAATTTACACAGTGCTTCACAGCAAATTTAAACAAACAGGGATCCTAAAAAGTTTAACATATAAGGGTATATAGAGTAAGAATAGGATCAGAGGGCTCTGCTCCCAAGAGCTTACAATCTTTTTCTGAATACATTTCTCCTTGTCCTCTGTTGCCATAGTTGGGGAATGGACCCAAGCCTGCTTACTCAAGGGCAGAGGGGGGCGCCTCTTCTCTAACTGTTCCTTATTAAATGCAGTCGTTTTCATAAATGTAAGAAGTACTTAAAGGATATTTAGCAACATTTTCAGATGACTAATGGGCATTTAATGAGTACTATAAAAATGCCAGAAATAAAGGTATTTTATCAGGTCCTGTAAAGTTTTACATTTTAATAAAGATTTATAGGAATGAAAGCTCTCTTTATCCCTTTTTGTAAGGACAGTCCAAATCCACCAGAGCGCTGTGCAGAACCTGAAACAGAATCCAAGTTAAAAAAAGGCAACTATTAAACAGCACATAAAAAATGTATTTCCAATGAAGCCCAGTTTAACGAGACTAAGATTGATTTTCAAAACAGTAGCTTTTCTTGCTCCGAAGGAGTAAGAGCATTTCCAGTTCAAAGACACTTCATGAGTGCATATTCACTTGTAGTAGGGTGTCTAAAGAGATTTATGGAGAGAGATGCAAATTGCTGAGTATGCAAGGACAAAAAAGAAATGATATGGAAAAAGTATTATAGAAAGCATGGGTCGACCTGGATGCTGAAAGGCATCTGTGATTTATTATATATTTTAATAAAGAACAGTTTTTGCCTTTTTATGTCATAAATCTATCTAGAATTTCTCATAGAATATATTGGGTGTAATATCCTCAGCATACTGGTGCCTTAACAGGTGCAAGTACCGGCTTTTGTGCATTTTATGGTACACCACTATGTAATAAAAATGGCTCCACCTCATGGCACTTAGTGAAGTAATACTGTTCAAAAAACTCAGACGTGACTGCACACATATTTGCAGCCATTAGACCAAATAAGCCGTTGCCTGGTACAATCATTTGAGTGCTTCATGAAGCCATGATGCTAAGAATGTATTCTAATCCACCATTTATAAATATAAGCTGCTTACTAAGGCAATGTGTTGATCCCAAGCAGGTCTTTGGGGTCAGGGGCAAAATGTTGGGTTTCTTGCAGAGTATCAGTAGCCACTAATGTTTGAGCTTCTTTAGCTATCAGACAAAAGGGCTCATTTACATCTGTAGATGTAGTGAGCAATTTGCACTTTATCTCGCAGTGAGTTGTGCCTAAAACCACTTTCATCAAATGTGCTCTGCTCACTTTTGTATAGTGGCACTCAGCAGCAGTCAGTATTTCTTGCCTTCCATTCTGAATTCAGATCTGCTGCATCTATTGATGCACAGCACTTAGCGAACCCTAGCTCTTCTGTCACCTCCTGACTAGGTGGTAGCTCCAGGGATTCCTCAGCACCCTCTTTGAGTAGACACAGCACGCTTACACCTAAAGTATCAGAAACAGATGCCAAACAGTGAAATTGACTCCAGACAGACTGCGAAAATATTTGGCACAACTGTGTCTGATACATCGAAGTGCACGTGCAGTTGCATCTATTGATGATAAATCGGACACAGCGATGCTTGGTTTCTAGGCAAAAACTATGCATTGTGGGAAAAAACATGTCAATTGCGTCCAAAAATGATGTGAATGTGGCCCAAAGTTTTTTCCCCCTTGGCCACTGAAAATTAAGCCAGACAACTCAGATCTTGGCATAAAATCAATTTGCCACCTTAGGTGCAACATTAAAAGTTTATATTTTTCTTCCAGAAACAGAAATAACATAAACAAAAACCTGGTGCTAAATGTTGTTGCTGTGCCCAATATACCTGCATACCTACTACAGGTATGTGACCTGATATCCAGAATAAGGGGTCTTTCCATAATTTGGATCTCCATACAATCTACTAAAAATCATTTAAACATTAATTAAACCAACAGATTTTTGGTGTTTTTTTGTGTTTCCAATAATTAAATCGATATTAGTTGGTATCAAGTGCAAGGTGCTGTATTGTTATTATAGAAAAAAAGGAAATATGTTTTAACATTTTAAAAAATTTTGAACTATTTGAACAAAATGGAGTCTATGGGTTATAGTCCTTCTGTAATTCAGAGCTTTCTGGATAATGGGTTTCCAGATAACAGATCCTCTACCTGTACTATTCAAGAAAACCTTGCATGCTATAAAAAGCTCATCCCTCTGTTCAATTCAATTCTTATTCTTCCCAAACAAATGTGTACTGTTTAGTTATTCCTTGACTACTTTGCTTCTGCCTCTGGGCTATTCCATTAAAATAGGATGAGGAATGTTTAAGAACATCCATAGTGTGGAAAACCTTGTTGTACATACATTTATCCATATTCACAAATACACAGCAAGCAATCATAGAAGAATGCTGCTCTCGTAGAATGCTTTGACAGGAGATTAAAAATCATTCCACAGTCATTGTAAGACTCACCGACACTTCTTAATCTCTCATCTCAAATCCCTCTCTCATATAGTAACTATTAGGAACTTGGATTTTCTAACAAGTCTCAGCTTTCTAGTTCTTGTCAATGCAAAGTTGTGCTTTACCTGGGGCTACTTAGGTGGGGTGCATACAATATATATCTGTCATTATTTAATCCACATCTGTTCGCAACCACCAATATACCTAAAAAATGTATCTATTGAACTAAGTAAAATGTTTTTAATGCAATGCTCACTTCTAGCATATGATTTAATACTGATACTGAGTACTGGAGTGACTGAAATCTTAGCTGGGTTATAAATGCATTGGATGCATATAAAAATTATTGATGGAACAATGTGTTGGTGGCTGTCAACTGGTGTTAGGGAATCCTGGGATTGAATCTTATATCGTTTACCTTTGATCCTGTGTGAACCTTCCTGTGTTGCCTAATTAAATTTATGAGGGCTCATTTAGGACCAGCAACTGTGTGAATTGAAGCCATTTAATAATCTTCACACTTCTACATAGTTGTGTTTGGCGCTAGTATGTTCATCCCACCCCCTGTTCCAAACTGTGAACAAGTTTCTGTGAACAAGTAAACCCTGGAACTTTACAAGGTTCATACAATACAATTAATACATGCCGTCAAAATATGTCAATACATGCAGTGTACCTGAACCTAAAGAATCACAAGCAGATGTCATTTTGATGTAGAGTACCAGAAATGCTGCATTCCCAACACAGAAAATTTTCAAATGCAATAGCATTTCAATGGTAAAGTGCACCAGGTGCAACTCCCTCTTGTGGATGGCATTATGCTGGATTTATGGGAAAATGCTGCATTGTGGGTAATAAACATAGTAACACATGAATGAAATTCCAGTGTGCACACCACACTTGTGCTCCTAAATGATCGCTTTAGGGTTATGCCCTAACACAGCAAAGTTTCCCCTAACCCGCAAACCCATAGGACCAAAATGATTAGAATTTTCAATATTGTCTATATCTATATTTTGTATGTATCACATTTGTTTTACTTATTTTTTGCTAACAGGAATATTGTTGTATGTGGTTTTTATCTTTTGTAGTGCCCCCTGAAAAGCCAACCAATATTACCTGCTGGTCAAAGAATATGAAAGATCTAACCTGCAAATGGATTCCAGGAAGTGAAGGCGAGACATATCTGCACACAAACTACACATTGAAATACAAACTGAGGTATAATTCTAGGTGGAAATATAGGCTGGGTACAGACTAAATGCTTCTTTTTAGAGGTCATGCATATTTAAAGAATGTCTGTTATTAAATATGCATTTTATTTAATGTTTCACTCTCTCTATTGGCATGGAATATTGCTGTTGTCTGAATACAGGTATAGGACCCATTATCCAGAATGCTCGGGACCAAGGGTATTCCGGATAAGGGGTCTTTCTGTAATTTGGATCTCCATACCTTAAGTCTACTAAAAAATCAGTATCCAATAAGGATTATTAATATCTTAGTTGGGATCAATTACAAGGTACTGATTTTTTTCTACATAGAAAAAGGAAATCAGTTTTAAAATTCTGAATTATTTGATTAAAATGGAGTCTATGGGAGACGGGCTTTCCGTAATTCGGAGCTTTCTGGATAATGGGTTTCCGGATAAGGGGTCCGATACCTGTATAAGGTCTCTAATAGTTACTTCAAAACTGTGGTCACTTTGTGTTTTGCAACCAGCGTATCTTTATTCGCCAGGTCTTGGTATGGCCATGGCTTCATTCAGGTAGACTGTCAGCATTATTACTACAGTTTCACCTGTTGATCAGTTGAATTATTCACGAAATTTGAACTCTTCATGGCCCCCGTGGTTTGCAGCTGGCAAATCTCACGGTGCACAAAAAACATTGCCCTGTTTGCACAGATATTTTGATCTTGTGTTTCCTCTTTAGGACTTTTGTCTGCATTCTGCATGTATTTCTGATTTAAAACATGAATTAGACTTTTAATGTAATAACAGTATGGTTTAGGGTAAAATATAACTCACGGATATTTATTCATTTAGCATTTTCTTTAGGAATGTTTCTGAAGTCAAATAGGATTTTGATAGGGGTTGTGATGAAATATTCCGTAGCTAATCAAGTACCATAGTAAAAAGTATGAAATTCAGACCAGATGAAAGCTAATAGGAGCCTTATATTTTCCAGGTGGTACGGCAGAGATAATACATGTTTAGAATATCACACCATGGGGCCTTACTCCTGCCATATCCCAAAGGATCTTGCCCTCTTCACACCCTATGAGATTTGGGTGGAAGCTTCAAACAGACTTGGATCCACCACCTCTGACATAATAACCTTGGACATTCTTGATGTGGGTAAGATACATTGCAACATGTGCTTTTGACCTACTACAAGATAGCCTTGGGACGTATTTACTGTGCAAATTAGTTTACCTTGTAACCTTTTCCTTTTGGCTTTTGAATGTCAGAAGTTCATTCAGAATTTTTTTGAATGTACAAATATTTCAAAGGGTGCCTAAAAAAAACCTGTATTCAGGTTAAACAAATCATGTTGTTCTTTATACTGCCTCTGTATTCTACAAGGTACATGATGTGCAGTAAGTGTGAGAAGTACAGAGAATTTTATAATGGTGATGCATGTGACAATCTTTATTACATGATGGATTTTATTTATAGCTAAGTTTATTTATATTTTATTTGTTATATACAGTGGAGGAAATAATTATTTGACCCCTCACTGATTTTGTAAGTTTGTCCAATGACAAAGAAATGAAAAGTCTCAGAACAGTATCATTTCAATGGTAGGTTTATTTTAACAGTGGCAGATAGCACATCAAAAGGAAAATCGAAAAAATAACTTTAAATAAAAGATAGCAACTGATTTGCATTTCATTGAGTGAAATAAGTTTTTGAACCCTCTAACAAAAAAAGACTTAATACTTAGTGGAAAAACCCTTGTTTGCAAGCACAGAGGTCAAACGTTTCTTGTAATTGATGACCAAGTTTGCGCACATTTTAGGAGGAATGTTGGTCCACTCCTCTTTGCAGATCATCTCTAAATCCCTAAGGTTTCGAGGCTGTCTCTGTGCAACTCTGAGCTTGAGCTCCCTCCATAGGTTTTCTATTGGATTAAGGTCCGGAGACTGACTAGGCCACTCCATGACCTTAATGTGCTTCTTCTTGAGCCACTCCTTTGTTGCCTTTGCTGTATGTTTTGGGTCATTGTCGTGCTGGAACACCCATCCACGACCCATTTTCAGTTTCCTGACAGAGGGAAGGAGGTTGTCGTTCAGGATTTCACGATACATGGCTCCATCCATTTTCCCGTTAATGCGAATAAGTTGTCCTGTGCCCTTAGCAGAAGAACACCCCCAAAGCAAAATGTTTCCACCCCCATGCTGACGGTGGGGACGGTGTTTTGGGGGTCATAGGCAGCATTTTTCTTCCTCCAAACACAGCGAGTTGAGTTAATGCCAAAGAGCTCTATTTTGGTCTCATCAGACCACAGCACCTTCTCCCAGTCACTCACAGAATCATTCAGGTGTTCATTGGCAAACTTCAGACGGGCCTGCACATGTGCCTTCTTGAGCAGGGGGACCTTGCGAGCCCTGCAGGATTTTAATCCATTGCGGTGTAATGTGTTTCCAATGGTTTTCTTGGTGACTGTGGTCCCTGCTAATTTGAGGTCATTAACTAACTCCTCCCGTGTAGTTCTAGGATGCTTTTTCACCTTTCTCAGAATCATTGACACCCCACGAGGTGAGATCTTGCGTGGAGCCCCAGAGCGAGGTCGATTGATGGTCATTTTGTGCTCCTTCCATTTTCGAACAATCGCACCAACAGTTGTCACCTTCTCTCCCAGCTTCTTGCTAATGGTTTTGTAGCCCATTCCAGCCTTGTGCAGGTCTACAATTTTGTCTCTGACATCCTTGGACAGCTCTTTGGTCTTTCCCATGTTGGAGAGTTTGGAGTCTGCTTGATTGATTGATTCTGTGGACAGGTGTCTTTTATACAGGTGACTAGTTAAGACAGGTTGAGGTTGACTAATTGAGTAGAAGTGTCTAACCACTCTGTGGGAGCCAGAACTCTTAATGGTTGGTAGGGGTTCAAAAACTTATTTCACTCAATGAAATGCAAATCAGTTGCTATCTTTTATTTAAAGTTATTTTTTCGATTTTCCTTTTGATGTGCCATCTGCCACTGTTAAAATAAACCTACCATTGAAATGATACTGTTCTGAGACTTTTCATTTCTTTGTCATTGGACAAACTTACAAAATCAGTGAGGGGTCAAATTATTATTTCCTCCACTGTATAATTTATATTTATATCAGAAAAATAAGAGCAAAAAAACAGATGTAAAACAGAAGGTGAAATACAGTGAAATATTTATATAATATGATAAAAGAAATATATTGGAAAAAACGCCATTCATACCTAATGATATCACTTGGCTGTAAAGGCATGGGCATCAGGAGTATCAAATGCCCTGTTTGACTACAATAAGTGGAGGAGTAAGGAAACTTCCATATAGTTATATAGTTACATACATAGTTACATAGGGTTGAAAAAAGACCTGTGTCCATCAAGTTCAACCCATCCAAGTAAACCCAGCACACCTAACCCACACCTACCAATCTATACACTCACATACATAAACTATAAATACAACCACTAGTACTAACTGTAGATATTAGTATCACAATGGCCTTGGATATTCTGATTGATCAAGAACTCATCCAGGCCCCTCTTAAAGGCATTAACAGAATCTGACATTACCACATCACTAGGAAGGGCATTCCATAACCTCACTGCCCTCACCGTGAAAAACCACCTACGCTGCTTCAAATGGAAACTCCGTTCCTCTAATCTAAAGGGTTGACCTCTGGTGCGTTGATTGTTTTTATGGGAAAAAAGAACATCCCCCAACTGCCTATAATCCCCTCTAATGTACTTGTACAGAGTAATCATGTCCCCTCGCAAGCGCCTCTTTTCCAGAGAAAACAACCCCAACCTCGACAGTCTCACCTCATAGTTTAAATCTTCCATCCCCTTAACCAGTTTAGTTGCACGTCTCTGCACTCTCTCCAGCTCATTAATATCCTTCTTAAGGACTGGAGCCCAAAACTGCACTGCATACTCAAGGTGAGGCCTTACCAGGGACCTATAAAGGGGCAAAATTATGTTCTCATCCCTTGAGTCAATGCCCTTTTTTATACAAGACAGCACTTTATTTGCTTTAGTAGCCACAGAATGACACTGCCTGGAATTAGACAACTTGTTATCAACAAAAACCCCTAGATCCTTCTCCATTAAGGATACCCCCAACACACTACCATTCAGTAGATAGTTTGCGTTTATATTATTTCTACCAAAGTGCATAACTTTGCACTTATCAACATTGAACCTCATTTTCCAGTTTGCTGCCCAGTTATCTAATTTTGTCAAATAGCTCTGCAAAGCGGCAGCATCCTGCATGGAACTTATAGTTTTGCACAATTTAGTGTCATCAGCAAAAATAGAAACAGTACTGTCTATGCCCACCTCCAGGTCATTAATAAACAAGTTAAAAAGCAAAGGCCCAAGGACTGACCCCTGCGGTACTCCACTAACCACACTGGTCCAATTAGAAAATGTTCCATTTACCACCACTCTTTGTACTCTATCCTTCAGCCAGTTCTCTATCCAATTACAAATATTATGTTCTAGGCCAATATTCCTTAATTTGATCATTAACCTTCTGTGAGGTACTGTATCAAACGCTTTAGCAAAGTCCAAGTAGATGACATCAACTGCCATTCCAGCATCAAGGTTCCTACTCACCTCCTCATAAAAGGCAACTAAATTAGTCTGGCAAGATCTGTTACGCATAAAACCATGCTGGCACAAACTAATGGTATTGTGAACTGCAATGTATTCAAGTACCCTATCCCTTATTACCCCTTCCAAAAGTTTTCCTACTACTGATGTCAGACTAACAGGCCTATAGTTTTCAGGCTGAGAACGGGATCCCTTTTTAAATAACGGCACCACATTAGCAATCCGCCAGTCTCTTGGCACCATGCCAGACCTCAATGAATCCTGAAAAATTAAGTGAAGAGGTTTGGCAATCACAGCGCTCAGCTCATTTAATACCCTGGGATGAATCCCATCCGGCCCTGGACCTTTGTTTACCTTTACATGTTCAAGTCTCTTTTGAATTTCCTCCCGAGTGACCCATGCGTCAGTAGCTAAATTACTAGAACTGGGCATATTACAAGGGAAGCCTTCATTATCTGGCTCCTCAGATGTATAGACAGATGAAAAATAAGAGTTCAAAATTTCAGCTTTTTCCCCGTTTTCATCAACCAACGTACCCCCCCGTGATAATAAAGTTCCCACCCCTTCTTGCTTCATTTTTTTACTATTCACATAATTAAAAAATAATTTTGGATTCTTTTTACTCCTAGCTGCAATATCCCTTTCCATTTCTATTTTAGCTTGCTTGATAGCTTTTTTGCATGCTTTATTTGCTTCCTTGTACCTGATGAAAGTTTCCGCTGTCCCAGCTAACTTGAATGCCCTAAAAGCACGTTTTTTCTTACCAACCTCGACAATAACACTTTTATTCAGCCATAAAGGTTTCGCTTTGCGATGCCTCTCCTTGCTTACTAGGGGGATATACTGTTGTGTATACCTACAAAGCAATGTTTTAAAGATGTTCCATTTTCCTTCTGTGTCTAACCCCATGAAAAGCCTTTCCCAGTTGACACATTGCAGAGATGCCCTTATACTGGCAAAGTCTGCACGTCTAAAATTGAGCGTTTTAGTTACTCCCTTATAGCGCTGTCTCTGCAGCATTATCTCAAAGGAGACCATGTTGTGATCACTGTTCCCCAAATGCTCACCCACACAAATGTTAGAGATAAGTTCATTATTATTAGAAATCACCAGGTCCAAAATAGCTTCATTCCTAGTGGGTTCTTGAACTGCCTGAAATAAAAAGTTGTCATTTAGCATATTTACAAACCTACTAGCTTTTTCTGACTTAGCCACCCCATTACTCCAGTCAATGTCCGGATAATTAAAGTCCCCCATAACAACAACTTGACCCAGTTTTGAAGCCTCCTCCATTTGCAACAATAGCTGGGCCTCATCCCCCTCATCTATACGGGGTGGTTTATAGCATACACCAATGATCATTTTCTTTGTGACCTTCAGCCCTACTGAAATTTCTACCCAAAGAGATTCGACGTTTTCATTGGTAATGTCTTTATTACATGGCTTTAAGTCTGACTTTACGTAAAGACAAACCCCTCCACCCTTTTTAATCTCTCTGTCCCTCCTAAAAAGTGTATAACCATTTAAATTCACAGCCCAGTCGCATTTATCATCCCACCAGGTCTCAGTGATACCTATTAAATCATAATTTTCAATACATGCAATAGCTTGCAGCTCCCCTAATTTACCCGACAAGCTACGCGCATTAGCCAGCATGCAGCGGAGATTATTACTTCTCCCTCTGATGTTTACATTAGCTAAGGGAGAATTAGAGCTAAGGCAATTATGAGACTGCTTTCCTTGTAACGGAAGCTCCTTATCTGATAAACTATATGCCCCCCTCACTCCTCCCCCACAACCCTTTGCTAGTCCCCCTACCCCGTCTACACTAATTTTCCCATGGAATTCTAGCTCACCCACCCCCCCCTTGTCTAGTTTAAACACTCCTCCAACCTCTTAACCATTCTCTCCCCTAGCACAGCAGACCCCCTTCCATTGAGGTGCAATCCGTCAGGGCTGTATAGATTGTACCCCAAGGAAAAGTCAGCCCAGTGCTCTAGGAACCCAAACCCTTCCTTCCTACACCAAGACTTTAGCCACGCATTTAGCTCCCTAAGCTCCCGCTGTCTCCCTAAACTTGCACGTGGCACCGGCAAAATTTCCGAAAAAATGACATTGGAGGACCTTTGCCTAATCTTAGAGCCTAGATCCCTGAACTCACTCTTTAAAGTCCCCCACCTACCGTTCATTTTGTCGTTAGTACCGATATGTACCAAGACAGCCGGGTCATGCCCAGCCCCTCCCAATAATGTGTCAACCCGATCAACCACATGCCGAACCCTGGCACCAGGAAGACAGCAAACTGTCTGGTTGAAGCGATCCGCTCGACAGATTACCCTGTCCACTTTCCTAATGATCGAATCCCCTATAACCACCATCTGTTTAGGCCTAGCTCTGCTCTCCTCCCCACCACTACTAGTGAAACTGGTCTCCCGGCTGTTAGAGAGATCAGCCTCACCTAGAACCGCCAATCCAGAGTTCACACTCCCATCTTCTTCACACAATCTGGCAAATCTGTTGGGATGCGCAAACCCTGGAGCAGCCTCCCTTTTCCTTTTCCCCACACTAGATTTTCTAACTGTCACCCAGCTTACTGCCCTATCATCCTTTTGCTGCTCCCCTCCCCCCCTACTATCTGACCCCACTAGTTCTTGTTCAGTTAACAAGAGACCCCTCTCAAGATTGTTGATTGAACGCAGTGTTGCAACGTGTTCCTCTAGGACTCTAACGCGAGCCTCTAAAGTGGCAATTCGCTCACATCCACAACAGAGGTATGCACTTTGGAACTGTTGTTCCACAACTGCATACATGTGGCAGGCTGTGCACTGTGTCAGACCTTCAATGTTGCTACAACTCATACTCCCAGTTACAAGAACAGTTAAACAAAAAAAAAAAAAAAGGTGTAAGGACTTGTAGTAAATACCTTGTTTTACCTTATTTTTAACTCCCTTAGTGTTTAACTCCTGAGTTTATAACTCCACTTACAGAGCCCCCACTTCAAGAGCAATCACTTACAGAGCACCTAACACCAGAGCAAGCTCCACTGGAGTGCCTGTGGTTCTATTTATGCAGTCTGTAAAGGTGAACTAATCAAACCCCACCCTCCTCAAGCTGAGGGTAATTACAAGGGAATGTAACCTGCTGTAAGCCTATGGATCCCACAAACTTTGTAAATTAGCTTCAAAAACAACAATTACTTATGAAAAAAATAAATAAAACCCAACAGTAAAAAAACACAATGGTTTTGATAAAGTTAGTAAAGAATACTTATCCCTTTTTAGTTGAAATGAAAGCAAGTTGATTCAACCAGCCACCAGCCTGTTAGTAAGCATGATAGGCATTTTACCTCTCAGTAAAGATGTACTGTGGATCCCTCAGTTATATTACCGTAGGGGATCAATACGATCTACCACAGAAGGGATATTAATAAACTGAAAATGCAGAGAGACATAGAATTATGGTAGTAGGGATTTATATATACGTGTACAAAGAATCAAAGGGCAATGGCTCATAGAGCACCCATTGCCACCCATGTCATTTTCAGCTTATGGGTTGGTAGCAAAATGATGGATAACATATTTGCATTATCGATAATGGAAACCACGCTGAGCATTAAGAAGCTGTAATTGCTTGGCCCTCCATGTGGTATTGCCATAATGTGGTGATGGAAATTCACTGAAGGGCTGCCTTTGATGGATCACTGTATTTATTAATTTTAAATGAACTAGGTAACTATGCATGATGTTGGTTATTATTAGCCATATCGATATTGATAAAATTATGATAATATATAATAGAGCTATATGATGCTCTTAAACAGGAACCATAGAGATCCCTTTTAGAGCTGCACAAGGCCTCCAGCTGGACAACCTTGATTTAATGGATGTCAGATAATGTTATCTTACATTATTATTTTATTCCCATGTGCTCTTTTGCACTTTGTTATATGGTGTATTTGGCCTTTGATTACAGTGACCACAGACCCACCATCAGATGTCCATGTGAGTCGAGTTGGTGACTTAGAGGATCAGCTAAGTGTGCGCTGGAGTTCCCCACCCGCCCTAAAGGACTTTCTCTTTCAAGACAAATACCAAATTCGCTACAGAGTTGAAGACAGTACAGAATGGAAGGTATTGCATACTGTATTTGGTTTATCAGCTTTGTATTACTATTAGTTTTAAATTAATATTTGTGTCTTTTTCTACACGCGCATGAATTGAAATATAAAGAGTGATATTTTATTTAGGCAAATTGAAAAAAGCACTTATATCATCAAGAGGTAGTATATGCATTAGGATATAGCCTTGCATGAATTCTGAATTATCCACCTTAAAATGGTATAAAAGAACCAATATATTTTTGATATTTGCTGAGATAAAGAACATTCTAATACTGAAGCTATTTCGATTACAAGAGGTTAAGCTATGGATAACACAGTTTATAGTAAGTAAACTGGGCAGAAAAGGCATAGTTTATATAAATAGTAAAGTTAATCACTTTGTAAATGTTAGCCATTTTAAGCTGACAGTGTGCAAAGCAGTTTAGGCTTAGGGGCACATTTACTAACCCACGAACGGGCCGAATGCGTCCGATTGCGTTTTTTTCGTAATGATCGGTATTTTGCGATTTTTTCGGAAAAATGACGCAACTTTTTCGTTACTAATACGATTTGTGCGAAAAAACGCGAGTTTTTCGTAGCCATTCCGAAAGTTGCGCAAAATCTGGCGATTTTTCGTAGCGTTAAAACTTGCGCAAAAAGTTGTGCTTTTTTCGTAGCGTTAAAACTTGCGCGAAACGTTGCACCTTTTAAGTTTTAACGCTACGAAAAAGGCGCAACTTTTCGCTCAAGTTTTAACGCTACGAAAAAATCGGCAGATTTTGCGCAACTTTCGGAATGGCTACGAAAAACTCGCGTTTTTTCGCGCAAATCGTATTGGTAACGAAAAAGTCGTAAAGACGCCGAAAAAAATCGCAAAAAATATGAAAAAGTCGCAAAATGTTCGTTTTCAAATCGGAATTTTTCCAATTCGGTTCAGATTCATGTCTTAGTAAATGTGCCCCTTAGTGTGCAAAGCTAGGGGTAATGTTGGAGGCTTTCTTATGGTGGCCATACACAGGCTGACTCATACATACCCAATAGATAGGCCTGAAGGTCAAATTAATGGATATCATACAAGAAAGATAATGCTTGATATACAAGGACTGAAGGATTACCTGTCAAACAGAATGTGGACTTGCCATACATGCTCATATGGTAAAGCAGAATGGTTCAAACTGCTTGACAAAATCTGTCTGTGTATGGCTAACTGCAGTCATAACTGAGTTGAAAGGGAATAACATTACAATGTTAGGAAGAGTTATGTTTGTTACCTCCTTGCGTACTGGTCACAGGACCTAATGGTTTGTCTGATGTCTTACCTTGCATTAATTTGCCCATCTAAGGTGGCTAGCTGTCATGGTGCCTTGTTCACTCCTGTGAGGTTTTGGCAAGCATTCCATTTGCAAGAATGTTCTGCATACAGTTTCATGTGTTATCTAGTTTTAGACTGTTATTGTAATTTAATTAAATCGTTTATGGTAACTGTGGTGACAAAAGAAAATGGGTTGGCTAAGCTTACTACCAGCTGTCCAGAGGCTACCCTGTCAAACATTTATTAATTTTATTATACTGGCGTTCTTTGATTTATGGAGGAGCTGTTGGGTTTGCTAATAAGTTGTAAGAGTGATGATAATATTGGTTTTCAAAATAGAAGAAAATATACAATTGTTAAGTGGCAAAAAGATTAATAATAAAAACAGCCCGTGTTTAATGTATATTACAGGTGGTTGATGATGTGGGTAACCAGACCTCCTGCCGACTGGCTGGGCTGAAGCCAGGAACTGTGTATTTTGTCCAGGTCCGATGCAATCCATTTGGAATTTATGGATCTAAAAAGGCTGGAATATGGAGTGACTGGAGCAATCCAACTGCTGCCTCCACTCCAAGAAGCGGTGAGTTTGCTAGTTTTTCTATTTCACAAATACGATAAAGTTGCAATGGCGTACTAGTATCTGGAATTAATACAGATGCTATTTTAATTGCACTTATTATTATGACATCTTAAAGGAAAATTTTCAGTTATAGATATATGTTTCAAGAAAGGAATGCATTCAACACATACAAACTCCTGTGGTGACAAGTTATACATTTAGAGGTAATTTCACACAATGCTCAAACCCTAACAACCAAATTATTTGGCAAAGCTTTTTTCTTTGGACCTTTGTGCCGCAGTTTAGAAATGTATATGCCTCCTCTACAGAAGAATGTTAGAAATGCTGCACACTGGGGCAAAATACTTTTGAAATCATTTTTACATTGTCCTATGTATTAATATCAAAACCTAAGCCTCTTCTTTAAATGAACAAATGTAACCTATTCTAAAATCTTTTAAAGGGGGCTTAAGCAAACTGCATGGCCATTTTTGTAGCCACAACTGTAGAAACTCCAACAGGTTTTCTTTAAAACGTTGATCTATCTTTACACAATGGGGGGAATGCACAAAAATGTTGGTCGTAAAAATTACATATAAAAAATATTGTTTGTGCGCCAAATTATTTACAGACCAGTTTTCTGTCATTTTCCACCTCTACCCACAATTTTTAAAAAAATGATGTTTAAAAAGTCAGTGTGGCTATTGTGCACAACTTTTTTAAGAATTAGTCACCCCCCCACCAAAACAGAAATGTCAGCAGGGTAATTTGGTTTTAGAGGGCAATAACACTTTTGAAAATTTGCCAGTGCTACGACAAATCCATAAAACTATAAGACACCTTCTGTGAATTTGGCGACCAACACTTCGAGATATACTTACCCTTTTACACTTTTGTGAATTCCCTCCAACGAGTTTACAGCAGTTATTCTGCAACCCAATCTTTTAAAATGCCACAAGTTAAACCTTTGAAAGGACTTTTTCCTATAAACATATGGATATAAGCCTGAGCTGGCTCGAGACAAAATAGGATTATCATTTAAAGTTAATTCAAATACTATGGATCTTCTATATTCTGTTTTGAGGGACCTGCTGTATAAGGGGTTCTATTGTATGTAGAATCCCTGACTCGCTGTTAATTTCTAGTACCTGAAATACTGAATGTCTCTACTTCAGGTTCACCATGGATGACTTATAGAGGCTTTAGAGCATTAAAACAATAAAGAAATTCTTCACAGCTTTTTTGACTGCTTAGAGGGGAATTTTTTTATTAGTTTCCTTTATTTATACACAGAACACTGACCTGATGTTTCATGTCTGTATCATCATGTTCTACCTTCTCTGACATTTCGGTGTGACTAGATTAGATTTGGCTTGGTGACAGTAATATTGACAGAGACTCATATGGCGGCACGCTATCTTCAATTCTTTCAAAAATAGATGATGTTTGGAGCAGATAGGTTTGGGGATAGTTGGCCGTACACTTTATATTCTACAGACTGCTCCCTATCCTAGGCAGGAATGTCTTAACTATGTTCAGACACCTGGTGTTCTTGCAGAAAAGCCAATCCTTGAATATTATTTCCCAGTGGGGAAATACCTCTTGTTTTTTATACCTCATCTAGTGCCAGCAGATTTCAACAGCCCTCTGTTTCTTATTTATTAACTGATCTCAATGTTATTATTTTCCGGTTTTTATAATCCTGGATATAAACAGGATTTGAAGAAAACAGCTCTGCTAACTCCCAGGCCAACATGATTCAACAATAATATGAAATATATATATATGTGCATTTCAGTTGTTTATTTCCAAAATAAAGTTGCTGAAACAATTTAGAAAAATATTATTTTTGACCGACACCCTCAACAAGAAACATTGCAATTACATCACTTTCTTTCCTATGAGATGGAGAAGTTTTTCAACATGAGCAGAACAAATGTGTAAACTTTAGCTAATATAAATGAGCAGGAATTATGGAAATAATTATGCTTGTAACCTGAAGGCTTTTTTAATGGATAAAAATGTCTACTAGTGATTTAGAGAAATAAATAATATTGGATTCAGTTTAAACTATCACAAATATGTGTGCGACCCAGATCATATCCTCATTTCTTGCTTGACCTTTTTCTTATCAAACAAAATCCTTCATTTTATATGACCGATTTCAGTAAGCTCAGGGAAAATTAAAGGGCTTTGCATATACTTGAACACAATGGGGGTCATTTATCAACACTGGGCAAATTTGACCATGGGCAGTAATCCATGGCAACCAATCAAATTATTGCATTCATTGTTCTACCTGCAGCTGGCTGAAAAAAGCCAATCACTCAGTGGTTGCTATGGGTTACTGCCCATGGGCAAATTTGCCCAGTGTTGATAAATGAGCCCAAATGTGCTGTTACTTGTTAATTTCTGTACATTTTCTTCATGAGATCTAATAATATTTTGTATATAAGCAAGTGTCATTAAAGTAGTGGTTGTGGTAGTAGTGGTAGTAGTGATTTTCTTGACGTTTCGTAAATATTATGGGACAGATTCACTCTTCATTAGGTATAACTTATTCAAATATTCAAATGCCTTGCACTGCCCTGGACAGTTGTGGACCCACATTACCCAACATTTTTGTTTTCACCCTGAATAAGTATATTTGAATAAGTTATACCTAGGGGCACATTTACTAATCCACGAACGTCGTAATGGCTATGAAAAAGTCGCGACAATTCCCGAAATTTGTTATGGCTATGAAAAAGTTGCGACAATTCGCGCAAGTCGTACCGGTTACGAAAAAGTCGCGACAATTTACGGGAAAGTCGTAACGGCAACGAAAAAAACGCGAAAAATACAAAAAAGTCGCAAAATGTTCGTTTTCCAATCCGAATTTTTCTCATTCGGATTCGTGGATTAGTAAATCAGCCCCCTAGTGAAAAGCAAATCTGTCCCATAAAATTTGCAAAACGACGAAAAATTTGCGAAACGTATTTGTTGTGCAAGTTTTTTCCGCTAGCGTCTTTTTTGCTGCCCATGTCTTTTTTGGTCGCCCGCTTTTTTTTAGGTGCGCGCAGGTTTTTTTTTTACGCAACCACCAGCCTTTTTTTTACGCGTCCGCGCCCAATTTGATGTGCAACGGAATTTTTTCTGCGGCAAATTTTCATGGAAGTTTCCCAAAACAATACGCCAAAGGCGAATTGCGGAAATTCACTGCAAATCCATGCCTGCCGAAAAATCTGCTCATCACTAGTTATACCTAAACAATAGTAAAAGATAGACTTTAATAGTTTTGCTTCAGGAAACTGAAAAGAAGATATTGTAGTACAGGGGAACTATTGAGAAAATGAAAATGTAATATAAGCTTTTATTATAACCATTTTTACAATAATCAAGTTATTCTTCATTACCCCCATCTCAGCATTTGTCTCACATCATTCTCTTTTTTCATGCAGAAGTTGGGCTCAGATTTTGATTGACAGGCAGGTCTAATACAACTGTCAATCAAAATCTTACTCCATCTCCAGCATGAAAAGTGAAGAGCAACAGAGCAGCAGATGCTGAGAGTTTCTTAATTATTTAATAAATGGTACAGAATTTTTAATTTATTATATTTAGAATAAATTTTACTGTACCTTTAAATATCAAGATGGTGTGCCCTTCTTACATGCTACCATATCACCTGTAATATTTGGGTGGCCTTAAGGACCAATTTAGGTACCACTGGTCCTGCTCATGCAGCAACATTCCATAATATGTTCTTACTGAATTGTCCAAAGCACATGGGAATGACTAAGCTATGTATGAATGTATATTTTTATTTATATAAAGCTACTTCTGTATGCAGTGCTGTGCAGAAGAATCGTATTTCTTTGTATAGTCTATAAGCCCTTCCATCAGCTGCTTTCCCTTGTATTCACAAAGCACAGTGGCATTTACCAGCCAAAGCCACGGTTACTTAACATTATACCCTTGGTTCATTGGTAACTCAAAAGCACATTATCAAACAGAATAAAGACTCTGGACAAATTGCTGGAAACCAAGTCAAGGCAATGCAAAACCAGTTAAGGACACCCTCAGTTTGATATTTACACATTCATCTAATTTTGCTAGATAAAGGGGTCACCTTTAGTATAATGTAGACAATTTACATCATTGTTTGCTAAGGTCTAATTTACCCTTACAACCAGGCATAGTTTAAATGACAGCCTGGAATATAAATAGGAGAGGCCCTGAATATAAAGATAAGTATTAAAAAGCTAGCAAAACAAGATTGTAGCTGCTGTGGTCAGTGACCCCCCCCCCCCCATATTAAAGTTAAAAAGAGTAGAAGAGAATAGAAAATCATTTAAAGATTCTTAAAAAACAACCAAAATATAGAACGAAAAGCTGCTAAGAATAGGACATATTTAGTTTATAAAGCTGAACTATGCCTTTAAATACAAAAGGAGAAGAAATGTTCTTTGTCTGACCCACTTGTTCATATAATATACTAAAATATTCACTTTGTGGAAGGTGATGGGAATATCGCAGTAAAGTAGAGTTATAGTTGAATGTGCTTGATTGTTAATAATGAAGTAAAATATTGCACTTTTCCCCTTCTCTTCTTTCTTTTTCTCGTGGCGTCCCCGACTTGTAGTGAGACATGCATTGTGCATAAATTGTATTTTGTAGAAAATGAATAAACTACAAATGACAAAAAAATGAAAATATTGATTCTGGCTGTTCCCTACAGAAAGAATAACTGGGGTATGTGACCCAAAAAGTGGGGAGCAGAATTCCACACTGCGACGAGAGCTAAAGCAGTTCTTTGGTTGGGTCAAGAAACATGCTTATGGTTGCTCCAACCTCAGTATCAAGCTATATGACCAGTGGAGGGTGTGGCTGCAGAAATCACACAAAACACGGAACCAGGTAGGTAAGGCACTTTTTATACTTCATTTTTTTTACTTTAACGCTCCCAGATCTACATTAAGGATATTACAATAGGAAGGCTGTAATTCTGTAAAACTACTAGGAGGATTAAACAGAAAAGCTATCAGTGTTTGCAGCAGAGTAACGATAGGGTGCAGGGCCTCCCCACTCTGTGTATATGCTCGCACCTGCCTGTGGATATAGAGGAAGAAGACCTCACGGCCCAGGCCCCCTGTGACCCTGGTGTCTGCTTCCTCTATAGTTTTTGTGTTTGTCAATGATGCATATTGTCATTTTCAGGGATTTTGATGAAATACTTAACCCCTTTTATTATACTATTTACTATATATTTTTAAATAGTGTTAAGTGATATTCTGTCATAGGTCAGGTTCAGATTTTATACATTTATATAAAGTTTAAGAGTTGGCCATACTCATACTAATCAGAGCTGATTTTAGGGCCCATATACCACCCCCCCACTATGCGCTTAGAACTTTACCGTCGGGCATTAGGCAGGTTTATAAATCTGCTACAGCAGTTCTCCTATTTCTTCTGTCAGAAATGCCAGTCAGTCTTGCTCTTTGTGCAAGCAATCAGAACAGCAGTAACCATGTTGACCATACTGCATGTAGCCCTTGAGGTGAATAGTGAGCAACACCACCTCGAAGGGGCTGGATGGCACAATCCCCCTCGGTATCTAGCTAATACACATGGAATAAACGCAAGTGGTCTTTCTTTCTATTTCTTTGGCATATGACACTGGTTGGAAGGTACCAGGAGTATCCACTTGCACCTCACTGCTCTTTTTGGTACAACACTGCCATAATGCCACTTGTGACATCAGCATAACAAAAGGGTTCAGGGCTAAGCCACTTTTCTCAACTTAAAAGGATATTTTCTTAAATGACTGGGCAGAAAAGTTAAAAGTGGCAGGTTTCTCATACTTCTTCCTGGTAGGCACATCTACAGCATGTCAGCTGAATTTTGGATAGGGTCTGTGTAAACTTGTTGCTGCTGGGTCACAATAAATTGTAAATGAGAAGATTACAACTGGCAGTGGAGGCAGGCTGGCACAAAAATTAACAAACAACCTAAAAGTGTATGAGCACCATGGGGAGATTATCTTCTTCTACTTCTTCTTGCCCTGGGCCAACAAATCTACAGTAGAGTGAAAAAGTTTGCCTTTTTACTCTACTGCTCATGTGTACTCACTGAGAAGAAGGAAGAAGCAGAAGAAGATAGTTCCATAGTACTCGTAGTGAAGTCCCCAGGCCTGTGCAGTTTTTTGCTGACAGGAACACAGAGTATCTGGTAAGTGATAATAATCACTTGGGGAGTTCCCAGTTATTATAACTTTTCATTACTTTACAGAAACCTCTCTTTTTTAAAGGGGACCTGTCACCCTAAGAAATAACTCCAACTTATTTTCTATATTCTTAGTTGAGCAAAATAAACTTTACTTACTCTATATAAATGATATAAATCTTGTTTCCTTCCGTCTTGGAATTACTCGATCACAGCAAGCAGGCCAGCACCATTTTGTGGACACTGTTATGAAGGCAAGCTTTGTATCATGCCAAAATCTTGTTTCTGTGCCAGAATGGGGGACCAGATGCCCATGCCCATGCACTGGCTACACAATTAGATGATGAGGAGGAGAGAGGGGAAAAGTGAGATGTGACATCTACGTAGTGCTGAATGGAAAGCTAAATTTGTCTGCCCCGCCACTATGCCTAAGGCATAGAGGCGGGGCAGGCAATATATGATTGACAGCTGGGATTTTTAAATGCCTTTATAATGGGTTTGGATGTGTTAATATAAAAATTAATTTGGGTTTCATGTTTAATTTGAAAAGGACTTTTATTATACAGCTTTTTTATGCCTGGGTGACAGGTCCACTTTAAGTATGCACTTTTAAAAATTGTTCACAGGCATCAGTTTAATGCATATTTATTTAAGGGGAAATTTATAGTGATGAGGGAAATTTTTTTTTTGACGTGTGCCATTTTTTGTGTTTCGCAAATTCCGTGAATTTTCCGGGGAAGCGAAACAGGACAGATTCGCTCATCACTAAAAATCTTCACAAACAATAAAAAAATACAGTTTTGCTTAATGAAAAAATATAATTCTTAGCGGTTATCCAACAAACATTTTTTTAAATTGTTATATGTAAATTAAATTGCTATTGAAAGCCGTATCTTTCTGCTCAAACATTACAGCAGAATCCAGCTCTTCAGCCAAGATTCCCATGTTCATGTTCTATGATTATTGGACCTGTAAGAAGTGTATAACACACTGCAGGAATTTGAGTCTTGGCTGAAGAGAAATTACTTTTGCTACAATTCATTTCAAACCACAGGACAACCCATATATTCAACATACATGTACTGAATGCCTTTCAATACGAATAACATTTTAAAATAAAGTTAAAAGCTTTAAAAAACTGTGTATTGGAAAGTTTTATAAAAAAAAAAAAAAACTACCTAAAATGGGTTGTTCACCTTTAAATTAACTTTTTATATGATGTATTTGGAAACAATTTGTAATTGGTTTTCAGTTTTTATTATTTTGCAGTTATTTAGCTTTTTGTTCAGCAGCTCTTCTGTTTGGAATTTATCTAGATGCTAGGGTCTTATTTACTGTACCTTAGCAACCAGGCAGAGTGGAATATGAATAGAAGAAGGACTAAATAGAAAGATAAGGAATAAAAAGTAACAATAAAATTGTGGCCTCGAAGAGCAAAAATTTTTTGGCTAGCAGGGTCAGTGACCCCCATGTGAAAGCTGGAAAGATGTAGACAAGGGAGGCAAATAATTCAATTACTATAGAAAATAAATAATGAACCAATCACAAAGTTGGTAGGAATAGTACATTCTATGAGTTACTATAGGTTTTATTGTGTGTTAAATGAAAAGGGTTTAAACAGTGAAATACAAAAAAAGAGATCCTTTGTACTCACCCACATCAATTTATGAAATAACATTAATACATTTAGCAAAATTACTAAGAAAATAAGCAAAACGGGGATTGTTTCTGGTCTGGCTAGTCCCACACTCACTATAATATGTTTTTATTAAGAATTCAAGTATTTCTTTATGTAGTATATGACTGGAAAATGGTTACCCTTTTATTTGATGCTTCAGGGATCACCTGACAGAACAGACAATGTAATTTTACTTCCCTTTTTGTTCAAGAATGTGGGGCATCTGGGGTCTTTGTAAATGTCACCCTTATATCCTTTAAAGGAGAAGGAGAGGTAAAAACTAAGAAAGAAAACACTGCACTGAGTCCTCTATCAAAAGAAACACAGGATTTCTTGTCTCTTTTTTTGTAAATATGTTATTTGGGTATCTGACTTCCTCTCTCAAACAAATCCTTCATTTCTGGGGCCGGAGCCTGGGCAGTTCTCTCCTCTCTCCCCTCTCCTGCTCCTTCTCCCACCAGAATGCTAAGAACGCCCTCCCCCCTCCCTTAGAAATGTGTGATCTGAGCTATAATATCTACAGCTGCAGCAGGAAGCGACCTAAAATGGCAGTTGCTGTCTTAAATGGAAATAGCTTCTAGGGCTTTTTACTTACTTAGGTATGGCAATGCTTTCTGCAAAATAAATATAGAGTTCTAGGTGGCACTAATGTGGCGCATCTATTGGCAGTAAAATGCCAAAATGACTTTCCTTCTCCTTTAAACATTTACCATTCCTTTTCTATACAGCTCAAAATGAAAGAGAAGGAGATAGCATAGATTGTTTTATTAACAAAATTTGAGAGTGCTGAGTGTTGTTAGTATCTATGCTAAATTGTATACTTGGTTGGGGATGCCTTTTTAATCCATTTGTGAAAGGAATGTATTCCATTAGTTTAGTGTGTTTATGAATGAATATCTTTACTTATAGGGGGATTTATCAACTTTCAAGTTTGATTTTCTTTCACGATTCAAGTTTTTTCGTACTAAAAAAACTCAAATTTGAATTATGCTTCTTAAACTAAAATGTCTGTGCAAAAGTGCAAAAGACCCACAAACTTGAATGTAAAAAATTGCCATCTAAAAGCTTGCGAGATTCTATAGAAGTCAAGCCATATTTTCAAACAAAATTTTTTTGAGTTTGTAAACTCGAAAAATTTGAGGTATTCTAATTTTTTATTTAAGTTTTTTTTACATTTTCCTTTTTAATAATTAAGCGAGCATTTGATAAGCAAGTTTATTAAATTTAGAAAAACAAACTCGAATTTACAAACTCAAAAATTGATAAATAAGCCCAATAATGTTGTTAATAATACTACTAATTTATGTATGTGTGTATGATTAATATTATTCTTAACGGTGCTGCAGAGCAGATTTTAATACTGTAGTACTGAAACGAGCAATGCTTTAGTGACTGCCGTGGGACACTCTCTCTCTAAATAAAACCTCAAACTCTATATATTTTTATGACGTGAAATAAAATGTCATATTTAGAAAACCATTGCATGTACCTATATTTGTTGCTGTGGGAACCAGATGTTATGCCAAATTCACTGGGTTATTGCTGGTGAGAAGTGCCGTTTATGGTTGTGGGAGAGCTATTTCACCTTTTAAAAACGTCTTGTATATTTTCCTTTCAGATTTCTGATACATACCATGCTCTAATTGCTGCCTATAAACACATGAGGCCTTCTCAGAGATGAATACCCTACGATATACATGTTTTTATAAGACCATAAAGACCTGTGTTACTGGGATGTTAAGCAGTTACGCAATAACTCTTGTTTATATAATGCACTTTTCAGCGGTTAAAGGTGCCATCCCACGTCGCTGGCCAAACAAAAAGGCTTTTAATAAAGAATTTTTCGCTAATACAGTCCATCCCACTTTTTGGGGGGGAATTTAGTTTGTTAACTGACTAAGACAGTTTCCATGACTGGTCTTTTAATATTCAGTGGTTTGTTACTATAATGCAAACATGGAAGGTCGCCTCTTGAAAATTGTTAGAACGTTTCAGCAGCAAAACTTAAATTCTCAAAAATGTAAAAATACCAGATGTATTTTATTGATAACGATCAGTTCAGCGGATGCCATCTGGATGCCCTTGTTAGAATAAATAAAGCCAATGACTGACCCAGAATAATCTAAGGGATATTTGTGTGTTTGCATGTGTGCGCACAATATAAATCATATTACAGAGGGCTCACGCAGATGGTTTCTTTTTACTAAGGTTCAGGTTTATTATGACATCATTTGAGAAGATGTACTATAGATATCGGCATCAGTAAAGTGTGGTGCAAATTATGAGCAACCCGTTTCCTGCATTTTTTTCCCACCAGATAAAATGTATTTCAACATCTACCCTATCATTATTTCTGAATTTAAAAGTTCTCTTTTTCCTCTTTGGCATCTTGCTGAACTATCTGGCTGTAATGTTATTAGAAAGAGAAAATCCAAGATAGAAAGGTGTAGGTGTCATAAAGATCAAATAAGGATTACTTTACTGTAATGGCCAAGTTATAGAATTCCCAGCTGAGAGACTTATACATTTATATAATCACTTAATATTAAGTGATTCATAAATGGGGTTAGAACTTATCTGGATGGATGCATTCCAGACAGGAAAGGGCATTTACAGTATATTTAAAATTATTAAGCAAAATATGTTGTTAATGATTCAGGGCACTAAATGCTTGCCATTTTGAAGTTAGGAAAGAATTTATTTCTCCCTCAATTTAAGGGGGAAGAATTTATTTGTGCTGCGCTTGGGGAGGGTTCTGGAAAGGTTATACTTTGTCATGTTTATGATTTTTGCCAAGAGACAAAGTAAAACCATGTAAGACCAACCTTCTTGATTTGAAGAAAACTCTTCAAATGACTCTAATAGGGAATAAAGTAAGGATATACATCACCTTGGAATCTCATGACCATTTCCAATAATATAATTCATGAGTTAAATTACCATATAAAAGCCTAAGACCAATGGCAGAGTCTTTATATCCAGATGAAGAAATTTCAGTGTAGCTGTAATATGCTTAGAATTTGCAATAGTAGTGCATTTTTTTTATAACAGACAAGTTTAAATGAGTCATGCTTAGTATATTTAACATTTTCGTGTAGGTTATCATGAAAAAAACAGCTAGTATATCTGCTTTTTCTAGAGATAATTATTCAAAGGTTATTTTATCTGTTTTGTCTGTAGCTATTTCTTTAGATTTTAGATGGTGCAAAATAGGTAAGGATTTGAGGTACCGTGACAAAGTTACCAACATCAATGTTTCTTTTCAATAATGCATGTCCCAAGAGATGAGCTCTTTATTTTAGTGAACTGTAAAAGCTCTGGGAAAGAAATGTAAAAATGTTGATCTATACTGTATCTTACCATATGAACAAAGGAAAACAATACAACTGACGGGAAAAGCAAAATCTGTGGCCCTGGCCCTATGATATTTTTTGTGGGTACCATAAATTCTATGTATTTGGCACTGCAAGGATTAAAAGCAAACTATGTTATCTACAATAGATAAACTGCAGCCACCTGGGTACAGACGCTTTCAGGATATCTGGCAGTGTCAGACTGCTGATGCACTTTTATGACCCTATCCTTATATGCTAAAAATTGTCATTAATAATTAGCCTAATACTCCTTTAGCATTACAATTGTGTATATTGGAATTCCATACTATTTTAAAAATTTGGCATGACTGTGGTATCACAGGGAGCACAGAAGCAGTGAGGAGATAACTGTAGCTGTGTATAAATTATTAGGCCCTCTAATAGTCCCCTATTTGACACTTAATTATATGAAAATAATGTGCGTTAAATGTGGTTTCAGTAGAATCCTTTACAAAAACTGTCATTTGTTTAAAGGAATACTGTCATGGTAAAACATGTTTTTTTTTTTCAAAACAATCGGTTAATAGAGCTTCTCCAGCAGGTAGCAAGCTAACCACTCCATTACACCTGTATTGCTAAAAGCAGTAGATATCAGAATAGCATTCAATAGTAAGAAAGTCCGGCTTGGGACTCCTCCAATTACATGGGAGTATTGGAGTAGTGGCTATGTAAAAAGTGTAATTTAGAAATAAAAAGTACACCATAAAAATCATGACAGTATCCCTTTAAACAGAATAAACCTTGAGATATCATATGAAATCTGCAATGAGGCTTAACAAATCTGGCCATGTGACAGCTTTTACTTTGCTTTAATTATAGGAAATATAGTACTTTGTTTAATTAAGGTTGGCAAATCTTTTTGATGTAGACAAGGGAGGCAAATAATTCAATTACTATAGAAAATAAATAATGAACCAATCACAAAGTTGGTAGGAATAGTACATTCTATGAGTTACTATAGGTTTTATTGTGTGTTAAATGAAAAGGGTTTAAACAGTGAAATACAAAAAAAGAGATCCTTTGTACTCACCCACATCAATTTATGAAATAACATTAATACATTTAGCAAAATTACTAAGAAAATAAGCAAAACGGGGATTGTTTCTGGTCTGGCTAGTCCCACACTCACTATAATATGTTTTTATTAAGAATTCAAGTATTTCTTTATGTAGTATATGACTGGAAAATGGTTACCCTTTTATTTGATGCTTCAGGGATCACCTGACAGAACAGACAATGTAATTTTACTTCCCTTTTTGTTCAAGAATGTGGGGCATCTGGGGCCTTTGTAAATGTCACCCTTATATCCTTTAAAGGAGAAGGAGAGGTAAAAACTAAGAAAGAAAACACTGCACTGAGTCCTCTATCAAAAGAAACACAGGATTTCTTGTCTCTTTTTTTGTAAATATGTTATTTGGGTATCTGACTTCCTCTCTCAAACAAATCCTTCATTTCTGGGGCCGGAGCCTGGGCAGTTCTCTCCTCTCTCCCCTCTCCTGCTCCTTCTCCCACAAGAATGCTAAGAACGCCCTCCCCCCTCCCTTAGAAAAAAATAAAAATCCCCATAAAAATCATGACAGTATCCCTTTAAACAGAATAAACCTTGAGATATCATATGAAATCTGCAATGAGGCTTAACAAATCTGGCCATGTGACAGCTTTTACTTTGCTTTAATTATAGGAAATATAGTACTTTGTTTAATTAAGGTTGGCAAATCTTTTGAGCTTAATGTGTTTTCTGTGTCCCTTGCCATAATGTGAAGAATCTGGAATAGCAAAGAAGTTAGGAATATTTGATACTTTTCAAAGGACTCTAAGGACAATTTTTTTGTGATTAATGGCATGTTTTATTTCACAAGGCTAATTCAGGTTCTGTGTCACATTTGTTTAAAAATGCTCAGAAATTTAACACAAAATATATTCAGTATTTAGATGCAAAGCAGGAAAGAAAACTAAAGCAAAAATGTATTGGCATTACTAAAGATAAAAGCAGGAGGAGAGTAAAGAGCTTCAATACACCTATGGAACAGCAGACTCTATTCAAACCTTTGAGGGTAATTTAATATTTAACATGTATGTATGTATAACTTTATTTATAAAGCGCCACAAGGGTACACAGCGCTGTACAATCTTACAAAATACAAAATTACACACAGGGCAAGTGTTATAATAAATAAATATGATATATATATATATATATATATATATATATATATATATATATACAGTATATATAAGGAAGAGTGGAGCACACCCAATTCAGGTTCAAATGCCTTGGGTGCTGGCAAAAATGGGGAAATATAAGGACAGAGAGCCGCACACACAAGGACTTAGCAATTAGTGAAAAAGTTTTAATGAAAAAAATCCAACGTTTCGAGCACTAACTGTACTCTTCTTCAGGGACAAACCAGACCAAACAAAACTGGTTTGTCCCTGAAGAAGAGTACAGTTAGTGCTCGAAACGTTGGATTTTTTTCATTAAAACTTTTTCACTAATTGCTAAGTCCTTGTGTGTGCGGCTCTCTGTCCAGGTATGGGCATTTGCCCTTAAGCGCAGGACTAGGCAAAATAATGATTTAGTGTCCAGAAGGTAACAGCTGAGCTTTTTCTTAAAGAGAGTGGGTGAGTGTTCCCTACGGAGGGATTCAGGGATAGAGTTCCATAGGTAAGGAGCAGCAAGATAGAAAGATAGAAAGGTTTAAGACGAGAGAGCGCAGTGGGTGTGCATGGTGTATATAAAGTCCATACCCCCACCATTCTTTTGGGCCTATACATATAGATATTTGGTTTTATTTTACTGTACTTTATTTATATAGTACTGACATATATGGTATTACCCAATGCTTTGCTGAGATTGTTTATCATTCACTTCAGTCAGTCTGCCCCAGTGAAGCTTACAATCTAAGGTCCATAGCACATTCAAATACACTATCACCAATTTATTAGCAGCCAATTAACCTGACTATATAGTATAAGCTTGCTATCTGTTATCATAATATTATTTTCAAGTACTCAGGATTTTTAAATTAAACTTAACAAGCATGCCCTGGAAAGGATTGCACTTTTACTGGAAAGGTAATTTCTTCCACACTGAACATTGAATATGTTGAAATATTTGTCATGATCATGATGCTATTGTAGAGTTTATGGTCTTATATTTAGGTAGTAGTACACAGACAAAAATTAGAGTTTAGAAAGTTTACCATGAGATGTGGTCCAGTCTCACACACCCTAAGCAATTCTTTTATTCTCTCTAAGAGGATATTGTGATTTAGGAAGATGAAGCAGAGACCTAGATCTCTAATTAGGCAACTAGGAAAAACAGGTAGTGTTTGTATCATTCAAAATAGTTATCCTGCTGTAAAATGTTCAATATTAAGAGCATACAGGTATGACATATTTCTACATATATGTCCTTGCATGTGATCCAGATAATTATTTGGGATTAACAGTGTTAAATCAATTATAGGCAGTGCAATGTGTTTAAGTATTTCCATTATTTCTAATGAGGAGTCCTGGAAGGTAACTAGTAACATTCCATCCATTTCAAAAGGCTCTTAGGAGGGTTGACGCCTCTTGGCTTATCCGGCAATTAAAAAAAAAAAGTATTAATTTAGATACCATGAACCCTTAGTGTGGGAATGAACTGGTAATAGAACATCCACATCTGAATTTATCGGGCAACTGGGAGAAAGTGTTGGAGGAGTATAATGTAACGATGCCAAGAATAGAAGTCACAGTCGGTCATGACTTGCCCACATGGTGCTCTTAATAAAACTCTAATGCTTAAATAAAGCTTTAACACATAATAGCTGCTTTACATAATATCAACTTCTTCTGTTACATCTTTCTTCTGTTACATCTTTTAATTATTTCTCATTATTCCAGTTAACTAGTAAAGGCATAATTGCCTTTACTATAATAGGAGTTAAACAAGCATAGATTGTTAGAAAGATATAACTACCAGTAAGAGAATATTTTGGTGTTAATGCAGCAATAGTGATAGTGATACTGAGATGCTAGTTTATTCCATTCTCTTTGATCCCTGGTTAAGTTATGATCATTCATGTAAGTAATTGAAACCTCATTTTAACATGACTATCTAATCTGTATTTGCATCTAAATAGCCAGGGTTTTGTTTTACACCTTTAAGAAAAGTTTACCTTCGGACATCTGGAGTAAATAAAGTTTGTTTATAACACAGGGTAGCATATCAGCAATACCATTTCAAGTGATTGCACTGACAACATCATTGGGTTGACATCTGTAGACCTTAAACAGTTAAGATTACTTGTATGCCATTTTTAATAAACAGTTTATTGCAAGAAAATATAATGAATATAAATATAGGTCACTGCTTTGCTCATGTGGAAGTTTAAAAGATAGCAGATTGAAGGTAAACAAAGTTTCAGGTCCAGCATATTAAAGGAACTTAGCTCTGTGGTCTTAAGACTATATAATGTTTTATGATTGTATGATTGCTGCCACTGCAACTCCTCTACCACAGCTCTGATAACCCATATTGCCTTTCCACTACACTACAAGTAAACATAGATTGGCTTGAATGGTTATTTTGGCATCAGTTGTGATTTTTACTATACATTTTTCTGGAATATGCCTTGCATTTATTATTGCATTCTCTTTTCTAGTGTAATTATTGATAATGTATATGTACCTATGTTTTGCAAGTTAGCCTGGAACAAAATATTTGTACTTGGATAGGATAATGGCTGAAAGATAGATTACAAAGAGTGGGGATAAATGAAACATTTACTAATTAGACCAGTATTGTTAGTGGAGTACTTTAGGGATCTGCCCTCCACCCTTTACTTTTTAACTTGTTTATTATGGCCCTTGAAGTGGGCATTATAAGTACTGTCTATTTTTGCTGATGATACTAAATTGTACAAAACTATACATTTGATGCAGAATGCTGCCAACTTGCAGAGTGATTTGGTTACATTGGAGCAATATGCAGCAAAGAAGGTTGCAATTAGGTTATGCACTTTGGTAGAAATAATATAAACAACACTTGCACTAAATGGTAGTGTGTTGGGGGTATCCTTAATTAAGAAGGATTTTTTGTGGCTAACATGCTCTGTAACTCCAGGCAATGACATTCAGATGGTACTAAAGCAAATAAAGAAAATATAATTTGCCTCTTTATAGGTCCCTGGTAAGGCCTTGTCTTTAGTATATAGTGCAGATTTAGGCTCAAGTCTTTAAGAAGGATATTAGTGAGCTGGAGAGAGTGTAGAGACATACAACTAGACTGGTAAAATTATAACATTTAAATATGAATAAAACCCCATGAAGGCTGGGGTTGTTTTTTCTTGAGAAAAGGTGCTTGTAGGGGGACATTGTTCATTTTTACAAATACATTAGAGGACATTCCAGACAGAGAGGGGGGATCTTTTTTTCTCATAAAAAAAGATAAAAGAATGAGAGGCCACCCCTTTAGACTTGAGGAAATTAACTTTTATATAAAGCAGTGAATTTGGTTCGTCATGGTGAGGGCAGTGAGGTTGTGTAATGTCCCAATAGCTGATGATGTAATGGCAGATTCTATTAATGCTTTTAAAAGTGGCTTGGATGATTTTTGAACAAGCATAATATCCGAGGCTATAGTGATCTTAAAATCTACAGTATAGATATTGGTAACATAGTTTAGATAGTTTGCAGAAACATGCAAATTGCCACTTGTCCAGACTCTTGGTGCTTTCTAATAGCCTTTAGCATTATAATATAGGGTTTCATGATTCTCTCTATATATTTTACAATGGGGTGCATTATTCTATATTTATGTTACCCTTAATGAAAGCTACAGAGTGGAAAGTATGTTTCTAAATGCTGTAAGAATTTGTTAGTTTTATACCTCAGCTTTTTCTCAAAGACAACATAACTGTCAGTTTTAATCTTAGACTATTCGGGATCATAGAAGACTGTGAATGGAAATTGTTCCTGTAAGTGCTGAAATTATGTCTTAGACAAATTAAATGAGTACTTACTTTTATCAGCATGCTTCGATAACGATATTGCTCTACACCTGCATCTGTAGGCCAGATGGTTTAGACTAGACTATTTTTAGATTGAGATCTGGTTATCCTTCCTCTAATTGGTATTGATAAGGAACTTCCTGTGATTTTAAGATTTCAGTTCTTTTCAAGAAAAGTATTAACTGTTAAAACAGCAGCCTCGGGCAAGTAGATATACATATGTTTTTATTTATAATCTCCAATAATATTCTATGCAGAAAAGATACAATGAACCATAATAAACTCAGTTAAAACAGACAAAGCAAAATAAATGAATGCAACCGACAACAGCTTTTTGTAATTGAAAATGTAAGACAGTAGTTATCAGCACAGGATATTAAGGTTTCTATTAGAAACAGAGGCCTTGGACATTTCATCAAAAGGTGAAATGCTTGTGATGAGTGCTTTTTTCACAACTTAGCTCTAACAAATAATTAAAAGTATTTCCATACAGATCATATAGAACAGAAATGCAAACCTTGATTAATATACCTTTTCAAGAAAGAATCTTGGTATCCTTGAGAGGAAATATTCTAAGACACATAGGGAGGAATTCACAAAATAAAAGTGGAGATAGCTTTGCCAGATTTTCCACTATAAAATTTGAGTTAATGTCTCATCTCTCAGTTAATGGATGCAGCACCACATAAATACTATCAATTAGGTGTTGTCTCCTGCCCATAGTGCACCCAGAATGGCACCACACCACCATCTTTCACTATGTAACTTCTATTCCCATCAGTGACTCCCAGCGTGCATGCATTGTTTTTGGAACAGAAGGAGCACAGCTAAAAGTGCTACCCAACACTGCTGAAAGCTCTGTAATTCTGGACATGCTATGGGGACTTATGAAACTTTTGCACCGATTGTTTTCCAAAACCCCATGAATGTACTAATGAGCCCCTATACTGCCACGGAAAGCAGGGTGATTAGGGATTGGATGAAGTTATGGAAGAGCTAAACTGAGCTTTACTCTATTTTTAAAATGTCAGGGGAAAAGTAGTTTTTCTCTTTTTAAGAACATATTCACAAAAGTGTCTAAACTCTCCTTTACCAAAAAATGAAAAGTGGAGGTTGATTCAAAATTCTGGAGGATTTCTGTTTGTAAAAATAGGAAAATTGTGGTTACACCAGTTTTGACTATACTTTTATCTCCACTTCTATGATATGCCCCTAGAGTACCCAAGGTTGCAAGCTCATTGGCCCCAGGCAGGGATAGTTTTGATGGGGTATTTTGTACTTATATACATATAGGTTCTTCAGTAACCTGGTTGCAGAAATGTTTTCTATCTCTTCCTACAAAAAAGTTCTTCATTAATTCATTGGCTGTTTACAGTGGGTACTTGGTTTTATCACAAACATTATACTCCACACATTCCTCACATTATATACTTCCTATGCTAAAAATATTTATTCTGCAAACTGTCAGAATTGTTCTTCCTTCATTTTGACAGTTTATAAACTTTTAGTCAAATATAAACATCTCCACACTCCCCATCCTTCTGTCTCCCTATTACTGCCATTTATAAACTATTCTTCATAAATATTCAAATCATTCTGTAAAACAGAATCAGACGTGCATGCTCTTACCATTGCATCACACACATTATAACCCGTCTATCAGCACATTGTCACTATTCTGCACCTTCGTACCATTATATTCTGTACATGTTAAACTTATAATAATTTATGATTCTAACTATTCACTTGAATGGACTGAGGGCCTGTGTCCATGTTCATTGACTTCCTGCCGTATGGCCTTGCCAGATTCCCAGTGTTCCATTTTTTGAAACAAGAAAAACTCATGTCCCTAGCCATTTCCTGTCTATCAATAGTGCTGTGCTCCTCCAAAAGTTGTAGTTCCCAGCCTTCTGAACAAAAAAGTATAACACAGTGAGGCCTGGGTGGGCTCTGCTCATCAAGAGAGGTGTCAAAGTACATGATTTTTAAAATTCTCTGTTTTCCTTGGTGAAGTTCTATAAACCTTAGAAACATATAACATGAAAGCATAGTAAAAATATATTACATTTTGGTACTGTAAGTATATGAGCTCTGGCCTCTCTCCATAAGTCCTAAGGCATTTTAAATTTAATTTTTATCATCTCTTCATGTGCCTATAGTTCTATGTTCTGTATTTAGACTGACTAGGACATTTGTAGTGAGGAGACATACCTGTTTGTATGCAGTTTTGTTCTTTCAGTTTTTAAGTGTAATGGAAATCTTCAGATATTTAGACAGCAATTCCACTTCAGTCTCTATTGGCACACATAAACTTCAAGTTTTTATACTTGCTGTTAGTTCTGAAACCTATTTTCATGTGAACAATATAGACCTGTGTGTTTATTAATCCATACTGTGGAGTTTATAGAAGAAAATGATAATTGTGATCCTTCACCCAAACTTTGTTAGGCAGGGGACCACATTCACTGAAGACATTCCCACGGTGCTAGATAATTAAGACTTTTTTAAATGAAAAAATTTCCTTAAATAAAAGTCTTTGTGTTCAATTTAGTTTCTGTAAATGAGCAGTATTTTATATTATATATTTTATACACAAGAGCCATGAATATCCTGTAAATTATCCTTATAAGTGGAGCTTAGTGCTGTCATCAGTTATAATTGGTGCTTAGTGATATCATTTTCTGTCCCATGACTCAAAAAAAGTTGTGTATTATAATAAATAATGTACCTCCTGTTGTAAAATATGAGGGTATTAGAAGTCATCTTGGAGTTCCATGACCCCTATAAAAGCATATATGGACATCACAACTCCTCTGTGATTTATAATATCCCTATATTTTACAACAGGGGGTACATTATTCACTATATATTATATTAGTGTATTATTCATATTTTTTCTGCCCAGGAAACCTTATGTTTCTACATATTTGTATACATTCATATAAATGTGAGCTGCCATGATTGATTTGATAACTGTAACCTTATCCAAAATACTGATAATTGTTGGACAAATGTTAATAAAAAATGTGTAATGCTTGCTGGGATTAACGACGGAATAACTTTAACTAAGCTTCTCTTATACACACTTGGTTTTCCCAGCAACTAAAAAAAATTAAAATATCTATTGTTTTATTAATTAATTTATAAATGATTAGTTGAAAAATAATTATTCTTACACTGGTACTCAAGACAGATTAGTTTATATTAGTTTAGCAGTACAATTATTGAAGAAATGCAAAGAAGAGCTCATTATTATTGAGCTTTATAACTTATAAATAAAATCACTGGTATACAGAGTAGCAATATTAACTTCTATAGCAAATAAAGTCTCTACTGAAAAAGTACCTTGAAGATGTTTTCTATGCTTTCAGGTTCTACCAGGTGATAAGTTATAGCATCTTATTTCAGCCGAGAAAGAGAACACAAAGGAGGCGAAGCTGAAAGCTTAAAGCAAGATGGCAGTCAAACACAAGCACCGCCCTGGAGAAGACGTTTCACTGCATCTTTGGCAACCTGGCGAGGACCTTTGTTTGACAAAGACAGGCGAGCAAAAATGAAGTCACGCATTTTGACATAAATGTAAATAACATTCAGCTCCTGAATTCGTGGATTGAAGGTGACCAAATAATCTTGTGGAAGACTTTTTTTACTATGATTATTTTTCAGTGTTTTATTTGTTTTAAATTTTATTTTTTATTTAAATTTGTAAATTTAGAACAGTTTTGTAATGGCCGCAGTTGTACCGTCTATGTTTTTGTCTAGTATCTAAATGTTTTGTAAAGTTTGCTTTGAGTTTCCTTTTTATAATTCCTAATGTCCTAATGTGTTCGTGTTTTTTTAAGTTTACTCCCTCTTGTAAAATAATATTTTCTTTAAAATATAGGATATTTGTCCTACCAAAGTAGCTGTTTATGGGACTAAGCTCTTTCTTCATGGTATATATTTAATTGTTTTGCTTTTTAGATCACACTCCATTAATTAAACATTTGGTAGTTACTTGTGCAATTGAGGAGAAAAGCTTTAAGATAACAGTGTATTTTATCTGAATCTGCTTTTACAGGGCAAAGCATGTTTACTTGGAATATGGTAAAATGGGACTTTTAATTTCCAGTGATCTCAGTATTCTAATAATCTAATGGTCTACCACTAGCGCTGGCTAAAGTAAAACAGGAACAACATTGTGTAGAATATGCAATACAGTCTATTGAAATTTTGAGACGGTTTTACAGTAAAAAGGAATTGAAGCTCAAATTTTCCATCTCGGAAAATGTTTTTTTAATTGCCACTAAGTAAGATAGTTCTGTCACTGGAACTAAATTGTCTCATTTTTTTTGTTCTGACAGAGATTATTGCCTTGCCATCTCTACTGGGTGGTACTTAAAACTGCTTTGTACTTACAAATACAGTACTGTCAATGTGTAGCCATCTAGTTGTTGTGGAATTGCAAGTCCTACTATGTTGGAAGCTGCTGTTCAAACGCTGGATGGATACAGTGTTACCTTCTTAGGATAAATAGTAAAATTCTACATTCAGAAAGTGCTGTGGTTAGTTATTAAAGCCTGTTCATTAACAAGATAACACAAATGGAACCTGCACTTTATCCAATATCTACATTATGTGTTTCTCTGGCAATGCTCATCATTCAAACTCACAAGTAAGGGAGCACCAGCAGGCGCAGGATGCAAAGGAGCCCTGTACTTACTGCCTGCCCTGGCACACATTAACACCAAGGCTGTCTTGCACTCATCAAAACTGCACTTAGCACCTTGCTCCAGATTTTTTATCCAGACCACATGTGCAAGTGCATATGAAACGTGCACTAAGGGGTGAAATTTTGCATCAATTAATGTTCTAGAACTTGTCTTAATCATTTAGCCCCTGTGCAGACATTCATATTATAGCTATCAGTATACTCAAAGAATCATAACAAAAACCCAAGATGCTATTATAGCTGAACAAATACTAGGCAAAAATAATTGTTCTGCTTCTGAAATCCAAAATGAATGGAATTTTATCCACCTACAGCTCTTATTTGATCATTTAACCAAGCAAAACGCTATTAGAAAACAGCTTTGAAATATATAATGGGACCTCCGAGATCAGGCTTCTAGGATCAGAGCATTATGTTTTGATCTAAGTGTGTTTCTTCTAATGACTAAAGAAAGATCTGAATAAATTAAAATCACTGCAATTTGGAATTTGATTTTGATTAAATCGAACAATACAAATAGGGGTTGATTTACTAACCCACGAATCCGACCCGAATTGGAAAAGTTCCGACTTGAAAACGAACATTTTGCGACTTTTTCGTATGTTTTGCGATTTTTTCGGATTCTGTACGAATTTTTCGTTACCAATACGATTTTTGCGTAAAAACGCGAGTTTTTCGTATCCATTACGAAAGTTGCGTAAAAAGTTGCGCATTTTTCGTAGCGTTAAAACTGAGGCGAAAAGTTGCGCATTTTTCGTAGCGTTAAAACTTAACGCTACGAAAAATGCGCAACTTTTCGCGTAAGTTTTAACGCTACGCAAAATGCGCAACTTTTTACGCAACTTTCGTAATGGATAGGAAAACTCGCGTTTTTACGCAAAAATCGTATTGGATCCGAAAAATTCGTAAAGAATCCGAAAAAATCGCAAAACATACGAAAAAATCGCAAAGTACCGATCATTACGAAAAAAACGCAATCGGACTCCATTCGACCCGTTCGTGGGTAAGTAAATCAGCCCCATAGTGTACATTGTTTTCACCTAAAACTATAATAGCATTCTTAGGTGGTATCAACCTTTAACCATACAAGCAAACATTTACCTAGTAGCCCAACCAGTTTTACACAGCAGTGATTGTTTGTTTTGCATAAAAAATAAAATATATATTTTAAAGTACTACGAATTTGACTGTTTTTTTTCAACCAATCATTCCCTGGATGCTATATTTTTAGGGTTTTTTTTGGGTAACAGGTGGACAAATGGATAAAATCAGTGTTGCCCAAACATGACATACTGTAAGTCATGGCACAAGCCAATACACCATAGCAATCACATTATCATTGGGTGGTAAATATGCTTCTTGGATACTTGAAACAAGTCTATGTTAATTAAAGCATCTTCATTTAAACAGGCCCCATATACCCTAACTTTGAATTTTACCAAAATAAAATTGTGTGTATATAAAGTATACCTTTCAGTATTGTTTTTGCACCAAAACAGCCTGCTTTCATGACCATTAGTAGTATGAAAAATCATTCATCCACACTACTAATGTTAAGAGCTGAGTTGTTAGATATGCAGGTAAAAACAGAAATTCTTTACCTGTCTGAAGTTTTGGGCACCTTCAAAGGCACTCAATCAAAATTTTAAGTCCTGTCCAATCAACGAGACGACCAATATCCAAGGTCACCTGGTCTCCCACCGTATGAGCACCAATTTATATCAGTGCATATATGGCCACCTTTAGCCACACTAAGGGGCACATTTACTAACCCACGAACGGGCCGAATGCGTCCGATTGCGTTTTGTTCGTAATGATAGGTAATTTTGCGATATTTTTCGGCGTCTTTACGATTTTTTGCGTAAAAACGCGAGTTTTTCGGCGTCTTTACGATTTTTGCGTAAAAACGCGAGTTTTTCGGCGTCTTTACGAAAGTTGCGCAAAGTCGCGATTTTTTCGTAGCGTTAAAACTTGCGCGAAACGTTGCGCCTTTTAAGTTTTAACGCTACGAAGAAGGCGCGACTTTGCGCGCAAGTGTTAACGCTACGAAAAAATCGCGACTTTGCGCAACTTTCGTAAAGACGCCGAAAAACTCGCGTTTTTACGCAAAAATCGTAAAGACGCCGAAAAAATCGCAAAAAATACGAAAAAGTCGCAAAATGTTCGTTTCCAATCGGAATTTTTCCAATTCGGATTCAAAATCGTGTTTTAGTAAATCAGCCCCTAACTGTGTGTCAAGCCTGTTTAATCTGATAGACTCTAAAGGTCCCCATACACGGGCCGATAGTAGCTGCCGATATTGGTCCCTTGGACCGATTCGGCAGTTAATCGGCCCGTGTATGGGCAGAACCGAGCGGCCTGAAATTGGCCAGATGTCGATCGGCCAGGTTAGAAAATCCAGTCGGATCGGGGACCGCATCGGCTCGTTGATGCGGTCCCCGAACCGACTGCCCCATGGCCGCAAATGTAATTCGATCGTTTGGCCCCAGGGCCAAACGATCGGATTATTTTTTTTAGCTACTTGTTACCCGATATCGCCCACCCGTAGGTGCCTATTATAGCTGGCAAATACCTCAGAACACTGGTTGGAGGATCCTAACTATACATGACCCCACCTCTAAATTAATACAAATTCTGACAAATAGACTCTGGCTATAAATTTAAGGAGTATGCTCAATAAATGTAGTTGTATGAATATTTTTTTACCAGAAAAAGTGGCTAACACCATTGAAAGTACCACAGATCTTTGGTAATATTTAGTGCTACTACAATTGGAGGTGCAGTTCAACTACAAACAGATACCTATGCCCATATAGGCACATTTAGCATTTTCCAACCTGGGTGTGGAGATATTCACCAATGGAAGTAGGTACCTGTTTGTAGTTGAACATAATGGTTGGCCTACTGGCCTTCTGTATGGCACTGTATCAATGCTTAATCAAAGTCATTGTGCATCATATCCACTGCCACCCCAGAATCTAGGTTTCTGCTCACTTCCACACACATAATAGGCAATTAGATTATAATTAGTCTGGCATGATCTATTAAGCATAAACTTATACAATTATGAATACAACCTATTCAGTAATCTTATCCCTTATTACCCCCTCCAAAAATTTCTACCTCCGATGTCAAGCTAAATGGCCTAGTGTTTTTGAAGAAAAACCGTAATCCTCTAAACTACTACAATCAAATCTACTAGATTATATTGTCCAAAGAGGCACAGCAGAACTTTAATTGCTGCATGGGAAAATAAACAGTTGAAAACAGTCTACTGGCATAATTAATTTCAGAAGCTTGGTATGTTCTTGACTTGACTCCAAAGAGGGTTTCCCCTTATGCCACCTCCTAGATAATTATACACATTAGCAGCTGTTAAAGGAATTTCTTCTTCGTCAGGGTGACTAATGTAGTCTATATAATCTGTCATTATGCTATACTCCTTGCCAACACGAGCTGCGTTTATTGCAGCAGTCATTAGGATTCCTCCTTCAGGCACAGTTTTCCTATTATATTAATAAATATAATTTATGCCTTTAATGTGTGCTTACTTTATCTATAGCAACACTCCCTGAATCATTTCAGGCATGCCAAAAAGCAAGAAGTTGGTAAATGAATCAGTTATAACCTTCAGTCATGCACATGGGTCAAAAGTAATATCTAATTGACCTTTTTAGGGGAGATGACAAGACAGGTTGGCCAATAATAGTTATATGTTTTTTAATCAGAAAAGTCTATAGAAAAACACCGTGGGCTTGATTGTACCACACCTGATATATATTTCATAAAGTGATGATTTCTCTGTACATAAGTACCAGCAGCACCAGTGTTCAGAGATGTGGCCAACAGAGCACTGCCAACATGAGAGGTTCAGGAACGTAATAATAGCAGAGGAATACTGGTCATGTGGAATAAACAAGAGCTTTTTTGCCCCTCCTTAAAATAAGATTTTTGATTATTAATCTTGGTATCAGCATAATTTTCATTAGTGTCAAAATAAAGTGTGTTTAGAAGAGTATGAGAGTAAGAAGGGTGAGAACGTCAAGACATAAATGGGAGGGAACTATGTCAGCAAATTCTCCCTGTCTCTCAATTATTAGTCACCTGTAGACACAGGTGGAAGAAAGAGCTAAATTTAAAAATCCTTTGTTGAAAGGATGTAGTGTATTTACAATAAGTAGGGGACAAAGCTAGGGGACATATTTCACACCTTGGTTAATCCTGTAAACGGGCCTTTGAGAACGTATACTGTTATTTTCCTTATTAAAAACATGCTCTATAGTCTATACCAGGGGTGGGCAAACTACGGCCCGCGGGCCACATCCGGCCCGTCAGCCCTTTCAATCCGGCCCGCCGTCTCCGGCCCCCTTAAAAGAATGACGGGCCCTGATTGGTTGCGCCCCGTGCGTGTGCACAGCGTCAGCACGCACGGGGCGCAACCATATAAAAGAATGCACTGGGGAGCCGGGGAACAGAAGGACGGGACGGAGGAAGCAGCGGGTCGCTGGGGGGGAGCTGAGAGGCCCCATAATTTTTGATGGCAGCCCCGGGTGTAACGCTGTCCCGGCCCGGTCCGGCCCGTCTATTAGTTAATGTGGCCCCTGAGCCAAAAAGTTTGCCCACCCCTGGTCTATACTATCACTCCTATTAGACAACCTAGCTAAACTGCATGCATTATCTAACAGCCTTTTCCTCTTACACTGGTTGAAAGAGGCATGGGTTTTCAGCCCCAAATATGCACATTTGAGGGCGATATTGAGTTGAAGAAAGTGATGGATGGTTGGCGAGTGCTAATAAATGGACTGGATACATATGCATACATATATAAATATATACTTTCCTTCCCCTGACAAAGGTCCCTGTGGGGGACCGAAATGTTGAGATAATAAAACAGATACTTTCACCATATGTTAAATCCTGAGCGCTGACATCCTTCTCTTTTGTTATACATTTTGTCTTGCTCACGCACCCGGGTTATGATACTCTAATTGGTGTGAACCTACTGGACTGATCAGCACTCTCTATTGTAAAGAAGTTGTGATTTATTTTACATGGACCTTTCTCAAGGATCATATACGTATATATCTACTAAAATATATGCACATGTAGTGCAGTTTGTTTCTCTTGTCTGTACTATTACTGTATTATAAATATGTACAGTAGTGTGATGGTAAGTAGCAATATATAGCGTTAAGGAATTATGTCTTGCACTCTGTTGGGTTCATTATAGGCTTTCCCTCTTATTTCTACTCTACTCAGGTTCAGACAGGTTCAGAGGTTGCTTACTCAGCTGGGTGACCATCACATATATGGACCTAAGAACTGCAAAAGAAAAGTTATATGGAATATATACACAATGTATACACTTTCCCTATACTGAGGTTCCTATGTCTCTCTCCCTCCCTCTGTGAATTAATCCCAGCTGCTCTGCACTAATCGCCAGGTGCAACTAATTCATGTGACCTCCTAATAGAGATTCCTTAAATGTACCCTTTTGTGAAATTTTGACAATTCTTAGGTCCATATATCATCTGATGGTTACCCAGCTAGGTAAACAACCCCTGAACCTTGGTTCCTGTGCCTGACTGGACTTTACTCTTTGGGGTTATTGAAAGCTGGGTTACTTCAGTTCTGACCTTGGATTATTCCTGCCAAGCCAGTGAGCTTGATGATTTTTGTTTTTCCTTGCCTTTACCTACAGTATGCCTACATTCTGCTTTTGTTTTATTAAACTGTTCCTGTGCACAAGCATCCATTGTACTTGTTTACCAGTCTTTTCCATCCTAAGTCTTTACTAAAAACACTAGACCAGTAGTCACTGTGATTCTGTTGTGGCCCCTTGGCCCCCCTTATTTTATTACTATTAAGGGAGAATTTTCATTATATTTAACGTGACTTACTTAAATAGAATAGGGGTTCAATATTTGAATATTGATACATAGGTGAAAAATCAATGAGCTTAATATAAGGTCTTTTTTAACTAAAATGTTTACAATAGAGTACAAAGAAAAAGCATTGTTTGTTCCATTAACATAAGATATTTGTAAAGTGTATTTGTATTATGCTTAGGTTTTATTAGTAGGTTCTTACTTTGTAGTGTTAAAGAAAAATGGGAGAAGTTCAGTGGTTGTAAGTCCTTGAGCTATATCACTTAGATCTGAAGATAAAGGAAATAAAAGAGTTTTTAACTTTTCTAATGTGTTTTTGGGAAAAGCCACATTTTTATCCTGCTGTACCTCCAGATGCGTAAAATTAGTAATGTTATGGCAATAATTATACTAAGACAAAAAAATAGAAAGAGAGCAAATTAATTCATATTACAGATATGGTACCTGTAATCCAGAATGTTGGGGATCTGGGGTTTTCCGGATAAGAGATGTTTCTGTAATTTGAATCTCCATACCTTAAGTCTGCTAAAAATCATTTAAAAACTAAATAAACCCAATAAGTTTGTTTTACCTCCAATAAGGATGAATTATCTCTTAGTTGGGATCAAATATAAGGTAATTAGTGATGGGCGAAATGTTTCGCCAGGCATGGATTCGCAGCGAATTTACACGTTTCGCCATTGGCGGATTGTTTCGTGAAACGGATGAAAAAATTTGCAGCACGTCCAATTTTTTTTGGCGAACGTCATTTTCGCCGTTTCTCGGATCTTTTGAAAGATTCGCGAATTTTTCGGCGAAGCGAAACGGAACAGATTCGCTCATCACTAAAGGTAATGCTTTATAACAAAAAAAGGAAACCATTTTCAAAAACTAGAATTATATAATGGACACTATGGCAGATGGCCTTTCCTTAATTCAGAAATTTCTGGATAACTGGTTCCGAATAACAGATCCCATACCTGTACATTGAGATTAATTGTACTTTATGCAGGTCTGAAGATTTTGGAAGTTATCCAGTTTACTGAATTAATTTGTCCGAAGAACTTAAAATTCTCTGGATACATTTCTCATATATCAAGGCAAATTGGTTAAAATCAAAGTTTCACACAACTCACAGGAACATTTAAACAACATTTGACGATCAAAACAATTTAGGGGAAACCTATAAAAAAAGATTGGATAAGGCCAACCATTAATGAAGGCATCTGAATCCAATGGTAGAGAAGATAGAAAATGAATACAACAAAAAGTAAAGAGATAACAAAAGACATCTCAACAACCCTAGGTCCTACATTTTACAAGATGTATGACAGATAACACTAACATCAAATGAACAGAAATAATGGAATTATATTCTACTAAGGCAGGTGTTAAAAGAGGCAGCCTCCCATTCACAGTACAAACCTCCAGAAGTCTCTCTTTCAGAATAGCTGAAGAAGTAAAAGGTGAGAACGATGCTTCATGACAACTTCCCCCAAGTTTTCTGATCCATATTACCTGATGCACCAATGCCTGAAACTTTTCGCAGCTCCATGGTCAGCAATGTGCTAAATAACTTTTTCCTATTTTCTGTCTCATGAACTTATTCCTGATGCTCTGGGGCTCCAGGAGCCTAAAAGGTAGCGGAACAGAAAAACTAACTCAATTTAGCTACTTCTGATGACATGTAGTGTGGGTGGTTATATCAAAAAATATATCAAGAACTGTGATACCCTCCTTTTAATATTTATTCAGATCAGTGATGAATGCTATACTGGCATGTAGTTATCGTATGCATCTTATATAACTGGTTGTATATACTAACCTGATAATTTAATCCTTAATATGCAGTTTGGCAAACATTTTATTTGTCACAATAAAATTGCTGAGAAAATAGAAAAGAAAAACAAAACAATATGGAACAAGCTGTACAAAAAAGGACCATGCAAATTGTCCTTAATATTAGCTGTATGTGTCATTGACTGCGCCTATCCTCATTATTAGATGGGGTTACATGGGGTGGACAAATTTACTTGTGTAGCCCTAACCATATGACTGGGGCACAGCTGACAAAGTTACAATCTGCACACTTTTACACACAGTTCCTAGGTGCAAGGTAAGTTCTATGTTTTCTGTCTCTCTGGAAACACAGTAAGAAAAATAGGATTAGGTTCCTTTCTTAAGACCAGTTTGAATGTAAGTGTCCCCAAATTAATAACAATAATCATACAAATATCAGTTAATCAAATTAAAGGGTTTAAAGGGTGTTAATTTATAGTATACAGAGAGATAATTTTACACTTAATAGTAACCATTAGCATTCTCCAGTTGCAGATTGGTTCATTTGCTATAATCAGTATAAAACAAAGGTCATTAGCAATAACCTAATAAAGGACTGAGAATATGTGTGCGTGTGTTTATGTTACACTAAAATAAATCCAAATCAGCACAAATGCCACAGAACTAAATCCTTTTTAACAAAGGAATCAATTAACAAAATGTTACATTTTTATCAGAATGGTTGGATTTGCTTTCCACTCCTTTTCTTCCCTTTACTATTTGTATTTGAAGCAAATTTGACTGATTGGATGTGTGGTTTTAATTACCCTTCAAGAGTGCACAGAAACTATAAATACATTTCATATGGTTTGGATTACATGATATGTATAATGAAGGTACTGTTTATAAAACATTCAGTTAGAGGAAAACGAACTTGAAAAAGAATGTGACAGTATAGGGGAATGGAGAGTGCAGTCATCATGCTTGGTGCAATAATAAACTACTACGGTCCACACTGTATCTTATTTAGCCTTCCCTATTTTCCATACATATAATACACAAGAAAGCATGAGGGAGAAATATTGTATCACCTATTTTTAAATCAGAGTTACGTTGCTTCTTATATATAGTTTTATCTATCTATCTATCTATCTATCATCTATCTATCATCTGTCTATCTATCATCTATCTATCATCATCTATCTATCTATCATCTATCTATCATCTATCTATCATCATCTGTCTATCTATCTATCTATCTATCTATCTATCTATCTATCTATCTATCTATCATCTATCTATCTATCTATCTATCTATCATCTATCTTTTATCTGTCTATCTATCATCTATCTATCTATCATCTATCTATCATCATCTGTCTATCTATCTATCTATCTATCTATCTATCTATCTATCTATCATCTATCTATCTATCTATCTATCTATCTATCATCTATCTATCATCTGTCTATCTATCATCTATCTATCTATCTATCTATTATCTATCTATCATCTATCTATCATCTATCTATCATCATCTATGCCATGTACATTTTCATATATTTATAAAGCACCACAAAGATTTGCAGTGCAAAGGAATTGATACTACTTTTCACTTCAGAGAGGCAATATATCCCCTTCTTCAACATGAGTTCAATACATAGGGCTTATGTTGAACATACTTTTCCTATTATTTTAATCAAGAAAAACGTAATTTATTTGTTGTTTTTATTTTTTTTGCTAAACATTGCAAACAGGGATATTTAAGATTATCTATGTTTGGTTTTTGTAATGTAGATAAATAGATTCCTAGTATACAACCCCCTCCTTTCACCCTTTGTTAGCAGGAGTCCATTACAAGGATTTGCCACAAGGATCAAACATGGATTACCTTTAATCTGGTTGTTTAGCTTAAGAAATAACAAAACCTGTATTTTTCATGATTAAAATAATTGACACTACGTATCCCCTTTAAGTTGGCACAATTTTCCAGGAAAGAGTCCCCAGGTAATGATACCTCCAGAGGATTTCTGCCTTAAATGCAGACAACTGTGCTTTGAAAATCTCCTGTTTGTACCATAACTAGAGATTGCCCTATACTTGTTACAGATATTTCCTAGCACTTTGTCATTGTCTTTGAAAATATTTCCATGCAATTTTAAAATACTTTTCTCTGCATTTCCACACATTTATTGGTCACTGCCTAGGAGTCATGGTATGGCTACACTCTAAATTTCAGGTACAGACAGGATGTTACTGTCTTTGTAGCAGTCCATGTGGCAGCAGAAGGCTGTAAGAAGTGGAGATCTCTTTTTGTAGGCTAGACAGCCCTTGTTAGGAAAAGCAGAATTTGACACCATGCTGGAGTAAAGCTGCAAAGCATTCAGTTTAGAAAGATCAATCCTGCTTTGAAAAGTAGGTGGAATAAACAGATTAGTAAAGGCAAAGGAACAAGAGTAATGATGAAACTAGAGAACACCTTGTTTATTATTGCGGGCATAACTGCTGTGCAAAAGCCAGGTTATTTTCCTGTAATCTAATCATCTCTTTGACAGGTAAAGGCATTAGATTGCAGTAGAAAGTAGAAGATTTTCATCTCAAGAAGCTCATTGTGACTCAACTGCATCTCATAACGGTGATTCAACACCCAATCATCTGATCAATTGCTTTTGGTTACTAGACATGAGCGAACGTTTGGCCTTTTATTGCTTTTACCCTTCTATTCAATACTACGTATCACCCTAAAATACACTTTATTTTAACCTCAAATAAGGGACCAAAAACAAGATTATTCATTTCTTCTGTGGAAGACCCTAGTAGCGATGGGCGAAATGTTTCGCCAGGCATGGATTTGCGGTGAATTTCCGCGTTTCGCCATTAGCGGATTATTTCGCGAAACTGCTGAAAAAATTTTCTGCATGTCCAAAAATTGTCGCCGGCGTCAAAAAAGAATAGTCGCGGGCATCAAAAGAATAGCCATGCGACGAAATAATAGCCGCGGGTGACAAAAGAATAGCCATGCGACAAAATAATAGCCGTGCAACAAAATAATAGCCGCGGGCGACAAAAGAATAGTTGCGGGCGACAATTTTTTTTGTTGCACGACATTTTCACCGTTTTGTGAATTTTTTGCAGTTTCGCTGATCTTTTGAAAGATTCACGAATTTTTTGGTGAAGCGAAACAGAACAGATTCGCTCATCACTAGACCCTAGTAGTTAACTTTTAGGGGCACATTTACTAACCCACGAATCCGAATTGGAAAAATTCCGATTGGAAAACGAACATTTTGCGACTTTTTTGTATTTTTTGCGATTTTTTCGGCGCCTTTACGACTTTTCGGAAATTGTCGCAACTTTTTCGTTACCAATACGATTTGCGCGAAAAAACGCAAGTTTTTCGTAGCCATTACGATGCGCTCGTATCTTGTCGCGACTTTTTCTTATTGAGCACTAGTAAGCGGCAGGCGAAACTTTCAGACTTAGCCTGATTTTGGAAGCCTCCCATAGGACTCAATGGCACCCTGCAGCTCCAACCTGGCCCAAGAAAAGTCACCATACTGAAGCTTGAATGAATCCGAATCTTTCGTACTCGGCGCGAAGGCTACGAAAAAGTCGCAAGATTTTGCGCAACATTCGGAATGGCAACGAAAAAGTCGCGTCAATTTTCCGAAAAATCGCCAAATACCGATCATTACGAAAAAAATGCAATCGGACGCATTCGGCCCGTTTGTGAGTAAGTAAATGTGCCCCTTAGTGTTATATCTAAGCTCAGAAATCTAGTCTTGTATTTCAGTTTATCTGTTAAGGGTTTTTAGTTACTTACATCCTTACTTACCATAATATCCAAATATTAGCTGAAATGGATGAAAGGTATTCTTATTTTGTTTGTGAGCAAAACGTGAAGTATGACAACTGCTCATAAATATTTTAGCCACTTCAGAGATGGGTGTGCCAGTTTCCATGGTCTGGTGGATATTAACATAGACCATTTTGCTTCAAAATAATTTATTTTAATGTATTTTTGATGCGCCAGTATCATGAATATTTTGAACAATATAAAAAATGTTAATTCTTTTAATCTTGAATATGAAATTTTGTCCAAAACTTACTATTGGCTTTTAGTTTTTTGAAACAGACATGTTTGTTTCCTGATACTGCTAACAATAGGTCAAGGGATAGGTTATGAGAAAACTCCACCATGGAATTTACCATCATTACACCTCACCCAGAATACCATACAAGGCCTTCATCAGCCTTGTTGGCGGATTTGAATTTGGAAAGGTCTAGCTTCATAAACATTCTCTTTATTTAAAGATGAACACGTGGGAAGAGCCAAATTCTGTTAGGGAAAAAATATTAGATTTATTTTGGCCAGTGCAAGCGGAAATGATAATTAAACCCAGACATATTAGAAATGATGCTGCAATCAAGAACAAAATAAGCAGAAACACTGGGTGTAGCGCTAAAGTAAACTTTGCTGAAATTGGCCACCATATCACGGGCAGGTTAAAGTATCATGTCTTGCTGTTCACAGACATGCAACAATGGATTTCATTACAAAACAGACTATCCAAGACTGTCAAATCAAAGTTTCAAGACTGTCACCATGTTTAAATTAAAAAAGTACTGCCTCATCAAATTGTACATATTAAAATGTATTTATTATTGCTTCAGGTAAAACATACATTTCCATATATAAAAACAGAGCATTTCCACATGTGAAACAGCTGCTGAAGGGTCCTGGAAGTTTCCTTACGGTTATTAGCACCACAGCATTTTTTCTTCTTCTATTCCACCATGCCTAATTGCAAGGTGATAACAAAAAGGGGCAGATAGAGACAGACGGCTATGTCATCCATATTATAGAATCCCAGGTATACCCAGCAGTTTTTATGCTAAGGACATTAAGATATTTCCCCCCCATATGTAATAAAAGGCACTAAGTTTGCCCAGGACCCGTTATCCATAGCAACCAATGAGATGTTTGTTTTTAAACAGGTGACCAGTAAATACTACCTGCTGATTGGTTGGGTTGCTATGGGTTACTGCTTCTGGGCTAAATTTGTGGCTTTTATTACATAACGCCTTTCGTGTATTAAGCTACCAGAGAATGTCCTCCTCTTTAAGCAAAACAGGGACTGTATAGTGCAATATACTTCAAGCTGGCCAACTACACCAAAGTCATCCCTGGTCTGGCAAGTCCTACACTCACTTTTATGTGATTCAAGAATTCCACTGCTTCATTATACGTTTATCACTGGGACTACCTGCACCTTACTTGTTTCCAAGGTTAATCTTCCAAATGGTTGCCCTTTTATTGGCCACCACTGGAATCACCTGACTGGAGCTGGGAATGATTGGAGCTACAACATGAAGCTGGCCACGGCACATTTGTGCAGGCTGTGGAGAGAGACATCAGTAAACTAAAATGGCCACTTTGGCATAACATAATTTAACAAAATGTAAAAGGCTGCCTTATGTAAATTGAAAGCTGCTGCTTTAATTACTATGCAACCAGGCAGTGCTATAATGATAATGGGCACAGATGCATATAGGAGAGAAGCCTTGACACATATCACACACAGGCCCGTAGCTATTTTACTTTTACAAACTTTATCCCGTGTGTGACTGTTTTTGATATGTAAAATTTTGTAACACTGTTTTGTATTGACTCACTTATATGTATTAATGCCATTATGATAATATACTGTATATAATTCCAACTTTCTCTGCCTAACAATGTTTCTCCAGAAACAACTAAAATCTTCCTGTTTAATAATATGTATCAATAGAATCTCTGCATAGATTGTTCTTTCAGCTGAGACTTTTGCCTAACTCTTAACTACTGTTTAGCTAATCTTTACTCCATATAGCAGCTGTGTAGTTTTCTCAACATAAAGAAGCCAACCTCCTAATTTTAACCAGTAGTAATATAGTATATTCCCTCAGCTTCAATGCAAATGGTCATGTTATAACCTGTCTGTTAATTCTATTCCTTTTTTCCCAACCTCGACTTGTGATATGTTGCACCTTTGTTAGTAAATTAGCCCTTTTCATTTTTATAAATGTAGTTAAATTTATTTTTGTATCTTCTGGAACAAAATAACTTGGCTCACCCCAATTGCTCACTAGTGGAATCTCATTTTCATTCTGAGGGACTGTTGGCTTGTATTTCTGAAAACGATTTTCATAAACAACGTATTATTAATGAAATGGCTCTGTCAGTGTGTATTGGTCAAATGTGTGCTATTCATCATCACATCTAAGCTTTTCATCTAATGATTAGGGCCTACACTTTTGAGAAGGTTTAAACACCAACATTTGTTATAACTGATATGTTTGTTCAGTTTTTAACCTGGCAACCAACTGGATTAATGTGGCCAACAAAAGCCTTAGAATTTCTTCACTTTAAGCGTATGACATCATCTTTTTAATCATTTTTAATAGGTCCCAAGCCTCTAACATTTGAGTTTTGAAACTACTCTATGCTGACCCATTAAAAGGTAACACAACATACGCAGTAACTTATTAAAGGCACTCAAATAACTCATGCATGCTCAATATTTGTCAGGAAATTTTCTAAGCTGAGAATGTGCCTTATAAAATATATTGTTTTCATTATTGAAGTTAAATAAAGAACTGCATGTTTCTTATACTAACCTTATTATTATTATTATACATTTGCCTTTTAAGAGTTTTTTTTCACGCATTTCTGGTTCAGATAACCGTAGAAGTTGCTAAGGTTCATTTATTATATGGCACTCAGCATGCAACACCTCTGCACAGCCGCCCCTTTAGGTTTTGCTGGCAGTTTAGTTGCACTAACATAAGGTTACCAGGATGAAGTCAAAGGGCAGCTGTCCTGTTTCTGATTGGAAGATCTTCAGATTTTTCAGATGCTCTATTCATTGAAAAACGTAAACGATTTTTAAATTTTTTTTAATAAATCAATTGGCATTCGTAGTTTTAGAGAAAATAAGTTTTTTCAAAAACCTCTGAAACCACAAAAATGAGAATGTTGATAAATGGGCCTCTAACTTTCACATATTATATTTACAAAAATCCCATAGGAATGAATAGAAAGTGGGTGAATTTCACATTTTGATAAATCTGCCCATAACTTTCCTAAATTTTCCAGGTACAGGTATCGGAAACCCGTTATCCAGAAAGCTCCGAATTACGGAAAGCCTGTCTCCCATAGACTCCATTATAAGCAAATAATTCAGAATTTTAATAGGGATTTCCTTTTTCTATATAATAAAACCGTTCCTTGTAATTGATCCCAACTAAGATATAAATAATCCTTATTGAATGCAAAACAATCCTATTGGGGTTAATTAATGTTTTATTGATTTTTTAGTAGACTTAAGGTATTGAGATCCAAATTACGGAAAGACCCCTTATCCGGAATACCCTTGGTCCCGAGCATTCTGGATAATGGGTCCTATACCTGTACAATGTCTTATGCCATCTCATGCCTTGTCCACAGTAGTGAAACATTTGTGTTAATGTGGCAAAAATCGGAAAAATAATGATTTGTAATAAATGACGCTGCAGTACTTTAAATTCATTGGTGATTTACAAAATATTGGCAAAATATTTAATTGATCATGAATTTTCCACCTTGCAATCTTATGAATGTTTCATTCTTATGTGGTGCTATGAATATTTACCTTTGTATCGCTGTAAGTTTTTGATATATGCAATTTAAGAATCTCCGTTAAACTATACATATTTGGTACTGACATAGCAAATCAGAAAAAACAAAATGTTTTGCCTCCAAGTTAAAAAAAAACAAAAAACACACTTTTCAAAAACAGTTTGGCCTTTTGGAAAAATACAAAGTTCCACTGGAAAAACAGTAACATCTGCTACTGTTTTTACACAAATACAATCTTTTTTCATGTTTGTGTTATTCCCTAATTTATAAATAAATTTATAACAAGTTAAGACTTTATGCTTGAAGTAACACAAGTGCACATGATTATTTATCAAGTACATCATCAATTTAACAGAACTTCTCTCATATTAATATAGTTAGTAATAAACGGCAAATATAACAAATAATACATTAAAAAAAAAATCAACTGAATCAATTCATTCTTTTTTGCTATTCAAAGGTTGCCAAGTGAGAAATGTTATGTACGTTGCACTAATGTGTCTCAGTCTCTTTTTTTGTAATTTCCACTGTTCCTTTCCAAGTCCTGAAAAGAAGATACTTTTAAGCTTCCAGTGTCATGACCCATAAAAGTCTACTGTATTGTATTTTCATTAAAAGGGTTTGGGGCTCCTTTAGCCTAAATACTGCCTAAACACAGCACTTATTCTCTACCATAGAAAGCAGTGCAGCTTATTGTTTATTAACAAGGATAATAAGTTATAAATGTTATTAATCTTGTGTACTATTAAACCATTTACTATCTAAATAACTTCTTTGTAGCAGTGGTGGGGGCAATTTAGGGCACTGTAGGGATCTAGTGCCCATATTCTAGCACAGTGGTCCCCAACCAGTGGCTCATAAGCAACATGTTGCTCCCCAACCCATTGGATGTTGCTCTCAGTGCCCCCAAACCAGGTAGTTATTTTTTAATTCCTGACTTGGTGGCAAGTTTTCGTTAAGTAAAAACAAGATTTACTACCTAATAAAGCCTCCTGTAAGCTGATAGTGTGCATAGAGGCTGCCTAATAGCCAATCTTAGCCCTTATTTGGCACCTCCATGAACTTTTATGAAGCTTGTGTTGCTCTCCAAGTCTTTTTACATTTGACTGTGGCTCACGAGTAAGAAAGGTTGGGGACCCCTGTTCTAGCAGATAATAAACTGCTTCAAACAGAACAGTACTTATATAGTGATAAACAGAGGTCAGATGTTATTCATGGTTTCCTATACACCAAAAGGATGATGACTTGTTTTATGCAAAATAGTATTCTTGCTCCACATAATATTGTGTTTGAAGTTTTTAGTATTAAGCTACACAATTGGATTAGTTTTGACTCCACACCTCACATTTAAATTTAAAAGTTATTTACTCCTTTCTGGGATTCTACTCAACTAAATACTACTAGACTAAATACTACTAGACTATCATCGACAAAATATTTCCATGCTATACTATGCTATGCTATGTTTTATAGGTGGTGATCAGAATGAAAAGATACATGAGAGGTGTCATCCAGGCCCCCAGAAACCACCCCTTCTAACTGCTGGGCATAGGATGGCCTTGTCTAGTATAATTTGGAAGCATTTTATAACCAATATGTGATGTATAAGAGTGTGAACCCCAAGGCAAAGGTTATCCATTTCTGTAATCCATATATTGTCCAGTAACCAATTGACCCCCTCTGCATTTATTGGTACCCCAGCCTTCTCCTTAAGCCCCATGGCAGAGAGAACATGGGAAAAAGTAATCCGTGGGCCATCAAGGAGGTGCAGGCTTATAGGATAATGGATGGGAATTTGGTGGATCCCATGTGGGGTTTTAATATATAGGGCACTACTAGGATGGATCATAGCCATATGTCCATCAGAATTTTTTTCATTTGGGCCCCAAGCTGGTGAGCCAGGGATCCCCGTGCCTTGCAGCCCCGAAATAACCATCCTGGGGATGCCCACGTACCACCCACCTCCTTGCACTCCTGTACACTGTGCTGTATAAGGGCCAATGTCCAAGGTGCAAAGGGCAAAAAAGAGGGTGATTTAGCCTACTTTTTGAAATGCACCTTGCCCAGTAATTTGCAAATATCCTACAGACCTTTGTTGGAACTTTGACTTCAACTTGCATATGGGTGGTCACTGTTCCTCCAGCCCTTGTGCCTCTTGCTCACTTCCACTGCTTCAAAACCTGCAAAGAGAGAGAATAAATAGAGAGAATAAATTCAACTTGTGTTTCCTTTTCAAATCTCAACATCTCCTCACTGCTTCTACACCTCAAGGGTGATTTATCAATGTTTGAATTTGATTTTTCTTTCTCAATTTGCGTTTTTTACCTCTAAAACTCACAAAATTCGAATTATGGTACAAAAACTTGAATGTCTAATTGTTATTAAGTGAAAAGACCCAGAAACTCGAAAGAAAAACTTCAGCATTTTAAAGCTTGCAAGTTTATATAGAAGTCAGTGGGAGCTGTTTTAGACCAAGCCATGTTTTCATTTTTTTTATTCAAATGAGTTTTCCATATTCATAAATAAGCAAGCATTCATTTTATTTAAAAATGCAAGTTTAATTGAATTAGAAAAATTCACAAACTGATAAATAAGCCTGTATGACTGCCAGCACAGAGCTCTTCTTACCAGCTGTTACAGTTTCACCAAAAAGCGTGAAATTAATACCAGTTCATAAAGATACGGCATTAGTACTACTATCAGGCTTCTCCTTTGTTGTAAATGTCCAAGCTTTTGGTATACTATTCACAGCATTGTATAAAATAGTGTGTGCCCATTCTTCTGCTTCTGTACTTCTAAATGTGTATGGCAATTGTAACCTGGAGTAAAGTTCATTAAGGTATATTAGAAGAAACTTTTGTTAGTGTAGTAGATATCTTTCAGGAACTGGAATTGTTAGTAAAATTGCTCAAAGAACTTACATACCATATGCATACTAGCTACAATTTTTTTACACAGTTTATAATTATGGGCAAAGTCATTTTGACCAAGACAGTGCCTACCAAAACTCATAATGTAGCAGAGAGATCAATAGATAGAAGGGGAAGAGTTGGCAGAGATCAGGCCTGGGTTGGCTGGGTTTTTTCAGGTGTCCTGTCGGCCCAGTCTGACCTTGGATAGAGCAGAAAGAAATAACATGATGAATTTCCTAAATTGTAATTAGTGATTATTTTTTGTAAAAATTTAAAGTGTTCCGCTGAAAATATTTTGGAAATATTTATATTATCTTGGTTTCATAATCTAAATCCTGTGGCTGAAAATAATCATCTGGTCATTTTACATATTTTCAGAGATTCATAAAAATGTAATAACCAAAAAAAGGGACTTTTTAAACAGGAGTTTTACTTTTAAATTAAGCTTTATTGTGTTATAGATTGGACTTTTCTTGTCAACATTTCAACTGGCCGTCACCTAATTTTTTTTTAAGTTTCTGAATAATTTGGCTCCATGTTTTGCTGTTGCTAGGTGTGTGGAACTCTACTAAGCAGACAGTGATTAAAATGAAACTGAAGAGTTTCAAAACAAAAAGTCAATTAAAAAGTATTAACTACACAAAATATAAAAGCCAACTATAATTTGTCTTAGAACATAATTTGCTAAATGAATCTAAAAGTAAATGTTAAGGTTAACTACTGGGTGAATTATTTGTTTTTTTTTTTTTTACTATTAATGGTATTTCACTCAAAATATAATTAGGTGGATATATAAATATTCACTCTTTTTTACTGTTTATGTACAAGTGTAAAACAGTAGAAAGTATTTATCTTAAGTAGGCACATTGCTAGGTGTAATAAAAGGTGCAAAATCACACACATTCATATTCTATGCACTTTCGTCTATTTGTGTTCTACTGTAGGAGTGTCCTGTTCCATGCCTGTTGCACCTGGCACATCAAATACATGGTGCAGAACACAGGGGAGACCAATACTTGCCACCTGCCTTGAGCAAACCTATAGATGCACACTATTGCATGCAAAGAACAGCAAGCAATGGAGGGGCATGCAGGTGCATTATTCACTAAAGGGTGCAATCTTTCTACCTTTGGCATTGGGCACAAGCAAAATGTATGCCAATTTCTTTGATCTTTGAATTCACTAAGTATCTAAACCTTTTGGATCTTCCGAGTTAATAAATGTTGTCATGTTTAATTTCTTTACCATGCCTTTTTAAATTAACACATGATTTTTTTTAATAGAAATTAATTTATCTTTTTGTCTGTGACATAATACCAGCAGCCACTCCCTTCAAATCCATTTTGTACAGTACATATTTTATTATTTTTACATTTTTAATTAATATAATTAATGTTATCAATTTAATAAGCATTCCGTGAGAATGTTCTTCCCTAGTTGAATACAATATGAAAATGGCAGTTGGATTACTTCTTAGATATATTACTATGTATTACTACTTTTTGAAAAACTGACTATAATTTCTTGATAGAAAGTTATTCAACCCATTTTATAATAGATACTTGAATGCCTCCTATCTTGGCATTTTCTTTTCTCAATGCCCTTACTGTGAACATGCATAAAATACATACATACTAAAATGTCTTTATTTCTGTAGTTATTTAGTCATTTGAGGAATAAATGAATGATACTTTAGCCCCACCCCTTTACTAGTTTTAGTCTTATTTGTAAAGAATAGGATCAGTAAGTGGCTTGACAGAATATTAACACATACAACACTCAGGAATTGCAGAAATACAAAAATATTGCAGTATTTCACACTAGAAATGTTGCTACTTTACTGTTGTAATACTTTTATGCGCACAGTGACATTCATAATTAAGAACTAGCGCTCACCAAATCCAAGCTGAAGTCTACGTCAGCACAAAAAAGATGAAGGGAACCCCCCTGAAAGCTTGTGTGGTTTTCCTTCCACTGAGCTAATACAATGTATGTATGTATGTATAACTTTATTTATAAAGTACCACAAGGGTAAGCCACGCTGTACAATCTTATGTGTATGATTCTGTTTGGATAACCAAGAAATGAGATACCAACATTTTCCAATATAAGTTGTCCATTAAGTATGAATTTTGAGCATGGGTTGATAAGGACTGAATGGATTAAAGAACACTTTGCTAATTTTATGGCATAGAACCCTAGTACTCTAAAGGTCTAGAGCCTTAAACTGAAGTCAGTCTGTTCATCCACATCCATTCTAATGTTTCATTGTAGGAGATAAATATAATATAAATGCTATGAGAATAAATTATAGATTTTGCTTGAGACAATGTAGCCCTATAATCTCCAGTTTGATGCATTTGGGTGTCTATAAAAAGAACCATTTTAACCAAACGAGCAGTTTAGCAGGAACATATTAATTCTATATGGAAATGTGCTGTTTAACTACTGCTAAAGCCTATATCTGCTATCATTTTATAACATTGTATGGAAGCTTTTGCTTATCTTTTATAGAAGTGAATCAAAGATTTCTGCAGAAATTAGCTAAGAATACAGATGAAAATAAACAACATGTCAAATTCCCATTTTCGACATTGTACAAGAAGGTTCTTGTTTATTGATTAATTTCTGCATATTTACATTGTAATTTAGTAACACAAGCCAGTTCTGTGCGAATCATGTCAGTTTCAGCTGCAACTGATTAAAATAATATCTTCGGCTGCACAAAGAGTCCATGCATGTTATTGGTATCAGGAAACTATTCAAAACAGGTTGAGTTATGGAGAATGGGCTGCATTCCAGGACATTAAAAGAATCCCTAATGCAAGGAAACATCACTTTACAAAACACCCTACCACATGGAACAAAGGAACTGTTTTATTTTATGGGTTTTGCCTTCTAAAGTGGCTGGAAGGGGAGGGATTCTCTGGGGACAATTTGGAATGGTAAGGACCAAGAGCAATAGGAGCAAGGCCTGGCTTTATAAATATGACCACACATGCCTAGGGTGTGAAAATCTATCATTTTTGTCTGAAAGATCCTTATTGAACTGGAAAGATTATTGATATGAAAGAAAAAGAACCTGCATAAATTATTCTGTGCAGTGTTCAAGTAGATAGCATTAGTTCATCTAACATGATTTTCTTTTTTGTTTTTTGACATAGATGTTTTCACATTTAGCAACAAACTTATGATGGGAAGTAATTATACTCTCTGTTGGAGATCTTGGGTTCAGTTCCAACCAGAGCTTTGTGTGCTCATAGTTTGTATGTTTTCCCATGATTGAGTAGTTTTCTTCTGGGTGCTATGGTTTTCTCCCACATGCCAGAATATATAGGCAGGTTACAGGCTATGACTGTAAGCTTCTCTAGGGCAGGAACTGATGTAAATAATCAAACTTTTTTATCTGTAATTTGCTGAATATTCCGGTGGCACTATGTAAATAAAAAGAAATTCTTTGATAGAAATGCAGGATTATCTTGAAAGCTTTCTTCCCAAAAGGACAGATAAATCCTATCTCAGTGGCTCTGTCATCTCAACAATCATTGGGAAAATTCTTCACAAATTTCTCTGTATTCAAAACCCAGTTAGCATGTGCTGCTATGTCGTGTTTTAGGGATATACCAAATTTGGGAATTGGCTTGGAATTCAGCCTATTATAATTAAAATTATAGATTGGGTGCAGCTCTAATGTATTTATAAATATTAAAGTGATACTGACATGAAAAAATTACTTTTCAATTTATGAATCTACATAAAAAGTTACCTATAGGTCATGTTGATATTTTTTCACTGTTAGGGCTAGTTTTGTATGTAATTGTTGCTTGAATTTCCTAAACCTGACTGTTTTGCCAACCTGACTGTCCCTTCTCAGCCTGTCAGTTATAGCTTCTAATGCTAATGCACAAATATGGCTGCCCCCTCATAGAAGAACATGGGGGATCAGATAAGGAATGGAAAAGCATCAGGAAATACTTTTTTGGCAAAATTATAAAGCTCATGCAAAGACAATGTTATGATAGATGTAAAAAAGGTTTCATATCTGGTGTCAGTATCTCTTTGAGGGTGAAATGTTTCTTCATCCTTTATTAAAAGGTCCCCAAGTCTAAGTGGGAAATACCATTTTATATATAGTTGCATTGAAAAAGCTATGAAAATACCACTAAGCCAACAAGTGCCTTGCCTGCCAACTATTAAAAGTATCAGGCCTGAAAGCATGCCAGCAGAAGAGGGATTTTGGAAAGCTCCATATTTTCAAATTATTGAGATGAGTGGAAAGAACTGAATTAAACACCTCCACTATGGTTCCAGAGTTGGACTATATTAGGCACTGTTTTAGTGGTGCACTGTATCAATTGTTTCATAATAATAATAATAATATTGTTATCTCTGTTATGCAAATCTCTCTATATAAATAATGGTCTAGGGCAGTGATGTAACTGTACAGTGACTGTCCAAGACTTTACAGTGAACCCCCTAAATGCAGTAGAACACCTGCTAATTCTGCAGTCATTTAAAATGCTAAAATTTGGCTCTAGACAGCAACTCATCAGACAGACCCACTTAAGTCCTGGACCCTGATCCCCAAAGCCACCGAGTATCCTGTCTCTTTTGTCCCTATTGGTAGCCCCCCTTACTATGTTATCAGTTTCTGCAGATGCCGGATATACAGGATTGATATTAAACCTGAGAATTCTAAAAACCTCTGATCTATGGAGCTGAAGTGAGTAAAACTGCGCTTTCCTTAATTTACCTTGGACCAAATGGGTCAGTCTACAAAGATCAGATTAAAGGTTGCAGACACAGAGCTACTGGTAGCAGCTATTTTTTACGGATACAAAAACAGACAATGCTGGCAATTTACTGATAACTGTCTCAGTGGGTGTTTTAGCAGAGGCATTTCTTTGTATTGTCTTGGCAGGGCATTTTCTTGCATTTTGTAGCCATGAAAAAGTAGCTGCTACTAAGTAGCTCTGTGTCTCTTCGCTCTTAAAGTAGGTTCTTTACTTATTTTTATCTTTCACTTTATCAGTTTTATTATATGGTTTTAGAAGTCATCACAACATGATTGAACAAGTAGTACTTTTGGTATCCCAGCAGTATTTGTGCGTGTTATTTCATTTTGCCTTGATTTCAGCTTTGATATTATCCTTGATTTTAGTAAACAACATATTTAGTTCTATATGTAATATATGGTAGAGTTGCTGTCACATTTGCCTTTCTGTTATAGGATACTGTTTATACTAAGCTCAAAAGGCTTGAAATATGACCAGACCAACATTAAGGCAAAATCCAACTAGTATAAACTACTTTGATGATGTAATTAGGTCTCACCAGTTTACTCTAGGATTTCTACGTAGTATATAATGAAGCGCTTAAAAAGGCTATACAATAACAAGAAATGTTCCTAATAAGCAGTCCATAACATCCTATTAGCATTTAGCTTTTATTAGTTTAGGGTCATTTCTACTAATTTAAACAAACATTGGATCTAACATTCCTTTCTTTCTTTATTTCAGAGTCTGTCCCTGGGTTATTTTGCCCCAATATGCAGCTCACATATTACAAATCTGTCCCAGTAAACCCCAGACTTTAGCTGCTGGTATATCCACGTACTTCTAAAAAGAAACTACAAATAAAACTGCTATAAAAAATATATTGCTTCTGCTGCTCATTGCCGCAGGTTAAATAAGGTTAAATAATGCCAGTGTGTGTGTATGGATAAAGAATGGATAAAGAATTTTAGGAAGAAAAACTACCATAGGCTCCTGTAACAAAAGACAATAAGATACACAGTAGAAAGAGCAACATGACTGTGCTGCCCCAGCAGTTAATATTGTATATCATGTTTTTAAGTTAATGGGTTATATGTGTTTTCATTGTTATGCTGCCACCTAGTGACCAAGGTAGCATTACAACTTGTTTACTTCTAAGTCTGAATACCCTCCCATTCCCTTCCTTATGTGTGACGTCAGTTCCTCCCATCATGCCATTCATGTTCCTGCTTCCTATGTGTGAGGAGCTACTCCAGGGGTTGGGAAAGCATATTTCTTTTGACCTCCAGCATTTGTCTATCCACCCCCAACATTTGTTAACCCACACCAAATAAACAACCCTTTGTGGATCCCAAGTGTCTGGTGAGTTATGCTATCTGGCAAGATTGCCCACAGTGACTGTGCCCAGCTCCATACAGGCCCAGGGAGAGGGGTCTCAGGGGAAACTCAGCCATTATCACAGCAATTGGAGTCAGAATAGTCAAAAGAAATAGAATTCCATAACCTGCTGTCAGAGTGCCTGTTCCATCAAGTCTCCACTCACAGGCAAGCTGTTTATATTCAGTCTGCACCCAAGCTCAATGCAAGCTCACAACTCCCTGCATCACCTGATTATACAAGTGCAGTCTGTACCCTGTGAATATTAAGGTGCCGTATATCCTTTATAACTGTCCAAATACATTATCTGGGTCCTGCTATAACACTACTGCAGTTTGTCCTGCACGCCTACCACTGCTATAAGCTTCTTAAAGAGACAGTAACCTTTTTTCACCAAAAGTGCAAAATGTCCCAGCAAGGCTCTGTGCATTCATTTGCAGGTGAATCTGAGCAAGTACACCATGAACCAGAGCTCACAGACATCCAGGGAGAAAATCCCACGCATACTGCAGAGCAAAGCGTTAGATCCAAGCGTATAATAAAACCATCTCAAAAGTCTAGAGAAAACTATGAGGCTACAAGGGATGAGTTGTCAAGCAGTTTATCAGACCTATGGAATAGAACTGTACGCTGCATGTCAGTTCTTTCACATTCTAATAATGACGCAGCTGATTTAAGAGACTATAAATCGCTTATCTTCCACCTATGAGCGTTATCAGCGTCTGTCTACCAAGTATATTTCTTTCTTAAGGGACACTAATATAGTGGAATCCTCAGCAGAGCTGAGCAAAACTGAGGCCTTAGATCAAGAGAGAGACCTTCTGGTGCTAAGTGCTAAAGAGAAAGCAGAGCTCAGGATTGCACACCTGCAAGAGACCAGGTCTCACAGATCCACATCATCAAAGATTACATCAAGATCTTCTAAAACCTCTCACTCTAGGAAATCAGCACTGAGTGACAAGCTTATAGAGGCCCGCGCCAATGCAGAAGCAGCTAAGGTGCAAGTTTCCTTTGCTAAAAGAGAGGCAAGTCTGAGATGCAAGCTGAGGCTGCACGCCAGCAATCAGAGGCAGCAGCTGAGGCTGCACGCAAGCAAGCTGAGGCCGCACGCCAACAATCAGAGGCAGCAGCCGAGGCCGCACACAAGCAAGCTGAGGCCGCACGCCAACAATCAGAGGCAGCAGCTGAAGCCGCACGCAAGGAAGCTGAAGCTGCACGCAAGCAGGCTGAAGCTGCAACTGAGGCCGCACGCCAGCAAGCAGAAGCTGCCCGTAAAAAGGCAGAAATGGAAGCTGAATTAGAAATTCTTCAAATGGAGAAAGAAAAGGCTTCAGCTATTGCAAGGTTAAAGGTTCTTGAACAAGCACTGGGAGGAGTACATGATCAGGACTGCCTTATTCCAGCAGAGTCTGAAGATCCTGTGGAACGCACAAGTAAATATGTACTAAACCAGGATGCATCTAATGCCAAAGAACCAAGTTTGCAACGTCCAGGGACAACCCCTGCAACCCATAGTACAGGTCAGTCTCTTATACCTGTCACTTCTAATACCGCTGTTCCTTACAGTGCCCAACCTGCAGAGCTGCAAATGCCGGCACAGCAACGGGTCAGCCACACAGACATTGTCGCACAGCACAAAATACTGCCTCCTACCATCACTCAGGTGGACTGCAGCAGTAAGCTACAGCCAGCAAAGGCCTTAGAGACTAAACCACTGCTGAATGCTCATGCCACTTCATTCTATCCTGGTTCATCTCACCTTTATACGCCAGAAAGCTTATACAACCCCAGGGTTCCACAAGTTACTCAGGCACCAAAGAGTGAGAGATCAGACCTATCTGACTTCGCCAGGTATATGATACGTCGTGAGCTCATAAACATCAGTCTCTCAAGGTTTGACGATTGTCCAGAGAGTTACAGAGCCTGGAGATCAACCTTTAAAGCTGCTATTGCTGACCTAAATCTCACTGCCAAGGAGGAACTTGACTTACTTATTAAGTGGCTTGGTCCAGAGTCTGCTGATCGTGTAAAGAGACTTAGAGCTGTACATGTTGACTACCCAGATGCAGGCCTTGCTGCGGCCTGGGGAAGGCTTGAGCAAACCTACGGGAGCTCTGAAGCCATAGAAAATGCCTTGTTTAAGAGACTGCAAAACTTCCCAAAAATAACTAACAAAGACAATCGCAAGCTGCAAGAACTTAGTGACCTTCTGATGGAGCTAGAGTTAGCTAAGGCAGATCCTCGCCTGTCAGGACTCAGCTACTTGGACACTGCACATGGTGTAAACCCAGTAGTATTGAAGCTGCCTTATGGATTGCAAGAGAAATGGGCCACAACGGGCTCAAGGTACAAGAAACAATATAATGTATCTTTTCCTCCATTATCATATTTCTGCAAGTTCATCAGTGACTATGCCTGGACCAGGAATGATCCCAGTTTTAGCTTCAGTGAGCCTAACCCTCCTGCTTCATCATTTTCAAAGCACGACAATGCAGCTGCTAAACACAAAGAGTTGCGGAGAACAGTGTCAGTCAGAAAGACAGAAGTTCCTCCGACCACTGACAAATCTTCCTCTTTTGGGAAAACTGAGGATCCCAATCGTCAGTGCCCAATTCATAAGAAACCACACCCACTTAAAAAATGTCGTGGGTTCAGGGCAAAGTCTTTACAGGAGCGCAAGGAGATTCTCCAGAAGTGTGGGGTCTGCTATAAGTGCTGCGCTTCCTCAGACCATTTTGCAAAAGACTGTAAGACGGTTATTAAGTGTGCTGAGTGCAATAGTGACAAGCATGTTGCAGCAATGCATCCAACTCCTCCTCCTGATAATCTGCAGCCTCCAACCCCTGCCTCAACTCATGGCGGGGAGGAACAGGGGCATGTTCCAGCTTCACCAAAGATTTCAACTTCATGCACTGAAGTCTGCGGGGAAGGTTGCAGTGCCAAATGCTGTGCCAAGGTATGCCTAGTACAAGTATATCCTGAAGGACAACCAGAGAAGGCGATCAGGATTTATGCCATCCTTGATGACCAAAGCAACAGATCTCTTGCAAGACCACAGTTCTTTGAGATTTTCAACATCAAGGTAGATGCATCACCATATACCCTCAATACCTGTGCCGGTCGCATAGAGACTCTGGGCAGAAGGGCTAACGGGTATGTCATCTCTTCAATCAAAGGTAACATTCATCTACCTTTACCTACTTTAATTGAATGTGATGAAATCCCTAACAACAGGGAGGAGATTCCTACACCAGAAGCTGCATACTACCAACCCCACTTAAGGCACCTGGCCAACCAAATTCCTGCCATGGACAAAGATGCTGAAATCCTGCTCTTGTTGGGTAGAGACATTCTTAGGGTCCATAAGGTACGCCAGCAGTGCAATGGTCCTCATGATGCTCCCTATGCACAAAGACTTGACTTAGGCTGGGTAATAGTGGGTGATGTGTGCCTTGACAAAATGCACAGGCCATCTGAAGTAGACTCCTACAAAACTCATGTATTGAGAAGCGGACGCACTACTCACTTCAGACCATGCCCTCATCATTTTGAGGTGAAAGAGAATACTAAGGATATGATCCCAGCAACCAGTGTCACTCCTACTTCTTGTGATGACAGCTTTGGGATTACAGTTTTTCATACTACAAATGATGACAACAAAATTGCACCTTCCATTGAGGATAAAGAGTTCATCAGAATAATGGACAATGAATTCTTCAAGGACAATTCCAACAGTTGGGTTGCACCCTTACCATTCCGTACTACCAGAACCAAACTGCCAAACAATCGTGAGCAAGCCATTTCCAGATTTGCTTCACTACAGAGAACTCTTAAGAGCAAGCCTGAAATGAAAGACCACTTTGTCGCGTTTATGAAGAAAATATTTGAAAATGATCACGCAGAACCAGCTCCGCCACTACAAGAACATGATGAGTGTTGGTACCTACCTTCCTTTGGCGTGTATCACCCCCGCAAACCAAAACAAATCAGGGTGGTATTCGACTCAAGTGCCAAGTATTAAGGTATGTCGCTCAATGATGTTCTTCTTACTGGTCCCAACCTAACTAACAACCTAGTGGGAGTGCTCATGAGGTTCAGAAGGGAGCCAGTTGCAATCACAGCTGATATCCAGCAGATGTTCCATTGTTTTATCGTACGAGAGGATCACAGAAATTTCCTCAGATTCCTCTGGCACCACGACAATGACATCAACAGTGAAGTGATCGAATATCGCATGAAAGTGCATGTCTTTGGTAACAGTCCATCACCTGCTGTCGCAACATATGGCCTAAGAAGGACTGCTCGCGAAGGTGAAAATGAGCATGGTGCAGATGCACAGCATTTTGTAGAAAGAGACTTCTACGTGGATGACGGCCTAAAATCTTTACCAACAGATGAAGAGGCTATCGACCTGCTTAAGAGGACACAAAGCATGCTCTCTGAGGCCAACCTGAGACTCCATAAGATTGCTTCAAACAGCACTGCCGTAATGAAAGCCTTTCAAACTGATGATCATGCCACAGAATTTAAAGACTTAAATTTGGGAGTAGACAATCCACCCATTCAAAGAAGCCTTGGCTTAAGATGGGACTTGTTGAACGACACATTTGGTTTCCAGGTTACCACCACAGACAAACCGTTTACAAGGCGTGGTGTCCTGTCAGTAGTGAACAGCCTGTATGACCCACTGGGGTTTGTAGCACCCATCACCATACAAGGTAAATCTTTACTAAGACAGCTATCAGAGACTGTTAAAGATTGGGACACTCCTTTACCAACTGATAAACAATCAAAATGGGAGTCTTGGAAGCAATCTCTAAAGGACCTAGAGGAACTCCACATACCTAGGTGCTACACTTCAACTTCCCTTGCTGAAAGTCAGAGGAGAGAGATTCACATTTTCTCAGATGCATCTACTGAGGCCATAGCAGTTGTGGCCTACCTGAAGGTAAGAGACACCTGTGGTCAACCTCATATAGGTTTTCTGTTTGGCAAGGCTAAGTTAGCACCAAAACCTGAGCACACCATCCCAAGACTTGAACTTTGTGGAGCTGTGTTAGCAGTTGAGATTGCAGACTTTATTTTGTGTGAGCTGGATATTCACATTGATGCTGTTAAATTCTACACAGACAGTAAGGTTGTTCTAGGCTACATATACAATCAGACAAGACGCTTTTACGTGTATGTGAGCAATCGAGTAGAAAGAATCAGGAAATCTACCAAACCTGAACAGTGGCATTATGTACCATCTGAAATTAACCCTGCAGACCATGCCACCAGGCCAGTTTCCACAGCTATCTTTGCAGGTACTTCCTGGCTAATGGGTCCTGAATTCTTACTGGATCACTCAGAGGCTGCAACTACTGCAGATGTCTTCAGTCTCCTAGATCCTGACAGAGACCCCGAAATTCGACCTGAAGTTTCAACACTTGCTACAAGAGCTGAGCAAAGATTTAACTTAGGTTGTCAGCGCTTTGAACGCTTCTCCAAGTGGACAAGACTTGTACGCACAATTGCAAGGTTAGTTCATATTGCACACTGTTACCATACACAATCCAAGGATGCTAAGGCCTGTTGTGGCTGGCACTTATGCCACAAATCTCCCACTGCAGCAGATATTGCTCAAGGTGAGCGAATCATCATACGCTGTGTGCAACAGCATGTATTTTCTGCAGAAACCAGATACATTCTTAATAAGAAAAACATTTCCAAAAATAGTCCTATTGCCAACCTGAACCCAGTAATTGACAGTGATGGCATGTTAAGGGTTGGTGGCCGCTTGAACAAGGCCACAATACAAGGAAATGAGCAAAATCCTTTGATAATACCTGGTCACCATCACATTGCCACATTGCTTATTCGCCATCACCACGAGCAAGTCAAGCACCAAGGCAGACATTTTACTGAGGGTGCTATAAGAGCTGCAGGACTTTGGATTATTGGTGCAAAAAGACAAATAAGTAATGTGATTCTCAAGTGTATACAGTGCCGTAAACTAAGGGGGAAAATTCAACAACAACAGATGTCAGACTTGCCAGCTGACAGGTTGAGCACTGATCCTCCCTTCACTCATGTTGGCCTGGATGTCTTTGGGCCATGGACAGTTATGGCACGGAGGACTCGAGGTGGTGAAGCATGTATCAAACGGTGGGCAGTGTTGTTCACCTGCATGAGTGTGCGTGCAGTACACATTGAGGTCATAGAGTCTATGGATACCTCAAGCTTTATCAATGCTCTTAGGCGATTCCTTGCAATCAGAGGGCCAGTGAGACTGTTGAGATCAGACTGTGGGACTAACTTCACTGGAGCCTGCAGAGAGCTACAGTTTGACACTCAGCCTGTCAAAGACTATTTAGCCAGCAATGGTTGCACATGGATCTTCAATCCTCCTCATTCTTCCCACATGGGTGGATCTTGGGAAAGAATGATAGGCATCACACGTAGAATATTGGACTCCATGTTGATGGATTTGAATTCCACAAGGCTCACTCATGAGATCCTTACTACATTCCTTGCAGAAGTGTCTGCCATAATCAATTCAAGACCTCTAGTTCCAGTGTCTACAGATCCAGAATTTCCAGTCATCCTTACCCCAGCCACTCTTCTCACCCAGAAAATGGGGAATGCTCCTGTTCCACCTGGTGACTTTGCAGCTGGGAACCTCTACCAGAGTCAGTGGAAGCGTGTGCAACACCTGGCCAACTACTTCTGGAACAGATGGAAGAAGGAATACCTCACCCTTTTGCAAGGACGCAGAAAGTGGCAAAGACTGACTCCTAATCTACAAGTAGGAGACCTTATCCTACTAAAAGACCAACAAGCTCAGAGGATCGATTGGCCATTGGGACTTATTACAAAGATCATTCCCAGTGATGATGGTAAGGTACGTAAGGTGGAAGTGAGGGTTGCCAAGGATGGTACCACAAAGACTTTCAGTCGTCCCATCACTGAACTTATACTGCTCTTACCTTTTGAGCATTGAATTCTTAATGTGCTTGAAGTAAGAGACTTACATTAATACCCAAGGGAACCTGCTATGACATACAGTTTACAATGCCATGTTTGTTGCATTGCATGCTTGTTTCTCTTTTTTGTCTTCCAGGTCACAGGAAGGATCTTCAAGCAAAATTGCACTTATGTTTATTTTGCAATTTCATAACTACTGTAATGTTTATAATATAGTGGTACCAAAAGATACCAGACGGGGAGTGTGCTGCCCCAGCAGTTAATATTGTATATCATGTTTTTAAGTTAATGGGTTATATGTGTTTTCATTGTTATGCTGCCACCTAGTGACCAAGGTAGCATTACAACTTGTTTACTTCTAAGTCTGTATACCCTCCCATTCCCTTCCTTATGTGTGACGTCAGTTCCTCCCATCATGCCATTCATGTTCCTGCTTCCTATGTGTGAGGAGCTACTCCAGGGGTTGGGAAAGCATATTTCTTTTGACCTCCAGCATTTGTCTATCCACCCCCAACATTTGTTAACCCACACCAAATAAACAACCCTTTGTGGATCCCAAGTGTCTGGTGAGTTCTGCTATCTGGCAAGATTGCCCACAGTGACTGTGCCCAGCTCCATACAGGCCCAGGGAGAGGGGTCTCAGGGGAAACTCAGCCATTATCACAGCAATTGGAGTCAGAATAATGACCCTTAGAGATGGATCTGCTAAGAGACCCCTGGTTTTCTGAGCTGATCAAAGGGGCTGCTGAGTATCTTCTGCCAGTGTCTGCAGAAGAGGGAATATATTGAAAAAAGAGCAATAATAGCAAACACCAGGAGAGAAATAAGGGAGAAGTACAAATGTAAAAGGTAATAAGAATAGTAAAATTGGAGAAAGAGAGTGAGAATAGTGGAACACAAGAATAGGAGAGTGCAAAACAAAGGAAAAAAGGAAGATAATGAAAAAGAAAAGTGGTAGAAAAAGTAAGAGAGCAGCATGAACAGGGCTGCCATCAGAAATCACGGGGCCCATCACAAGAAAATTTTCTGGGCCCCCCTCCACCCACATCCTGCCCCCCCAATGGCCCCTCCCATTAGTAAAAAGGACACACAGACATTGGTAGCCAGGGCCCCATAAAACAGTGGTAGCCCGGGGCCCCATAAAACAGTGGTAGCCCGGGGCCCCCTAAAACATTAATAGCCAGCATCTCCCCAGCATCCTCCAGTTAACCCCCCTCCCTTGTCCTCCAGCTCCTCCGCCTCAGCATCCTTCAGCTCCCCCCAGCATGCTTCCCACTATCCTCCAGCTCCCACTTGCCCAAGCATCCTCCGGCTCCCCCTCTGCTCCCACCAGCATCCTCCAGCTCCCCCCAGTGACTTCCTGCGGTTCCCCCCTCTTGATATGTGCCCCAGCTCCCCCCAACATCTACACAGCTACCCCAGCATCCTCCAGCCCCCCCACCAGCGACTTCCTTCAGCTCCCTCCTCACCAGCGACTGCCTCCAGCCCCCCCAGCAACTTCCTCGAGCTCCCCCCCAACAGCAGCTTCCTCCAGCCCCCCCAGCAACTTCCTCAAGCCCCCCCAACAGCTACTTCCTCCAGCTCCCCCCCAACAGCAGCTTCCTTGAGCCCCCCCCAACAGCTACTTCCTCCAGCCCCCCCCCACACCCAGTGACTCTCTCCAGCTCCCTCCCAGTGGCTTCCTCCAGCTCCCCCACAGCAACTTTGTCCAGCCCCCCCCCCACACCCAGCGACTCCCTCCAGCTCTCATGCGACTTCCTCCAGCTCACCTTCCTCTTCCGCATCCTCGCGATCTGTGCCTGGCCCCCCGCTGATCTGCACCTTTCATATGGTTGCGCCCCGTGCGTATGGACGCACGGGGCACAACCAATCAAATTTCCCACTGGCCACCAATGACAGCCAGGGCCCGGAGTTCTTTAAAGGGAGCCCGAGCTAAAGAAAAACTGTGTCACGGCCGGGCCCCCTTTAAAGCGAGGATATCGTCCGGGCCCGGCACAACAGTACCCCCTGTGCCCCCCTGATGGCGGCCCTGAGCATGAATATGGAACACATAGGTGTGGGAGACTGGGAGTGGCCAAAGGAACAGAGGATCACAAAGGGGAAAAAAGGATAAAAAAGAACAAGAGAACAGAAAATGAAAGGATGGAATATGAACATAAAACAGGGAAAGCAGTGGAGGAAGAAATGGGACAATTTGAAAACGAAAGGGCTCATTTATAACTAAGGTTAAAATTGAAGTGAAAGTGCCCAGATTCAGGCTAATGGCACACTTGCTGATCTGCCGCTTTCTGCCTCCTCTAGCTGTGTGCACTAACAGATATGGGATTTGCCTCTAAGCTGTTGTAAGATAAACAAGTGTGAACATGCATACTTTATCATTTCTGCACTGAAATCCACTTTGTGAATGAATACAGGCTAAATTTGTAAATTTGTATCATTGCACAGATAGAGGGGGCAGAAGGCAGCATATTTAAGCCAAAGGAGCAAATGACCCATGTGACAGAAGCCTAATATCTTTGACACCGCTGAATGACATTACCTTTCCACAGATTTTCCATTTTGAGTTGGGTCAAACTCCTATGCCAGCATTGTTGAAGGTAACATAATTTCTCATAAGTAAAAGAGTTTTAACCCCCTCCTGTTGGTGTTAGCTATGAGCATACAGTGCTCCCCACAAATGACTACTTTCTAAACTAAGATCTGTAGTCCTGAAGTGAAGGGTGAAGACATTTGCACATGGATAGGAAACTGGCAACAAGATCAGGTACAGAGGGTGGTTGTTAATGGTACATTCTCTACTTCGAGTAAGGTTCTCAGTGGGGTCCCTCAGGGTTCTGTGCTCAGTACACTTTTATTGTTCATTAATCACTTAGGGAAGGTATGGTAAGTAATGTATCAGTGTTTGCAGATGACTCAAAACTCTGTAGCCCAATGAATCCATTCAGGTTGTGGCATCCTTGCAGCAGGATTTGACAAACTGGCAATCTGGGTGACTAGATGGCCTGGGATGTAAAAATATGCAAGCCACTCATACCCTTAATGGGACTGCACTAGGCAAATCCATAGTGGAAAAGAACCTTGGAGTCCTTGTAGATAATAAACTTGGCTATAGCAAGCAATGCCAGGCAGCAGCTGCAAGGGCAAACAAGGTTTTGAGCTGTATTAAAAGGGGCATAGATTCACAGGTGGAGGGCTTATCCTTTCACTTTACAGAGCAATGGTAAGGCCCCATCTAGAATATGCCATGCATTATTTCTCTACAGTGCTTAAATGGGACATGATTGAGTTAGAGAGAGTCCAGAAAAGGGCAATTAAGCTGGTAAAGGGTATGGAAAGTCTCAGTTATGAAGAAAGACTGGCCAAGTTGTGATTTATTTTAGTTTATTTTGGAGAAGAGGCACTTAAGGGGTGATATGATAACTATGTTTAAATATAAGGGGATCAATTTTTTTAATTTACCAGTAGATCCTTCCAAGGAACACAAGGGAACTTACTCCAATTATGAAAAAGAAGGTTCTGTCTGAATATTTGGGAAGGGTTTTTTACACTGAGAGCTGTAAAGTTGTAGAATTCCCTCCCTGAAGCAATCGTACTAACTGATACATTAGATACAGTAGCTTTAAGAAGGGATTGGATGGCTTTTTAGCAAGTGGTCCAGGGACTGGTCCAATTGTCATCTTGGAGTCAAATTAGAGAGGCTTCAGATGGAATTTTTAGCCTTCCTTTTGATAACTAGCAGTTAGACAGGTTATATATAGGCATATAAGATTTAACTTAATAGACGTGTGTCTTTTTTCAACCTAACTTATTATGTTAATATGTTATGTTCAAATATTTTCCAAACAATATTAATGCCACACCACTTTATTATTTATATTTAATATAGTTATATATAGTTAAATAGTTAAGTTGGGTTGAAAAAAAGACCAGAGTCCATCAAATTTAGCCCTACCAATTGAACCCAGCATACAGAAACCTATACTGATCTATCTATAAACTCACATACATAAACTACATATACCAACATATACTAACTGTAAGTACAAATATTAGGTTCCAGGCCAATATTCCTCAATTTTATCATTAATTTTCTGTGTAGTACTGTATCAAATGCTTAAATTTGGACAAAATCTGTTACACCTAAAACCATCCTGGCATAAATATATAAAACTATATAATAGTTCTTAAATTAACACATAATCAGGTTGGGAGGGTTTGCACTGCAGTTTCTTCCCTGCTGGCTGGCCCACCAGTGTGCTCAGATATTTATACCCTCAGGACCGTACCATCTGACACCAACCCCCAATACAGGGCAACCATCCCCTCACTGAAACCTGCAGAGGAACGCAGTCCAATTAGGCAGGCTCTTCGGCAGGTGAGACTTAACCCTTAACTGGTGATTCACCCTCTTATGCCCATGTAACCATAATTCCCTGCACATCATATTGTAGAATCCTGAGCGCAGTTGCGGTAATTTTGTTGAAATGGACCCAACTGCAAAGGAGCAGGACAATCATACTATGCACATTGCCCCCTGCAACCCCCATTCTGTGGAAAAATGCTTCTTCACCAAAAGGACATTTTGCTGCCAAATGACTGGACCTCTGTTTAAAGAAAAAGGAAAGGTAAAAACTAAGTAAGCTTTATCAGAAAGGTCTATGTAAATACACCCAGTTACACTCACAGAAATGCTCACAGAATCTTCTGTCAAAAGACACAGGATTTGTTGTCTCTTTGTTTTCCCGTGCCAGAGACACCCAGCTCTCTCCTCTCTCCTGCTCCCCCTCCTTCAAGAATGCTAAGAACTCCCTCCCCCCCTTAGGAATGTGTGATCTGAGCCAATCAGCAGGAAGCTTCCTCACAGTCTTACACACTGAGCATGTACACCAGTCTTGGTCTTGGTGCAGGAGCGAGGCATTGTGGGAATTTTCTTTACAGAGCTCAGTGGTTTTTTTCCTATGAGGCTTCTGATCATCTGAACGGGAGAAATATGGGGAGACTTAAGGGCGCTATTGAAAGAACTGAAGGTATGCCTGCAGCTTGAGATTAACTCTTTATACTAACATATCCAATTGTTGAATCTTGTGGCACATATATTCTCAGGACCCTTATATATTAATGTTGCTGCCTGCTTGTACAGGGTAATGTGGATTGATACACAACTTCAACATGAGTTGAACCTGAAGTTCAAGCAGCAGTACCACTGAAAATTGTTAATAAGAATAAAATACACAAAAGTCCTTAATATCTTCTTAATTATATCCTTTTAAATGGAGCTAAGTAATGTCATCAGTTATGATTGGTAATTAGTGATGTAATTTAATAATAAATAATGATCCCCTGTCATAAAATATGAGGAAATTAAAAGTCATCTCAGAGTTCCATGACTTATATAAAAGCACTCTGCCTTCAGCCTTGTCATTTTATATGGTAATGGAACTCCTCAGTGACTACTCCTCAGTTATAATATCCTTATATTTACAACAGGGGAGTACATTATTCAATATATATTATATGTGTGTAACACAGCAGTTGATATATAGTCCATTCAAGGCTGATGGCGAAAACAATAGTTTGTTTATTAGGTGGAGAATAACTTGGCCACTATAATATATATTTATAATATTTATATATTTTTTTGCTCTTGCCTTTTTGTCTATAATCAGTAATTAATGAGCCCTGTTAAGTGTTACATACAAACTGAAAGAAGAGGAATTGCAACAAAATGACACCAAACAGAGAGGCAGTGTGTTAGACTGATACATCAAAAGTCACTTGTATATAAAATTACTTCTCATGGAGAGTAAGAGAGAAAAGATCAAACCTTTGAAAATAAAGGATTTAGACAACCCCTCAGGGCTTATTGATTTGTAAAAAGATAACATAAAGTCCTTATGTATCTTTAGGTCACAGAGCTCCCTATGACTTCCCATACTATTATAATTTATGGCAGGTACCTTATTCCATTTACAAATCCTCAAGCTGTGCTACCTATTACCAGTGAATAAGCACTGGTCATATCCAGTCCATTACAAGGGTTTATTCCTGCAGGTTTATTATGCAAACTGCCCTCCCATAATCACAATTTTTCACTCAGTTAAGGCAAGTTCATGCACCTGTGTAATAATCATAATAATCTAGTATTATAGGGTTAACTCCATATATTAAGATATTTGTCAGGGACCTTCAGAACACACTTTTTAAGAGATTTCAAAACCTTTTTCCAGCTGAACCGGGTGTTAAAATCATTAAGTTTTATGAACCAGAGAAGAAATGCCAGTGGAATTTAGATGCAAATTGAAGAAAAGGCTCTTGTAAGTGATCCTGTGGTAATCTTCATGGACCTATTAAGGGAACCCCCAAAAGGCTTGCAAACAGAAATCCTGAATCCTAGCTATTATATCCTTGTTTCTTTCAGCTCAGCCTGATTATCTGGCAAACCAAATTATTTTTACATATTGGCCTATGTTTACTGTGCAGTACAATTTAATTAGCCACTTACCAGAACAGGAACACATTTCATGACCTTGTTTGCATTAAGGATAGAGTATGCTATAAAGATCTGCAAACGGCATGTAAAATGACCTCCTTTATTAATGAATATATGTGTGCATGGGGACAGCATATTGTATTGGCCCATAAATAATTGATGGGACGTATAGACATATCGTTAATTTATAGTGTATGTGGGAGATTGAATCTGTTCCTGATGTGTTGGGGAGGGCCTTAATGGTGCAAGTAGGGTACCAGAAAGTATGCATTCTCCATAATAAATTATGTCCTGGGTGGATTAAGAAAAGCACCTTGTTGCTCTCCTTTGTGGTACAAGCAGATGATCCATACTATACCTACAATGTATACACAAACACCTTATATGCAAAACTGGCCAAAATTCTGCTTACTTTGTTTCTGCTACTGCTAGAAATTTTTCAACACTGTTTTAAAAGCCCCTATATAAAGAATGCCATATTCTTAGGGCTGGGTACTATCTATGCTGCCATAATTATATGGTTCCACTCTGTTCTCTGTGTTTTTATTTTTGTCCACTGTCAACAAACCCCACAGCCAATGGACTACAGCCCACTACTCACTTCCTTTGTGTAAATGGATTATATCACTACAATAGGCCTATGAGTGCTAAAGCGGTGGTATACTACCAATGAACAGGACATTGTTGTTTCTTGAGGGCCAAATCTAAAAATTATACTAAAGTCACTTTCTATTTCCAGGCATGCAGAACAAGTTAAAAAGGAATCAGCAACCCACTAAAGGTGGCCATACATGAGCCGATGTCGCTAAGCGAGCGGATCTTCCCCCGATATCCCCACCTACGGGTGGGCGATATCGGGGAGCATTTCGGTAAAAAAAAAAATAATCCGATCGTTTGGCCCTGGGGCCAAACGATCGGATTATGTGGGCGGCAATGGGGCAGTCGGATCGGGGACCGCATCAACAAGCCGATGCGGTCCCCGATCCGACCGGATTTTCTAACCTGGCCGATCGAGATCTGCCCAATTTCAGGCCAGATATCGGTCGGCCAGGCCGCTCTGCTCTCCCCATACACGGGCCGATTAGCTGCCGAATCGGTCCAAGGGACCGATATCGGCAGCTATAGTCGGCCCGTGTATGGGGACCTTAAGACGTCTTTGCATAATGAGTAGCTCCTTGTATAAAAGGAAAACAGGCTGTAGCTGGAGAAAGGGAAGGATTTGCTTACTCTTATTGGGCTGCAGATTTTGTTTTTATCTTGCTTGGCAAGACAGGAAGTAAAATGTAACTTTACAATATTTTTAGTGCAACAAATAACAAAAACTATCACTAGCTGTAGGCTTGTGATCACGCACACAAGTGCAGTCTATGCATTCTGCATATACAAATAATGTGGCAAAATCTAATTTTACTACACATTGCCAGCAAATTTAGAGGGAATATTGGTTGTAATTAGTGATGGGCAAAATTGTTTACCAGGTCTCACTACTAAAAATAGGCCCATAGTCTCTGAAAAGTTGCACAGCTTCTCACCATGAAAAAATGCCTATTGATTTCAATTAATTTTTCAGCAAAGTGAAATGGAACAGATTTCCCATCACTAGTTGTAACCAAAAATGATGGCTAAGGTTTAATCACTTTAAGGTTTAATCACTTTAAGAGAGGGAAAACTAAGACAAGAGAATTAATTATACTTGAAATGAAGAACAAAGGTCATAAAGCCAGTGCTGGGCCTACAGCTGAAGGCAGCCAAGGCTAACCCCTACCCTTTACTGTTGAGTGTTAGTGACACCACGGCTCCCCCTCAGTGCTGGGAGACTTTTCGCTTGTTTTTGCAAACCAATTCCCCTTACAGCAGGCGCATCATTGAGCAGAGAGAGTGCACTGGGCTCAGAAAAGGCCCGGACCTAGAGTAATGCAGACTAAAGAAGTATGTGCCCAGTGCCCCCTTACCGTTGTACACTAGGCACCTGCCATTCTGCCTACATCTACATAAAGCATAATACTAATAAACACAAAAGTATAAAGATATATAAGAGAATGCATCACTGCTATTAATAGTAAAGATATTAGAAGGAACAGTGGAGTGCATTATATAGGAAATCCAGCTTCTCACATACTTACATTTCAGAGGAGAGGTCAATTAGTCAGGAACTTTTCTGTCTTAATCAGACAGGCAAAACTTCCCTTCCTCCGTTTACTATATTGAGATTTGTGCCTTATCATTTTTTATCACTTCTGAAGGTACAAAGTTCACTATTACAAGTATGGGACCTGTTATCCAGAATCCTCTGGATTTAGGGTTTTCCAGAAAGGGGTCTTTTCTGTAATCTGGATCACCATACTTTAATTATACTAAAAAATAATTTAAACATTAAGGGGGGATTACAAAAATCCAAAAAAGTTAAGGGAAAAATGCTAAACCATGACTTTTCCAAATTGTTGCATGAAAATCTCTACTTTTTTGTAATGTTGAACAAAAGCCAGTGTAAAAAGAGCCCGAAAATCTTCCAATAGTAAAAGGGACAGCAGCCTTTGATTTCTACATGATATCAACAGGTTTTAGCTGGCATATTTTTGCATTCAGAATTTATTGCATAATAAATCATCATAAATAAAGTTTTTTCTGCAACAAAATCATGTTTTTGGCATTAAAAAAAACCCCAAAAATGGAGTATTAGTAAATGCCCTCTACATAAACCAAATAGGATTGCTTCGCCTCCAGATAACAGATCCCATTCCCATGTATAAATGTGCTAAAAATGTGTTATCTATCTAATAATATTTATAAATGAGTAAACCACTATTAGATCTCAAACAAGTGCAGAAATTAATCACAAACTTTTGTGTGCGTTACTGTTTTTATAATGGTTGCATTAAATGTGCTGTATGTCAAATTATTAATTATCTGGCTTGACTTTTGTTGTTCTAAAATTCTGAGTTTGAACAACAGCAGAGCCAGTCTAAGTTGGGATTTGACCAGTACATGCCCTAGCTGTGTATCTCGTACCATTTAGCCATTAATGTACAGGTAGGATCTATTATCTGGGCCTGGGATTTTCCGGATAAGGGACCTTTCCATATTATGGATCACCATACATTAAGGCTGCTAAAAATCATTCAGTCATTAAATAAACCCAATAGAATTGTTTGCGCACCAATATGGATTTATGCAGCTTAGTTGAGATCAAGTATTACATACTGTCTTATTATTACAGCAAAAAAATAAATCATTTAAAAAATGATTTGCCTAAAATGGAGTCTTTGGGAGATGGCTTAACTGTAATTCAAAACTTTCTGGATAAGGGATCCAAATAGGTTTTCTACAAAAAACATATTTTAAGTCAAATGTGACATTCTTTGAGATACTGTTTGCACATGTGCTGTATGGGATGCTTGGTTTCATGGCTCCTGTTATATAAGCTTATTGGTATGGGCAACATCATGGTTCCTGATATTCATGCTGTACATGCATTCATATTTTTTCTAAAGTTTACAACTTTTGCGTATTTTCTGCGATATTTTCCTTAATTTGTGCAACTTTTTTGTACTTTTTTTGTACTTTGTACTTTGTCGCAACAAGTACAAAAGTTTCGGATTCATTCAAGCTTCTGCATCGTAACTTTCCTTGGGCCAGGTTGGAGCTGCAGAGTGCCATTGAGCCCTATGGGAGACTTTCCTTGGGCCAGGTTGGAGCTGCAGAGTGCCATTGAGCCCTATGGGAGACTTTCCTTGGGCCAGGTTGGAGCTGCAGAGTGCCATTGAGCCCTATGGGAGACTTTCCTTGGGCCGGGTTGGAGCTGCAGAGTGCCATTGAGCCCTATGGGAGACTTGCCTTGGGCCAGGTTGGAGCTGCAGAGTGCCATTGAGCCCTATGGGAGACTTTCCTTGGGCCAGGTTGGAGCTGCAGAGTGCCATTGAGCCCTATGGGAGACTTTCCTTGGGCCAGGTTGGAGCTGCAGAGTGCCATTGAGCCCTATGGGAGACTTTCCTTGGGCCAGGTTGGAGCTGCAGAGTGCCATTGAGCCCTATGGGAGACTTTCCTTGGGCCAGGTTGGAGCTGCAGAGTGCCATTGAGTCCTATGGGAGGCTTCCAAAATGCACTGAAGGTTTAACGTCAGAAAGGTTTTCCTGTCGTTTACGATAATTTGGATATGAAAATTTTGTGACTAACAGAACGCCATTCGCAGAATTTTCAATACGAAAATTTTGGAACTTTTGGATCGTAAGTACGAAATCTTCATATTCAAAAGAACAGAATTTACATGACTTTTGCAATCGTGATTCGGATTTGTACTTTAATGAATTTGCCCCATAGTGTCTTTTGTTACATAACCCCATAAGTGCTCTAATGATCAAAATAAAATGAGGTGTAAATCATTGTTTTAATACAACATTCTTGTGATAACAATGATATGGTAAAACATGATTTTAATATAACATTTGTATGATAACAATAATATGTTTTACACATGTGGATATGTTGACAAATCCAAATGCCTCCCCTGATGGGGAACCAGGTTGTGATTGCCTTCATCAGACCATGAGATTGTCTTATTAATTGTTTATGGCAGGGCATGCATTCTTGGTACAATACCTAATAGTTCTAGAGCAGATGTCAAGCTGAGCACTAAAAACGTCACAATATCTCTTAACGTTTGCCTGGACCATATTGTCTGTTATTGAAAACGGAAATCGAGATAATCCATCTGCAACACATTTCTAAGATCCGTGTTCAGGCCTGAAAAGTAAACTTCCAATAAACCGGGCACACCATCTGGCATTCCTCAATCAGACCCAAGTGTTATGCTGACTTGTAAACAGGCTTTGTGAGAGGCCAGCAATCAGTGTATGAAAGGAATCATCTGTTCTAGAAACAAGCACCCAAAACACTTTGCCTGAATTTGATGGCACAGTAACACAGCTAGTTTGGGTTGACTGTCAACTGTCCTTCAGGTTCAAGCACCTTCTAAACCAGAACACCTTTGATTGCTGGACTGCAGGATGTAACTTGAACAGTAGGTTCCTTATATATATTTAGCTAGATAGGCTTGAGTTATAGCAGCATCTACTCCTTAATTAAAAGCATGTGCTCTCTTGTCTGCTGGGATTGATCAAATGAATCCAAGAGTTTGCACATGTTATGCTTACAGCAATGTGGAAATAAACGCACATGGAGAATTGTTGTTTCGGAGGAATCAAGTTATCAGAGCAGTTTGTCTGTTGACATGTGGCATATCAAAATATCAAACTCTAATATTGCTTCTGCAGATGTTATGACAAATTAAAAGGAGATTAAATTGTATTTTATATGGATTTGAAAGACGTGTATAGCTAGGTATAAATTTAACAACATGAGTTTCTTTCTGGCATCCCCACCATACTAGCAGATTACAGCACAAGTCCTTGCTGGGACTTCCTTGTCTGATGGTAGCATTCCAATGTACAGAAAAGCATTTCAGAACTGTCAGCTTTGTGTCTCCTCTCCTCTCTTTTTTTCAGCTTTGGCTGAAATAAATGCTATATGCTGTGTTGATAGTAAGTGATTGCTAGGCAACTGTGCAGAAATTGCCAAGCTGCTCCAGGATGGTAACTGAAAATTTCTTATTTTATTGTAATTAAAAATAAACTATGGAGGGCCATTTTTGCTCTATTTGTCATATAGAGAAATGAACTGAGGGAAAATGAGGGAATAACTAGGAATGACACTGACTACAGCCCTGTTCATTTACATTTGTGATGTCTGTGATATCTCAGTAATGTATTGACACCTTTTCTGTAAAAAAATGCCAGCTCTTCTATATTTTTGTTCTTTTTTCCCCTATAATAACATTTGCATCAGCCATCATTTTTACTAGCTAGGCGGTAAAATGCCGGCCAGGTGGCAACTCTAATGAGGCCATTTACTAATGTTTGGGTTTTCTTCTCGATTCAGATTTTTAGTGCTAAAAAGTTGTGATTTTTTTTTTCGAGATTTACTATGCGACCAAATGGCTAAAAATCCAAATCTGACAATTTTTGGCACTGGCAGAGCCACCTTTCCTGCACCCAAACCAGCCAGCAGTGACTGCAGTGCACTTTAAATGAACAACTTATCATCAGAAACATATATATTAAATGTTGAACTTTCACCAATTGATAAATATGCTTATTAAAATCCCATAGGAATGAATATAGAGCGGGTAAATTTTTCTGTGGTCAGCATTAATCTCACCTTTTGATATATCTGCCCCTTAGATTTTCACATGTGCAGTACAGTAAATTCCACAAATGTGCATGTATGGGAAAAGCAAGTAAGATGCTGTAGCGTTGCATTATTTTTTTCCCTAAGATGTGCCAATTTATTGTAAACAGAACCAGGCAACAAGAGCTGCAGTGTGTCGATGGGTTTTGCACTGCACTGGGTCCTGCCTTATTGCCAGTACAAGTTGTGTGAGAGCACAGAGCAGTTCAGTGGATACAGACAGACTGCAGAGGACAGCACAGACAGTGAGAGGGCTGAACCTCTCTATCCCTGTGCTATCTCTATCTATTCACTCTTATTCTATATTAATGCTTTTCTATCTTAATAATTAATAAAAACACAGGATGTAGAGGGCAATATTCTAAGACAGTTTGCTATTGAACTTCATTTTTTTATTATTTGTAGTTTTTTAGTTATTTAATTTTCAGTTCAGCAGCACTCTAGTTTGGAGGTTCAACAGCTACTTGGTTGCTAAGCCTAAGTTACCTTAGCAAACAGGGAGTGATTTGGATGAGTGACTGATATATGAATAGGAAAGGGGCTGCACAGAAAAATAAGTTATAAAAAGTAACAATAACAATAAAACTGGAGCCTCACAGAGCAATAGTATTCAGGTTGCCAGGGTCAGTGACGCCCATTTGAAAGCTCCAAAAAGTTAGAAGAAGAAGAAGGCAAATAATCCAAAAACTATAACAAATAAATAATGAAGACCAATTGAAAAGTTGCTTAGAATTGGACATTTAGTAACATACTAACAGTTAACTTAAAGGTGAACCTCCCCTTTAATGCTTTGTGCTCCAGAAAGGTTAATAGGCCCACTCAGACAAGGGCCCACTGACATAAATCCTGCTACCCCAGCAGATCAGTCTGATACTTGCTGCTCCTGCAATGTACTTCATAGTCCCGGTAGCAAAAAGTTAACAAAATGTCAAAATAAATCCAGAAGCAAAAGAAGGATCATCCAGGCAAGGGAAGGGTGAGTTATTAAATAACCCAGTGCCTTCCATCACGAGACCATCCAGTTGGTGCAGTAGCAATATACAGCATTTAGTTCCTAACATCTTTGGAGATGCGTTTGGCAAATTACCCTCCCATAAACATGATTGCACTTGAGGCTTGTAATACAAAAACTGTGCAAATTATGTCCATTCACATTTCGGGGTATATTTATCATGCTGTGTAAAAAGTGGAGTGAAGCATAACTGGTGATATTGCCCAGGGCAACCAATCAGCAATTAGATTTCAACAGTTAGAAAACCAAAGCAAAGCATCTGATTGGCTGCTATGAGCAACATCACCAGTAATGTTTTACTCCACTTTTTACACAGCATGAAAACTATACCCCTTAAACTACAGAGCATATGCAAAGATATATGGTATAGTTTCAGTGTCGTACTGGCCTACCAGGATACCAGGCAAACTCCCGGTGGGCCCAGGTGTCAGCGGGCCCTCCTGCTCACCCAGCCATTTGCTTTGTATGCCTATACCATGGCCATTACTCAGTTCTATATGAGAAGAAACAGAAGAAATGAAGGAAAGGATAGATAATAGTATGTAAAGAGAAGTAATTAAGAGACTAAAGAAAGTGTATTACTTGTACAATTACTTTTGTAGCAAGTTCTGTGTGCATAAAACGTGAAGTTTGCTCTGCATTTATACTGTGGGGCAGATTTTCTAAAACTCTAAAATTTTTCATTTTTTTTTATTTTAAAATTTGAATAATTTAGTTTCCACGAATGTCTTACATTTACTAAAAAGTCAGAATCTTTCGCCTTGTCGCATGGAAACTGCATCTTTTTCATATTGTCACACAAAAAAACAGCATCAAAAATAATTTTGTAAAGTGCCCCCTTGGCCTCCCCATGGTGTCCTGCCTGATAGGCTGCCTGCCCTGAGCTGCAAAAAGAAATAGCTGTCTCTGTCATCCACAAGGCATTTTGTCATGCTGGTTTTTAGCATTCCATTTCCAGGTACAGGACCCCTGGTTCTAGCTTGTACAGTTACCAGCATCTGCTTCTCTCTGTACAGTCAGAGAGATCTAGTGAGCAGACTTCTTATCTACTGGATCTTATCTACGTATCCCCCTGCTGGGAAACAGCAAGTACAGCACCACAGGTCAGAAAAGTTTTTGTTTTATTTATTTATTTTATATATATATTTATTTTTTTATCCTTGCCTCCATAAGCCCTAAACGGTATATTCACCAGAGTGGTAGGACTTTGCAAAGGAAGTTTACCCATTACAATCAATTAAAATAAAGGATTTATTTATATTATAGTAGTTAAAATTTCCACTAACAGCACAGTACAATTTTAAACTTAGCTGCTAATACTTCTTTTCTCTGCATCATAAACTGGGTAAGCAAAGGTGAATGTCCCCTTTAAAGGAACAGTAACACCAAAAAATGAAAGTGTATAAATGTAACTAAAATATAATGTGCTGCTGCCCTGCACTGGTAAAAGTTGTGTGTTTACTTCAGAAAGTCTACTATAATTTATATAAATAAGCTGCTGTGTAGCCATGGGGGCAGCCATTCAAAGGAGAAAAGGCACAGGCACATAGCAGATAACAGAGAAAACACTATTGTATTCTACAGAACTTATCTGTTATCTGTGCCTTTTCTCCTTTTTTCCAGCTTGAATGGCTGCCCCCGTGGCTACACAGCAGCTTATTATATAAATTATAGTAGCATTACTGTAGCAAACACACCAGTTTTACCAGTGCAGGGCAACAGTGCATTATATATTTATTACTTTAGAGCTCTTTCATTTTTTAGTGTTACTGTTCCTTTAATAAAAATCTGCCCATTATACCTGTCATGACCACTGCAAACAATGTCACTCTAATGTAACTGATTGTAAGTTCACACAACAAAATAAAGTATGCCCAAAGAGTTTTGTGTGAAAACCCTAATGCTCGGATTTATTTTTATTTTTCCGATCTGGATTTTTCTAAAAGTCGCTGGAAAAAGTCACAACTTTTCAAGACTTACTATGTGACAAAAAGGCTAAAAACCAGAATCCTAAAATACTCCATCTAAAACTTGTCAAGATCATGTAGAAGTCAATAGCAGACGTTTTTTGACCCTTTGAGACAATTCGAAAAAGTAGAGGTTTCAGTGCAACAACCGAAAAAAGTTGCAGTTGTGTGACTATTCCGTAACTTTCCTGTGCTGACTTTTTTAGCTCAGACTTTTTAGTAAATATAAGCCATTTGTGCAAATCAGTTTATTCAAATTTTTAAAAAGGAAAAAAAAGAGAAAAGTTTTAATGTTCCTTAATTTAGGGCCCAGTACCTCAGTAAAACAACACATTTTTGTGCACGTCTAAAATCAAATTAGACCACAATTATTTACAGGAGAAGAAAGAACACGTGAAAGTGCAGGGTATCCTATTACCAGTTATGAATGGGTCAAATAAACTCTCCCTTTGTATAGACAATAGTGTTTATTTAATAAGTGAAATAATAACAAATAATTGGATGCTGTCTTGTTTTAAAGCCCAGTCACAGCATTAAAGTACAGAACATGAAATCTGATGGCCTCTGGCCAGAGCTGTTCTTTAAAGAAATGTAGGTTATGTTTATTCTAGACTGTTGCTATAATATGTCCAATAAAATGGTCCCTTATCTCAGAAAGAAAAATTGCCGCAGGCCTGTGCTGTTCACAAGATTCCAGCTCAGTAATGTAAATGAAGAACTCTTCAAGGTTGCTGTGAACAGCTTGGAATGCAGTGCAGTGTAGATGAGTTCAGCATTTCAATTCATAATAAAGGTAATGGCTACAGAAAACCCTGATGAAACACTGACACTATCGATAGCAAAATATGAAAAGGAAAATTTTATGGACAGTATCAACACAGAGGTGGATCCAACCATCCCCCCCCCCAAAAAAAAAAATAATATCTGCATGACTAGGACCCTCAGTTGTCAGTACCCAGTCTTTCTTGCAACTGATATTTGTATTGGAGATAAGGACACATCCAGCACTCAGGCCCGGATTTGTGGAGAGGCCACAAAGGCCCGGGCCTAGGGTGGCAGAAGTTTAGGGGCGGCTTGCCACCCCGCCGCAAGAACATTTTTCAATTTGGCTCCCATACGGAGCAGTCGGGACCTCTCCCCACTGCTCCGTATGGGAGTTTAAAGGAGCGCTTGAGCATGCGCATTGGGGAAAGGCCGCGTTCGCGCATGCGCACAGGGGGGGGGGGCGCGTTCGCGCACGCGCAGAGGGGGACACCTACAGGGGCGGCCTCGGGGCGCCTCCGAAAGAAATCCGGCCCTGCCAGCACTGACGCTAAAATAACACTGGAAATTTGTAGCAGGGAAACAGAAACACTTTGAAATAAGTAGAAGTTGATCTTAAATGCATCCTGACAAAAGGTCATGCCCGATAGCCTGTGGATCAGGTACGGAACTAGGTGCAGGCTGAAGTGGCACCTGCCTAGGGCACAATGATGGGGGGGCGCTAAGCAGGCACCTCTTCTGCCTGTCCCTAGTCCACACTTTCTTGCTGTCACTGGCACTTGACAACTTGCGCTACCCCACCCCACAACATCATTGAAGACACCTTTTCTTCAGAGGAAAGTATCGCTATTGTTTTGTTCATTGGGGCCAACCATCCCTATGACTAAAACAGCAGGAAGTGAAGAGGAGCAGGAAGGTTGCAACTCCTCTTGACGTCCTTTGCCCTGACTGTTATTTTCCATCAGAGTCAATATTTCTCGAACCACCAGAATGACAAGATTATTGGTCTAGTGGCCCTAGCAGGCCTTGACTGGCATTGAAAATAGGCCCTGGAATTTCAAATACACAGAGGTCTCAACAGCCCCCCACCAGTCCAAATAGTGACTGCCTGTGGCTTCCTACAGCTGCCCCTCTGGCATTTGCTAGAACCCACAGATTGCCAGTCCAGGTCTGGTCTGGGTCTGACCCCACAACAGATCCTATATGCTCAGGTGGTCAGGCAGTAAAGTTGAAATTGGACAACCTTCCCCTAAGGGGAAGATTTACTAACTCTAACTTTCGTAGTTTTTTCTTAAAAATTCAAATAAACTCATTTCTGTGAATGTCTGACATTTACTAAAATGTCTGAACTGGAAAAGTACATGAGGGAAGTCTGTGACTTTTTCTAATTGTTGCATGGAAAACTCTACTTCTAAAGGTGGCCATACACGAGCAGATCCGCTCGCTTGGCGATGTCGCCAAGCGAGCGGATCTTCCCCCGATATCCCCACCTACGGGTGGGCGATATCGGGGAGCATTTAGGTAAAAAAAATAATAATACGATCGTTTGGCCCTGGGGCCAAACGATCGGATTATGTGGGCGGCAATGGGGCAGTCGGATCGGGGACCGCATCAACGAGCCGATGCGGTCCCCGATCCGACCAGATTTTCTAACCTGGCCGATCGAGATCTGGCCAATTTCAGGCCAGATATCGGTCGGCCAGGCCGCTCTGCTCTCCCCATACACGGGCCGATTAGCTGCCGAATCAGTCCAAGGGACCGATATCGGCAGCTATAGTCGGCCCGTGTATGGCCACCTTAACTGTTGCACAAAAACCAGTGTCAAAAATCTGAAACCTCTAAAGTTTCAAAGCAAAGGATCCCCTTTAGGGGGACATTTATTGTCAGGTTTTTTTTTCCAATTCGGATTTTTAGCGCTAAAAGTCACAGAAATAAAAAAAAGTTGCAACTTTTCCAAGATTTACAAAAAAGCTAAAAATCTGAATCCAACAATTTGTCACCTAAAACTGACATTACCTTCCCTGGGGGATCTTACTTTTGCCTCAAAACTTTTGTGGTTTTGGATTTTTACCGTGTTTTTTTGTGCAACAATTCAAAAAAGCTGAGAAATTTGGAATTTTCACAATTTTTCTGGCCCCATGTGTTGCTATAGGGCTGGATTTTGGTACGACAATACACACTTACAACATTAGGCATACACATGTAGAAAAATGGCTATGTGACTGACTGACTGACTAAAAAATAAATAAATCAAAATAAAATATACATATTTATATAAATCAATCTTTCCAACAATATTTAATATTTTAACTAAGTAAATGACTGACAGTCTGTGTGTGTGTGAGAATAAATGATCTTTTTAAAGATGATAGTACCCCTTTAAATGAAAGCCTCTTCAACTGAGCTTGTAGAACTAAAATAAAAATATAACAAAAGAGTTCTATGCATTTTCAAATCCCAAGGCTGTTTCGACATTGACTTGCAATAACTTTGCAACATTGCACGGCACTCAGTGAAAGATGTGATTTACTGAAACCAATCATGTTTTACACTTCTTCTATTCACACCTGATAATGTATTTTGCAGGACTGGAAGGAGAAAAACGTAAAGTAACAATTATTTTAGGATTCAGGTTATTTAACAGCTTTTAAGTCCTATTAAAATAAAGAAAAAAATAGAACTCTGTTAAAATTGCCCTTCCATAACTATAAGAGACTTCCATTTCCTCTCAGATGCCAAATATCTATGGGAGAAACCCTTGTGCGTTAGCCCTCACCTACATGTATTAAGGCAGACGCGCTACTCCCAAAGCCATCTGTTTGATGATGAAGTAACTTGTACATCCAACTGCTTAAACCATTCCGTGTATTATACATAGTGGGAGATTAGAGGTCAAGCCTGGCTTTTGTCCTCTGTCAGTAAGGATGTTACTGTAGAATACTGTTCATTGGGAATATAAATTGCATCCTACAACTGGAAACATATAACAACATTTATCAGGCAGGGGTATCAGCTACCTAAATACTCTGCACATTGAGAAACATAGCAACGTGTGCATAATGTGCATGTGCATGTATAAAACATTTGGTGGACTAGTCATGTAACACCCTAGACTTTTTTTACATTGTATAAAGTCCAATCACTGCAATTATGTTTCACCTGGCCCAGCAGTTATTGTTCCAAAACACATCAAGGGTCAATTACCAGCTCTTCCAACTAATGTGATGGGGAATCTGCAGCAAGAAACAACCTTTCCACAAGTACTGCCTACTAAAACCCCATGTCTGCCATAACTGGTAAACGTATCAAGAGAAGCTTTAACCAAAACAGCCTATTTTACTGTTTAATTCCATCTCCACTCTGCCAGAATTAAAAACAGAGGCATTTGACTTTAGGGCTCATGTTGAGTACAGATGACTGAGTTCAAGGTCAGAAATACATCCTGTAACCTGGATAACTGAATGTGTTCATGCAGGAAACTTCAAACTATAGTCAAGCCTTCAGCTGTGGGTTGCTGGGAGCTGTAGATCAACAACATCAAGGGAGCCACAGGTTGAAGATGTCATCTGAAGTGAGTCTGTGGAGTATCATCCAGTGAAGCAGTGTCAATTTTTTTATTATGTGATGACTGAGATAAGATACTAAAGCAGAAGTTTTACAGCATTTTGACTTTAAGCCCTATGTTCAATCTTCCATCGGCCTCTAGTTGGAATGACAACTTAGCACTAACCTAAAAAGTTATGCTTACTGGCAGCGCCGGATTTCTTTTACAGGTGCCCAGAGACCACCTCCATTCTCCACCCCCCTTCCCCTCAGGATTGTGTGCATAAGCATCCTTGCTGCTCACATATGGAGCACTGGGGATGGGATGCGCTTAAGTTTTCTGCGCGTCCCATCCCCAGTGCTGCCTATGGGAGCAAATTTTAAGTGCGGCTATGCAGCATGCCACCCCAGGCCCGGGCCTTTGTGGCCTCAGCACAAATCCAGGCTTGCTTACTGGTATGCCTCCTTGAGGGAAAATACAAATTTGCACAGGATAGTGAGGAGCAATGTTAAATACAAAGTGAATTGGACCCCACCTGCTCTATACATACATACTAAGGGGTTTACTAAACAGGTTTACTAAAACTCTTACTTTATCTCATTTTTTTTATCATCAACGTTATCTTCATTTTTTTCTTTTTAAAAATTGGAATAAACTCATTTCCACAAATGTCTGACATTTACTAAAAAGTCTGAATTGAAAAAGTCAGAGTGGGGAAAAAGTCACCGAAAAGTCCTGAAATGAATTTTTTGAATTGTCCCACCAAAACCGCTACCTTTTTCGAATTGTTGCACAAAAAAAAGTGTCAAAAATCCGAAAAACTCTAAAGTTTTAAAACAAAGAAGGATCCTCCAGGGAAGGGACATCTGCCATTGATTTTAGCTGGCAAATTGTTGGATTCTAATTTTTAGCCATTTTGCCACATAGTAAAACTCAAGAAATTTGTGACATTATTTTCTGTAACTTTGAGCGCTAAAAAATTTGAAATGGAAAAAAAAATTCAAGCATTAGTAAATAGCCCCCCCATGGGCAGATTTATCTTAATGTGAGATTTGAGCTCACCACAGAAAGATTTGCCCACTTTCTATTTTCACACAATAAATAAGCTCTAATGAGCAAGACCCCTTTACCTCCTGTACACCAGTATGCTTGATAAACACACTTTTCTATTCTACATTGCTGTGAAATATATTGGTGCATTAGAAATACATTACTGATTTTGTTATTAATAATGATAACAAATATCATACTGTGTGTTTAATCCATTCATGTTAGCTAAACCATGCAGTGTGAAGCTACTTGGAACAAAAAATACCTTCTACTAACAGAAAAATCAGAAACATCCAGATTACAAAGACTGTTAACTTGTAAAATTGCCCGGCAGTGTAACCAAGGAAAAATAATAGTTATTTTAAGAACTTGTGGAGCTATGAATAATAAAATGTTGGGAATAAATATTTTTAAAGAAGTTAAGAAAATTATTTTAATCAGAATATAGAAGGCACTATACATTTACAAAATAAACTGAGGACTATATCGGGGCCTTTGCAAACATCCAGATGCAACTACTTTCTGCTTGCAATGGTGTTCAGTAAGAGCAGACTTTAAACACATGTGGGAGACATAACCAGTTCTAAGAATATAAGATAAAGAACATGAACCATCACAGAAAATAAAAGTAAAATTAACATCAAACCTCTATGACATGCTGTTTGGTATAAGACTTAATATTCTGTAGCTCTTTGGATAAACTATTGTGCCCCTCTGGTGAGGTCCAGGCTACTAAAAGCAGTAACATGGCAGCTAAGCATAGACCAAAGGCATGTCATAAAGTGAGCCCCCAGGTTTCCATGGCTTACATCCCACTAGGCATTAATGCAATCGGCTACACCTTAATGCAATGATTGCCTAGCTGTGGGTCAGGTCCATGTGGGAGTGAGCCAAGACTAAAGTCCAGATAAGGTGAAATCTGAGGCCGATTGCTTACGGAGCCCAACAAATGTTGGATCATTTAACATTATATTAACATTAACATTTATTTATAAAGCGCCAACATATTCCGCAGCGCTGTACAATAAGTGGGTTACATACATTGCACATACAGAGTAACATATAAAGCAATCAGTAACCGATACAAGAGGTGAAGAGGGCCCTGCCCAAAAGATCTTACAATCTACAAAAGAGCTTACAATCTACAATCATAAAATGAGAGACCAAACCGAAATAGTCTGAAATCTGCTGCTTGCAGAACATTTGAAGCACATTTACTAAACTTTAATAGGTATTATTAAGGAAATGGTATAAACACTCACAAGCAGACGTGATTTTGACAGAAAGCACCAGAAAAGGCAATATCCAATCTCCAAAGATATTCAGCATGAGCACAACTGCGGTCACAATTAAGGGGGTAAATGTTGCAATGTGTGCAAAATACATGGAAACTTTGCAAACTGCACTTGTAAAGAAATGTGTCTGTTAATTTCTCCTTGGATATAGCCAAACCTGGTCAAATGTACTTGAACACATTGAAAACTTATCACCCCAAACAATGTCTGCCCTGGACATATACAATGCAACTAAAGGGTCAAAATTTGGAAATGTAGAACTATATAAGCAAATTGTATAAACATTTTCTAAAATGCTGATCTTACATCCAACTTGTTATAATATTCTATCTACCGTACTTCTAGTCTTTCTTTTCTCTTCACACTCTGTGCACCAATAGTTTGCCCTCTTTGCTTCCCTTTTCTGTATTTTGTTATCGTTTATGTTTGCAGACTGTTTCAGTTACATGTGTACATTTACCATATTTACCCCCACATAAAATCTGAGGCACACCTTCACTGAACATAGTGAACATCGTTTTACAAATGCCACATGCATATTCTGCTTTAACAAATGGAGCAATTTTCCTGGGACCAGTTGCTTAATAAAATGGGAAAAAACTGCTTTAAGGTGGCACTTCAAATACATGCTTGGTGTCCAATGGCCAGCATTTTGTACATTCCTTCTTAATGTGTTTAGATCTGAATTTCTAATCTGTCTAAAATATAAACTAAACCAAAAAGATATTTAAGATCTATGGGGCAGATTTACTAAAACTCAGTTTTTTCCCTTATTAAAAATTTGAATAAACTAATTTTCACGATTGTCTGACATTTACTAAAAAGTGTGAACTGAAAAAGTAGGTGCATGAAAAAGTTTCAAAAAAGTTGCAAAACTGCAACTTTTTCACATTGTCACACTGAAACCTCTACTTTTTCGAATTGTTGCACAAAAAACAGTGACATAAATCTGAAAACCTCTAAAGTTTAAAAACAAAGAAAGATCCACCAGGGAAGGGACATCTGCCATTGACTTCTATATGAACTTGATGAACTTGACAAGCTGTAGCTGGGGAATTGTTGGATTTGGATGTTTAGCAGTTTTGTCACATAATATGACAAAACATAATTTTTTAGGCAACTTTTAGTGCTAAAAAATCTGAATTGGAAAAAAATAAAAATTCGACTGCTAGTAAATGGCCCCCTAAGAGACAGATAACTGAGAACCTCAGGAGTATTAAATATCATGTTAATTAAGTCACCACACACTCCACAGGCCCTAGTTCTGATGATAACATTTTAATTCTAACCATACACAACAGATCTATGGAAAGCACATGCCACTTTAATTGGCCATTGCAAGACTATCAAACCTACTCAGCTGTTCAACATAGACATTGTCTGTGAACATAACCATGTGTTACTTTCAATCTGGAGCAGAGATTAAGAAGCAAACAGTTACCTTGTGTTGTATCCTCAAGATGACAAATAAAAAAGCCCTTGATGCTCATTTATTGACATAATTTGAGAGAAGAGAGGATCAAGGTGTGTCGTAAATCTGAACATCTGCAGACCAGCACACCTCGGTTCTATTCAAATCTCAAACATATGTCTTGGAGAAGACATGATATCAATTTAGCCACAATTATCCGCATCATGAGGAATGTTCTACAGGAGTTTAAAATGAGAAATAGACAAGCCACTCTGCAGGCATTTATCTGAAGATAAGATGCACTGGTTAAAGGTTAATTCATTCAGTATCATCTTGCCAAGTATTTAGTCAGAGATGAATGCTGGGAGAATTTAAATGTTACATCCTGTGACTGATCACCAATTAGAAAAATTTGGAACAAATGTAATGCATTTAGACTCCTAGGATGCTGCATATCACATGGGCTTTTTCAATAAAAAAAGTACATTGCTGCTTTATGAATGTCTATTTAAAATAAGCTGGTAGGTAGGATAAAAAACGAAGTTCCGCTGTGATTCATATCCTATGAGATATAAAATGTGCAGTGGCAACTGGGTTTATACAAGCTTTGATTGGTTGGGTGCTGAAAGATTAAGTATTTTTGAACAAATTGAGTGGAAAGGTTTACACAAGCTTTTGGGGTTAGGCCTAATCTCTTTCAAAGAATCAAATATGGTAAGCTCTGTCTCTGTGTCAGCAGGAAGAGCCTAAAAATATAAGAAATTCACAGTGTAGTAGTTTTGGGAAGTCAGGGAAACTGTAATTTTTTTTTTTAAATTGTACTTGAGAGCTCTATAGAGAGGGGGCACCAACAATAACAATCAAAAAGTACTGTATCCAGTGACTTATGAGGGGCAATTAATCCTTGTATAAGAGAAAGTCCAGCCACTGAAATGCATCAGGGTTTACCCTTTGGACACAGTGTGCACAGAACAATCTGTGGTGGTTATAGAAAATATTGCCTGACCAGATCACAGAATTACGTTATTATGGGATTTCATCATTATGTGCTTGTTCAGATCCACTTACCATGTTACGCACATGCTTACTGCATCCGTAAGACACATGAGAAATAGTCAGGGTCAGAAATAACTGTCCCAAAATTAATATCTCTTATAAATCTTAGCTCTACAAAGTGCTGCATACAAATATGTACATATACCAAATGTAGTAGCTCAGCACAATCCTATGTGAAACCTCTGTGCCAGTTGCAACCTTTGTTTTCTCTTTGTTTTGTGTCTACATACATTTGGCTGTCAAGTGATTTTATGCTGACAGCAATAATGTGCAGATAATTACCAGTTTGTTACCCTGCTTCATGTCCCCTCTCCAGTTTCTGTGGAATGTCAAGTCATAAATAACTGTTTCATGTTCCCTCTTCAATTTTTTCATCAGTTACTCCCTAAAAGTTACTCTATCATATCTACTTTCCTTTCTGCCACTTATGTAAATCTCCAGTAGCTGTCTCATATCTCATCTCCAGTCTCTCTCTAATATCAACTCCTTTCTAGGTGTCCTATTATGACACTTCTCCCATTCTCACCAATTCATTAGGTCTCCTATTTCCCCTCTCCTATCTTTGCCTTACCCACTTTTATCTCAATGAAGAACATACTGTACCTTGTGCTCTCCATCCTACCCCATATGTCATCATAATTTACTTATATAGCGCCAGCAAATTACACAGCACATTAATTTATACCAAGCATTGATCTTACAATAATTAAACAAACAGGGTTACATATCTGGATACACAATACTTAGACACTTCGCCCTTACAATCTAGATACAAAGCCTGTCATACCCTCAGCCTCTGACTGATATATGGAAGCAGAGCCCACTTTGCCCTCTCTTTTAAACATAAGAAGAACATACTTAAGATCCTCCAAATAATAAGCAATTAATAAGTTTGAAAAATGCTACATTTTATGGTATGCTGTCTTTTAAAGAAGCTTTTTGCAATATGAGCATGCTCATATAACAGTGTTACATATCTGGATACAAAATATGGAAACATTAACATGACCTCTTCATAGACAAACTGGTAAATATGGCATACTGTAAATAGCACAATACATGGAGCAGCATAACAAAGCTGTTGCAGAAATTATACAGGTATCGGACCCCTTATCAGGAAACCCGTTATCCAGAAAGCTCCGAATTACGGAAAACCCATCTCCCATAGACTCCATTTTAATCAAATAATTCAGAATTTTAAAACTGATTTCCTTTTTCTCTGTAGAAATAAAACAGTACCTTGTACTTGATCCCAACTAAGATATAAATAATCCTTATTGGATGCAAAACAATCCTATTGGGTTTAATTAATGTTTTATTGATTTTTTAGTAGACTGAGATCCAAATTACAGAAAGACCCCTTATGTGGAATACCCTTGGTCCCGTGCATTCTGGATAATGGGTCCTATACCTATACTCCTTAATTTTCTGTCACTGTCAAACTCATAAACATGATATTGAGGTCATTGCATATAAGAAGCAGTGTGTGCCTACTTTTCCTTCACTCCAACTTCTAGGACTGATGGCACTGAACATCCGACGGGTGTGACATTCTTTCTTTTCTCCCTTTCCTACCGTAGGCTTTATTCTTCATAAATATATATCCTTCTAAAGTATATAATAATACACTTACAGATTACTTATCTGAGTCGAGGTAATGATCACTACCCACCCCACACACAGATGCTAGTCAAAGGTATGCCAATCAGTTATTTTAAGAGGGCTGTGAATAATGTTGATAAGTTCACTGTTAGGGCAATTGGCAATGACTGAAGAGCAGGGGTATGATCAAGATATATTGCATAAAACCCTTGACAATGTCAAAATAAAAGGAAAAGAGTCTGTTCAACAGAAGAGTGAGGTCCCCCAATAGAATACGATCCCATTTGTCACAGCATTTTCAGCACAGTCTGGAAAAGGGAAAAACGAATTCATGAGAACCTGGAAAGTAACAGTTTGATAAATGCATGACCATCTGGGTTTCACTACTACCCTGTACAGTCTAAAACAGATCTTCAAGCTTTAGAGACCAATTAATCCATGCCAAGCTGACCTCCCAATGCGAGCAGGGATTTGGCTTACATATGTGGCTACTGTTTTAATTGCAGTTCTGTAATTAGAGGTAAATATATAAGTAAGTCTTTCCTATCAAAACAGCCATAAAACAGAAAGGGTTTCCATGCTCATTGAACTGTGACTACAGTGGTTGTGAGTCAATCATCAGTGTACCAAATTCTCTTGTAGGTTGTACAAGACCCTACTTCCTTTAGTCATTTTTTGACTTAAAAACATGAATCTGTATATCAAGGATCTTTAAACACACGAGACATGCCTGCTAGGAACCAAAGCTGAATAAACAGACAGATCCAGAAAGCTCGAAATTAGGTTATTTCCTTTTTATCTGTAATAATAGAACAGTACTATCAAGATCTTACTGACTGTTTTATGCCATAAACAGAACTGCAGCTCCATGCGTATCCTTCCTTATCTCTGCCAACACCATACTCTAGTATAATAATGGGCTTGTAACCAGAAGCTGTCCTTGGGGTATGGTCAAACAACTGCAGGAACAACCATGTACCACTCATTTCTAAGAACAATGCCCCATGAAAAATCACAGTATAGATGCAAAGGTAAACTTATATTAATGTGGATATAGTTGCCCAAAAAAACACTACTATATGCTGAAACTTTGTCTGCACCTGAATAAATATTTAAGAAGATAATTATTATAAATTAGCTGAATAGTAGTTGGTGAGATTTAAATGCTCAGACTGAGGATTGGGTTAGTTTGGACCTGCTGCTTTTCATTTGCATAACAAAGACTCATGCCGGATATGAGAATTTTCATTGCATTTAAATTGCAGGCCTAAAGGTAAACATACAAATTCCAAAAATACCCAGTGGCTAAAAGTATTATTTTTAATTTAATATGGCTGTACAGAAATGCAGTGCAAGCAGGTTTATTTTTATGTATTACATTATTAAACGGTTCAGTGATTAAAATGTTTTATTAGTTAAAAGCATTATTAAAGAAACAAAAGTGTTTCTTATTTTACTCTAATCATGCATCCGACACCTTTGCCACCTCATAGGATTTACACACGCTTTGCAGTCCCAACCCTTCCTTTTATAGGATTTCATGGTGACACATGTGCTTCACAAAGCAATTAGGAACTGTAAAACCTGGGTTAATATAGGAAAAATGCTTGCACAGACTTTGACTCCAACGGCCTGCTCCTCCTATAAATCCTACGTGTGAAAGGTTTCATTATGTTTCCTTTCTTCTAGCACAGGGCCGTTGGTGCTGGGAGCATGCTTGGATGTAAATACAGGATACGTGGCTGAACACTCTCCTATAAAGCATCTGTGTCACAGCGGGTTACAATGAAGTGAGCGCTAGGGCAAACAAGCAATATTTTTGAAGGCTGTGATAATGCCAAGGTTTCTAAAGTTGAGTCTCCCTCGAGGGCTTTTGTACATGTGCAGCTAGTTTCAAGCCTGTTAAACTGTTCTTGAATATTAGGAAAAAAATTAGTTTCCCTTTGTGGGTGTTTGCATAGATATTTACTGATATGTTATTGCCTACCTTTCAACAGGCGGACAGTAGATGATTTACCAAAAGATCGTGCTATTTCCATTTGCATGCATGTGTGTATGTATGTGTGTGAGCTTGTATACCTGCAAAGAATAAAAATCCAGAGCACTGGAACACTATATGCTGCGTGCTATAAATATAGGTCCCACATCTTTTTATCTGTTCAGCCTTTTTCATTTTTTCACTTGTATGTACATGTATTGAAAGGGACATGTATATATAGTTTACATGATTAAATGAACTTGCTATTACTGTACATGGCCTTGCTACCACAATCACAGTCGGGAGTACAACTACCAATAGTGGTCAAGGAACGCATAGGCTGGAACTGCTACACAGTGAAGCTGGACCTTTCAGATACAACAACATTCTTCTGACTCTATGAAGTAGTAAGTGGTTTCTTCTACTTTTAAAGCTACACCTTTAACATTGTTAAGTCTTTTTATTTCTGTGTGATGAATTATATAGTTTTTTATTTGAAACTTTTTCAGGGGTTTATTGAATCAATATGTGCCCTTTATTTACTGTCCTAGTCAATATAGTCAATCAATGAGTAAATTATGAGTGGAATAATTCTGGAGAATGTATATCTCCTCCTTTGCAAGTAGGTTGACGTCCCATAAGGTAGTTTCTTAAAACCAGAAATTGTTGGCATCTTAACAAAATCATTGTTTTATATATTTAATAATGCGTTTAAACTATAGTTGGAAAGAACTGTATTGTGTTTCATAATTTACAGTATCTAGTGCTTTAAACTCTTCATCTTTGTAATGCAAATAAAGGATAAGCAAGTTATTTTCATATTTGTAAAATGTTATATCTCTTTGAATGCCCTTTCTCTGTACAATGCTTCAGCAAGTAATGGGGCAACAGAAATAATACTTAATTGTAGTCATATTTAAGATGGAATTTTTGTTACATGGTAACGGTTTTGGTTTTCTATGTATATCTTTAAAAGCCCCAATAATTACCATATATTTTTATATTATTTATGACTGCTGTTTATTGTGGGAATTTTGTGATTTAGGTGTCTTTAATTTCTACAGCATGTATTCCAAAACGGTAATTTCTTTCTTGAACTTTCTACAATGACATTTTCTGTTACTATGGATCTACGAATAAGTTGTCAATACTTGTTCAGAATTGACATTTGTTTTTACAAGTGTATTATAACTTTCTGTTATAGGATGTCTACTATACACTACAATTATAAATAAATGTTTTTATTTTACATAACATAAAAATGTTTTTATTATATATAATAAAAAAATTGAAGTTGAAAGCTAGCTATGGCTTATTACCATAGCACATAAATGGGTAGTTAGAAAGTGATATTAATACAGTTTTCAGTTGCCCTAAATTTTTATTTTTTTTTGGTTTTTGATTTATTTTGCTTTTTGTTCAGCAGTTCTCCATTTTGGAATTTCAGCAGCTATCCAGTTGCTAGAAACCCACGTACCCTAGCAACCAGGCAGTAGTTTGAATACGAAACAGGAATATGAATAGGAGAGGGCCTAAATATTAAGATAAGTAATAAAAAGTAACAATAAAATTGTAGCCCCACAGAGCAATAGGTTGTTGGCTGTAGGTGTCAGTGATCTCCATTTGAAAGATGGAAATAGGCAGAAGAGTCTATTAATATAATTTAACTATCAAATATTATTGCTTTGCTACCAAAATGGATTAATGCAGCTTAGTTACCATCAAGCACAAGGTATTGTTTTATTATTACAGAGGAAAGAAAACATTTTTAAAAATAAAAATAATTTTAGACAGTATGGGAGATGGCCTTTATAGGCTATAAAGTGATCAATAGTCTAATTTTTTTAGCAAAATAGAATAGATGCCTAACCATGGAGCTCATTACAGTAATTTCTCCAAAAAAACAAACAACCACTCATCAATACAGCTCTGTTTTTTTTACAATGTAAAATCTGTAAACTCTTCTTGTGAATAAAGAAAGGTCTCTCTTAAGTTTGTAAAATCCATTTATTTTAATAAAATTAGTTGCATTCTGTATTCAAACCAGTTATCTGCAAATTGTGTTGTATTTTACAATAAAACATAATATAATGCTTCTAAGAAAGTGAATATGTGCATTCTGACAATGGGAGGGACTGCAAAAACTGATTATGGAGTCAATGGATCATGCAACATTGGATCTTCAGAACAAGCTAATTTCCATTGGAATTTCAATATGTATGCCAGAAATAAATAAACTCACTTATTTTAGACAAAGGCCATATATCAAATACTTTCATGCAATGCAGGATCTTATGGTTGGTTCTTTAGAGTCTTCGTTATATTGACGACATATGAGCATAATGTCAAATCTAAATATCAAAGTAAAACATAAGCATGCATATTGTTTTACTTAGCCTTCCTGGGACACAACAGTTCAGCTGTCCAAGGTATATTTTCAACATCTGTACACCAGAAGATTGCAGGTTAACATCTACATTAGGTACAGCAACTGTGATACAAAGAATTATAGTAACATATAAAAGACTCGATCAAACCCATATACACCCATTTTAAAGAATGATGATCCTTCTAAAATTGTGAGAAGTCCTCTATTCTTATTGAAAATCTCTTAACAAAGATTAATCAAGAAATTGCCTACAAGCATCAAGCTACAAATCTAGGTGGCATAGCATAAGAAGATGCCACTGTGTAAGATGCTTTTAAACTTCTCTTCTACTTGCACTTGTACTGTGAGCGTACTTACATACAGTGTGTTTAATGTACTGTTGTGATGTGCAGTTTATTCGATTCATCATAGTGCTGGGAAGTAAATGGGTTATTTGCTAAATAAAATATATTTACATACCTAAAGTACAAGCAGACACACAATCTACTGGGGATTAAGTAAAAGCTACTTACAGCAAACAGTTAGCTGTTAGCTTGTACTGTTCTAGAATAGTTAGAATGACAACAATCATGTGATTGTGATTTTATGGGTTAATGGATTGTGGAAGCAACCCCCCCAAGTGTTTTATTTTTATTGTAGCCACTGGCAATATAAAACAAAATCATAGAAATATTGTGGCAAATTAGTATGAACAAAACATTTTACTGTTATTTTACATCTCTTACTTTGTAGTAATCTTGCTATGATCATTATGTCAAGGTATACATATAAAATTATATTCAGTATAAACATAATTATACTAAACTTTAGATTTTAAAATTACTATTGCCTTGAAGATGCTTTCCACAACGACTGCCCTCACCGTGAAGAACCACCTACACTGCTTTACCTGAAAGTTCTGTTCCTCACGTCTAAAGGGGCAACCTTGCGTACTTTTATCCTTTTATCCTTTCTTCTATCCTTTGCAATAAATTTCCCCCTCCTATGTCTATAATGTCCTCTAATGTAAATAGTAAGCATTTCTCTTCACAAAAGAAAACTACTTCAGCCATTACAGTATTACCACATATTTAATCCTTCCATCCCCTTTACCAGTTTAGTTGCACATCTCTACATACTCTCCAGCTAATTAATATCCTTCTTAAGGACTGGAGCCCAAAACTGCACATCATACTCAAGGTGAGGCCTTACCAGGGGCCTATAAAGAGGCAAAATTATGTTTTCATTCCTCAAGTTAATGCCCTTTTTATGCAAGACTTATTTGCTTTAGATTGACACTGCCTCAAACTACACTGTTGACAATCCACAACAATCCCCAAATTCTTCTTAAGTATGCCCCAATGCACTACCATGGTGCATAACTAGTATTTATGTTATATCTACAGAAGTTCATTTTTGTAATGATTAAACAATACCATATCTGGAAACCCCAAGATCCAACTCATTTCAGATCATAGATATATCTGTAGTTTTAAAACAATGTAGCTCTACGAATATAACTGAAGAGGAATCCAGGTTTTAGCCCACTATTTAAAAAGGACTGTGTTTTGACATGGAAACTCTGTATTAAACTAAGAACTAAGTGAATTTCTAGAGACCACATCTCCAGAAGGACATCAGCATACTAAACACCATTCAAAAAGGGCTGCCAAGTACACAAACCTAATGGTAAATCTTACCAACACAGATGGAAAGAACATGGATCGCTTGAAATGACTGAAACCATTAAGTACATGAAATGGCTCAGCAAAGTTCAAGAACAATATATATTTTAAGAGGCAGTAGAATAGCAGAACACAAATCCTTGCCCTGAAGCATATAAGTTTAAAACAGAGAATTAATGCCAGGCAATAGTTCTTTACTGAAAGGGTATTAGGCACTTGCAAGGTTCATACATGCTTGGAACACATTTCTGGAAGTGAAAGCAGAAGTTTAAAAAGGATTGAAACAGGCCTGTGATAAGTATGTGTATATTTTAAGAAGTCCAATGTAGGGATGCAATGAATTCACTATTTTGGGATTCAGCCAAATGCAGAATCCTTTGTAAAAGATTGGGACAAATATCGCACCAAATCCAAATTTGCATAAGCAAAGTAGGCAACGAAGGGTTAAATTGAAGGGCATGCTCAAAAATGTTGCTTCTGTGTTAATATTAAGAAAAGTCATATGATTTTTAGGATTTGGATTTGGTTTGGCCAGGCACTTGGATTCACCTGAATCCTGCTGAAGGCCTAATCTTGGCTAAATCCCAAACCAAATCCTGGATTCAGTGCATCTCTAGCCACATGCACACACAATATATAGGTAAAAAATATAACAGATGTAAAATCACCTACTTGCATTTTTGCATCTCCTTAAACTTTTTCCCAATACTTTAAATGTTTATTTTTTGTAACTCATTGTTTTGACTACCAAGGTTATACTTGTTTACTGATATCATGCCATGGCAACATCTTTTCACAGGGAAGATTGTGCCTTGCCAATAGTTAATTGCAAAGATTATAACCTGCGGTGATCCTCTGATTAGCTCACACCTCCTGTGGGAGTACAGTGAGGTTTATGGAATACCTGCTCCAAGACTGCCTCATTTCTCCTAATTGTAGACTATGAAATCCTTTTATTTCAAGGGTTCCTCCTGCGATAAAAGTCACTTTGTAAATAATAAAGTCTGCGTGTTACATGTGGTTATCTGCTTGAGGGATTTCCAGGGGAAAATAAATTTGCTTTGCGCTGTAAATAATCCTAGTTAATGTCACCTTTTTTACAATCTCACCATGCTACAGCCATGAACAAGCAGAAAGCAGCTGTGCGATGGATTTAATCACAGCGCATGCTGAGACTGTTTAGTTAGATTGGTTGACGTTGGCCACAGGATTCAGATGTATGAAAATAAAGTACTGGTATGTCAGACTACTGAATATAGGCATCTTTTAATTCTATATAATAAGAAAATGTGTATTTAATTGATAAAAGCAAGAATTTCCCCTACACCAATTTAAGATCACTTATGCACCCAATAATTATACAACCAATATTATCAACCAATATACTGTCAAGGGGGTGTATTGGGCAAAGAAAGAATTAATGATGGGGAAAAAACATCTCCTGCTCTTCTTAAATGCCTTGAAGAAAGTTGTTTCTTCATTCTTCATTTTTCTCAGCCATGTCCCTCTGTCTCACCTTCAGCAGCTGCAAACCAAAGCATCTCCCTTTGTCATATAGAAAATCTTTCCATGACTTCCCACCCCATCAGCGGCTGTTCAGTGGCTCCCTCCATCTCCCAGGCAACCTTCCTCACCGCCAGCAGCTTCCCACACAGTCGTTTATGTTTCTGGTCAACATCTGTCTCTATGCCTTTCTCCATCATCATCAACAGTTGTGTGACATGACACCTTTCTTTCCTGAGAAATCAGCTTTCTATTAGATTTCTGCACCCCTAGAAGAATTATCCCACATTTATTTTTCCTGTGAAAAGCAGCTGCCTGCGTGGAAATTCTCATTTGCTTCCACAAGTGCAGTTTCAGTCCCTGCAAATTTTCTGCAGTCAGTTGTGCATAATACCGCTTTCATTAAAAGGTACTTGCATCACAATTCACTTTTTGCACTTCCATAGAGTTTCAAGTTTTATTGTCATATACAAATAACAATGAAGCATCATTTTTTTGACCCGTGTTCCTCCCTACTTTACATAGACAAAAAAAAATACAAATATTAAATATAATAAAAGTGTGCAATAAAGGTACAAGTATTTACAATAAAAAAATGCAAGGAAATATTTGGAATTGTGCAGTGAGGATTTAAAGTGGCTTTGCTTAAAGTGACACTGCGCAGAGTCCAGTAGTTATGGGGAATGTTTGTTGGTGTGTGCAGAATGTCAGCAGTTCAGAAGCCTGATGGATAGATAGATGGATAGATAGATAGATAGATGATAGATAGAAAGATAGATAGATAGATAGATAGATAGATAGATGATAGATAGAAAGATAGATAGTTAGATAGATAGATGGATGGATAGAGTTGCTGCTTTGCACTTCCTGCCTTCTGTTCCAGATTGAGCGCTGCACCTATTGACACAGGGGAATCCTGGAGCTTCCAACACCCACTCACCATGAAGTAGCTCCAGGGTTCTTTTTGCACCCAGTGTTTATAGGTGCAGCATACTTGTGCCTCAAGACTGGCACAGATGTGACTCACACTCCAAACACCAGAAATGACAGCAAGCAGAGCTTTACAAAATATCACCTGATGTGCAAAATGCACGCTTGTGGTAATTTGGCTAGTGGGATGCTATTGTGTTCGAAATTGCGCTTTATAGATGTGCCCTATACAGTTTTGTACGTCTTTTTTTTAGTTTGTGGCACTCCTATTGTTGTTTAACTAAAACACCCAGAATAGTCTATCTCTGAATGCTGGGAATTATAGTTAATTACTTAATGTTATTGTAACCCTTTCTTGGCACACTCACTTCTGTTGGGCTGTTTATTTGCTTTAACAGGAGAATTTGTTCTCTTTGAAATATAAAGATACTGGGAACTGGGATTTTAGTGCAGTGCCCCCACCTAGTGGACACTGAGGAGCACACCTCAAGGGACTTTCCACTAGGAATAATCACACAGTTGCAGCAACTCTGGAAAAAGAGGCGCTTGCGAGGGGACATGATTACTCTGTACAAGTACATTAGAGGGGATTATAGGCAGTTGGGGGATGTTCTTTTTTCCCATAAAAACAATCAGCGCACCAGAGGTCACCCCTATAGATTAGAGGAACAGAGCTTCCATTTGAAGCAGCGTAGGTGGTTTTTCACGGTGAGGGCAGTGAGGCTGTGGAATGCCCTTCCTAGTGATGTGGTAATGGCAGACTCTGTTAATGCCTTTAAGAGGGGCCTGGATGAGTTTTTGAACAAGCAGAATATCCAAGGCTATTGTGATACTAATATCTACAGTTAGTATTACTGGTTGTATATATATAGTTTATGTATGTGAGTGTATAGATTGGTTAGTATAGGTTGTGTGCTGGGTTTACTCGGATGGGTTGAACTTGATGGACAATGGTCTTTTTTCAACCCTATGTAACTATGTAACTAACTATGTAACTAATATCAACTTTATATAACTGTTGAAATAGAATGTAAAACAACTTTATGGATTACTGATTATCCTGCTCTGAGAAACCTGTGCAGTCTATCCACTGCTGGCACAGTCAGTCTCTATAGCTGCCCAGTAACAACTTGGATCCAGATAGACCACAACCCTTTTATTCAGTTCAGTCCCTTCCCCAAGAACTCTTAAGTAACCCCAGGTAGCGCTACCTGCCCCAGAGTACCTTCCCTTTTTGGAAAGGTGGCTGCTTCCACGTGGCAGGCAAACAAGCAATACCTGTTCTCACCACACACACACACAGGGATTCCAGAGAGGACTTTGTAATCACTGGCAACCCAGCAGACTCTTCTCTTTTCAGTCTTAACTCACAACAAGTGGTACTGGCTGCTCACTCTGTATCTCTCTTCCTAAAGCTGGCAAAACAACAGGGGCTCCCTTTATCAACTGCTGGGCCTGCCCCTTGATTTTTGGCTCCAAACTTAAGCACACCTCCTCCCAGAAGTGCACTGGGGCATCCAGCCAATCGGGTCCCTCTCCAGGCTGTAGCTAGGCTGGATGATGTCACAGACTAAGAAACAGGGGACAGAGTTCTCTGATCCCCTACATTATCTAGATTATTCTAACAAGTCACTCATTGGAATATGCCTTGTGGGATTTTCTGGGATAAGGCAATGAATCATTGCACCAGGCTAGCATGGCAAGCACAAAATTCATTTAAAGTGGCATTTAAGCTATACCTAGGACTACAAAGAACAAATTGATGGGCGCTAAAATATTGCTGTGGGGCTAATTAATTTTTTTAATGTAGGGGTTTGCTAAAATAGGCCCCACAGGATGGATACCCCTAGGATAGGCCCCGGGAGGGTAATGGTTAAGGTACAATGGGTATAGCCTGGTATATCTATAGTTAATGGGGAGTATCCCCGCAGTTCGGGTTATGGCCACAGGGTGGTGCATAGGCCCATATAAGGGAAACAGCCATGTGCTGGGAGCCATCTTAAGTTGGGAGCCTCTAGAGAGAGGAGCTCCCCTGTGAGTAGATAGTAGTTTCCCTGTGTTAGGACACTCTAGGAGTGCAATGTAGGGAGTGGTAGGTAAGAATGGGCCGCATTGCCCCTCCAGGAGTGTAGAGGATTAAGATCCTACCAGCAATACATCAGCTGGAAGTTTAGGGCACACAGTGTGTAGGTAAGGGAGAGATGAGGATCCTGCTAAAGAGTAGCCTGGGTGTAGTACCGGGGGTGAGTCTCTGTGGAGGGTCTGCTTGGCGAGAGTACCGGGGAGAGCCCTAAGAGAGGGTCTCTTGGCGTGTAGTACCGGAGGGACCTCCTAGAGGAGATCATTCTGTACCCTGGGTACCTTTGAGCGAGGGTCTTGTGCATTGATGTAACCTGTGGATGTGCCCTGACTGTCTGATGATACACTCCTGGAGAGGTCTGCCCAATAAAGATCAATCTGTTCATTTGCAATCTGCTGTATTCCGTGTGTGTGTACCCAGGACCACTACAACTGGTAAGGAGTTACCCCAGGGAGGGGCAAATCAGCCTGCAGCCAGTGGATCCTATTGAGGGGTTAATACACTACATCAGTTCCCAGGGTGGGAGTTGTAGTTCTCCCATAGCAGAGCCCTGGGTGGAGGCACGCCATTATCAAAGAAATCCCTGCTTCCCCCATAGTAAGCGGGGCTCAGGACTCCTGGAAGCGCCAACCAGTGAAAGATCAGCAGGTAGTGCCACAACCGTATAATAAGTGGGCTACATTAATGACACTGGTTATGGATATTAAACATGCTGGGCATCTAACTGGTACAGGCAGGATCAGATGCAAAATTAACACTAGCCTTTTTAGACAGACACAATAGCCACCATTATTATGTGGGCAAGAGGAAGCAGCAGGACCATGGCACTTATAACTGACTGCCTGGGACTGCGGGATGACATATGTAAATTTGAAAAATCTTGTGAAAAAGTAGTAAAATTGTGGTACAATTGTGATGTTGTGAAATGGTGGCTCAAGGGACAAACTGTCAAAAAGCAATATTTACACATATGTATATACTAACTAAAATTCATTACTTTATCAATGTATAAAAATAAATGCAAACTCAGTAAATAACAATGAAGTGAGTTAATTACTGCTTTTAGCATTAACATAACGTTAATGCTAAAATCGGTACAGTTGGGAGGTATGCTCACCCAGAGATAAAAGGATCAGGGCAGTGATCAAAAATCCAGCCCAGGATTCTACACAGCAGCAGCAACCAGCACAGCAGCACTTTCTCCCAGGGTACCAGAAACTCTCTTTTTTTGAGCTTTAGCGATATCCTCCGGCAGGAGCCGGGAAGACCTGAAGTCAAGCATTGTGTTACGTCACTCTCGTGACAAGGGGACTCCTCAATTGACCCTTTGCCTTGAGGCACCCCACTGAACCCCCTTGTTACATACCTTAATGAAACACCAGGAGACAGAGGTGGAGAAAATGGCCACAGCATTTATTCAATTTTTATCAAATAAATAGGACCTTGCCAGCCTAACCCCAGGCAATATTCTAAAGCCATAATTCCATGAGAGGTCGCTACTATGCTCTGCTGTTCCTCACTGAAGACTTCAATGAGTATTAGACTGCCTCTACCTACAGAGAGGATGGCCCCAAACTCTACTACCAGCAGGAGCTGCATTACGAACCATAAGAGAAGCCCTGCTGCCGGTCCTGGATCTGCAGTGTCTCAATGATAGGAAATCCAAGCAGGCTGTCACCTAGCACAAGCAGTAGTAGCGTCTGTATCTATCAACCCACCGTGCAGTCAGAGGAGAGAACCTTCTTTCTCCCTCTGCTAAAATTACCTGTGCAGTACTCTGGCAAAGTCCTACCGCTGCTGTGACAAATAAAGCTTAAAATATATTATCATATATTGTTATATTCTGGACTCCGTATTATATAAGAGGTTCACAGCATCTGGTAGTGGAACAAGCTTTAACATGGCCGAACTGCCAACAAGTGATCATACATTAACAATACACAACACCCCTTCCCTTCTAGATAACATAATCCTCTAGGTAGCGGGGCTTTTGAATGGCCCTTCTGGGCCGCTCCAGTGGGACACTGATAACCTTTCCTTGTAGATTGGCCTCAGTATTTACGGGTACCCTCTCAGGTAAATCTGCTGTCTGTTCAGCTGCAGGAATGTCTTCCTCTGGGAAAGCTAGAGGAGTTAAGTCACTTTGCAATCCAGACTGGCCATGGTTACCCTCAGTGTTAGGACAAGCATTGTTCCTTAGTCTGCTCCGCAGCTGATCAACATGTCTTCGAATAACACGGCCATCCGCAGTCTTAACCATGTATAAGACAATACCTGCTGGTATCCATTTTGGTCCTAGTGCATTTCTAGCATACACACTATTACCTGCTTGAAACATCCTCACTGTGGAGGTCTGTGCATTCTTATGGAATTGATCTTCCTGGTTATTTTGTAAATCAGAAGCCAAGTCCAAACAGGTTTTAAGACTTTGGTTCATCAAAAGTTCTGCAGGGCTGCAGCCAGTGCTAGTGGAAGGAGTTATATGCTGTTGCCAGTCTATAGTTCCAGTCACCATCAATTATCCTTTTTAATGCATCTTTTGCAGTCTGGACCATTCGATCAGCTTGCACATTTGAAGATGGATGGAATGGTGAATGATGAATAAGATTACTTTCCATAAATGCTCTAAAGTCTGTGGATGTAAACTGTGCTCCATTATCTGATACAATTGTGTCTGGGAGTCCATGTGTGGCAAACAACTTCCACAACACTTGAATGACTGCATGGGTGGTTGCAGATGCAACTGGAACAACTTTCAACAATTTGGAAAAGGAATCCACCACAAGGAATAACTTTGACCTTGAAATGGCCCTGCAAAATCTATATGTAGCCGAGACCATGGGCTCCGAGTCACTTCCCATGGATGTACCCCGGCCTTAGCAGGGGCATGGCGGGTGGATTGGCATGGAACACAACTTTTTACCCATTTTTCAATGCAATCATCCATTTTAGCCCACCAGACATAGCTTCTTGCAAGGGCTTTCATATTTACAATGTCTAGGTGACTCTCATGCAGGGCTTTGAGAACATGGGTTTGCCCAGCTTTGGGAATTACCACTCTATTTCCCCACAAAAGGCACCCTTTGTATGCAGAGAGTTCATGCTGGCGTTTCTCAAAAGGTGTGAACTCTTCTTTTAAATTTATTTTTGGCCACCCCCTCCATACCCAGTTCAACACTCGAGACAATACTGGGTCGGTAGCTGTCATGCGAGCAATATCTGATGCCTGTAGAGGGGGACTAGGTAAGGACTCTAGCATGAGGACCTCGGACAAGGCCGGTACTTGAAAATCAGGAATGTTTAAAGGCAAACGGCTTAACGCATTTGCATTTCTTATGCCTTTTCCTTGGCAGTACTGCAACTCATAGTCATAAGCATTCAGCAATAAACACCATCTTAGCATGCGTGGAGAAATTATCTGTGCAGTAGGCCCATTATTCTTTAAAAGTTCAACGGCTTAAGGTCAGTATAATAGCAAAAATTCTGCCATACAAGTACTCATGGAATTTTTTTACACCTGCCACAATGGCTAGAGCTTCCTTATCAATCTGAGCATAATTCCTTTCTGTGGTACTCATGGTCCCTAAATAGAATGCAATGGGAGCTTCACGACCACCGCTTACGGTATGACTTAAAACTGCTCCTATTCCATAGGGAGAAGCATCATAAGTAATGGTAAGAGGTTTATGCAAATCATAATGTACTAACACACTGTCTGATGACTGAAGTCTCTTGGCATCATTGAATGCCTGCTCATGCAGGGCTGACCACTTCCAGGTAGCATTTTTATCCAGTAGTCTGTGCAGTGGCTCAGCCACAGTAGCTTTGTCTTTCAAGAAGGAATGGTAGAAATTTAATAGGCTAAGAAATGCTTGCAGCTCCTGTTTATTTTTGGGAACTGGAGCTTCATGAATAGCTTTCACTTTTGTATCTGTTGGATGTATTCCATGTGCATCAACTTTGTATCCAAGGAACTCAACACTTGGTACCCCAAAAACACATTTTTCTTTCTTAAGTTTTAATCCAGCATCTGAAAATCGCTTTAATACTGCTCTTACCCTTTCAGTTAATGATTCCACAAAGTTTGCTCCAATGAGGACATCATCAAAATATAACACCACCCCTGGCAGGCTGGAAAGGAGGTCATCCATCAATTTCTGGAACACGCAATGCAAACACCAAACTGCAATCTAGTAGCTTTAAATGCTCCTTTGTGTGTTATAATTGTTTGTGCATCAGCAGCTGCATCATCCACTGGCAACTGCTGGTATGCTTGAGCTAAATCAGGTCTGGCAAATAAATCAGGTTTGGCAAATAACCCTTAGCCAAGGTGCTGAGAATTTGACTGACAGAAGGAATTTGATATGGATGTTCTTGTAATGCCTTGTTGATTGTGCATTTATAGTCAGCACATATCCTTACTTCTCCATTTGGCTTCGGTACTGGCACTATTGGGGTGGCCCAAGTTGGGTGGGTTACTGGAATTAGTGCTCCTTGTTGCACTAAGGTATCTATCCTGACTGCTTCCAAGGGGTTGCCAAGCTGACATGATGCATTTACCCTGCCCAGACTCCCAAAAAGAGGTGGGATAAACTGGTGTGCATCCTCTACTACTATCATTTAACATCTGTAACTGAATTTTTGAGTATAACCCTGCTTCATCACTACACCCTTGCTCCGCATGGTCTCTTCCACATAGCGAAGGCCCATCCTGTTTAAGAGAGTAGCATGTAGCCCATGCTCTAAACCATACTAGCCTGGGATTTAACTATTTCATAGCCGAATAGGGGTTACATTAACATGTTAACAATTATACAATACAATGCTGACTCTCAAGTTTATACCGTATAAAGATACAGAAAGCACAATATAACAATACATTCAGGAAAACATCCACATTCTGTTATTAATAGATAATATGAAAACAAAAAGAAGAGAAATTCCTGACATTTTGCAAAATATGAAAAAAAGTGGGAGGGTGGGTGGGATGTTTCTACCTGCTCAGAAGATAAGGAAGTGAGTGCTTCTTTTTCTGACATCACATCCCTCTCATTTTCTCCACCCCCATGCCAGCTTTCTCCTGCCTTTACTCTTTCCTTCTCACCTAATCACAGCTGCACCTGGTTCTGCCAATCACTAAACATAAACCAGTGTAATCTGGCTGCTGTTTATTCGGATACCTTGTCATGCAGCTCCTGCGATTATAGCTCCAGGGGCTTCCTTTTTGCTGATTTTTGGAAGGCAGACAGAAGGGGCCGGGAGGACCCGAAGAGGACCCCAAGACAAGCGGGAGAGTTAAAGGTGCCACAGGACATTTAAGTAACTTTCCAGGACAGCGGGATGGGCTGCGGGAATCAGGACTGTCCTGCTAAAAGCGGGACAGTTAGGAAGTATGTCAATATATATATATATATATATATATATATATATATATATATATATACAGTATATATATATATATATAAACCATAAAGATAGATTCCGCACTCACAGGGCTTAAATAAAAGTGGTAATTTATTGTGACGTGGAACTAATGTTTCGGCTGTGTCCACAGCCTTTGTCAAAGCTACAGTGAGTGGAAACAACCCCCTGAAAAGCCCAAAGTGGCGGGAAAGCAGCAGTGACATCATCAGGTGAGACGAATTGCAGGCTAATTAAGTTAAAAACAGACAAAAACGAATGAGCATCAAAACTAAATTACCTCTTTTATTTAAGTCCTGTGAGTGCGGAATCTATCTTTATGGTTTATGTAATATCTGCTATACTGCACCCAGGCACATTAGCTCCAGAATTATAAGTGAGTGCCAGTATTACCATGTATTAGAATGAATATATATATATATACATATATATATATAGCAAGTGAAAATGTCCCGCATTCACAGGTCTTAGGTGAAACAAAAGGTGTTTATTTTAATGAACATCTAATGTTTTGGCTGCCTTTGAGAAAAGGCTGCGGAGGCAGACAAAACGTTAGATGTTCATTAAATAAACACCTTTTGTTTCATCTACGTCCTGTAAGTGCGGGACATTTTCACTTGCTGTTATTCCCAAAATCTTTGGGACTGCACCCAGGCATCGCTATTCTTTCTGTGATGTGAGTGCCTGTTCACAAGCCATATATATATATATATATATATATAAATATATTTAAAGGATCAAAAGGAGGAGAAGCAGGCACTCACGTCTCAATAGGGTCACAGGTGCCTGGGTGCAGTATACAGAATCACTATTTGCACAGCACATGACGTCACTAGCAGAATTTTGGCGCCATTTTGGGTTTATGAGTAGGTTTGCTGTAGTGTATGTTCACTTTGAGAAAGGCTGTGGATGCAGCCGAAACGTTAGTTTGACACAATAAATTTTCTTTATTTTTCACTAAGACTCTCTGTAACTGTTTTTAAACAATGTGAAGTTTCAGCACCTATTTTAATTATGCATGACCCTAATCATTATAACTTGTGAATGACTTAAGTAGAATCAGTCACAGCATTTTATATTAGATATTAGAAACATATTGTAGTAGGCACCACACTGACACCTACTGACAATAAACATTAATGAAGAGAACTTCAAATTTTCTCTTTAGGATGAATCTACTATTAAAGTTTACTGAAAGCGAAGGAACATCCACACAGTTGTAAGGGGGGCACACATCTCCATATTATATATTTACAATTCTCTTTAAATTACAAAATCCAATTTGCCCATTATGTTTGTAGTTCATATCAGACAGCAAAACAAGGCTTGCTTTTACAGAATAGTATTCAGTGGAGTTCAGTGAACACCTAAAATAATTTCAAGGTGTTTTATGAACAAACCTGAACCTGAGTTTAAATATTAGCTTTACTATAGGTATATTAAAGATATAAGCTCTTACTATGCAGTGACAAAACAAGTAAAATACTGCTGATTTGTATTACAGTCATAATCTCTCAGTGTCTAGTGACATTGGAGCCAAAATAAAATAATTCAAGATAGTTTTAGGATGTAGTGCTCAGTGCCTTGTATTAGGGAAGATCCCTACAATAGATTGATTGATGATTTTTTTTATTATTTGTCCTGGATGCAATTGCAAAAACATTAAGGGGCACAATATTGCATTTGGGCACCAATGACATTTAAGGCATTCCTGCAGACATCCACGTGCCACCCACTATCGCTGAATACAGCACTGTGAAATGCACACATCACTATATCCAGGGAGAGTCTCTGTTTTAGAAGCTCAAAGAACTGCACCTTAGGGTGCAAGAAGCAGGGCAATGTGCAAAGTGCAAAAAACTGGCTTAGAGCTATATAACTGAGCAAGCAATCCATTATTTTTTAATCAGCTGACCAGTAAATGCTACCTGCTGATTGGTTGCTATGCAAACTTAAAAAACATGTCAAATTAAATGTGATGTAAAGTTTGTATCTGTTCACCCATCATCTACAAATAAACTATTACTTTGAGCTAGTTTTAGTCAGCTACTTGTTACATCTACAAAATAGACAATACTGATAATTGTCTCTACGTGTATTTTAGCAGAGACAATTCCCAGTATTGTCTATGAGTATTTTCTAGCATTTTGTAGCAAGGATAAATTGCTGGCTAAAAGTTTTCTGTCTGTAGTTCTGTAGACAGTTGTAAATGACATTTGACCCCTGTTTATCTTCTTGTGTAAGAACTAAACCCATTTTACTCTACAGAGCTTATCTATCATCTGCTGTCGTAACGTGCATTTTTGACCTGTTTATCTTGCCCTATTCAGTCAGGGTTACATAACAGCGAATTTATATAAAACATAGTGATTTTGGAGCAAACACATATTTTTACCAGGGCATTAAACAGCACATTATATTTAAATGCATAAAAATACTTTCATTTCTTGGTGTTACTTTTCCTTTAAGACCATTTATAACATTATTCCCTAATCTAATTTAGCTACCATACATCAACATAAATGCTAGGGCAGTTAGCTTACTGGTATGTCTTTAGACTGTAGTATGAAACCAGCCCATATTAGAATCCTATGCAACCAGAGAAATGATATACAAACTTCATAGTCTTAGTGCCCTGGTCTATTAAAGTGAGACGAGAAAGCCAAACCCTGTTCCACATCTAAGATGGGCCTTAGAAATGTAAATCTATAGTATAAGTCTTACTGATGAATTAAAGAATGTGCAATAGTACGGCTAACATATAATGGAGGGAGAGGGATGTGGGATGCAATGATTTCTTTATACTTTGGGTAACGTTATTATGACACTAGTGTACACAATACATTTGTTTGAACTAGTGCCACAAAATGTAACTGCCATCTCACAATATTAGTCTCTACATCATGCTGAAAGTTTATTTTAAGTTGACCATTCCCTTTCATTAAATGTCACATTCGTACACACATTACTGTTTACAGCTCTGCAAAACAAATTTGAGCAAAAGGGACAAAATAGTAGCTATTGGATACATTTGGTGTACCGTAAAGTAATATGTAAACTTTGGTATGGATAAAAATGCCCCATAATCATATTATATGAAAGGGGATACAATAAAACACTGCTATGGATGTAGAAGTCTTGGTAATTGCATTCCAGAAAGCTGACACTTATAAACAAATCATTATCAAGACTTTGTTTTTCCAATGCTACAAATGAAATCAGCATGTGTGGTATACATGTTTGTACAGCATCGGATACATGAACCAGGGGAAGATTAGGGGAGCAGATCTACCAGTATATATAATAAACTGTTGGCATTTCTTAACATCCCTTTTACTTTCCTTCAAGCCTAGATGTGTAATCTGGTTCTAGGGCTATACATGTTAGATTTTGTGGAATAAATTTGAGCCTTCATAAAAGGATCTAAAATTAACGGTAATTTTGGATTGTTAATTATGTATACATTTTGGTGTCGGTTACAATCCCACGTTACCCATGAATTTACATGACGTGTCTAAAGAACACTGTCTAACAGATGTTCGAGAATAGATGGGCAGATAAATAGATAGACAGACATAATATATATTTTTAAAATAAATTAATAGAATAGTTCTCTACATCCATTGTTTATTCACTAATCCTTAGTGGGTCTTAGTTGTACTTATGTTAATGACCAGGTAGTTCATATGCCAACTTGTCACAAAGCCCAAAATATCACTCTCATATAAAACAGATATTTGTTAAGCATTATGACCATTTCTTCACATTTTATTTTGATGCTTTAAAATCATTGCTTCAGATTTGGGAGTAAACAATTGCATCATGTGGGTCATAAAAGTGATATCATAAGTTACTATGGCATTTCCATCCTGCAAAATACCTGTTTAGCAAATCAAGCAACTCCCACCATATATGCAGCTGAATCTGAGACGGGTCATACTTCTTTTGTGTAGTATATATGTGTTTTATGAAGGCAACCATGCCTTTTAATACGTATTAGGCATTGGTTCCACATATAATAACAGTCTTCATTTTAAGTGCTTTTTTAAGATAACTTTCCTATTCATATAATTGCAGAAGGCAATGTTTAAAAAGTTTTCAATTTAAATTGGAATTGTAACTGTTATTTTGTTGTTAAGGTTCCATTTAACCTAGAGAGAGAGTATGTATAGAAGGAAAGGAAGATAACAGTAAGTATAATACAATCTTCCCTTTTCCTGGAGGGTAGCAAGCTACTCTTTCTATAATAAAAAGGGTAATAGAAAATGAGATGAAAAGTGAGTGCAAAACAGCCAGAGTAACAGAAAAAAATAATACTATACAGTATGTTGCCAAAGACAACACTCAAAAAAATGAGCACAATAAACATTATATCTTCTTGACACTACCAAAGAGTGAGGGATATTAAAGACCCCTATTCACATGGCAAAGAGACATAAAACATAGAGTGTGACATCCTCCCCTACTGACCAGGAAGCATATACCACATGTAATGAAGCCTTTCAGCTCAGATTACAAGGCACATGTAAGAAACACATAGTAGGAGTAAAAAACATACAAATGGTTCCTCTATAGGTGAGAGACCAGCCTGAAATATTGCATATAAAGTACTTAGCACAAATTAGGGATGTACCCTAAACCACTACTAAAAGTAGACTTGGACACCTAGCATAATCAAATCTACTACACCCAAGGGAAAAAATGATTCCCAAAGAACAGAGAGAAGGGTACATAAAACCTACTTAAGGGGAGAAGCATTTTCATAGTGTGAGATACAGTTTAAGGGAAAACCCACAGAGGTAAACACCAGTTCCAAAGGTATAGAAGGTTATAGGTTATACTGTACAAGGGTTCCAGATCCAAAAAAGATAACCAAGTGATGCACAAAAGGCTAATCATAGAGGCAGATGTTCGGAAACACATGCTGAAACATCTTAACAGACTCTAAATATAACTTGATAAAAAGACAAAAATATCCTTTTGGGAGTTTGGCAAATTGTATTGCCTATAAATTGATCTCCATTAACTGTTAGTGCAAGGTAATACTGCCCCCTGCTTTACAATTGAAGCAGGGACAGTATGGTGGAAAAACCTATCTACATAAAACAGCCCATATGTAGAACCCCCACATTTATGCTAGGTTACCTCAGCCAAAGAATAGACAAAGCTATGTCCTTTCCTACCACTTACTTCACAGTTAAACCTTGCAACATTTCCAGTCAGCTGACCAGTGAGAAAGCATAGAGATGTAGCGAACTGTTCGCCGGCGAACTAATTCGCGCGAACATCGGGTGTTCGCGTTCGCGCAAATTTGCGGACTTTTGCCGATGTTCGCCACTTTGGGTTCGCCGCATTTTTTTTCGCCTTGGTTTTTCCGCCTTGGTTTTTCCGCCGCGTTTTATCGCCTATGCATATACATAGGAATAGCTTGCGGGGTTTTTTTTTGCGTTATTTTTTTGCGGTTTTTTTTGCGTTTTTTTTTTACAAAGTATTTTTCAGAGAAATTTTTGCTTGATCCCCCTCCTGCATGCCACTGTCCAGGTCGTGGCACCCTTTAAACAACTTTAAAATCAGTTTTCTGGCCAGAAATGGCTTTTCTAGGTTTTAAAGTTCGCCTTCCCATTGAAGTCTATGGGGTTCGCAAAGTTCGCGAATATTCGCGAGTTTTGGCGAAAGTCCGCGAACGGGTTCGCGAACATTTTCGGCGATGTTCGCTACATCACTAAGAAAGCATAGTATAAATCACAAAAATGGTGGCTCAAGGGAAAAGATGTAAAAGGGGCAACATTTACTCATATATACAGTATGAACATTTCATAGGCTTTTATGCTAGGAGCCTTATCATGGTACAGTCATCCTATGGCTAAGCATTTATTCTGAAGGTATAGAAAATCATATGCAATCATATTCTTCAGATGACTGCAGGTACCCTAACCATAGTAGAGCACCATAGAAATAGATAGTGTACAACCCAAATCATACCTCCCAACATTTGAAAAATGAAAAGAGGGACAAAAAGATTTGGCGCGCGCAGCGCGGCAATTTTTTTGACCACGCCCCCTTTTGTGGCCACGCCCCAATTACCACACCCTTTTTAAAAAAAATACTCCTTTTATATAGATGAAATGGCGGGATCAGGCGCAAATGTGCTATACCCTCATACTGTACTACCTAAGTTATACGTGAGTTATAACTATGTACCAGTTTCGCCCCCCCCCCAATACACAGGTGCCCCCCCCACACATTAGCCCCGCCATACACAGGTGCCCCCCATACAGAGTAGCCCCCCCCATACACAGGTGCCCCCCCATACACAGGTGCCCCCCATACAGAGTATCCCCCCCCATACAGAGTATCCCCCCCCATACAGAGGTGCCCCCCCATACAGAGTATCCCCCCCCATACACAGGTGCCCCCCCATACAGAGTATCCCCCCCATACACAGGTGCCCCCCCATACAGAGTATCCCCCCACATACACAGGTGCCCCCCCATACAGAGTATCCCCCCCATACACAGGTGCCCCCCCATACACAGTAGCCCCCCCATACACAGGTGCCCCCATACAGAGTAGCCCCCATACAGAGTAGCCCCCCCCATACAGAGTAGCCCCCCCCCCATACAGTGCCTCCATACAGTGCCTCCATACATGCTGCTGGCTGCTGGCTGCACGTTACTCCTCCTCTTCAGCGTCTCCTCTATATGCGGCTCCTTGTTCGGCGGAGCCAGGCCTTTTATAAGGTTGCGCCCGTGCGTGCGTGTGACGTCAATACGCACGGGCGCAACCTTATAAAAGGCCTGGCTCCGCCGAAGGAGCCGCATATAAAGGAGACGCTGAAGAGGAGGACTAACGTGCAGCCAGCGCGTCCCGCTGTCGGGATAGTTCCATGAATGTTCCGCATTACGGAAATGCGGGACATTTATGGAACTATCCGGGACAGCGGGACGCGCTGCCAAAACCGGGACTGTCCCGCAGAAAGCGGGACAGTTGGGCGGTATGCCCAAATACAGGGCACGGAGCCATGGCACTAACACTTTCTAACCAGTATATTCTGTATCATTGCAGATTACTATGTATGTCTCTGTTGGGCCTCTGAGACACTGCTTTCCAGCAGGGTACACTATCAAGCCTCATAGCCCAAATATGGATAGTGAAATACACTGTACAATTTGATTGGAATATAAAGTTCATTGCCTGGCCATATAGACATGCAAACTAAGACTGGTGCAGCTGGGTAATCTTACAGTCACATATGCAGTGTATACTACATACCTGCAGTTTGATTGCTGTTTAAGTAAACCTGATAACAGGCAGGCCCCAGAAATTCCTGCAGTGTGTATCAAAGGCAAATAGTTTGGCCCTAGATAAAACATACCTACACCAGCGAGAAACACTGCCATGTGAAATAAATACATTTGTCTGATGTTGTTTAAACAATGCCTAATCCAAGCATCATTGTGTTTCACAGAAATTTGTAGTATGAAACATGGGTAAAACAAAGTCAGAGAATCACAGCAATATGTAGTAAATAGCTTAGTTTAGCTGCTGCTTAAAGGACAAGGAAAGGCTAAGTCACTTGGGGGTGCCAAAATGTTAGGCACCCCTAAGTGACTTTAATCGCTTACCTTGTACCCCGGGCTGGTGCCCCTGTTAGGAGAGAACAGCACCAGCCTGGGGTACCTGTAGCGGAGCGCTTCCTCCTTCCAGCTTCGTTTTGCCGGGACCCCAGGACAGGCGCATGCACAGTAGAGTGAAAAGCCGACTTCTCTGTTAAAGTTCCGCTTTACACTCGCGAGCGAACAGGAAGGAGGAAGCGCTGCAGGTACCCTGGGCTGGTGCTGTTCTCTCCGAACAGGGGCACCATCCCGGGGTAAAAGGTAGGTGATTTAAGTCACTTGGGGGTGCCTAACATTTTGGCACCGCCAAATGACTTTTCCTTTCCTTGTCCTTTAAAGCAAGCATATACTATAGACTGGCAACCTGCAAGCCCAGTGATCTACATCAATTTGGGCAATTTCTAGCAAATAGCTAGAGCTCAGATCAGAATAGGCACAGATGCCTTATCTGCTGCTCATGTCCTCTCTGTCCTCAACTCTTTAGTCTAGTCAGCTAGCCACTGCACGCAACCTATTTTCCTTCTCCAGCACTTGGTCTGCATGGCCCTCTCCCCTGGCACTTAATTCCCTCTGCACCAGTTGTGCCCCCCATTCCCATGGTTCATGCCTCTTGTGTGTTTCAAGTGTTTTCAAGTCTCCTAAAGCATATGATTTCCAAACCAAACTAGGTTTAAAATGTATTTTATGTCTTTTGAGATGGGGGCATGCAAGTGCTTGGATATGCCAAGAATAGTTAATAAACTAGGTTTAGAAGTAGGTTCAGGCTTTTGCAGAATTACAGCATTCCTTTATGAGCACAGGGACGTGTAGTTCTGCAACAGCATAAGCACCAAAGTTAGCCTGTCTCCTCCCTGGAGTTAGAAAGAGCTTGTACAATTGTTCTTAGTAATCATTTAGAGCAGATACATCAGCCATTAGCACAAAGTGATACGGAGCATGTTGGTGTCACATTTCCTCACATGCACCACTCATTGCTTATTTCAAACCTTAACTTTCACCACCTTTTAAATTCCCTTTGGCCACTGTCTGTGTAATAGAACTGCAGGTGATCCGAAAGACTTTGTTCATTTAATGATGTGAGTAACTGCTTATTACCCAAGCAAACCACTTACAGGAAATATAGGGTAAAGTAACTGATGAAGAACAGATGCAACGTTAAAAACGCATGTGGGAGATTCTTTTCGCTAATAAAATTCTAGCCAAGCTGAGCCAGATGGCCCTATGTATAAACCTACTGTAGGTGCGTTTTACACAAGAGAAATTTCTCTAAGTGCTTTGTACATTTCCCATTCAGACAGATTGTGACAAGTAGCGAGAAATGAAAGGCACAGTTTCTTACCGGCATAAAGACAAATATGGAGCAGTTTTAACAAAGGATGAAATGCCTGCTGTATTTCTTTAATTATAGTTGTGGGCGTTTTAATGACATAGTTAACAGTAATATGTGTTTATTTTAAATAAGATTATATGATCTGGCATTTGAATAAAAATCACCATACTATTTAGCAGGTATGTAAATAAATATTGTAATGCACTCTACTGGTACGTGTGCAACAGACTAACAAAGTATAATGGTAGATTTGTAACCAATTTAGCAGCTCATTGGCATATAGGCGTGTCCAGAATTCTTAGCTCCTCACTAACTATGTGAATAGAGATATTTCAGTTATGGATTAAAAAGTACTGAGAATGAACTGCTTTGGGACATGCATGCAATTCATGGAAGCTGGCTTTGCATGTTCCCAATGTGTTCTCATCCTTTGCTGGAGAGCCAGTCCTTTAAATAGGCTTAATTTAGCCTTTTCCTTAGGTGGTCAGGCTGGGCAAAGTTTGGTTCATTAGGCATTTAGTTAAAGGAGAAGACATGTCTACCGCCAGCTTTAGTGAATCTGCTTGCAAGTACACTAATAAGATACTAATACAGCAGGCTTCATTTTCCTTTGAATACATATACTATTTTAATCCAATTATAACTGACTGGATCTTGTTAACCAGCATCTACTATATTGTGCAAGTTTAAAACCCATGAAGGCTCACTTAAAAAGGTGCTAGACATCTAAGGGTCTCAAATCTGTGGCCAATGGTAGTTGTTAGCAGTGAATCTGTGGCCAATGGTAGTTGTAAGCAGTGAATATGTGGCCAATGGTAGTTGTACGCAGTGAATCTGTGGCCAATGGTAGTTGTACGCAGTGAATATGTGGCCAATGGTAGTTGTACGCAGTGAATCTGTGGCAAATGGTAGTAGTTAGCAGTGAATCTGTGGCCAATAGTAGTTGTTAGCAGTGAATCTGTGGCCAATGGTAGTTGTAAGCAGTGAATCTGTGGCCAATGGTAGTTGTTAGCAGTGAATCTGTGGCCAATGGTAGTTGTTAGCAGTGAATCTGTGGCCAATGGTAGTTGTAAGCAGTGAATCTGTGGCCAATGGTAGTTGTTAGCAGTGAATCTGTGGCCAATGGTAGTTGTTAGAAGTGAATCTGTGGCCAATGGTAGTTGTAAGCAGTGAATCTGTGGCCAATGGTAGTTGTTAGCAGTGAATCTGTGGCCAATGGTAGTTGTTAGCAGTGAATCTGTGGCCAATGGTAGTTGTTAGCAGTGAATCTGTGGCCAATGGTAGTTGTTAGCAGTGTAAAAGCATTAACATGAACACTATCAGATCAGCGTCATAAAGGCAAAAGTTGCAAAGCTTTTGCTCCAGGTTGCCGTAGGAGACCAGTGATGAATGGGGCCTGCACTCGACCCTAATTAATTAATTGCTAATCTGTCACCAAGCTACCAAACCAAAATTATTCTCTCAACCCATACCCAGTCAAATCTTGTATTCTGATGTCACAAATAGGTGGAGTTGACATGGTACTGTCCCTATAGAGGAAGGGGTTGGTGTGAGTGTGCCATTGTACAGCGCTGCGCAATATGTTGGCGCTTTATAAATAAATGTTAATAATAAGGGGGGCACCATTAAGTTGGATTTGCCATCCACCAGAATCTTCCCTGCATGTTTTGCTCCTTCATGCTTACTAGTCAATAGAAGATAATAATTATATTTCCCTAAGATAAGTTGCCGCATTTATGTGTGTTTGTTATGCTTATTTTTGTCTCTGGGCCAATTTTTTTTGTACATCTCCAGCAATATGCCATTATATGGCTCACCAATATGTTTATCCAACTCTTGTCTTTCAGCAATGTGAATACGGGTATAGGATCCCTTATCTGGAAACCTGTTATCCAGAAAGTTCCGAATTACGGAAAGGCTGTCTCCCATAGACTCCATTATAAGCAAATAATTCTAATTTTTAAAAATTATTTCCTGTTTCTCTGTAATAATAAAACAGTACCTTGTACTTGATACCAACTAAGATATTATTAGTCCTTATTGGAGACAAAACAAGCCTATTGGGTTTATTCAATATTTTAATTATTTTTAGTAGACTTAAGTTATAGAGATCCAAATTACAGAAAGATCACTTATTGGGTAAACCCCAGGTCCCGAGCATTCTGGATAACAGGTCCCATACCTGTATAGGAAATATGAATGCATCCTCTTATCCCAAATTACAATTTAACATTATTCTCTTTCACACTAGAGGTTAAAATTTAGTATACAATAAATATACAGTATTTAGAATATTCCTAAGATCATCAGTTTAGTTTGCCTTGCATGTATTCTTATCTGCTTGACTCTAATGATAAAATTAACCACAGACATCAACCATGAACAGTGTTTTACATGTTTAAGATACTTTCAGATAAAGAGTAACTGATCCTGCTTTTCCTTGTGGGACAGTGTCTTTGATCCTGATTATAGCCAGAAGTATAGCCATAAAGTATGACAGTAGGACCAATCTACTAAAATTTAAACTGGGAAACCCTGAGGGAGCAATATATTGGGAGCAATATATTTGACCCACACCTGCTGTTTGCAAGAAACGAAATATAATCACACATAAAAAGTGAAAAGTAAAACATCTTTTAAAAGAGTTACAGTAAATAGTAAACACCTTTTGAACTAATGTATGACTGAAAGGCATGCCAACATATATACATTACATACATTGCATGTGTTATGCCTCGATGGGCCCATCTTCGAATCACTTTGGTATATAAGATATCAGAATATTTTTTCCTACTGTTTTAGCTCAATACATTTAGTATTAAACCAATATGTGGAAATATTTGGCCATGTTGTATGAGTTGAATTATTCTTTTAAAACATAATTATTATAAAAATATAAAAAGATATATATTAAAATATGTATAAAGTCACTGTGAATAACTTGCTGTTTAACAGTTGTGTAACTAAATTATGTTTCTATAATCACTTTATCGTTAAAGGAACAGTAACACCAAAAAATTAAAGTGTTTCAAAGTAATTAAAATATAATGCACTGTTGCCCTGCACTGGTAAAACGGGGGTGTTTGCTTCAGAAACACTACTACAGTTTATATAAATAAGCTGCTATGTAGCCCCAGGGGCAGCCATTCAAGCTGGAAAAAAGGAGAAAAGGCACAAATTACATAGCAGATAACAGATAGACTATGTAGAATACAATAGTGTTTTATATGTTATCTGCTATGTAACCTGTGCCTTTTCTCCTTTTTTCCAGCTTCAATGGCTGCCTCCATGGCTAAACTGGAGCTCATTTATATAAACAATGGTAGCGTTTCTAAAGCAAACCCAAAACTTTTACCAGTCCAGGGCAACAGTACATTACATTTTATTTGCTTTAAAACATTTTACATTTTTGGTGTTACTGTTCCTTTAAGATAGTTTAAACACATACCATTCTGTAACATTTTTGTGTTTCAACATAGATATTTAGCCATCCAGATCTGGACTACATTCTTTAATGTCTTTCAAGAAAGGGCTTCTGTTGATTAGATGTTTCGGTAATTATGTACCAGCAACAAATCAAAGTAGGACTAAAGTTTATTTGCTTAAGTGGATGCTGCAATTTAGCTTTTGCAAATCAGATCTGACGTTACTATCCAAGTTCCATTCCTAATCAGATCATGCTTTGAGAACACCATACCCCATCTAACCATTTGGGAAGCTTATGCTTTGTATTACAGCTAATGGTTCTGCTGCACTGCCTTACTTATAACCATCTTGTACTGGCCCATGCTTATGATTTCACTTTGGATTAATAGCACAAATCTGTATAAACTGTTTTCATGGTGAGAGGCACCGTGGTGGGAAGGTTGCAATTTGAACTGATTTGTGCTGCCCTAGTTACGGAGATGTATCTTAGTTGTTTCTAAGTTTCCATGGATACATACTGTATATTTCTTATTGAGTATACCATATATCCTTCCAAGCTGAAAAGCATGTATTTACTTGTATTAGCAACTGGGAAGCTGGGTAGAGCCTTAAAGAACAATGCTTAAAGGCGACATATACCATACATTTTTACAATGCACTAAACCATGTAAAATAATCTAAAATAGAAGTAAGTGTTCTTATTTTAATACCTTTTGGTTCAAATAACTTCATAACTGCTTGAAAACTGTGCTCTACCCACCCCATTTTTCCCTTATCTACTATCTTTCTTTCCTTTCATATAGCTTCATGTTCATTTTCCTTACCCTCCAAAACCCTTTGCATTTTGCTTTTATCTGGCTTCAGCCCCCTTGGTTTTCTGCATATTCAAAATAGCCATATCAATGTGTCTGAAAAGCTTACCTTATAGATCAGACCTTCATCTTATTTTTAAAACAGGTCAGATTTGTGTATCCTTCATTGACACAAGGAGCTTGATTTGTTTCTAGAAAAAGAGACACATAAAGATACCTGATTAAGTTTATTGACTCTAAGGGCTCTGGCACACGGGGATATTAGTTGCCCGCGAACAGGGATATTTGTTGCGGGCAACAGTAAGAAGCATTTTTACTGTTAAGGCTCTGGCACACAGGGAGATTTCCTGAATCCCTGTGTGCCAGAGCCTTAACAGTAAAAATGCTTGTTAATGCATGGATATCAGGTGCAAGTTTAGTACCATATCACCCTTAATAGGTGAGCAACTTTATGCCAACAAATTATTCTGCATGTTGCATTAAGGCCAAGAGTGATTCTGAAAAGACATCTTTAGGAATCAGGCTATGAATTTCTTGGTAAATACAGTTCATCTGCTGAACAGATTTGTAAATGAAATGACCATAAGAATTAGGTGGTAAAACACTGCTGTTGCAGCTTGCTTAGAACTAGAAGTCTACTAATTTAACAGTTCAGTCACCTGAAGTGGTTTGTAAATAATTATTTACATAGTTAGTTGGGTTAATTGGGTTGAAAAAAGACCAGAGTTTATCAAGTTCAACCAAGTGACCCCAGCACACACAAACCTACAGTATACTGCCGTATCAATACACTCACATACATAAACTATACATACCAACATCAACACTAACTGTAGATATTAGTATCACATTAGCCTTGGATACTATGCTTGTTTAAGAAATCATCCAAATCATCTCTAATGTACTTGTACAGAGCAATCATGTCCTCTCACAAGCACCTTTTTTCCAGAGAAAATAACCCCAACCTCAACAGTATAACCTCATAGCTTACATCTTCCATCCCCTTTACCACTTTAGCTGGCAGTCTATGCACTTTCTCCAGCTCATTATTATCCTTATAGATAGGAGTCCAAAACTGCACTGCATACTCAATATGAGGCCCATTTTTATACAAGACAGCACTTTATTTGCTTTACTAGCCATTGAATGACATTGCCTGGAATAAGACAACTTGTTATCTACAAAAAACCCAGATTCTTCTCAGTTTAGGACACCCCCAAAACACTACCATTTAGTGTATAACTTGCATTTATATTATTTCTACCAAAGTGCATAACTTTGTTCTTTTCAACATTGAACCTCATTTTCCATTTTGCTGCCCAGTTTTCCCATTTTGTCAAATCACTTAACAAAGGGGCAGCATCCTGCATGGAATGTAAAGATTCATCAGCAAAAATAGAAACTGTACTTACTCTATGCCCACCTCCAGGTCATTAATAAACAAGATAAAAAGCAAAGGACCAAGGACTGACCCCTGCGGTACTCCACTAACAACACTGGCCCAATCAGAGAATGTTCCATTTACCACCACTACTTGTAATCTATCCTTTAGCCAGTTCTCTATCCAAGTACAAATATTTTGTTCCAGGCCAATATTCCTCAATTTTATCTTTAACTTTCTGTGAGGTACTGTATCAAATGCTTTAGCAAAGTCCAAGTAGTTGACATCCACTGTCATTCCAGCATTGAGATTTCTGCTCACCTTCTTATAAAAGGCATAAAAGCATAAAACCATACTGGCACAAACTTATAGTATTGTGATTTGCAATGTATTCAAGTATCCTATCTCTTATTTTCCCTTTCAAAAGCTTTCCTACCACCGATGGTTGAATACAACATACCCCATCTGACCATTTGGGAAGTGTTTGCTTTGTATTACAGCTACAATATGACTATGAAGATTTTCATTCATCCAGGTCATGGTATATCTAGTATAAATAAATCTAAAGCAACTGGACTTGTTAAGTAATCATTTAAGACATTTCACTACTCATCCGAGCAGCTTCTTCAGTTCAACTGACTGGTCCTCAGCATATATACTCTTCCATAATGCAATCACAATGGTACTTTGTAACTCTTTAGAAAGGTGACATCTGAAACTCACAGAGATGTGAATGCTGTGGAGTTACTTTGAAAGGATTACCAAAGTATCATGAAACTCATCAAAACAGGTGTTACTTGTTAGAGTTGCATGAATGGATGTGTGAAGAGTTCTGAAACTGCCGGGGTACAGATGTTAGGCTGATGCCACATGTGGTGTAGGGCTGATTTTTTCGGCAAGCGTTTTTCCGCTTGCCGAAAAAATCAGCCCTACGCCGCATGTGGCATCAGCCTTAGAGCAGCATTGTATGTAGCAGACAGATGGTGTTGAAGGCCCCCACCTCTGTTTAGGGATGGTATCTCCACTTTAAAATGAATAGCCTCTGTTACACCTCTTTCAAACCAGCGGTCTTCTTTGTCTAAAATTTGGACATTGCTATTTTCAAAGGAGTGTCCCTTGTCTTTTAGGTGTAGAAATACAGCAGAGTCCTGACCTGTAGTGTTCGCCCTCCTATGTTGAGCCATTCGCTTGGAGAGAAGTTGCTTTGCCTCCCCAATGTAAAGGTCTGTGCACTCCTCGTTACACTGGACTACGTATACAGCATTGTTATGTTCTTCCTTTGGTGTTGGATCCTTTGGGTGTACAAGTTTTTGTCTCAGTGTGTTGCTAGGTTTGAAAAACACAGGGATGCAGTGTTTGTTAAAAATTCTCCTGAGTTTCCCCCGACACTCCTGCTACATATGGGATGACTATATTGCGCCTACTCTGTCTCAGGACGGTTATTCATTTTGGTGTTTCTGTTGGGCTTAGTACTGTTGATTTGACAAAGGCCCAGTCTGGGTAGCCACAAGCTTTCAGTGCTCCTCTGAGATGTTTGCATTCCTTGTCCTTGGACTCTATATCGCTTGTCACACTTTCCGCCCTGTGGTGTAGAGTTCTAATGACACCCAGTTTGTGTTCCAGTGGATGGTGAGAATCAATCAACAGATATTGATCCATATGAGTGGGTTTCCTGTATACTTCTGTTTTCAAGTTACCCCCCTCTTGGATGGATATCAAACAGTCCAAAAAAGCAAGTTTGTTCTCATGGACATCCTCCATTGTGCATGCTTTATTTGCTTTCTTGTAACTGATAAAAGTTTCTGCTGTCCCAGCTAACTTGAATGCTCTACACTAGCTTTCCCATAAAATTCTAGCTCACCCCCCTTGCCTCTTTTAAACACTTCTTCAGCCTATTAGCCATTCTTTCCCCCAGCACAGCAGACCCCCTTCCATTGAGGTGCAATCTGTCACAGTTATATACATTGTACCCCAAAGAAAATTCTGTTCAATGCTCTCTTCCTTTCTACACCAAGACTTTTGCATGTGGCACAGGCAAAACTTCAAAAAAATTACATTGGAGGACAGTTCCTTAATCTTTAAGGTCCTCCACTTACCATTATTCTTGTCATTAGTACCAATATGTACCAAGCCAGTTGGGTCATGCCCAGCCCCACCCAATAATTTGTCAACCCGATCAACCACGTGCCGAATCCTGGCAACCTGGAAGACAGCAAACTGTTCGGTTGTAGCATTGTAGACGACAGATTACACTGTACACTTTCCTAATAGTTGAATCCCCTATAACCAAAATCTGTTTAGTCCTAGATCTGCTCTCCTTCCCACCACTACTAGAGAAACTGGTCTCCCGGCTGAGAGATCAGCCCCATCTAGAACCACCAGTTCAGAGTTCACACTACCTGGAAAATTTGTCACCCAGCTTACTGCGTTATCATCCTTTTTCAGGGTAATGTCCCATGGGAAGATTAGTCGACCACAATAAATTTCTGTTACCATGGGCAACTAGTCTCCCCAAAAAGCCTTTCCACCGGTAATAAAGGCAATCTCTGGTGGAAAGGCCTACAAATCGTTTCAGCTTTCTGAAGTTGCGCAATGGGCAGACTGGCCCTTTACATTATATTTCATGGTGATTATCCAATAGCACATAGCAGTAGCAATAGCACAATTTCTTTTATTAAAAAGGGGCACACATTCAAAAATATCACCATATGGAAAGGAGGTAAATTTATCCTATCTATAAGTTGATGGCACTGGGTTGCATGGAACAAGAACACACCCACTTTGCTTTTTTTCCTCTATATTATTTTATCATAATTTTATCAAAAGCATGCCCCAAAATTATGTTTAACTGCACAAAAGGGAAATGATTGAGAAGGAACTGTCAAAATACAAGATATATGCATTAGAAAACCTAGGATTAAGCTGCAACACTGATATGGAAATACAATTTTTGGTTAATATTGGACGATGGTATCATAAGACCTCTCAGACCACAGACCACAACATAATACAAGTGCCAGTTCAGTATGTATAAACATGCAATAGACTCTAAACCCCTTAAAATCAAATTCTAATCCACCACACACACATCACCAAATCCAATCAAGTAAAAATGCAATATATATTTAAAAACAATGATCATCAACAAAAAATCACACAGGAAGGAAAAATTTGTAGGTACAGGCCTGCTATGCTATATAAATGCTCTAAATCAACTCCTTAATTCATTCTTTTCACATGCAGTCAGTTCACTGGGATTAGAAAACATCCTAAAATAACATAAACTTTCTGCCCCTACACTGCAGTTGAGTATAAACCAAAACAGTCTGGAAATTCTGTTAGGAATTCAAAAGCAAATCCCCTTATTCTGAAGGCTTTTGGTGGTCTAGTCAATTGGGAAATGTGAGAAAGATGTCTAATAATCAAACCCAGAAAGGCACAAAAGATAAATTCAGCTTTCATGTTGCAGTCGGATTCTACAATGTTTGTTAGGAACTTTGCAAACCGTATTTATATATATATATATATATACTGTATATAATATATCTAATATTTAATTCTGCATTATTTATACGCCATGTAAATTAATCTTTTTATATGGACCTATCCCTCATGTTTTATTCCCTCCATCTGCCTCATCCAGGAGTAATTTTTGGTTTCTTACCACACATAATAACAAATATATATAAATAAAATAGCAGTATTTGCGTATCCACACAGACAGACTTCTCAGGCTATACATTAACAATACACCCACATTTTCTCACTTCTAAGAAGCCATAACCCCTTTATGCCTATAGAAATTGAACTGTCCCACAAAAGTGCAATGTTGGAAGTAATTTTTATGGAATAGCCTAAAATCCACAGGACCCAGGGGTTTACCACGGGTCAGGCTGGTTCAATCCAACCAATGATTCCCAGAGGCCAGGGCAGGCCAAATTCAAAGCCATACTGATGCTAGGCGCTGGTATATAAATTGAAGCAGAGCGGTCTCTTAAAAGAAAAAAACGCTGGAGATATTCAGCTACATATTCTGACTGTTAAGCCCAGTTTGCCCTCTCATTAGTCATTGTGTAATGGCTGTATGAGAATAGAATTATAGTCAATAAGGCTCAAACTAATGGAAAAATGTCTATGGTTTACAGGACCCAAACGTTTAGAAGTACTGTATGTACATTAGTATAACATGTTTGTCTCTTCTGCTTTTTTTATATAAAAAAAAGTCAGCATTTTGATGGCTTTAGGAAACCTTTCCCAGGACAATGTTATAAGGTAAATACTTAATGATATAGTTCAAAGTTCTATTACCCATGTTGAAGTCCAATCAGACTGCTGAAGTACTTTCCTACATTCCTGCGTTTCCCAGTGCACGACAGCACATATTTAAATGCCTATATGACAGGTTTTTTTTGGTGTTAATGGTCCTTTTTTTCTTTTGTTTTTTTGTGTTTAAGATGTACACTTTGATTAAACCCCACCTACGTTTTCATCAATGGATTCTGTGAGTATTTTTATAAGGAGTCAAATGAACCAACCTGTGAGATGGATAGGCACCAGCATGAGGCAAACTACAATATAAAGACCTGGATATGCATTGACTCTAAATTTCTTTCTTGAGCAAGGTATCCAAATATCATCCAAATAGCGAATATAGTATGTTCATTGAAAAACAATTGTCTGTCTGATGTTTACACTATTTGGTCCATTTTGCACAAAGATGCTATGGGCATCAAAGAAGCACCTGCATACCGAACGAGTTAAACGTCAGGATCTCAGGGTCAGTTCCGTCAAACAGTTCACAGGCACGAGAAAACGGTTTTAATGAAGCACAAAGAATCAGCTTCAGCCACTCTATTATGAAAGATATGAAAAAGTTTTGTGCATGAAAATTTCCTTGCCAGAATGACAAATATGGTTTTAATGGATAAGCCCCCAATGTCTGCTGTTTTGTTTGAACATATGTCTTCTCATTTGTTTTAAGTTTGTAAGGCAGAATGACAGTGCTTAAGATAGCACAAGATGTTTTACTGGAATGCGACTTAAAAGATCCTATGTTTCCTGCTGCCACAGAATCAGTATAATATCTTGAATCCAGTCTGATTTGTTGGGCTTTGTTGTTGATAAGGAGACCTGCCAGATCTGTGCAAAAATCTCTGTAATCTTTTGTTTCATGTGTCTAGCATGTGGTGCAAGTACATAATGATTTTTCTTTTCATTTTTGCTAGATAGTTGCATGTTCTGTATTTTAAAACAGTGATCAGTAAATTTAAATGTGATATCTTTATTACACATTAATTTCTAGCTTGGGACTGTGGAAAAAAAATATTACTCTGCTTTTAAATCATTTTGTGTTTCCTCAGTAAATTGTTTACAAGGAAATCACATGACAATGAGCTCTACCTTTCTATCCCAGCAGAAAAGTCACTTAGGCTAATGTCACACAGGGCTGATTCTTTGCCACTGCATCGGCCCGGGTGCAGGCACACAGAGCGGATTTCAGCTTTTGCCCGTACTGGGCAGATGCAATAGTTCTGGGTGCAGGCACAGGAAACGGCTGATGCCACAGTAGGGGCTGATTCTCGGCTGAGGCCGTGTTGCATTTGCCTTATCGTATGGAATTTAAAATGAATTCCTCACCAGAATCTGGGAAATTGGTTCTCTCTTGCCCACCATATCAAATGGAAATATAACATGGCCAAACCATGTACCATATGGTATACCACATACAACACCAAAAAAATCCTATCTGCTGATTGTTTGCTATGGGTTACTAGAATTGTAGAAAATGTTGTACTTATCTGCATTAACCCCTACTTTTTACACTGCATTGTTATCTTTAATTTGGTTTCTGTAGGTAGAAAATGACATTACAGTGGATGAATAAAACTATGTATGCAGATAGCATTTTGAAACACCTTGCCTTAAATAATATGCTGCTGCCTCTCGTGCACTCAATCAATCTCAGTGCTTTTTCCCTAGATAAGTCCCTAAGGCTCACCACTAAGCTCACAGAACTTTACCAGCACAAAATCATCTCCAGAGAAATGTAAGCAGCACCTGCTACCCATAAGGATGCCAACAACCAGCCACATTCTTCAGTCAGCAGCATTGTCGCTTGGCTCATTTACAACAAGCTTTGCAGAACCCAGGAATCACTGAATGATTTTATTCTTCTTACAAGGCTGTGGCTCTATATCTATGTATTATTCAGGGGTAGCATTCGTGAACAGAAGGCTTATGTACAAGTTACAAGAAGTACTTTTAAATAAGTAATTTTACTGCTACGGAGGAAGAAAGCCATTTGAAAAGTATTCAATAGATTATGAGTCAAATCATGAATGGTAGCTAATTATTGCATTGCATTAGTGATTCTAGTTTGGATATTTTAAAAAAATAATCAAGTGCAAAATGTTAGGCACACCCCAGTGATTGTAATCGCTTACTTGATACCTTGGCCAGAGCTCCTGTTAGGAGACAACCGCACCAGTCCAAGGTATAGGCAAGTGAGCGTTCCTCTTTCTTCTTTCTTCAGAATCCCGGGGCCGATGCATGCACAGTTTACGGAAAAAAACTGATTTTTTTGTTAATGTTAGCTTCTCACCTTACTGCGCATGCACGATAATTGAAGAAGGAACACTTGTCTGCTTACCACCAGGACCACTGGCTAGGGGTTTCCTGTAAGCGATTAAAGTCACTGGGGGATGCCTTACATGTTAGCACCCCTCAAAACAATACAAAAATGAACTAGATCACAAAAATGATTCAATACTTCTATGATGTATGTGCAACACGCACATACCCTAGTTTTTATGAAAAAAGCCCTATTTATGAAGGCTATAGGGAGTCATCTTGCAGTATTGTCCCTTCTCACTCTATTATTGCCTGTCTGGCAATAATATACCTCAATAGTCCTCCAACTGTGCTCGTACAACCTCTCAAAAAAGAGGGTTTTTAAATGTTTCCTGTTAAAACCCCCTCAGATTCTCCATTAAAACTTTGGTCAGCCCCATGATAGATTATGGCAAAAAAGAGCTTACCAATTAATCTTAATTTTATTTGTTTCTGACCGGGTCACCTTAGAAATGCTTTGGATTCCCTATGAGATTCAGACCCCCTTAAAAGAAGCTAGAAGATAGCATGGCCTAAAAGTCTAGGGGACATTGCACAATATTATTAGTCATGTAGCCAGAAAACAGGGCCACAAATGGATCTTTCCATATTGATTGGTGCACGTGTAATGCCAGCCGTGTAAGAAAATAAAATGTCCATGGTGAGCATTTTCCTTGGAAAAGAATATAAGCACAAGAGCCAGTTTGGATCAGGTGGGCGTAGACTATCCAGGGAATATTCTCATAATTCTCATAGATGCTGGAGTTTCTAGGATTTAATGAGCAGGCATTTCTAAAATATCCCTATGGTTGATTATAAGCTACAATAGCCTACAGAGTAACTTGGTATTTCTGGTCCAGCCACAAAACACTTTTACTACTAACCTCCTGCCCTACCATTAGATATGAACAACTAAGAACACTAAACCTTAGTTTAAGTATCAGCTGTTGACCTTGTTTGAGAATATGAAACAACTTTACTTTTGTGTCAAAAAGAAAATATCCCATAGGAAATTTCAATGTGCTGTTCTGCCTACTCATATCCCTTTTTATATGACTTCACACCCTATCAATTGGATATCTGAAACCATATGTTAGGGCAAGATAAAAGAAAGTGGGTGTAGTTGTCAGAAATGCTTAAATGGATAGAGAAATGTTAACTTTGTTTCGGTTCCCAAGATAATGAATAAAACTTGTATTCGTAAAATGAACTGATAAAACCTTTCTCCAAATGATTAAGAAAATAGTTTCAAATCTTTGATTTATTCCAGTGGAAGTCATCTTTTTTCCACAACAATAAATTCTGACCTCAAATGAGAGACAAAGAGTAAAAATAACCAGAAAAGCTGTAAAAATTTTATTGACAGCAAAACCCGTTCCATTTTGAAATTCTCTTCTTTTTCCCCAAACAGCAATTGTTGTATTCAATACTTTTCATTTCCATCAATGTTAATTCCCTTCTTAGCCTCTGAGTTATTTCATAACCTCTTACCTAAAACATTTTATGTCCCATCTTGATTAAAACAGATACAAGATGCAGGAATAAGAGAGCAAGTTATACTAAACAGATATCACCACCAGTCATTTTTTAACAGCAGAAATTCACACCTAAACAGAGAGACAGTGTTCTCATTTATTGTCTGCTTCTCTGTCCAGCTGTCTATCATTTCCTTTCATTGTCTGAAAAGGGAAAAACACCTTCAAGTATTAAAAGCAATATTAGTGGTAGAATCACAGAGATGTGAGAAACAAAATTTGACCCTATCAATGATACCATTGGACTTACACAGCAGAATATCAGATTTGCTTCAGTTTATGCATCTTCTGGATTCAAGCTGCTATTTTAAAAATCTATAGGTCATTAAAGGGATCCTTTGCCCAAAAACTTTTTTTTGCATAGTAACAGAAAATATTATTGTAAGCAACTTTTTAACACATCAGTCATACATTTTAAATGGTTTTAAAGTTATTTGTAATTTTTTTTTGCTATTAAAAGCAGTATGAACAGTAACAGTAGCAGTCAGGGCCGCTTTAGAGTGAAGACACATGGAGCTACTAGTAGCAGCTACTTTTTCACGGCTACTAAACGCCAGAAAATACCCTGCCATAAACCATACTGAAAATTACCTCTGCCAAAACACAAGTAGAGACAGTTATCAGTAAATGATAGCATTGTCTATTTTAGTAACTGCTACTAGTAGCTCCATGTGTCTTCGCCCCCTTAGGGCCTTGGCGACTAATCTCTCCGAAATGCCATCCCACCCGTGAGAATGTAAATCGCCGGTGGGATGGCATATGCGGCTCCGCGATCGTCGAAGTTGCATCCCAAGGCAACTTTCCGCGATTTCGGAAAATCACTGCGCTGCATATGCCATCCCACCAGCAATTTACATTCAAGCCGGTGGGATGGCATATCGGGGAGATTAGTGGCCCGCAACAAGGGAGATTTGTCGCGGGTGCCTAGTCTCCCCGTCTACCACGGCCCTTAAGGTACCAGAGGGCCCAGGGCAGAGACTGAATTAGTGGGGTCAATAGCCAACAAAGATGTGATAGAACTACTCTAAAGCAGGTAAACATAAATCCTGTAATGAATATTATAAGGGAGCCTATAAAGAAACAGTCTGAGCTTACTGAACTGACCACTCATGGGAGTGGATAAACCATATTCACACCACATGAGAAAATACAAACCCTCGTGGAAGCTTCTCTCAATCTTCTGTGTCAGTGGGTTCTGGGAAGTTTTTCCCAATTAATGGTTCTTGCAGAACCTTCAGTCTGCCCACTCCGGTAGTGATCCTCCAGGTGGGTCCCACTTTGTTAGGGAAAAGCCCTTTGGCCTATGTCTGATTCCAGCTAGAATGCCCTAAGATGTATGCAATAAAGGCATTTTAAACAAGAAATACTAATGGTTCTATTCTAAACTGTTTTTCGTCTGGATATACTGATGGGAAGTGGCCATTGGAGAACCTGCACTATTTTAAAACAGACCCATGGTCTCGTGCTGACTACTACTTACAAATGAAATATCTTACAAATGAAATCTATCCATGCCATAGCATTCTTATATTCCACCCCCTGTTTTTTGGAAAGTATTAATGCTTCCACTTAAATAGATATTAAAACTGCAAACACAAGCCACAAAATTGGTCAGGAAATTCACAGTGTCCCAATATTAAAGCCCCATTGGTACCAAAATTAATTCTGCTCTGACCAAAGGTACTGCTGTTCTGATAATGGAACAGTACAATAACCACTGTCTCATTGTCTATCTTTATGACCTTCATGGCCACATGTGCCTTCCGGTTGGCAAATGTAGCCAACATAACCTAAGAAAGCCATAGAGAAATTAGTATTACAGGTTTTGTAGGGACACTACGAATCAGACCTACTGATACATTAGGTTGAAGGATCAGAGCACAGACTGTTAGTACCCACCTACACTTAAATTCTGCACTCCATGTAAGAGCTATAGTTTAACAAAATTGTAGCTGCATTTTTCCCCTTTCTCTGTTTTTTTTCTTTACGTAAGCTATGATTGGTGTATATGCCAAAGGGGTAGATTTGGTTTGAAAACGGTCTATGAAATAGGATGGACACAAAGGTGCCTGATACAGTTATATGGAAGTGCAAGAAGGGATTTTGGACACAAGTGCCTTGAATGAATAGTGTCAATAGGTCCAACATTTGGGTCCACTTCAGTGTGACCGCACTTACATCTGCATTTGGATTACATGTTATAAGGTTGAAGCTTTAGCCCCATGCCTATTGACCTTTCACAACCTCCAAGAAATAAAGGTCATTAATGACCTACCTCTCTAGTTTCCAAACGCACCAACAGTGGGAATAGGATGGGAATTGTGATCCCTTGGGTCACCCCAAATTCTCTGCACACATGGAAGAGAAACATGGTTATAAGCACATTAGCTTATTTTGCTAGGTTTTTAGGTTTTTCCCCCAACCCCCTTTATGTACAGTATTACATGTTCCTCATATACATACATATGGGGTGAACAAAGAAAACATATGCAAGGTTTGTTATTTTTCTTTTTTTTTTTTTGGATTAACATAAATAGTCAATTATGTAATCAATTATATAACATTCCTATGTGTCCATATTGTCAGAAAAGACGAATGAGGTCAGAAGGGATGGGAATCATCAAAATAAAAATTGAAGGGGAATTTTAATAGGGAAAATTTCAGACATGCATTACTGCATTTCAAAGTGCCATGTTTTTTAAACTGCTTTCTGTGAAAGTTGGCAAAGGATCCAAAAACTCCTTATTCAACCAAGGACAAGTAAAACTGATGATATCTGTATTTCTTTAAAACTTGTTCATCTATTATTAATACATTAAAAAGGCATATGCTAGATCAATGGGGAAGAGCCTCAAGAGATTTTTTTATGCTGTAAGAAGACATAATGATATCCTGAATTTAATAGACTGCTGAGTGGCAAACAATGCCTTAGGTTGTATGGTACATATTAAAGGTTTGCAGGGCAGCAGTTTATTCAGCCTCAATGTTACAAAGGTTAAGAAATGTCAACATGTAAAATATGAGCATTTTACTGCAGAAAAAAATGAGTATTTTGTAGGAACATTTCTCAGCAGTACGAGGAATTGCAGAAATGATAAACTGTGAATATTTTACTAGTGGGAACAGACTGTCTTAGATCTCATTCACCACAGCAGATGACGATTTTCTCATAACAACAGAGAAACAGATAACAGCTTCGGGATCCTTATGGTTATTACTAAGCTACAAAGCAGCAACCCACTCAGCCTCAGAACACCATTTGTCTTCTGGTACTTCCTAGCACCAAACGTGGATTTACTTAATCTGATAAAGAGTTAGGACTTGATCAATAAAAGTGAATAGTGGTGAAAAAACACTAAATAATCTACATAGAGGTCACAAGGGTCTCTTGACAATCAGAAATAAAAATATGTCAATAAAAATATTTTGCACAAAGTGTTCCAAACAAGTGTTCCAAGCAGTAACATTGACCTTAGAGGGTAACTGTTGCAAAAATGAAAATGTAAAATAAGCTCAATCTCATGAAAATAAGATACTTTCTAAATATAATTACAGGTATGGGACCTGTTATCCAGAATGCTCGGGACCTGGGGTTTTCCGGATAAGGGGTCTTTCTGTAATTCAGATCTCCTACCATAAGTCTGCTAAAAAAAAATATTTAAACAGTAATTAAACCCAATAGGCACACATACATGCTAGGCCACATCAGCCAATGAATGGACAGTGTTCTGCTATTTGCTTCCACACTTCTTCCTGTCACAGTTACAGTTAGTGATGTGCGGGTCAAGTTTTTCTCGACAAGCACCCAACCCTAACCTGCCCGCTCCCAGCGCGAACCCTACCTGACCTGGCTAATCCCCTCTATTTATAGACCCGTGCCCAACCCGCCTACCGCTGACATTATAAAAGTGGTGGGGAGGGCGTGTGCCTATAAATTAGAGAGCCAGAACCAGAAAGGCTCAACCCGCCCATGACCCAAAAATGTAGTGCAGAGGTCTACCCGCCCGACCCGCGGATTAACCCGTGGATATTGGGCCGGCCCGCACATCACTAAGCTGCATTATTTCTGGTCATGTGATCACTAAGTGGTGGATCAAGCCAAAGGATGTAAAAGGGCAATATTTACTGCTATATATATATATTTGCAACTTTGACAAAGGCTGGTGTAACAGCCGAAACGTTAGTTCACTCCTCTGGCAATAAATAATTCTTTATTTGCACATAAGACCTGTGAGTGCGGCTTCTGAATTTTTCCTTTATATATATATATATATATATATATATTTCAGTTTGGCGAGATTCTTTAATAGGTCACTTAACATAATATACATTACATAATTTACATTATCTCAAAATCATAGTGATTCTGTGAGATTTCATACAGTATAATGAGATAGCTGTTGATGATGATGTTAAGCTATTAACTTGTTATACAGTGGTGTGAAAAACTATTTGCCCCCTTCCTGATTTCTTATTCTTTTGCATGTTTGTCACACAAAATGTTTCTGATCATCAAACACATTTAACTATTAGTCAAAGATAACACAAGTAAACACAAAATGCAGTTTTTAAATGAGGGTTTTTATTATTTAGGGAGAAAAAAAATCCAAACCTACATGGCCCTCTGTGAAAAAGTAATTGCCCCCCGAACCTAATAACTGGTTGGGCCACCCTTAGCAGCAATAACTGCAATCAAGCGTTTGCGATAACTTGCAACGAGTCTTTTACAGCGCTCTGGAGGAATTTTGGCCAACTCATCTTTGCAGAATTGTTGTAATTCAGCTTTATTTGAGGGTTTTCTAGCATGAACCGCCTTTTTAAGGTCATGCCACAACATCTCAATAGGATTCAGGTCAGGACTTTGACTAGGCCACTCCAAAGTCTTCATTTTGTTTTTCTTCAGCCATTCAGAGGTGGATTTGCTGGTGTGTTTTGGGTCATTGTCCTGCTGCAGCACCCAAGATCGCTTCAGCTTGAGTTGACGAACAGATGGCCGGACATTCTCCTTCAGGATTTTTTGGTAGACAGTAGAATTCATGGTTCCATCTATCACAGCAAGCCTTCCAGGTCATGAAGCAGCAAAACAACCCCAGACCATCACACTACCGCCACCATATTTTACTGTTGGTATGATGTTCTTTTTCTGAAATGCTGTGTTACTTTTACGCCAGATGTAACAGGACACGCACCTTCCAAAAAGTTCAACTTTTGTCTCGTCGGTCCACAAGGTATTTTCTCAAAAGTCTTGGCAATCATTGAGATGTTTTTTAGCAAAATTGAGACGAGCCATAATGTTCTTTTTGCTTAAAAGTGGTTTGCGCCTTGGAAATCTTCCATGCAGGCCGTTTTTGCCCAGTCTCTTTCTTATGGTGGAGTCGTGAACACTGACCTTAATTGAGGCAAGTGAGGCCTGCAGTTCTTTAGATGTTGTCCTGGGGTCTTTTGTGGCCTCTCGGATGAGTTGTCTCTGCGCTCTTGGGGTAATTTTGGTCGGCCGGCCACTCCTGGGAAGGTTCACCACTGTTCCATGTTTTTGCCATTTGTGGATAATGGCTCTCACTGTGGTTCGCTGGAGTCCCAAAGCTTTAGAAATGGCTTTATAACCTTTACCAGACTGATAGATCTCAATTACTTTTGTTCTCATTTGTTCCTGAATTTCTTTGGATCTTGGCATGATGTCTAGCTTTTGAGGTGCTTTTGGTCTACTTCTCTGTGTCAGGTAGCTACTATTTAAGTGATTTCTTGATTGAAACAGGTGTGGCAGTAATCAGGCCTGGGGGTGACTACAGAAATTGATATTGAAATTGAAAATTGAAATTGATAAACCACAGTTAAGTTATTTTTTAACAAGGGGGCAATCACTTTTTCACACAGGGCCATGTAGATTTGGAGTTTTTTTTCTCCCTTAATAACGTAAACCTTCATTTAAAAACTGCATTTTGTGTTCAATTATGTTATCTTTGACTAATAGTTAAATGTGTTTGATGATCAGAAACATTTTGTGTGACAAACATGCAAAAGAATAAGAAATCAGGAAGGGGGCAAATAGTTTTTCACACCACTGTATGTCTTTCTTATTACTATTATAAATAGTTTTTGAAAAAACAGATGCTTAGCATAAAAAAATACACAAAGAAAATTGACACAGCTCTTAATTAAAACCGACCGATCCATGTATAAAATACCCACAATGAAAAAAGTCAGTGTGATACATATGGAAACCAGTTCTCTTCCCAGTATATGGCCGGATTGTTCTTTGTCATTTATATGCATCGATTGGCACAGAGAAATGCATGATAGCAAGAACTGGAATGTGGTGCAAAAAACTGCAAACAAAATCAATTAAGGATGAGTTCCATGGCAGCAAGCAGACATTTGGCATACATATACAGGTATGCATCCAATTTTAGTGCCGTTCTTTTGATTTGTTGAATTGCTTGCAAGAGAACTCTTGTAAAAGCATGTGATGTCCCTGCCAAAAGACAAGGCAAAACAAAGATTTAAGAGAAATACAAGGTCCATATTCATTCATAAACTTCAGCTTGTACTTGTAGGTATGTGGTAAAATTCTTGAAGTTTTAAACTAGTAGTGTAATTTTCAGATGTACCCACTGGAGGGAGCCCATTTCCATTATGCTTAAACAATGAAAGTTTAGGTTGGGAATATAAGTGTATTGTAAAGAGTACTTATATCACTTAAAAAATATGGAAAGAATGTTAGAGAGTTTTTCATAGGGGCATAATAAAAATTAAAAAAAAAAAAAGAAAATTTAGATTTAGGATTTAGAGGAGAGCTTAATAATAATGCCACTCAGATTGTAAGCTCTACGGGGCAGGGACCTCCTTCCTACTGTGTCTCATACCACATGGCACTTATATATATACATATATGTATTTATTGTATTTATTTATTATATCACTTGTCCTCCCTGTGTGTAATTTTGTATTCTGTAAGACTGTACAGCGCTGCGTACCCTTGTGGCGCTTTATAAAGTTATACATACATACATACATACATGGCCTACTACCAGCTGTGCTGTTTGTGTCTATTTAAACATGGGTGCTTTGGGTCACTGATATGGCTTCTGAGGAAGTGGCATGTTGCCATGAAACACGTCAAGCAAGGCTCTCTGTTATGTTTTTAATAATGGAAATAATAAAGAAGTGCTTTTATTGAGAGAGAACCCAGTGCTCCGCTTTATTCCTTTTTTACTGTTCCTACTACCAGCAATGCCTTTTCTGAATTAGTGGCCCAAATTGAATTCAGAAATTCATTACGTCAATTCCAGTTCTTTCCTAGGTTGTATGCCACTCTGAACCAAATAATCTACAGTTTCCCCTTTGCTGATATGCAAGGAAAGGGTATTCTGGAAACACCAGCATTATTAAGGTACTAGTTCTATATGCCTACACGGATTTATAATTTTTCCACCTTTCCTTTTTTTAACTTGTGTGGAAGATGCAAAACACAATTGAATATGAAACAGTAAGATTGAAGCCAGAAGCTCATTATAGTTATACATATATAGCCAATGTAAGGGGTTAGGAGTGAAGATAATGTTGGAATTAATACTGCCTCCTTGTGATTTTCACCTACTGTTACCCCATTCTTATCGTATGGCAACACCTGAGGCCCCCTATATCACTAAATGTTTTTGATGCTACTGCTCATTCCAATTAATTAATTTAATTTAGGAAATATGCCTAAATTGTGGTTGCAAGCTTAGCCCCTTATTCCATTGCAACAATCTGTTAGATGTCTTTTGTTTATGTATTGTTTAAAAAAAACAGAATAAAAATTATAGGGAGAAATAAAGTGTGATTCTTTTGTCAAAGAATACAAATGAAATTGCAACATAATGGTGTAAACAAAAAACCCCATAATGTAATTCTTCCTACTTTACAGTCAGCCTCAGTCATGAGACTTGATTATTTGCTTAGATGCTTAAGGGAACAAATACTTTCACACCTGACATGAAATGAATTTAAAATTTGGGGGGGTCACTAGAGCACAGGATACAATATAGCCACTCTGTGGCTCCGCTCCTGCCAGGCACAATATCACAGGGAAGCACTGCTTTTATAAGAATAAGACAGCATCTGACCAGATAATCAGCAGGTAAAGAAATCCTAAACCACATTAAGACACGTGCTACCATCTCCTCGCTATTATATCTGCAACCTACCAAATTTGCCAACCTTCCTGGAGTTTCAACAAGGCTCCCTCTACACTGCAGGCCCTGGGCCAGCACATCAGTACCTACAGAGGGACACCTTGCAACAAACAGACTCTCAGGGAGGTGATTACTCTATGACACAATTAACCTCAGACACCACACTATAAATTGACTCTCCCTGTAAACAAACAATATAATCTGTTGTACAATAAACATGTAATTCCCTGTTGGAGTTCACCACCCAGATTCCATAGCCCTGTATATCATAGTAACATGATCTGAAACAGCACCCGTATACAGGGTAACCAAACACCTGGTCCATTGACTAACTCTAAAGCCAGTGCTTTATATTTATAATATCTGAACTCCAGCCTATCATTTCTCACTAAAACATATGCTTAGCTTAACATCCAGACCATATAACTCACTTTGCAGACAACAAGGTCACTCCAATTTATACCCCTAACTAAAGTTGCCCATACACATGAAGATTCGCTTGCTTAGCAAGGTCACCAAGCGAGCAGCTCTTCACCCGATATCCCCACCTACGGGTGGGCAATATCGGGGAACATGTAGGCTAATTCGATCGTTTGGCCCTGGGGCCAAATTATAATGGCGGCAATGGGGCAGTCGGTTAGGGGACCACATCAACGAGCCGATGCGGCCCCCAATCCGACTGAATCTTTTAACCTGACCGATCGATATCTGGGCAATTTCAGGCCAGATATCGGTCGGGTATGGCCGTCGTTTCTGCCCCTACATGGGGCGATAAGCTGCCGAATCGGTCCAAGGGACCGATACCGGCAGCTACAATCGGCCCGTGTATGGGGACCTTAACTGTGGACATCAATACATTTATTTACTTATGACTCCATCTTTGAAGAGAACTCTTAATATTCTTACAATTGTCCCATACTGCTTCTTGTCAACCAATTGCTTATCCATTGCACTGATCAGCACACCATATAGCTGTGCTCCTTACAATGAACTGATTTTCAAATACATAAACAGCCAAAACCCCAGCATAGCCCACTAAATAAATATCTAAAATCAACCAGTCAGTTGGACCCCAACCTTTCTAGACTGACTCAACAGCCATCTCACCAAGAACCAGACATAGCCTCCAATATAGATCTTACAAAACAGAGCCAACAAGAGGCTGTTTCCTCATCGCAAGCGCAGAAAGAAATAGACCCTTTACATAGTATTCAAATCCTACTTCCCTATGAGTTAAAAGCCACTTCTGACAAAATAATAAAATCAATATCAAGAGAAATTAAGAGAATCTGGAAGACCTAAAAAACAGGTCTTGTAGGTCTAACACATGTATTCACAGCCTTCCTAAATCATACAAAAACCTAGAACAGAACAATAAAGAACTATTCTAATTTCTCATTCCAGATCTTCCCATTTCAAGACTGGAAATGGACAAGGTCCATCATTACTTGGGCAAACCATTTCAGATGGGCCTCACAAAACTATACTTCTTTTAAACCAAAGAATCAATACTGCAAGCATCTAAAAAATAGGCCAACTATCATTCCAGTAGTTGGAATGTATTGTGCCAACCACAATTGTAGAGTTCCTCTTGCCATCTAAAGGCATTTCAGGTCTTTCTTATAAGAAACTATAGGGCTGATTCACTAACGAGCGCTATTTATAGCATGCGTTAAAAATTTTATTGCGTCTAATTTTTTGCGTCTTAATGCATGATTCACTAAAAGGATACGTGCGTTAATTTAGACGTGATGCTCCTTGCATTATTCAAGTTACAAAGACTATTTTCGTGCAGTATTTCATGGAACGCACACTAATCAACGCAACGTGCACAAATAGTCGATGCGTGTGAAAAAACGCACGCCATGTTAGCCATACACGGCATTACTTTAGTAAAACTACTTTTTTTAAAATGACCATTTCCCTGCAAACTGGAGGCTACATCACTCTAGGGCCAACACATACTTGAATAAATAACACTGCAAAGAGCATATTTTATTGCCAAAAGCTCATTAACTGTACTTTTCTTTAATTACCGCCTGCCTCAAGTAGATGTTATTTTTCGCACAGACAAATACGATATTTAGCGCGACTTAACGCACACAAAAATACTTTAGCGAATTGCGTGGTTTTTTTACGTCAGTTTCAATGCAAAAAAGCATGCGATGTGTTATCGCACTTTAGTGAATCAACCCTTATGCTCCTTACTTACCGCTCTTTCAATAAATATTTAACTCGATTAGGAAGTTTGCAATGAGGAATCCCTTATGGCCCGGGTAACCTTTTTACCAAAACCTCACAAAGATCATCTGCAGTGCTTGAATTATAGACCAATATCCATCATGTATACTGCTATTAAACTTTTGTCAAAAATTATAGCGGAAAGGCTTAACGAATTCCTGGTAGTGGTATTGTCCCCTATCCTTTTTGTTTTAGTCATCTATTAGCTGAACTGATATGATGCAATAATATTTTGGGCATTTAATTAAGCCATCAAATCCATAAACAATGTCTATACATTGATTATATTCTCAAGACTATAACCAAACCTTTGAGTTATTTATAAAACCTAATCCATCTTGTTAATCTATTTGGAAAAATGTCAGTGTTAAGTACTATTAACCATTCTAAATCAGAAGCTTTAAATGTTATACTGCCTCCACACACCATTACATTGTTGAACTTTGACTTTAGTTGGGTAAACTCAACAATTCACTAATTAATATTCCTAACCTTATCTTCACTTCATATAAACGCAACTACCGGCAATTATGGAAAATGGCAAGAGGAACTCTACAATTGTGGTTGGCACAATACATGCATTTAAAATGACTCTCTTACCCAAATTGCTTTATTTTTTTAGGACTTTACCCATTTCCATTCAATATTAAGACCTAAAAACAAGGGTAAAAACAGACCTTTCTTGGGTCAGCAGAATATATGCATCAAACATGAGTTTCTTACCTACTTTGTTTAATTTTTTTTAGGATGCTACTCATTGCCATTCCAGATTAAGCTCTACAAGCCATACGGAGCATGATATTTCAATTGATATATTAAAATATATAAATATATAATAAATATATAATCAAAACTATTAAAATTAATTTAAAATGCATCCAACTAGTCTCACGCAAGCCACATAATAATGCCCTCAAATGAGATGAATGAAAATGCAAAAAAACATCAGGCCTACTAAAACATTTTTCATCTGAATGTGAAAATTGCTGTATTTTTTAATCCCAAAACTGGATAAAGCCCACTACAAGTCATTAACAAAAAAAGACCCGCACCATCTTTGGCTCAATGAGGCTTCTAGGCTATTATATAACTGTTCACTTGCTGCCATTTTAAAGGGACACTATCACTTTTATTGCTTTTACTGATTATTTTTCTTTAAACTGAATTAAATTTTTTCTATTTCAATCAATCTATCTATTTATCTATCTATCTATAACCCAAAACATAATGTAGGGACCCATAGGGTTAAGCTCCCCTGTGGCTTTAAACCCTACTTCTTCCTGATTGCACTGTTACTGGGCAAAGTCCCTTGTATCTAGTTTACAGTTTTTTCACTATGCCTTATTGGTTAGCTGGTTGACCACACCCCTTGTAGTCTCATATAGTGTCTAGCAAGGAGAGGTGGCTTCCTCTTTGGCTGCCTCTGATTCTCAAGGAACTGCTCCACTGAGCCTGGGATCAGTTATAGGCCAAAGTGAAGCCAAGTAATTTGCCCCAGATTTAACATCCACTCTGGTGAAGTTGGAGAAAGGGCTCCATGAATGAGGACTATCTAGAATAGCAGAATACTGTAATAGCACTCTCTAGAAGAAAGAGGTAGATAGATCTAGGTATTAAAAGCAATACAGGCAATGTTGGCTCAGCTTAGGGCCACGGTTTTAGATGCAGGATACAGGTCAGTGTAAATCCCTGTTTTATAGTCGGCTGTAGGACCCAAGCTAGAGGTTATCAACCTGAGGATTGGAGTAACTATCCAGACTGTCCTTCCAAGTGGTGCCAGCTGACAGGTTCTTTACCCTGCCCAGTCTCTCCAAAGGAGGTGGGATAAACTGGTGGCATCCTCTCTTACTATCCTCAAAGTTGTCTGCTATTTCTTCTTCTGTGCCTTGTTTTGGACAATAAATAGTTACAGTTTGATTGCAAGAGCTCCTGGTGTCCATCTTACTTTAATCTGAGCTATTACACTACAGTGGCAGTGGAAGTTGTAGTTCAACACCATCCAGCATTTCCTTCCATAGCAGCAAAGGCCCATTCCAGAGAAAAAGAGTTGCATGTACCACATGCTCTATCTATAGCTGGTGTTTAATGGTTTTATAGTCAAATAGGGGTTACAATAACTTTTCAATTTCAATGAACAATCCCTGGAGAATAAAGTTATGGTTAAAATCATATTGTCCCCTTGCAATATACAAATCACATATGTATATCATATATATGGGTGCTTGAATCTGTTTTTTCATATACCATTGTGTCTATATTATGTAATATGATTTATTTTTATATACCTCATGTTTTGGGCTGTAGAAATGCAGTGTAGGTTTATTATTCTACATTTAATGTGACATTTTTTTAGCTTACTTCTCCTGTAAATACAGCCCATTCATGAAGTCATTTTCATCTCCAAATTAAAAAGAGAAAAAGCATAATTCTTTGGGTGCAAGAAATGCCCACAGCGATCAGTTGAACAGGAAATGCAAAGCCCTGTTTGGTGCTGCAGGGAGAAAAGATCTTGCCATTAAAAAAGACAGGTTAATAATCTGCCCCCAATACACTTTCATACAGTTAGAAGACAGACACATCACATTAAACAAGAATGAGATTATTCTCTATGGATTCTGGATACTCACTTTAACATCTCATATCGAGTCATTTCAGCCTTTCATGGCTCATCAAAATCGCCATGGGAAATAAAGAAGACTTATCCCTGAGCATCTGGAAACATATATCTTAACATATATTGAAACTGCAGCTGCATTACTAAAGCTAGAATTCAAATCTCTTAATCCCAGCTCTGCAATAGTTTGCATCTGAACCCATTACATTCTGTTTTATTACCTCTGTTACTTCTCTTTGGCAATGCTCCTGTGTTTGGGCTTTCAGTTGATTTGTCGACATGAATTAGATGAGAGGGGTTGTGTAGGGTAATACCAGTATTTGGTAGGTCTATTCAGATGGGCTGGTTAAATATTTGACTTGAAATATAGGATAGATTGACATTTTTATGTCAAACTCTTATATTGGAAGCTCTTTTGGGCATGACCCTCTTTTATTGGTTGTTAGCTGCTTTGTATGTTCATCTGTATGTTCAATACACAGTGGAAAGTACAAAAAAAGGCTGTAATCTGCCCTCTTAGAGCAGAGAGACCTGCAGCTTCTGCTACAAATACAGCAATAAATTGGTGAGAGGGAGGCAGAGAAAGCATGTAGGCATTTCCCTTCTTGACCCTGCAACTTAGGGAGCAGCCTGTAATAGGGCCTTGCCCTTATCGCCTGTATAGCTTACCTCAGGACATGTTTGATAAGTGAACACTAAGGGGTGTCCATTAATGCTCTAGTACTTACATCCTGGGGTTATGTAAATTAGCCATAGTTAAGAATATTAACATTTTTATATGTGTAGATAAAGGGAATACTTTTTTTGCAAAATGTATGTATGTATATCTTTATTTATAAAGTGCTACTTATGGACGCAGCGCTGTACAGTAGAATACATTAATACAAACATTGTGCTTTGTGAGTCAAGGGTATACTTGGTTTTATTTTCAGTCTCTGGATGCACTGTTTGAGCATGCTTTAAAGAAAATTTAGTCTACATTTAGTAGTCCACACCATTTATGGCAAAGGAATAGGACAAAGGCTGAATGTAAACAAAACAGAGAAAATTATTTAATGGATTAGTAGTTTAGATTGAGGGGCATAGGAACTATGCCGATCTGCCAGGAGAGTGGCACCAATAGACCCCTTAGGACTGTTAAAGGATAAGTAAACCTTTTTTATTTTAAAAGTCTTAAAGCGACTCGAAATAGCCCCCAAAATGACCCCTGTCTTTATTGAGTCTGATGTCCTTTCTCAGATAGAAGCTGAACAATTCTGCAGAAATCATTTACTTCCTCATAAAACGTGAAGCTTCACCCCATTTAGTAAATTGAACTGTTTTTCTCTTTTAATTACTGTAGGAAGCCAGTCAAAGACACGCACTGCTTCACTGGCAGGGACTGCCCATAGCGTTGCTTACCCTCCTCCAGCGCATGCAGTTGCTGATCTTCTTAAGAGTGCCTCCTTTTGTTTTGCCACAAATTTGGCACTGCATGATTACGTTATTGCATTTGCTGTGATATTTAAATATTTAAATGGCGTCTTGTGCTATTTTTACTGTCCAATGTAACTTCTGATTTTTGCTGCCTGAACTGACCCTTTTGCCTGGGACACTCCCGCTACTCCTGTAATATGCTCTGGTTCCCTTGCTTGCCCAGAACTCTTGCCTTGGCTCAGACTGGAATTTTGGCATTTGTTTTGGGACACCATGCTGACACTATCTTAAATAGGATATCAGACTCAATGATGGAGAGAGCTTTGTCATTTTGGGGGCTGTTTAAAACCTTTTTAGGGTTTTTAAAATAAAATGTTTACTTATTCTTTAAGACAACACTTCCTGCCTGAAGCACTTTTCTCTTGAAGCTTGCTTCAGCTAATGCCTGTGTGCGAACTCTGTAGAAGAGAATAGCATATGGACCTCTTCAATGTGGAAGATATTTTTACCAAAGAAAAAAACAAAAACTAATAATTTTCAAGCATATAGCTCAGATCTTGCACTAACTAGCAATATGTCCAGCTCTGGTACCTTGTGTACAACCACATTGGAAACCTGATCACGCTGGATGGATGAGCTCAAGTGATAGATGAATTCCAAGTTCCTAAAAACTGAAAAGATTGATTGCACTACTTTGCTGTAGACATAATTCAGTTTGACTGTCCTAATTGTTAGTTGAGCTCTACCGGCTTTTGTATTAATTAGCACTTCATTTGCATTACATTACAGCCGAAGTGATGTGTTTGAGACAAGACTTTATGCTTATATTTTTCAGATCCCCTTTGTGAGTTCTGCTTGAACTGCCGGGCCCTAGAATCCTTCCCAAACAGTGGCAATGAGCATGCTGTACTGAATAAAGATGTCTAACCTCTCGGCACACTGAGAACTAAAATAATTGTATAAAGAAGCAGAGTAGTTACACCGTAATGAAATGAACATCAGTAATACATGTTGATCCAAAACATGCAGGTTTACCCTTAGGTTAAGTGGGTTAGGGTTGAAGTTTGGGTGACCATTGCAGGTTCAGGTTGGGTCAGACTGGGGAAGTCCACTCTTCCTCGCTCCTCGCTCCTCTTCCTGAAATTTCCTTGGAATCATCTAAGACATTGCCAAAAGTAGCACACAGAGTAGATAGGCGGGGGGCAGGTTGCGTGGGGGTCCTACAATGAACATCCCGCTTTACATAAAAATGACCCTTTATTTATATAGCATTCACATATTCTTAAGTGTACATTACAGAGATTATACAGCATTCACATCAAATTTCCTGTCACTTTTACATACACACTAGAGACAATTGTCATCAGGAGGCAGTTAACCTACCAGTATGTTTTTGAAATGTGGGAGGAAACTTGTAGGAGCAATGGGGTGCAACACTTCCTTAAAGGGACAGCACCCTTACCTTTACTCGGTAGGCCAACCTCGGTTAGGAAGGAAACAGCCAGACTTGTCCTCATGCCAATAACTTTTATTACAGCCAACGGTCACTGTTCCTTTCATGCAGGCAGGCACTGGAGCATTTCACAATGATACATACAATTCTTTTCTTTTTACACAACTTCCAGTCCAGTTACAGTTTCAGTACATTCACCTTTTCCCATTCCGCTATCATGGACCTAGTCTCACATATCCGCCTAGTGGTCCAGTATCCACTATAGTACCCCTCCACTCTCTTTAGTGGTCTGGTACTCTGCAGTGATACCCCTCCACTCTTCCAGCATAGGCCTTTTCCCTTCTGATTCTGGCGAGAAGCCTTCTGCACTGTTTCTAGCTGTTCCTACACTGGCACTGAATTTCCTAACTAACAGGGTACCCGTTGGAACCTGGTTCCTCTTTTTCCTAGTTGGGGAGGCCCATTCTATCTACCCTGACTGCCTCATGCATATAATGCTCGCCACTACACCCCTCTAACCTCTGCTAACTATTACTCTCTACTGCCCAGGTCCTGACTCACCTCCAGTCGATAGTTGTTTACTCGACCCCGCCCATCTGTCAAAGACCGTGAACCTGAGTGTGTCTGCTCCTTTTATACCCTCCTGCCCTCTGGTGGCCGAGGGACTACATTACACTTAACTTTTCTAAGTACCTATACTGCCAAGTGGCCAAACCTAGTAACAACACTTTACCAATTTTCAACATACATATTATCACACATTTTTTCATTTAAAACCCATGCAGATACAGAAAGACCATACAAACTATTTGAAGAAAGTGTCCAGGTCACAACTACAGTTTTTCTATTTTCAAAGACAGGAGCAGGCTATGCATCATCAGATTAGACTCTATATTGATAATGGTGAGCTATATACTAAAACTCGGCATGCATGATTAGCAGGACTCATCTACAGTGATTCTTCTTTCATTATTTTTCAGCCTTTTTCTCATGTATCTTTTTCCTGCTACCTATTTTATACTTCTAATGCATAAGTCATTTTGGCATTTTACTGCCAATAGATTTGCCACATTAGTGCCACCTAGAACACTATATTTATTCTGCAGAAACTATTACTATACCTGAGTAAACAGCTTTAGAAGCTTTCTCCATTTGCTTAAGATTGCAGCTGCCATTTTAAGTAGCTTCTTCCTGCAGTCTAGCCGTTATAGCTCAGATCACACATTCCTAAGGGAAGGGGGAGGGAGTACTTAGCATTCTAGTGGGAGGGGGGAGCAGGAGAGAGGAGAGCTGTGCAGACTCTAGCCATAGGAATTAAGGACAGACACACATCAGACACTGGAACATCATGTTTACAAAAAAAGAGACAAGAAATAAAGAAAGAGGACTCATTAGCATTACTGTAAGTGCTTATAGCTGCATTTACAGTATATAGATCTTTCTGATACTGCTTACTTAGTTTTTACCTTTCTGTCTCCTTTAAGGCACTTTTCCTAATACTGATCAATATTGCCAAGTGCAGTAATCCAAAGCAACCAATAATTGAGCATAGCTAATAGGCCGCTAATGAGTTACCGTTCTGGTGCACAATAACCCAGTTTGAAGTGTGTAAATAAGCCCCATTAGCGTATTGATCCATTCATGTAAATAAGAAAGTAAAAGCACTTTACCCAAAATAATTTTCTGGCGAAACTAATGCCTTTAAGGACAAGAAAAGACCAATTAACTGGGCTAATTTTAATCTAAATCAATTTAAATATGTTTTTTTTCCTGGGATGATGCTCCTTTTTGGAAAGTAATGCATAGGCCTATGTCACGATTACGCCACTTCAGACGCACGTGACTGTAGGTGTGGCTGTCGAGAGGGTCCCTTGCTCAGTCTCACACACCTGACACCCAGTCAGACTAGCGTCAGAGCACCCCAAAGACCAACCAATGCTCACAAACTCATACACAACTTGCTGCCACCACTCTCATACTTCTGACACTGGCGATGAGAGATGCCAAGCACACTGGTAGAGAAAAGGTTAATGTAAGGAACTGACACACACACTCTCCTTACCAGCAGTCAAAGGGTTAATCAGCACACAGCATACAGAGGGCTAAGGCACAGTTACACACTCGGAGGTAAGGTACGTTTTAGAGCATCAAGGACAAACCTATTAAATTTTATATTTAATATTATAAAAAGTATAACAGTGCAAGTTAAAACAAGATGTTACAACAAAGGACATACGATAAAACAAGTACAAACAGTTTTAAAATAAAAGGGAAAAATATAGAAGTCCTATACTATACCAAGCAAAGTCCTTCTAGTCCTGGAGGCAAGGGGAAACCACAGGATAAACTTCCAATAGAAATTGGTCCTCCAAAGAATATCAGCGTATAGTCAGAAGAGCTGACTATTTATCCCAGCTTGCAGGGGATCAGGTAACTGGACACTCCCCCCTCCCTCAGGAATGCAAGGGGTGTCACCATTAGCAGGACACAGTGTGAGTTTTATGGCCTCCTGTGTATGGACTGAGTGTTTGGACTGGTCCAATGATACCAATGTCCATAACTCCTTGTGGGAACATAATAGAAAGATGAAATTAAATTCATCAATTCTAAATGATCCCACCAATCCCATACAGACTAAACATCACTACTGTGTGACCTGCCCCTGCCCAGATATTCCTATCTGACAAACCGAGAACCCAAATCCAGCGATGTTTGGACCCATAAGAAAGGCCATCTTAAATGAAACATATACTCAGGTTTTGGTACCTCTAGTATAAATAGTATGGGTTCTGGGACAATAAATGTGTGTGAGTTTGGGTTATGGTGTGACCTCCACATCACCTATGATGGGTCCTAATGTGAACTCTAATTCACCCCCATGTGGGCTTTCACTCCCCCACATGGTATGGCTCTTATCAGCCAGGGATTAGAGTTGGGCATTCCAGGATGTGAGGCCTTTACACATGGCTGGTTCCAGACCCTAGTGGCCTGTTATATATCTCTTTCTGGCACATTTCTGGAAGATTTTGGAATACCTTGGCCTGCTTGATTAATCCTTACAGGCCTATATCATGACAGCCTAGGAAAAAATAGCCCAGTTTTTAAAGAGTACTTACGACAATTATTTAGCACACAAGGACAAAAAGCACACTGAGTGTGTGCAGTGTCACTGATGTTGCTAACAAAATTCAAGTTGGTGGAGCTCCCATGACAGGTTTAAAGGCCTGGATCATCTCAGTTATAGAGAAGTTCAACCTTTAGGCTGGAATGTTCAGGCTATAAAATACAGAATCACTAGCCTTATTAATTTTTAGGGTTTTGTTGTCATTTAAAGACTTTATGGCTCTGAATGACTAAACTAAATTTGTTCATAGCTGGTGCATAAATTTATCTCAAATTTATATATACAAAATATGGCTCAGATTCAGTTCAGTATTTGGCCCCTGGGTCTATTTTAAGTAATTTATTCTAAACCTTTTAAATTATTTCCTCTTTTTCTGCATGAATAAAACAGTACCATGTACGTGAACCTACCTAAGCTGCATAAATCCAGGTTAATGGTGAAGCAATCCTACAGTGATCTTAATAACGGGGAAAAAATCCTTTATCCAGAAACCCCAAGTCCTGAGCGTTTTACATAATAGATCATATACCTGTATATATATATCTATACTATGAAAAGTGCCATGGAAGCCCCATTTGGGCTGTAAGGCCTTACATTTGCATAACAGATAGAACTGAAAGAGTATTTTAGTAGTGGAATAATATTTTAGTACTTTACTGGAAATAAGCAATCATTAAATCTCATTAAATAATGGAACCTCAAAATCACACCCAATCTGTGGATTCAGTCACTATTTAGTGGGCTTTGCAGGGTTGTTTTAACCTTTGGGGGATTTGTGTAGTAAAAATGCCAAGGCCTATTTTGTGTCTCAGTCCAGACCAGCTTCAAAACACGGTACTTGCTGTTCCTTTTTTTCTGCATCATTTCACATTTTGAGGGAGGATGAGTATTATAACTGAATATGAACTTTATATAAAATGTCTCCTTTAAAACTGCAGCTGTTAAACACTACAGGTTCTTAAATGGAAGATCTTAAAGATGGATAAGAACTATAATGTTGTACTGATTCTGTGGTACAAAATTGATCTAATGATGTTTCTCTGGATTGTGTAGCTAAAAATTATTTTAAATTAAAGCATTCAAAACATAAATATGATACCTTGAGGTAAGAGCTATTCCCATCATTATAATAGGCCTAAAATCCCCTAATTATAGGGTAGGCCGGAGGTAGAATGACAGGTAGACTGGTAAATACTGGCCCCGTCTGGTATTTTACTAGCTAGGCTGGCAAAATACTGGCCAGGTAGCAACCCTACCCCTGACAAGTCAATAAAACACAAGATATTAATAGCATTATTTTAAAAAAAACCAAGTGGGGGGCCCCTCGGTATAGTACAATATACCAAACAGATATTTATAGTAGCAGTGTAACTCAGTATGTCAGACACTTATACATACACCAGTGAGTAGAGCACAAACCCATATAACATAAGCTCCTCCCTCCAAGGATACCAGCTGATTCATATCTTTACCCTGCAATATGAAGTTGCACAAGTTTGCATAATTCCCAACTGTAGTAGTGACCCTAATAAGCTTTGCAGATGATTGTTAGGCTCCTTGCCGTAATATTGCACCAGTTAGCAGATAGCACTCTAGTAATATTGTGATTAGCTATAGTTCAACTACTACATAATACCTGTAGCCATGTGATTCAGCTACTTCAGTACTTGATGCAGACAGGCTGGTTTTATAGTATGATGTGTAGGCCTTATGAGCAGTATCCTAGTTAGCTGTAGTGCAATTAGAACATAAATAAGTACTATGTGCAAACAAAAGAGATCATCATTTATTTATATGATGTATTATGTGTCTATGTGGTGTTGGACTGGGGCGTCCAGGGTCCACCAGGGCTACTGCCCCAGGAGCCCCTCACCTCAGTTGCCAACTTCTGCAACATGGCCAGCCTTCACCCCCACCCTGTGTGTAATGCACACTGCATATCCCTTTCTTCCTCCTTGCAGCCACGATTGGGGTTTGGGGTGGTGCACCTAAAGTGGCGCCCACTGGGTTTTTTTCCCTGTGGCTACATAATGTAGTAGTTGAACTATAGATAAGCACATTATTAAGAGACTGCTGTAAGCTTAGTACAATATTACATAATAATAGGAGGAAGCCAAACATTGGAGTCTAAGATTGTAAGCTCTTTTGGGCAGGGCTCTCTTCACCTCTTGTATCGGTTATTGATTGCTTTATATGTTACTCTGTATGTGCAATGTATGAAACCCACTTATTGTACAGCGCTGCGGAATATGTTGGCGCTTTATAAATAAATGTTAATAATAATAACAGTCATCTACAAATTTTTTAGGGTCACTACCTCGGTGGATTATTTTTTGTATATAGAATGTATTTTTGTAGACAAAATGTGCTTTGAACAAATGGCACCCCATACCAATTGGGGGACATCACATCCTGCAGCAAGCAGTGTCAGCTTATCTTCCAGCAGCAGAGCTCAGCCCAAGTAAGTGCATGTGGCCAGCCTGCCAGCACTTAGGTGCCCAAACCGCTCCCTACAATGGCTACAGTACTTACATCTGCGCTCGGAATGGCTGCTGTAGGTCATACTCTGGGCAATCATTTCTGGTTATATTGAAATCATAAAATCTGTGTGTGTCATGGCACCATCTGCAAGGTGTCAGATTATATGTAACCAGCCACACAGCTTCCCCTTCGCTCCATATTATTGTATTAGCTAGACACAGTCCCGCCTACATTGCGAATAACTAAGAGCTGTGCCACTGCCAGTGCGGTATGTAAAATTACACATCATGTAATCCACTGAAGACTGCAATTTAGTGGGAGCTATTCCTGCCCCCAGCCACATTCGGGTCCCTGAGGTTAGCCATCCCCTTTAATCTGGCCACCACACCACCTGCTGGCCACCGGCCAATGGCTACAACTCTCTAGCCTCAGGCCTAACCTTCTGCCTCCGTCCTAGCTGCGACTACTTACCCACTAACCTTCCTTAAAAGTATTTAACCTTATTCCCTCTTTTCATTCAGGGAGGGTGGGGGCTTCCAAGGTAAAATGGTGCCTTCCTTTCTAGCCCATCCCCCATTACAGGACAGCCCCCACTTCCCTGGCCAATCAGGTTATTCCTACTTTTCCCTGCTGTACACCACCAACTCTTTTTCCTGGGCTTTCCTTTCTTTGTCATGGCCCCCTCCCCTCGACCCGTTGTGCGCTCTCTATGCCAACCCCCCAACCACCTTTTACAAACTCCACACCTTTTTGTTGGGTTGAAAATGCCGCAGCCAGTTTATTAACAAACCATGAAAAACCTTGTCATCATTAACAATAACATAATTTACCATAACATGCTAACATCATCGAATAACTGTACAACTTGTTAACATAATAACACTAAGCCACTGAAGGCTGCAATTTAGTGGGAGCTATTCCTGCCCCCAGCCACATTCGGGTCCCTGAGGTTAGCCATGCCCTTTAATCTGGCCACCACACCACCCGCTGGCCACCGGCCAATGGCCACAACTCCCTAGCCTCAGGCCTAACCTTCTGCCACGGGCATTCTGGCATAATAACCTTATGCCTGACACGCCCACCCACCCTGACGCTGCAAGGCCCTTTCAATCCCATCTGCTAGGTCCAGGTTGAATATGTCCAAACCTACCTCCGACAGGTGTATCCCATCCCGCTGGTAGTACCCCAGTAACCTGCTTTCCAGCTCCTTATGCCTGGTAACCACTCCCCCAAAGTGCCGGACATATGCGCCCATCAGCTTATTCACCTTCCTTTTGCTCCTCTCCATTGCCTCCGGGTTCCTCACCCCTATCCACCTCAGCCTGCTCACCATTTCTACTATAGTAACGCCCGAAAACTGAGATTGTAAACTGTCAATGTCATTTTTCATCTTCCTCACTAGTTCCTTCTGTGCCATGGCTCCCATGTCATTCCCTGCTGCATGTAGCAGGAGTATATCCGGAGGAGGTTCAATTGCAGCTGTCTCCTTCACTTTGTCAACTAAACATGGCCACCGTAAACCTCGAAAACCACACCATATTACCTTTACTTGACCCCCTGGAAAACCCAGCTGCTCACCAGATCGCCTAGCTGCAGTTCTCAGGCTAGCCCAGTGGATGTAAGAATGTCCCACCAGCCAGGCTACCTTTCCTTGACCTTCAAAGAAATTGAAGACTATCACCTGAAATTATGTAATAGATCTCTCCCCCCCCCCCCTGTGTCCCCTATGCATATAAGTTGTTCACAATAGAGATGGTCGGATGTAGGTCTGGAACCGCCTAGATTCCCATCATCCTATCTTGCATATGGTCCTCTCCACTAGCCCGCTCTCGCCGCCTCCGTCGCCGCCATCTTCCCCAGTTCCACCTCCTTTCCAATCTTGATTCTTGCTATGTCAGGGTTCTTATCCACTGATTTTAAGTTCTTGTGTATCTCCCTCCCTTCACGTGCCTGGAAAGGGATCCTAAAACCCGATCTGAACCCCTCTGCCAGGAAGTCTGCCTCCTCCCGTTTACCTTATTGATTTAGCCATGGTTGCATCGCGCCTAACTTCACTAGGGTTCTCCCCTTTGGTAGCCTCCGTGCCTCTTGCTCCCCCTTATCCTTTCTTAAAGCACCTGCTATATGGGTGGGTCCCATTACATCCTGAGCACTTGTGCTTGTACTTGCATGATGTGCCCCACTTACAGTGTCCCTCATTTTGCCAGCAACCTCCTTCTTTAAGTGGGCGCCCAGGGGGCCCGCAAAGGAAACATAGGAGTTTAACCTCGCTGCGTCAGCCACCCCACCTGTCAGCTCCTCCTTCTCTTTCTCTCCCACCGGACCCCCCGTGTCGCTGCCCCCTTGTCCTGTTCCCCCGCCTCCCCTTTTTTGCTGCCGCCTGTTTCCGCGGTGGTCCCTGGGCTTCCCGCTACCCCTTCCTGGACCTCCGGTCCCCCATACTTTTGATATCCTCCTGTGTCCTCCCTGTGCGCTTACGCTCCTGTTCCCCCGCCTCCCCTTTTTTGCTGCCGCCTGTTTCCGCGGTGGTCCCTGGGCTTCCCGCTACCCCTTCCTGGACCTCCGGTCCCCCATACTTTTGATATCCTCCTGTGTCCTCCCTGTGCGCTTACGCTCCTGGCCTCCTGGCTCCGCCCCCCGGCCGTTCGTGACATCATCGCGCTTGCACTCCGCTCCTCCGTGTTCTGCCCTGGGCCCCCATGCCGCCTAGGCCCTCTGACTGGGACCTGCCTGTGTCCTGAGTGCGGCCCTGCTGCATCGTTTGCCAGGCTCCTCTCTGCCTCTGCGCTGTCCCGCCATTGCTCTCCTCACTGGTGCCACTTGCTGTCGCAGCTGGCGACGGACTCCTGCGTCTCCTCCTTCCATGCGGCAAGCCCGGGCTGAGGCGCTCTGGTGGCCTGGTCCTCCTCGTGGTTCTCTGGGGTTCACTCTGCCGGTTCCCTTCCCCGGGTTGGACTGTCGCCGCTCCTGCCCGGCATCCTGACAGCATGGACAGCAGTTCCTTCCGGAAGTTTTCTCCATCTTGTCCTGCCATTGCCTGTTGAATCCCGGCCAGCAGCTCCTTTGCTTTCATCTTCTCCGGCTTCCAAGGTAAAAATGGTGCCTTCCTTTCTAGCCCATCCCCCGTTACAGGACAGCCCCCACTTCCCTGGCCAATCAGGTTATTCCTACTTTTCCCTGCCGTACACCACCAACTCTTTTTCCCTGGCTTTCCTTACTTTGTCATGGCCCCCTCCCCTCGACCCGTTCCTTGCTCAGTACTGGGGCCCCTTTACTTCATCTGTATCCCTCTTTCGGAATTTGTTTCACATCTATAGAGATGCAATCTCAGCATTCAGTCACTAGATGAATCCATGCTGGCTAGCTTTATTGCATTACCAGATAGGCAAAGGGGGACAGTGGCCTATCTATCTATCTATGTATGAATCTATCTATGCATAAATCTATCTATCTATTAATCATCTATCTATCTATCTATGAACCTATGTATAAATCTATCTATTAATCATCTATCTATCTATCTATGAATCTATCTATCTATCATCTATCTATCTATCTATCTATGAATCTATCTTTCTATCGCTCTATCTATCAATCTATCTATCATCTATTTATGTATGAATCTATCTATGTATGAATCTATCTATCTATCTTTCTTTCTGTCTATCTATGTATGAATCCATCTATCTATGAATCTATCTATGTATAAATCTATCTATTAATCGTCTCTATCTATCTATCTATCAATCATCTATCTATGAATCTATCTATCTATCTATCATCTATCTATCTATGAATCTGTCTATGAATCTATCTATCTATCTATCTATGAATCTATGTATAAATCTATCTATCTATCTATGAATCAATCTATCTTTGTATAAATCTATATATTAATCATCTATCTATCTATCTATTTATGTATGGATGAATCTATCTATCTATATAAAAAATGCTGATTACTCTATTTTAAGCAAATAATTACAATTTTAATAATGATTTCCCTTTTCTCTATAATAATAAAACAGTGTCTTGTACATGATCCTATCGAATAATCAATTATTGGTGGTAAAACATAATATTATTATTATTGGTGGCAAAAAATTCTATTGTTTTTATTCAATGTTTAAAATAAACTTTAGTAGACTTAATGAATGGAGATCAAAATTATGGAAAGATCCCTTATTCGGGAAAACCCCAGGCTCCAAGGATTCTGGTACAGGCACCATATTTGTTCTGTAGTTAAGGTATGGTACTGATTTTGGTCAAATATTAATCATGAAGGTAGAAAAATAACAAACAGCTAAAGAAAATTATTGTCTCCCTTTTATTATTTGTGTAGTTTTTCTCTACACAAGCATTTAGAAAACAAAAAGTGCGGAGAATAAATTAATGAAAATCACTTTTGTATGGAAAAAGTATGTAATTATAAAATATATTAATATTCCCTGGTCTGTTATAAGTTAAAAATATATTTGCCATAAATCCATAATAATATAGTAACAACAATAAGAAACTGCTATAAAAATATGCACGTCATACAGTGTATGTGTGTGTGTATATTTTTTTTTCATCACAGAGAGTCTGGATCCATCCCCCCCACCAAAAAAAAATGCAGCTCTTGGTGCACCAAAGGCAGATAGGTTGTGTGTTGATTCCCATTCTTAACTCCCTCTCATAAGTGGAAAATGCCAGGCAGGGTGAGAGAAACTAAGCCGAGAAAAGCGATCCCCTAACATTCACATGTCTGCAAATGAATTCCCCAGCAACTTCTGCATCTTATACTCCCTCCCTTCCCTCTCCCAGAGTCCTTTGCGTTCTCAGCATGACGTCAGAACAGCTCTGACACTGCACAGAGTACCACGGCTGCTGATGCGAGTGTCTCTCTGCTTGGGCATCTGCACCTGGATCGGGATATAAAAGCCTGGCAGGATGGGGGCACCTGAACACTGGAGCTGCGACCTCAGCCTCCTCCTTTCCCTCATAGTGATAGTGTCTGCGGTGTCTGCAGCTGATCCTTTTGACTCCCAATTGGGAGACATCACATCCTGCAGCAAGCAGTGTCAGCTTATCTTCCAGCAGCAGAGCTCAGCCCAAGTAAGTGTATGTGGCCAGCCTGCCAGCACTTAGGTGCCCAAACCGCTCCCTACAATGGCTACAGTACTTACATCTGCGCTTGGGTGGCTGCTGTAGGTCATACTCTGGGGAGTCATTTCTGGTTATATTAAAATCATAAAATCTGTGTGTGTCATGGCACCATCTGCAAGGTGTCAGATTATATGTAACCAGCCACACAGCTTCCCCTTCGCTCCATATTATTGTTTTAGCCGTACATCGTATGATTAGACATCAGAGATACAGACCCTCCTACCTTGTGAGTAACTAAGAGCTGTGCCACTGCCAGTGCGGTATGTAAAGTTACACATCATGTCGTGTATGTCAGGGGAGCCATTGTCCCATAGTCTTTAGCTAGCTAATGGCTCCATCTCTTCCATTCCACATTACTTCATCTGTATGCCTCTTTCTGCCTCCCTCCTTTATTCTTGTGGCACGTTTCAGAATTTGTTTCACATCTATAGAGATGCAATCTCAGCATTCAGTCACTAGATGCATCCATGCTGGCTAGCTTTATTGCATTACCACATAGGCAAAGGGGGACAGTGGCCTATCTATCTATATATCTATGAATCTGTCTATCTATGAATCTATCTATCTGTCTTTCTATCTATGAATCTATCTATGAATCAATCTATCATCTATCTATGTATGAATCTATATATCATCTATCTATCTATCTATCTATCTATCTATCATCTATCTATGAATCTATCTATCTATGAATCTATCTATCTATGTATGAATATATCTATCTATCTATCTATCTATGAATCTATCTATCTGTCTATCTATCTATGAATCAATCTATCTATCTATCATCTATCTATGTATGAATCTATCTATCATCTATCTATGTATGAATCTATCTATCATCTATCTATCTATCATCTATCTATGTATGAATCTATCTATCTATCTATCTATCTATCTATCTATCTATGAATCTATCTATCTGTCTATCTATCTATGAATCAATCTATCTATCTATCATCTATCTATGTATGAATCTATCTATCATCTATCTATGTATGAATCTATCTATCATCTATCTATCTATCATCTATCTATGTATGAATCTATCTATCATCTATCTATCTATCTATCATCTATCTATGAATCTATCTATCTATGAATCTATCTATCTATGTATGAATATATCTATCTATCTATCTATCTATCTATGAATCTATCTATCTATGAATCTATCTATCTATCTAAAATAACAAACGGCTAAAGAAAAAATGAGTAAATAAATTTGACATTATTGTCTCCCTTTTATTATTTGTGTAGTTTGCCTGCACACAAGCATTTAGAAAACAAAAAGTGTGGTGAATAAATGAATGAAAAATCACTTTTCCTTAGAAAATGTATACATTTATAAAATATATTAATATTCCCTGGTCTGTTGTGAGTGCTATAAAAATATACACAAGTCAAATAGTGTATGTGTGTGTGTGTATATATATATATATATATTTTTTTTTTTTTTTTTCATCCCAGAGAGTCTGGATCCATCCCATTATTATATATCCAATTGTTTATCTGGCACCTTGTGCATTAACTTAATGGCACCTGGCACATAAACTTAATTGAATTGAGATGAGTGCTGGCACCCTGGGACTTTATATATATATATATATATATATTTAAGGGCTACCAGTATTTTATTTTATTCATATTTTTACAGCAGGGGGTACATGTGATACAAATTACATCGCTAAGCTCTATTTATAAGGATGTAATTTGAAGGATATTTGTGGCTGTTGTATATTATATAAAATTCTAGATACCATATTTTAGGTGGCTTAGGTAGAAGATTCAGTGCTTGGTTGTTTGTGTGTATTTGCCAGTTTTTATTCTGGTAACAACTGAATGGGTTGCTTATGTTTTGTTAATAGGAGCTGCTAAATGACATAACTACTTTAGGGTCACTTGATCCTAAACATGGAGAAATATTTCACATTCTTTCTCAGAATTTTTTTACTGTACAGGTATGGGACCCAATATCCAGAATGCTCGAGACCTGGGGTTTTCCAGATAAGGGGTCTTTCCGTAATTTGGATCTCCTACCTTAAGTCTGCTAAAAAAATTATTTAAACATTAATAAAAACCCAATAGGATTGTTTTGGCTCCAATAAGGATTAATTATATCTTAGTTGAGATCAAGTACAAGGTACTGTTTTATTATCACAGAGAAAAAGGAAACCATTTTTAAAAATGTGAATTATTTGATTAAAATGGAGTCTATGGGGGATGGCTTCTCCTTAATTGAGAAATTTCTGGAAAATGGATTTCCAGATAAGGGGTCCGATACCTGTACTGGATTGTCTGTTTTGCTATTCCCCAAGTGCCGGCTTCCTATTTAGTCCTTATTTCCTTGTCTTGAGGAAGCACTGTCCAAACTAGTGGAAAGCATTTACTAGTTGGAGAAAATTCTGCAGGTGCTGGAGACATATGGACAGTTAAAAGTTCTGAATATTTCTGGAAGCCATTGTTGCCACCTATTAGCTTCTGAACTGCAAGCCGCTGTCTACTACCACTCCTCCTGCATGTCTGATAATGGATCCCTGGATTCTACTTCCTTTACTCCACAGTGGTGAACCTCAAGCTAGCAGGATACTTCATCTTATAATGCCTTATCCAGTTTGTACTTTAGCCCTCTCATTTTGCTTCTGACCATGCAAAAGTGAGTTTCAACTTTGCCAAACTTCTGGGATTCTCAGCAGCATTACATTTCCTAGCTACAGATCACAAACCTTTATCAACCAAAATAATTTCTGAGACCACTGGGGAAATGTCCATAACAGTGGTAGTTTTGCATAAAGAAACACTATTATTCCTGTTAATTCTCTGCAATTGACACCAAAAGTTTTGGGATTACCCTGTTTCCATCACTAAAACCCGGATATAGTCTGGTATCTTGGTCAGATTTTACTTTGGCTCCAACATTGTCTGATTGCTCCATTGACTTTTTGCCTCAGAGTAACTGTTACTGATTTCCAAACCTTGCCTAGACCCCATGCCCTATGCGCTCCGCCGCCTGCTCCTGTGCCACCATTCCACCAGTTTCAGTGCCAGCATTTCAGCCTGTTCCAGTGATGGCATTCCTGTCTTTTCCAGTGCCAGTCCCCCAACATGTTTCAGTGATGACTTCTCTCAGTGTCTTCTGGACTAAGCAGCCTGACAGCAATATGCTGCTTATGAAAAACCAGGCATCAAGGTTTCTAAAACTTCCCTGGTTGGATTAATGCAGAACACCCTAATACAGTTTTAGGATGGTTAACTCCAATGTCCACTCTTAATACTTGTTATATCTGTTTATGTAAATATTGACTGGGCATGCCTTTATCTGCATATTATATGATAAAACTTGAGATTACAGTGAGATGTAATTTATTGCATTACTATTCATGGAGGAATTAAAAGAAGGCTTATTGAAAAGGCAAAGTATTGATGGCCAACAGCAAATATTCTAAATTAGAGGAGTATTAAATCATGCTCTAGAAGTAAAAGAATGAACATAATGCTACCACTTAATAGAGCTTCTCCAGCAGAATCCTGCATTGAAATCTGTTTTTCAAAAACGCAAACAGATTTTTTTTTATATTTCATTTTGAATTTTCACATGGGGCTAGACATATTCTTCATTTCTCAGGGTGCCACAGCCATGTGACCTGTGCACTGATAAACTTCAGTCAAATTTTACTGCTAAACTGCAAGTTGGAGTGATATCACCCCCCTCCCAGCAGCCGAACAGCAGAAAAATGTGAAGGCAGCAAGATAGCAGCTCCCAGTAGATATCAGAATAACACTCAATAGTAAAAAAATCAGAGTCTGGCTTTGGACTCCTCCAGTTACATGTGAATAGGAGAAACAATAGGTTATTTGAAAGCAGTTCTAATGCATAGCACAGTGTTATTTAGAAATAGAAAGTAAACCATAAAAATCATGACTAAATCCCTGTAAACTAAAAGCTGTCTCTTGGCAGTGTCTCCATGTGTATAAAACTGAAAAACACCATGTTGTATTTCTTATCTGTCTTTTTGCACAAATTGTTATTACTCCTTATTACTGTGGTTAAAAGAGGAATCAATAATATAGTAATTATAAATTGGCACTGTAATTAATTATTTGAGTAACTACATATTAGCATAGTACATTTGAGTCCAAACAAATTCTTCCTTTAGTAAGGGTGTGTTACAGTGACAGTGTCAGTAGCTGACTTAGCTGACTGGTCTACAAATATTGTTTAAGTACATGCTTTGGGGGTTCTACTCTCTGAAGGACATTTTTGTCTACTAGGTAAGCTTGCCAACCCAGTCACACTGTGTTCTTGATGGGTATAAAGGGAATATATCACAAGGAAACAAGTGTTTCTCAATCCACAAATACATTGAATTAGTTAGCTATCTATTTATTGGATAGAAGAAAGTTACAAAGTTACATATTACCAGCCTACTCTGGGTTGCAGAACAAGCTCAAGTGCATTGAACTATAAACCCATAGAGACCTTTTAGACCTTCAGAGGCAGAAAGAAAAAGCCTTCTATACAGTACAAATGAAGGAGGTGGTATGGTTATGACAGAAGGCAAGCTTGATGCTCTAAGCATGATGTAGTTGATGCCAGTATATAAGCAGCCCATTTTGCTTATTTATTTATTTGAGGTAATGTACACAAAAGCCATTTGTGCTGTACTGCTGCTTAGCTTGTTTATGCACTATGTGTCAGGTCTGACTTGGGATAAAACATACATTATGCCTCATTTATTATAGCTTATACTCAAGTGCTAAAGCAAAAGATGCTCAAATGTGCTCCCCTTAGTGCTCATTTATAGAGCACTAGCATTGCTACACTTTGCACCTTGCACTAAACTAAAAATCTGGCGCAAGGTGCAGAGTACAATGCTGTCAGGGCCAAGGCTTATGACCAAGCCAAGTGTCAGGGAAACGCCACTCACAGACGCGCCTGACAGCGGGACGGGGAACAAGGGGGTTACACTCAGTCACCTTTCACACAGGTTAGACTAACATCAAGCACCTCCAAACAAACCACCGCCCCAAATACACTATTCACTGCCACCATCTATCATTAACAGGCGATAGAAACCTAATTACACAAATGTATCACACACAAACTTTCTTACTGCAGTTAGGGTTAGTTCTCACTAATTTAACAGCACACTAGCAGCCACAGGGTTAAAATTACAGTCAAACCCACCCCCCTGCTAGCAGCCCACTAGTTAATTAGCATCTACACAGAATCTGCCCTCTGCCCAATACACATACACACAACCAAGCAGTTGATACACCTAGGCCTTAGCAGTCATACGAGGTACATGGGAATCGATATAGAGCCTAAGGACAGAACTTATTAAATTTTATATTTAATATTACAAGGGTAAACAGTGCATTAAACAGATGTTACAAAAGAGACATATACATGCAAAACAGTTAATAAAATAAACGGGGATAAAAACACAGAGAAAACTCTAAGTACATTACTGAGTGATCTGTTGTGTCCTCTGAGGCAAGAGTTGGAAAATCTTGAGCCCATCACCCAACATATTGGGACCTCAGAATGAGCTAAAGCATACCTGGGCATGCGTGTTTTTATCCCCCGCTGGGCCCCTCCCTCATTACCTTATTCATGAGGAGGGAGTGCCCAGGGGCTTGTCACATGACCTCCCCCTGTAGAGAGCTGCACGTTTAATGCCAGTTTCTTTTCATATGATATTGGTACTTGCCAGTACCCAATATTAATATGAAAGTATGGGATTGTTTAACCTATATGTGGGCGATCAAAATGATACCAAACATGAGGGGTGTCTCATCTCCCAGTCCCCCCGAACCCATCCCACCTAACTGGTGGGTATAGGTCGCCCCTGTTTGGTATCATTGGGGAGCCTGGGGCCTGCTCATAAATCCTATGTGATTTATGAGGATGTGAACCTTAAAGCAGCTGAGATATGGATCCATTTCTATAATCCATATTTTCTGATAGCTGCTCCCCCCTGCTGTTCTAGGTCCACAACTGACTTATTTGATCACAGATCAAAGAAACCAGCTTCCTGCTTCCACGGGCTGGCCCCGCATTATCTGATGAAGTTGTTTATGTTGTCACCTTCCACAGTCCCTGGGTGCGTCTTTAGGGGGTATTTGTGAATTACCCCCTACTGGGAAGGGTTTCCCTCAAACGTGGATTCCAACCAGACTTTTCTAAGTTGAAAATTTCAAATCTATGTGGAGCCTTACTGCTCCAACATGACACCAAGCCATATGACCTGCCATAAACAGATGGGAGTACTGGATAGACTACTAGCTCATATAAAGAGCTAGTATATATATATATATATATATATATATATACACACACACATATATATATATATATATATATATATATATATATATATGTTACGGTGCAGCGACTTACAAAAAAACAAAATTTATTTCATGATCAACCTTTCGACCCTTACATGGGTCTTTTTCAAGAACCTTGATAAAGACCCCTCCATGTGAGGATCGAAACGTTAATTGTGAAATAAATTGTGCTTTGTAAGCTCATGTAGTGCAACAGCTTTTTTGTATATAGTAATAATTTCTGTTAGCACCAGGGTATGTATCATATGAATGTGTGCATTAAGATTATATATATGTGTGTGTTGGAGGCAAGTGTTGATATTTAAGGCCTACTATCCTCAAGTGTTGTTTTATGTCTGAGGAAACATGCAGAATGCACATGTACTTTAGATGGGACAAATCATGTTAATTTTTAAAGTGTCAGTGTTCTTAGTAGCGATAAACCATGGCACTACAAATTGTGGAAAGACCCATCATCCAGAAACCTCCAGGTCCCAACCATTCTAGATAATAGATCTTATGACATCAAAAATGTGATGTAAAAATAAGGCTAGCTTTTGGAGGTCACCATCACTTGATATTTTTGGTGCCTTTCTGAATATCTATGAGTGAGTAGAAGGGGCGTAGCTAAAATTAAGCTGCAAGATTAAATGGATGCCAGGGCTTGACTGAAGGGTATGCATCTAAGGTACTTGCCTAGGGCACAAAAGAGGAGGGACATACATACCTCTGCTGCCTTCATTAACTACTGCCCTTCAAAAAAGAGGGCATAACTGGGTAGAGAGGTGGTGAGTGGGGGTGGGGAGAGAAGAGGTGCCTGGTAAGCAAGCAGGGAGTGGTGGGGTGGAGTGATGATGGCCAGGGGATAGCTTTAGGTGTTGTCCTTAGCTTCTGGACGGCTCTGATGAGCACAATGCTTGCAGGAGAATTCTTTTCTGACTGTTTTCCAACTATAAAAAAGTTAGCTTTTCTATACATGGAATTGTTAGTTTTGTTTTAAAAATCTCTTTTTTAAATACTGTACTTTAATGGGAAAAAGTAAAACTAAATAATTAAGATAATATCACGGAGAGTTGTGGTTTACATTGAGATAATTAACTACCAAAAAGAGATTTATAAATGTAGATTGTTTTGTTGGCATGACCTACACTGTCAAGTACAATGGGTTTATTCATTCTGTCTCTGTCCACAGGATGCTGTCATTGCTGCCTGTTCTAGGGGCTGCAGGCTGTTCTCCATCTGTCGCTTTGTGGATGTCACTGCTGAACTCAACACCACCAGAGCTGAATGCGAGTCAGGTATTATTCATGCTTTATGTATGTTTTATCTGCATCTTTTATGTAGGAGATGCACCAAATCCATGCTTTATGTATTCAGCTTTATACAGTAGTGACATGATATTAATGGGGTAATGTACTGTAATATAGTTTTTATGTCTTAAGTTTAGTTTAGTAGGATAAAGTCTAGTATCCCATAGCGACCGTTCAGATGTTTGTTTTCACACAGCTGACCAGTAAATGCTACTTCCTGATTAGTTGCTATGGGTCATTAGATGAGTAGAAAATGTAATGTAAGATTCTGTGTGTTTCTAATACCGTAAGTATGGTTTGAGGCAGTCATGTAGTTAAAAAAATGTCCCCCTGAAGCTATGCACAATAATGTCAAAGGTGCTTTTTGTAGACGACAAACCATTGTTTGAAAATGAGATAAAATAAAGAAATGATCTGTCTTAATTGCCTATTAAAATATAAGGGTACATTTACAAAGTGCAGTATGCAGTTATGGAGGCAAGTTGCCATGTTTTTTCACATAGTGCAGCATTTTTTACACATTTCCAATGTCATTGTGTCCATGTGCAGATTTGAGCCCCATCCTGTTGCAACTGATGTGTTCCATATTTACAAACAACACATCTGCATCTGGATTTTTTGCTTGACATGAAGTGCAGCTAAACCCACTGATAGAAATGCTTTCAGTGTGCAACTGTTGAGAAGCTAATTTTAGGGGTCATTGCAAATTATAAAGCAGGCTGGCCTGTCATATAAACTGATGTTACAGGGCTGATTATTACATTCGGATGCTAATTGCACTGGTTTTAGAGATGTTATATGAATCTGAATTACTAATCAGCCTTGTAACTTTAAATCTATATTACAAACTGTGCTCAAAGAAACAATAGATGCAGTGTTAAAATGTGAATATTAATCAATTCTATTCTCTCCCCCTCTCTTAGTTAAATTCTATATAAAGGATTTCCTCAGTAATAAATTTGGCATATACTGTAAATGCATCTTTCACCTTGACATTCATGATATCTGTTTTCATTTGTGTATCATCTGCTTTTCATGTTTTGGCACTGGTCTTTGGCTACTGAAGAATTCCAGCTGTGTTGCCATATACAGTACTTGGTGTATCTCTCCTTATTTTTCTGAGCTGCAGTTGATTTACTCTTAGGGGGAGATTTATTAATGTACGATCGGTCCGAATCTGACTTTTTCGTACTGAGCGTAATTTCTGCAACAATTTCGTACCGTTTGCGTGACTTTTTCGTACCTTTGGTATCATGACTTTCCTTGGGCATAGGGGCACATTCATTAAAGTACGAGTTTGAATCCCGAAATGGGTAAAATTCAGATTGAATATGATCATTTCTGATGATCGCAAACATCACGAAAATGCTTACGAAAAAATTGGAATAATCACGATAATATTGTTTGATCCTTCTATACATGATTTGGAAGCCTCCCATAGGACTCAATGGCACCCTGCAGCTCCGACCTGGCCCAAGGAAAGTCGCGATACTGAAGCTTGAATGAATCCGAAACTTTTGTACTCGACACGACAATATGATTTTGTCGCACAAATTTTGTCGCAAAGTACGAAAAAGTCACGCAAAGGTACGAAATTGTCGCAGAAAATACACTCAGTACAAAAAAGTCAGATTCGGACCGATCGTACATGAATAAATCTGCCCCAAAATGTGCTTTCTCTCTTGTGTTTGTAAACACACAGTTTAGCCTGAAACCTGGAAACATGGAATCTGTGGTGCTGTTGGCCTGAAACTTCTGTCAGCTCACATTTATTAAAAACAGTATAAAGGGTAATTTATTATTGAGAAAATGTCTGCATTTTGCACCTGTTGCTGAGAGGCCTACATGCCTTCCCTACCCCAGTTTTCCCCTCATGAATACAGGACTGGCAAACACAGACAATGCTGGGCGCAGGTCCTATGCCCAGAGGTGAAGACGACGGGACAGGGTGAAAGTGCAAAAACATGGTGGCTTATGTCTAGTTCCTGCCTGTCCCAACATCTCAGTACAGTGTACCGCCATTCCTTTTCTGCTGTGCATAATACTTCTGGTAAAGATTTCTTCAACATACTGGAACACTGTCTTTGGAATTTATTTTGATTCAAGAATGTGGATGAGTGGTAGTAAATCCCAATAACTATTGCTATGGATGTCGAGCGATCAGGCCTGGCATAAAGGGTATATTATTAAGTTAAAAAAAAGAATAGGCCTTCTCTAAACAGTTGCCACAAAGTAGGAACCAGAAATTGTCAAGGTTTGCTTTCATTGGATCACTAAATCCCTGAGCTAAACCATGGAAAACAGCCTCAGATCATTCTTCCTCCACCACCACCAATTACAGTTATCATGAAACATTCCTCCTTCAGGAGGAACCTTTAGAAAAGTAGCATTCATCTGGCATCCACCAAATCGATACTTGTCCATCAGACTGCTAGAGTTTGTAGTATGAGTCTTCACTTCAGAAAACACACTTCTAATGTTTCAGCTGCTAACAAATAGTTCTTGTGCTGAAGCAACAGAGACAGTTTGGAATTTGTCTGTAACATTTGTCTGCCACAGTGGAGGCGCAGTAAGCACGTACCTCTTCTGTTACCTACACCTAGGGGCACATTTACTAATCCACGAATCCTAATCACGAATGGGAAAAAATCGTATTGGAAACGAAAATTTCGGAAGATCGCAAATATCACGAAAATGCTTACGAAAAAATTGTATTAGTCACAATAATATTGTATTGGCGATCCGAAAGTCACGAAATTTTCGTACCGAACAATTGTAAACAGTGGTAAAACCTTTACGATTTTTTCGTGCAAACATCCGAAAAAGTCGTGTGCCATACGAAAAATTCGTGCGGACGCCCGAAATAATTGGCGAAAATATGCTCGGAGCATTCGTGCTTTTGTAAATGTGCCCCCTAGTCTGGGCCCTTGTCCGCCCCAGTGGCCAAGTGTCATTATCCAAACCCTAAGAGCAAGGGGAAACTAACCTCGCACAAGAATAATGGGTGCACTAGGTGTGTAATGCAATTATCTAAAGAGGAAAAGGAAAGAACACCAATTGATGGCACACCTTGCCCCCCCCCAGCGAAGTGGCCTGCCGGGTTGCCCAGGATGCTGGCCATCTATGCCCAGCAGTCTGAAATCTTGTTATTGCTAACCCTCTCTTGATAACTCTCTTGTAATTGTACTCTGTATTTTGTACCTTGTTCATATTGTGCACTGGCACTAGGTGTATAGTGTTTTGCATGCAAATTAGTGCACGACTTTGCGCCAAGCACTGGTGCCCATTTTAGATATTAAAAGAGCTTTTATTATCTTTGTTGCAGCATATCTTTTTGAATCACAAAGCATGACATGGGAACACAGTCAGCCCACTCAATTCAAAATCAGCAATGGAACTGCGAACTATGAAAGAGACAGTTTCAGTGTTACTGTTGTCAAGTTAATATCCATCCTCTCAGTTAGAATGGGAAGGTTTGGGGGATAAAAATACATTGTGCAGCAATACCCTTAACAGATAAGATTAATGTTTACAAAAACAGTAGACATAAAATGAAAAAAGACAAGAATACAAGACAGAAGATAAGAAAAGGGTTATAGAAAAGGCTGTGGTCTTACACAAATGGCATTGTATGCTTTAGAGAGCAGAAAGTTTGGTGTTTCTTCTAAGTGAATAGAGGTTTTTCAACCAGTTATTACACTACCAAATAGAAAACATTTATACATGTAATGTTTCTGTTCTTATATGCATAAAGTCTCTAATCCATTCATGCAGTGGAAGCTTTGTGTTTTATAAATGATGATTTCACTTGCAAAAACAGTGTTGTTTTAATAGATTGATGAATGATTTATATATGTTTAGTAGTGAGACACTAAATTTAAACAGCATTGCGGTATGTGACTGATACCTTCCCTTTCTGCCATGTATGGATCATTTATCAGCCATATTTTTTTGTATTTTACAGCCTGCGTTGAAGCCTATGCCAAAGCTGATGAACAATATGGATGTATCATTGGCTGCAGAAAACAGCTGCCTGAAGTTGAAAACCAAAAAGAAAAGGTATCGTTTGAGTGTATCATTGAAAAGTGCATTTTATCCACGTGACGTGTTTTACTGCAGCGTTAACTTAGCAGATCAAGCGTAATTTGGCTGCAGCTGTTATAAAGCTCTAACTCATTGAGAGGAATTCACAGAAGCAGTGATATTGAGACAAAATAAAAGGGGAGATCGGATTTTCCACCTTATTCATAAACCTCTCTCTCAGGGGCGTTTGGGCCCCTCTTGCCGCCTGAGGCGGCTCCTGGATGCCGCCCCCCCCCCCGCTCCCCAGCGCTTACCTCTCCAGCGCAGGAGCGGGTCCGGGGGCGGTCTTATCGCTAGTGCAGAGAGCGCAATTGCGCTCTCTGCACTAGAAGAGACGAATTTCCGGTTTAAAAACCAGAAATTTGGCTCTTAAAGTTACCAGGAGCGGCTTTTTGCCGCCCCTTGTAACTGGGGCGCTTCTGCCGCCTGAGGCGAGTTTCTCAACTCGCCTCATGGCAGAAGCGCCCCTGCTCTCTCTTCACTTTTGTGAATTTGTCTTTTAAACAAAAAGTTTTCAGATTTTGTCATTTAGATGACATTTTACCAGCAATTTTTAAGAATCTGTCATTAGCTCTTATTAAATCTGTCGATGTGCTATCAAACCAAGCCCCATATCTACATGAGACCTGCAATAATGATTTTACCAGACGGATTTTGCATTTTATTTGCTGTCATTTCACTTTAAGGGCATTTCCTGAAGGGTAATATTAGGGCCCACCAGCTTTTTCCCAGTGCCCTGTTGGGCCAGTCCAACCTTGAATTCACAGTACCCCAATATCCCAGTGTTGGTGCCAATGTGTATGTGCTGCTTGCTGATAACCAAAATGGCTGCTGGGAACAGAAGTGACGCAGCTAAAAGTGGGGGGGACAGAGCTGTCAAGCATCTCTGTAGTTCTGCTATAGGGCCACAGAAAAGTTGGGGAAAGTGTCAATAAAGTGATTAAAGAGGGGACACTGCTGCTAAAAGTAAGAATTTGCCTGGGAGGCTTTACTTTTCCTTTAAATAAAGATTTATACAATATATTCAATTAAAACGTTATCATTGCCTCATACATTGCTAAACCTAGCATAATAATGCAAATGTGAGGTAAAAACTTTTTATATACAATTGTATAAATTACACTTTTTTGTTTAATCAGTGTTTTACTTGTTTATATAATGTTAATGAGGCTTTTTGCACCTATTGTTCAGAAACTTGTCCCCTGACAATAGGCTGCTATTCCCCATTATTATGCTAATGAGGCCCAATGGTGTCCCTACTGGATGTGTGAAATGAAGACTGGGTGAAACAAAGCAACACAGAAGAACTTGGAATTGCTGTGACAGAGTTACACTGAGCTTTACTCCATTTTCAAAATGTCATTAAAATTTTTGTTTAAATATTGTTTTAAAGACAAATTCACAAAGGTGTCTGTAACCTGTCACCAAAAACTGAAAAGTGGCGGAATTTAGGCAGATTTCTGTTTGTACAAATATAAATAAGTGCAATTCTCAGTGTATGCTCCTCACTTCAGATACCTCATGTCCCAGGTCAAATAAAATTCAATAAATAACTCCAAAGTGCCCTCTTCTGCTTTAGACTTAGCGATGAGGTCTTATAAAGAAAAGAAGAAAAAAAAAAAATATATAGTGTAATACTGTTATTACTTCACAATGTGCACTCTCATGTGCTTTTTAACACCAGTGATGACTTTTACTTATATCACCCTTTTGTGCCCAGTTGTGATATCCCTTTCCGATTGCCAATCTACTTACAGACCCCCTTGGGTTTATATGGCATCCAATTGGTTCACTTGTAGCTCACGACTCTCTGCTTTCCCACCTCTTAATTTCAGGCAGTATTAGGAACCACTTCACATAGGTAAATTTCCAACTTTAGCAACTTTAGGTTAATTCCACGACCTTTCCGCTTCCCTTCCCCTTCTGTGCACTTACTGTGGGATAAATGCATACGCCATATGTGTAAAAACTTAAATACTTTAATATAAATAAAACTTCCCAATACACTCACAAACAGAGTATAGGATGCGCATGTCAGGAGTCACTGGTATGGATCAGGTGGCTGCTCCTTTTTCTTTCCCTGTTCCCGACCTGCAGTGTCGTTTCTGGGTTCAGCAGTCCTGCCCTGTATAGTGCTTCTCCTCTGCGTCCTCTCTCACCGCTAAGAATATGGAGAAAAAGTTTTACACCAGTTTTACTCCAAAAAAGGGCTATCCCCACTTTTGTGAATTCCCCCCTTAGTGCTAACCCTCTTTCAAGCTTGGGGTATGTTGGGAATGAGTGAAGTGCTGAAGAATGATTGCCCAGTAGCTCATGCATTTCACATTTAGAGCCAGGCCAAGTAGAATTGGCACCCAAGATGTACACTGTTGGCAAACTGCTCAAACCCCTGACCCCCTCCTCGCCCTGCTTGGTATGGACCAAATGCCTTTTCAATGGATGCATTTTCCAGTTTTTGTACACTATAGGAGTTGTCATAATTTCCGGCATGAGAGCAATTTGTCCGATTCTTTTGGCACAACTGCACTGCAGCAATTGCTGAGGAAACCCTGGAGCTACCATCTGGTTCATGGTGGCAGTAGCTTCAGGGTTCCCACAGCGCCCAGCACTGAGTAAAACTCTATGTACTTGCAAGGAGAGCATGTTGACGCAAATACCTTGAATGAATAGGATTTTATGTGCAACAGACTACAATAAGGCACAACTGTGGTGCAGTAAGTAAATAACTCTGTAAAATGTGGTTGCAGTGTTCTTTTCATATTGCTTTTTGTTAAATTAGAATAGTAAAGAATAGTAAAGTCCCATTAGTTTGTACAGCCATCACAAATCACTTTGGGTTGTGCATGAGAGCTCTTGCAACAGTTGTCTCATGGTGTAACATTAACGCTGCATTGCTTAACCTTCCATTAACAAAGTATAGTATTGTATGTGGAAATAAAACTGATTCTTAATAATGTAAATATGATTTTCACAAATGGTTGAAGAGTTCAAAGTATACTTTTCTTTTTAATTAATGGTTTCAAAACAGTGTACCAGTTAAACTACGCTTTATTCTGATGAAAGGACTGAATTAGAATGTGCATCCAACTCCTTTTGTTTTATACTGCTTAGTATGCTGTAAATTTGTATTCACAGCAGAGCACTCACTGGCCATGGGACAAAAAAACCACACCATTAACAACTGTCAATAGCAAGCTAAAGGTTTCTGTTGGCAAATCACAATGGGGAACTGCTGGAGTGTGTAAATCCTCCATCCATCAGCATGAGAGACAAATCAGATTGCAGACTTTGACATTTACTCTGAACAATGACTCGGCATCACAAGGCTTTTTGGTGTGCACATTGCCATGCAGAGCTGGCCACCTAGAACACTTATGTACACTCTAGTTATAGCAAAGGACTAAGCAATATCTTTAGATTGAACAGATTGCACTGTCATTATTCTAAAAACATATATTTTAGCTCATTGCCTGTTGGCAAGAACTATAGTTTCTAGCCATATCTTGCTTTTAATTTTTATCTACCTAGATGCATATAATGCAGTATAGTCTTCCTTCATAAGGAAGGGGAAGAACCGGCCTTTTTCAAATCATAAATAAAATATTTGTCACAGGAATGCTCCAAAAGCAGAGAATAAAAGAGAGAAAGAAACAATAAATAAATAAAAGTGCAGAAAATAAATAATAATGCAGTATTTCACAGTTCTGTATATCACCAACAGTATATGTGCAAGAAACCTTTTATCAGCTAAAAGTGGCCTTAATGGTGATAAAATGCTACATCTATTTAGAACCACAACATCAAATAAAAGTGAAGCGTAGTATGTAAAAGTGACCACACACACAGTTAATTAGGGTAGGATAGGGACTCACATATAACTTCCGTGGTGCTTGTGGTAAATTTTGTAGACTTATCATAAAGATAAAGTGCATCAAGGTTGAAGGCATTAGAATTGTTCACTCTGACCCATTATCTTAGCCCTTGTATAGCTTTAAAAAGTGGCATGTGCAAGGAACATTTAAAACACTTTAAAGGAGAACTTCATTTTAAATCACTGGGGGTGTGTCAAAATGCTAGGTACCCCCTGTTATTAAAGTCACTGATATCCTGGGCCATTGCTTCTGTTCTCTAAAATCTGCTCTGGCCCAGGGTTCTGCAGAAGAATCTTGGCAACATCTTTGGATTCTTCCATCTTCTTTTTGTTACGGTCCAGGCAAGCACATGTGTACAAGAGAAAAAGCCAAACTTATAAACAAAAAGCTGGCTTTTTCACCCTAGTACGCATGCGCATGCCCTGGCAAAAAGAAGAAAGAAGAAGGAAGATCACTCCAAAGAACTTCTGCAGAAATACCCAGGGCCAGGGCAGTATTCTGCTAACAAAAGCAAAGGCCTTGGGTATCAGGTAAGTGATTACAATCACAGGGGGAGTGCCAAAATTAGGCATGTTTCCTTCACCTTTAATACTTAAAAAAGATTACACTCACAAACATCTAGTATAAATAAATCTAAAGAACTGGACTTGTTAAGTAATCATTGAAGACGTTTCACTACTCATCCGAGCAGCTTCTTCAGTTCAACTGACTGGTTGAATGATTACTTAACAAGTCCAGTTGCTTTAGATTTATTTATACTACAAACCGGATTCCAAAAAAGTTGGGACACTAAACAAATTGTGAATAAAAACTGAATGCAATGATGTGGAGGTGCCAACTTCTAATATTTTATTCAGAATAGAACATAAATCACGGAACAAAAGTTTAAACTGAGAAAATGTACCATTTTAAGGGAAAAATATGTTGATTCAGAATTTCATGGTGTCAACAAATCCCAAAAAAGTTGGGACAAGTAGCAATAAGAGGCTGGAAAAAGTAAATTTGAGCATAACGAAGAGCTGGAAGACCAAATAACACTAATTAGGTCAATTGGCAACATGATTGGGTATAAAAAGAGCTTCTCAGAGTTGCAGTGTCTCTCAGAAGCCAAGATGGGTAGAGGATCACCAATTCCCACAATGTTGCGCAGAAAGATAGTGGAGCAATATCAGAAAGGTGTTACCCAGCGAAAAATTGCAAAGATTTTGCATCTATCATCATCAACTGTGCATAACATCATCCGAAGATTCAGAGAATCTGGAACAATCTCTGTGCGTAAGGGTCAAGGCCGTAAAACCATACTGGATGCCCATGATCTCCGGGCCCTTAAACGACACTGCACCACAAACAGGAATGCTACTGTAAAGGAAATCACAGAATGGGCTCAGGAATACTTCCAGAAACCATGGTCAGTGAACACAATCCACCGTGCCATCCGCCGTTGCCAGCTGAAACTCTACAGTGCAAAGAAGAAGCCATTTGTAAGCAAGATCCACAAGCTCAGGCGTTTTCACTGGGCCAGGGATCATTTAAAATGGAGTGTGGCAAAATGGAAGACTGTTCTGTGGTCAGACGAGTCACGATTCGAAGTTCTTTTTGGAAATCTGGGACGCCATGTCATCCAGACCAAAGAGGACAAGGACAACCCAAGTTGTTATCAACACTCAGTTAAGAAGCCTCTGCATCTCTGATGGTATGGGGTTGCATGAGTGCATGTGGCATGGGCAGCTTGCATGTCTGGAAAGGCAGCATCAATGCAGAAAAATATATTCAGGTTCTAGAACAACATATTCTCCCATCCAGACGTCATCTCTTTCAGGGAAGACCCTGCATTTTTCAACAAGATAATGCCAGACCACATTTTGCATCAATCACAACATCATGGCTGCGTAGGAGAAGGATCCGGCTACTGAAATGGCCAGTCTGCAGTCCAGATCTTTCACCTATAGAGAACATTTGGCGCATCATAAAGAGGAAGGTGCGACAAAGAAGGCCCAAGACGATTGAACTGTTAGAGGCCTGTATTAGACAAGAATGGGAGAGCATTCCTATTCCTAAACTTGAGAAACTAGTCTCCTCGGTCCCCAGACGTCTGTTGAGTGTTGTAAGAAGAAGGGGAGATGCCACACAGTGGAGAAAATGGCCTTGTCCCAACTTTTTTGGGATTTGTTGACACCATGAAATTCTGAATCAACATATTTTTCCCTTAAAATGGTACATTTTCTCAGTTTAAACTTTTGTTCCGTGATTTATGTTCTATTCTGAATAAAATATTAGAAGTTGGCACCTCCACATGATTGCGTTCAGTTTTTATTCACAATTTGTTTAGTGTCCCAACTTTTTTGGAATCCGGTTTGTAGATATACCATGACCTGGATGAATGAAAATCTTCATTTATTTCTTTTCCATTCAGTAATAATTACACCACTTTTTTGTCTGTGACAGATGCTGGATCTCCGGCTTCCTTCATATTTTTCTGTGTTTGACCTCATATCTGGCTTCTGCAGTGACATTGTCAGCTCAGCTCAGAGTTTTATCTCTTCTACTTGGACCTTCTACCTACAGGCAGATGATGGAAAGGTGGTTGTTTTCCAGGTAAGAAATTTTGATATTGAGTTGTCCATTGGATTTAATTAAAGGAATCTCACAATGATGCAACAAGATGCACAAGAAATTTCTATATCTCCTACAATCACTTCTTTAGATACAAATCTAAGGTGCATTGATATTGGCACTGATCCAATGAAAGACAAATATGAGTATCATAATACCATAGTTTGTGTGAAAAAAAACACATTCATTAAGTTCTGGTGTTCCAAACACTCTTAAAATTAATCTAGAGCTGAAATCCCCAACCTTTTATACTTGTAAACCATACTCAGATGTAAAAAGTGTTGGGGAGCCACACAAGCATGAAATAGGGGGGATGACAAATAAGGACTGTACTTGGCTGTTTGGTAGTTCCATGTGGACTGCTAGTCTGCAGGAGGCTCTGCTTGAGGTAAAACTGTGTCTCTGTGCTTCCAAAACTTATTCCCAAGCCAGAGATTTAAAAATAGGCACCTACTCTGAGGCCACTGGGAGCAACATTAAAGGGGGTGGAAAACAACATGTTGCTGATGAGCCACTGGCCAAGGATCACTGATCTAGAGGAAGAAAAAGAAACCCCCCTACTGCCAAGTCTGCCTTTCAAGAAGGGAAATCTTTCATGATGCCAAAATGGAAGGCACCCTGACCATTAATTTCTACCTTACTTGGTAGAGAATTCCAATACTTGTCTGCCCTTAAAGAAGAACTAAAGTCTAAAATAGAATGTCATTAGAAATGCTGTATTTTGAGCTCTGGGTTGCTGCCAGGAGGCTAAGCTTAGGGAACGTAGTAAATTATCAAAACAAACAACACAAATCACGTAACATCTGCCATAGAAGCTGATACAGCAAGGCTGATTAATAATTAGAATCACAATATGAAAACTGCACTAATTCCTGTGTTGCCATGTAATGTAATGTGGGCTTTAAAGTTTTTTGGATTGTTTAATAAAACTTTTCCAAGCTCTCCAGAGCCAGTGGCTGCATAAATATGCAATATAATCCTCCAATGAGAATCCCAGCGGATGTGTGTAAATCTGGCTCCATGTTCTTTGTTCCTGCAATTGGAGTTGGAAGAATTAAACACAGTTTCCGAACACTGAACAAGTCTGTCCTTATCTCCATGTCTGATTCCTGTGTCATATAATGAAGGAAACACTGATGTAATTATCTCTGTATGTAAGATAATATCTAAATGGCTGATATATAGTGATGGGAATCTAATCAGAATTCTTATTGGTCAATTCTCTTGAGTCTAAGGGGATCCAAAAATTAATCCTGGAGGGATTCCCATAAATGATACTGGCTAAATTATCCCATTGGCATAGAGACACAGGTGTACAGGATTACAGCACATAAAAATATACGCACTTCCCTATCCAAGCTTTAGCTTCACATTTAGATGTCACTTTTTTTACAACAGAATTCCAAATGTTATCATAGCTCTATCACCTAAGAAATTAATCTAGAAGATAATTGTTGCATGTTCTAAACAGAAAAGGTCCTGCATTCTGTCATTCTACAAACAACTTACTGCATTTATATTAAGCTGAGAGTTATATACCCTGTTTCCCCGACATCCCCTGAAAATAAGACCTAGTGCATATTTTGGAGCTTAAAAAAATACAAGACAGTGTCTTATTTTCGGGGAAACACGGTAGCACAACCAAAACCATTTTGAACCAATGGTTTTTGAGCAGAACGTGGGTTTGATACACAGCCTGTTTATTATAGTGAGAGCACAAACTCTGAACTTAGTGTCAGTCACTTTGCGTATGCAAATCAGCATGTCTGGGAAGGAACTGATTCACTAAAGGTCATTAACGCTAAACGCATAGTTTTATGCGTTAAAAAGTGTTTGATAATTAAGAACCAATTCATCAAAGTAATTTCGCATGCATTACTACTCATATTGCATAAGCAAAAATCCTGATTATCGCAAAGCATTATTTCCGTCGCGTTGAGGTAATTATCAGTAAGAAGTAATACTAACACATAATTCACAATTCACATATTTGAAGCGTTAAAAACATAAAATGTGGCGATAATTACTGTGAAACTTAACACCTCCCAGGAGTAGGCGTTACTAAACAAAATTGCAGCTGGTGATTGTCTGCAGTGACAAGATGGAGTTTGCAGTCGGATTTTTTTCAAGTATGTGTTGGCCCTAGAGTGATGCATCCTCCAGTTTTCAGGGAAATGGTAATTTTCAGAACAGTAGTTTTCAGAAAGTAATGGTTACGTGCGTAATAGCGTGCGCTAATATCGCGTGCTACGAAATAACGCATAAATATATTGCATGGTTTAAAAAAACGCTTAAAAATATGTCATCGCCAGATAAATAACGACAATAACATCGCTTCTTAATTCTGACAAGTGTCCTTTTAGTGAATCGATCGTTAATTCTCAAAATATAAGAAGTGATAATATTTTTAACGCATACTATAAATATCACTCGTTTTTTTTAACTTTAGTGAATCGACCCCATAGTGTTTGTGCAGAGGTTCCCCTGTACATATCATGTTGTTCTGCCTATACACCTACTTGCACAGTTTGGCCTCTCCCCATGTATAATGCACAGAAACCCCGATGCAACTGGCAGTTTGATAGAAGTTGTTGGTTTGATGGTTTATATCCCCACAACTAAAGATAATAATGCTCTGTACATTGGACATGGGGGAGATCATTAGGCGCATATGCAAATCAATACATTACATACAGAAGAACCTTTGCAATGGGAACATGTATTCTCAGATGGGCTGTTTTATATAAGGACTGAAACTTTTGTCATAGCTTGTGTTCCCTATATAATGAGTAGTCAGTGCATGAATCTCCATTGACTTTGCTTTGGACACAGTAAGTTGTGTTTTTTTGTTATTTTTGTCCCCTATGTGGGAGTGGTATATGGTGTTTTCACTCTATGGAACATAAGTGATAGAATCAACCTATTGTTATGTTTAATTAAGAATATAATGCTTTTAAATAATTATGCTGAATTCAGTTTCTTGAAGTTCTGCCTGTGTTTCCATCAACTAAAGTCTAGCTCCAAGCTTAAAGTGCCGGAGCAGTACTTCACTTTTTTAAGGAGCAGCCAGACAGGACCGTGATTGGTTGGCGTGTATGAATGTTTAGATGTGAACAGGCAGAGACTAGAGCAAGCAGGCAGGGGAAAGAAGAACATTGTGAGTCAATCCCTAACTTCAGGTCACTGACATCAGCCAAGAGCAGACTGAGCATGTGCAGTAGTTTGGCAAGGCAAAAGATGGACACCTACTATGGGCATCTTTAGAGGCATGGATCTTTGTTTCTATAGAGCTTTGGTGAGGTTGGGCTGGTACAATAACTTAAAACATATAGCTAAACATTTCTAGATATATTCTTATAGGCTTACTTTTAGGCTTTAGTGTCCCTTTAAACTAAGGAAACTCCTCCTGAATAGTCATATCTCATATCATATGCCCTCTCAAGCTCATTTTTCTAGGGGAACGTAACTTGTTTTAAGTTAGATTATTCATTCCTTGTGCTTGATTGCCCCTCAAGGTCATTTTTTTATGTGGGCCCAAACCCATTCAAGATTCAAGTGTGTCCATAAATTTTACATTGCAGCAACTAATACAAAATTAAATACATTTTAGGTTGCAGTAGTTACTACTCCAAAATATAAAACAAAGCCTGTACAAAAATACACAAATTTATGCTGCAGCATAGTGGAGCAAAAAAAAAATCTGTTAAAATTGCAAAAAAAACCATAATGACACAAGGAAATAAAAGCAGGAGTGTATCTTTTCACATAAATATCTTTCTTTGTCTTCATTGTATCTAGAGTACAAACATTCTAAATTAATTTCCACTTTCACATATTCTTCCTGATCTTTCTATTTCTGTAGCAGCTGTTTTGTCGTGTTGCACTTTATCTGCCATTCTTACACCTCCCCCATATTCTCGTGCAGTCAGTGCACACTAATATCTCTTTCTCATGTTCTGCACCAATAACATAGAATTAACTGCAAAATGATCCATAAAAATTGAATTAACTCTTAATGTTAGGGCAGACATATTCAAGCTCATGACCAATCTATTTACTGTTCCCCCATGCAGGCCACCTTGCACTCTTTCCTCGGCTATGCTTTTACCTTCATTAGACGGCTTTCCTTAGCTATGCTTTACCTTCATTAGACACATAGGCACTGAATTCATCTTCAAAAACATCATCTTGAAGGTCATTTCTTATGCTTATATCTGAATTCCCTGCACTTATGCTTAAATAGAAAATAGCATTATAATATGTATATGCTTCATGTGTTTGCAATAGATAAAACCCTAATTTGCTACAAAAGGTCAAGCCATGCTTTATAATATACAGATTGGGGCTCTCTCATATTAAAGCCAGCAGCCATGTTGGTTCCTCTTTTACAGCTTCATTTACTGTATTTGTCTGACCAGTCTCCACCATTGACCTAATGAATAAAAGAGTATATAATCAGCTGGGTTTTCTGATAGCAATAATTTGATTTAATTTGATTTGTACACATTTCCAAACACTCTGGCCATTTGCAAGGGAAATGTGCAAGATATTATGATGCTGTGACAGACTTACTTGGTTACAAGGTCACTGAACATGTTTCCCACTTTGGTATTTGTGCAACTTGTAGAACTTTTCCTAGCCTCTTGCTATGTTTTACTCAATCTGTCTTGCACTTAAGTGCCATTGTCTCTTTCCTTTATTATCACCACCCTAAGTTGCTTGTTAATCTGATTCCCTTATTATATAAAAACACACACGCCAACTGTATAAAATATATACGTTAAATAGCTCCTTGTAACACATACCACCTACCATAAGATAAAAAGCATACAGGAAAGCAGATATAAAGGCCAAATAGGAATCAAGAAGATACATACACAGTTATCCACCAGAGTTCTATATCAGCCTGTGAAAATACAGTATTTGCACCATAAATGTGGCACCATAGACTTACAGAGACTGGCAGCAACTATCAAGCAAAGCAAGAACATTCACCTAACTTTGTTTGCAGCCTTTAACTTTTAGCTGTATGGAAAATACATTGTTTAGGCAAGCTGTGTAAATGTGTGGGGGGAATCATAAGGTAGATATAATAGGGGGAATTTATTTTACATGCAGTAAGGGAAGTTAGTTAAGGGAAAGGTATTTTCACAAAATTTGTCAACTGCGATTAGCACCAATATCCTGTGGGCAACTAGTCTCCTCGCCATTGCCCTTGGGCAGGTGGCTCCAAATGACAGCAAAACTCTGGCTCCATTATATAAATTGATACATATTGTGAGGTGACACTGTGTTTGTTTTTCAGTCTCAGCCAGAAATTGATTTTCCAACTTTAGAGCTGCAAGCTCCACGATCAGATGTCACAGAGAAAGCATGGACCTTATCCAAAATTAAGCCACATACAGGTACATGAAACATCACAATCACAAAGAAAAGTGCCATCTGTTGCTGGAATAAGATAGGAATATGAAACTGGCTTAAGAAAAATGAAGTTGTCTAACCTATTTGTGACCTTGCAGTATTTGTTGTTATTTACACCTTTTTGATTGTCAGACCTCTCCTACCTTCCTTTACAGGATGGCAACTGCATGTGAAAATTATTTTCTAAGGGCCCTTTACACACTTAAAAGCGCTCATTTATGAACACAAGTGCAATGTACCAAAACTAATGCAGATTTTTGAGTTTAGGAGCTCAAAAACTTTGTGTTTGAGAATATGGCTTGACTTTGCCCCCATTGACTTCTGTAGAAACTTGCAAGTTTTTAGATGGCGAATTTGTACATTTGAGTTTTCAAGTTTTTTGCACTTGTTAAATACCAGACATTCAGGTTTTCGAACCTTAACTCGAATTCGAGTTTTTTAAGTGCAAAAAAACTAAAACCGAGAAAAAAACACCCTCTTAATATTCCAAAGAATAAACTGACTAAAAATTACAGGAAACATTCCACCACCACTGTTTAGGTGCAGTATATACTAACTAAATGGAGCTAAAGAGTATTTAAAGTGAAGAAGCCCATGCAAGCCACTTAGCTGAGGACAGCTATTGAATTTTCCAGCCTTCTGTGTTGATATCTTAATGTGGCTCATTCAGATATTGATTAGGGGGGCAATTGATTTGGCCTCGTACACTGGCCAATACGTTTCCAAGAATGACTGGTAAAATATGCCTTTTTTCAGCCAGCATCAAAGAGTGCCAAGTTAGGTAGTTTGTACAGATTAACCAATTCTGTAACAGTCTCTCTTCTTTAGCAGTGCACCCACTGCCTATTGCCAGATCCTGTCAATCCTATATCCTGCCAAGCACTGACTTGTTACTTTTCCCAGCAGTTTTATTTCCCCCACCTTAGTAGCAATAGTTTAGAAATTAGATGGTGGCTGAATACAGCAGAGGGGGTAGAAAACACATTGCAATAAAACAGGACTTCTGCTTTAAAAATATATATATGTAGAGGATATAGATAAAAAATGTTTTGTGTTTCAGAGTTTTGATACAAACTTTATTTTATTTTTAAGGCCTACGAGACAGGACAGAGAAAGTGCAACGGAAGGAGTCCAAGATGAAACATAAATTGCCTCATATGGAGGCCCCACAATCAGAGCATGATTTCTTAGGCTGCATGTCCAAGTAAGTCAAGACTTTGTATTTTACATATTTCAAAGACCAGATTTCTTGGGAATGACAATATTGTTCAAGTTAGTCAAACTGTTGCTAAAGTTTCATGTCCATGTCACTAAGAAACAATGGAAGTTGAGGTGCCAGTTTCCTTATAGAAGCTTGTAGCTTTCCAGCAAATCTCCCCTTGCTTAGGTCCCTGCCACTCACCAACCAGGGTTATATAATTACCTTCTAATTCATGCCTCTGTTAATTACATATAATACCAAATTGCAACAATATATTTCAGTCTGCTATCATCTGAACTGAATTTAAACTGCACAAAGATGGCCACAGGATTGATGGAGCAGAGCCAGACAGGATATGAAAACAAACTAGCAAGGTGCTTTACTATTTTAGATTTTCAGGACAGCTCCATTTGGATTCCTAAAATACCCATTGCCTCTTATTTATTTTCACATACTCCCACCTTCCCCTAAGTTTATTAAAGGTATTCCTTTACACTGTACGATCTCACTAAAATAACTGGGTTAGGTATGAGATTCCTATGCCTTTCCTAAGCAAGCTTGGCAGTGACCAGAAGTTGAACATGCACTGCAGGCTTTGTCATATTGCAGCAAAAAGCAAATATCTATATGACTTGCTGGATCAACTCTTCTTGCTCTGAGGTTTTATGTAAATGCTGCATGTGCTGGAAGCACAAAATGGCCTCTCTGCTGAGTTTGTAGAAAGTGTGAAGCAATGAGGCAATGGATGCTCAAAAGCAGGGATGTCCTCACAGACTGGATCTGTTCCCCCAGGTTATTTTCATAGCTCCTGGTCTGGGTTCCATATATTCTTTGCATGATACCATCACTTTAATATAATATATAATGTACAGTACAAGAATTGAATAACACTGCTTTAAGGTAGAGGTTTAGAGACATTCTAGAATTTCTAGATCTGCAAAATATCTAGAACAGAAAGTAAGTATTCAAATCTCCTAATTGAGAAGTATCTAAGAAAGCCAATTGGCATTCTCCTTAAATTTCAATTAAACTGACCCTTAGGCTGCCACCAGCCACTGCTCCAGGCCCCACTTGGGTGGCCAGCCCCACAGTCTGGGCACTATAAAAAAGCATACAAATACAAAATAAACACTTTTCTGGCTGCTGTTACATTCTGTGTTTATCTCTATTATGAATTATTTATAATCCGCATGCAGAGTTTCTTGGGATCTCAGAAAAAATGAAAGTGCATTAAGTCTTTGGGTAACCTTGGAAACCTGTCATTTCACACAGAATTTTTAGTTAGAATATCTAATGAAACAAGACAAGTGATATGCATTGAAGAAAACATTATCTATTGAAATCTGTCCATAGGCGCTCTGGATTGCCACGCTGGATCTTGGCTGCTTGCCTCTTCCTCTCTATCATTGTGATGTTGTGGCTTAGCTGTGCAAGTCTGGTGACTGCTCCTGATCAGCACATAAAGGCACAGGTACTATTTCACTAACCAGTCCCAAACTAAATCTATACTGAAATGATGAACAGTTTCTAAGATATTGCAGGATTATATGGTGCAACAAGTGCATACAGAACTCCATTCACTTGATTTGGAAAATAGTTGGGCTTAACCTCATGTGTGCTGTGATGAACTGCAACATGGATGTAAGGTAATCTTGGAATTACAGGCAGTCTTATATGTATTCAGCATTCTCTTAGCAGGCTGCATCCATAGCCACAACTGACTGTTACTGTGAATAAAGCCATACACCATAAATGACACAATTCACACACATAAACTTTATAGAGCAGATAATGATATATACATACAAATGGAACATTTTGTTTTGGGTTGAATTTGGCTTGTCTTACCAACATTTTAACTCTACTGATGTTATGTCGTAAATTTTAAAAAATCGACTTTATCTAGCAATTCATTATACAACAGCAAAACTGACAACTCACCCTATTTTATTGGGAGTTAACCCGTTTTGGCTGCCTCCTCACTAGTCCCTCCTCACTATATGAAATTCGCCCCCAGGTTTTTTACAGGTTGTCTGCTGATTCCCTGTGCGTAGGCGCAGAAAGCATTCAGTGATGTCAGCAAGAGCAATTGCATTTCCGGTTTAATGAGGTCACTTCCAGCCAGCAATGTAACATTTTTTGCAGCAATACCCCCCCCACCATGATCTCCCTACTAGAAAAGTTGACAGCTCTGCAACAGAAACACTCTACTAACTCTTCTAATTAAGAAAAGTAAAACTATTGAGTGCATTATGCATCCATACCCATACTTTTTTAGTTTGGGGTGCTTTGTTAGAGTTTTTGGGTAATTATATATAATGAACCGATTCACTGTTTTTAATCATTTCCATTATAATTATAATGTGATTGTAATAATTAAGATGGTATCTTTGAGAGATGTGCATTGGTTTACCATTACCATCGAGTTAACCATAAAATATGGGCATTGCATTATTGTGTGCAAATAACATTTTCTGCATAACTGCAGCATACTAAAGGGGTTGTTGTACTGCTTTCTTTGGCAAGGACTTAATCTATAGAATTTAATAAAATGGTAAGCTTAATGGTTGTTATAATAACTGCAGCTAAATCAGAACTTCATCAGAATAAATGCACAGCAAAGGCAAGCCACACTATTTCCTACAGAGACACTTGCTGGACTAAAATGAATGATGTAGTTATACTTTATTAAATGACCAATGAAATGTAATGTTGTGTTGTTGTTTTCCTCTAGGCCCTGAGTATAAATGGAGACAAGGAGTACCTTGAAGATATTGAGAAACCTGCCCCCTTTCCACTCCAGCCTGTTGTTGCTGTTACTATTTGCCCTACAGAAGAAAGCGAGGAGGCAGGACCTCTCCCTGTCAAAGTCGACATGGACAAAACCATCATTTAAGACAATCTCTGATAAACCTGTAGTGCTATGGGTGTGTTTGTGTGTGCACCACAATGCATTGTATGCTCCTGTAGCATTAGAGGGGGTAATTGTCTTGTTTTACTGGTCTCTTTTGCTTCCTTTTGTTGCAAAGCATCAAGGTGGTTTGTCAGCAACCGAAAAACAAACCACAAATGATCAAATCCTTGTGGTATTTTCTTAAGAAAGTGAAAGGCTGCAGTTATTGTACTGGTTGCTTATGTTGACTTGATTTTTCGATCACTTAGGTCCAGGGAGCCAATAAGTTACAGTGCTTCAGTAACAACTCCTAGAGCCCAAGTGAAAATGTGCTAAGACTGTTTCTATAACTGTAATCTTCTCTTAAGGCAATGTTCTACTGTGTCTTCTTTATGGGTAAGAAGACAAACTACAGGAGGCACACAACTTTGTATAATGTTATCTACAAGCTAAAGCTATGAAGCATGTCCATGTTGATCCATTCAGAAGTATCACAGGCTTTACACTAATCTGTAAGTGTGTATAAGTTCCCCCTATACTGGGTGTTTTTATAAATACCTACGTACATTAGGTATTCCATTACAGTAACGTCTTTGGTGATACATGCTTAGGTATTAATTTTGTATGTAAAATATTATTCATCAAAAGCGTGTGCTTTATACTTAATGAATGGGTCTTTAAAGTCAGGGAATGTTAACAAGCTCTTATTTATACTGTGTAGTCAGAAAGGTTGCTTAATTACTCTTCTTCTTGAACTATAGCCTGAGTAGTTTCAATTATTAAAAGACTGATTTGGGAAATTGTGGGCTAATAAACAATGTGGCATGTTAACGAAAACTGCCTAACTCTCCTATATCATTGCAGGCTTATTGAAATGGACATCTAATTCTTCTAGAGATGTTCTGAAATTAAGGGCAAGGTGTTCAAAAGTGGAGTCGGCGTAAAGATATTGCTAAGTGACAACTTCTGTAGTAATCAGTGGATAGGTGTATCTAATGCTGTTCAAGTGCCAGTCTACATGATTTACAAACTTGTGTAACTATAGCATATCCCCCCCAGTATACACTAGTCTAGACACATTTACTAACATTATCATTGCTTTAACCTTTACCCCATAGCTTAAAGACAATCTCATTAAAGGGACACTCATGGGAAAATGATTGTATATAGAAAGTTGTACAGTGTTCTATATGAACAGTTGGGGGGCTGCATCGTAATATAAAAATGACTTACATACTTCTGTCTTTGGTACATATGATGGGATCCAATACAAGGAAATTTCACTAGAGCCAAATTATCATTATAACATTTTATTATTTAATCTCATAGACATCCATTTGGGATAACTGCTGCCAGAATAGTGTAGCGTATAGGGATGCACGGAATCCACTATTTTCGGATTTGGCCAAACCCCGAATCCTTTGTAAAGGAATATGTAAATTAGGGTTTAGATTTGGCCAAATCCTTAAGGGATTAAAGAAAAATGTTCAGCTTCCGTGTTTATGTGACAAAAAGTCACATGATTTTAAGGATTCCGATTCGGTTCGGCCAGGAGCGTGGATTTGCCCAAATCCAAATCCTGCTGATAAAGGCTGAATCTTGGGCAAATCCCATACTGGATTCAGTGCATACCTAGTAGCCAAAGCCCTTGGTCTTCTCTGTGCTTCTGTATAAGATCAGTTTGTTTGTGAGGAATCTGTCTTGTAGTAAAAGCGACGAGAGAGGACCTATTTGTGCTTAGTGACTTTGCTGGAGACTGATGGAAGTGGATACAATGCATGGCAATTGTGAGGGTTACATTTATCCATATTTTAAGTGATTCTAAGTGCATTCTAAAACATTTCACCCAGTCTGGATGTAGCTATTAAAAATTGCATTTTTTTTAATAAAAGACATTGGCCATGAATTGTCTACAGGCTGCTTTGATTTGGATATTTAGTCAAATCGCTGATAGGAATTTTCTAAAGAAAAACATTTAAAATACGTGCTTGTGCCTTTATTATGAAATTGAATTTTCAGTGCACAAATATTGTGTTTTTCGCTGAGTAATTCAAATGCATGCCAAACAATTTTATGGATCTTTTTCATTTTCACTTAAAGCAGAGGAAAGCCTTAGATTAATGGCAGGTTCCTCCCAGTACAATAAGGCACATACGTAGGTGTCCACCATCGCACTCATGTATAAATGCTACCAGACAGCCCTTCTCTCAGGCACTTACATGTCTCCTCATAAGCTCCAGAAATGCAAGAATGTATAGAGCGCGCCACAACCCTAGTCAGTACTTGCCTGCATATACGGGTGGTGCAAACTTTTAGACTTATTGCCATGTCAACATTATGCACTTGGTTAAAGAAAGAAGTCACAGCAATCACCACTTCTTGCTGCTGCAACAACTCTGTTTGTTGAGCCTGTTGTGTTTAATAAACAAGGGATTGCCCCAGCAAGAAGTGGTGAGTACTGTGAGTTCTCATAAGCTGCATCATCAGACTTTACACACTCCTAATAATACACTGTAATAAGCATATCAGAATACTACAAGCTAAACTACACATAGCCTTTGTCTTATGCTAATGCATATTTTCATTCTCCTATTTATGCTTTGAAAAACATTTGCTTGATATGCCATAAAAGAGGCTAAATATAAGCTGTGCCTGCCCTGTGCTGCCATAAAACAAAATCCTAGCACCTTTTACCTTGAATTTAGATTTCTGTTTTGCTTATGTCTTGTCATGATACATTTTGTGTGAAACAAATCCAACAAGAAACTTCATTCATTTCTAGAATGTAAATGATTGCGTATTTCATTTCAATAGCTCAGAGCAGTACAGACTTTAGCTATGTGGCTTGAATAAGCAATGCGCTCAACTCAATCCCAGCAACACAGATACTGATTGGCTTAACATTTGTATTGCCATATATCTTTTAGTGATTATGAACTGGCAGCCATGGATATAATTAACTTAATGCTATAGATTTTATATAAAAAATGTATTTACAAAAATGTAACTATTTGGACAAGAAAACTAAACAAGAACAACACTCCTCACAGAGCCCCCCTCTCTTCATCCAAACTGCATTGGTGCTTGCCCTGCATAATCCCTAGGCCTAGTAGAAGTGCTGTTACTGAGGAGTTGCACAGCTGTGCACAGTACCATATTTAGCCACATCAGATCTATGTTGTAGTTTCTGGCTCCTGGAGCATATGCTGCAGAAGCTGATCTGGTCCTGACTGCACTGATTTCACTGCAAATGCAAAAATACATATCATTTTAAATACTATAGATGTGATTTGCTGTATTTAAACTTTATTTAGAATATTAAAATATTTCAGTATACCTCCATGTTTAAAGTAGGCCACAAGTACATATTCCATAAATTCCAAACCAAGCCAGATTGATTCATGTAGGAGATATGCTTCTAGTGCACCAAACTGAGCCAAGTCCCCAGAATGTGGTGCATGTGTGGTATATGAGCAACATTCATGTCTTGCAGTCCACTCCATTAGCTTAGCCCACTTTGGCCATCTACACATTGGGACAATTACTGACCTGTCATCACATGTACCAATTGGTGAGATATCTTACAGCACACCACATGTGTGTTCACCATTGCTCATGCAAAAATCCATCTGTTGGTTTTCCTACCTTCTAGCTACTGTATGTGAATGTAAGCATGCTGTGTCACTCTGCATTTAACATTATGATCCACTTTGTACTTGTATATCTCAGCTGGGATAGGGTGGGCTTCTTGGCAACTGAGGTAACTGAATAAAATAAAGTGTTAGGCAATGTATGATGTAACATATATCTGCTTATATGTATGCTGACTTTGAGAGTAATAAAAATTGCTGTACAGTAGCTACAATTCACCATAGTGTATGAGATTTTTAAAATAAACTGTGATTTCTTGGCTCTTCATACCTTTTCTGTCAGTTTTTTTCTAGCAAGGGGAACATCATCTAATGGTAATCATTTCTCATCCTATATATTCATTATGTTTGTATCTGAGAGAAATTGAGCCCTCAGTGTGGAGATTTCAGTTGTGTATAATTTTTTGGGTTTTTTTTAGTAATATTTTAGGATATAAACGCAAATCCTGCTGTCCTGTTCCCTATTATGATATGGCATCATGGTATAAGAAAAATTATATTATACAGGCCTAGCTTAGGGTAGGCTGAGGACTCCACTATCCCTTGGTAGAGTATTCATATATAGGAGAAATACAATGAAACAGGCACAATATTTGAAAATAAATATACATATATATATATATATATATATATATATATATATATATATATGTAGACAGCGAGTTGGTGCACACCACTAACAATGATTATACTCACAGGATTTAAATTATTTGAAAAAAAAAAAGGTACATTTTATTACAAAATATGAAAAAGGAACATTACAGACCTCAACGATTCAGGTCTGTAATGTTCCTTTTTCATATTTTGTAATAAAATTTACTTTTTTTCAAATAATTTAAATCCTGTGAGTGCTGACACATCTTTGCTTTATATATATATATATATATATATATATATATATACATTGCAGAGGAACCCTGTTCCTAAATGTCTATGAAGATTTTCATTCATCCAGGTCATGGTATATCTAGTATAAATAAATTTAAAGCAGACAGTTGTTGTTTTTACTTGCAGCAAACAATAAGGCAGATTTTTCTACCTATACAAGGCCCACGCTTTGTTTATATAAACAGGTGTCTTACATGTTCCACTTATAGTGCTTAGGAAGAGGTTTTCTTGCAGTTGGAGTATTTTTTATGGTTTATTTTAGAATAGGAATAGATACTTAAAGCCTGTCCTAAGAAGGTATAAAGGACTCCTAAGCAACTTGCATCCCCAGGTGCTTATTTCTTGGCATGTATGTGCTTCCCTTCTTGTAGCAGCACAAATAACCACACCTATCAGCAGCAGGCAACACTCACTTCGATGGCAGCAAGTACATCATAATACAGGACACTAGTGGTTTTTGCTAGTTTTCAAAGAACTGTAGCTGCCTAATTTGGGCTCTGGAACAGTAAACTTATAAAATAGGTTAGAAATACAACAACCACGAAATACTTTGTAAGTAAAATCTTCATTCATTATCCAAAAAACACAGTAGGCCTGTCTAATGCCTGTTTAGAGCAGACATTATGTACAGGGCCATACCCATTTCTATAATTTAGAACCACAAAAACAATTACCCAACAAAAGCAAACAGTGCCAGAGTGGCTCTACTAAAGTGGAGCCGCTAACACACCTGTTATAGAAACATTGCATGGGCCTTAAAAGTCTGCCTAATGGTTTGCTTCATACGCCCGTAAAACAAAAGAACTGAGCCCCCCCCTTCCTATTAATTATTACTTAAATTAAATTTAATTGTTGCTAATGCCATTTTGGAGATTATTTAATGATACCCTATAAGGTGTTTGCTAAAGTGTCATAATTCTGGTGGCAATTTCTTGTCACACATTACAAAGAATTTTCTGTCAATACTTTTGCCTCACTAGCTTACTGAATAATATTAAAAAAAGGCAATATATCCCAAAAGTTAAACAAACACCAGTGCTTAGGGGAAAAAAGCATTTGGCAACATTTTTTTTTCTTGTTGACTCTAATGAGTGGTAGAGTTTTCTATTGATATAAAATGGAAATTTTACAAAATTGTGTTGTAAAAGAAAACTGAATTCTATTTACTTTCCAATGCATTTTAATGTGAAATGATCTGTGAAAGTTACTATAAATATGATTACAATAAAAGTCTAAGGTCTATACAACTATCAGCTTTTAATACCGATGTTGTGTAGAAAATAGAACCTCTAACCATGGGACATATGAATAGCTGGAATCCACATTGATGATATTGTAATGTAAAATATGGTTCTCTACAGTTGTAGGCTATATGCATAAAAACAAGAGTAGTGTAATTCAGTACAAAATTATTGCTCTATATTAATTGAAGTAATGTATTCGGTTGAACTCTGAAGTTATATAGATATGATATATACATATATATATAGAGAGGGAGGGAGAATTGCATACGTGAGGCCTATGAGTAAATGCCAAGTAAAACATGAAAAACATCAAGCAGAGTTGTCTATATGTTGCAGCAAATATGTCTCTCTGATTTTACAAGCTTGATCTTGAGTTCCCTACCTGCCTTGCTCAAATCATATTAAGATGCTTTTAAATTTCACCTAAGATCACAAAATATAAACAATGTTATGCCCGGGTCCACTAGGATGTGTAACATTGAACTTCTACTCTGCTCTACTTTCTACTTGGCCCCATTTGCAGATTATATGCCTATTCAGAATAGTCCAAGGTGGAATTTTCAATATTGTATTAGCATCTATTTTATGTAAGTAGTCTCTTTGCTGTAGCAGTAATTTGATATTGGTCATGTAGTTCTGTGGTATGGACCTTATATGCAAATGTAACTGCTTTCTAACCATATTTGTGCATTTACGCAGCAAAATGAATCATTTTTAGAACTGTTGAGAATCCAGGGTTCTTAAAAAACTTGTCAAAAGCACTGGAGCCATAAACTTGTAAATTCTTTTTATGTGACTAAATTGTGCACACATTTTGTCAAAATGCATAATAAAGATTTATAAAGAAATTTGATTGTTTTATTCTTTTGGTTTTCTTTTTGCTTAATGCTGCAGAGTACGTTCATGTCTTTGTTTTTTTTTGTTGTACATATAGACATGGCTGTATGCACTGATTTCTACTGATTCGCCAGCCATGTATTCACAGCGAAATTCCACATTTTGCCATTGGTAATATTCTCACAAAACTGACAGAAAAAAACATGAGGACAATGCCACAAACATGCCCATTTGCTTCAATGCATTTGGAGTGAGAAAAAACACCCAATGATTTCAGTGTATTTAAGTGAGAAATATGCCTATTGACTGAGAAAATAAAGTTGTGCATAAAAAAAAAGTTGCGCAGTAGCTGCAAAAAACCTTTTGACTTCAATGCATTTTGCTAATGTTTCAGCAGTTTAGGGAATTTTTGCTGAAACAAAACAGGACAGATTTGCTCATCACTTCTGACTTACTGTGTATTTGCATGCCATGTATCACTCACAATAAGGTAAAAAGCCAATTGCTAATTGCATTACAATAAAAGGACTATTCTGCTATAAAAGCCATGGCATTAAGGATGAGTTCAGCATTCCTATCATTTTGAGCTGCTCTCCAGGGTGCTGAATTGTTCCAAACCAAAGTTTCAAACATCTGGCTCCAAAGCTGAGTTGTTTTATAGGATATGCTATCTGTAGGTGAGTTTGCTTTTTTTCTACAATAGAACCATGTAAAGAGCAACCAGTGCAATGGCACTTTAGGCATTTAAATAGAAAATGCAAATCACTCTGAAGGCCCCTGTTTCAAGTGTAGGACAACACCATTTTTGCTTGTTGCACCCTGCCCCAAGATTTGAACCTGAAGGCACAGATCATAGAAACCAATGAGCTACACACCTTCCTATGAATACGACTGTGTCTGTCTTAAGCAGCAATCTGTGCATAAGGGGCAAGTTGTGGAAAGCAAAGTAGACAGAGCAGCAAATCCCTCATGTTCAAGTGCTTCCTGCATGGGCCAATGGGTTTAATAAATGACCCACAGCAATCCAGTGCCAAATTTAAAGAAGGGAAAATCGTGCTCACTACTAAATATTAAGCCATTAGGCGGGGTGCAATGAGGCTGTGATTACTTACTATCTATATATAAAGGGCAGATTTACTAAACCTCCACATATTCTCATTTTTTTTTATTTTCAAATTCGACTTAACTTGTTTTGTCCAATGTCAATATAAGTCGAATGGAAAAGTTGCTGCAAGAAAAGTTGGAAACAACTCAACTTTTTCGAATTGTTGCCACAAAAATTCCAATTTTATCAAATTGTTGCTGCAACACTGCAAAAAAGTCAGGATTTTCAGACAAAACCCAGTGAAATTGTCGAATTTGGATTGTTAGGCATTTAGATGCATAGTAAATATTGGGAAAAGTTGCAGCGTTTTTTCTCTGCGACTTTTTAAGAAAAAAATTGAATTGATTTTAATATAAAAAATTGATAGTTAGTAAATGAGCCCCTAAGACATTCTGGGCATTAAGCTACTAACAATGCCCTCCCCTTTAAACAAAACAGGAGGAGGGCATTTCTTAGTAGCTTAATGCACACAATACCTTAATGTCCTTTATATATTGATAGAGAATCTCTCGGCTTTGACAGAACTTCATGTTTAAAGCAAAGCTCCAGAATTCACAATATTTAAAGGAGAATGAAAGTCAAATTCTATAAAGCACACTCTTCAATAGTTCTACTATTGTTAAGTAAAAACTCTATATTTTTAGCTCGTCTAATGAAAGATTTACAGAGTTACACTTACTGCATACTTTCTCTTCGTTTCAGTGAAAGGTGCCGCCATCTTGGAAAAGGGATGCCCACTTCCTTGTACTTCACAACTAATTATCTGCCACATATTATTAGGTACTAAGATACAATATCCTACTTATGTCCCACAATTCTCATTTCCTAGGGCTGAAAAAGAAAGTGAAGAGCCACTTGCCCTCACCTATATTAAGAACTGCTTAAGATCATAAAACGTAGTAGCTGTGTATGAGCAGTATTCACTTTATTGATGGAGCCCGAGGCCCTCTTCTGGTCAGTCAAAGGAATAGACTGGTCATATATATCATGAACTTCTTTCTTTCTGTCTTTGCTTACAGTCCCTGAGCTCCATTTTTGCTCATTGTAAGTCAAAAAGTACTGCCTAGTAAACCTTGTAAATATTAGATAACAATTTGCATAGTGAACGTTTACAAGTGTCTGGCCCTACAATAATCATTATTTATGTTATTTAGTTACTGTTGCTATATTATTAGCCCCCCTGAGGAACGTTCCACCCAGAGTGAATGGTATGTGAATGGCCAGTAACAGGGTTGAAGCCTTGATGTGGCGTTACTGCTCACATATGTAAACATGTGCTAATTGCATTATCAGAACTGCACTGTATGTTTGGTCAGAACACAATTTATTCTGGTACCAATGGGGCTTTAACATTGTGACACTGTGAATTTCCTGTCCAATATGGTGGTTTGTGTTTGGAGTTTTAATATTCATTTAAGTTGAAACATGATTTTTTTCCAAACAAACAGGGTGTGTTGGGAGGTGGAATAAATTAATGATATGGCATAGAAGAGATTTCAACCAAACCTGGTTACTAAGGCTGAAAATGTTTTTAAAGGGGTTTGTAAATTAAAATGTAACATTTTATATTATAAAAGCTTATTTAATTCTAAACAACTTCACAATATAAATTAATTGCAAATGCTTTTGATTTTAACTTTATTATTTTTAACATTATTGACACTGAAAACAGTATCTGTTTGTCCCTTACTATCTCTGCACTGCTGTATACTATATACACCACTATAACAATGCTGCAGCGGTGAGTTCTCCTCCAGGTAAGACACAATTCCCACAGTTCCTTGCGTCTTCTACAATTAACAGTTGTATTTTTGCAGGTGAATAAAAGACTCCGGATTCTGAAAAAATAAAGTCTTTAGTACTCTCAACTTGTAATTATTTTTTGTGCTTTTCTGAGCATGTTTTCATGATTGCTATAAGCTGTTGTGATAAAAATGAATACACTAAAATGAATATACTGTCCTATAACAGTCCTTATTCTCCAAAGTAAATGCTACAAGAAGTGTCTCTGCTGGTGACAAACACAGCTATCAGACATAGGCCAAGGGGCTTTTCCAATAACAAAGTGGGACCCACCTTTGGGGTCACTACTGGACTGGGCAGGCTGAAAGTTTTGCAAGAACCATTAGCTGGGAGAACCTTCCTAGTACCCACATTGACACAGAAGATTAAGATAAGCTTCCAAGGAAGCTTGTATTTTCTAATGTGGTGTAAATGTAGTTTATATACTCCAATGACTGTCAGTTCAGTAAGTTCAGACTGTTTCTTTATAGCCTATATAACCTACATTATAATATTTAAGTTCACCTGCTTTAGAGTAGTTTATCACATCATGGCTGTGAAGCCCACTAATTTAATCTCTGCCCTCTGCTCTGGTACCTTAAAGCAGTCATGACAGATTAAGCAGTGATAACAAGAACATACTATTCCAAGAAGTGAATCAACCACTCAGTTAAAAAGAAACAATCCTGAACTTGTGCACTGGTCTCACATCTAATTTAAATTAAAATATATGACTACAGGCACAGTCGTGTCCATGCAAATTGCAAACCATGCAAAACCCCATTTGTGAGAATGTGCAAAACCCCATTCATTAAGTATTTGCATCAAACTGCACTCATTGCACTTCTGTATCATTGCACTCACCGCAGTTACCTGCCTCCTGTTCCAAACCAAGCACTGCTGCAGCTCTTGACACAGGGGAACCCTGGAGCTACTGGCACCTCTCGGACCAGGTAGTAGCCAGAGGGTTTCTGCAGCACATTTGTGTCTAAAGAATTAGAAACACATGTCCAATTTCATAACAGTGCAAGCTTTATTGCATCAACAAAAACATGATGTATGTGTGCAAAATGGCACTAAATGAGCCTTTCAGTGCATTATCCTTGGAAGGACAATAACCAAGCATGCTTCTTATATAAATGTTTTAGCTCTTACACACTCGGCCTCAATGAAATCTGTACATTTTCAAAAATCAAAGACTCGCATAAAGCCACTGAGTACACACTTGCAATCCATTCAGTCAACACTGTTCAACATATAAAGCTTTACTCTCACCAGGTGCCCCATCATATTTTGGTTTTTTTTTACATAAATTATACAAATTTTTATGTAAATGAATTTCCAAATGCAGGAAACACAGACACCACAATCCAGTACTGCCAAACCTACCTCTATGTAAATTAGCAATGCTTTGACTTTTCTCAGGCAAGCTATTTTAACTTTATAAGATTAAGACCAAATTCATTCCTGCCTAAATGTCATGGTTCACTGGAAATACTTTGATGTGGCATTATACTACTACTCCAAAATTCTTTTCAAGTCTTCTCCTGTGTATGACATACATTTTCCATTTGCTGGTCTTCATTACTTTCTGGGTCCCTAGTAATTGCTTTACAACCACTAAATATTGTTTACGATTTCATATCCTGTTGTACAGAACATTTTATATAACAAACATTGCCTGGTTAACTGTTTTGGTATTTATTACAGTATGAGGTTTGTACAGTGCTATGTGCAAGTCCCTGGCATTTCAAATACACAAAGGTATGGTAATCATTTCACCCCTTTAAAGGAGGACACTTATTGAATACGCATGCTGCAAGTTAGATGCATGATAGCACACATATCCTTGATTGCTGTGTGTGCTTAAGTAGGTCTGTAAAAATAAAATTATACATACATGTGCTGAGAGGGAGCTAGTAAGTAAAGTTAATCTGATTACTGATGCACTAGAAATATCTATAAGAAACAAATGGATCCTTGCACACTATTGTAATGTGATGTAAAAGTCAGAAGTATTAGCATTTACATGCGCATTCAGAAACCACAAAAGTTAGAAAATGAAAACCTGTAGCATAACAAAGCTGTACCCCCCCCCCCCGGCAAAAAAACATCTTGAGAGGGGCTCGACGTGCACATACCTAGCCCTCCCACCACCCACCTGCCTGCTTGTTCAGGTCCCCTGCTCCCGTCTTTCACACCAGGTAGGTAAGATAGCAGCTGAGGAGGGGGAATTTACAGCTATAGAGGAAGCAGACAAATTGGTGCGGGTTCCCTGTCCTTAGGTCCCCCCAGGACCACAGGGCCGCTCAAGGCCATATTTATATATAGCCTATATATAGTTGTTTTAAAAAAATTAAAATAAGTCACCAGCCTCAGTAATGGAGGGGTTCGGGGGTCAAGTCATGTGGCAGAAGTGGTGTCACGCACAGGCTGTGTGACGTCACTTGTACGCCATAAGGGTGTATTTAGGTCTGTTGCCTAGGGTGTAACTGGACCTAAATAAAGCTCTAGGTCTGCTTCCACTATAGTTATGCCACTGATAAAACCAGTTACCAATGCTCTCAGAATATCACTGCCTCTATCATCCTAAAATTGAAGTCAAAGTTGCATTACCCCTTTAAAGTTATTATTGCTGTAAAAAAATGGCAAACAAAGTTGCAAAGTGTAGGAGTTGATCATATATCACTTATGCTTACTGATGTCAATTTTGACACGACTCAGTGAAACTTGTGTATTTATGCAGGGCCGGAACAAGGGGAAGGCAGCTGAGGCAGCTGTCTAGAGCACCAGAGGGGAGGAGTGCAATTCCAAAGGCAAGCAAGTATGGATAGTGACAAACCTGTTCATATTGAGGTGTCTCAAATTTAAAGGTAAACGTCAAGGTAACTTTGCTCTGTTTGTTGTATTATTACACCCGCAGTCCAGATCTTTAAACAAATGTACATGCTTTGTGAATGCTTGCAGCCTTAGAACTGGAAACATTGGCAAGTTTCTGTTTAGTATACCATTCATATATAACCATATGTGTATATACAAAAGTTCTAATTATAGTTCTTTTTTGTCACACTAGTGAAAATAGTAGGGTTATTAGCTGCCTGAGATGACCCTATTGTGTCTGTATTCCCGACAGAGGAAGAAAGTTTTGCTGCACCTGGCTGCCAGAGAAATTTCCTTGTGCCTTATACAGGGTGTTTTCATCTTTACAGGGATGGCTGAACTATTTAATAACCCAATGGGACCATGCAAGAAGTGCTTATGGTATGTATCATGCTGCAGGATAGGAGATTAAACAAAACCCGACTAAAGTCTAAGGACAAAACTGTGTAAATAAAAAAAGAAAATTATTTAATTTTAATGCACTGTAATGTACACTTCTTTGAAGCAATGTTTTTGACATCCCTCCAAAAAAGGACTGAGGATATTCCCAACTTAACAACCAAGCTGTGCCCATGGCTTTCTTTCTGGGCAGAACTTTAATAAAAATTGTAAGAGAATGTATGAATTCAGCTTTAAAAGCATTAACATTTCCCATCTCTTCATTAACATCATATAACTATAGCCAGTCCAGAGAATAATAACTTTAATGTAAATTAACCTTTAAATGAACATTTAGTTTGTCCTATCCAACTTTTCAACTGGTCTAATTTTTTAGTTGTTTTTTTTAATTATTTGCCTCTCTCTTCTTTATTGTTTCAGCTTTTACATTGTGGTCACTGACACCAGTAGCCAAAACACTTCCTCTGTAGTGCTACAATTTGATTTTTATTTCTCCTTTTTAGTACTTATTTTTCAGAGTTTTTTGTATTTATCTTTCAGGCTCTCATTCAAACCACAGTCAAACAAAATAAAAGCGAAATAATTTGAAAAATTTGTGAATTATACATGTTCACATCATATGTGTGCCCAGCTTCCCACAGTTATGTCATGAGGGCGCTACACATTTTTGGGTTAAAAAGTGCCAGTGTTTACGGTGTCACATATTTGTGTTTCATATTTAGGCAAATGGATTGTCTGCCATGAATTATAATGTAAATAGGTAGACATAAGAAGGTACACTTCAGAGATAGAAGGGGTCTGCTCAGTGTGTAGAAAAGAGAAAGAAATATAAGTTGGACAGGGGATGTTAGATTCATTACTCAATGTAGTACCAAGCATAGAAAAAAATCTTTAATAGACACTGATGTTTGGACACCATTACAGGGCCCAACCTCAACTTGTATATGAGAAAGCCAAGGGCCTTAGACAGCATTTTTTCTGCAGCTTTATAGAATGTAAATTGAGAAACATGTGTTTGCTAAAACATCCTGTTGGTTTTTTATATTGTAATAATTGTGTTGCTTGTAAGACCACTAAACACAGTAAATACCACAATAGGAAAAGAATATCTTGTTAAAGGGGTGGTTCACCTTTCAGTTAACTTTTAATATATTATAGAATGTTCCATTCTTAGTAACTTTGTCTCATAATATCATTGTCTACAATGTGGTGCTAAAAAAAAATACAGGAAATAAAATACACACACACACACATATATATATATATATATATATATATATATATATATATATATATATATATATCGAACCAAGGGTGGCACGCCGCTTCAATCCTTATCCCGGGTGCATGGTAAGAAAGTTTAAATATTGAAAAAATGACCAGCAACACTGGATCTATTGCAAAAAATTAATTGTGTATTAAAAAATGCATGAACAGCAATTACTGCTAAATGGAAATCCACAGTAGTCCCCACTATCCAAGAAGTCATTTCCAGGGTGGACAACAACAGAAAATTTGAGGAAATGACAGCACGAATATCCAATACATTACAAAGACATAGAAAAATCTGGGATAGCTGGAACTACTTTCAAACTGTGGAAAACAATAACACTCTGCCCACCTGAAAATGGGGCTTTCTCAGAAAGCTAATCAATGACACCACCACAATAAATCCAGTAAAACCGGCATCAACACCACAAAATTTGCCTCACTTTACTGAACCATAACTCCATGTTAAATAACGGTCCATCATTTTTTCTTTCTCTTATGTAAAATGTTTTCTTAACTTTTTTCTCTCTTTTCTTTTCCCTTGATGGTTATAAATGTACAGATAGTGTAAAGAGACACGAAACAGTTTGGGGGAAAAAAAAAAAAAGAAATGTTTTCTTGCCATGCTATCACTGTAAAACAGAACAGAACAGGATTACACTTAGGCAATGAGCTTAAATAAACAACGTATACCATGTTATTAACATTCCAAATCACTGTTGTGCCTTGTACTGAACTGAAAGTCAATCGATGCGACTAATCCCCCTTTCCTTTTCCTTTCTGTATCCCCCAAATTTTTTCAATAAAAATTGTAAGCTACAAAAAAAAAAATAAAATGCATGAACAGTCAACGTTACGTTTCGGTCCCCGTCGGGACCTTTCTCAAGGCCAGAGAAAAGACAGTACAAACATCTCTCACTCTCATGAGTGAGAGTGAGAGATGTTTGTACTGTCTTTTCTCTGCATCCTGACAAAAGTCCCTGTGGGGGACTGAAATGCTGAGGTCTGTAATGTTCCTTTTTCATATTTTGTAATAAAATTTACCCTTTTTTCAAATAATTTAAATCCTGTGAAATCCTGTCCATATATATGTAGTCTGAAGGTTCAAGCACACCAAACAAGAAACAAACTAATCACTAAACCTGGGTGCTATCCAAGCCAGTAGTACACAAAATCAAAATACAGAGGCACACCAGGTATTTTTACTAAGAAAAAACGTAACTTTTAATTAGTATCATTAAAAAGAAAACAGCCCGACGTTTCGGTCCCCATCTCGGACCTTTCTGAAGGTCTTGAGAAAGGATTGAACTTGATGGACTTTTGTCTTTTTTTCAACCTAATTTATCTATGTAACAATGGGGCCCATTTACTTACTCACGAACGGGCCGAATGCGTCCGATTGCGTTTTTTTCGTAATGATCGGTATTTTGCGATTTTTTCGGAAAATTATCGCGACTTTTTCGTTACCAATACGATTTTTGCGGAAAAAACGCAAGTTTTTCGTAGCCATTCCAAAAGTTGCGATTTTTTCGTAGTGTTAAAACTTGCGCAAAACGTCGCGCCTTTTAAGTTTTAACGCTACGAAAAAAGCGCAACTTTCGGAATGGCTACGAAAAACTCGTGTTTTTTCGCGCAAATCGTATTGGTAACGAAAAAGTCGCGATAATTTCCGAAAAGTCGTAAAGGCGCCGAAAAAAATCGCAAAAAATACGAAAAAGTCGCAAAATGTTCGTTTTCCAATCGGAATTTTTCCAATTCGGATTCGAATTCGTGGGTTAGTAAATCAGCCCCTAAGGGGCACATTTACTAATCCACGAATCCGAATCACGAATGGGAAAAAATCGTATTGGAAACGAAAATTTCGTAAGATCGCAAATATCACGAAAATGCTTACGGAAAAATCGTATTAGTCACGATAATATCGTATTGGCGATCCGAAAGTCACTAAATTTTCATACCGAACAATTGTAAACAGCGGTAAAACCTTTCCGATTTTTTCGTGCAAACGTCCGAAAAAGTCGTGCGCCGTACGAAAAAGTCGTGCGGACGCCCGAAAAAATCTACGAAAATACGCTCGAGCGTTCGTGCTTTTGTAAATGTGCCCCTAAGTGTATGAAATGTGTTAGGCTGCTTACTGCTTATAAGTGAAATATAGTTTATTTGTTTCATTGGAATATCAACTTGTCTAATCTGGAATTCCCTTTAGACTGTGTTCATTGTTTCACTGCTACTTCATACACTCCTACGCTAGGATTGTGCATTTCTGCATGGTTTGAGCCAGACAGGCATTTGTAGAGGGAGCATGTGACCAGCTAACCAGGAAGCCAGACTGCCTGTAAGGAGGAGTGTAGCTGAGAGACAGATGAGGTGAGCAGCCTGGTTTGCAACTATGTGCCTGCAGCTCGTGGATCTCTTGTGAGTAGTTATTAGCAGGGTATGACAGAGTATTCCTGTATTCTCTTTACTTCACCATCATTATTTCTTTTTAATGACATATTGAGGAAAATAGCACTAAGACAAAACAGGAACATTTCCAGAAAGTGATTTGATGCTGCATTTGTTTTGGGTATTTATTCCCCGTGCTACTTCTTGTACAGATCTGAGGGTATTTTATTGCCTGATTTATGTGCACTCACTAGTTACCACATCGTCTGTTTACACTGAGCTGTGCACTATTGACACAGAGTGGGAAAATTCACATTGCCAAACGCACCTGCTACATTTTATCTATAGCTGGTGTGCTGGTACCATCTATGGATAACATTTTTTTTTAAACGTTTTAGTTAGCATTTTTTTTATTATTCCATGTTAAATAGTTTTGGTTTTTTAGGTGATGTGAATTTACTAATAAGGTTATTTCAAGCAAGCCTGGAGTTATAGGTATGGGATCCCTTAACTGGAAACCTGTTACATACCTCCCTACATTTGAAAAACAAAAAGAGGGAGAAAAAGATTTGGCGCGTGCAGCGTGGCAATTTTTGGCCACGCCCACTTTTGTAACCACGCTCCAATTAACACACCCCATTTTTTTCTAAAAATACTCCTTTTATATAGTTGAAATGGCGGGATCAGATACAAATGTGCTATACCCTCATACTGTACTACCTAAGGAAGCCCACAGAGCCCCCCCATACACAGTGCCCTTCATACACCGAGCCCCCCCATATACAGTACCCCCCATACACAGTACCCTTTATATACAGTACCCTTTATACACAGAGCCCCCCATACACAGTGCCCCCCATACACAGTGCCCCCCATACACAGAGGCCCCCCATACACAGAGGCCCCCAAACACAGAGGCCCCCCCATACACAGAGCCCCCATACATGCTCCGACTCCTTGCGCTGCTTCTCTCAAGTGGCTCCTTCGCCGGCGGTCCCTGGCCCTTTTATAAGGTTGCGCCCGTGCGTAATGACGTCACACGTACACACGGGGCGCAACCTTATAAAAGGGCCAGGGACCGCCGGCGAAGGAGCCACATGAGAGAAGCAGTGCAAGGAGTCGGAGCTCTCATCCCGCTGTCACGGATCCTTCTATGAATGTCCCGCGTTTCCGTAATCTATTACGAAAATGCGGGATATTCAGGGAACTATCCGGGACAGCGGGATGAGCTATAGAAAGCAGGACTGTCCCGCTTAAAGCGGGACAGTTGGGGGGTATGCTGTTATCCAGGAAGCTCTGTATTACAGGAAGGCCATCTACCATATTTATTTTAAGAAACTTGTTTAAAAAATGTAGAAATTACTTCTTTTTCTTTGTAGTAATAAAACAGTACCATGTATTTGATGGTAACTAAACTGCATGAAACCATATTGGTCGCAAAACAATCCTATTGGGTTTATTTAATGGTTATAGTACTTAATGTGTGGTGCTTTAAAGTAAAAGGCCAGAGCTGGAGAAGACTTATGATAAACTTACCCCTGAACAGACATTATTTTGAATATTATTTTGCTGTGACACCAGAGTTTCTGCTGTATGCAGTCATGGACTGTTGCACGGGCATTTTGGGCCTGTGTTGCTGTTCTGCCCAGTCCAAACATGTTTGGAAAAAGAAGTAATCTGGTGCTCAGTGATATGGGGACATGCAGCCACCTTGGTTTAGCAGCACCTCACCCAATATGAACTTCAACTGCTGTGCACACCTTACATGCTGCCAGCCTATGTTGCTTATCTGAACACCAGCTGTCTACATTTTCCCATCCACTGAAGCTTAATGGAAACGAATTCTAGTTACAGCCCATTTAGCATCAGTCTGCATTATCACACATGTCACATAGACAGGACACCTGCTTCATAACCAAATGTTACTAGAATTTTTTAAACCTTGAAATTACTTTTGGGCCCTCTATACTTTGGTAATAACATATTTTTCTAAACATCTTTACCACAAGGTACCCCAGCATTCAAAGAGTCTGCTACCTTTAATGTTCCCCTCCCCTTCACCCTGCTCATTCTGTATGACACAGCAATAGTAGAAATCTTTTACCTATCTAACTATTGTGACTTATATCTCCATAATACATTGATGGACAATGGGATTACTTCCCTGATATGCCTCCCTGCTTTCTCAGCCAATCACAGTATCTTTGTAACCTGCATGCAACAGTGTCAGTGAATGGCTGAGGCAGAATGTTGGGCTACCAGAGCAAAGCTGGAACGTTGTGTCCCTTTCAAATAAGGTATGGAGTATACAAGTTAATGCATAAGGCAGAAGCCCATGTTCCTCAAGATAAAGAGCCATGGCCCTTTAGCTATCCCCTAAAGCAGTGGTCCCTAAACTTTCTTACTCGTGAGCCACAGTCAAATGTAAAAAGACTTGGAGAGCAACACAACTGTCATATAAGTTCATGGAGGTGCCAAATAAGGGCTAAGATTGTTGGAAATAGGGATCCTTGGTGGGCACACTATAGAGAAGGAACAGGAATAAATGACACAAGACGAACATAGGGAAAGCCAGAGTAAAATAAACACTAGTTACAGACATAGCCAGAGCATAAATGGAAAAAAAATCTGTTTTAAAAAGTTTCACCCAATGTTTTAGACTGCACTGTAAAATAAACACAAATGTTATTCTGCACAAAGAATGTTTTTTCTGTATAACTGCTTTAGTACTGTAGGTAATATAAGTTGGAGCTACCATATATTTTTGCAGTGATAAAATGAACTTTAGTCTACTGTACATATTCCAGTACTGCCTCCTGTGACTAGATTGCATTTGTTAATGAAAGTAAATACATTTTTGGAATTTATAAACAATGATTAACATGTCTGATTTACTAATACAGGAGCTAAATTGCACAAGTGTGTGTATTTATACCAACCAACTGGATATTTACTTTTATTCAGCAGCTGGTACTAGAGTGATTAAATTTAATTGTTGATTGGTTGGCATGGGAACTGGTGCAGTTTAGGCCCCATGTAGTAAATTACCAAATGAAGAACTAATAATGAATCACATAAGTAAAACCTGTTTGTAACAAACCAGTAGTTTTTTACTAGACAAAAACAAGACCATGTGCTGTTGGTGATGTTTTTTAAAGCTCTACCTGAGTGGCTTTCTACCTGGGAAACATGGCGGAATCCGGCGGAGGGGAATTTGTCTCCATCCGGCAGAGCAGGTGAGAATACCTAGGATAATATTGTTCATTAGCTAAATGCTTTCACTAATTCACATACCAGTGGATGTGTCTAGTTATATATTGTCAGTATATTAATCAGACAGTGGAGGAAGAAAAATGGAAAATTTTCCTGCACTGCACACATCAGAAAATAGGTGTGTTGTAGTGACATGTAGTAGGTTATGGGTAGTTTACGAGCATGACTCACTGCCAGACCAGCCCATCTGACCTTCCACATCCTGTCTCAAACCTAATTTGTTGATAGCTTAAACTGTGTGTTTCTTTTATTTATATACATGTGCCCATCCTGTCCTTCTCTTGTGGCATCAGAGATGGATGGGTTAGGTGAATGGTTTTTTTTTTTTCTGTCGCAACTATAAATTTGGTATTTACTTATTACTTACTCAAATGCTAATGAATATATAGATCTATGTTAATACTAATGGAATTGTCATTATGAATTTTTATTAATGAAGAAACCCGTGCTATTTACAGCATTTTTTTTTTATAAGTGCCTAAAACATTTGCAAAGTACAGTACTGTGCAATTTGAGACAAATTTGTGTGGTTGGTTGTTCCAAATGTGCTAGAAACCTTACTACAGCTCGACTGCAGACTCTTACTGTCTTACTTCTGTTGCTACAACTGATCCCAGACTGGATTGATGGTTTAGAGATCAGGGCTCTGTGGGGGCCATACCATCTGCTGCACGATTCCTTGTTTTTCCTTTCACTGCATATAGTTCTTTATGATTTTAGCTGTGTGTTTGGGGTCATTATCATGCTGCAGAATGAATTTGGAACCAATCCGATGCCTCCCTGATACTACTGCATGACGCATAAGGATCTACTTGTACTGCAGTGAGTGATTCACCATTTTGACCAGATCACAAACTTCATTTGCCAAAATGTGCCAAAACCTGCAGGGAACCTCCACCATGCTTCAGTGTTGCCTGCAAATATTCATCCATGTACCATTCTTCAGCCTCTTTGTGGACATCCTGCCTTCTGTTAGAGTTTAAAATATTTGGCTGATCATCACACAGCACCCTCTGCCATTTTCTGAACCCTGTTCTTGTGTTTTCATGCATAGTTGAGACGTTTGGCTTTGTTTACAACTTGGCAGAATGGCTTTTTGGTCGCAACTCTTTCAAGAAGACCATGGTAAGATTTCTCCAGCCTGTAGATGGGTGTACCAGGATCCCAGTGGTCTCTTCTGAGCTAATAGTGTTGCTAAGGCATTTTCTGATTTCGAATGGAAGTAATCTTGATGTCTGACCACTGTGTTTCCAGTCCTCGGCCTTGCTGGTTTGTTTTTGCTTCTGCTAAAGAGCTTGGACAACACATCAGGAAACATTTATCTACCACAAAACTTCTGTTTGGGTGAGACCTTGTTGATGTAGGATGGTCATCGTGTGTGCTGTTGCTATTCTCAAGTTTGTCATGTTGTAAAATTTGAAGTTGAAATTATACTACTATATGTAACTGATCTCTAGGGTTGCAGTTTTTCACTGTACTGTATATGGGAATCATTATTTCATGTGGGCTAGTTAAAAAAAATCCAAGGAATGAGATCATGTGAAATCCAGAATATCTGCAAGCACCGCAACCAGATTTTGATCTACCAGTGTGGATTCAAATGAAATTGTACAAAAGCTGCAAGTGTGTTTTGCTGGCATCAACATGGGTATGAAACACATTGTCAATAACAGCACTGGAAATGGCATCAGAGCACGAGTTATTACGCAGAACTAGTTGCATGTGTGAATACATTATGCAAAGGCAGGTCTTTTTGTAGCAAACCAGGCCAAACTAATGTTTTAATGCAGAGAGAAGTGTGTGTATATATATATATAGGATTAAGTACGTTTGTGAACAGTGTTTTAATAGATCAAGTTTTTACTTTGCACTGCAGGTTACCATTATATAAAAGTGTCAGCTGGGAGTTTCTAATGATAAGAGATTATCTGCACTCTAAAAAGGTTATGCATGTAATTTTCAAATACATGGATTGGGTCTCTCTTTCTAGCAGCCTAATGTAAGCACATTCTGTCAACCTATCAACCTATCCTGTTTAGTCTTGTCCATTTTGCAGAATAGTTGATGTTTTCAGCAAACAAGTGTCAAAGGACAGAGAAAAACTGTAAAACAAGTCAAGGCCAAAATACACTAATCCAGGATATTATTAACTGCTGTAAATTACTCTAAATACTATTGAATGGAAAGTACCCGGTCTGCATGTCAATGCTCCTCATGCCTCCAATATGTCATTTTTTTATACAGTAGTGTTTAGCATAGTGAGTTGGTCAAAACTCCCCATATGCCATAAGCCTAAAGAAAAGGTGTCCCCTGTGCTAATTCAGGCTTGGCACATGCAAAGTGTAGGAATTTTCTTAACATTTCTTAATGACACAAGTGCTTGTGCAAGGATACTAGGGAGGCTGGGCAGTCTGTTCTACAGGAATGTTCCCACAGCAGTGGCAAAAGGTAGAAGGTAAGTGAATAGAAGCATGTGCCATGGCCCTTGGTAAAAAGCAACAGTAGCGACAAGCTGACATATGAAAGTCCAAGCATAGTAGTTACAGGCGCAGTGTCCTCAGTTTGATATAGCTTTACCAAGGCATACCATCAAAAAAAAGTATGGTTTTCATATTTTTCTAATTTCCAAATAGATATAAAGGGTCAGATTAAATATTTTGGGATAAGAAACTCTTGATTTACTTTTAGATCTCTCCATAGTCTTCTACTAAGTGTTCATGAAATAAACCATAAGATATATTTTTCTATTGAATAAAATCTGTCTCAGCATACAAATGCGTGCAGTGTGCAAAAATATAAATCAGAAAACAAAACAAACTGTTCAAAATGTAGCAATCTTTAAAAAAATAAAACTTTAGTTAATAAAATTTCCTTAACTGATTTAAAAGCATTTTAATATGATCATAAATGTTTGCATAAGAAGTACATTATTTTGTTGCTAATGTTAGTTATGGCTATGTTTCCTTTTTAGCATGGCAGATAAGAGCAGCAGTGTGAAATGTACCTTTTCTGCTCCTGGCCACAGCACAACTCTCTTACAAGGACTAACCACACTGCGCGCTCAGGGCCAGCTGCTCGATGTTATTCTTACAATAAACAATGAAGTGTTTCAAGTTCACAAAGTGGTCCTCGCAGCTTGCAGTGACTACTTCAGGTGAGGTTGGCAACGTAATCCTTATAGGATAGTTATTCTTTTATCATAGAAATTATGACTAAAGTAGCAGTAAATCAGTAGAGTGAAAAGATATACAAGTGGTTCACTTTCTCTTAAATATTGTCATTAATTGTTTAACAGTAGAAATATGTTTAGTGTTTCTAAAATGCTTTAATGTAGTTTTTTTTAGATTGTGAGGCCTGCTGTTCTGAATGCATTTATATCACATTGATTTTAATGGGTTTTTTTTTATTCATGATCTAGGATCAGGGATGCTTTGTAGTTAGCAATGTATTTTAACTGTGGGGAGACACCTAACATAACTCACAACCCATTATAATCAACAAAATGAAAAAATCTGTAAAGGCTTATACTGCGAGCTTGCTATCTAATAAAGCATAGGGCTGATTCACTAAAGTGTGTTAAAACGAGCGCTATTTATAGCATGCGTTAAAAATTTCACTAAAAGGATATTTGCGTTAATTTAGACGCGATGCTGTTTGCGTTATTTAAGTCGCGAAGACTATTTTGCTTGCAGTATTTGACGCAACGTGCGCTAATTAACGCAGTGCACTACTTGTCGCCCGCACTAATTAACGCACGTGCGCTAGTTATCACACGCACGCCATATTAGCCATACACAGCATTACGTTCGTTAAACTACTTTTTTTTTTAATAAATGACCATTTCCCTGCAAACTGGAGGCTACATCACTCTAGGGCCAAGACATACTTGAATAAATCACACTGCAAAGTCCATATTGTGTTGCCAAAAGCTCATGAACTGTACTTTTCTATAATTACCGCCTGCCCCAAGTAGGTGTTAATTTTCGCATAGACTAATGTGATATTTAGCTCATCTAAGTGTTTGTGAATCATGCGTTAGTATTATTTCTGTGTGAGAATTAACGCAATCTGGTAAAATTAACGCATGCCGTTGCGTGCTATTTAACGCACACGATATGCGACTTAACGCATGCGATAATACTTTAGCGAATCACTTTTTTTGCTTGTCAATTTTATTATTTATTGCACTTTAGTGAATCAACCCTCATGTGTTAAAACAGAATTATACAGAAACCCATGTAAAAGAGTTTGATTCTACTTCTTCCACACACCCCCAGGCTTCTATTACCACATTTTGGAAAACGTCACTGCTGTGTTTTGAAGCATGTTCTTCCTCTAGGCTGCCTCTCAATACAAACCATCTTTTTCCACTAGATATTAAAACAACAAAAAATACATTTGCTGGCAGTTCCTTTATGACAAAAAAAGATTTTGTATCATATTACATACAGCATAAGGGATGCTGGGTCCACGACAACCATGAATTGTTGTCTTTGCCTTGTTTCTTTTAGAAGACCCTAACAAGTGTGTAACAGTAGTGATGAGTGAATCTGTCCCATTTTGATTCGCCAGAAAATTTGAAAAAATTTTGCAAAAACATTCGTAAATGACTCGCATGAAAAAAATTGCTTGCTACAGCCAAGTTTATTATCTTCAAGGACTCCAAGGTCCTTCTCCATAATGGATTTGCCTAGTGCAGTCTCATTAAATCTCATTAAGGATATAAGCGGCTTTCATATCCCCTTATCACTGTTTAACATTTGTTCCCTATTTTTATTGTTGCTTTACAGAAGAATGCTGGATGATTAACCATGTGCTTGGTCACAAAACATATTTGGACCATAAAATGCACTTTTTTTCTTTTAAAATAAAAATACAGAGTAGGGTGTTGTGTGTGTGTGTGTGTGTGGTATGGTCTAAATGTAGACTTTTCCTTGAAAACCACACAGTGCTCCCTCTGCATCACCCAGGGACATGCTGCTTCTCAGACCACTAAGCTGATTTCTGTCCCTTATCCATACTCATTGCTGTCATTGATAAGGTATACAACCTTAAATTATGAACCACAGCACTATTCATATTTATCTTACTGTGAAGAAAACTCATCTTTAGCTTGTGCACATAAACTGTTTCATGTTTTCTTCTTTAGGGCAATGTTCACTGGAGGCATGAGGGAAGCAAACCAAGATGTTATTGAATTAAAAGGTGTCTCTTCTAGAGGACTTAGACACATCATTGACTTTGCATATAGTGCAGAAGTAACTTTAGACCTAGACTGCATTCATGATGTTTTAGGAGCAGCAGTATTTCTTCAGATGGTACCAGTTGTGGAGCTTTGTGAAGAATTTTTGAAGTCTGCAATGAGTGTGGAAACGTGCTTGAATATTGGACAAATGGCTACAACCTTTAGTTTGGCATCTCTAAAAGAGTCTGTTGACTCATTCACGTTTAAGCACTTCCTTAAGATTGCTGAAGAAGAAGATTTTCTTCATTTGCCTTTGGAAAGATTGGTTTTCTTTCTTCAAAGCAATAAGCTGAAAAACTGCAGTGAAATAGATTTATTTCATGCTGCAATTCGTTGGCTACAGTTTGACTATTCTCGCCGTGCTAATGCTAGCCGTGTCCTTTGCCATATTCGTTTTCCATTAATGAAGTCTTCAGAATTGGTGGACAGTGTTCAAACAGTAGATATAATGGTGGAGGATGCATTATGCAGACACTATCTTCTTGAAGCTTTCAACTACCAAATATTGCCATTCCGGCAGCATGAGATGCAATCTCCTAGAACAGTAATTAGATCCGATGTCTTTTCACTCGTTACATTTGGTGGCACGCCTTATACAGATAATGACAGAACAGTGAGCAACAAAGTGTACTACTTACCAGATATATGTGCTCGGCAATTTAAGGACCTAAATGAAATGGAAATAGGATGCAGCCATGCTTGTGTTGCAGTGCTTGATAATTTTGTCTATGTTGTAGGTGGACAGCTTTTGCAGTACAGAAGTGGTGAGGGAGCTGTTGATGTCTGTTTTCGCTATGATCCCCATTTAAATCAGTGGTTGCGCATACTGGCCATGCAGGAGAGCAGAATTCAGTTCCAACTCCATGTTTTGAATGGAATGCTATATGCTACTGGAGGGCGAAACCGCTCTGGAAGTTTGGCATCTGTGGAGAGGTACTGTCCAAAAAACAATGAATGGACCTATGTTTGTTCACTTAAACGAAGAACATGGGGGCATGCTGGTGCTACACTTGGTGGAAGGCTCTATATATCAGGAGGTTATGGAGTATCTGTTGATGATAAAAAATCTCTTCATTGTTATGATCCTTCTGTAGATCAGTGGGAATTCAAATCTCCAATGAATGAACCAAGAGTCCTGCATGCAATGGTTGGAACAAAAAATAGAATTTATGCTCTTGGAGGACGGATGGACCATGTTGATCGATGTTTTGATGTGTTGGCTGTTGAGTATTATGTTCCAGAGACTGACACGTGGACAACAGTGATCCCAATGAAAGCTGGGCAATCTGAGGCAGGTTGCTGTCTGTTGGATAAGAAGATTTATATTGTAGGTGGCTACAACTGGCACTTAAACAATGTGACTAGTATTGTCCAGGTATATAATACAGAAACTGATGAGTGGGAAAGGGACCTTCACTTTCCAGAATCATTTGCTGGAATAGCATGTATATCTGTCATATTACCACAAATTATATCTCAGAGATAACCAAATACGAAATAAGAATAAAAGGTACAAAGTTTAAAATCTAGGACTATTTTTTATACTCCAAAATATTGCACATTAAAAGGTAAAGAAAGATTATATGACGTGTTTTATATTCAAATGTGTATTGCATTAAGTGATTCAGTTATACTGTGTGAACTATTAAAATAGAAGAAATGTAAAGGGGAGAATCCTGTTTTAAGAACATGCAGACTGACTTTTTTTACAGTGTTAGAAGGGAAACCATACACCCTAAAACCAAAACAGCTTGGTGCATTCAAGATAGGAGGTTGACCTCCAAAAACCCTCCAAGAATAAAAGACTACATTGGATATTTTAAACTGTATGTAGTGCTCCAGCTTTTACACTTTTGCCTTTGTGTACTGATGAGATGTTTAAGGTAACCATCCACAGAAAGATCTACTTGTTTAGAGAGGTTAAAAAAAAAGCAAATTATTACCCATTTTAGTCTCCAAACTGGTTAGCCAAAGGGCCCCTCTGATCCAATTTTTATTCTGTAACCCTTGTTTGTTATATAGTTGTAAGACCTCTCTTTGTTTTAAATCAAAGTTAAGTGCTGTGAAACTTGCTGGTGCTATATAAATAAGTGATGATGATGGTCCAGTTGTTGGGGCCAGAAACAATATTTGTTTCAAAGATTGGCCTATGCAGGCACATTATCCATTAAGCTCTTCTATATATAGTTCCCTTTTAGACTGAGATTCTTGAATATTTTCAGCTCAAGCATAAAATCAATTCATTAAAATCCCTTGTCTTGTTTATAATGATGTAAGAGACAGAGCTAAAATTATTACATTAAAATGCTGACTACTGATGAGAAACAGAATTATCAGTATACCTGGGAATTATGTCAATACACTCCTATTAAATTTTTCATGGGCATCTTCCCAGGATACTCAACTGAAAAAAAGTGTATACTTACATATACATATACACAAAACTTGTCCTGGTTTGGCCAAATGGCCACTATTCAATGAAGTGCATGTGAAATCCTGCAGTTGCTGTCAGGTCCAGCCAGGTGGTAATTGGTAGTGTTCTGGGATGCAATTTATTGGGACAAGCTAACCAGGTGCAGTGACTTTCACTGCAAGGTGCTTGTAGTATGTATGGATGCAGGTACCTTTGAAAACAGAATCAATGCACTTTAATATTACATCCATTGGGGAAGGGGGGGGGGGGGGGGGCTGCCATGGGGCCATTAGTTAGAAAACCTACCTCCAGATCCTTAGGATTCAATTTTAAAATTGACTAGCTCAAATCCAGTCTCTTCATTTTTCCCTTCTTGTTACTCCATCCTAGACCATCTTAAGCTAAAAAAGTTACACTAAATGGCCAGAAGTATGTGGCACCTATTGTTCTAACATGTTATTTCAAAACCAAGAGTATTGATGAAATTATAAGGGGTGTATGCATACTTGTGGCTATATTGTGTATATAATGCAGCTTTACATATAGGAATAAAGCAAACTGATCTATGTAATGGATAAATTTTTTGTGAATAAAATCAGAATTCTGTCTGTAAATTTGAAATCAAAAAGATTAAAACATGTATTGTATAGATGTACTTTGACTTAACAAACAATAACGGGCATTGGATATGTAGGAGAAATGTGTTTTTCCAGTAGCGAAACTTTGCACATATTGTCTTTACTTGTATGCAGTGTTTTAATTTCCCTGCATAACCTTACCTATATTTAGGTAAAAATATTAGAAAACTGTGATCATTTTGTTTTATCTGTACATTACTACTAATGCAAGCACAAAAAAATAAATTAAGCTAGCTTATTAAAGCAGTTGTCTATTCAAATGTCAATATCGTTTAATCAATATGGTGACTGAAAATCCAAACCTGCTGCAATATTCTGTGTTGCTTTTTAAAAGAGCGTTGAAACTGTATCTGTGGGTACTGGCATTGCATTGGGCTGGTATATAACGGTGTATACAGCTGTAAAGCTGGCCATACACGCACCAATAAAATCTTACAAAGATTTTCAGACCATGTGTGGGCTCTAAATTATCGTCCCCATAATTTTCATACCATGGCGATCAGTCGTTTAGTTGATTGGCCAGGTTAGAAAATTTTGAACTACATGCAGTAAGACAATATAAACCTGTCAAGGGGTTTTACTTGAGTTAAATTGGGCAAAGACGATATTGAAGCTACTCCGTGTTTGGATTTTGTAAGGCAGAAATTTAGATTTCCAGTGCACAGTTAGTGCTTGTGAATGTAGCCCAATTGACAGACATGGTGTTGACTGTGTGAAGCTGCACACAGCAGATTTTTGCACAAAAATGCAAACTTTTGCATTTGTACACCGATATCTACTCAGTATAACTCCACACAGGCCAACACCTTACCTGTCAATGGGGCTACACAAAGGAGTGGATGACGGCTTATCAACTTGATTTGCCACTGTACTTAATCCCTCTGCCCATACTTTGCAGGTCAAAACAGTCACACCATGGAAGGGGGGGTACTGGTCATTGAATTATCTACCTCACAAGCAGGCCGGAACTGGCAATCTGGATTCTGGGAAATGCCAAAGGGACTGCTTTAAGATGCCAAAGACAGTCACTATTTAAGAGGCCTGTTTGGGCTTCTGTATACTGCCAGGGCCTATTTTAAATCCCAGTCCAGGCCTGTTTGCAACAATTAATCATGAAGTAGTTTCCAATTTCTTTGTTTGCGCTGTATAGATCAAGAAATGTCTATTATCCAGTGTAAATAATCCTAGAATGGACAAACTTTCTTCTGTGTATATTAAAAAAAATAGTGTAGGAAGGAGTAATTACAGCACAGATCCTTCTTGTGTTTTTTATTAGCGTTGTTACATGTTGCAGGCACAACAACCCTTTCTAAAACATGCTACACTTTTTTTTAAAAAATATACATTATTGCCGATAGGTGGTGGTAGCGCTACCAAAAAAAGTCTAGACTTAAAGAATTCCAGGTAAATTGAGCTGTGAGGCCTTCCACACCCTTTTAGCTTATTCAATCTTTTTTTTTTTTTTTTTTTTTTTTTTTATTTAAGTAATCCTTTTAAGCACTGGGGACAAAAACTACACTGCATATTCTAGAATGGACCTTACCAGTGGTTTGTTTAAGAGGTTAGATTGCTTCTCCTCCCTTCAAACTATACCTCTTTAACTACAGGACAATTTCTTGATGACCCGTTCTGCTGCTAAGCGGCACTGCTTGCTTTAGCATTCACAAATTCCCCATGTACTTCTCCATCAAGTGCTAGCCTAAGTTAATCCATTTAAGGGTATAAATAGCTTGCATGTTTTCACATCCTGGATACTGAACCCTGCAGCACTCCACAAAAAAACCCTACTTCAATAGTAAAATGTATCATAGACAACCACTTTCATTGCTTGTTCTATTCTCCAGAACATGCTTTTGAATGTGATTTTTTTTTCTTTTTTTTTTAAATACATTTTTTTATTGATTTTACAACATCACAAAACAATAAAATACAAAACAGTGTTTGATATACTGACATTGGAATGGTGTAAAGTCGAGTTTAGGTCAATACAAGCAAGGATACTATTGCTAGGCATTGCAGTTGTCACTATATAGGTGACTGTTTAGTTCTGTCAGGTCAGTCACTCAATATAAGGGGGTGAGCTATGTGTCCAAGTTGTCTTGGTTGCACCAGTTTCCCCAGATCTTATCAAACTTGTCATATGCACCCCTTGTTTCGTAAATTAATTTAATGAGGGGAAGAGCTCCATCCACCAGCCGTCTCCAGAATGTTAGGGAGGGCAGGGTAGTATCATACAGTCCCGATTTTTATGGCACATCCCGCTGTCCCGGATAGTTCCATGAATGTTCCGCATTGCGGGACATTCATTGAACTATCCAGCACAGCGGAATGCGCTGGCTGGAGCCGGACATTCCGACTTCTCCTGCGGCTTTTCTCCTTATGCGGCTCCTTATACAGCGCAACAGGCCCTTTTATAAGGTTGCGCCACTGGGTACGTGTGACGTCATTACGCACGGGCGCAACCTTATAAAAGGGCCTGTCGCCGCCGCACAAGGAGCCGCATAAGGAGAGAAGACGAAGGCGGAGCCCTATGGGGGGGTACTGTGTATAGGTGGGTATTGTGTAAAGGGGGCTACTGTGTATGGGGGGTACTGTGTATGGGGGGCTACTGTGTAAGGGGGGTACTGTGTATGGGGGGTACTGTGTATAGGGGGTACTCTGTATGGGGGTACTGTGTATGGGGGGCTACTGTATATGGGGGGGGCAAAACTGGTACATAGTTATAACTCACTTATAACTAACCGCCTTCTCTCTATATTTGTATTTTAATGTAGGAGTTGCTATATTGTTTTCCTTAGGTCGTTCAGTATGAGGGTATAGCACATTTGCGTCTGATCCCGCCATCTATATAAAAGGAGTATTTTTTTTAATGGGGTGTGGTAATTGGTGCGTGGCGACAAATGTGGGCGTGGTCAAAAAAATTTGCTGCGCGCGCCAAATCTTTTTGTCCCTCTTTTCATTTTTCAAATGTTGGGAGGTATGTAGTGTACTTAAACAAGTGTCTGTCCCTCTGCCTGGTAACTTTTAAATATATTTATAAATGAAAAGATCCAATATATTTATATATATATTATATATACCTCTTATTAATAGAAGAGGCAAAGAGCTCCCAAAAACACAAGGTGTGGTAATAGGAAAAAAAGAAAAAGGTAAAAGATGTGGCAGCGAGCAATGCATTTAGCAGCATTTAAGAACGTATTTGCAAAGTTTGACCACGGTTGAGGTTGCATAAAGATGGCCAGTCGTTACATTAAACCGCACCATACATTAATCCATTAACAAGGTACTTGTATCTAAAGCTGTTCCTTGCAGTTGTGCATTTTGGTGGGAAGTACCAATGTGCCCGCCAATCAGTTCAATTGAGCGCAGTGCATCTATTGACAATTAGTGATAGATGAAGCCTACCTGCACTTAAAGAATTACATGCAAATGTGTGACCAGAAATCCCTGTTTGTTCATTACTGCAAATAAATGATTTAAAGGCATTGCCGACACACTGGTGTGCTTCTTCCCCTTTGCTAAGAGACCAGAAATCCCAACACCAGAATTTTTAAGCTTTGTGTCAAAGCACAAGGACAACTGTATTTGTATTAACACATGACACATCAATGACGTTATATGGTGCATTGTGGGTAAAAACATGGCAGAAATTGCACACTGCACTTGGCCTTTGTAAAGTAGCTAGTTTAGGCTAGATGAGGGTAAGCTAGTAGAAGAGCATAACAAGTCATTTAGTGTCGATTGTATTATAAACCGGGTGTTTGTTTTTATTAGGGATCAAGTAATCTGCTGATATTTTTTTGAATTGTGAGAGGACCCAGAGAAATCCCATGCAAGTACAGGGTGATCACATTGGCTCATTGTAGATAGCGCCCTGACTGAAATCAAGCTTGAAACCGCAGCAGTGCTAACCAATTAACCACTTTCGCATACCCATGTTTATTTTTCTATACCAATAATTACATTAAATGGCAAGTACAATTGTTTGCATTGGCTCAGTACACAAAACATGCGTACACAAATGAAACAAGAAGAAGAACAAAAAGAAACACAAAACCTCACAGATTTGCTGCACTACACATTTGACACTTATAAGCAGCGTAAACAGTACAGAATTTATATCAGAACACAGTCCAATTATATAACCAAAACCAAACATGTCATACCACCCACAACAGAAGTTCCTGGTATATGCAACATAATTTGAAGGAGCTACAAACATTCCTAGAATCAGAAAGGCAGACGTTCTAAAACTATAACAAACAAGGAATCTAGAACTGTTCTGGGAATCCTCAAAAGCAGTGGTTGGGATCAAGATATATAGCAAATGGAGCCAAATACAACAATGAAATAAAAATGTGTATTATGTAATCGACTTTCAAAACTCCTACAAAAAACTTCAATGTAAAGCAATCGCATACAAAATAAACAGGTCTATGGCTTGTGTCCAACAGACAGATATATAATAGATATATAACATATATAACAATAGATATATATATGTGAACACACGTTATAGAGATGCAGCAACAAACTAGGAATGCTAATTAGTACCAACACATGCTCTCTAACCAAAAGATGTGACATAATCAGACAATGCAGGATTTTCCAGAATTAATTAAAACTGAAGCATTTGTGCAACATAAAGAGAGACATACAAAGTATGGGTCGGAACAGATGAGACTCTAACAGAATGAAAAGTGAAACTGACGTTTTTTTTAATAGATATGTCAACCAGGCACTTCACAGTTACTTAGGAAGCATTGTGTCTTCATTGTACAATGCTTGCCTATGGCTGGGCAGCAAGTCAGATGGGCATTTGATTGCCAGCTCAGCCAAACAATACATAATGAATCGCAATGCCCTTTGTTAAACAGCCCTGTATCCTTACCTGAGTGTATGTATTTAGACACTGCTGGTTTTATTAATAAAATAGTATAAAGCTACTCATCTGAAATTCTTGCAATGGAGGATGAAAATACCATATTGTACATACAGTAGATATGCAGTTTAAAGAGGTGGTTCATAAAACAAGTAGTTCTGTTTAAAGGGGCAGCATGAGTCCAATGAAAAACAGCCACAGTGAAAATGCTTTTTAATTAAAAGCTTTTTGGTTTTTGTGATTTCTTCACCTAAACAGGACAAGTACAGATAATAATCTACTTTAATTTTCCAGCTTCCTGGTTCTTGCAAGCAATGTCTCTTTCTAAACAGGGCAGAAAATGCAACTGCTTTCCTTTTCCAGCTTCCAAATTCTTGCAAGCAATTGTGGGAGGAGCACAAGGTAATTAATTGACCCTTTCACTGCCAGCCGATTTGTCCCAAAAGTGATCATCTACTGCCAAGCCATTTTTAGACATTTTGCACATAACATTTGATTTGGTTTCTTGACAAGAAAACCTAGATGAAATAAAGCATGTTATATATCGTTTTTTCCGGAACGAATTGGGCTTGAACATTGTAATAAAAGTTTGTACTTTTTCTGGAGATTTAACACATTTTTTGAGTGAAATATGTTTAAAAAAAAAATGAAATAAAGAAAAAGGTATTTTTATTTTGTGTTTTTTTTCCAAGACGATTACATTAACATACAAAAATTTTTGTTTGTAAAAGCCCCAATTCTGCTGAATCCAACAATACCAAATATGTATTGGTAACCCATTTTTCTTGTCCAGAAGACAATAATAAAACAGCATTTTGTGCAATTTTACATCGAAAAAAAAGTGAAAAGGCCATCTCTATTTTAACATGGCATATCTTATGACAGAAATGGAATACCCCCATAAGTCACACATTTTTAGAAACTGCACACCTCTATATTTTTAGTTGTGGTGTAGTTTTTGCTCTAAATGTAGCTCCTGTCATACAGATACCGTAAAAACATATACCATATTTTTAATTTTTTTTTTTTTTCTGAAACACTATAACAGTCACAAAGTCCAAAGTAAATTTGAGAATAAAACACCAATGAAAATTTTCAAATGAAGGCAGGTTTATGAAAACAAGTTATCCCGAGTAAAACGATACCCCACATGCATGGGTGCACCTAAAGACACGGCCTCCAAACAGCCCAAAACGGGGGCAATGCATAAGGGCAATTTCAGCTGGAAAGTTTGGAGCTGCACTCTAAGTGCACACCTTGCAGTTTTTCAGTCTAAACACCCCCTTACTTGTGAAATACCCCCACTATATGTTTTCTGAAAGTGCACATCTGTAGCTATTCAGCAGCACCATTTTTGCTTTCCTACATGCAGAATTGTGGACACAGTTCTCCGTAGAAGTTTGTGTTTGGCCGGAAATAAAGAAAAAAAAATCCAAAGTTAGATTTCTCCCTGAAATTGCCATAACAATGAAACAAAAAACACTAAAATATCAATCTGCAACTTGTCCTGAACAAAACAATACCCCACATGCATGGCTGCACCTTAAGACATGGCCTCCAAACAGCCCAAAACAGGGACAATACACAAGGGCAATTTCAGCTCGAAAGTTTGGAGGTGCGCTCTAAGTGCACACCATGCAGTTTTTCAGTCTAAACACCCCCTTACCTGTGAAATTTACAAAAAAGTGATTATGACCTAATTACTACTGAAATAAAAGTAACACAAGCAAAGTTCTCTAAATACAACCAAGAACAATAAATAAGCAAGAACAGTAAATGAACAGCAACACAAAAAATGCAATAAAATGCAAAAAAAAGAAATGTGATTATGCAGTGTTACTTGCGTTCAGGGTACCTGATCACTTGTCACACTGCAAAATCAAGGTAACAAGCAATATAAGAGTAATAAAAGTATAATGCAAAACTTAGAAATCAGAAAATCAATGAAAAATTAGATTATGCTGTGTGACTTGCGTTCAGGCTACACAAGCAATATAACTAATCAAAGTACAACACAGAACTGAAAACTCACAAAATCACTGAAAAATGCAAGAAAAATGAAATTATGCCGCGTGACAGCGTTCAGGCTACCTGATCACTTGTCACACTGCAAAATCAAGGTAACACAAGCAATATAACAGTAATAAAACTATAACGCAGAACTTAGAAATCAGAGTAATAGAGTAAAACAAGTAATAAAACAGAAATAAAGGACAATGCAGAACTGAAAAAGCAATGAAACAAATAAAATCAATAATATATAATAAAACTGATCAAACAGTGATTAGTTTCCTCTAATCTAAAGAGGTCACCCCTTTAGATTAGAGGAACGGAGCTTCCATTTGAAGCAGCGATGGTGGTTTTTCACAGTGAGGGCAGTGAGGTTGTGGAATGCCCTTCCTAGTGATGTGGTAATGGCAGATTCTGTTAATGTCTTTAAGAGGGGCTTGGATGAGTTCTTGAACAAGCAGAATATCCAAGGCTATTGTGATACTAATATCTACAGTTAGTACTAGTGGTTGTATATATAATTTATGTATGTGACTGTATAGATTGGTAGGTGTGGGTTGTGTGTGCTGGGTTTACTTGGATGGGTTGAACTTGATGGATTCTGGGCTTTTTTTTAACCCTATGTAACTATATGTGTAAAGGCTAAAAATGGAAAATAAAATAAAGGCAAAGTAAAATATATTTATGTGTGCACACTTGCAAAAGGAGTGTGTGTATGTGTGTGAGTGCATGTATAGGGGTGTATATGTGTGTGTAAGTGTATGCCTGTGCAAAAAAAAAAGTAAAAAAAAAACTGGAAACTGCAAAAAAAATGTACAATTAGTGTAAATGGTGCAAAATTGGTACCTGGGGGCAGGCAAGGCAGATCTCAAAGGCAGGCCGCAGGGGGATGCAGGCAGGCTCCACGATGCTGCACGAGTGAGGGGGCGGCGCCAGGGGCAGGATTTAAATACCCCACGCAGCAGGCACGTCCTGATGACATCGCTGGGGGCAGAGGAGGAGCAGCGCCGGTAAGCTCATTGTCTAGGGGGTTGTGGGGCTGGCAGTGCGTCTCTGCACTCGGATTGATCGGCAAGTGCAGAGAACGCACTCTCTTAATGGGAAACGTAGCTCCTACGTGCTTGGCACATAGCGACTTTTTATGCCAGCACGTAGGAGCTACGGGCTTGGCAGGGAAAGGGTTAATGCACAGATGTTTAGGAGATTGTTTATACAGAGTTCATTATCGCTATTTAAAATAAGCCATTTAAAGCAATTTTAAAGATCATCCGTTAATGCTTTATACTAGAAGCATACATTTTTTTTAAAATAAAGGAATAACAAAAATACAAAATTTGCATGCATTCTATTAATTTTGCTCATTTGTAAGAATGTTGTACATACAGTAGGTATATACTTCTAGTTTAAAGGAGAAGGTAAGGTAAAATCAACGGGGGTGCCAAGTTGTTAGGCACCCCTAGTGATTCTATTTGCTTACCATGGGCAGGCAATCCTTTTTGCCGAACAATGCACTGGCTCGGGTACTATTTTAGGGAGCATTATGTCATCACCTATCAACCCAGTGATCTCTTTCTGCTAATTTTCACTGTATGCATGTGCAGTATACTAACATTAAAACTTATAAGTTGGCCTTTTACTCTACTGTGCATGCACAACTGCCTGGAGCCATAGGAAGAATTGGAGGGAAGGCATCTATAGCAGCACTGGAATCTCTGTAACGCCCTGGGCCGGTGCATTTTCCAAGGAAGGGAAGACGGCATTGGTTTGAATTAAACAAATATATTCACTAATGAACTGTTTTTTTAATAATATTACCTTAAGAACTTACCTTAAGAATAAAGTGCTGTCTTGTATAAAAAAGGGCATTGACTCAAGGGATGAGAACATAATTTTGCCCCTTTATAGGTCCCTGGTAAGGCCTCACCTTGAGTATGCAGTGCAGTTTTGGGCTCCAGTCCTTAAGAAGGATATTAATGAGCTGGAGAAAGTGCAGAGACGTGCAACTAAACTGGTTAAGGGGATGGAAGATTTAAACTATGAGGTGAGACTGTCGAGGTTGGGGTTGTTCTCTCTGGAAAAGAGGCGCTTGCGAGGGGACATGATTACTCTGTACAAGTACATTAGAGGCGATTATAGGCAGTTGGGGGATGTTCTTTTTTCCCATAAAAACAATCAGCGCACCAGAGGTCACCCCTTTAGATTAGAGGAAAGGAGCTTCCATTTGAAGCAGCGTAGGTGGTTTTTCACGGTGAGGGCAGTGAGGTTATGGAATGCCCTTCCTAGTGATGTGGTAATGGCAGATTCTGTTAATGCCTTTAAGAGGGGCCTGGATGAGTTCTTGATCAATCAGAATATCCAAGGCTATTGTGATACTAATATCTACAGTTAGTACTAGTGGTTGTATATATAGTGTATGTATGTGAGTGTATAGATTGGTAGGTGTGGGTTAAGTGTGCTGGGTTTACTTGGATGGGTTGAACTTGATGGACACTGGTCTTTTTTCAACCCTATGTAACTATGTAACTATAACTATGTAAGAACAGATCATTGCAGTGACATAAGCTGCCCATACACTTACCAAACAATACACGCCATACAATGATTTACTTGTTGGTAGATCCAAATGCCAAATCACTGGATGCTTACCCCAAGCTGACCTCCCATGCTCTGGTACAAATTGGGCTAATGCAATGCTTGCCCACCCCCAGGCCTTGAGAGATCAATTGGGCAACTACTGCATCAATGAGCCACAGTAACAAGATAATACAGCTCTGTTTTCATATTTTAACTAAATGGAGCTGTAATATCTTTCATATCAGAATTTGTTATTAAAGTAACATGTCAACAGAGTATACACATTTTAAAAAAAATCAATTTTTCCCTGTGGCTAGTGTGAGAACTGTGCCTTTCTGTTTGTATTTTGTAATTTTGAACAGAATTGTAATAACTTTAAACTAGGCTTTAAGTAGCAATAAAGGACTTGCTTTTATAAGCATTGCGTGTTTATTTTTGGGACACTGCCTTTTTTTTTAATAGAACACTCATTTTTTGCTTTGTTTGAAAATGTAACTGTGGGAATAACCTTTGTATGGTCTATTTTAATATGGAACAAAATGGCCTGAAATCAGTATTCTGAATAAAATGCCCTTGTTTAGAATAATGCAGGAGAAATAAAATGCCATGTGCTTGTCGCTACAAATTAGACTTCTTATTATTTTTGCTTGCAGACCAATTCCATGTACAGGGTTTAAATAGAATTCTGTTTTACAGATTTTTTTATGTTGTTGTTTACATCTAAATGACACAAAAGATCAGCTTTAAACCAGCTGTTTGAGTATGTTTTTAATTTCAAATGGATATTTTTATGTTCAGTATTCTTTTTTAATATGGCGATATTAAATATAACTTATTCAGAATTTTCTCTTTTAAATCTGAGAAAAACATTTCCATACTAGATATACAGTTAAATTATCCCCCCCCCTTTTTTCAAGTCACTCAACTTACTGTGCAGGCATTTGGCCTTAGAAAGTGCAGTAGGGCTGTGGGAAAATAGAATGTACTATCCTGTAAAGCTAGCTAGCTGGATGCTCTTCAGCATCCTGTAGATCTGGTAGAGGCAATCTTAAGGTTGTCAAACACAAGCTAACCTTCCCCATTATGTAGCTGAGGGCACAGCTGCGTTTCTATACCTAAGGCTGCCTGAGGCTGCTTTTGCAATGCCACCCCCCTCTGCCCTCCTGCTCTTACCCCCCATTCTTACCTATAGAGCGCTAAAGGGGGTCTAGGGGGGCTACATCACTAGTGCAAAGAATGCAATTGCGCTTCCTGCACTAGAAGGGATGAATTTACGGTATTAAAACTAGAAAATCAGCTCTTAAAGTTACCAGGAGGGCCTTTTTGCCACCTCTGGTAAATCATGGGGCACTGCCACTTGAGGCAAGTTTCTCAACTTGCCTCATGGCAGCAGAGCCCCTGTGAGGGATTAATGGAGAAGTGTAACTATACAGTAAGCAGACCCTACTGTTGCTGGGGGGTCCAGGAGGTGACTGATAAGTAGTTTCAAAAGTTGTAGTTTCACAACATCTAACCTTTCCTTGGTGCTGCTGTTGCAAGTGCTTCTGTATTGTTTCACGTGAGCTAAAGGGGCTTATTTAATTAGAGACAGGGTGCAATAGTGAAAAAAGGGGAGCAGACCACCATGTATTTACCACTATGTAACCTGCCCCATGCTTAGCATTAAAGGTCCACACAGCCCCCATAGGCACCATAAACAATGACTGGCTATGGCATCTTACAGCAGCCCCTCCAGCATTTGCCAGAACCACATATTTTCAGTCCGGGCCTTCATCCACCCCTTATGATGTACATCATTCCGAAACACTCAAACACAAAACACAGCAGGGCCCTGCACATACTGCCAGGTTGTATAGAAATTCCTGGTCCAAGTGATCTGTCATTGAGCATATTTGGTGTGATTTTGCACTCCTTTATGCTAATGCAGTTGTAGACAGGGAATTCATAAATAAATGCTGTGTGTAGGTGTTTGGCACCTAGCTTACCCTCAGTACTTCCCAATTTGTGTTTTCTGAAGGCCTCAGCAACTTAACAACTCAACAAGCCCCTCCACTCTTTGCTCAGACACACACTAACTACTGGTATTAATCTCTAACTTTGCACTTACCATCACTATCCTAACCAAAAGGAACTCAGCAGTCACACTGCTTTCCCTCACCCTATGTTTCATGCCCATAGGCCTCCTATCTCCCACCCTTCTGCAGTACTGCATACAGACTGAATCACATCTCTTTGCAATCCATAATTGGGCGATAGATTATACAGCAGTACAGATTTAAACAATTCTGCAAATGACAAACATATTCTCAGTTGTATCAAAAGTGAACGTGCCATATTTGTTGGCTTGTGTTTTTGAAAAACCACTTGTCTGTTAGAGCATGATGGTAGTTTTTGCATTGCAAAATAAAAATGTAAAAAAATGTCCCAGACTGTAACGTATATTGTTTTTACTACTTACCCAAAACTTGACTGGAGATGGTTAGTGACCCCTCTTGCTTTGCTCTAGTCATATTTTGACTACAGTAAATCAAAAGGTAAAGCAATGATTTATGTTTATGCTCGGCCTTGTATTTCACTGCCCTGAAAATCTAAGCATGGTAGGATTCATGAACAATGTTGCTTTTACACTTTGCTATTCTGCTATTACACAATATAAATGACTGTGTAAAATAAGGTCATAGCTCCACCAAGTGTTCATCACAAAGAACTGTATTCCATTCTGAGCATTGAGAAACCTTCAAACCTTTGCATTACCTGTTCATTATGATTCTAGCTCACACAAAATTTAGACTTGGACAAGAACTGTACAGTCAGAATTTAGTATCCACCCAAACCCACCCACTGTCAGACACAAAACATTTAAAAAGCACACATGCAAAGGAATACATTGTATGTGCACCTAGCATGAGGTTTCATGTCATTCAAAATTGAGCATGCATGCAGGTTTGCCACTTACATAGTAACATAGTAAGTTAGGTTAAAAAAAGACATTTATCAAGTTCAACCTTAATGCCTAAATATAACCTGCGTAATGGCTAGTTGATCCAGAGGAAGGCAAAAAACCCCATCTGAAGCCTCTCTAATTGGCTGAAAAGGGGGGAAAATTCCTTTCTGACTCCAAGATGGCAATCAGACCAGTCCCTGGATCAACTTGTACTTAAAACTATCACCCATAACCCTGTATTCCCTTACTTGCTAAAAAGCCATCCAACCCCTTCTTGAAGCTATCTAATGTACCAGCCAGTACGAGGGAGGGAATTCCACAACTTCACAGCTCTCACAGTAAAAAATCCTTTCCAAATATTTGAACGGAGCCTCCTTTCTTCTAATCGGTGCGGGTGCCCTCGTGTCAGTTGGAAGGACCTAATGGTAAATAAAGCATTAAAGAGATTATTCTATGATCCCCTTATATATTTATACATAGTTATCATGTCACCTCTTAAGCGACTCTTCTCCAGTGTAAACAAACCTAACTCGGCCAGTCTTTCTTCATAACTGAGACTTTCCATACCCTTTACCTTTGCTTGTATACTTACAAGCATACATTAAGCAGCTGGTGGTGAGGGGCGGATATATATTCCTTATAGGCAGTTTTAGGTTAAAATACAGGCATTGGATCTCTCAATGGTAACTCAATATCCAGAAAAGCTCCAAAATACAGAAGGCCATAACCCTTAGCTATAGTCAGCGCTATAATTGACTGTAAGTGTACTGGTAATGTGAGTCACAGAGCTGCTCTACTGGCTGCAATGGCAATTTGATGCCCCCCCTATGGCATGAGACTTTATATACCAAAATTCACGCCCATGGCACCAGACTTTATCTACTGAAAATTTACTACTTACGTCCCAAAGACCTTTGTTTCCCATGTACCTGAATGAAAACAAATAAACTTTATCATCACCTGGATTGATGTTTTTTCTTCTCATTAAAGTTTTACAGCCTTTAATTAGTGTGTTCTAATCAATAAATAATTGATCATAATTTAGTTATGAGTTATGCAGAAAACATGCTTAGAGACGTACTTAGAGACCAGTTACTAATGAATAAGTAAAAAAACAGCTACATTTTACTTGTGGTGTTGTTTTTGACCTTTGTCATAACCTATTACTGTACAAGCAGTGATTCTAAAGCAGCTATCAAGATAAAAATCATTGTCCTAATATGTGAGGAATACCTGAACTTGATCAAAATTACTATGAAACCAAAAATTAACTATAAAACCAAGATCAGCTATGAAACTATGTGGGCAAATATCATTTTTAATAGTTTATTCATTGTGAAACACCTAAAAGTCAAGTTGCCTTGTCCTTTGCTCTATTGTGGGAAGAGACTTGGTAATAATATGCAACCACTTATTAAGCATTCCCTGTAAACTCAAGCCTGGTTGTGCCTTTAACCAGCAAGCTTCTCCAGCAACAGATTTGTATCACTTTGAAATTTGGGCGGTTCTTAGTCAGGAAGTCCCCTTTCATGCCTACTAGTTTAAATGCTCAAGCTAGGGAGCACCAGGGGGCAAAAGTTGCAGGAGAACCCTGTAATTAACTTCTTTCAAAAGCAGGCAAGTACTGGACTGCATTGTGCTGTATGGCGGGAATGTGAACTTATTTATTTATTTATTTATTTTTATCCAGTGCAGAGTGCAGTGCTTAAACACAGCCCTGAACATTTTTTGAACTTGCATCCAGAACAATAGTTATTACCACTAAGGTCTTTTGTTATTCTCCCTGTTTCCACAGGTAGGGGTGCACACACTCCACCTCACCCGCAGCCTCCCAACTAACACATGTAGCAGAATGGCTTGGCCCTTCAGCTGAAGACACTGCTACCATACCTGCAGCCATAGTGGCTGGCTCCTTTAAATCCTTGGCCAACCCTCCCTTTGGGCACAAAGCAGATGCACCTTATTTGCATTCCAAGCAGATTCTCTTCCTTCGAAAAAGTCTGTCACTGGACAGATCTACCATTCACAAAATTTCTACCATTACTCCCCTGTGGCTTAATCCTGCTCTTGAACACCCAATCATGATTCCAGACCCACAAATTGGGGCAAGGAACAGAATAAAATATCTTGGACTAGAGATCAATCTCTTAAATCATTTACAAATCTATCCCAAAAATTCCAATTAACTCACACCATTTTCTGCTGTTATCTGCAACTACGACAACATGCCCTGTGCATATAATTTCAATTTATGCCGAAACTGGAGCCTCAAGCTCTATAAGCTGTGCTTTGGGTTCCAGATAGGAAAAAAATGGTTATTCAATATTTACAATCTGCTTAATGCCTAGAGGGGGAATGCATATAAAAAATGTTACAACAAATGAATACAAGATGTTACAACATTGGACACTAATGACTGGAATGGTCTTACTAATACCTTCAGACCAACAGTGATCAGTAGTGCAGATATTCTTATTTAATATAAGATGATCCACAGAAGTAATTCATACCAGTAAATTTGCATAATATGGGGGTGAGTCCCACCAAATACCATTCTGCCCTGGGTACATATATACACGCCTTTTGGTTCTGTACTGCAATTGCATAAATGAAAAAAACCTAATCTTGTAGGCAGTTATGAATAATATATAGTGCTGGTTTCACTTTAAATACTGTCTGCAAAAATGGCCCCTTTATTGGAGCTCCCTATAGATCCTCTCAGGTCTCTGTCAGTGTTTCAAATGAAGGGGGGGGCATGTCCTAACAGTCTCTGCCAAAAGCACAGCAGGAAGGGGATAGCCAATCACAGCACTGCAGTCATACACGCAAAGACAGGCTTCAGTTCCCTATCAGGTCAGCCTAGCTGCTGATTGGTTCCTATCCTACAGTGCAGTGTGCTGAGTGCCGCCACCCGCCCCTGCACAGCCTGAGAAAGGAGGCAGCAGGAAGTGGAACAGAGGGGTGGGACTAGTGGTGTATTTTGGAGAAATTTATAATAATTTAGCCCAAAACACTACTTTTTAAAGCAAATTCCTTCTATGTTTAGAGTATAATGCACTGGTAAATTCTTAATTGATATTGAAATGATATGTCTCCTTAACAACATACTTTTACGAATAAAAACATTTATCTGTGACTTTGCATTCCTTAGAGTGAATGAGTAGTATCACTTATCATGAGAAATAATGATGGAGAAATGACAGTAGGTGTAATGAGGTCTTTAGAGGCTTAAGCTATGGTTTACCCCCCAAGGCACCAATGGTTGTGATGAACTTATGCATCTGTAACCTGGTGAAACAGAACTACATGAATAATTTAGTAGGATGATGTTGGATAAAACCCAGCAGCTGCATGGTTACTAGGTAAGGTAAGATGCTTTCTGTAGACAACAGCCCTTACAGAGTTCTATTTTGCATGCATATTGTGCTGGCAACCTCAGCTGTAACTTTAAATGGTTTTAGTAGTGGTGGCCATACTTCTGAATAAGGCTCTGCAGACAGAAAACAGATTCATCTATATACTGAACACCTGCCTGGCTCACACTGGAGGCAGGCTGAACACTTGTAGGCAGCTTCTGTATTCTCCCCTCTCTGTGTGAGCAGTATTTTGCGGTGGCTTACCCTTTTTAGCATCATGACTAAAAGTCGAACATTGGTAATACTGTTCTTTTGCTGGGTTTTCCCATCCCTAACAAAATGTATAGCCTTTTTGAGAAGTCCACTTCCACATTTAAAGGCATTAGCAATATTGTTAGCAACCTTTGTACTTTACCTTATTGCCTTGAGCCAGCAGGAGAAGGAACACTCAGGAAAGAGCACTCAGAAGGACATAAAGAAATTCTCTCTTAAGCTTATTATTGTGGTATCCTTTACATTTCTGTCACAGATATGAATGTGTCTGTAGTCTGTGCATTTGCATCACTTTTTAAAAGAATGTCGCTGACCCCTTATCTATTAAAGGTGAAAAGGTAATTTCTGACATAAAATAACTTACTCCTTGACAGGTATAAATTTAAATGCCTCACTTGCTAAGAAGAAAATCAGTTTTGTGTTATGTAAATGGGAGTTGCTCAATTTCGTTCATATATAGCACTTATGAACTACTAAGCAGTAGTTATCTGTCACTGGACATTTTATATATTTTACAAATGTATTAAAAATAATTAAAGGGGATCTAAACTCAAAAAAATAAATTTATGTAAGCTTAGGGGCTGATTTACTAAAATTATTATAGATTTACTGACTCAAACATTTCTCTTTTTTTTATTTTAAAGTTCGAATAAACTTGTTTCCACGAATGTCTAACATTTAATAAAAAGTCTGAACTGATAAAGGCAGTGCAGGAAAAGTTGCCAAAATTCCACATTTTTCTACTTGTTGCATAAAAACAATGACATTTTCGAATTGTCTTACAAAAAACCAACATCAAAAATCCGAAACCTTGTGCAATTTGATTTTATCTATAAACTTGACAAAATACAATAATCTTCATGGTTGCAGAAGGACCCACCTTTTTGAAGCTTTAGGAACAGGTCTCTACAATGCAGCTGTGACTCTATTGCACATTTCCCCACAGTGTGGAGAAATCTGTAGAAGTGGTAGAGATTTCCCCCCCATATTTACAAAATATTGCTCTGTACTTCTGCAATGCATCATTTGCCCCTTCATCTCGTGCCTTGGACGGTGGGTGAATATACTGTACATCTGTGCCCCCATTAAATATAATAAATAGATGCTGATCTGTATACCTAGGCTAGCAAAATTTGGTTTATGGATTTCTGGGAAGCGCAAGATTTGTTTTGTTTACACATAGCTTATGGGTCTGAGTTTGTTGGTCAGAAACCTGCATGTCTAAAATTCCATTTTCTAAAAAACCCAAGGTTTTGCTAAGGGTATTTAATTTGACTGGTTGATCTTCTATCATTTTTTAACATTAATGTTTTTTCATGTTAGTTACTTAGGTACAGTGCTATAGTGCTAAATAGAATCTGCAAAATTGTCTTTTATTACTGTGTGGGATGCAGTAGAAGCTGCAGACTCACTGTTTGCTGTCTTCTGTCCAACCTACCACAAGGGCTGTATATTCTATATAGCCATAGGTGTCCAGCACACATGATAGGGTTGCCACCTCTGCCGTCCATGATGGGGGGCGGGGCATGCCATCAATATGACACACCAGTGATTGGCCAATTGCCACATCAGTCTGCCTGGTTTTCCAAATTGGGAAAACTGGCCAGGTAGTTTTGACCTGTAGAGCCCTACCAAAAACCAAGCTGTCCAGGTCAAAAACCGGACAGGTGGCAACCCTAACACAAGACCACGCCTGTGAAGCTGCAATCTTAGAAAAGGCCCTCAGGTGGCTGACATGGCAAAATCTGGTGACGCTGGGGGGTAGCCCCTCTTCTAACCCATTGGCACCAATGCATAGACAGTGGTTGTGAAACGATTGCACACTTGTGCAATGTGCTCGACATGCTTTCTCCAAAATTTCAGTGTAATAGCAGGCACAAACAAAATGGTGTGTAGGGAACTGGTAGTGTTTTTGCAAATATGAATATGCTTTCCTTCTCAGTATGTGTGCAATAGGTGTCAGCATGCCAAGAAGCGTTAGCATGTGATTCAGTTGCATGTGATTCAGTTGCATGTGCAGATGCAATGTGCAAAGGGTTTTATTTAAAGTAATCATCCCAGGGTTCCTTTGTGCAGTGGTGTATCTATATGTTACTGGGGCCCCACTGCAAATTCAATTTAGGTGTCCAAAACATTGGTAGATTGACCTATTCTACCAAAATATATTGAAATTGCTAATAAGGGCCGTACTGGGCTCCCTATACTCTTCTGTAGTTACCCCCCTGCCCTTGTGTTTGCGTGTCCTGTACTTTGCAGGCATAGAGAATTTAAGACTGGACCAACAAGATTGAAATTAGTTCATGCAAGGGAGTTGCAATATGTTGCAAAAATTTCTCACAGAAAAATTAATAATAGGTGAGAAATTAACTAGTCCTACAATAGTTCTACTCACCCAATCTACCAAACTGTACCTTTGCTTAAAAAGTACATTTTCTTTTTTCTTTTTCTTTTTTTTTTTTAATAGTTCAGTGTTCAGTTCCACCAGTAGATGGCAGCAACCCATAAGGCTGGCCATATGTAACATTTCTTAAAGGTACAGTAACACAAAAAATGAAATTTTTTTATATAATGTACTGTTACCCAGCACTAGTAAAACTGGTGTGTTTGCTTCAGAAACACTAATATAGTTTTTATAAATAAGCTGCTGTTTAGCCGAGGGGGCAGCCACTGAAAGGATAAAAGGCTCAGTTTACATAGGCTATAGCAGATAAGCTATGTAGAATATAATGGTTTCTACAGATCTTATATGTTATCCACTATTTAACCTCTGTCATTTAGCCATATTTCAACTGCCCCATTTCTACACAGCAACTTGTTTATAAACTGATCTGTTTGCTTTAAAAACACTACTACATATATATGGTAGTAGTGTTTTTAAAGCAAACAGATCAGTTTTACCAATGCAAGTCAATAATACAGTTTGTTACAGTATAGCGTGTTACTGTTCCTTTATGGATGCTTCCAGACTGGGGGAGGGTCTAGGCTCAGAAACCTAAGTAGGGGAGTTGGGCTAGATCCCTGTTCCTTAATAAATCTTGGGTTCCCAGATGTTGCTGTACTACACCTTCAAACGATCTTCAACATATAATCAAGGGACAAAACATGTTGGAAGTCATAGTCCATTAATATCCGGGGACCCAAGGTTTAAGATAGAGGGACAGACGGGTGTAGGTTAGTGGGAACATATGGGACTTCCACTGAGGTGAGAGGGAATGTGCAGTGTTGTCCAGAACACTAAAAGGACTGGGTACAAGAAAAGGCTGTAGAGCAGACAAAGGTTTACTAGCCACACTGCATGTTTCGAGCCCATGTTTACTGTTACAGGAAGTGACATCCACAAGTAAAAACCCACCCCTACCCAAAATGTTAACACTTCCCAATAATAGCCATGAATCCTGTAGTGCATTAGTCCTCAAAATAAAGCCTACAGCAATTGTCCAATTTTGTTAAAGTTCCCCCAAAAAATGTTTTTGTGTTAGTCTAACCAGTAGTGATGGGCGAAAAGTTTCGCCAGGCATGGATTCGCGGCGAATTTCCGCGTTTCGGCATTGGCGGATTGTTTCGCGAAACGGATGAAGAATTTAGCTGCGGAAAAATTCGCCACACGTCCAAAAATTGGAAACAATAGCCGCGGGCGACGAAACAATAGCCGCGGGTGACGAAACAATAGCCGCGCGACAAAATAATAGCCGCGAGCGACGAAACAACAGTGGCGCGACAAAATAATAGCCGCGGGCGACGAAACAATAGCCGCGCGACAAAATAATAGCCGCGGGCGACGAAACAATAGCCGCACAACAAAATAATAGCCACGGGCGACGAAACAATAGCCGCGGGCAACGAAACAATAGCGGCACGACAAAATAATAGCCGCGGGCGACTTTTTTTTGTCGCACGACATTTTCGCCGTTTCGTGAATTTTTCGGCAAAGCGAAACTGAACAGATTCACTCATCACTACTAACCAGTGAAGAGCGTTCATATGTGAGTTCCAATTCTAAAGCTGTGGACTGCATATACACCTAGGCCTACCCACTCAGGGTCGGGACAGGGACCGCATCAAAGTGCCAATGTGACGGTTTCTGTTTTCAGCATTCAGAATGTTTTGACCTGGACAGCTCCTTGAAAAACCAGACTGTTCGGATCAAAACCAGATGCATGGAATCCCTGCTGCCAACTCAGACCATTAGCAGCTTTTATTGGCTTGTGTATGGCTTCCTTAACCCAGCTAACTACCAAAAGCTAAAACCAGCTAAAACCAAAAACCACTTCTCATTACTAATACTTTTAGACCTTTCAGCTGCTTTTGACACTGTTGACCATCACTTATGGCCTTAGTGATACTTTCCTGGTTTTCAGCTTACCTCTTATGCTTGCCTTCCTTTCCTGATCTCAACCCAGAACTCAACTCAGGTCTCTTTCTGCTTATCAGCTATCTTTATGTAGCCCACTTTAGAGAATGTGCTGCTACCTGCTGAGATCTAGTGGCGCTAACAGGATCCTGAGCCCCACTTACTTTGGGGAACAGATGTTGCTGTACTATTTGGCGTGCCTCCACCCAGGATAGGGACAGACTGAACTGTAACTCCCCTCCTGAGAACTTGATACTGTACTTATACTTGGGGACTCCCAGCACTCCTGGCACCTTGCCCCCTCCCTTGGGGTAGATTCTTACCAGGCAGAGTGGATCCTCAGTGTATGCAGAGACCAAGACACTGGATGGATGTTTAAACAGTGGAACTTGTTTATTAGCACAGATGTATCAGACAGGCAGATCACACACAGGAGCAATGTTACAGTCAGGTTACACTCCCTCTTCCTTAAGAGACCCTCTCTCCACAAGATACTAGCAGTACTCCCGCCAGATGATTCCCTTTAGGGGTTCCCTCTGGTACTTCTCGCCAGAAGACCCTCTCTAGGGCTCTCCCTGGTACTTCTCGCCAAGCAGACACCCCCTCTGAGACCTCACCCAGTACTTTCACTCAGATACCCCTGGATTAGGCAAGTCTCCTATACTTAGCACTTTGTTCCCTGACTCCACCTATGAGTGCTGGTGGATCTTAATCCAGTAATTCTCCTGTTGGGGCCAAGCTGCCCAGCTAGCTTGCCTGTCTTCCGCTCCTAGAGCGGACTAAACTTAAACTCTCTCTCTGTCTAACACCGGCCTGTTATTAACCTCTATACCAAGAGGGGTCCCAGGCAGGAAGACCTGGCAGCACATGGCTGCATACCCTTATATAGTCTATGCACCACCCTGTGGCCATAACCCGAACTGCAGGGAAGCTAACTCCCTGTTAACTATTTAAGTACCAAACCACCCAAGGTGTTCCACTATTAAAGTACTACCCTCCCTTAGGGTCTAACCAGGGGGTAACCATCCTAGGGGCCCAAATTTTGGAGATCCCTACATTTACTTGGATGTCCCAATGATACTCCTCTTATGTCCTGCACCTCAACACCATTCTCATTATCTTCTCACACACTCACATCCAAGACTTTGCAAGGGCTGCACTTTTTCTCTGAAATTCTCTTCCATATTCTGTCTGACTTTTTCGCAATTTCTCTGCCTTTAAAAAGTCTCTTAAAACACATTTCTTTAGAGAAGCTTATCCTCCTTAAGTGTAGCATGGCTTTGCTTATTGGTTGTTTTTGTATTTTTAATTTGTACACCTATTTATTGTACAACACTGTGGAACATGTTGGTCTTTTAGAAATACATGTTAATAATTATGACAATATTTATATTAGGTGAAGCCATAGGGAAAAGAGTGCACTTTTGCAATATACATTTTTTTCTTTTAGTTTTTATTTTTACAGTTTTCTGCAACTAATATCATGAATTTGCAATAGGAATTCCCCACTGCTGTTCTGTCCATTCAGCAGCCAGCAGGTTAGGTGATGCAGGAAGCATTTCCTGATGCTTATCTGCTTAGTTCTGTTTCTTCGCTTTGCAGAAAACGCATCCTGCATCTGTAACTTGACCCTCTGGCTGGAAAGAACAGAATGGAGCATTCCTATTACAAATTCATATTATTAGCAGTGAATGTACATAGCAAAAGTGCTCAGGGGTGTTTAGTTTCCTTTTAATACAGCACTACGTGGAGGAACATATCTTTGAACGTACCAAGGACAACAGTTATTCTGACTGATTCTTGCTGATTCTTAGCAATGCTCAAATAATGTAATAATAACATCAGACAAAGACAGTTTGTGTAAATGACCCTTTTGTGGTATTTCATACTAAGTAAGAAAAACAGCATTTATACATTTCTTTTACCATTTATGCCATATATGATTATGTAAATCTAAGGGGCAGATTTACTAAAACTAGAATTTTTCTGGCCTTGAAACTCGTATAAACTCGACTTGGTATTTTTTCAAATAAAACGCGATCATTCTTGCGTTAATTAAATTGCACGATAATGTTGGGAGGGTTGAACGAAAATATTGAATTTATTGTCCTAAAATCCTGATTTTTCTAGCCGAAAAATTTTAAAAAATTGCGAAATTCATTACATTTAAATGGCCTTTCATTTCCATGAATTCCTTTACTTTTCCCAAAGAGAAATTGCTCTAGCAGCCATTTTAGGGGCATTATTGGAAAAAAATGTGTTTAAATTTCACTTTAAACTGGGTAAAACAGAAAACAATGATGGGATTAACGTCCCCTTGAAAATGTTTGAAATAGAAAACAATGATGGGATTATCTTCCCCTTGAAAGTGTGTAGCAAAAGGACAGGCTGACAACGAATTTTTAAATTTGTAACCATTTTCGAGTTAAACACGAAGATTTCTAGTATCTGAAGCCTTCCATAGGACTCAATGGTACTCAACAGATCAATCCTGTCAAAACATTTTTTCAGAGAAAAAAGTAAGCATTAATAAATTTCAAATAATACAAGTTATTTTCGGAATATATGAATTTTTTGAGAAACAATATCAGAAAAATCAAGTAATGTCGAAACCCCATTCGTAAATCTTGAAAGTATCTAGAAAAAAATTGTCTTTTTCTCAAAATTGCTTAGTAAATGTGCCCCTAACTGTACTCTTCTGCTTTTCTTTAATTAGGAATATCAACCCTCAGAACCAAAGGGAAGAGAATATTCCAGGTGCAAAATGCTGTTATTTAAAGATTCTTGTCTGATGCTCAAACTAATAATTTTAAAATATATATAATAGTAATTGTGTACTGTTCTAACAATGAGTTTGTTATTTCTGTAGCCTCCATGGGCCATATTTATATATATTTAAAAAAGGCACACATTTCCATGTTTTTCCCACAATGCAGCATTGTGTGTAATTTCACCCACTCAAAACAAGCACAACATTTTTTTTTTTGTATACAAAACATTTCACCTCATGGATGCCAAAAGGAAGCCCTGTACATCAGTGCCGAACCCTGATGACACCCTAGGCAAGACTACAAACTTGCTGCCTCCAGTCAACAATGTTATTCATTTAGTGCAACAGCCACAGCGTGCTGCCCATATCCAGCAACAAAAAAATGTTCACACTAAATTTCCGCACCATGAATGATGAGTAATAGATTGGCACCCTTGTTTCTCTTATTTGCACTGCTGTTCCTTGGCTAATTAGTGTTGGGGTGGGAGTCCAATGTGGAGATTTTGTAGTGATACATATTTATGAGCTAGTTATGTGCTTGACCCTAACCTGCCCCTTCTCCACCCGCACTCGAATAGGCCCTCGGCTTTGCGTCCTGAAGCGCCCTGCATATGACATCATGGAGGGGGCAGGCACGTGGCTATAAGTAGCATACCTCCCAACATTAAAAAAGCAGAAAGAGGGACAAAAATATCTGCCACGAGGCAAATTTTTAGGCCACGCCCACTTTGTGGCCACGCCCTCTCCACAGGCCCATTTTAGAAAACCACACCTGAAAAGCGCACCAGAAGACAGACATGGTAGCCCCAATCATTTTATGACATATTGTGGACCTAAGGATTTCATTATGCTCTGTGGCACCTGTATATCATGACTCATGACAGACATGAGGTAGCCAGGGCCCCATAAAACATTGGTCGTCAGGGCCCCCCTAAAACATTGGTAGCCAGGTGTTATGTTTTGCACTGGTGCCAGAGTAGGGACCCCCTAAAACATTGCTAGCCAAGCCAGCCCAGGGCCCCCTAAAACATTGCTGGTCCTCCCCCAGTATCCCCACTGCAGCATCCTCCCCAACATCCTCCAGTTCCCCCCAGCATTCTCCAGCTCCCCCCAGCATCCTCTAGACCCCCCAGCATCCACCCAACATCCTCCCAACATCCTCCAGCTCCCCCCAGCATCCTCCCAACATGCTCCTGCTCCCCACAGCATCCACCCAACATCCTCCAGCTCCCCCCAGCATCCTCCCAACATCCTCCAGCTCCCCCCAGCATCGTCCTGCTCCCCACAGCATCCACCCAACATCCTCCAGCTCCCCCCAGCGTACTCCCCAAAATCCTTCAGCTGCCCCTTACCTTCCTACAGCTCCTCCCAGCGTCCTCCCCAACATCCTTCAGCTCTCCCGAAATGTCCTCCCAGCGTCCTCCAGCTGCCCCTTACCTTCCTCCAGCGTCCTCCCCAGCATCCACCTGCTTTCTGTGGCTCCCCCTTCTCCTACCACCCCCCGCGCGCTTGCTCCAGCTGTGCCACCCGGTTCTTCTTCTCCTCCCCGTGACGTCACACGCACGTCTCTCGGGAGCACCGCAGCTTCTGCACTGTGAATCCCTAAATGTTAAAACTGAACTGAGCGATGCAGAAGCTGCGGTGCTACCAAAAGATGTGATGTGACGTCACGGGAGCAGAGAACTTTAAAAGCGGGACAAATCGGCGGCTATCCGGCACTGCGGGACAGAGTGGCAAAATCGGGACTGTCCCGCGTAAAGCGGGACAGTTGGGACCTATGAAGTAGACCCCACCAGACCAGTAAGGTGGGGGAGGGAGGAAGAAGGGTTTGACCCGCACCCACCCGCGACCCGCACATCACTTTTATGAGCAGCTTGTTCCAGCTTTTGTAGTAGATGGACTGCGTTGCTTTTCAGAATGAAAAGTGAGTTAAAGGGGCATTGCATATTCACAAAGTGTGCCCCTAATGGACATGTATCCTAGGCAGAAGCCTTATCTGCCAGCCCTACTGCACAAAATAAGGGTAAAGACACACGGATCAACTAGTAGCTGCTACTTTTTAACGGCTACTAACCTCTAGAAAATAACCTGCCATAGACAGTACTGAGAATTGCCTTTGCTAAAACACACACACAAACAATTATCAGTAAAAGATCAGCATTTTCTATTTTACTAGCTGCTACCAGTAGCTCTGTGTGTCTTCACCCTAACAGCCAAGGGCTCACTTATGCCTCTGCAGACGGGTACTTAACTGGTGCAGGGCAATAGTGGCACAACTGCTATGGTGTTTTATTGTGGTCAGTAGTAAGAGAATTTTTTCAGCATACATGGATTCACTGCAAAATTCCTCCATTGGCGATCTTTTTTTACGACACTACCTGAAAAAGTTGCTGCAATAAAATTGCAGTTGTGTCAAATAAGCGGCGGTTGCGTCAAATACACAGCATTTCTGTAAAAAAAAGTTCCATTTACATTGCAAAAAAGTGAACGGCAAAAAAAGTAGCTGATAGGAGTATTTTGCAATTTTTTTTTATATTTTGCAAATTTTTCACACATTTTTCTGTGTTTCACAAATTCTTTGCTAGTGGTCAGAATTGCATGCATTCTAAGGTCAAAAATATTGCACTAAGGTCATGACGGTAATGGACCCATCTACAATAATATAAAATATACAGCTGTATAGTAGAAGTAGAAAGTTTAATAAGGTTCATTAACAGAATATGGATTTGTAAACAGGCACCTTGTTAAAGGGCACATATGAATGGAAAATTGTTACCCCACTGATGGTTCTGACTAATAAGCATACATTATGGTCGTTAGAAACAATACTATTTTTCAAAAATTGCCTCCCACCAGCACTACCACTTGCACAGGGAGGGACACAAAAATGCAATTTCGAGCTTAGTGTCCCAGCTTGCCGATTAGGCTTGTGATTTCACATGCATACACATAATGAGCAAGCCAGGAGACCCTCTCATTAAAACCATGCTTATAAAGAAACATGGACGCTCACGGGAGCTCCCTCCAAGTTTGGGGCATAGTGCTGGCGTGCTTCCCTGTAATCTAGCAGATATTACTATAATCAATATCCATGCTATCACAAATTGCCTGCAAATCAGAAAGGCACTTCAGATTTTACAGCTAATTAAATTGGCTGCTGCTCATTGAGCTGGTGTGGTTCCCTGATTGGACAATTTGTGCACTGAAGTACTTCAAAATTTGCCTGTTCTAGAGCTTAATACAAGTAAAGAAAGTGAGGGTGGTGCAATGTTATAATAATAATGATAAAATAGATAATTAAATTGACACAAAATTGGACATATTTGGAAAAATAATTATATAATGGTAGAACTGGGAGAGAGGTGAATGAAATCCCTTTTATACCATAGATGCAGACCAGTAGAACACTCTAAGTTGGATACTCGATAGCTGCTGGATGAAATAGCTGCCTCGCGAGCCTTTTTCGGCGATTTGCGCGAAATCGCGCCGCCGCGTCTGCCATCCCGCCGGCGACTTACATGTTCGCCGGTGGGATGGCAGAGGGAAGGCAACTCGGGGAGATTAGTCGCCCGCGAGCAGGGAGTTTTGCCGCGGGCGACTAATCTCCCCGTGTACCAGAGCCCTTAAGGCTAATGCCACACGAGGCGTAGGGCTGAAATTTTCGGCAAGCGGATAAACGCTTGCCGAAAATTCAGCCCTACGCCTGCTACTTGTGCCTGCACCGGAATGAATGGAATATGCTCGGGTGCAGGCACATGTAGCCGATATCCGCATGAAAACGCGTGAGAATGCAAAGTCTCGCGTTTTCATGCGGATATCGGCTACATGTGCCTGCATCCGAGCGTATTCCATTCATTCGGGTGCAGGCACAAGTAGCAGGCGTAGGGCTGAATTTTCGGCAAGCGTTTTTCCACTTGCCAAAAAAATCAGCCCTACGCCTCGTGTGGCATCAGCCTAACATATTCACCTTATGTAGAAGGAATTAGGCTCCAGTGGTTCTTAATTAGAAAGATAATTTATTATCCCATAGTAAAATGAATACAAACAAAGTTGAGACAAATTAATAGCAAAGTGGTATAGAAAGCAGTTTCATATATAAGACCACCAATAGTCACAGAAGACAAGCAAATTTGAAGGAATAGTCTAGGAATAGGCAATAAAGAGACAACTCAATAAAATGAATCCCTTCAAGTGGAGTCCCTTTCCATATATAATCCCTATACTTAGCAGGTGCTGCCTGGGGAGTTCTAACTCCACTTTACTTCTCTTCTACTGACAGCCCTGGCTAATTACAAAACAAGGGAAACTTTAATCTGGAAAGAGAAACAGGTATCCGCTTCCAGCTCTGAACAGGCTTAGCCCTCGGCCAGATTAACCCTTCTGGGGCCTACTGAAAGGAAAGCTGAGTAAAACTTTTACTTTCCTACACACATAATATGGCAGCTAGTACTGAAAGTTGCAAACTTTCTGAGTGGGTTCTGATTCTTTGTGCTAAACTGCATAGGATGCATGGCAACTAGGTAAAAAGAAGGTGCAACAAATGGGGCACCCAAAATGGGAAAAAAATAAGGATGCCTAGCTTGAGGCCCAAATTCAGTACTACTCACAATAGAACAGGCTTTAGGGAGATCTAAGGAGGGATAACTGTTCTGGGCCTTAACACTTTGTGCCACTGCAGAACATACAAGCATGTAACAAAATCAATAACACAAATTTACCTCTCAACTAGCTCAATAGCACATGCAGTTACACAAAAATAAGTTCTATTCATGCCTTTTTTTTGGTTGTTGAATCTGTCATTTCCCTACTTACATTTGATATTACTAATATTATTATTAATATTATCGAAGAATAAGTTTTGCAATTTTAGACAATCCTATGGCAGCCTTTGGGAAGTAAAAGGCTGGAGGCTTGGAGGAGCCTAAGAAGTGGAGCAACAGATTGTGTGAGCACATGGTGGATCCCACCAAGAAACCCCATTTAAAGCAGTGTGACACTAGGAAAGCCTATACTAATAAACTAGTATGCAATGATTTGTAAACTCACGACCCAGCCCAGACAGAGGTATATCTACCTGCAGGGGGCCTCCTCTTTGAACATTTTCAAAGTTGTACTTACATTTAACATTTTTACATTACCTTGCACTAATATATATTTTACAGTAATCTGTATATTTTCAATACCTTGCACTAATATATATTAGTTCCATCCAAAAATACACAATAAAATGCAAATGCTATAAAACAACTCTGAATGTTCACAAGTACAACCAGGCAGAATATAATACAATTAATTATTTAATCATATAGGTGCACTGAAACTTGGGTCTCAAGTGCACTAAAAACACCTGTGTGTAACAGGAAGATATTTAAAATGATACATTTCAGTAAAAGTCTTGTATCTGCTGTTTTATAGGGGATCAACTTTCAAGTTGCTTTTAGCTGGCAGTCAGTCCTGGCCTGGAAGTCTGTGGATTCTGGAAAATGCCAGAGGGGCTGCTGTAAGATGCCATAGACAGTCACTATTTTGTGAGCTAAATTGCTGGCATTGTTAGGTAGTGAAATATCCAGTGCTCCATTTATTAAGTGTGTATCCTGTTTTCTTCATATCTGATAAAGAGATATTAACTGAATATTGCCACTGTGTTATTATTTTTCCTAAATAGACCACTCACAGGTATAATACTTCCACTAGGTGGAGGCACTAGGGTAAACAGTACCAGGTATTCCCCAACATGCCATAGCAGAGTGAATCAAGTTTGTCCTGTAGTAACATGTTCTGTACAAGGCCTTATATTTTTTAAATATTTTTAGCTGCAAAACCGTATTTATACCACACCTTTGTATATACATGGAAAACCATTCCTACTGAGAATTAGATATAGCAATTTTTAGCCAGCCAGTGCAAGCTTCATTGTGAGGAAAATGCTATTTAACAGCACCACCCTCTGTTCACATTCAGTTAATGAAAGCTTCCAGACTGAAAGGTGCCAGAGTAATCTCAGCAATTTTTTTTATTATCCAATATGTGGCTGAACTTAATTTAATTAAACCAGGAAGTTCTGTGTTCATAAACCAGACAGAACAGTGATCAAATAGTGCTGAGTACACTGTGTTTTTGAGGTAATTTTTGGTGGTTATTTGTCAGCAGGTTAAGTTGCGGTTATAAAATTATGAAGATGTTACCTACAGGAGAAAGAAATTGAACGTAATGCCCTGCAGGCAAATCACTATGTGTTTCTGAACATTTTATTGGTTAATACTTACAGCACCAGTAAGGTAAAGACAAAGATGTATACATAGAGGTACACCTCATCACAGCAGCATACCAAGAGCGCGCAGGGGCCCCCGTGCAAAAAAATTCATCAGATGGGCCCAGTGTGCACAGGTTCCTAGCGCCACCCCGTTCACATGCAAGTGTGAGTACTGCTGAACATTTGAAGTGCTCACGCATAACTTCACCAATTAAAGCGGCTATAGAGGAAGTATGAGGGTCAGCTTCCTCTATGCCCTTTCGTCACATCGAGCATGGAGCTGACCAGTAGCCCTGACCACGAAATCTGCTGATATCAATAGAGCCCTTAGAAGTGGTTCTTATAATATTTTATTTGCTAAATGTAATTAATTTATCAATTAGCTCAGCTCTACTTTAGCTTGCACAAATGATTGCATGATTCTAAACTCAAATACTACCTTATAATTATTGTTGTTGTGTGTACAGTCTGCTTCCAGTGTCACTACACTGCACACTACACACAAAGTGGATTTTGGTGTTGAAATGTGCCCGATGTGGCAGTACTCTAAACCTTTTGGAGTAAATAAAGCAATTGGCACACACAACATTTTCTCCTCCGGTGTAGATAAACCAGCAAGAAAAGGCCATTCCTTTCCCTTCTGCTAAATCTAATTTGTGCACATACATGCACAGCAGCAGGCTGCCAGCATGCACACTGTGTGCCACCAGCCTAGGTCGTTGAGCCCATTCAAGGAAGAGAACACAGTTACTGCTCTAGCAACTTGCCATATGCAGAAAGGGTTGAAATTTAGTGCCAATTCCACTGATCATCAATGAATTTAAAATCCTGCAATAAATCCCTGACTATCAATTAATGGACATTAAAGGGGATGTTCACCTTCATGCAATAGTCTGAATTTGAAGAGCCACATATTTTGAATGTTTTGTTTAGAAGCTATAGACCAGGATCAGCACTACTAAAACTCTTTCTGCTCTGCTCTCTCTTTGAAAGGGATCACCAACACCAACTTGCATTCTGCCTAAACAGGAAGCTGATGCTCAACTGCTTACTGCACAAGCCTTCCCTCTCCTGCTTCATTTGCATTTTATTGATTGGCTTGGCTAAATCTTGCCATCCAGTGGTACCAAGGATTTGCAAATGAAGCAGGAGAGGAAAAGTATGCCCACAACCAGTTTAGTGTGAACTTTCTTATTTGGCAGGCTGACAAGCCCCGGTCTGGGAAATCCCCTACAGAGAGAGCAAAGAGCAGATTGGTGAACATGTTAGTGTAGTGCTGATCCTGGTCTGTAGCTTCTTTTAAAAGATAACTCAACAGTTTATACCATACTGAAGTCAAAGTTTTTTTTAGGCTTATGATCTAATGATACCTTTGAGGTTCCATAGTATAAAAAACAAGATGTTTTAAAGGCTAGCAGCTATGAAAGAGCAGCATGTATAAGATCTTAATGATATTCCGTAGGTGTACCAAAGTTCCCATATTTTCATGAATTTCTCATGCTTATCTATAAGTATGCTGGTCAGATTTTCATTAACCATAATCCAGTTTAGTTTATCTTTGAAATGAAAGATTTCTGAAATTTTGCAATTGTTAATTTGACTGCTAGGAAAATAAAGTTTAATAATAATCTGGTGTAATTATTAACATCTTAAAAGTCAATAAAGCATAATTGGATCTTTCTTCAAGTTTGTTTGTGTCACAGAGTATATGATATTATAAATTCAAAGCCAATATCTTTGGGCAGTCCCACCAGATATGCAGGAAGAAGTAGCAAAAGGAGGCACACTTACAACAAACTTGGTGTAACAAAGTACCTTCAAACAATTTATTTAGGGGGTGCAGGACAAACCAAACTTTTCAGGAGCTTCACAACACCAGATATGTATCACAAGTCAGTTTGCCTGTAGTGTCTAAAACAGTCATTACTGAACTAGGGATTTATCTTGTACAAACATGAATGAACCATGTACCAGGGCATGAGGACTTTATATGAGCTTTCCAATAATGATATTTTTCTGGAGCAACTGACCATGGATTTCCATATTTGGGACCAGTTTTCTTCTGTAATGGTGGTATTAAGATCCTTGTTCTATGTTAAGGTATATATTAAAGGGCCTTTTAAATATATATCAAGAAACAATCAATATAGGTTGGAGATTAAAGGAATACTGTCACGGAAAAACATGTTTTTTTTTTTCAAAACACATCAGTTAATAGGGCTTCTCCAGCAGAATCCTGCACTGGAATCCGTTTTTCAAAAACACAGATTTTTTTTTATATTTAATTTTAACATTTCACATGGGGCTAGCCATATTTCGCACCAGCCCTGGGTACCTGCAGCGACTGTCTCCTTCCGTCTTTGCGTGCTTGCACAGTAGAGTTAAAAAAGTCGAACTTAAAAAAGTCAGCTTTTTCATCTACTACGCAGGTGTTGACCCAGGGATTTTGAAGACAAAAGAAAGCCATATTTCACACCAGCCCCGGGTACCTGCAGTGACTGTCTCCTTCCGTCTTCGCACGCTTGCGCAGTAGAGTGAAAAGTCGAACTTGAAAAAAAAAGTCAGCTTTTTCATCTACTGCGCAGGCGTTGACCCAGGGATTTTGAAGACAAAAGAAAGAAGAAACACTCGCTGCAGGTACCCCGGGCTGGTGCGGTTTTCTCCTAACAGGAACACCAGTCCGGGGTAAAAGATAAGCGATTAAAGTCACTGGGGGTGCTTAACATTTTGGCACCCCCAAGTGACTTAGCCTTTTCTTCTATCTATTTACTATATTATATATATGTATTCTCCTATATGAACTTTCCAGCAATGGAATGACTGGTTGTTGGGTCCCACAGCATAATTATTGGGCCCCTAATCTTTGGGAACAAGACATTTTCCATAACATAAATTGCAGATGCTTATCAGTTAAAGTTCTTCTAGAAGCGATGTTCTTTGCGTTAGTTATCTCACGATGACATATTTTCAAGCGATATATTACGCAGTGTGCGATATATTACACATGTAACCATTACTTTCTGAAAACTACCGTTCTGAAAATCACCATTTTCCTGAAAACTGGAGGATGCATCACTCTAGGGCCAACACATACTAAAAAATACGACTGCAAACTCCATGTTGTGTTGGCAAAAGCTCACGAACCACAATTTTCTTTAAGTACCGCCTACCCCAAGTAGGTGTTAATATTCGCACAGATTAACGCGTTTAATGCTTCATATGTGTTTGTGAATCATGCGTTAGTACTATTTCTCTTCACTAATTAACGAAATGCGTTAGAAATAACGCTTTGCAATTATATCTAGTATAAATAAATTTAAAGCAACTGGACTTGTTTGGTAATCATTGAAGAGGTTTTACTACTCATCCGAGCAGCTTCTTCAGTTCAACTGACTGGTATGGGAAGTCCTCAGCATAAATACTCTTCCACTAATCCAATCACAATGGCACTTTGTAACTCTTCAGAAAGGTGACATCTGAAACTCACAGAGGTGTGAATGCTGTGGAGTTACTTTGAAAGGATTACCAAAGTATCATGCAACTCTTCAAAACAGGTGTTACTTGTTAGAGTTGCATGAATGGATGTGTGAAGTGTTCTGAAACTGCCGGGGTACAGATGTTAGAACAGCATTGCATGTAGCAGACAGATGGTGTCGAAGTCCCCCGCCTCTGTTTAGGGATGGTTTCTCCACTTTGACATGAATGGCCTCTTTTACACCTCTTTCAAACCAGCGGTCTTCTTTGTCCAAAATTTGGACGTTGCTATTTTCAAAGGAGTGTCCCTTGTCTTTTAGGTGTAGAAATACAGCTGCTCAGATGAGTAGTGAAACGTCTTCAATGATTACCAAACAAGTCCAGTTGCTTTAAATTTATTTATACTAGATATACCATGACCTGGATGAATGAAAATCTTCATAGACGCTTTGCAATTATGCGCTTTTTACAAATGCGATATGCAGATTAACGCATGTGAAATTAATTTGATGATTCGGTACTTAAGTATCGCATGCTTCTTAACGAAAAAAACTATGCGATAAGTGTTATTGTCCTTTAGTGAATCGTCCCCAAAGAGTGATACACAGCGTAGGGATAATTTAGGTTAATCTATATTTGTAGGCACAGGTAGGGTTGCTACCTGTCCAGTTTTGAAAGCAACAGTTTGGTTTTCCTTGGGGCTGTTTGGTTCACGACTGTCTAGGTTTCCGCTTTGTGAAACCTGAAAAAATATCTTGCCAATACACACCTCTGACATCACAGCCCAGCCTCTACATCATAAACACACCCCCACATGTCTTGAACCCATCCCATACATAACCCCAATGCAATTGGCCTGTCCCTTGTCTAGGTTTTGCCAAGATCAAGGGCTGTAACCCTAGACACAGGAAAGTAGTGTATGGATGCAAGCCACCTGAAAAAGTATATTAGATATGAGGCTGTAGCAATAAAGAAATTTGGGAGGGCCTAAACAAGAATACAAAAGAGAGAGGACTGATCAATACACTTCCCTGGTCCCCAGTTTCTCTAGTCATTTAGTAAGCAGATAGTAATTTAATATCTGTGCAAACAGGGATTTTTAGTTACAAGATAAACCCCATATGGTGGTCCTAATTATTTATCTCCGGTCCCATTTTTCATAAGCTAGCACCTCCCTGCATGCTGTCATGTCCCCTGACCTGAAATTGGTTGCAGGCTTGATCCACCCCCACCATTAGCTTTTAAAAAGAGAGTAACTACCAGGACCAGGACCAAAGCATTGGTTTCACAGGCTTAATCATCCCCCCTGCTCCTGGCAGCTATAGGAAAGAGACCACCCAGAAAAACGCCCATTTTTAAAAGGCATAACACTCATGGAACTCTGCAGGTATATTAGAAATGTAGTGAGCATACAACTAAAAAAAAGGGGTTTTAGTTACAAAGTTATGGCCATAAAACTTGCACACCACCTGAACAAGAAGATAAAGTGTTTCCTGATGTGTCAGGAGAATGAGGGAACTGTTAGAGCATTTGATATTTCCTATGTTTACCATATAAAATGGAAAATAAAAACCTACCTTCAGTCTTCTAACTTGTGCATTATTTGTGACAGGAGGCCATAATGGAGTCTTGTACTACCTGCCCTATTAAAAATCAAAGAACCAATGGGTCACAGCTGATTTGCAATTATTACTTGAAAAACATTCTCCAGCATGTTCTCAAAAAATGAAGGTGCAGTGCAACTAGCAGCACTTCTTATTAATATTGTGTGCTGACATACAGTCTAACTGATGTGCACTTGCCTCCCAACAATGCGGCACCAAAACATTTGGTTATTTTACGACACTGACAACTCTACTCCTTGCCTGGCTGTCTTGTTTCCTCTTGGAAGCCTAGCATTGCTTTACTCATAAGGTATGAGCAGTAGGCAGGTGACCTTCACCTTGAATGCCCATCAAACACAAGACCCAGTAGAGCCATGTACTTACCATCTGCTCATGGGATCTGATTCTTCAATGTCTTGTGGGTCACTGGCTCTGATACTTAGTTTATATGTAGAATAAATAAAGCAAATAGAAAAAGTAACATTACCAGAAAATTAATTCTTCCATGCAAGTATAAAAAGTGACAGCAGACCTGTGTGTGTGGCTAAAAAAAAAGTCTTCTAAGTTTGGTTCCTGGGAGTTTGACATTCTGTAACAGGAATGTTTTACAAAGTACAGTATATTTGTTTACCCAAACCAGTATTACTAAGACATTATTTGCAGACAAAAGTAAAAAAAATCTTATTCTGAACCTTCTGAGAAGTGGTTCAAGTCAACTATTCCAGAAACATCACTGACTAAGAACATTCTGTGAGATAATTTGGTGCTGATTTAAAAAAAAATAAAAAAAAATGTATACATAGTTTTTGGTTTACTATTTTACACTAGTTGGGACTAGAAAAATGAAACATTTAACGAATGGTTATATACGAATGGTTATATACTTTCTACTCTGTAAAAAATATTATCTTTCTACAGTCAATTAATCCCTTGTGTCAGTTTGCAGTGGGATAAAATATGGATCAGCACAATCTGACTGATAGAGATGTAGCGAACTGTTCGCCGGCGAACTAATTCGCGCAAGTTCGCAAACTTTTAGCGATGTTCGCAATTTTGGGTTCGCCTTAGCTGGAGCCAAATTTTGACCTCTCGCCCCAGAGCCAGCATATACATGGCAGCCAATCAGGCAGCTCTCCCTCCTGGACCAACCCCCCCCCGGACCACTCCCTTCCATATATAAACCGAAGCCCAGCAGCCATTTTACATTCTGCCTGTGTGTGCTTGATGAGTTAGCATAGGGAGAGAACTGTACAGGGGTTTGAAGGACAGTTTAGGTAGCTTTGCTGACTAGTAATCTACTTTCTACTGCTCTGTATGTAGCTGCTGTGGACAGCTGTCCTGCTGATCTCTTCTGCTGTAACCCAATAGTCCTTGTAATGACTGCTTTTATTTTCTGATTACTGTTAATCTTCTTTTCATTGTGTACTGCAGCTCCATCTGTGTGTGTTGGAGACAGGTGTGCTGGTCATAGTAGTGCACCAGCACCAACCACACATTCACATAATTTTTTTTTATTTATGTTTTTTTACTTTGCTACTGTAATTTATAGAGCCCAGTGCTATTAGTCTAGCTGTGTTGGGGACTGGTGAGCTGCTCCTAGTAGTTCACCACCAGCAGCAACCAGATCACTTTTTTAAATTTATCTTACTGTTCTTTAACGTGTCCAGTGCTGTTTGCTGTTGTTCATAGTAGTGCACCAAACACGTTATACATAGTAGTGACATTGCATTGCAATAAAATCACCTGAGTGACGTTTTTCCACCAGCAATAATATATTCCGTATCCACTACTGTATACGTTTGCATTGCAGGCCTTGTTGCCCAGTGTCTTCAACCAAGTGCCACCTAGCTGTGTGCGCTTTTTCACATTCCGTCTTAAAATAACAATAATAATTCCATGTCCAGAAACATCACCTGAGTGACGTTTTTACACCAGCAATAATATATTCCACATCCATTACTTTATACGTTGCCATTGCAGGCCTTGTTGTCCAGTGTCTTCAACCAAGTGCCACCTAGCTGTGTGTGCTTTTTCACATTCCGTCTAAAAATAACAATAATAATTCCGTGTCCAGAAACATCACCCAAGTTGTTATTTTGTAAAAATAAAAAAAATGCCAGGCAAACGCAGGCCGCCACACAGAGGCACTAGGGGCCGTTCCAAAGCCACGTACCCTGAACTCCAAAAATGCTGGAGAGGTAGTTGACTGGCTTACACAGCACACCCCATCCTCTACCGTTTCTGCCAGGAACTTTGCCACAACATCCTCATCCTCCTCTGCTATGGGCACCCCACGTACCACTTCCTCCACCACCGCCGCCCTTTCTTCACTGGATGAGTCAGAGGAGTTATTTTCACATGACTTGGTTGAACTGATTGATGCGCAACCATTATTGCCAGAAGATGATGAAGGAGATGAGGACGTTACACCAGATATCATAATTCAGGCAGGCAACACAACAGAGATGGACATAAGGTGTGATGAGGTCCCCGCTGCTGCTGCCTTCTGTGAGCTGTCAGAAGAAATTGATGCATCTGAGGAGGATGATGATGAGGAGATGGATGTTTTGTGGGTGCCCAGAAGAAGAGCGCAAGAGGAGGATAGTTCTGACGGAGAGTCAGAGAGGCAGGAGGAGAATAAGACTTAGAAGAAGCAGGGACAGCTCACAGGGAACAGAAGGGCAACAACATGTATCGGCACCTGTGGTCAGCCAGCCAACGCACCCACCAACTTCTACTGTTACCGCCAGAATGCCAGCATCAAAAGGCTCAGCAGTGTGGCATTTTTTACTGTGTGTGCCTCTGACAAAAGCGCTATAATTTGCAATGAGTGCAGTCAGAAACTGAGTCTTGGGAAGCCCAACACCCACGTAGGTACAACTGCTATGCGAAGGCACATGAACGCCAAACACAAAGCACTATGGGAGCAACACCTCAAAGGCAGCAGACAAACTCAAAGCCACCCTCCTTCTGGTCCAGCATCGTACTGCTCTACCTCTGCTGTCCTTGACCCGTCTCAACCACCCTCCATGCCGCCTTCCACCTTGACCACCAGTTCCCGGTCATCTGCCCCCAGCCATGTTTGAGCGTAAGAAACCAATGTCTCCGAGTCACCCCCTTGCCCGGTGTCTGACAGCTGGCTTGTCTGCACTCTTAGCCCGCCAGCTTTTACCATACCAGCTGGTGGACTCTGAGGCCTTCCACAAATTTGTAGCAACTGGGACACCGCAGTGGAAGGTACCCGGCCACAATTTTTTTTCCCAGAAGGGAATACCACACTTGTACCAGCATGTGCAGAGCCAAGTCACCGCATCTCTGTCACTTAGTGTTGGGGCAAAGGTCCATATGACTACTGACACATGGTCCTCCAAGCATGGTCAGGGCAGGTATGTCACCTATACTGCCCACTGGGTGAACCTGGTGATGGCTGGGAAACAGGGAATGCGTGACTCAACAACAGTGGAGTTGGTGTCACCACCACGGATTGCATGCGGGCCTCGCACCTCCTCTACTCCTCCTTCGCTCTCTCCTCCTCTGCTGCTGTGTCCTCCTCCACACCTGTGCACCCCCAGCTCCCCAGAGGCTATTCGACGTACCAGGTACGCCGTTGTCATGCTGTCTTGGGGATGACATGCCTGGAAAGCAGAAACCATATCGGACCTGCACTCCTGTCATCTCTGCACTCACTGGCTGACCCCACACCAACTGAAGATCGGAAAAGTGGTGTGTGACAACGGAAGCAATCAGTTGGCAGCACTGAGACTGGGCAATTTAACACATGTGCCCTGCATCCAACCTTGTGAGAATGGGGTCTTTCATGCTGTCATGCCTGTTGAAGGACCCCCATATCAAGAGGCTTAAGGAGAACGACCTGTACTGGGTTGCAATGCTACTAGACCCTCGGTACAAGCAAAAAAGTGGCAGAAATGTTACCAACGTACCACAAGTCCGAAAAGGATGCTGCATTTCCAAACCAGCCTGCAAAACATGTTGTACAATGCTTTTAAGGGTGATGTCACTTTAGGAACTCAATATTCCAGGGGCAGAGGTGCCAATAATCCTCCCACGAGCACACCTGCAAGGACAATGGGCTTTGGCCACTCGGTAACATCAGACATGCAAAGTTTTTTCAGTCCAAGGCAGCGCCAGAACCCTTCTGGATCCACCCTCAGAGAACACCTCGACCGACAGGTAGCGGACTACCTGGCGTAAATCGACACTCTGAGGAGCGATGAACACCTGGACTACTGGGTGTGCAGGCTTGATCTGTGGCTAGAGCTGTCACAATTTGCCATCGACCTCTTGTCTTGCCCCACCTCAAGTGCCCTCTCAGAAAGGACCTTCAGTGCAGCAGGAGGGATTGTCACTGAGAAGAGAACTCGCCTAGGTCACAAAAGTGTGGATTACCTGACCTTTATTAAAATGAATGAGGCATGGATCTCGGAGGGTTACTGCACGCCGGAAGACTTGTTCTGACTCCCCATGCAGCTGTCCTTCCCTGCACGCCACATGACTCCACACACAGCTGTCCTTTAGCGTCCTCCTCCACCGTACAAACTAGGGAAACTAGGCAAACCCTACTGGTTTAATTTTAAGCCAAACTTTTTGGACAGGTAAATCCTGAGTTTTTCTGGCCTCTGTGCTTCAGTGCCTGTGACAAAAAAACGATTATTTTCAGCATTTATATGCCATATTTTTTCTGGCCTCTGTGCTTCAGTGGCTGGCTGCGACAAAAAAAAACAAATATTTTCAGCATTTACATGCCATATTTTTTCTGGCCTCTGTGCTTCAGTGGCTGCGACAACAAAAAAAACTAATATTTTCAGCATTTATATGCCATATTTTTTCTGGCTGCGACAAAAAAACCATAATTTTTCAGGAATGTACACTACAGAAATATTGCCACCGACAGGACGAACGTCCTGGAGGTGACAAGCAACTAGTAAAAACTATTATTTGCTCACTTGACGGTATCATTAAAGCTCTTTGCGTTTTTTTGCGTTGCAGTAAACGCAGCGTTTTGTCTTTGCGTGTGAACCGGCTGTAACCTTTACACGACATGATTGGCATGTAGACGCCGGACGTTTTAAAGCAGTTTATTACACAAGTTTAGAAATGTAGTGTGATTTCTGCCCTTTACAGCACAAAACGCAACGCTGTGTCAACAACTTATTTTTGCCCTTGATCCCCCTCTGGCATGTCACTGTCCAGGTCGTGGCACCCTTTAAACAACTTTGAAATCAGTTTTCTGGCCAGAAATAGTTCGCCTTCTCATTGAAGTCTATGGGGTTCGCAAAGTTCGCACTTTTTGGCGGAAGTTCACGAACGGGTTCGCTACATCTCTACTGACTGACAATTTGGGAGGACAAAATGTAACATGAAGAAAGTAAAGCAAACAAGTTGATATTTTCAGTATGAGCACTTGCCTCTTTTATATAATGCGTTAATGTGTAATGTGTTAATTCACAATAATATGTAACGTTTGTGCATACCCCCCAACTGTCCCACTTTTCGTGGGACAGTCCCGGTTTTTACAGCGCTTCCCGCTTTCCTGGATTGTTCAATGAATGTCCCGCATTACGGAAATGCAAAACATTCATTAAACTATCCAGGCCAGCGGGACTCCGTCTCTTCTTGCGGCTCCAGCTTCTTATTCGGCTCCTCGTACGGCGGCGACAGGTCCTTTTATAAGGTTGCGCCCGTGCGTACGTGTGGCGTCTCACGTACGCACGGGGTGCAACCTTATAAAAGGTCCTGTCGCCGCCGTACGAGGAGCCGAATATGGAGCAGGAGCCATAAGAACTCTATGGGGGGAATTTTCTATTGGAGGTACTCTCTATGGGGCAATTGTAGGGCTACTGTGTATGGGGGGCACTGTGTATGGGGGGGTACTGTGTATGGGGGGGCACTGTATGGGGGGACACTGTGTAAGGAGGGCTACTGTGTATGGGGGGCACTGTGTATGGGGGGCACTGTGTATGGGGGGCACTGTGTATGGGGGGCTCTGTGTATGGGGGGGCTCTGTGTATGGGGGGACACTGTATGGGGGGCACTGTGTATGGGGGGAATTGTATGAGGGGACACTGTATGGGGGGTACTGTGTATGGGGGACACTGTATGGGGGGCACTGTGTATGGGGGGCACTGTCTATGGGGGTGCTGTCTATTGGGCCATCGGAGGCACTATTTTAACTATTTTAAAAATGAATTTTAAAAATGGGGTCTGGCAATTGGGGCGTGGCCACAAAGTGGGCGTGGCCAAACATGTGGCCTTCTTTTCATTTTTCAGATGTTGCCAGGTATGGTTTGTGAAATGTAATTTGGAATGTGATCGAGCAAATGCACATTTCTATTGAAATGATGAGGTACAACTATTATTACACATTCTTGAAGTAAAGAAAGTTGTCTAAAAACGAACCGGTTATTGGACTCAAGCCGACCTGAGACTCCTCGGACACACGGCGGGAACGCGCGTAGCGACGTCACGATCCTCGGCTTCCCATTCATCCTGCCCGCTACCTCCTCAGTGAAACGTCACGTACCTAGCGGGAGCGCGCATTGTCAGGAGGAGGAGGCGGAGGAGGGAAAATGGCGACCTCAAACAATCCGCGGAAATTCAGTGAGAAAATCGCTTTGCATAACCAGAAGCAAGCGGAGGAAACGGCCGCTTTCGAGGAGGTCATGAAGGACTTAAGCATCACACGGGCGGCACGGGTAAGGGCTTGCTGCGGGGTTCTCCCACAAGGAGGGGTGACAGAGCAGAGGAGGAGGCTGATGCTGTAGGAGAGACGCGGCCAGCGGGCAGCTCATTAGCAGACAAACCCTCCGAGGTGGAGGAAAAGCACCTGCACAAGACTGAGGTGGAACAGAAGGCTGCCCTATTGTGTTAGAGGAATGGGCGGCCTGAAGTGTCACAGCACCAGGCCTGGCACGGAGTGTCACTTCATCCCACATAGGCACAGCCTGGGAATCCCAAGAAATGGGGCACGGACACCATACCCTGAGCATTATAGTCACTCTCTGCACCTGAGCGTGTACCTCTCTCTAGTAGCATCAACTTCTGCCTCCTCTGTGCTGTAAACATTGGGTATCAGAGCACAGCCAAGCACTAGCCCTACAGCTGATAGGGCTGCCAGTCATCTCAAACACAGTCTTTCATTAGTGGATTGTTTACACGGTGCAAGTCCAGTTTCCTGTTGCTGGACCAATCTCTCAGTTTCACCCTGGACAGGTGAAAGTTGTCAGTAGTTCATTCATATCTGGGGAGCTGCAGGTTATCTTCCATGTGTTGGTTTCATGGAAGAAAGTTTAAAATATGTGTTGGCAGCTATGTGCCTTCTTTTCTTGCAGTGGATCCTTTATTTGTTGGATGTAATATAATGAACATAAATCTTAATTACCGATAGGTAACTCATTACACTGTATCTTTTTTAAACCAAGGATATTAAGCCTGCTCACCTCTCCCAGTTTATGAACTACAGCACCTGCTGCTAAAGGTTTGTTGCATGCTGGGAGTTGTAGTTAAAGAGAGAGCCCCAGGTTGGCCATCTCTGATGAAATTTGTTTTGAATTTAAAGCAAAAGAATGAAAGTATATGGAGGTTAAGCTGTCAGAAGTTTGGGACTAGGCAGGGAGGTTCAGAGAGCAGTTAAAGGAACAGTAACACCAAAAAATGAAAGTGTATAAAAGTAATTACTATATAATGCTGCCCTGCACTGGTACAACTGGTGTGTTTTCCTTAGAAAGACTTCTATAGCTTATATAAATAAAGCTTCTGTGTAGCCACGGGGGCAGCCATTTACAGGAGAAAAGGCACAGGTTACTTAGCAGATAACAGATAAAACCCCATTATATTCTACAAAGCTTATCTGTTATCTGCTATGTAACCTGTGCCTTTTCTCCTTTTTCCCAGCTTCAATGGCTGCCCCCGTGTTGACATAGCAGCTCATTTATATAAACTATAGTAGCGTTTCTGTTGCAAACTTACCAGTTTTACCAGTGATGGGCAACTGTACATTATATTTTAATTACTTTAAAACACTTTCATTTTTTGGTGTTACTGTTCCTTTAAGCTGGTAGTAAATGGTCTGCAACCCACTGAAGAGGGCGGCAGTTTGTCCTGAACCCAGCCAACCTTTGGGTAAACCCAAGGGTTTCAACCTGACCTGTGAATCACTAGTGCCTACTTTTTTACGATAGTGTTTTGAATTTAGAGTCCTGGATTATTTTTTTTTCAAGTTCACTCTGTGTATTTTTAGGGTCGCAAATTTCTTGTGTAAATCAGGAATGTCCAACTCTTACGTGTCAAGTTGCTAATAAGCAAAGTTAAATGGGCAGTGTATCTCCTTTTTCAACATGAGTTAAGTGAATACGGCTTGCGCTTAAAGGAGAAGGAAAGGCAAAGTCACTTGGGGGTGCCAAAATGTTAGGCACCCCCAAGTGAATTAAATCGCTTACCTTGTACCCCAGGCTGGTGCCCCTGTTAGGAGAGAACAGCACCAGTTCGGGGTAGCTGCAGCGCTTCCGTCTTCTGTCGCGCATGCATGCGCAGTAGAGTGTAAAGCTGAAATTTAACAGAGAAGTCGGCTTTTCACTCTGCTGCGCATGCGCCTGTCCTAAGTCCTTCCAAAAGCGAAGGCGGAAGGAGGAAGAGCTGCGCTACAGGTACCCCGGGCTGGTGCTGTTTTCGCCTAACGGGCACTAGCCCAGGGTACAAGGTAAGCAAATTTAAGTCACTTGGGGGTGCCTAACATTTTGGCACCCCCAAGTGACTTAGCCTTTCCTTGTCCTTTAACATACTTTTTTCCTGCTGCTTTATTACAACATGTGTTTTATTTCATTAAACATGGCAAAATCTGAAATGGAAGTAAAGTCCAATTCTACTTCCTGTTCATACCATCAGCACCATCAAAACAAATTTACCTGTCAGGTAGTCTCTGTATAAACAAACTCCACTCTAAGCTGAAGCCTTTGTTAGACTGTGAATGAAAGAGCAACTCTTTATACAGTTGCTACTTGGCAGACTGCTGATTTGTATTGATTGTGCTTAAAAGAATTAGACATAGAACATGACTTTCTAGTTCATTTAATGCCCTGTTTAGTTCAAGAAATAAAAAAAAGCCACAGATTTTTTAATTAAACCAATAGTCAAAAAGTATGTTTTTCCACAAGCTCTCATGTTAAAAAACAAATTGGGTATGATGTCTCTTAAAGGGGAAGGCTGTTGGTGGGATGTGGATGATTGCAGGTTGGAGTTCTTAACTGTCTTCTAATTTATGTATTTATTGTGTCTTGTGGTTTTTATTCTGTAGTTTTGTGGTGGTGTATTTTAAGATTAATTTGCATTTTGGTTTGTTCATTGCTTAAAATTACCTGCAATTGTTTGGAAGTTTGTTTTCAGTGCCATTGCATGCCTACAAAGCTGCTTTTTACAAAGTATTATTGTGTTTACCAATCATGATTTTTGCAATGTGCATTCTGGCATCTCATTGTAAGTTTCTAGACTAACTTGTATAGAATTAACACATTATGATTAACTGTGAGCCTTGCTCAGGAAGCCCAAGGCAGCAAGTGCTACAGTCACCCCCGTTCCTTTACAAGTTATTTGCATCTTAGTTCAGCCTTGTGTTAAAAATATATTTTTAAAACATTTAAATGGGAAGTTTAAAGTATTTACCAGGTCCAGTTAAACTATAGTAAACTGAGTAGTTCCTGTGGGTTACAGAACCTGGTACAAACTTGGCAGCCTTTACAATATAACCCATTAAATGCATTCAAAAAAATATACAGGTATTGTACAGTGTTAGCCATATTTCTTTTTTTTATTTTAATACATTTTTTTGATTATTTTTCTCCCTTGTGGCCTGGCCTTGGAACTCCACTGTTGGATGTTAACACTAAAAGTAATCTTTTAGGTATGAACTGTTTGTTCCCATTTCATGCTGGTCTCAGAAGGTGTTTGTGTGGGGGAGTCTTATAGGCAGAATTGTTACTGTAAACAGTTTCTCATGCCTATCAGAGAGACCTCCCCACCCCCACAAACCAGCAATGATAGTAATTGCTCTGCACACCTAACTAAATGTATAATCTAAAATGTGCAATGTAAAAAAAAAAAAATGATAGCTATGTTTTTGTGATATGTGGAAGTAATTATTGGCTTTCTTCTCAGCTTTTGAGTGTTGTGGTTTCTCTAGTCATAATGATCCTGCTTTTCCTTGAATTGTTTGGTTTAAAAGAAATTTTGCCATTTACAGTCTTTTCTGTTTCTCTTTTTCTTTACTAAATGACATTATTTCTGCAATAACTGTATTTTATAACCATGGCCTTCTTGGGCATTGCGGAGGTTGGCTTCCTCTTAGGCCTGTGGCACACACAGCAGTTTCATGGCTATCTTGTGGGCATAGTGATAGGAATGAATACAATCCACCTGTCACTGCACACACGGGTAGATTTAAAAAAAAAAAAAAAAAATATATATATATATATATATGCTTGTGTTTGAACCCTTCTTATATTGACCAGTGTTCTTTTATAAACAAAAGTACAATTAGGGGCACATTTACAAAGGCACGAACGCTCCGAGCGTATTTTCGGCAAATTTTTCGGGCATCCGTACGATTTTGTCGTACACCGAACAACTTTTTCGTACGCTTGCACGAAAAAATCGGAAAGGTTTTACCGCTGTTTACAATTGTACGGTACGAAAATTTTGTGACTTTCGGATCGCCAATACGATATTATCGTGACTAATACGATTTTTACGGAAGCATTTTCGTGATATTTGCGATCTTCAGAAATTTTCGTTTCCAATCCGAATTTTTCCCATTCGGGATTTGAACTCGTGATTTGATAAATCTGCCCCTTAGAGTATTTTTGTGCATAATGGGCGACTGCCTTTTTTGTCCCTGGTTCCCAGGTTTTATGAGTTCAGACTTGATGCCTGCATGTTTGTGACTCCTTGGCTCCTACCATGGTCCAGTGTTTTGTATTCTGTTAATGTAAAGTAAACTTACCTGGATACATTTATTCACACATTCTAAGTCTGAACTTGCACAGGTAAAACCTGGCAGCCTGGGCAAGTTGGCAGCTGCTCACTGTGCACAAAAGTGTCCTAGGCAGCAGCATTAGTCATATAAGCATCCCCACTGACTTAAAATTTCCTGCTTGTTAAAGGAAAAGTAACACTAAAATTTTTTAAGTGAAAAAGCTATTCTACCCTGCACCAATAACTGCCCCTTAGTATTTTGAATGCTTTAAAAGAAAATACCTGTTAAAACTTGGCTTCCTGTCAATTGAACTAAGCCGATACAGAGAAGGAAGGAGCAGGCATCAACTATGCGACGATCGATTGATTGGGTCTAGCATGACTCCTTCCTATACAGAAGGAAGGCTAGGCTCGATCAATCGACCCTCGCATAGTTGATGCCTGCTCCTTCCTTCGCCGTTTCGCCTTAGTTCAATTGACAGGAAGCCAAGTTTTAACAGGTATTTTCTTTTAAAGCATTCAAAATACTAAGGGGTTTGCAGGATAGGGCAGTTATTGGTGCAGGGTAGAATAGCTTTTTCACTTTATAAATTTAGTGTTACTTTCCCTTTAAAGAGAGAATAAAAAATAAAAATTTGAAGTGGTAGTTATAAGCTCTCGTATACATTAATTAAAACATTTTAAATGTATTACTTATTTGTAAAGTATACCTGCTACTGAAAGCATTACCCATATGTCCCTTTCTATTATTTTCCCTGGTGGTTCTTACTTTGGAAACCATGTAGCAGAAGCCAGCTGATTAACAGTCCTGTGAAGAAGTGTGCAAGACTTTTGCATTGTTGCTTTCAGGGACAGAACAAGCAGTGCCAGTGCAAAAGTGTCAGAAAAATAATCCTTTTAACGGCAAAAACATTTACAAATAACTTTAAAATTATTTACAAATTTTAATAAATATCAGAAAGGTTAGCATTACATTTTCTTTTGTTGGGCTAAATATTATTTTGGGGTTTACATGCCCATTAGCTTTCTGAGATCAGATTTAAGTCAGGTACTGTTTGAATCGTGATTTGCTATTTTACAGTCAGTCTGGCCAAAGTTGCAATGTATTTCTACTTTAGTCTGGATTTAAAAGTCTGTTGGAACATTATTAGATACAATTGCAGTGTATAAGATCTTTGCTGATGGTAAATACTGGCTTGAGCTTTAGCAAGACTTAATATGAGATGGAGTGTGTATAGTTGCCTCAGCATGACTGCATATGCAAGCCTGTTTCCAAAAAAGTTGGGACACTGTAAAGTACAGGTATAGGATCTGTTATCCAGAAACCCACTATCCAGAAAGTTCCGAATTACGGAAAGGCCATCTCCCATATACTCCATTTTAAACAAACAATTCTCATTTTTAGAAATTATTTCCTTTTTCTCTGTAGTATTAAAACAGTACCTTGTATGTAAACCAAACTAAGATTTAATTAATCTCTATTGGGTTTATTTAATGTTTAATTGATTTTGTAGTAAACTTATGGTATGGAGATCTGAACTATGGAAAGATTCCTTATCCGAAAGACCCCAGGTCCTGAGCATTCTGGATAACAAATTCCATACCTGTAAAACTAAAAAGAGAATAGGATAATTTGCAAATCCCTTAAATTTAACATATCAACACCTTGTGGAAAATGTCACCAATTGGCAACAGGTCATTACCATGTTTGGGTGTAGATAAAGCATCCTAGAGAGGATGGGTCTCTTAAAAGTAAAGTTGATGATGGGTAGACTGCCTGCACTGGAAAATATTTTAACAATACATTCCTCAATGTAAAAATTGAAGAGAATTTGAGAATTTCATAATCTACAGCAGTGTTGTTTAAATTCTTTGTTACCGAGGGCCATCATTTTGTCAGTCCTTCGTGGCAGAGGGATGGCTATGGTAGGTAGTGAAATGTCAGAAATGTTGAACACGTCTGTGTATTTAAATACCACACCCTTTATCAACATTTATACAGGTTTAGCGAGAAAAAGAGAAAATATATATAGTCCAGCATAACCGTCAACCATTATCTACACAGCAGAACCCAATTAGTTTATAGCCCAACATAAAATGGTACAGTGACCCGCAGAATTAACTAGTACCCTTACTCAGCAGAAACTGATGACAACTGACAGGAATCACCACACTAAATTATTTAGCATATAATGGGACATCGTTGGGCTCACCTGTTTTTGATGGGCTGATCTAAAGCACATAATATTAAAAGATTCAGGGAATGTGGAGAAATTATGATCAAGATCCACCTACTCTGGACCAAGGTTGCTTAAGATGGACTAAACTGAAGTGGAAAACTGTCCTGTGGTCTGATCAATAAAATTTCAAATTCTTGTTGGAAACTATGGACACCTTGTCCTCCGGACTAAAGATGAGAAGAACCACCCGGCTTGTTATTAGCATACGGTCAAAATCCAGCACTTGTGCATTGGTGCACATTTTATGGGTAACTTGCACATCTTGGAAGGCACCATTATTGCTGAACTGTTGAACAACACAGATTTTGTAGCAAACTATATTGCCATCCAGACCATATCTTTTTCAGGGAAGGCCTTGCTTATTTCTGTAAGGCAATGCCAAACCACATTCTGCACATATTACATCAGTGTGGCTCTGTAGTAAGAGATTCCAGGTGTTAAACTGGCTTTTGTCCAACCTGTCAGTTGTTAAATGAGAACTAAACTCCCCCCCCCCCCATCCTCAACCCTGCCCGCCTCTATTGCACCCCTGGAAAGTTTCCTTCTACAACATGTATTCCATTCAAAAGCTTCCCTGTGTATCGACCATTCATAAAAGTGCAGAGTTGTGCAGTTCAAAGGCCCATCTTCCCCTGTCTTCGGATCCTCTTCTGTAAGTTAGCAGACACTGATCAGTGGGAAACATGCCCCTGACCCAGCCTTTTTGAAACGTTGCTGGAATCATATTCAAGAAAAGTAACATTTCTTAATTTCAATAATGAATATATTGTCTTTGTACTATTTGCAATTAAATATAAGGTTTAAATCATTAGCAAATTGTCCCATTCTTTTTTTATTTATATTTTACACAGTGCCCCAACTCTTTTTTTTGGAAACAGGCTTGTAATATAAGGTGTGTCTCTGTATAGTCTAATACACATAACTCATACTATGCTGTAGCAGCCCTGTGTTCCTTGCTTTGGTAAAGTTCTGCTTTCATTTTGCCAGTTGGCATGTGTAAATTGCACATGCATGCCTTGCAGCCTGAACACAATTAAAGCTGTCTTCTGTACATGTCCTGACTGATTTTAGTGTCTTTGTGTGTTTTTGTATTTTTTTTTTTCAGTTTTAATTCTCAGTGGAATGAATTTCTGAAGTCAGCATAATTGTACAACATGGGTCGTTTTGAAATGGTTTTTAATTTCAGCATGTTTCTTCGTTCTCTAAGGGGGTTATGTAATAAAAGGCACTAAGTTTAAAACACTTTAACCCCCATATGTAATAAAACGCACTAAGTTCACCCAGTAGCAGTAACCCAAAGAAACCAATCAGCAGGTAGCATTTACTTGTAACCTCTTTTAAAACAAACATCTTATTGGTTGCTATGAGTTACTGCTTCTGGGTGAACTTAGTGTGTTTTATTACATATGGGGGTTAAAGTGTTTTCTCCTAATTCAGTTCCAGTTTTTTCCCCCATAGACTTCAATATAGTTTTCACCGTGAGACTTGGAAATGTTTTTAAATTGATTTGCAACTTCTCCATGTTTATGAAAGCGCTGCTGTCGAATAGGAATCCACCAAAGAGAAAGGAGAGAGATGATTTCAAAGTAATCATAGGGCAGATAGTTACTTCTAGAATTCCAATGGATAGTGATAACTATAAGACATTCATTGGCTTGGCTTCATAATCTATCTATAATCTAGATAAATAGATTTGATCATTTTTTTTATATTAAAGGGGATATAAAGTTAGAATCTTAATTTGGTGTTTACATATAGCCCTAAGGTAGGAAAGCACTATAACAGATGATGTTCTAAAATAATCAAATGTCAAAACTGTTACAAGACAGCTAACTGGAGCTCTGTATTCCTCAGTGTCTGCAGCAGAATTAGGAGTGGGCGTGTCTCACTCTCTGCTCATGTTTCACTTCCTAAGTCTAATGTCCCACGGGAAGATTAGTCGCTGTGATTTTTAAAAGTGAGTTCCAGTGACAAGTCGTTCGTTTTTGAATTTCCAGTACCAAAACCGACGATACTACTTTGAATCGCATATCACTCCAAATTGCTACGATACCCTTTTTTGAGAACTTTTGAAGAAAGCATTGCCAATTAAAACTATTGAAATCACTTAAAGGAAAACCCATTGAGTGTGAAGTGGCTGTGATTGTGAAACTTTGGGCGACTTCGGGACATCGCAGCGACGCGTATGCCATCCCACCGGCGATTTACATTTTAGGCGGTGGGATGGCATTGCGGGGAGATTAGTTGCCTGCAACACTGAAGATTAGTTGAAATTTGCTAACAATCACAGCGACTTAACTATATAAGCTGATAGCTCAGTAAATAAGTCGCTGTGATTGTTGGCAAATTTCAACTAATCTTCATTGTTGCGGGCAACTAATCTCCCCGCAATGCCATCCCACCGCCTAAAATGTAAATCGCCGGTGGGTGGCAGGCAATTCATTACATGGCTGTATATGTTAAAATTGTATAAAATTATATGTTAACTGTTACTCATATCAGATACAGTAGAAAGCACTAATTGATTATAATTTAGCAGTTGCAATTTTTTTTTTTGAAAAATGTGCCATTTTGTCTGAGCAGGGGCTTGCCCCAATAGCAAATACTTAAAGGGGTTTTTATGCTGTACTTTTTATTTCCAAATTACACTGTTTACATAGCAAATAATTCACTCTACCATTTAAAATTTTATTCTCGAACCAACAAATGTATTTTTTTAGCTGTAATATTGGTATGTTGGCAGCGATCTCAGTGCATTGTGTCTGATTCTGGTTTTTCAGAAGGAACCAGCACTACACGTTAAAACTGCTTTCAGATAACCTATTTTATCTCCTAATCCATGTATCTGGAGGAGTCCCAAGACAGACTTGGATTTTTTACTAATGAGTGCTATTCTGATATCTAAAGGTGGCCATACACAGGCCGATTCTAGCTGCCGATATAGGTCTTTTAGACCAATTTGGCAGATTATCGGCCCGTGTATGGACACTAACGATGGGCCTGCCTGACCGACATCTGGCCTCCAATTGGCCAGATCTTGATCGGGCTGGTTTGATTCTTCATCAGATCGGGGACTGCATTGGCTCGTTGATGCACCTCCGAATGCCACTCTGATTCAGTCATTTGGCCCCGGTATTGGGAGAAGATCCCAAATAAGCGGATTTTACCATGTATTGCCACCCTTATACTTTTAACAATGCAGCCGTCGGGGATCTTTCTACCTTCCCATTGTTTAGCTGATCGGCTGGGGGGGTAAAGGGGAGTGATATCACTCCAACTTGCAGTAAAGAGGGACTAAAGTTTATCAGAGCACAGGTCACATGGCTTCGGCACCCTGGGAAATGAAGAATATGGCTAGCCCCATGTGAAATTTCAAAATTAAATATAAAAAAAAATTTGTTTGCTCTTTTAGAAAACGGATTTCAATGCAGGATTCTTCTGGAGAAACTCTTTTAACGGATGCATTTTGAAAAAAACATATTTTCCCATGAAAGTATTCCTTTAGTTTCTGGTTCTTCTCCTCTTCTGTCAGTTGAACTGAGCAGAGAAATGTCAGGCGATTCTTCCTACATTAAAAAATGTAAAAGTACTCAAAAGACCAGTTGTAACATTTCACATTGTTATATGGGCGGAAATGAGTTTCCATTAAGGTAAAGGCCTATATTACATCATTTATTTTGATAGTTTTGGTGATAACTCAAATCAGTTTGTACAGGTATGGGATCAGTGTATCTGAAACCTGTTATCCGGAAAGCCATCTTCCATAGCATCTCTTTTAAGCGACTAATTTTCAATTTTAAGACATATATTCTCTTAAATAATAAAACTGTGCCTTGTATTTGATCCTAACTAAGGGGTACCTGTGAGTGAGTGTCTCCTCTTCCCGTTTCTGTCTTCATGCGCTTGCGCAGTAGAGTGAAAAGCCGAACCTTAACAAAACAGTTGGCCTTTTGACTCTACTGCTCATGCGCCAGCCCCAGGATTCAGAAGACAGAAGAAAGAAGAAACACTCACTGCAGCAACCCCGGGCAGGTGGGGTTTTCTTCTAACAGGAGCACCAGCCCAAAGTAAAAGGTAAGCGATGAAAGTCACTGGGGGGTGCCTAACATTTGGTGATTTTTACCTTTCCTTCTCCTTTAAGGTGGTGATACTGACACCAGTAATTACATCTTATTTTTACATCTATCATAACATTGTGTTTGCACGCTATTTATAATTTTGCAATTAAAATATGTTCCCGAAGCTTTTATATTACCTATCTGATCCCCCATGTTCCTCTATTAGAAGCTACAATTGACAAGTTGAAAAGGGACAGATAGGTTGGCAAACTTTAGGAACTTCAAGTTACAATTACTTACAAAGCAGACTTATCAGTGAAAAATTACCAACATGGCCTATTACTAACTTTTAAGGTAAATTCATATTTTTTTCGTGTCAGTCACATTAAACTATCATTTCAACTCTTTCAAACCTGTCAGATGGCTTATCCCATAGATATCTGGCAGAAAAAAAGCTACTAATGGGTTGTAGTATGGTTTGTTTGAGAAACCCTGCTTTTTTTGTTGTAGTATATAGTTCCTTTAAAGGAGAACTACAACTCCCTGACTATAAAAGCCCCCTTAACTGGCCTTCACCTGCTAAATCAGTTGGGTCTGGAAATTTGTGTAGTTGTACCATCACAAATATGCAGTTTTGAACAAAAAAAAAGTCAAGAAATCCTCTCTAGTGTATGTTTATGTATTGTTTGTACCCTTTTTTGAGTTTTGATGAGTCTACCTGTCATTAATCTTTGTCATACGATTAATATTTAGTATTCTATACCAATAGATTATGGTTTTATATGTTGCTAACTAGTGATGAATACCATCGCACAGTAAAAAAGATTGTTGCACAAAAAAACGCCCATGGACTTCAATGTAGTTTGCTGTTTCTTTCCGTTTTGCAAAATGTTTCCTTAAAACGGATAGATTTGCTCATCGCTGTTAACCTGTTACATTCATAAACAATTATTCCTCAAACTCAGGGGCAGATTTATCAAATCTCACCCCCCGTCTATTCATTCCTATGGGATTTTTAGAAGCGTATTTATCAATGAGTGAAAATTGGAACTCACCATTTGATAAATAATGGTTCACTGTTTCACATAACACACATGCACATGCATACAAAACAGAGGGGTTGATCAATGCACATTTCTTTTGTCCCGTTTGATTAATATTTGTTATCTTTGCAAGTGCATATACTTTAAAAAACGGGTTTTTAGTTAAAAAAAAAAATACGATTACAAAATTGTTAAGCCACTGTACCATGTCAAGGTAAACCCATATGTCGGTCCTTATTAGTTAGTAATTATATTTTCATAGGCTATCATCTACCTGCGTGGTAGCATCTCATGTTAAAAGTGTCTCAGGGCATTGTAAGCAGGGCATTGATTATCCCACACGATTAGCTTATACTGATTGATAAGACCAAAACAATTGATTTCACATATTTAACCCTGCCAGCCAATTTAGTCACAGTGGTACATTTATTGCCAAACCATTTTTGAACATTTTGCACTCTTTCACTTTCCTAATTAACCTGGGAAAACAATATATTGTGTTTTTTTTCGGACAACCTAAGCTTTCAAAATATGTTAGAATGTTGTGTCATTCGACTTCTGTAACAAGGCTTTTAAGTCTAAAAATGAAGAAAAATTATTTTTTCCATTATAAGAACACATATATCAAAAACAAACTATTTTATGCACAACAGTACAACTGATTAGGGAAGTCCAGTGTCTCTGGAAAGCATCAATACCAAATATGCATAGTTTTTATGGAGATTTCTCACTTGTATAGATTAAAAACTCCCAGCACTGCTCCAGAAAACTGCACACTAGATTTCAAGACCAAATATTCCACTTACAGCAGGTTTACCCTACTGTACTATACATTGTTACACTATAAATTATACATATTTGGAAAGAGCATATTCTGATAAATCCAGAATAGGCAAAACAGTTTTGGTCTCAAATTACCAGGTTGAAATGAACCCAATAACCCAACCCTCAAAGTTATAAAAATCAACCCGTAATAAATAATAAGTAAACGACAATCGTCAAATCACATGGTAATAGTACCTAAGCAGTAAAATGGCCCGGGTGTATAAACCCCGGGCCCGCCACCTGTGTATCCACAGTCCAAAAGTAATATAAAGCAGTAAATTCTCACCAGAGTCGATAGGTGGTCCGGGTGCACAGATCCCCGAACCCGTAGCCCAAAGAAGCAAATCCAATACAAACGAAAAACGGCTTCAATCAGCACACCAGACAGCCATGGAACATCTAAAACTTCAGCTTTTAATAATTTCCTTTAAAACCAACACGCCTGACGCGTTTCATGCGCATGATTAAGTGCCCATGCGCACGAAACGCGTCAGGCGTTTGTATCAAATTACCAGGCTGCAATGTTTTCCTAAATGTATCAGTTCTAATAAAAACATTTTTAAAAAATCATTTCAAAGCTTCCAGTCTACAGCATCTTATCTCACACATATTAGCTACCAAGATAAAACACCATAAATATGAATGCCAGGGGTCTGATGCTCAATGTGCATATGTTTACCTAAGTATGTGGCATGTAGGGACCCCCCCCTCCCCCATAAAGCCATATATTTTTTGGAAAGTACACATTCCGACAAGTCATAGAAAACACCCAAAATATAAACACCAAAGATCAACTGAACAGTTTGATGCCTAATGTACATAGGTTTATCAAAGTACATGGCACTTAGCTACCCCAAAATATACCTTTTGCAAACTAATTTCATGGCATACATTTACCTAATTCATAAACACATGCCCAGTTTTGTGTGTGGTAGGAGCTGCAAAAAAAGTAGGGTGGCCCCTGAAAATTATATATTTTTGGAAAGTACACATTCAGACAAATCTAAAATGGGTAAATATTTCTTTCTACTCCAAACTACCAAACAGTGAAGCTTTCCTAAAGTTAGTAGGTTTGAAGGCAATTATGAAAATGGCCTTAAAATTTATCTTACATAATTTCTTAAATACAAAGGCAAATTTCTTAAATATAAATGCCAGAGGTCTACCGAACAGTTTGACGCATAATATGCAATGATATACCAAAGAATATGGTATGTATGCAACCTAAATGAAAATAATGCATAATAATTTTCTTCCCTGCCAACTCAGTCTCTGCAAACAGAGCCCTGGACTGCATATTATGTACCCTAACACCCCCTAACTTACAGAGACCCCAAGAAAACCATAATTCTTGTAAAGTACACATTCTTATAATTCCATCTTGTTTAAAGACACCTTTCTATACCAAATTGCCAATCTACAAAGCTTTCTTAAAGTCAGTGGTTCTGAAAATCACATAGATTTAGCAAAGTATGTGGTATATATGGACTCCAAATATAATATAGTGCATGTGAATTTTTTTTTGCTACCAACTCAGCTTCTGCAAACAAGACCCCTTGCTTGTGTATTTTGTGTTGTAATACCCCCTAACTGTACAGAGACCCTAGAAAACCATACATTTTTATATACATTCTAATAAACACAAGAAATTCTGGTAACTAATCCTAAAGAGCCTCAAAAAAATTTTTTTTTTTTTATCTTAAAAAAATATTCTATAAGCTTAAGCTCACCCACTGGGTTTTTAATGCAGAAGCCAGGATTATAGCCGTTTTGATGCCCAACTACAGTTCAGTTTTGCACTACACTCATCAGTGTGGTGCAGGGTTTTTTTAATCAGCTTAGGTAGAGCCAGGGGCCACAGAAAAATCAAAATGGTTGATGATTTTCTTGAAGCCCTTTGGGATTAGTTCCCACTTACCAAATGAGTAAATCTTACCTCCCCCCCCTCCCTTCTTGGGCAGGCGATATTGTGCTAATTTAAACGTTTGGCCCTAGGGCTAAACAATCGCACTGCAATGAAGGGGATAGGAAAAGTTGGAGCAAGGACCACACCAATGAACCAATGCGGTCCCGATCTGACTAGAAATTAGGCCTGTCTGATCAACCAATTTTTGGCCAGAAATCGGTCGGAGGGCCCCATACACTGGGTAGATAAGCTGCCGAGTTGGTCTTAAGGACCTGAATCAGCAGCTGAAATCTGCCTTGTATGACCATTTTTAGAACTGAAAAATAATCCTTATTTGCTACTTTGCACTCAAACCTACATTTTTTGCTGCTGTAAGATAATGCGGGGGATGTTTATAATTGCTTGAGCCTTTTGGCTTAAAGGGAAACTGTCATGAATGGGAATCTTCTTAAAGGAGAAGGAAAGGCTAATAAAGAGTTAATCTCAAGCTACAGGCATACCTTCAGTTCTCTCAATAGTGCCCTTAAGTCTCCCCATATTTCCCCTGTTCAGATGATCAGAAGCCAAACGGGAAGAAAAAACGCGGAGCTGTGCAAAGAAAGTTCCCATAAGGCCTCTCTCCTGCACCGAGACCCACACCAGTGTAAATGTTCAGTTAGTTAGACTATGAGGAAGCTTTCAGCTGATTGTTTCAGATCCACATTCCTGGGGGGGGGTGAGTTCTTAGCATTCTTGAGGGCGGGGGGAGCAGGAGAGATCTGCGTGTCTCTGGCAGAGGAAAACAGACGCAAGAAATCTTTTGACAGAGAACTCAGTGCAGCGTTTCTGTGAGTGCTTATGGCTGTATTTACATAGACCTTTCTGATAAAGCTAACTTAGTTTTTACCTTTCTTTCTCCTTTAACTTGGCTCAGTTCTGACAGGCAGCTTGTGTTCTGAGCAGAGAGGAGTGGTCCAACCATTCTTAACTGACATCTAAAATTCAATTCCCACCTGCCCATCTTTCCTCTCTGAGTGAAAACCTGAAAAGGACTTTGAAGAAGGTCTAAAAATTCAACCCAATTCATTCTAACTAACAAACACCTAGAACTTTATTTCTTGTTTTTTTTTATGAGAAAAACATAAAAGAAGCCACATATCACTTGCTTTTTTGAGCAGCAGCAAGTTATTTAGCACAAAGGCTCAGCAATTTGTAACATACATGCCAAGTGTGCTGGCAGGTGATGCTGGGTATTGTAGTTAAATAATAACTTTAGGGCATCTACCGTACTTGCACATTACCATAAAACTACAATTTGGCTTTTGTATAACTTACAAATGTTGTAGGTAGCACAACTTTCTACTTGTAACTTGTATTACTGTTTGTGCAATAACATTGTAGTCACTTTTTGTATGTTTTCAAGCTAATTGATAACAGAATATATGGATTTCTTAAAAATACATGTACTGGCTATAGCAGAGTAAATGCTACAGACTGACCAGGTGGACCTGATTAGACTCACTGCCCAATAAGCCTGAAAGCCTGGCTAGTCCGTCTACAGGAGAGTTCTTACTGAGAGACATAAGGGTTGATTCATTAAAGTCCGATAACGCTTATCGCGTTAAAATTAACGCGAAAAAAACGTGCGATTTGCTAAAGTATTATCGCATTAAGTCGCATACCGCGTGCGTTAATTAGCGCGCAACCGCATGCGTTAATTTTACCGCATTGCATTACTTATGCGCATAGAAATAATACTAACGCATGATTCACAAACACTTAGACGCGCTAAATATCGCATTACACTATGTGAAAATTAACACCTACTTGGAGCAGGCGGTACTTATAGAAAAGTACAGTTGATGAGCTTTTGGCAACACAATATGGACTTTGCAGTGTGATTTATTCAAGTATGTGTTGGCCCTAGAGTAATGTAGCCTCCAGTTTGCAGGGAAATAGTCATTTTCAAAAAACGTAGTTTTCCGAACGTAATGCTGTGCATTTCATCAAATACCGCATGAAAATATTCTTCGCAACTTAAATAACGCAAACAGCACAGCGTCGAAATTAACGCAAATATCCTTTTAGTGAATCGTGCGTTAAGATGTGAAAAATTAGACGCGCTAAGATTTTCAACGCATGCTATAAATAGCGCTCGTTTTAACATACAGGAATCTATGTGCCTGTACAGAAGTCTGTAATATTGCTATTATACACTCTTGTTACACCTTTATTTTTTATTCACTCTTGTTACACCTGTACCTGCCTTCTGAAGTAAGATTTGTGCTGTGTATATGTGGATATAAATAATAAACTGCATTAGGCTGATGCCACACGTGGCGTTTTTACGCTGCGTTTTTTCTCGCCCTAAAAACGCCGCACAAGCCACACAGCCCCTGACTATGGCGTTTTTCAGCCTAGTACTGGTGACGTAGCAAATCCAGTTTCCATGGTGCTAATAGTGCAAAATAGCAAAACACTGCGTATTTCCGCTAGGTCTGGCAGCTACCTTTGCATATACATAGGAATAGCTTGCTTTGCAAATACTGGTGTATTTCGGCCTACGCTTGAAAAATCCGTGCTAAGGCGTTTTCTAGCGTATTTCCGCATTGTGTGGTTTGCTTCGCATCTTTTCAAGTTATTTCTATGGATGATGATATCAGGCGTTTTTCAGCCGCCGAGAGAATTAGAAAATACGCAGCGGAAAGACGCCACGTGTGGCATCAGCCTTACTGTTATATGTACAAATGCAGCTTCATCAGAAACCAGCCAAGTCTGGCTCCATTCCTTTACTGTCCCTCTGCACATATTTGCTATTGAGGGGTGTAGCCTCATGATAAGGCACAGCTCTGTCACTGACGTAGACCAGGAAGCCAAAAATTCAGGAGGGTGGGAGATGGGAGCCTGCTTCAATAATTTAGCCATAACTTTGTAACTGTGCAACATTTTTAAAAGCTATAAATTGTAAAAATGTGTCTCTAGATTTTATATTTTTAAAATTATAAAAACATTTTTCATGATTGTTCCCCTTTAAGTGATCATAAAGGAAACCCTGCATGACTTAAGAAACTCAGTGTGGGGTTTTGGGCAAAAATACTTTATTGCAAAACTTTTTATTGCTTATGAAAGCCCACTCAAGAGAAAAAAAACCTCAACTAACAAGGTATTTTTGACAGAATTCTGTGTGAGTTACTTAACTCACGTGGGGTTTCCTTTATGATTGCTTGAGCCGAAAGGCTTGTGTAATTATAAATGGTCCCCTACATTTAAGTGGTGGCAGTATAGATTATTGGGAAATAAAGAACAAGCTGTAGCTCTGTCATATTTTACTTGGCTTAAGGTATCAGTTATATAAGTATCACTTATACAAATATAAATACTGAATATGGTCATTTTAAAAAAGTCTTTACGCTATTGCAGCATTTTGCTGCTTGATATTCCTTAAGTTTAAAATGTATGGAGGCTAGTAGCTCATGTTCAACCCTAAAATTTAGACCTACTGATTGTACTTTAATCACCTGTTTGTAAACTAATTGCATTGTGTCACAGTTTTGGTGTATTTTTATTGCAAGACCATTTTACCTTATCACATGTTGTGTTTGTCACTCATGATTCCTTTGCACATGAGCTAATACATCAATTTTTCTTGTGTTTTTCATTTTGCTATATTATTAGCAAATTGTTTTAACCATATTTGAAGTTTAGAGGTTACTTGGCTCTGTGTGAATTGCCATACTGAACAGATGGTATAAATAAATTCAAGAATAAATATTGAAAAATGCATCACTCTTAAAATTTCAGCTATCATTGTTACAGATCTGAAGCATCCACCTCCTCACTTCTTTAAAGGAGAAGGAAAGGCTGATAAAGAGTTAATCTGAAGCTGCAGGCATACCTTCAGTTCTCTCAATAGTGCCCTTAAGTCTCCCCATATTTCTCCCGTTCAGAAGCCTCAGAGGAAAAAAAAACCGCTAAGTTCTGTAAAGAAAAATTCACATAATGCCACGCTCCTGCACCAAGACCAAGACCCCTCTGCATGCCTAGTTTGTAAGACTATGAGGAAGCTTCCTGCTGAAGATCTCTCCAAATAAATTCAAGAATAAATAGAGAGTGCTGCCAGACTCTGGCACAGGGAAAAAAAAGAGAATATCACTGCACATGATAATAAAAGTTCATTTAAAAGTGAGCAGACCCTTCCATTCCACATATAATTTTCCAGACTAGTGACTGCAGCCAGCCTTCATGTTGTGCTTGTCAGTTTGATTATATGTTTCTTATTTTACCTTATGTATTGGTCTTTGATTTGAATTTGATTTAATTTATAATTGTGTTTGTGCTGGCATGTACTGTCATCTTGGTTTCTTCTGTGTTAAAGGACATGTAAACCCCACACACAAAAATTTAAGTGAACAGCCTTTTTTGAAATCTTTTAATACCTGCCACTCTGGTTGTCCAGAGGTTAATAGTAAGGCTGCAGCATTCCCTTAATCACTTAGATTTCCTTCTCCTCCTGTAACCCACTCGGCCCCCTCCCTCAGGAATTTGCTTTGACTGTTGGCTTGTGGGCATGCTCAGTTGTTCTAAATTCAGATTACTAAACACACTCCCTAGTCTAGCAGCCAATGAAGACATGGCATTGTTGGTTCCCATAGAAACTCAGCTCCTAACCCCCTCTCCTCAGTTTAGCTTAACCATTACAGTGCTCAAACAAATTAGAACTTTTATAAAAGACAGTTCTGCCTGTGTGAGCCTTGACCCTTGATGAAATTTAAACTGAATAAGGGCTTGTGTGTGTATGCTCCTTGCAGATTTAAATGTAACTGATGAGGTGTCAGAATAAAATGGCTGCTGGGTGAAAGCTGCTATTTGCACATTAGGAAAATGTGATGGTGCTGGCAAACGGAGGGGATATATGCAGTACAAATTATGCACTTTGGGTGGGGGAGATGTGCCCAACGGATATACATTGTAGGAAAATGTAGGCTTTACATGTCCTTTAAGGTGACCATACATATTAAGATCCGCTTGTTTGGTGAGGTTGCCAAACGAGCAAACGTTTCTACCGATATGCCCACCTATAGCGGGGATATCAGGCTAATTTCGATTGTCTGGGTATAGGAACCATCGGAGCGAGGACCATATCAATGAGCCGATGCAATCCCAATCTGATGGAAAATTCAAACTTGCCTGATCAACACCTGGCCAATTTTTGGCCTGGTATCGGTCATGAAGGGCTGTTGGCGGTCCCCATACATGGGTAGATAAGCCGCTGAATTGGTCTGAAAGACTCAAATTGGACGCTTAAATGTGCCTGTGTATGGTCACCGATTGTCTCTTTAGACCGATTCGGCAGCTTATTAAAAGCTAAAGACTATTATAGTTTATATCTGCAAACTGTGCCTGCAGTCAGAAGCATTGCTTCAGTGCAGTGCAGAGGAAGGCAGACACAGCATATTGCAGCGCCAAACTGCATGCACAAGCAGCTTCCAGCTGAAATATGTTGCATGTGCCTGCACCCAGGTCAAAGCAGTGCTTTCGTGTGAAGACACAACTTGCAGATTTTGAAAGTGTTGGAGCGGATTGTCAGCCTGCACAGGATGAAAATCAACTTTGTGGGGCACTAGCCTTAGCGCTGTAATAGAATACAGTGGTATTCTACATAGCTGTTATCTGCTACGTTATTTGTGCCTTTACTTCTTTTTCACCTTGAATGGCTACCCCACTGATACATAGTAGCTTGTTATAGTAGTGTTTCTGATACACACACCTTTTGCCAGTGCAGGGCAACAGTACATTTTTTGTTTGGTGTTACTATTCCTTTTAGTTCCAAAGTCTGTCTCTGTTGCTCATATGAGGCTGTGCTCACACACAAACCAAGGGTTCTCATACTCGACCAGTTAAAGGAGAAGGAAAGGCTAAGTCACTTGGGGTTGACAAAATGTTAGGCACCCCCAAGTGACTTTAAACGCTTACCTTTTACCCTGGGCCGGTGCCCCTGTTAGGAGAAAACAGCACCAGCCTGGGGTAGCTGCGAGCATGGTCTCTTCTCCCGTCTTCGCGCGCATGCGCTCTACTGTGCATGCACCGGCCCAGGGATTTTGACAGCATAAGGAAGCGGAAATGCTCGCTGCAGGTACACCGGGCTGGTGTGGTCTTCTAACAGGGGCACCAGCCCGGGGTAAAAGGTAAGCGATTAAAGGAAAAGTAACACTAAAAATTTTTAAGTAAGAAATCTACCCTGCTCCAATAATTGCCCTATCCTGCAAACCATTTATTATTTTGAAAGCTTTAGTACAAAATACCTGTTAAAACTTCCGGTCATTTGAAGAAAGGCGATATGGCGATGCAGGGGAAGTATCAGGGGAAGCAGCCATTATTACATTACATTACATTAACATTTATTTATAAAGCGCCAACATATCTCGCAGCGCTGTACAATAAGTGGGTTACATACATTGGACATACAGAGTAACATATAAAGCAATCAGTAACCGATACAAGAGGTGAAGAGGGCCCTGCCCAAAAGATTATGCGGCGATTGATTGATCGAGCCTAGCCTGACTCCTACCTATACAGAAGCAACGCCGTATTACCTTTCTTCAAATGACTGGAAGCCAAGTTTTAACAGGTATTTTGTACTAAAACTTTCAAAATAATAAATGGTTTGCAGTATAGGGCAATTATTGGAGAAGGGTAGAATAGATTTTTTACTTAAAATTTTTTAGTGTTACTTTTCCTTTAATGTCACTTGGGGTGCCTAACATTTTGGCACCCCCAAGTAAGTGACTTAGCCTTTTCTTCTCCTTTAATGGACAGAGCTGAGTCTTTTACTTCCACACTTCTTTGTGGCACATACATTTTTACCTTAGTAATTGATATAATGATCCGGCACATTGAAATCATACAAACCAATTACCTGGTGTTACTGGACTTTAAAGCACATATCAACCCCCCAACCAAAAATTTTATAGTAGTTTAAAAGCCTCACAGCATTCTTTAAATACCTGCCACTCCGATCCCTCAAAAGCAAACAGTGAAGCTGCAGCGATCCCTTGATGTTTTTTCTCACTGCACAGCCCAGTAACTCCCCGTCCCTTCAGAATTCTGCTTGTCTCCTGGCGTGGTGCACATGTGCATTTCCAATCCATTTTAATGGTGTGCATGTTCTGCAAGGCAACTGATATCAGTCTATTTGGCGTTTTTAATAAAGCTTGTTAAAAAAAAAATCCTTCGAGAGGTCAGGCAGGAGGGGCTATGCGTGCATGCATAGTTGTAACATTATTATTATTTACATTTATTTATAAAGCGCCAACATATTCCGCAGCGCTGTACAATAAGTGGGTTTCATACATTGGACATACAGAGTAACATATAAAGCAATCAATAACCGATACAAGAGGTGAAGAGATACACGCTCTCGATGATGTCACCCGGTAAGATGCCCACTGGGTGACACGCGAAACGGGAAAAAAAATAATGCGGCGGTGCGAGCTGAAGGAGGGAGCGGAACATATGCGGTTAAGGTGGGGGTAAGGCGCCCCTTGGCATTAGACATAATATAAAATTTAGCTTTGACCTGAGTCTCCCAATTTAAATAAGTTATGGACATTACTTGTGCACAGTACCCAATAAAACACTTGCTCAGTGTTTTACATGTAAAACATATGAGCTGACACTTTAAAAGGGGACAGTTGAGATGAGATAGGTTGACACAAAAACCTATTCTTAAAGGACAAGGAAAAGCAAAGTCACTTGGGGGTGCCAAAATGTTAGGCACTCCAAGTGACTTTAATTCCTTACCTTGTACCCCGGGCTGGTGCCCCTGTCAGGAGAAAACCGCACCAGCCCGGGGTACCTGTAGCGAGCTATTCCTCCTTCCTGCTTCACGCTGCTGCTGATTGTCCAGGACAGGCGCATACACAGTAGAGTGAAAAGCCGACTTCTCTGTTAAAGTTCGGCTTTTCACTCTACTGCGCATGGGCGCGCAGCGACCCAGGAAGGAGGAAGCGCTGGCAGCTACCCCGGGCTGGTGCTGTTCTCTCTGAACCAGCCCGGGGTACTAGGTAGGCTATTAAAGTCACTTGGGGGTGCCTAACATTTTGGCACCCCCAAGTGACTTTGACTTTCCTTCTCCTTTAATACTTTTATATTATCTGAGAACAGCCCTATATAAAAATATAATCTCATATTTTGTTAGGATTTTAGTCCTACAAAGCAGTTGAAATTGACCCCCCCAGGCAATTGCCTGGACCCAAGGGCACGATAGACAACAATAGCCTTATCTGTGAGTGCACCTCCATTTTTAGATGGTTGCCACTGAAACAAAAAAAGGCAAATCTCAGTAGTTTGTTACCTGTCTGCTGAGATTGTAATTGGTTGAGTAACAAAATGCATCCTATCTGCCATTGCCCTAAGGATATTCTGAACCAGAGATGAGTTGAATGACCATACAAATACAAGACTGTGGGTCACATACCTGTATACAGATCATGGAACTCTGAGGTGAATTCTAATACCCTGATAACAAAGCAGGGGTATAACGATATTGGCAATACACAAGTTTTACTTTCACATGTGACGTTATTTCAGGTTGATTATTATGAAGGGCATTACTGAGCACCATTTATAAGCATATATTTTTATTATACTGTGCACGCAGCAAACATTTTAAAACAAAGGGGATTTTTCTACAATACCTTTTAATGGTATATATTCTCAGATACCATAGCTGAGTATTGTAAATTATGTTTTTGCCAGTGCAAAATCATTTGTGTTTATTTAAAAAACAAACATGGTTTTTCCAAGTTTGGGTCAGTAAAATAAAGCATTCTCAATTCATCATGTATACTTAAAGTGATAAATATGTCACTTTTAGTTACAGCTACAGAAGACCCAATATTTGCAGTTGGGACAGAGCCGTGGGCAATACTATGGAGGCTCCCTGCCAAACGTGAATCAAATTGGAAACAGTGCCATTGACCTACCTTTTCAGGTGAGTATTTTCTCTTGCGTGTCTGTGTGTGGATCTGGACTTCTTTTACTTTCACTTGTGACCTCCTCTGTTATAAACCCCCTGGAAGAATAGTGAGCACATGCATTGGAGGAATATGTTTAGATTTATAATGGTAAAATAGAAAAGGTCTGGGTAGAGCTATAATTTTTTTCTTTTTAAATGTAAATATTCATGCTCATCAGTTTCTGTCATCACTTATCATATAAAGATTATAAGAAGCAAGTAGCGTAAAGTCTTATGAAAATACATGTAGGTTCTATAAAGAAACTGGAAATTTTTATCCATGTATTTAAATCTATTTGCGTGTGTCTACATAAATAAAACAACAAATTTTATAATGAATTCTTCAGCAAGTAAATCTTGATCCTCCATCCAAAACTCAAGCATATTTTCCATTATTCTGAGCTGAAAGTTCATGCCTGGAGATTAATCATCTTGCAGGCACCTTGTTACTGAATGCAAATGTTAGGATATTTGAAATAAATATCTGTATAGTGCAGCCAGTTTTACTTTGTAAAGGGGAACTGTCACTATTACAAAAAATTAAAAAAAACGCAAGCTTTGTAGTCAAAGATCTGCCTTGTTAGATGTCATCTTGTTCTTATTTACAGTCTTCAGAACTATCGCATTAACAGTGTGTCCCCTTATAATCTGCAAATTATTAGATTGCTTTTTTATTTTACTGTGGATTGCCAGAGCAGCTACTGTGGATGGCCCACATGTTCTTTACCACCTGCCATAGGCTTTCTTTTATGTTTATAATAACACTGCAAGAGTCAAGGATGGGACATGGCCTCAATTGCTAGTTTATGTTATAAGTTGTGATATTCATTGCCAGCTGAAAGGTGCTTTAAATGACTCTGCTTATAGTAGTAGTAGTCTTCTACCTTTTTTATGTCCTGCATAGAGAGGTACAATTCGATTTTGGCACTTGGAAAACCTATAATGTCAATCACAGTTCAGATAATTTAACACATTAAATTACATATTTGATTTGTACTCCATATCTCTTTAGACAGGTGCTTCATTTTATTGCCTGCCACCATTTTGCTAACATAATACCCTTACTAATGTGCATAGATATCAAATGCTGACCCATCCTATGTCATATAAATGTGTGATGCAGTTATAAACATTGTAATACAGTGGGTGGATCAGATAATTTGATTCTCTGCCTTCCCTTCCATGTATGTGTGCACTGACAGGCATACCTTAGCGTTTCTCTGCCAAAATCCGCTCTGTATACACTAAAAGGGTTGATTCAGTGCCTGCCAGCACACACATGTGGAAAGCAGCTAATCGGCTTTCAATTTTGGTATGATAAACGACCAGTGTGCCGTTAGCCTTAATGCATTACATCTTTTAAGTTAGTTTTGTGTAAAGAAGTTCCTCCTGTATCTCTGCTTATTGGCAAGAGACTCACACAGTCTCAGAAACATACCCACACAAACACAAGCAGGCAACCCCCCTCCAAGCAAATTTTCACTCAGATTCAGATGCACACAATATTTGTGTACAGACAGACAGCAATAGTCTCTTTCAGCCTCACCAGGGCCACATACTAGTGATGTGCGGGCCGGGTGGGTCCGGGCCGCCCTCTGCACTACGTTTTTGGGTCGCGGGAGGGTTCGTGTTGAGCTCTTTTGCTTGCTCTCCCTGCCCACATCCATACACTGCTGGCTTACTGGTTCCGGCATGCCCGCCCACGCCCCCTTTTGTGACGTCAGCAGTGGGCGGTCGGGTGCAGGTCTATAAATAGAGGGGACTAACCGTGTCAAGTAGGGTTTGGACTGGGAGAGGGCAGGTTAGGTTCGGGTGCGGGTCAAGAAAAAATGGACCTGCACGTCACTACAACATACCATATCTTTCCTACAATGCTTTTCTTTCTTTCCTGTGTAAGAAGTGTCAGGGATTTCTATTATTTACCTGGATTGATTCTCTTTCTGACTGCAGCAATATAGATATAGCAGGATACTGTAGAAAAGCATGATTATCTAATAGGTTTCAGCATAATCAGTTCTGCCACAATTGGGCAACTTCTCCCTATACAGCAGGAGCAGCACCACCACCCATACAGTGCAGCCAACGCCTGGTTCTCTCTAACCCTTCTGGCACCTTATTTGAATATGCAAGTTAGGGTTTGAATTCAGTTCAGTATTCAGCAGAATCTTTCACGAAATATTTTGGGTTCTGCCAAATGCCAAAATAGCAGTGCATCCTTAAATAGAATTACTTTACTTATACTTATGGAACATTACTAAAACTGGACATACGTATACCTATATGTATACATATTTATATGAAAATGTATGTCATGCAATGATACTAAAATCAACAATCCTTCCCCCGAATGCCACATATACAGTGGTGTGAAAAACAATTTGCCCCCTTCCTGATTTCTTATTCTTTTGCATGTTTGTCACACTTAAATGTTTCTGCTCATCAAAAACCATTAACTATTAGTCAAAGATAACATAATTGAACACAAAATGCAGTTTTTAAATGAAGGTTTACGTTATTAAGGGAGAAAAAAAACTCCAAATCTACATGGCCCTGTGTGAAAAAGTGATTGCCCCCCTTGTTAAAAAATTACTTAATTGTGGTTTATCACACCTGAGTTCAATTTCTGTAGTCACCCCCAGGCCTGATTACTGCCACACCTGTTTCAATCAAGAAATCACTTAAGGCTGATGCCACATGAGGCGTAGGGCTGAAATTTTCAGCAAGCGGAAAAACGCTTGCCGAAAATTCAGCCCTACGTCTGCTACTTGTGCCTGCACCCGAATGAATGAGATACGCTCGGGTGCAGGCACATGTAGCCGATATACGCATGAAAACGCGAGACTTTGCATTCTCTCGCGTTTTCATGCGTATATCGGCTACATGTGCCTGCACCCGAGCGTATCTCATTCATTCGGGTGCAGGCACAAGTATCAGACGTAGGGCTGAATTTTCGGCAAGCGTTTTTCCGCTTGCCGAAAATTTCAGCCCTACGCCTCGTGTGGCATCAGCCTAAATAGGAGCTACCTGACACAGAGAAGTAGACCAAAAGCACTTCAAAAGCTACACATCATGCCAAGATCCAAAGACATTCAGGAACAAATGAGAACAAAAGTAATTGAGATCTATCAGTCTGGTAAAGGTTGTAAAGCCATTTCTAAAGCTTTGGGACTCCAGCGAACCACAGTGAGAGCCATTATCCACAAATGGCAAAAACATGGAACAGTGGTGAACCTTCCCAGGAGTGGCCGGCCGACCAAAATTACCCCAAGAGCGCAGAGACAACTCATCCGAGAGGCCACAAAAGACCCCAGGACAACATGTAAAGAACTGCAGGCCTCACTTGCCTCAGTTAAGGTCAGTGTTCACGACTCCACCATAAGAAAGAGACTGGGCAAAAACGGCCTGCAATGCAGATTTCCAAGGCGCAAACCACTTTTAAGCAAAAAGAACATTAAGGCTCGTCTCAATTTTGCTAAAAAACATCTCAATGATTGCCAAGACTTTTGGGAAAATACCTTGTGGACCGACGAGACAAAAGTTGAACTTTTTGGAAGGTGCGTGTCCCGTTACATATGGCGTAAAAGTTTCACAGCATTTCAGAAAAAGAACATCATACCAACAGTAAAATATGGTGGTGGTAGTGTGATGGTCTGGGGTTGTTTTGCTGCTTCAGGACCTGGAAGGCTTGCTGTGATAGATGGAACCATGAATTCTACTGTCTACCAAAAAATCCTGAAGGAGAATGTCCGGCCATCTGTTCGTCAACTCAAGCTGAAGCGATCTTGGGTGCTGCAGCAGGACAATGACCCAAAACACACCAGCAAATCCACCTCTGAATGGCTGAAGAAAAACAAAATGAAGACTTTGGAGTGGCCTAGTCAAAGTCCTGACCTGAATCCTATTGAGATGTTGTGGCATGACCTTAAAAAGGCGGTTCATGCTAGAAAACCCTCAAATAAAGCTGAATCAATTCTGCAAAGATGAGTGGGCCAAAATTCCTCCAGAGCGCTGTAAAAGACTCGTTGCAAGTTATCGCAAACGCTTGATTGCAGTTATTGCTGCTAAGGGTGGCCCAACCAGTTATTAGGTTCAGGGGGCAATTACTTTTTCACACAGGGCCATGTAGGTTTGGATTTTTTTTCTCCCTAAATAATAAAAACCCTCATTTAAAAACTGCATTTTGTGTTTACTTGTGTTATCTTTGACTAATAGTTAAATGTGTTTGATGATCAGAAACATTTTGTGTGACAAACATGCAAAAGAATAAGAAATCAGGAAGGGGGCAAATAGTTTTTCACACCACTGTAAGTTATATTTAAACCTTAATCTTGTTGTTAGCAACTAGAGGTTTACTGTTAATTGTGATTGTTATAAAGCTATAGTGGTGCTTGAAAGCTTGTGAACCCTTTAAAATGTTCTTTATATTTATATAAATGTGACCTAAAACATCATCTGATCTCATTTTGTTTAACTAAGTTTTCTTCAACTACTTGTTTTAAAATCAGATGATGTTTTAGGTCACATTCATAAAAAATATAGAAAATTTAAAAGGCTTCACAAACTTTCAAGCACCATTTTATTAGAGTCCACCTATTTATTAGAGTTATGAAATTACTGAACTTTTATGTGAAAGAAATGTAAAATAATATTTAACAGTAATGTGCACAAACTCTTGTAGCCTAAACTAAAATTTCTGTAGTGATGTTTTATAGAGTTGCTGCTTTGATGTTTGAGGCCCTAATAAGAAACTTTTGAACTGCTAAATGTAGATTTGTGTTGTATATGATTTATTGCTTAAAATTACAATTTGGTTTTAATTCAGGTTAAAAAAAATCTCTGGTTTCTGGGGTAGAAATGTTTAAAAAAAAATGCCCCATTTTACAATGTCTAGTATATCTATAAGTTGTCTAGTATATCTTCTGTAGAGTTAAATTGTAAACTAACCCTTTAAAGGAAAAAGAAAGGTAAAGTCACTTGGGGGTGCCAAAATGTTAGGCACCCCCAAGTGACTTTAACCGCCTACCTTTTACCCCGGGCTGGTGCCGCTGTCAGGAGAAAACAGCACCAGCCCGGGGTAGCTGCCGGCACTTCCTCCTTCCGGCTTCGCTGCGCGCGCATGCGCAGTAGAGTGAAAAGCCGAACTTAAACATTTAAGTCGGCTTTTTCGCTCTACTGTGCATGCCCGGCCACCGGCAGTTTAGGAAGTGGAAGGAGGAAGCGCTGCGCTCCAGGTACCCCGGGCTGGTGCTATTTTCTCCTAACAGGGGCACCAGCCCGGGGTACAAGGTAAGCGGTTAAAGTCACTTGGGGGTGCTTAACATTTTGGCACCCCCAAGTGACTTTGCCTTTCCTTCCCCTTTAAGAACATCTGTACGACCCTTATTTCGACTGGTCGTGACCCAGACAACATACAAACATTGTTGGATTACAGTTCCAGCATATTTATAAAGATTTTAAAACAAAATTAAAGGTGAGTTCTTTCTGTTCCCAAAGTTTGCCGTCATTGTTGAAGGTATGGCGTTTTTCCCTCTGAACAAAAACAAAGATTTTACAGTAATCTCACTATATTAGATCACAGCCATAGTAGGGATGGTACTGGTATGGGACTGGTTATCCAGAATGCTCGGGACCTGGGGTTTTCCAGATAAGGGATCTTTCCGTAATTTGGATCGCCATAACTTAAGTCTGCTAAAAATCATGTGTTTTTGGCAGTATACATTTGTTTTGGTTTCTTTTCTTTCAAAATTTGGAATTTCACTGAATTCTCGTGAAAAATTTGTGCCAGGTTTAAACTGATGAGAACCATTTAGTCCTATGGAAGGTTTTTTTTATATCCAAACACAAAGAAACAGAATCAGTGACAGCCTGTCCTTAAACACATTTTTCACCCACAGAATTTTAAGGGGAACTTAAACACATTATTGCAGGAGGACTTTCTGTTTGGAAAAAATAAAGATGATTCATGGAAATAAACCTCGGTTTAAATTTAATGATTTTTTTTTTGAGAAACCGCAATATCTATTATAATCTATTATAATATCTTGTAATAATATCTTATAATAATCTTTTGCAAAACTTTTGCCAAAATTCTCAGAAAACTCAGTCAAACATTTTGGATAAAAATAAAACAAAAGTTGAAACTTTCGTACAGTCAACTTACAAATTATTATGACTATTAATAAATACATCATTGATTTAATTTTTTTAATCTGCCTGAAGCATTCAGATTGAAATTGTTGGATTAAAGGTGGAAAAATGACAAACAGCAACAGTATTGGCAATAGCACATCAGAAAAAATATTGTCATGCAACAAAGTTTCGTACAATTTTCAGGATTATGCATAATGAACTTCGATGGCTGCCCACACACCATTTTTCAAACTCCCAAAAATACAATTATTTGCAAAGCACACAGTGTAATAATAGTATTAAAAACTACACCATCAAAGTCTGAACAGTATGCTTTAAGTTTGGGAAGCTTGCATAGGAGACCAATGTGAAAAGGCCAATGTTTAACAGAACAGGTTATTGACATATTGAAAACAACTTTTTAGTATGGTGTATTTGGCAGTTGGGCTTCATTTTTAATTTTTTTTACATTGTTATTATTTTATAATTACTTATATATACTTATAATTACTTATTTTTCTCTCTGTCGAGCTTAGAATTTTAGATTTTTTTTAGAATCTCGCAGCTACTATGCAATACTATGCAATAGTTGAAATCTTGCAGGCAGCCTGTTATTGACCCTTACACACAGTTTCAGTTGCATGCCAGAAAAAAAAATGAAAGCTACAACCTATTCTTTAAGCAAATACCACTTATAGCCAGGTCATGAGAGTATTTTGATGTTATATCTCTTTATTCACATTCCCACTGGGTTGAGTATATCCCATAGCATCAAGTCTGTTATTTATTTTATAGCCAAAACATAAATGAATAATGGATGGTATAACTTTCACTAGATCTCTTTCTCTCTATATATCTCTCTCTAGTTGTGTTTGTGTTGTAAAGATGCTGTAATTTATATTTTGCAGTAATTAAACTGTACATGTTGCTGATATTGACATTTCTCTATAAACTTTTAGCATTTGCAGTGTTAAATACGGTTACTGTATTTTACTGTGCTGTATTTTTGGATGTTGCTAGTACACTACCTATATTCTTTATAGCCAGAATTAACTTGTATATACAAGGTAAATATTTAGGCTATTATTTAACACATTATGGACTACTGAGGTAGGTAAAGTAGTTGCCTAAAATGCCCAATTTGAATTATTTAGTATGGTAATAGTTTATTAAATGCTGTGTAAAGCAACATTTAACGCTCCTCTTAGATATTTGTATATACAAGTTGTACAGTAACGTTTTCAATGTTACAACTAATGAACAAAGAATAAATGAGGTACATGTCATCATTAATGCTGTAATTTAGGAGAGTGCTATGCTGTATCATAGTAACATAGTAAGTTGGGTTGAAAAAAGACATACGTCCATCAAGTTCAACCATAATGCCTATAAATAACCTGCCTAACTACTAGTTGATCCAGAGGAAGGCAAAAAACCCCATCTGAAGCCTCTCTAATTTGCCACAGAGGGGAAAAAAATCCTTCCTGACTCCAAGATGGCAATCGGACCAGTCCCTGGATCAACTAGTACTAAGAGCTATCTCCCATAACCCTGTATTCCCTCACTTGCTAAGAATCCATACAGCCCCTTCTTAAAGTTATATAATGTATCAGCCAGCATGACTGATTCGGGGAGGGAATTCCACAACTTCACAGCTCTCACTGTAAAAAATCCTTTCCGAATGTTTAAATGGAACCTCCCTTCTTCTAAACTATAAGTGGGGTATGAGGCCAATCTCAGTTAGTCTACATCTTCAAACGCTATCCACTGTCCCCAAAATGTTCAAATTCTATGGGCAGCTTCTTTTCAAATAAATACATTTGTGTAGTGGATTGGCGTTATGTAAAAGGTCCTTCCCAAATCTGAAGTGTGGGACTGCCAGAGGCCTTCCATTTTAAGGCAGTGGTCTTTTTGGCATACATACAGAGAGTTCCCAGAAGGATTTGGTTGGCTTTTTTAAAGGAAAGTGCCTCCTCCTGACCAAGCAAAAGAGTGGCAACGTGAAGTAGAATTGTGATATCTGTTTTATTCTGGATTATTTGTATTACATTTGTCCACAACCTCTGAGCCAGTGGACAGGTCTAAACATATGAAAAAATCTGCTGGTTGGGTAAGACACCTGGGGAAGTTTTGTCTTAGGGCTGGATTCATTTTGTAAAAACAATGTGGCATAAGGTAAGTATGGTATGGACATTTTAATTGTTGCAAATTGGCCCCTAGGTACTGATTACCAGTCCTCTTGCCAGTCCTTGTCAGTAAGGTCAGAGATATCTGTTTGCCACTTGTTATACAACTTGTTCAGTGAAGAGCCGCCAGTCAGTATTAAATGAATATGAGTTTGTGAAGCTCAGGATTATGGATCAGATACTGTATTCCCAGTGGATCAGAGTTAATTGGATGTCTTCCTAATTGGACACCAATTGCTTGGGGTAGCTGCAAATATCTTAAAAACGTTTTGTTTGGAAGGTAGCACCTTTGCTTGAGTTCTGGTAATTCCATTAATTTCCCATTCTCTATAATATCTGAAATATATTTTATTTATTTTTATTAAAAGAGGCCCAGAACTGGTGTTCAGGAACATTGTGGTTACACCAGAGTGGGTTGAAATTTGTACAGAAAGTTTGGGGAAGAGATTTTATGCTAACTGCCATACCTGCACTGTGGCCTTCATTGGGGGAGATGCTTTTAGAGTGTATTTAGTTCCCCTATATAAAAGATTTTTGAGTTCTTCTAGGGATCCGATGACTTAGGCCGCGTGGGTTCTTGAAGGGGCTGCCCATCTACACGTGTACTAATTGAGCTGCAATGTAGTATAGAAAGGTATTGGGGGCCGCCAGTCCTCCCTGGTAGGTTGGAAGGTGTGTAGAGAGATTTGAGTATAGGGTCAGTGTTAGGCATCAGAGTTTGTGACAGAATTTATATGAGATAATAGGAGATTGTCGGAAGATATAAGTAAGCTTGGGGAGCATAAACATTTTAAAGATATTTGTGTGTCCCATTTTGGATAATGGTAGCCTGGACCATGTTTCTTAATCTTAAGTTGTTCAATGATGGGAAGCAAGTTCAGTTCTATATACTTAAGGTCTGCACGTATTCCTCTACCCAGGTACTTAAATGTAGAGACGCTCTGTGGGCCATGGAAATGGATGGGGGGTGTCTTAGGATGGTTCACCTATAAAGAATAGTACCGACTTGGACCTGTTAACATGTAAGCTTGAGTAGGCAGCTTGGGTGTCAATATATCTGCGGGCCAGGGTGAGATCGGTTTTGGGATTAGCTATGTATAACAAAGTAGCATCTGCATACATCAATAACGCTTCTTTAAGAGAAGCATTGATGATGAGTTCCATGGCAAGGGCAAATGAGAGGCGACAGGGGGCAGACATCCCTTGGAGATTGGAAAGGTGGATAAGATATAAATTTTTTTCCTGCTACAGGGTTATTATATAGTTCCTTAACCCAGTTGGTAAAGGGTGTGGGTATACCTAACCTGTTCATTACAGCCCTAAGGTTGTTCCATTCTACTGAGTCGAAGGCTTTTTTATTTTCCAATGCCACAACAACTCTGAGACCCAGGTTGTTGTGCATTATTGAGAGATTGGTGTAAAGCCTTTGAATATTAATGTCTGTTGACCTTCCAGGCATAAAACCCACCTGGTCTGGTGAAATTAATTGTAAGATACACTCATTTAATCCTGTGGCTAGAATTTTGGCCAGGATTTTTGCATTAGTGTTTATAAGGGAGATGGATCTGTATGATGAGCATTCTAGGGGATCCTTATCAGGCTTCAGTATGAGAACTATTAGTGTCTCTCATGATTTGTGGCAATTTCCGACCCTCCAGTGCACCGTTTAGTTTTGTGATAAGTGGTGTTTGGTATATAAGCTTGGTATCCCATCTGTGCCAGGGGTTTTCCCTGGGGGAAAGCCTGCAATTGCTTGTGAAATCGTCTCCTCTAATCTTGAATGCCTAGCGTTTGGGCAATTAAAGTGTTTAAGGTTGGTAGCTCAGTGTCATTGAGGTACCAGGTGATTTCCTCTTTTGTAACCGTCAGTCCTCCTCTTATATTTAGGTGTTTATTCGAATATTTCCTGCATATCTGGCGATTTGAATTTCTTCAATTAAATGTTACAGAGATGATGGTTGGTTTAAATTTTTCCCACTGCAGAATGCTTTACAGTGCTGTGTGTCAAAAGTGTATGACAAATTGATGACTCAAGTTGCAATCAGCCCCTTTTTATTTATTAAAACATTAATACATTTTATAAATGTATTTAAATATCTGCGCTGTCAATCATATATTACCTGCCCTGGCTCTAGAGGTGCCTGCCTGCTTGCTGGGATTGTAAATTCCAAGGCTAAAGGAAACAAAATTTAAGTTCTTTATAAAGTGTAAGTAGTGCTTATTTTGCTCAAATAATATGATAGAAAACTATTTGTAATTATTTCTTTGGTTGATGTGTCCCCTTTAAAACACTTAATTATTGCAGTTTAAGAAGACTTTTGACCATTTATTGCAGAAAAGAAGGGTTTTTTAGCTCTCCTTACCTTAACGTCTCTGGTTACTTTATTTTAAATCTCATTTTATTAAGCATTCAGAACAGTTTAAGTGACTTTTTTTTTATAATAAACCTTTCCCCTTTAATCTTTAAAGAAATAACTTTTATAGATATTGCACATACTGCCAATAATTGTAATAATTTCTTGATTTGGAGGTGGGCAATCTCTTAAAGGCATAGTTCAAATGGATATTTATCAGAAACCATTGTCTGGGAAATGCTAGTAGATGTCATCTACACCAGATCTTTAGGTTTTGCAAAAATGGTAAGTCCGAGGTCAGAAGCTGAAATGAAATCATTTAAAAATTAAAAAAAGATAAGAATTGTTTGCTTAAAATGAGCTCTAATGACATTCATGTATTTCAGAGTTAAAAAACAGAGGTTTTTTCCTGCCTGTTGTGTGAAATCTAGTGAAAACCATTGGATAGTGTATAATCTGCCAAAACTTTGCCAGGTATTACAAAGCCACTTGCTTTCAATATTGATCAATTCCACCCTAGTTTTAACCTTCGTGGAGAGTCTATGTGGAAAACCTAGAAGGGTTTATATCACTTTAAGGACAGATGTTGTACTTGATGACAAAACTATTAAAATCTGCAGTAACACAATTTTCTTTGATACAGAAGTATATGAATTATAATGCCACATATGTTGTATTGATTTTTTTTTTTGCCAGCCCCTGATGGTAGTGATATTACGTATTTATAATAGAAATTCTGATTTTTTTTTCCTAGCATATTTACCACTTGAATCAAACTCAAGCCTTTCATTTAGCCTTAGTTATTTAAAGGATATGTCAACCCCAAAAATAATTTTTTGCCTAATAAAAGAAAACTTAATTCTAAGCAACTTTGCAATATGCATGCATTACATATTTGTAATGTTTTTTTTTAGTTATGTGTATGTATACTTGCTATTAAAAGCAGTGTTGTCTGTCCTTCTGTATTCCCTGCCCTGGTGGCTCTGGCGTTTAAAACAATGTAACACAAGGCAGCAGATTTTACAGACCTGCCTTGCTGGAGGAGCCTGGCACTTGCAACATTGTTTAAAAAGTAACAACCAGGAGTTCAGCAAATGCTGCTTTCGATAGCAATTACATTTACAAATAACTTCTTAAGCTTTAATAATTTTTAATTGACATGTCCTTTAAGGATTTTTTATGTGTCGAACTCATTGCCTGATTTGGGGGTTTTCTTGATCTTCTGCTGCCTAATGGTTTACATTTTCAGTGACATTTTAATAATTATTTGGACTTAAAGTTTTAGCATGCTTCCTTTTATTGTTTGTAGTAGTAGTATTACCTATTTAAAAATGGAAAGTATATTCCACAATGCTGTTCTTTAAATGGTGTGTATATTGAAAATACAGATTGTATAGTGAATAAAATACCCCCTATTGTAAAATATAGGGATATTTATACTGGTCATGGAACTCTGGGGTGACTTCTAATTAAGGATTCACCAAACCCAGTTTTTTGGGTTCAGCCGAACCCCTGAATCCATGTTAAGGGATTCAGCGAATACCCAACTAAATCCTAATTAGCATATGCTAATGGAAGGGTTAACGGTTTACACTTCTGTGTTTATGCGGTGACATTAACCCTTCCAAATCCTAATTAGCATATGCTAATTATGATTTGTATTCAGTTCAGCCAGGACTGTGGATTCGGCCGAATCCTGGACGCATACCAAACCAAATTCTGGATTCGGTGCATCCTACTTCTAATATCCTCATATTTTACAACAGGGGGGTACTTTATTATAATCAAGGTTTTGTGAGTTGTGTGACTAATTACATTACTAAGCTCCGTTTATAACTGATGACATCACTAAACTCCATTTATAAGGACATAATGTATAGTTTGGTCCCATAGGGCAATGCTCAAACTGTAAATATATATATTAAAATAGGTAAAGAGGGCCCTGCTCAAAAGAGCATAATTATAAGTGTTTAACAATAGTTAAGCTGTTAAAATCTGTAATAAGTAAGGATGCACCAAATCCAGGATTCGGTTCAGGATTTAGAAAGATCTGGCTTTTTTCAGCATGATTTTGGCCGAATCCGTGTGCCCAGCCGAACCGAATTGAATTCTTAAAATCACGTGACTTTTTGTCATATAAGTACGGAAGTTTAAAAATGTTTTGCCTCATGCTACACTCACGGTTCTCTTTACTGCTTCTTTAGCCTAATCTACATATGCAAATTAAGATTTGGATTTGGTTCTGTATTCAGCTGAATCTTTTAAGAAGGATTAAGGGTTCAGCTGAATTCCAAAATAATGGGTTTGGCGCATCCCTAGTAACAAGTCCTATTTTTTATATGTCACAGATTTATTCTAACAATTAAATATATGTTCTTCCAGACCCCCTTTCAGTCTTCTGGATTAGACACAAGCAGATCAACACGGCATCATGGATTGGTTGACAGAGTGTATCGAGAAAGAAATCGCCTGGGATCCCCCCACAGGCGACCCTTGTCAGTAGACAAGCATGGGCGACAAATATCCTTGTTTTGTTGGTAGTCAAATATTACATTGTCTTTTAAAGATATAGTTTCATTATGAATACACCTGGATTATAATGGGCATAGTCTCTAATGGCAGCAAAAAAAAAGGTGTGCTGTTGCTGCGAAAAAATGCCCATTGATGCAAACTTTTTGGTGAAGTGAAACGGGACAGATTTGCTCATGACTACTCTTAAAGTGATACTGACACTGAAAAACTTCTCTTCAAAATATTTATGTACATTAAAAGTTATTTTGATCCTTTTTTGCTTTTGTAAGTTGTTACTTTAAGTTCCTAAACCCGACTGTTTTGCCAACCTGACTGTCCTTCTAACTGACTGCTTCTAATGCTAACGGACTCCTGTTGCACAAATATGGCAGCCTTCTCATAGAGAAACATGGGGGATCAGATAGGTAATGTAAAAGCATTGTACACATATTTTTATGGCAAAAATAAGCATTTAAGGACAATGTTATGATAGATGTAAAAAAAAAAGGTTTAATTTCTAGTGTCAGTATCTCTTTAAGTATGACCCACAAAATTGTGGCCTAAAAAAGCAGATACATTTCTTAAACACCTTTATGCTTAACAGTATACCTTGCTGAATTGAACCTGAAGGTGCTAATTTAACTTCATGCATAAAAAGTTGTATTTTTAAACATTTAAATTACATTTTTTATATTTTGCCTTTATAAATAAATGGAAGGTCAGAAACTGTTGGTTTTTTCCACTGTATAATAACTTCCATTTTTTGCTGAATACACCTTAATTTATTTCATCACGTAGACAGTTGTCCTTATGGAACTGTATATCTATCACCCCCGCCTGATACAAGCTGGAGAAGGTGAGTGCATTTCTTGTGTTTTCTGTGTAACCCTGTAAAGGTCTGTTCAGTGTCAAGTGGGAAACAAGAATGGTTCGTTTAGGCAGTTCCCATTTAATACAATGGTAGGGGGAAATTTGGGTTCTTCTGCCTCACTCTTGAACGTGGAAGGCAAAATATGCCTTGTGTGCCATTGGAAATATGAAATCCAAACAATTTCCCCTTTATTTCTTCATTCTAAGGTTTTCCCTATTTTTACCCCATCCTGAATCACAATCCCTGAAAAATAGGTAACAATAGTAAAATGTGTGCATGAAATATGCATTAAAACAAATGCATCTATTTCCATAGTTTTTGCATTCTGATTTTTTGAGGTAGAGAGGTATTCTGTCCATTCTCTAGGCTTCTTTGATCTCTGTTGTAAATACCACAATGACTGGGGTGTCAATGTGTAACAATAGGTGAAAAATGCTTCATGGTCATCTGGCCAAATCATTCTGTATGCATTTGCCATTTTTGAAGCAAACTAAAGGTGGTCCTACCATTTTGTTGACAAGAGGGTATCACCTCCATGTGTCTGTTTACCAGCTTAATGATAATTCTTTCCTCTGTTATTCCAACAGCTTAAAATAGATGCTTAAAGAATACAAACCTTGCCATGAACTGTTATGGACAGCTGTCTACTGACTTTAACCTAGGTGACATACAGTGCATACTGGCTTCTTTTTGTTTTTTGAAAAATACTAGGTATCCAGGCTAGGCATGGTATGCATTTAGGTGAAAAGCAAACTCTGAAAGAAGGCAGTTAAATAAAATAAAACTTATGTTCAGGATAATTTGTGTTTTGGGTACCATAGTGTTCAGTGATGTGGTTAGTCCTCTTCTGTATTTTCATCTTTTAGTATGATCCATATTTAATTAGCTGTATAAGTGTGCTTGGTGCATAGCATATTCAGGACTAAAAAAAGGGTAATAACAGGTGACTGAATATTTTGAATCTAGGCTGTATCAGCAATCGAGTAGGTGACTTAGACTGAATGAATGACCAGGAGCATGGCTTTGTTTTGCCTTACTGCTGCTTCCTGTGATCCTTTGATACTACTTTTGGAACGTGATTTTGTAGGAGGGTTATTAGAAGGGCATATGTAAGGAAAAGTTTACTTTTTAGGGTAATGGCACACAGGTGGCTTTCAGGAAAGCAGAAATTATGTTTATATTATTTCTATAAAATAAAATATAGATAAGCAATTACATATTATAAGAAAGGAATTGAAAATGAAGACAGAGTTGCCATAAAACAGCAATGCATATTTTATAGTGTACAGATGGAAGGCACTACTAATAGAGACATACTTGATAGCAAGATCTGATACTAAAGACATTTTTAAATATAATCGGATGTGGTTTCTCATGCCATTTGCAACGTATTTTCAGTATTTCTGAATATTTCAAATATCATAGGCTGCATTTATATAGAATACTGAAAGTATGCCATTTATTTTTTATATGAGCATTTTACAGCATGACTTTGGAACCCAACAACAATTATTGCTCTCTCATAAAATTGGAATAAACATTGCAAGCCCAGTACCAAAAAGAGTTTTTACCCCTAGTAAATGCATGGAAAAAAGAGGAATGTTAAGCTTAAGGGCAAGGGTACACAAAGTATGTGACTCACTTCTCTCCGCCTGGTTACAAAATGCAAGCGGAGAGAAATGAGTCTTACTCTTCATGTGCCCTTGCCCTAAAGGGACAGTATACCTCCTTGTTTAAAATTAATTCAATGAATTTGACTTGTGCTAACATAATTTTTGCCAATTGCTTTAATCAACAGTAACTAATGTATTTGTTGAGCTAAACAGGTCCAATAAAGACAATTTTTTATCCCCAAGGTTCTTGCAAGTTATTTAATCAGATGACTGCCGTACATCTGTATAATCGACTTACTTATCTGTAAGCTAAAACAGTCATAATAAGGGCAAAGACAGACTGGGCCATTAGTCGCAGTGATTTTTTTTTTAAAAAAACCCAGTCGTGGTGAGGTTGTACCATGTGGTAGAAGCCGCCATTACATTTAGTGTCCACGACTGGATTTAAAAAATCATGGCAATTAATTGCCCCATCTGTCTTTGCCCTAAAGGGGATACAGGGAGGGTGTTCTTTTTGAACTAAGTTAGCTAATTACAAGGAAGCTAGTAAGTGTGAACTTTTAAGGCTATTTAAGGTAGCACTGTGAATTATAATAACGTTTATTCTTACCTTGTTTTTTTTTTTTTCTTCAGAACGAATTCAGATTCAGCTTTGCACCAAAGTACACTGAATCCCAGCCAGCAAGAAGCTTTCACAGGAAGCTCTCAGGATGTTCAGCAAAAACGAGGTAAGCTGAAATGAAATAAAACCTTTTGACCTTGATCTTAACTGTTGTTTTTTCCCAGCATAATTACCAATATGGACTGTTTTCCCCCCAAATAAATAAAGTCTCATTGGGATGTGTTTTTAGTAAACACTGAATTTTACTATTAACCCTCACTGTCAGTAGAATTGTGCACTTCATTTGTGTTTACTGATTTTTTGTACAATGCATATTTCATCATCATTTCAAATGATAGTGATTTTTTTGTGTTTGTTCTTAGTATAGGGAAACATATCAGCAATATGATGAAAATACAACACATTTGGAAGGCCCCATGTTCCCCAAATTCCTTAATACCAATTATAAATATTTTCGACTTATATAGAGCAACAACATATATAAACACTGCTTGAATGTTTTTTGGAGTATAAAAGAAAACCAAAGTATTTTTATTTTTTTCCATTTATTTTCTTTAATAGTGTTGTTACTGACCGTACCAGGAATGGAGGATAGTTCGGAAGGAGATAAAACACTAAACAAACAAGGATGGGACACGAAAAAGGTAGTTGCATGATTTAAAGAGCTGGTGAGTTTTTGCAGAAGTAGCTATTGGATTGTGTGCCCCATGCTGTACATCAACAACAGTTATATTTCTTTACATGTAGAAGTGCATGTATGAGGAATGTTGGGGGTGTCTAAAATTATACAAATAATAGTTGATTAAGCTGATCAACAGATATGTTAATTTGGCATGCTTACTGAAACAATATCCACTAGCACAGCAACCAAAATATGTAAATTTGGAATAATGGAATTAATATCTAATTCTTAGATATGAATTATTGCTCATGATCTTCTGTTACCTGAATCATGAATTTTATTGTTTTCCATTATATTTTCGTAATGTCTACAAATTTTAAATAAAAAATAATGTCTTCAGTTACACATATTTAACTATTGTTATCACTGAAGATAACCATTTTTGTATTTTTATTTACCATGTACCATTATATTACAATATGTATAAATTATAAATGTTTTGCATCTTAGAAAAATGATTTGTTGTTCAAATTAACCCATTAACCTAAGTAACATTTGTCTACATTTTTTCCAGAATCTCTGGTTCTACATTTTATAATAAATTATGATTTACTTTATATATTTAAAATAGATGTAAATGGCACAAATAGTGTTAATACAGGTATAGAATCTAATCTGGAATTATTGACCTGGGGTTTACCAGATAAGAAATCTTTTCTATACCAGCTTTTAGATGCCAAACTTTTTATTATTTAAGAAAGCCCACTCGGGAAAAAATACTTCAACCGTGTGAGTTCCTTTATTATTGCATGAGCCAAAAGGGTCAGATTTTGGCTGAATCCCAAACTGAATCCAGAATTCAGTGCATCCCTATTTAGAGTTGGGCAAAGATCTCATAGCACCCTTGCCTGAGGTATTTAAATACATCTTGTACCATTTCAATGTTTCATGTGCAGGTTCTGCGTGAACTCCCATGGGTTATAGAAAAGTGATCTTTTGCACAAATGTAAAAATGAATTGTACTTGCAGAAGTCAAAGCAAGTGCTTAATTATTTGCACTCCATTTTCCACAGTTTGCTTTGTTTACTAGTTACCACTTGTGTGTAACCACTTGTGTGCTCATAAAACTAAAGTCTGAAGTCCTGATTTAGCCTGTACCAGTATGTATGTATGTTTTTTCCCCCTATTTCACTTGCTTATAGTTGTACTTTTTTTTTCAATGGAGGATCAGGTTACTATTGGGCAGCATGATGGCTCAGTGGGTAGCAATTCTGCTTTGCAGCATCAGGGTCCTGAGTTCAATCCTGGCCAGGAAGCTATCTGCAAGGAGTTTGTATGTTCTCCCTGTGTCTGTGTGGGTTTCCTCCGGGTACTCTAGTTTCCTCCCATACTCCAAAAACATACAGGCAGGTTAATTGGCTTCTGACTAAATTGACCATACTGTGTGTGTGAATGTAACAGGGACTGATGTGAATGATGTATAATCTCTGTAAAGCACTGCAGAAATGTGTCAGTTCTATATAAATAACAGGAAATAATAATAATAAAATACGTGCAGTTAACTGAAATATTATTAGTATTTAGTAATCAGTGGTAACACTAAAGGGTTTTTATTATATACACTAATGACTGTGATATTACATACAGATAAGCTTTTGCATAAGGTGCATAGAAAAGTTGTCCATTATAATACTTCCCACACTCTAAGACTAAAGGTGGCCACACACGTGGCGATTTGTGATCTTTCGTGCGACCATCGGTCGTTCCAATCCGCCACGAACGTTCAGGACTGAAACGGCAGATAAGGAGGTAGAAACAATAAGATTTCTACCTCCTTCTGCCCATTCAGGCAGATTTTGCTCAGACGCCTTCTATGGCTCCCGATCAAAATCTTTTAACCGGCCCGAGTCAACTGATATCAGCAGCCTCCTGCGATATCCATCGTCTCGCTGACTTGCCATACACGCACCGAATATTGTACAAACAAGGTTTCATACGATATTATCGGTGCGTGTATGGCCAGCTTAACTAGTCTTTGTCAGTTAAAGACTGCCCGTTCTAGTGCTTTTTTTTTTTTTTTATATTAGTGGGGCTGACTATGCAGAATTCTTTTTCTGGTAGTTTGAAAAATCCTCACTGCTTGCTGGGTCTTTCTGTGAAAAACTGAACACTGTGTTTTCTTCTATTTAGACAGGATCTTCAAGGCCGAAGTCATGTGAAGTTCCTGGAATCAAGTAAGTAACCTGTACAGTAACTGTAACACTGAGAAATATAAATAAAAAAAGCAAGAATAGATTTTATAGTTCTGTATTTTATGCAATACACTACAAGAAGGTAAGCTTTAAGGCCCATGTCACACCAGGCCTTTGCTCCATCAGAAAATTTCTGCCATCAGAGAATTGCCTGCAGTTTGAGCTTTTGCCAGAAATCAATAGCAACCTCTTGACAGGTAGGTTTCGGGCTAAAAACACTTAAAGTATTAAAGCAAATAAGGCTTTTTTTTATAAAAAAATTATGTTTGCGCTTATTTTGGGTGGGGGGAGTGTGCAGTGCTTTGGGAAAGGTCACCCTGGTTGCGTATTTTTTTTTTTTTTTATTATTATTTTTGCAGAACAAGTTGTTCTTACTGATCTTGTGGTTTTTTGCATAACTTTCTTTTAAAACAAGGCAATCAGATGGTAAATTATTTCCTCTGATAAGCATCATTTCTATCATATGTTGTTACTGAAATCCTGGCTGTTAATCTTAAACCGAACATTCAAGCTGCATTGGTCAGAGATTCTTTCTGAAACCCAGTTTTTTGATCTTGCAGAATTTTGAGTTAAATTTGACAGCAGCTTATTAGCAGCCATAGTATTCTGTAACCTGCTATGAAAGTAGTGCTTCATCCCTGTGTATATAGATTTGATTTCTTGAATTTGACTTTGCCATTATATCTAGTGAAAATAGCAAAATAAGGATTTTTACTGCAAGCAGACTAAGAAGATAGTAACGTAGTGTAACCATAAGTAGTTCCTGGTGTTTATTGCATGATAAATATTCCCTTCATATTTTAAAACTACTTTACTCCGCATGTTTGTTAACTCAAAAACACACTAAAGGGTTTTTTTTAATGATAAACTGAACTTTATTATAATGTAGACAGCAGACAATTTGTAATTATTCTTCATTTTTTATTTTTAATGTTTTTTTAAAAATATTTTTTCTGCAACTACCAGGCTTGTAATTTTAGAATTATCTGATTGCTAGTGTTTCCCCTCCAACCAAACATCTGTTTTGAAGTGTAATATGAGAGGGCCTGAACAGAAACACGTGCAATAAAAACTAAAGACAAAAAAAAATGCTGAACACTGACTAATGGTTAAATGAAGGGGCTAGATGTTAGGGTAAAGAATGCTATTTTAGGCTTTGTTTCTTTCCCTTCAAATATAACAGACCTATATATTAAAAAATTGGAAGAGCATATATTATAGGCAGGAAAGTCACCTATGGAGCAGAAGAACCCAAACTTTTTTTTTTAAGAGAGAACAATAAAGTTCCTATGGTGAGGGTCAGTATTTCTACAGTGAGGAACATAAGTATTTGAACGCCCTGCAATTTTGCAAGTTCTCCCACTTAGAAATCATGGAGGGGTCTGAAATTCACATTGTAGGTGCATTCCCACTGTGAGAGACTGCATTTAAAAAAAAATCAGGAAATCACATTGTATGATTTTTAAAGAATTTATTTGTTTTGCACTGCTGCACATAAGTATTTGAACACCTGAGAAAATCAGTGTTAATATTTGGTACAGAAGCCTTTGTTTGCAATTACATCAAACGTTACGTTACGTCAAACGTTTCCTGTAGTTCTTGATCAGGTTTGCACACTTCAACAGGGATTTTGGCCCACTCCTTCACACAGATCTCCTCTAGATCTGTCAGGTTTCGAGGCTGTCGCTGAGCAACACGGAGTTTCAGCTCCCTCCAAAGATTTTCAATTGGATTTAGGTCTGGAGACTGGCTAGGCCACTCCAGAACCTTGATATGCCCTATAGGGAGCCACTCATTGGTTATCCTGGCTGTGTGCTTCGAGTCATTGTCATGTTGGAAGACCCAGCCACAACCCATCTTCAATGCTGAGGGTAGGAGGTTGTTGCTCAAAATCTCACAATACATTGCCCCATTCATCCTCTCCTTAATACAGTGCAGTCGTCCTGTCCCCTTCGCAGAAAAGCACCCCCAAAGCATGATGTTACCACCCCCATGATTCACAGTAGGGATGATGTTTTTGGGATGCAACTCATCCTTAGTTTTCCTCAAAACACGGCGAGTGAAGTTTAGACCAAAAAGTTCTACTTTGGTCTCATCTGACCACATGACTTTCTCCCATGCCTCCTCTGGATCATCCAGATGGTATTTGGCAAACTTCAGACGGGCCTGGGCATGTGATGACTTGAGCAGGGGAACCTTCCGTGCAATGCATGATTTGAAACCATGACGGCGTAGTGTTCTACCGACCTTTGATGCTGTGGTCCCAGCTCTCTTCTGTCTGTCATTGACCAGCTCCTCCCTTGTAGTTCTGGGCTGATTCCTTACCTTTCTTATCATCAGTGATACCCCACGAGGTGAGATCTTGCATGGAGCCCCCCTTTAGCCTCTTCCATTTTCTAACAATTACTCCAACAGTTGATCTATTTTCACCAAGCTGCTTGGCATTTGCCCCTTAGCTCTTTCCAGCCTTGTGGAGGTCCACAATTTTGTCTCTGGTATCTTTTGCCAGTTCTTTGGTCTTGCCCATGGTAGTAGTTGGAGTCTGACTGACTATGGGGTGGACAGGTGTCTTATAAGAGCTCAGACAGGTAATACTAATTTAGATTAATGAGTGGAGTAGAGGTGGACTATTTAAAGGCAGAGTAACAGGTCTTTGAGAGCCAGAATTCTTGTTGATTGCCAGTTGTTCAAATACTTATGTGCAGCAGTGCAATGCAAATACATTCTTTAAAAATCATACAATGTGATTTTTTAAATGCTGTCTCTCACAGTGGGACTGCACCTACAATGTGAATTTCACACCCCTCCATGATTTCTAAGTGGGAGAACTTTGCAGGAGAAAATTGCAGGGTGTTCAAATACTTGTGTTCCTCACTGTATGTTGGACGCGTTGCACATTTTCTTAAAAGCTGTCCGTATACATTCTTTTGCACACATGACCATCAAAAAGCTAGAAGGGAGCATTGCCCATCAACACAAACTTATTTCTAAGAGAGTGACTTGGTGAGCAGATAAGTATTGTTCCGACTTTGTGATAGTGATAGAAAATCTATATTTATAGTCAGTGATGTCTGCTTTTTTTCCTGAAAATATCCACTTTTTGCTGTGATACCAAGCAATAGGGGGAAATATTTGGTTTTATCATGGATCAACTTTTAATTATATTAGTGAATGAGAGCCTTTAATGGTATATAAAACAATTTGTTCTATGTGCACTTGTTAACAGGCGTTTTCGCACTATGGTAACAGATTCTGTCTGTAACATCATTGCAGTGAGTAGAGCCTTTAGGTTGCTGTCACAGTGGCAGTTGGGTCTCAGTCTCTTTCATGTAGCTAGCTGCATATGAAAGTCTCTTATCTGGTCCTGTCCTTATTCAGCTTCATGATAAATTTCAGATTCAGATCTTTTTATTGTCATCTATTCATTTAAGAATCATACAGCTCGAGGAATGAAACTGTTGTACAACCTAGGTGACTGAGCGTAAATGCTGCGATATCGTTTTCCAGATGGCAATAAAGCAAAAAGATTATAGAAAGGATGTAAATGATCAGCCGCAATTCTTGATATCATCTTAAACAATTTCAAAATATCTTGAACTGATGGGACAGTCACTTCAATAATCTCTCCTGCTGTTCTTTTGCAACATCTTGAGATCTGCAGCACAACTATTTCCATACCACACAATAATTTAATTTGTCAGTACCCTCTCTGTAACTCCTCTATAGAATGTAACAATTATTCATGGAGGAAGGATTGCTTTTCTCTGCCTTTGCAGAAAGTAGAGCCTTCATAGTAGAGCCCAGACCTCATGCAGGCCCGGATTTGTGGAGAGGCCACAAAGGCCCGGGCCTAGGGCGGCAGAAGCTCAGGGGCGGCATGCCGCCCCGCCACAAGACCTCTCCCCACTGCTCCGTATGGGAGTTTAAACAGCGCATGCGCACTCGCGGCTGCGTTTGCGCATGTGCACGGGGGGGTGAGCGCTTGCGCATGCGCACGGGGGGGCACCAACAGGGGCAGCCTCGGGGCGCCCAGAAGAGAAATCCGGCCCTGACCTCATGTCTCTACGTAACTCATTTGTTTCTCCGCTTTATAGGCCAAAATACTCACATTCGTTGATGTCACATTTACCGAGCAAACGTTGCTTGTGGGACTATTAAGCATCCTCGGTAGGGCTCAGTTATGTCAGTATTATTCCAAAACATAGGGAACCTTAAAGGTGAGCAGAAAGTTACAGGTAGCAGGTAGAGATGTTTCTTAAAAGACCTTTAGGTCATTGTCCCACTCTGTGTTTTATATATAATTATATTATAATGTTTATGTATTCCGCTCCTGCCAGATTTTATGCACTGACAAACATGGAATCCAACTGTCAGTTCAAACAGAGCAAATTTACGTGTGAAAATGCATACTGTGGAGTTTGACTGGTGGTGACATTGTCCTTAACACCAAAAATGAAAATTGGCAGAATTGTATATTTTATTATAGTACATTTGATCTATTTTTAATCAAAGTCGCACTTAATGTCATCCCCAAAATCCCTAGAAAGCCCCCAAAAAACTATAGGTATTTTGATACTATGGTTTTTAGCTATTCTGTGCATTTAATATAAGGCAATGTTTATTCTATATTGTTACTGTTCTTTCAGTTTCTGCTATATCACTTAAATATTGTGTAACCCAGTTCTCATTTCTCCTATTATGAAGCATATATCCATCAAGTGACCAGGAGAATACGACAAGCCTGATCCCCGCTGCACATAATACAGGTGGATCTCTGCCTGACTTGACAAACATCCACTTTCCTTCACCGTTACCAATTCCATTAGACCCTGAGGAATCCACTTTCCCAACTCTGAGTAACTCTAACAGCACCGGCAACCTAGCAAGCAATTTAACTCACCTGGGTATCAGTACTGCCAGTCCGGGTAAGGAGAATCCACATACACGTGTACTGTTCATTTTGTACAAGCACCTTGCAATTTTGTTGTGTACATGCCATTAAAAAAACACTTTTAGAAAAGTATTGCTTTGACACATTTTTATACCTAACTCTTTACTAAAGTATAAGAAAGCATGTTTGAATTTGGCATTTAGAAAATCTTCCATAGTATCTATACTATATAAAAAATTTATAGTGTGTATAGGTAAGGGTAGCACACTTAATACGGTTTATATTTGGAACATAATATATGGATAGTCCTGATTGAAGTGTCTTGCAACCTCAGCTGGGTGACATCAAAATCCTTTGTTTATTGTCCTATTACTCTTGCAACATGGGTAGACAGTGCCATTTTGCAAAGAGCAAAACATATTTATGGGCCACTCCTTAATTCCCCCTTCATTTCCCTGCCCATAGACTACAAGCAGAAGGTTAAGACCAAGTGGTCTCTGGGGCGTGAATGCCTCAAGAGCCCCAGACAACAGCAGACACGTGAAAACCGCATGTCCGCTGTTGTCTCTGCATCCTGACCCTACCAGCACCACCCCCAGAGATCTTGGCCTCTTGCCGGCCGTCCTCCATGTCTACTGCCTGCTTGCCTGCCTTCACCCAGGTAGGTGGTATGCACACACTTTTTACACTAAATCATACTTAAACTTACACTTTGTTTACACTCGCATATAATTTTGAGTAGGTCCTTTTGCACATAAACGTAAAACACAATTTGACAAGTGCGCGCATGTTACATGTTACACTTGTTAAAAAAAATTACCTTGATTTTTTTTTTTCTCTAAAACAAGGTTTTATGATGGTTTTGCATTGGTGCCGATTGCTTGTTCGTACTAAAGAGACTAATGGATTTTCACCGCCAATCACACTGGCATAATTTTTTCAAATTGTTTTGATTACATTTTTCTTTAATTATTGCATCCTGAATTGTTCATAATACTTGATTTTGCAAGTTACACATTTTAATGTGCAGTATTTTTAATTTAGGTTCTATACATTTAATTCTAGTAATTCTATGTATAAGGGGAATTATAAAGTTCTGAAAACCCTTTCCATCAATGTGTTTTCTTTTTGTTACCTTAGTAACCAAGAAAATGTTAAGAAATCATAAGAGTATTAACTTTGAGGTGCTTTTCAGTAATGTCATAAAAACCTTTGGTTGTTTGTGGTAAACGATAAAAAGAGGTTTTCCCTGCTATGTGCTCTCTAGAGGTTTTACAGTTGACAAGAAAGAAATGTGTTGCTTCTTATTGACATTTCTGGGTTCGTTGTTTCACTGCCGATAGTCAGTAATTGGTACTGAAAGTCTGCATGTTTTTCCTATTGCATTTAATAAGGGATTTTATTTTTCCAGAGTTCCTTTAGCTGTACCTGCTTTCAGTTTTGCAAGTGCTCACAGATGGTGAAATAAGACACCGCTGCAGTATGCAAACCTCATCTTTTTAGCCTAGATTATTTGAAGGAATTAAACAGTTTTTAAGGTCAAGAGTTTAAAATGTGCTTTTCTTGTTTGATCACCTGCAAAAATTGGTTTTTGATCTCTCAAAATCTATACACAAAAGTATAGAAACAAAAGTGATGAATTCAGCATTTTATATAATATTTGTGCTAAATGCTAATGCTAATGCTAAATGCTAATATATATATATATACAAGGCTTTTTAACCTTCCTGATTGCAAATTGTAGGAATGGTTAGGGGGGCCATAAGCAGTGGCAGAGGGCCTCACCCTAAATGCTAATTTAGGGACAAAGGGGGTCATGTAAGTTATGAAGTGTTGCTAAAGGTCTGATCACCTTTTTACCAATTACTGGTCACCTGTTCAAAATCTAACATCTTATTGGTTGCTATGGGTTACTACGGCTGGGCAAACTATGTGCCATTTATTACATTCCCCCAGTTAGTTAGGGTGATTTTTGAGATGTATATTTATTTGCTGTACTGGATTTGCATATGTCCCATTTAATAGCACACATTAGTTTCATAGTGTACCAAGCATAACGTATTAATATAACACAGTAGATAATAGTAGCCTAAAAGAACAATACAATTAATTACAATTATAGTAGCGCAATAAAAATAAAATTGTAAAAAATCTGCAATATTTTGCAAACCATCCACCAGTGAAAACTGATTCTGACATTTTAAGTTTGCACCAGTGCAAAAATGTATTCAAGCAGGACTTAAAAAATGCACTATGCTAATGAGAATGTTATTTTCCATTAGTCTTTTGACCTAAATCATAGCTTGGGATTTATTTTGTTACTATTTCTGAAAACTTTATTCAGTACAAAGGCAATGCAAGCATCATGTTTAAAATACCATAACACACATAATTAAATATGCACACACACGCACACATTTAGTTATGTATCTGGTAGACTAATCTTTAAATTGTTTAACACACAGGTCAATAATAGTAAACAATATAAAATAATTTGTTAAATATGAACTTAAATAAAATCAATGTTATATGTGCCATTAGATTGCAAAGTGCTAGTTAAATCTGAAAGAAAAAGTAAATGAATATGGCCTATAATGGTCCATTAATCTGTGGCTTTAGACATAATCCCTGCCTCTCATCCCTGCCTCTCCCTGGTACAAATCTAAACTAGTATATAGTGCTAAAGTAGTATCACAGGCTCTTAAAGAAAATGCTTGACATAGCAGTGGTTCAGTCAGGCGTCATAAAAAGCTACTTAACAATTTAAAAGAAGAAATCATTAAGCTGTCAATGGGCAATGTATGGGAAGTGGTAGGAAACTGTCCTGGGTAATTGTTATGTATGAATTTTGTAACACAGGAATGACAACAACACAAGGGACAATTACAGGATCATCACAGCATCGTCAGCCACCTGTAAGTCCACTTTCGTTAAACTCCGAGTCCAGAAGGCAGCAGTCACAACAGATGTCTCCAACTATGTCCCCTCTTTCACCTATTACTCAGGTATGAAAGTTACTGTACTTATTCCTAAAAAGATGCATTAAACAGTGCTTGACTGACTAAATTAACAGGTATATGTAAATATTATATGTATGTGTATATATATATATATATATATATATATATATATATATATATATATATATACAGTGGAGGAAATAATTATTTGACCCCTCACTGATTTTGTAAGTTTGTCCAATGACAAAGAAATGAAAAGTCTCAGAACAGTATCATTTCAATGGTAGGTTTATTTTAACAGTGGCAGATAGCACATCAAAAGGAAAATCGAAAAAATAACTTTAAATAAAAGATAGCAACTGATTTGCATTTCATTGAGTGAAATAAGTTTTTGAACCCTCTAACAAAAAAAGACTTAATACTTAGTGGGAAAAACCCTTGTTTGCAAGCATAGAGGTCAAACGTTTCTTGTAATTGATGACCAAGTTTGCGCACATTTTAGGAGGAATGTTGGTCCACTCCTCTTTGCAGATCATCTCTAAATCCCTAAGGTTTCGAGGCTGTCTCTGTGCAACTCTGAGCTTGAGCTCCCTCCATAGGTTTTCTATTGGATTAAGGTCCGGAGACTGACTAGGCCACTCCATGACCTTAATGTGCTTCTTCTTGAGCCACTCCTTTGTTGCCTTTGCTGTATGTTTTGGGTCATTGTCGTGCTGGACCACCCATCCACGACCCATTTTCAGTTTCCTGGCAGAGGGAAGGAGGTTGTCGTTCAGGATTTCACGATACATGGCTCCGTCCATTTTCCCATTAATGCGAATAAGTTGTCCTGTGCCCTTAGCAGAAAAACACCCCCAAAGCAAAATGTTTCCACCCCCATGCTTGACGGTGTGGACGGTGTTTTGGGGGTCATAGGCAGCATTTTTCTTCCTCCAAACACAGCGAGTTGAGTTAATGCCAAAGAGCTATATTTTGGTCTCATCAGACCACAGCACCTTCTCCCAGTCACTCACAGAATCATTCAGGTGTTCATTGGCAAACTTCCGACGGGCCTGCACATGTGCCTTCTTGAGCAGGGGGACCTTGCGAGCCCTGCAGGATTTTAATCCATTGCGGTGAATTGTGTTTCCAATGGTTTTCTTGGTGACTGTGGTCCCTGCTAATTTGAGGTCATTAACTAACTCCTCCCGTGTAGTTCTAGGATGCTTTTTCACCTTTCTCAGAATCATTGACACCCCACTAGGTGAGATCTTGCGTGGAGCCCCAGAGCGAGGTCGATTGATGGTCATTTTGTGCTCCTTCCATTTTCGAACAATCGCACCAACAGTTGTCACCTTCTCTCCCAGCTTCTTGGTAATGGTTTTGTAGCCCATTCCAGCCTTGTGCAGGTCTACAATTTTGTCTCTGACATCCTTGGACAGCTCTTTGGTCTTTCCCATGTTGGAGAGTTTGGAGTCTGCTTGATTGATTGATTCTGTGGACAGGTGTCTTTTATACAGGTGACTAGTTAAGACAGGTGTCCTTAATGAGGTTGACTAATTGAGTAGAAGTGTCTAACCTTTCTGTGGGAGCCAGAACTCTTAATGGTTGGTAGGGGTTCAAAAACTTATTTCACTCAATGAAATGCAAATCAGTTGCTATCTTTTATTTAAAGTTATTTTTTCGATTTTGCTTTTGATGTGCTATCTGCCACTGTTAAAATAAACCTACCATTGAAATGATACTGTTCTGAGACTTTTCATTTCTTTGTCATTGGACAAACTTACAAAATCAGTGAGGGGTCAAATAATTATTTCCTCCACTGTATATATTTTTTTATATATATATTATATATGTGTATATATATATATATATATATATATATATATATATATATGTAATATAATCAAAATAAGGGACCACTGGCACTCGCGTGTAAGTCACAAAAATTGCCTGGGTGAGAAAGGCTGAGGTGTTCAGCCGAAACGTCAGTTCACCATTCAAAAATAAAAAAAGAACTTTTATTTTGCACGTAAGACCTGTGTGAGCGGCTTCTTCATTCTCAACTTCTGTATATGTGTATATATAATATGTGTGTGTGTGCGTGTGTTTATGTACTGTTGAATTTAAAAGAAAAAATATGAAGTATAATAACAAATTTTCTTAGAATTCCACTGTCGACATAGTACTAAAAGTTAATTTTAAGATCAAAGATCAAAACTGGGTGGAGGTGCCAGTTTTCCAGGGCACATGCGCAGCGGTTTTGAGCTGTGCATTTACCCATCCAGGCCAGCGCAGAGGATACCTGGAGAAGGCAAAAGTGCTCACCGGCTCAGTGATTTTTGTAGCATTTTAAGCTTTATGTGTTGCTTAAATTAAATACCCCCCGGTGGAAAGTCTCTTCACAAGATAAATACTGACATCTGTAAAGTGCTGTGTAAATATGTTGATATTTTAGTAATACAGTGATGTGTGTGTTGCTACAATAAAGCTAAATCTTTCTTGTTGAAAAAAATGTATGTTTATTTCTACTATGTATATTTATTTTAGTATATTATAGAGTGTAGCCCCTGGGTTAAGGTCATGAAACATGCAAAAAACACCATTCAGCTTCCTTCTTAACTAAAAATACTGTACATTGGTTTGTATTTTGGTGCGAAAATGCATACTACTATTGCAAAATGCACCCACAGCATTGGCATGTTATGCACAGTGCGCACTGATTTTGGGGCAGTAGGAAGCGATGGTCTTGTGGGCATGGCCTTAGAGAGGAATTATTAAGCAATTGCTGGTGTTGATGGACAAGCTGGACAGACTTGTCTTAAGCTAAAACCCCTTCCATAAACGTGCAATGTGATATCAGTGTCTGAATATTAACTTATTGCTGGAAGTGTCAATCTAACAGTCTTATATATTGCTTGTTTTTTATTGTGAAGTAATTAGGTACTACCAAAAATATTTAAATAAAACCCCTAATTATCTACTTACATTAAAAACAACACAAATGTTTTGTTTGCAGGCAGTGGCAATGGATGCCTTGTCTCTGGACCAGCAGCTACCCCCTTACACATTTTTTACACAGCCAAGTTCACAGCAACAGACACAAGTGCCAAGTGGCTTGTCTCAAAATTCCACGTTAATGCAGGGCTCTGGTTTACAAAGGGGGGCACAGCTCCCTCCCCTTACAGTAACTATATCAACCACAGTTCCTCAGTCACCTCCAGGAAATCAGACACCATCATCTCTGGCTATAGATATTAATTCGGTAAGTGTACCTTAATGCATGCTGTTTTCATGGTAAGTCTTTGGCTAATGAATGTATTCTGGTTCTTTCTAGAGAAGATATAAAGTGTTATTTGTTGTACATTGTGGTTTGCAATGGGAAGCAATTTTTTTCCACTCATCACATGGCTGTTTTCCTCAGTCGAAGTAAAAAAATTAGTCAATTGACAGCTAATGATATACATATCATTTAGTCCAAGGCTTCATACAACAAAAGCACAAACATCTCATACAAGGTTATACACCTAAAATGGATATTGTCTTCAAAATAAAGTGTTTTCTTTTATGAGCTTGAGAGGAGTGTGTGAATTAGGGATTAGGATTCATTTCTGCTGAATCTTTGAATCTACATTTTGTAATTGCAAATTTAAATATGCAAATTAGGGATAATATACAATTTATTATTTTGGGAAATCTTTTTGGAGAATTTGCTATTTGGCCAAAGTCAAAAACGACTGATTCAGTGCATCCCTAATAAGTACTGTTTTTAGTATTTCAAGGAGATTGTCAGTAGACAGACAGAAACATTAAAGGAGAAGGAAAGCCTAAGTCACTAGGGGGTGCCAAAATATTAGGCACCCCCAAGTGACTTAAATCGCTTAACTTGTACCCCGGGCTGGTGCCCCTGTTAAGAGAGAATAGCACCAGCCTGGGTGATTAAGCGATTAAAGCGATTTAAGTCACTTGGGGTTGCCTAACATTTTGGCACCCCCAAGTGACTTAACCTTTCCTTCTCCTTTAAGGGTGTAAAGACACACGGAGCTACTTGTAGCAGCTACTTATCACGGCTACTAAAATAGACAATGCTGATCATTTACTAATTGTGTTGTGTATACGCCTACTTGTATAGTAGCAGAGGCAATTCTTGGTATTGTCTATGGCAGGGTATTTTCTAGCATTTAGTAGCCCTGACAAGTAGCTGCTTTTAAGTGGCTCTGTGTGTCTTCACCCTAATGGGGCAGTATACCCCCTTTTCAACATCAGTTGACATTTTTCCTATTTTAAAAATACCAAAAAAAAAACCCTGTTTTTATTCCTTGAGCTAAGCAAGAAAACTAAAGCTATTTGTCCTTGTGGGGCAGATAATGCAAGGGGAATTGTCTATGGGAATCTAATAATCTACCTCACCAGGTTTCCCTTATTAAGCTGAAGAAATAACAAAAACCATAGATAGATAAATCATGATTAAAACAATTGGTAAAAAAAAGTATGTTCAAAACAAACCCTATTATCAGAATTTGCACAAAAGGTATACTACTCCTTCAAAAATTAAGTGCAAATAATAAAAAAAAAAAAATGGAAATTATGGTTGTATCCTTATAACTCCAAATGAAGCTATACTTATATATTGAACTCTAGTTCAACAAGGTGTGTGCTACCTCTTTAAAGGGCACCTATCACCCTAAAATTGCTTCCCTCGCCAGAGATGTGTGCTAATAGTGCCGGTTGGGGGATACAGGCTGCCCACACTGGGAGGGAACTCCTGGTTCGGGCAGCCATGTTGTGGCACTTGTGTATAAGGAGTGAGTGCAACAACTCACTCATTATGTGCATGTGTGTGACGTAGGTAGGTGAGTCATATCCACCACTCCTAAGTCACTCGTGCACATAATGTGTGAGTGGGGAGTCTTGCTCATTATGCACATGTGCAAGAAATAACATGGCTGTCCGCATGTTATTCAAACAACTACTAGGGTGCCAGGTTGCAGGATAAATGCTAGAAAGCTATGATTATTACAAAACCATAAGAAATCAAGACTGTTTGCAAACTGGTTTGAATACCAGTGGCTACATTTCAGGAACACTTCAGTGTTTTGGAGTTTATTGGTCTGCATCATTAGGGAATTTGCCAAAACCCTGTTATATCTTGCAGATCTCTACTAATTATTGAGGCTCTTCCGAAATCCTGATTTTATTGTTGACATCTGTACATTGAGCTGTAATTAGCATTTGAAATAGCAGTAGGGCTTTAACAGCACACCACTTTGCCTGTAGTGGTGGGGGGGAGTAGGTCAATTAAAAGAGACTCCTACAGTAACTATGAAGGAAATTGTGGTACCCAGGACATCTTCACTGTTGGGTGCATTCTTCTCTGATTCATTTTGGGGGGAAAAATACAGGCATCCTTAGACTTCCACTAAAGAGATTGTGGCTGACTAAATTATCAGGACTGTACTGTGCTGAAGAATGGATAGGGAAATGTGTGGATTTTTTTTTCTTTTCTTTTTATAATGTGAGACGTTCAAATATAATTTACTGTTTAATTGGTGTTTATAAGAGAAAACTTTGACAGGGTAGATAAGAATTCTGTGAAGGTAAGCAGAAATGTGTGAGAAGGTTGAAAATATCAAAGTAGATCAAACTGTTCATAAATTTTTGTAGATATCTTTAGAGAAAATGTTCTTTAGTTGTGCATTTCTCCATAGTGTATATATGTATATTTATTTACAGGTGTTGATGGACTGGGCAATATACAACCATGTTCAACTTTCTAATTTGTTGCTTTGTTGCTAACTTGTATTAATAAATAAGTAGGAACTGCAGATTTTTTTTGGATGATGGCACATGTTTAAGTTTATTTGCTGACTTTAAATGTTCTCATAAATAAATAAATAAAAGTCCCATTCATCTGCACGTCTTGAACTCTGATGTGCAGGCTCCTTTTGTATTATGCTTTCCTTTGCGGATATGATAGAACATATTCCTTTAATGAGATCAAATATGTGTTATTAAGAATAATATGCAGATAATGAAAAATCCTGTAATGAAAATAAAATGTGTATTTGCCAGTAGTAAATGTTATCTCTTTTTTTTTTTTTTTAATGAATTTTTTCATGCACAAACCAGTTTTTTTAAATCAGTTTTGTTTAAAAAAAAAAATAATTCTATAGACTGTCATGCTCGTGTTGCATTTTTCTATAATTAAATTATGGGTTTTTTTTTATTTATTGTTTTCTTAGACTACTGCCGTACAGGGCTGAAGCCTGGCCTGTGTATTAATGCAGGCCTAGAATCGGCTGATCCTGTGGCTCCTGTGTGTGCACCAAGCCAATGAATCTGCTGATTCTCATCCTGCCTTTCTATACAGGCAGAGCCTGTATTTTGAGCCTGGTGTTTAGATGTGCAGCTGTTCTTCAAAGCTTTGCTGACAGAACACTTGATATATTATTATAATAGCCAGGCAGTATAGCGGTGGGTCAATGTACCTTATATATTTTGACTGTATGAGAACCTTTAAATCAGTGTATGCAACAGATAAGCGGATGCCAAAATGAGTCCTAAACTGTTTTTGTTTTCATACACAATTTTAGCATGCACCAACATTTGTTTTGTGCACTGGACTACATGTATATGCGTGAGCACAAGTGCACAGCTTAGAGAGAACATTGTTGTGAAACTGAACTTGGATGTTGGGGTGGCACAATGGGTTTGTTTGGAGTGGAACAAGTGTATGCTCCCAATTAAGCAGGTGTCTTAATCAGTTTAGGTCCTCGAAATGCATGTTGAAACCGAGAAAGGTCTCATTTTACATTGTATGGCTTTAGTACAACATTGTTGTATTGTTACAGATTTATTAGTACAGATTTATTTTAGCTGCAACCAACATAATCATACTGTGAGTAAGGTTTTACCTTTCCAACTGGCTGATTTAGGCTTGTGTCAGTTAGCATAGTTGAGTTGATTGTGTTAGGAAAATGTTGTTGAGTTGCGGAAGTACACTAATAAATATTTTTTTATTCCAAGAACCATAAGGAAATATAAAACTTGTTTGTTAAAAATAATTTTAAAGGAAATTAATAATATATGGCGCTGGTTTCACTCTGGGCTAAACATGGGCCTCAAAATGGCCCCTTTATTGGTGCTACCTATACATCCCTCTGGTCCCTGTATGTGTTTTAAATGTGGGGTGGTCATGTTCTAACAGTTCCTGCCAGAAGCACAGTTAGAGGTGGATAACCAATCACAGCCCTCCAGTCACACAAGCAATGACAGGATTTGGTTTTCTATCAGGTCTGCCTAGCTGCTTATTGGTTCCTTGCCTACAGTAAAGTGTGCTAAGAATTCAGCCAGCAGGAAGTGGAACAGGTGGAAGGGGCTAGTAGAATTTTGAGGGAAATGTTTCCAATAAATCAGTCTGAAACATAATTTTTTAAGGCACATCCCTTCTATATTAAAAAGAGATATACTGATATACTGGAACATTCTTATTTTTTTTTTTTTTACATGTCCCCTTTAAGCATACACTACAGATTGGGTGCATGTTTTGCAGTAGCAGTTCTAATAGCACTCTCCTAGGAAACATACAAATAAGATTAACAGGTAATTTAAAATCTACTATTAACGTGTTAAAACATAACAAAACCCCTTTGAAGGCTTCTTAACTACAGGCCACTCAAGTTGTGTCATGCAGACTCCTAAAATGTACCCCTGTTGCCACCTGTACACAAAATGCAGAGTTATGCAGCAGGATAAGCATCTGCCATGTTTGGCACATTTTATCTGAGTCTCACACATTTTGTCTTCACTGCGTAGCTGAGCAGTTGGCACACAAGTTAGGTGGAACTTTGGCACTTTTTGGGAGTCTGGATGATATGGGTAAAGAGAGGGAAGGGTGGGGCCTGTGATCAAAAATCCTTGCAGTGGTGTGCTTCCTTTAAATGTGATTTTGTATGTGTTTAGATACAGGATCAACTTTAGCAAGTCTCATTATTGTTTTTGGAAGCTATTGATTTATTTCAGTATCACCTGTACTTATGAGGTTGTGGATTCTAGCCAGAGAATTTTGATCTATCGAAGACCTCTCCTATGTATTCAATGCTTTTGTTTTTTTTAATATTTTGTATGCTACCCATGTGAAGGTATGCTTTATTCATATATGTTTTGTTATGGATATTCAGCAAAATCAGTATATTGATGACACTATCCAGATGATGATTTAGTTACATGTATATCTTAATAGGAAAGTACTGCGAAAATGAAAATTAATGTAACTTTATCTTTTTAAAGTGAGAAACTTTCTAAATATAATGAATGAAAATTGTGAACCCCTCTCAGCAATCTGGGTCTCTTTATGCAGGTGTCGGTGTCAGATATAGATTGACAGCTAACGAATAGACAGTTATCACTCATACCGTGTCTAGGCAAAGGGAGCACACACCAATGATGTATTAGTGCTGTCAGTCTAATTCCGAGTCCTGCATGAGAGACATAGGCTAAGTGTGGCATACTGCATACTGACTTGATTATTTGAGAAGGGATACAGAATTTTTAACTGATTATATTTAGAAAGTTTCTTATTTCCATAAGGAGAGGTTCCTGTAAATATTTTTACATTCACAGTAGTTTCCTAAATATATATTTTTATCATCATATGGTGGTGTTTAATTCTGTATTGTTCTGTAGGCTTCTCTCCAGCAGTACCGCAGTAATGCTGGATCCCCAGCCATCCAGTCTCCCACTTCTCCTGTCTCCAATCAAGGCTTCTCTCCAGGCAACTCCCCTCAAGTAAGGGAATCTGTGCCTTGGTTTTGTTATAGGCTTCCAGTCTTCTCATGTTTGCCCCATGGTCTTTCACTGTATCTGTTGTGTGCTTCATGATCTCTGATGTCCCATCATGTTGCATAGTATCATAATTAGCTTTGTGAGTCTCGTAAAAGATGACTGTGTAGTCAGTGTAATACGTTGTTGGTTTATAAGCAGTCCTTCAGAAATGCTCTTCAGTTGTCTTCAAAGTGTTTTGCAAGTTGTTGTGCATGGTTTGTATCGTATTGAGACAAGATCTAAGAATGTGAGAAGATGAAAGTTTTACATAACTGTGCTTTCAATAAATTATTTACAGTAAAACTTAGACACCGCAAGTTTTTAAAAAAAAAAAAATTGGGATTTTAGAGCACATTTCCATAGCATCAACACTAAAAAATGTTTATTTTTTTTTAATAATACACCCATCCTTTTTTAATGGTGGTGCCCCCCCCCCCCCCACCTTTTTAACACAGATATACCTGTTTCCACAGTTTAAAAGGATACTACAATAGTCTATCTCTTCTTGTTCCATTATGAAGTAATGAATGGGGGGACTTCACTTAACAATAGAACAAGGGGAGGGCCAATTTATTATGCTGTGAGCCTAAAGGGGATGGGGATTGGGAGGTAGTTCATGAGTGTATTGTGGTTTCTTTTCAGTCTGTGGAATCAGGTATTTCTGTGTATTAAAACAAAATACATTTATTTTTGGAAGTTCAGATATATATCAGAAATTATTAGACACATATAGTAATATATAGTAATCATATGCAAGTGTGAGACTGTTTAAAACCATTAACCAACTTGGATCTTAAGGTACATGTTTTTTATTTTGTTTTTTTAGAGAGCTAAATTTCTGCAGCATTAAATTTGTAATTAATTTTTGTAACAGAAACACACAGCTAAAACTTTTTTTTAAAAAACATACGCCATTGAGTTCTGCAGTTGCTACATGAATGTGGGTGTGTTACTGGTGCATTTTGTGAAATTGCAATAGTACGTAGAAATGAAAAGTGGCTGTGGCCCCTCCACTTTATCGCCTGCCAATATACCATGCACCCTAACATGATGTAGTTTAAACCAAAAATATGGAGCTATCTGGGGGTGATTCTTTTGAATATGAAATAAATTATCTGGTCCCAAGACTTTTATATTTGTGTAAAATTGAAGGTCTGCACAAACAGATTTTGGATATTGTTTCTAAAGAGGAACAAGAAGGTCCACAATTTTGTTTTGGCCAAGTTAAAAAGTGAAGTTAAGGTAGCTTCTTAAATACAACCACGGGTGTGCTCTCATTCGGGCTTCTACAAGGCATTACATAACATTTTAAACCATAACATTTTTGACCAGCAGGAAATAACACTGTAATAAATCAACCTTTAAGTTGATATTGTATTAAATTTTTTTTCTATAGGAAAGGATTTCAGTATCAGTATTTGACTTAACGCAGGCAATGTATGGTAATATGATAAGACAGAAGTTGTACGAAATTGAGTTTGAACATTTTTAGCACAGGTGTATATAAGCTTTAGGAATCAGCTGTAAATGTTGACATTTGCTCAATTGACTTTTTCATGTACCTTTTCATATCTTTTTGTTTTCTTTGTGCTAAAGATGCTAACCTGTGTCTTTCCAAAAAGCCTTATTATAAATAGCTGAGAGGGTAAAAGGGAGAAAAAAATTAAAGAAAGCAGCTAATCTTCCAAGCAAATCCTGTTAATAAACACTTACAAAAAAGTCTGTAAGAATTTGCATGGTTACAGCACACACAAGACTATCTCATAAATAAAGAGGAACTCTGGTACAGTTTTTTTTTTAGACTTCTCCCTGAGAGCTTTAGAGCTTAGCATGTTAACTCTTCACTATCATAGGTCATATGATCTATGTCTACCAGAGTGGAAGCACCATAAATTTTCCTTTGACCTGTAGAGAAGATAGGCAACACTTGACTTTACTCATGGCCAGCAATAAAAGGGTTTAAATATCTGTTTTAAAGTATAGTAAGTACAGTTGATATTTGAAGGTATTTAATATAATATTGCTCACTGTGTAACTGTTACTTGCTTAGGGATATCTTTGAGTAATTCTTCCCCATAATGTATTCTCATTTTATACAGTGTTTGGATTGCAGGTAATTTGTAGTATGGATCCAGAGTATTTTACTTATGTTAACTGATCTTATAGAGTTATAATATCTCATATCTATAAAGCAACAAATATGGTTATTCACAGAAAAGAACAAAAGAGTATATGCTTTTTCCCCACTTAAATGTGAATTTGTTGTTTATCGTGTTCTGTTGTATATTCATCCTGTGCTTATAATGTTGTATTGCTATTGAACTGTAATATAAATACAATTATAGTTTTATTGCGGAAGGAACAGAGTTATTGCTTTTTATGGTAAATGACAACCATTGTTTAGTCTTCCGCATGACTCCTCCAGTGTGACCTTGACCTTCAAAGGAAGCAATGACTTAGATTTCAGTAATGGTTTTTAAGCCTATAAAGCTTTACAAAGTACAGTACACATTTTCTCAAAATGTATTCATTTATGCAATTCTGGGTAAGTTCTTTTTAGGGTGCTAGATATTTTGATGACAACCCAGGGCTCCCCATTACACAGTGACTGTGTTAGACACCTGTGCATAAGAATCTCCCTTAGAAGGTTTGAAAAGTGAGTATTTTAAGTACAACGTATCAGTAATCACGTATGATTGGGATTTTTTAATTAAGATATTCACTAATGGAGAATCGTATTAAAACATGTGACCTTAACGGGGAAATCAACTTTAAATTAAAAAGGGTTAAGTATAATGTATGTAAATTACTAGTTTTACTGGGACTCATTTACTAACACTGGGTACCAGGTGTTTAGCACATAATACATGGACAGCAGCCCTACCCATTAAGCTGGCCATACACGTGGCGATCTGACGATGTTTCGTACGACCATCGGTCGCACGAAACATCGTCAGATCCGCCACACACCATTCAGGGCTGAATCGGCAGGTAAGGAGGTAGAAACAATAGGATTTCTACCTCCTTCTGCCGATTCAGCTCTGAAGGGAGAATTTTGGTCAGGTGCCTTCTATGGCGCCCAATCAAAATTTTCTAACCTGGCCGTTCGACGAGCCGACCGATTTCAGCAGCTTCTTGCAACATTGGTCGGCTCGCTGACATACCCTACACGCACCGATTATCGTACGAAACGAGGTTTCGTACGATAATATCGGTGCGTGTATGGCCACCTTTAGTGTAAACCAAATGAGGATTAGTTTTGTTGGGAACCGAGGTGCACTGGCATTGGCTACTTTAAGTTTAAAGGGGTGTGCTTTTTATTTCTAAATTACACTTTTACATAGCAAATAATTCACTAACATTTAACATTTTTGAGTAAAAAAAAATAGTGCAATCCTGATATTTAGCACTCTTAGCAATACAGGTGTCAGGGAGCTGCTATCTTGCTACCTTCCCATTGTTCTGCTGATCAGCTGCTGGGGGGTGGGATCAATCTAACTTGCAGTAAGGAGTGGCTGAAGTTTATCAGAGCACAGGTCACATGGCTGTGGCACCCTGGGAAATGAAGAATATGGCTAGCCCCATGTGAAATTTTAATATTAAATATAAAGAAAAAAAATCCAATGACAACCTTTTACCAGGAAAACTATGTAGTAGTTTTTTTTTCTTCCAAAACCACCTGATTTGTAATTTCACTTCTTTAAAGAGGTATATTGCTCACAATGAATTAAATCAGAAATAATTATTTTATATGCATGAAAACGCCAGTGATATTCATTCCGAGAACCAAATATATATTATTTTAAGGATATTACAGAGCCAAAATTCAAAATTTGCCTTCGCAACCTATATTTTATAAACACCCCTCTAAATGTAAAACATTGAAACATATTTTTATCACAAATAAGTTTACCATCATTTTGGTTTTTTTTTTATTCTTTAGAAACGTACTATATTAACGTAAGTCATATATGTAGCACTTTATCTCCTACATGCTCATGTATACAAAGGGTACCTAAAATACAAGGAAATAATACATTGTAATTTTCATGTCTGATATTTCTGGCTCTGCCAACAAAACATATTGTCTACATTTTATGATGTTTATGATGAACAATAAGTTCATTTCCTTAGCCATGTATATAAGGAAAACATGTATTTGTAAGAATTAAAAACTGTTAAATACCTGTCTGCACAATACTACTAGTCTACAAATTGTAGTATATTTAATTTCAAAAACAGACCCAAAAGTTGTTCATTACAGTGTCTTACCCCCAAGTTTTTTGTTGTTAAGTCTCTTACCCCCAAGATATTCTTGGCTAAATAAATCATAAATATACTGTAAAAGCCAGAGGTCTACCACATATGTACTTACCCTAACCCTGGTTGTGTATTATGTCATTTTTTGTTGGGCTGTTACTTTTTCAGCATGTTAAACAGACCTTTTCAACAGATCAATTTATTGAATTATATTTTACTTTAAAATGGAGAGTATCCTGTCTTAAAAGGCTGTTTTGTTAAAGCACCAGTAAAACCAACAATCGAAAATAGAAGCATTACTGCAATTTAAATAATTAGGCTCCTTTTTAGCCAGTGAGGCAGCCATTGAAGTTAAAATAGGGCAAATGTTGGTCTAGACCCAGAATAAATATGTTGAGAGGGTATTGTGGTGTGTGGTTTAAAAAAGCAGAAGTAAATTTTAAGTCTGGCTGTAGAAGCCCTCTAACATGCAAATGTGACAAGAAATTGCCCTCTTGGTCTAAGGAGTTGGACAGCATTGTTGTACACCATTATTTGAAAACATAGTGGTTGATTAAACTCAGATTAGAGCCATTGAAGTAAATAACTGTGGATCTTTTAAAAGGGCCAATTGTTTAACATTTCTGCTATGATAGTAAAAGTATTTCTTTTTAATAGCTATTGTTCAGAGTAAACCATTTTTCACAATTGTCACATTGGACTTTCGGTTTATCTGATACAATCATTCTAAACTTTTCTTTTGTTTCTAGCATTCAATCCTAGGGAGTGTATTTGGAGATTCCTATTATGACCAGCAGATGACTGCACGGCAAACAAATGCCCTATCTCACCAGGTGACAAACGTATAAATTAGTGGAATTTTTTTACCTTTGTTTAATACATGACGGTAACTTGACAATAATTTTTTTCAGAGAACACATCTGCCTGGGCTCTGGCTGCACTCTGCAATCCAGCCAGAGGCCAGCCCTGTCATTACTGCGTAATTACAGAACCCCATTGTGGCTTTTCTAGGACATAAATTACCCCCACATGTAATGTTAACTAAACTAGCTTAAAGTTTAGATGATAACACAACCATTTAGTATTTTAGTGTTTAAATGTTTTTTATTTGCCTTAATTCCAAATTATGGAAAGACATTTTACCTGAAAAAAGACTCACAACCCAACTTTTTCAGAATATAGATGCCATATCTGTACAAGAAATAATAAAACCCACAACTTTAAAATTAAAGGTTATAAAATGTCATCTTGATATACTAGGACATTTGTACAGCGTACCTGTAGTTGACCCTTTATATGATAGAAGTGGTTCTCCAAGATATTAATTTAGCATTATGTTGGACCCACTGAGATATTCACCATCAGTAATAATTATTATTTTGGTGTGCTACTTTTTCGGACTAGGGGGTAAGTAAACAACCTCTTGCACCCATGTAGACATGTATGCTAGCCTTTTTTGCTATGCAGTTTTCCAGAGGGTTGTATTAACTTCTATATATGCCCTAAATTATTGTGTAATTCTTATATAAAAAGATATGGCTCTACATAACATTCACATGTAGAATGATTTTAATAATGTAAATATATTTTTATGCATGGAGAGGTAACTGGGTTAGAAAAGCCCCATATCCCAAAGTATGCCAATACCACATATGTTTAACTTTATGGAGATTCCTGACTTTTTTTTACCTAACCTAAAAAAGTTAATAAGTTTATAAAACAGGGTAAATTCTAACCAATATTTTATAAAGTAGACATACTACTGAATTCAAAACATCATAACATAACTTATTAACTCATAGTGAACTTTTGTCAAATACAAGATATGAGACCTGTTATCCTGAATGCTCAGAACATGGGGTTTTCCCAGATAAGTGTTCTTTTTGTACCGCCATACCGTAAGTACTAAAAAATAATTTAAACATTTATTAAACCCACTAGGATTGTTTTACTTTCAATAAGGATTTATTATACTGAAGCTGGGATGAATGTACTGTTTTATTTATTACAGAAGAAAAGGAAATAATTAAAAAAAAATTGAATTATTTACTTATAATGGAGAATATAGGAGATGGCCTTTCATAATTTGGAACATTCCAGATAACAGATCCTATATCTGTATAGCATAACCATTATCACCCACATGCTTTGTGTAGAAACAGAGAGGTTCTAAATATAAAACCAGGAAACTTCTAAATAAATTGGCACATAATTATTTATAACAAAAATATGTAGCTTCTGTAAAGCCCAAAAGATAACTCAACAGAAATTTTGTGACCGGCTCTTTGACCCCATGTATTTTAAGTAAGTACAAATTCTAAAGAATTCAGAATGGGTTTATACTTAAAATGTTAGTTTATATAAAGTTTCAGAAAACTATTGCACTTCAGAATGCCACTGGACTTTTGAATACTCAGACACCAAATACACATGTTATACAAATATTCACCCTAAGACAGCTTTCTCCAACACACCTTTCCTTGTATAAAGTGCCAGTAGAACCTAGGGGGAAGAGCAAATAAAAAAAAAAACAATTGACATTCTTAAAGGACACGTCAACCCCAAAAATATTTTTTTCCTAATGAAAGAAAACATAATTCTAAGCAACTTTGCAATATACATTCATTACATATTTGTAATGGTCTTTTAGTTATTTGTATATATATATATATATATATATCTGCTATTAGAAGTAGTGCAGGGGTGGCCAATACGTCGATCGTGGTCCACCAGTTGATCCCCCGTGGATTCCTGGTGGACCGCAATCAAGCCGGGGATGCGCAAGTGCCACGCGAATGTGTACGTACGCATTCACACTGCACTTCCGCATTCCCGGTCAACGGTCGATCGTGAATGGAAAAAGTCTGGCCGCCCCTGAAGTCTTGTTTGCCAGTCCTTTCTATTCTCTGCCCTGGTGGCTCTGGCATTTGAAACAATATAACACAAGGCAGATTTTACAGACCTGCCTTGCTGCAGGAGCCTGGCACAGTGGCAACATTGTTTAAAAAGTAACAACCAGGAGTTAAGCAAATGCTGCTTTCTTTAGCAATTACATTTACAAATAACTTCTAAAGCACTAATATTTTTTAATAAATTTTATATTGGAATGTTGCTTAGAATTATGTTTTCTTTTATTAGGCAAAAAAAATATTTTTGGGGTTGACATGGCCTTTAACAAAAGGGAGTACAAGGAACTGTGTCTCCATATATACTTAATCTGCTTGTATGAATTTGTTCTATACACAGGATACTCTGATCAGTTTCTTATGAGACCACTGGGTAATCTAAGGCAAGTGAAAAGTAATGTATTGTCCCCTCTGGTTGCCTCTAGAAACTACAAATCTGTTCTTACAGTGTTTGAGCAGGTTGGGTGTGTTGATGAAGGTCATTGTATTATCCAAAAGGTTGTAGATAAAACGTTGTTATATTTACATACCTTTCTTTGCTTCATGCAACATATAGAGCAACTTGAGCCCCAGCTGGGTGTTTGTTGAGTTTGTTACTCTTAATACATGTAATCCTTTATTTACATAGCCCTTACATATTGCTTCACTGAATGTTCATCATTCGCATAGGTTCATTCTCCATTGGATCTTAGTATCTTAGTTACCTACCACACACTATGTTCTTTTTAGTCAGATGTTTATGCTGTATTTTTTTGGAAACCTGTGCATACACATTGAGATAGTAGACTTGAACCCTTGATATTACATACCTTTACATCACTGGGCAACTGGTGTTTGCTAATTTGCATATGAAAATTAGCGTTTGGGTTCATTATGAGATTCAGTTTGATTTGTTAAACTGTTAAAACTACTGAAAAATAAAGTATATGTATATATAAATAAATAAAGTAACTTAGGGCACAGGCTAGGACCAATTTATACATTCTTTACAGTGCTTGCAGCCCTCTCACTTGTTCTAGCTCAGTGCACAGCCATGTGCTTTGGTTATTTTTTTTTAAAAAAATATATATTAATTTTATAGTGTTCCAGAAGAAGGGAATTATATAAAACTAAGGAAAAATGGCACATGGTGCCTTCTTGACTGTTTTTCCTGACGTGTTTTTCCTCACTAAAAAATTGGCACCAAAACAGCCATATTTGCCATTAATTGCCCCCTGAGTTATTTTTGAACATGCCAGCAAACATGCTTTTTCATTATAACCTGTCATAAGAGCTTTAGGATTGAGACCATATCTTCTATAATGAGTTCCTCCTAAACTCACTTTTATTTTAGTTACAGTCCTAAAAACACAGTCAACACTTGATAGGACATTGAAATCTAACCTACAGGAAAGGAGGGCAAACCTTTGATATTATCAAATATGACACAATAAGCTCTGGCCCTGAACTGTACCACAAACATAATGATGATAATAAGATGGGAAGAATGTTGCTAGTGTGTCTCAGTATTTAAAACCAATGATCAATAAATGCTATTTGTACAAGTTTCAAAAATATGTTAAAAATCATGAATGCTAATTTGTTGTCTTTTTCCACAGCTTGAACAGTTTAACATGATAGAAAATGCAATTAGCTCCAACAGCCTTTACAGCCCCTGCTCAACGCTCAACTACTCTCAGGCAGCCATGATGGGACTTACAAGTAGTCACAGCAGCTTGCAAGATTCTCAGCAGCTCAATTATTCTAGTCATGGTAACATCCCTAACATCATTCTCACAGGTAAGTTTTACTCTAGTGTACAACATAAGATTCCTTAATTTAGTTTACTAAATGGCACTCATAATATCTGGCTATTTGTAGTATATGTAATAAACTTTAGATTATAATATCTAATGAGCAGTACCCTTGAGGTCTGGGAATTCCCATTCTCTATAATATCTGAAACATATTTTATGTTGGGAAAAAAAAAAAGGCCAAGAGCTGGTGTTCAGTTACTTTATTAAGTTATGGGAGTTTGGGGTTAGACCAGAAAAGGGTGAATTTAGAGCAAACCGTTTGGGTTGTGGGAAAGAGATTTTGTGCCAGCTGCTATGCCTGCACTCTAGCCTTCATTGGGTGGGATGCTTTTAGAGTGTATTTAGTTCCCCTAAATGTAAGGTTTTTAAGTTCTAGAAATCTGATGGCTTGGGCCTCTAGTACTGTAGCAGTGTGGGTTCTTGAAGGGGCTGCCCATCTCCACGTCTGTACTGATTGAGCTGCAATGTAGTACAGAAAGGTATTGGGAGCCGCCAATCCTCCTCGCTTGGATGGAAGTAGGAGGGTGTGGAGAGATTCTGTGGTGGTTTTTACTCCAGTATAGGGTCAGCATTAGGGATCAGAGTTTGCAAAAAAAATATATGGGTTTCATCAGTCAGTTCATGGACAGAGCTCTGTCTTTTAGTCCTGCACTTCTACCTGTTACAGTTAGAGCTGTATTTTTTTCCTGTGAGGGAGCTCACCATCACAAAATGGCGGCTCAAGGTATAAGGTATAATATATACTGAAATATATATGGTAAGATTCTTTAATAGGTTTTGTATTATGATTTGCAGTATAAATTATCTCTTGGTTATGTACTCAGTCTGAACTTATACTTTTCATATAGGTTGATATATCCCTGATACAGAACTTGCAGCATTTGGCATACGTGCTTGTGATTTCCAAGGTGGTTTCTCTTGACAGATTTAGCTGCAGTTTTATGACTGATGCACCTGCAATTTTGGCAGGCTTATAATTCTTGTGTCAAAGTGCTGATTGGCAGAACTCATCTATAGCTGGCACATACTGGTAATTGACAGTCAACCTAATATGAGTCATCATGCTGTTGGAAGTGGTTGAGCCATTAGTTAATATGTTCTGGGAGTTAATGTAATTTAGCCATTAGTTACTGAGGTGGGTGTTTCATTAGTTGTTGTATATCATTGTAACATTAATTGCAGGGGGTCACCTCCATCGTTTTCCTCTTGCGCTTATATTTTTATTTCAATTTGTAATATATACATCTTTTCACTCCAAACCTTTTCTCTGGGCTCCGATTGCTTTTTTCAAAAAACTGATTTCAGGACAGGATTAGGATTCTATTTGTTATTATTAGTTATTAGTTTATATGTCTAATTTATAGCACTTGAAGCCATACTCAAAATATAAATTACCACCAGTTAATTTTACTGTGCAGAAATAACTTAATAGATAGGTATACACTGTTAGTCAGGAAGTTAATTATTAAAGAGCAGTTGAAAATATAAATTTATGCTTATTTGGCTATACTGGGCATAGTTTTTAAAACATAGTTTAATTGTCACCTGGTTAAATTGTTTTTAGTTTACTTGCGTTGTACAAATGTGATAGATAAGTTAACTTGTAAGCTCCATTAGGGAGAGGACCAGACAGTTTTTGTAAAACTCCCTCTATAAAAATGAATAAATAGTTATATGCAATATGTACGGTATCTTTTCCTGTAAGTTTTACATGAAAACACTCATTCCCCATGAACCACTTGTTCCAGCTGATTTGTAATCCTTGCTTTTCTTACAATTAACACTCTAAAGCAGTGCTGTCCAACTGGCGGCCCGCGACCCCCCTCTGTGTGGCCCCCCACCTGTCTGGCTGCTTTGATGGCTTACCTTTGTGTAAGGTTTAAATGGTATCAATACTGTGATTAACTGACCCCCTGCATGGTTCTCATCTTAGATTCAGGCTGTAATCCCCCTGTATTGTTTAAATATGTAATTCCCTGTGTTGTTCACACCTTTTAATCTCTGCATTGTTCACCCCCTGCAGTGTTCACACCTCAGGCTCAGGCTGTAATCACCCCCATTGTTCCCCTGTTCACACCTCAGGAGCAGTAGAAACCCACAAATAATCCCTGCACACTACAAAAAGAACATATACTGAGGTGGTACTTCAATTAAAAAGTTTTTTAATATATAGTTATTGTGCAGACTGTAGGAGCAGTGCCAGCATTGTGTCACTGTAGGCTGCCTGTGTGTGCCATACACACAGGCATCATAGGGCAAGCAGAGTATGGCACACACAGGCAGGGTAGGGAAGGCAGAGTATGGCACACACAGGCAGAGTATGGCACACACAGGCCAAGTATGGCACAAACCAGCCAAGAATGGCAAACACAGTGAAAGTATGGCACACGCAGGCAGGGTAGGGAAGGCAGAGTATGGCACACACAGGCAGGGTAGGGCAGGCAGAGTATGGCACACACAGGCCAAGTATGGCACAAACCAGCCAAGAATGGCACACACAGTGAAAGTATGGCAGACACAGGCAGGGTAGGGAAGGCAGAGTATGGCACACAGGCAGGGTAGGGAAGGCAGAGTATGGCACACACAGGCAGGGTAGGGAAGGCAGAGTATGGCACACACAGGCAGGGTAGGGAAGGCAGAGTATGGCACACACAGGCAGGGTAGGGAAGGCAGAGTATGGCACACACAGGCAGGGTAGGGCAGGCAGAGTATGGCAGGTTTTTGCTGTACTACAACCATTAATATGGGTATGGTCATGTGATAACATGGGTGTGGTTTCAAGTGGGTGCGGTTTCAAAAAGGGGAGTGGTCAAAATTGGCTTCCATTATCGGCCCTCCACCACGTAGGTCGGAAAAATTCCGGCCCTCGGTACAACAGAAGTTGGACAGCACTGCTCTAAAGGAACAATACATGGGACAAGGTTAGCTGCGGATTTAGCCACTCCAGGCCGAGTAGCCAACTATTTGGGGCTTTATGGGCCCTGTATAACCAATATTTGGCCAGGGATAAACCATATACAGTATCTTTGGGGCAGGTTTAAAAATCCTGCCAGCCGAGCACCACATTGGGTCATTGAAACAGTCCTCTCACAATGGATGTGCGTAGGCCCCTATAACAATTGCTGGACCAGTTTAAAGGAAATGCAAAATTGTTCCATTAAATTCTAGCTTAAACCCTAAAATTAAGTAAAATAACTATATTATGACTATTTTTCCTACATCAGGCCTCCCTACCTATGTTGCCTAAGAAATCTGTTGGGCCTCCAGCAGCATTGTCCTCTTAGGGGCTGATTTACTAAGACACGAATTCGAATCCGAATTGGAAAAATTCCAATTGTAAAACGAACATTTTGCGTCTTTTTCGTATTTTTTGCGTTTTTTTTCGGCGCCTTTACGACTTTTCGGAAATTGTCGCGACTTTTTCGTTACCAATACGATTCTCGCGAAAAAACGCGAGTTTTTCGTAGCCATTACGATTCGCTCGTATCTTGTCGCGACTTTTTCGTATTGAGCGCTCTTAAGCGGCGGCCGAAACTTTCAGACTTAGCATGATTTTGGAAGCCTCCCATAGGACTCAATGGCACCCTGCAGCTCCAACCTGGCCCAAGAATAGTCACCATACTGAAGCTTGAATGAATCCGAACGCTACGGAAAAACTCAACATTTTGCGCAACTTTCGGAATGGCTACGAAAAAGGCGCGCAAGTTTTAACGCTACGAAAAAATCGGCGGGTTTTGCACAATATTCGGATGGCATCGAAAAAGTCGCGATAATTTTCCGAAAAAATCGCCAAATACCGATCATTACGAAAAAAACGCAATCGGACGCATTCGGCCGGTTCGTGAGTAAGTAAATGGGCCCCTAAGTGTTGCATCATCTAAGAGTGATATCAGCCTTAGGCACCATGTAAATGTGATGTAAACTGGAAAGTTATGGATTCTAGTAAAATCTCTTAACTGATTTCTGTCTAAAATGTGTTTTCCTACTACCTAAATACCCCAGCAGTAAAGGTATTCACCCTTCAGGTTAAAGAGCAACGCTGGAATTCCAGTTCTTGAAATTAGAACAGAACCCCCTTTTATTAATGAAACAGTAATACCAAAAAAATGAAAATGTTTCAAAGTAAATAAAATATAATGCACTGTTGTATTGTACTGGTAAAAATGATGTATTTGCTTTAGGAACACTGCTATAGTTTATATAAACAAGCTGCTGTATAGCCATGGAGGCAACCATTTAAGCTAGAAAAGGGGAGAAAATACACAAGTTACATAGCCGATTAGAGATAAAACATGGTTGTATTCTACAGAGTTTATCTGTTATTTGTTATGTAACCTGTGCTTTTTCTCCTTTTTAATGGCTATCCCCGTGCCTACATAGCAGGGTATTTATATAAGCTATAGTAGTCTTTCTGAAGCAAACACACAACTTCAACCAGTGTAGGGCAGCAGTACATTATAGTTTTAATACATTTGTATTCTTTGGTGTTTCTGTTTGTTTAAAGAAGAAGTTGTTGATTTCAAGTGAAATGGCAGTTACCATGTACAGGTATGGGACCTCTTATCCAGAATGCTCGGGACCTGGGGTTTTCTGAATAAGGGATCTTTCCGTAATTTAAATCTCTGTAAATGAAGTCTGCTAAAAATCTTTTAAATATTGAATAAATCTGATAGGATGGTTTTGCCTGCAATAATATAATTATATCTTAGTTGGGATCAATTACAAGGTACTGGTTTCTAATTACAGAGAAAAAAGAGAATTATTTGCTTATAATGGAGTCTATGGCAGATGGCCTTTCTGTTTGGAACTTTCTGCTTGGAACTTTCTGGATAACAGGTTTCCAGATAAGGGATCCCATACCTGTATTATGTAATATATAGTGAAATGTTGTATTTGAACAGAAGAATTTGTTTCTTCTTTGAAATGTGTTTGCTATTAAACATTTAATCATCTTTTATATAAAATGTCTGTTATGTTCAGTAAAGCCTATATACATAGGGGTATATTTATCATGCTTTGTAAAAAGTGAAGTAAAGCATTACCGGTGATGTTGCCCAGGGCAACCAATCAGCAATTAGATTGCAACTGTTAGATGCTTTGTTTTGGTTTTCTGATTGGCTGCTATGTGCAACATCACAGGTAATGCTTAATGTTACTTTTTATACAGCATGGTAAATATACCCCATAGTCTTAAAGGAGACTCCTGTTGACTGAAAACTGTGCTGGCCTATGGTGTTGTAATAGGAGTGCCACATCATTATTTTCGTCTTCTTTGTAAACCTCTGTATGATTTCTGGATGGGTGTGCATGTGCAGGAGAGTAAAAGCAAGCTTTTTTGCTTTTAAGTTTGGCTTTTTACTCTATTGGGCATGCGTACCCAGCTTGGAACCATACAGAGGATGCTTGAAGTGGAAGAAAATGGCAATGTGGCGCTCCTACAGTAATACCCCGCCTGATGCTGTTTTCAGGAAACAGGAACACAGACCTGAGGTATCAGGTAAGTGATAATAATGACACCCCAGTGATTGTCTTTCCTTCCCATTTAAAATGTACTTCTGATCTCACTAAAACCTCTCTTATATGTTTTGCCTTATTTATTCCTGTAGTTACTGGAGAATCACCCCCAAGCTTATCCAAGGAACTTACCAGTACATTGGCAGGTGTTGGAGATGTGAGTTTTGATTCTGATTCACAGTTTCCTCTGGATGAACTTAAAATTGACCCCTTGACATTGGATGGACTGCATATGCTTAATGATCCAGACATGGTCCTGACAGATCCAGCAACAGAAGATACATTTAGAATGGACCGACTGTAAATTGAATATTCAATGCAGGAAAGATAATGCTGCCCTTACCCCCGCTGAGCAGAAAAGTTCAATCGTGTAAGGCAACCACTGAGAGGTGTCGCTCTATGCTGTACAATGAGTAAAATCTTGTTGTCCAAAGCTTGCAATGCTATGAATCACACATTGTGTGCCATGTTTAGCTCTTGTAATCCATTCATTGCAGCCTAATGAAGGATTATATCTTATTTTTTCATTATTAATCACCAAAGTTTTGACATTGAGTTAACATTTTTTTAGTGCTTTTACTCAAAGTGTTTAAATCCGGTGCAGGAAAACAGCTTGGATCCTCTGATAACTAGACAGTTGTTGGCCTTACTAAAGCCTGTATCAACATATGCTGCGTTTAGCATTTCACCTCCCGAGAAGGACAGCAGGCCAAAACCTAAAGAGGAATTTCTATATCCTTTGGATATCAAAATTGTGGTTTTCAAGATGGCTTTGTTTCTTACTGTAGCTGACATAGGGAATTTGCCTGCCATTGGAATGCGTGACAAATATTGGTAATTATTTAGACTAAAAGCATCCATCCTTCTGAAGAGAAGACACTTAACACATTGTCTGAATTGTCTGATTTGCTAAAGAAATGTAGGCTGCCTCAGCACACAGAATTGCATGGTTAGTGAAGGAGCCAGTTGAAATAGTTTTCAAAGAAAATCTTATGCAGCTAATCTAACGCTAGTCAAGCTATTGAGCTTTGTCTTCTTCTACTTATGGATGGTTTTCTCACTTGCTGCCCAGCTTGTAAATTATTTTACTCCATTTTAAGTCAGAAGGGCCAATAACAATCTTCTTAAGCAGTCACATTTTCATAGTATTTATGAAAGCTGTTTTTAGACTTGGGAAAAGTTCTAATTCTTCATAGTGTCAAATGAATTTTGTTTACTTTTTATATGTTTGGGGTCAGACCAGGTTTTCAAACTCAAAGAGAAAAATTTACATAGATTGAACAAAAAGGGGGTTGAATTAGTAAACTTGCCAACCAGATTATTCATAATATGCATCCTTACCACTGGAAACCACTGGTTTCCTTGCTATGCATTAAAGTCACATTTCAAAGATCACTTATGGTTTTCTTCTTATGTATACGTTAAGTATGAGAATACTGCATGCAGTTGTTTGTGTTATTGGCAGCTATACATGCATAACTCCTGAAATGCAACAGCTGATTTTACCATTATAGTTGTTTACCTTTACTGAAGAAATGTCGTTGTAATGCATCTTTTAAGAGCAAGACTGCCCATTGGTACCAATAGCAATCTTTTACAATGACATGTTGTATTTTGTTATGGTATTTTCAAAATGTTGTGAATCATGTATTAGTTCAAAGGCTACATGGTTAGATGCATTGTATTCTGATTGCTAAAATGACTGCTGCATTTAGGAATGGAAAACTGCTTCACAGAATAATTTTTTAAGGTAACTGCACTGTAGATAATTTTACCCAACTGTAACTATAACCCCTCTTTTCCCATTTTCCAAACAGAGCCTCTAAGGTTTGCAGGAAGGATTAAACAACCTTTTTCTTAAGGAAACTGTGCATGAGCCTAAATGGATTGGTCTACTTATTTAGAAGGTGAAAACTGCACAACAAAAATAAGGAAAAAGATGTCATAGAACCAGGAAGTTAAAGAATCCTGAGAGTCACATATCTATTATGCAGAGCTTCATATACATTTACAAATATATTTCCTAGGATATGGGCTACCCAAGCCCTTTATATGATGCATACTATTTGTGCTATACAGAAATAAAACTATTCTGTGCAAAATCAGTAAGTGGTAATATTGGATGCACAGGCAACATGGGTGTGTGAGCAATTATACCACAATCAGAAGCAGGAGTAAGCTAGATATTGTAATAGTTCTGTACTTCTGTGCATTTGGAAAATACAGGTAAATAATTTGATTATGCTGAAAAGAAATTTAGCCCAGACACAACAAATTATAATTTTTTTCTTTTTAGATGACTTTATAGTGTTGGCGCCAAACATAAAATAGCTTATTGTTTTCTAGTAGTAATTTTTTTACTACTTGACAAAATAGTATTTTAATGTAAATGTATGCAAAAAGTTTTATGATTTGTGGTCTGTTTTTTAAGTGTTAAAATCATACATGCAATCATACAAGAAGCAGAATCAAGTTTTGAAGTTTTTAAGCGAAAGTCTTGCCACAAAGATTTATGACCTTAACTTTAATATGTCTGTGCAATTCTGTACTGACGAAGGCTGTATATGGATTGAATCTACTACATTTTGCCACGGGAGACAATACAACCTCATATTCCCAAAGCTTTGTCACCTCTGAGTGGTTACCATAAAAATTGTACTTCGCGTTATGATCCTGGGAATATTGATGTTATAAAGCTTATAAAGGGGAAATAATTTAAGTGCCTCCAGCTTAGTACAGTACCCCATCAGCAAGTCCCTTCATGTTGACAGTCTGTGCATTTACAACTAGGCTAAAATCATTTGTAACGAAGCAGGGAATACAGTAATGAATGTTTGACATTGTTTGGTTAATCAGAATTGCTCCTATAAATGTGATATTAGCTTACTTGCATCAAACTAATATCAACAAAACATACTGCTGATAGTATCTTTATCTTCCCTGCTTTATCAATCTACAAATGTAGAAAACTATCCAAGGAACGAACAGTAATCTGTCAATGAATGTGAATCAGCTTTAAGAAAACACAATATTATATGTATTCTGTATGCTTTTGGGTTAATAAGGAATCTGGGATGTCATTCAAAGCTACAGTGAGACAACACTACCTTTGCTGATTTGGAAAATCCGCTGTGGTGTTTGTGTATTTTTGTAATTTTTAATATGCAGTTGTCTCAAACATCAAGCATGCACTTTTGAAATATTGAAGGGCTCTTTAAAAAAAAAAAAAAAAAAAAAAAATGCCGTTTAATTAAGCCATGCTGGTCCTTGCATTTCATCCTTTAAGATGGGCAGCAAATCCACTAAAAGTGTTGAAGAACACAGTTTTCTGAGCATGATACAGGTCTAGCAAAGGCTAATCTTTGTTCCTTTATTCATCCTTTCATGTAAAGCATCAAGGAAATCCAGCGTGTTTGTTCTTTAACTGTTAATGTAAGAGCCAAGAGATTTTTTTTTTTTAGATTTTGAGCTTTTACATGATTATGATGGACTAGGTAGCTATTTGTGCGTAAAGAACTAGAAAGTAATGTTCATGCCTTCAGTTGTTCATTTCAATTTCATCTCACCAAATTGCCTGTAATCTCAAAAGAATTGTTCAACATTAAGTAACATCCAGTTTTGTGTTGAATGACTGTATATCAGAGTACAAGTTTATGCGTCTGGTATATTTCAGGTATGCCTTAAACGTTGCTTCCAGGAACGGTTGCGCTGAAATTATTTCTTTTGATAGGGTATACACACAACGGCAAAAAAAAATTACCATGTTGTAATGTGTCTTGCAGTCCTGATCTGATACAGCTGTATTTGACAAATAATCTAACTATATTTTACCCTATGGTTCATTTTATTTCTTCCACTTTGTATTCAACACATCCTATAATACCAGACCAATGAAATTGCACATTTTATCAGTGACATGGCAAAAATGCAGCATGTGCATTCAGCAGAGCTCTTTTAAAGTGTCTTTAAAACCTATAAATGTATATAAGAAAAGGGGAACTCCGGTGTCTGAATCAAAATTTGTTAAAGAACCCCACACAACATAGATATTCCTAATATATGTATTTTTTCCCTTCAAAAAGTATGCATAAATGCCATTTTTATATGCTGAAATCCAGCTTCAAAACATTTCTTCTTTTTCTGCATCATTTAAAATCCTGACAGGGGAGGAGAGACTGAAACAATTGATGTTACAAATTGTAACCGCTTTTCCACATCTTACAGACAACATGCATGAACTATATAACCTACAGTGGATTGCACTGTGATGTTCCTTTTCATTATTTTTCATTATTGACATCACGTGTGCAGGAGATTGTGGGATTTGGAGGATGCAGGCTGAGGACAATTGACTACTGTCAACTCTCATTTGTAAAACCCTGCTTCTTCTAAATAAACCATTTTTATTAAAATATACTTTTAGTGATATGTGCTGTTGGGTTATCCTAAATAGCAAACTGCCATTTTAAGAATTAAGGGCCGCCTCCTGGGATCATAGGATTCACATCAGCCAATGAATGGACAGAGTTCTGCCCTTTGCTCCCATACTACTTCCTGTTACAGTTAGAGCTGCATTATTTCTGGTCATGTGATCTCTGAGGGAGCACACAGCCCATTACTAAATTGTGGATCAAGGGAAAGGAGGTAAAAGGGCAATATTTACTGATATATATATTCCAGTTTGGAATTGATACTTTAATAGGTCACTTAACATAATATAAATCTGTTGGTTAAGTATTCATTCTGGGGGTATAGTTTTCATTTAAGTTGTTTTTGGGCGGAGTTCCATTTTAATTCCTAGTCAATTTTTAATGATGAATGGAATAAGCAGATTTGTCTGAATTTTATATGGACACAATTACATTCTTAAAGAGCCACTGTTAATTTGGAAGGTGTGTGGGTGGTAAAGCTTTAAAAAAATGAAAAAAAAACATTTTTTTTTTCCTGTTTCTGACCTTGCTCACTGAGCCCATGTCCCTTGCTAGCAGTTAATAATATCAAACTGTAAACTACATGGCAGGAGGCCCTATGGAAAATTATATGGCAAGCAGGCCTGAGATAATGGCAACTATTAAACATCAACAGGAAAATATTGTATACATGCATTTTAAACTTTTTGATATTTCAGTTAAAACACAAAAACTTAGTGGCCCTTTAAAACTTGAAAAGAATACATTGGGGTTTATCATTTTGTACTTTTTATTGTATTGTAAAACCTTATCTGTATTTATTGTTGTTACCTTCACATAAAGTTGAAGAGGAATTAAACTTGGTCACAGTAGCCATCATAACTGGGCTTTATTCAAACCCTTAAGGTATTTCCTTGAATTTATAAAGCATTAAAGGGGAACTATTGCAAATTAAAATGTAATATAAGCTTTAGCTCATGGAAATATGAAACTTTATAAATATAAACTATAAGCCCTAACTGTCTTTCATAACCAGACTCCAACTGCTGCATGAAGAGCGAATGACTAGGCAGATGCTAAGAAAGGAAAACTGAAGAGTAACTTGGCTAATTCAGAAACCGGATAGAATTTTTATTGATTATATTTAGGAAGTTTACTATTTCAGTCAGATGAAGCTTTTATTAAGTTTTAATTTTCGTTATAGAACCCCCAGCCGATTCTGTTTTGTGTTTCTGTTAATTCTAGTTGATATTGAATTATGCTTTGTTAAAAACAGTAGCTCCGAAGGAAATTTTAACAGAATGGGTCTGTATTACCATAAAAAAAGATCTAAACAGCCATCTGGATAACTGTTGTGCATGCATACTAATAATTGGAATGAACATTTATTCTAACTCATCAAATGCCATAGAGTCACAGGTTAAGTGGCCCAGTCAGGTAAATCCTAAGCAATTTTATTTAGGGTTATGATTTTTCAATGTCCAAATGATCATATGAGTGAGGAGTGACAGAATTTGTTTTTTTCTGGTGGCTTCTGTCTTTGTTTTTAGCAACACATAACAAAGTAAGTAGCAAAGTTAATACATGAAAGAATGTAAGGGCACAATTTTAAATGCACAAAAACTAATGTTGTTACCTAGATAGTCTTTAAAAAGAACAAACATTGAACAAACAAACCATCAAAAAATATGAGTACACATACTGAAGTATAAGTAAAATATTAGTAAAAATGTTGTTCCTGGAGCAAATAGTTACTTATTGCAAGGGGAATAAACAGCAGCTCAGTTATTCTTTGTCTGGGCTTCTAGCTCCTTTATAAGGCTAAAGGCACATGGTGCTACCTTTGCAGGGGAACATATGGCATGGTGTTGATAAAGGAAAGGTAGACACTCTGGGGTGGGCACAATGGCACTTTTACAGCACGTGGCATGTAAATTGTATCCATGCTATCCACGATGCTATAGAATTACTACTTCAGTTCCTATAGCTGTATACGACAGTCCCCCTTATTTTTATAGCTGCTGAGGTCAAAATACAATACTAAATATTAAGGTACAGAAAGGGCTAATTCATTGGCGGTGCCAACATGTTAGCCACCCCCAGTAAATTAAATATCCTGGCTGGTGCCCCTTCTCCAGACAAAAAAATAACTGGCCCGGGGGTGTTTCTTATGTAAGCTATTTGTAAAGATTTGTTGTGCAGACTTCAACTGGTGTATTCTAAAACTGAAAAAAGGTACTAAACTGTGCAAAAGAACCATGGGAAAAGAAGTAAGCCTTTGCCACTCGTTACTCTGTGCTGTAAGCCCTCCTACTTTAGTAGATACTTGTTGCGTATTAACGTATTTTGCTTGCCAATGCATTTGGTTGGCTTGTGTTCCTAATACTTGCTTTCTTTAAATGTTCCCTGCATCCTTTTGGTTCTATTGTAGTAGAGCATTTGACACCTGCTTTTCGTCAGAAGATGCCAAACTTCTGTTTCTTTATAACAACGCTGCTCCCTGGATTAAAATGCGTGTGCCATCATAACACTTCCAAAACTGTAGTTTTCATATATGGAATATAAAGAGTGTGCCACTGACGGCTGTTATAAGACTTTTAAATAAAGCAAAATTAGATAATTAGCATTCAGTCTTTGCTCTCTTGCCATCAACTTTTAAACATTTTTGCTCATTATGGTTTTTAGAATGCAGCTTTATTAGACTTTATTAAAGTAACATCATAAGAGCACTAATTGCTGTCTTCTTGTCATTATATTTTCCCTTTAGAATATTGGGTCTTAAGAAACCTGATCACTGAAATGTTACAATGTCTGACTTACGTGAAACATGTATTTTTCTGATGCAATGTAAAACATTACTCCAATATTTGCCAATATTCTCGGAACATGAATCCCACTAAGATGCTTATGGATCACAATATCTATTACAATTTGCAGCAGGTTTCCTGTAAGGTAGGGTTTTTGCTTCTAATATTTGATACAGATTGAATGCTGCGTGTCTAGTAAATTACACATTTTTAAAAATTGATGCATCTTATTTAAATGGCAGTTACTATAATGAAGTGCTGTAAATTATATGTGTAAAGTTTTGAGGAGTAAGGTATAGTTTGGAGAGCTGATATCTTCTGTTATTGGTTTGGGAGATGCCCCAACCATGAAGGGGCTAAATTGTATGATACAAAAGGGAGCCAGATTTTCTAACTCAGAACTCACACAGACACGCACAGCTATTTATGTATTTTGGGAAAGCATTCTGCTTGTTCTGTGGTTTGATCAGTTCCTAACAAAGCTTTATTCTTGTAGTGTTTGGGAGCATGTATGACCTTTGGCTTCAGACATCCTTTTCTGTGTCTCCCCTGTAAAATTCTGTATCACTATGGCTTTGGGTTAGATGTTAAATGACCCTCCTGAACATGCATATATCACCGAGCCATGTCTGCTCCAAGTTCTCTTTCTGCCTCATGAGATGTTGCTACCCAGGCAGACTGTGGAATAACTAAAAGTCTTGTTTAGTGAATTGTAGTTGAACTTTTAGGGGATGTTTTCTCTTTCTGTCTGCAGTTAAGTAAAAACAGAATAATTTAGCTTCCTTATCTAGAGTACATATGGCCCTCAAGTCAGTTAAAATTGTTAGTGGAACACAAGGTGGCTTTATTATAGTGCTATTCTGTATAGCAAATAAACCCTTAAGAGTTTTATTTAGGCACATTTGCATCGATGTCTTTTTCCAGTGAAATGCATGTGCCAGTAACTGACTGTAAGAAGCTTTCTTTCCTTTGCATTTGGGATTTAACATGAATTGACAGTACTGAACTGCACTGTTACAACTGTATCTTAAGAGAAAAAAAATTAGGAGCAGGTATCCTTACGAGAAAACTTAAAGAGCACAATGTTATATGACTTAAAAAATCTTCTACCTTTTCTAGAATAAAACTAAAACCATTGTGTCTGCTTACCATAGCTTTATGATAAGAACCCAGTTCTACTCAATGGTGTTGAATGAGACTAAATATTGGAGTCAGATGGCAAGTTTTTTAAAAAAAAAATAAATTTTTTTTATTCAGTTAAAATCAGTCTAGAGTAATGTTTATACTGACTAATTTCTGTATTTGTGTTCAAACAATTATTTGACACCTATGTTTTAAAAAAATCTTCCAAAGAGACTAACATATATAGCTCTCTCATGTGCTCCTCTTGTGGGATTGCCACTAGAGTAGTATTGCATATGCCACTATCATGGAGAGTATAGGCCCAGCTGCAAATGAAATTAACAGTCAGTGTTTTCTAAAATATTATTAGTCTTTCCTAAGGTTAGTTTGATAATGTTGCTGTTGCTAAAGAATTCTCAGGCAGTGCATGCACACTTCTATTGGGACAATGTAGAAAGTGAAAAATAATTTTGAAAATAAGAAATTCTGTTTTACAAGGTCTTTCAGGCAAGTGTAGTGCTTTGCCTGTTTGTTCAGGTACAGTCAAACTGTAAAACTAATAGGTTTGTGCACTTACCCCCAACAATTCTTATTCATACTTTCAGCATGTTACACATAAAATACAAACATGTGCCAGTGATCAGTAGGACTATGGGCTTTGCCTTTGTCAAGGAGATTATATAGTTTTTATGACAGAATAGCATCCCACATTCCTAAATTGAAAAGTCAGGGTATTTCATGCCAACCGCCCATCTGCCCTGGTCATGCCCTTGATTCACTCCACACTGCATTCAATCTATGGTATGCCCCAACCTTATTCTGGAGTTTAGTTCACATTTGTCCTGACTAAATACAGACAGGGTGGTATTGTACTAGTTTTTTAAGTCTGTTTATCCTGTTTATATTTTTCCTTACAGGTTAACTGCATCACATTGTTGACAATCTCATACATTAAGGGCAAAAACATACATTTCTGCATTTGTATTGTGCAAAGCAGTGTAAGCTGCTAATGTAATCAACTGTTAAACTAACTGCCTGACAGAATTATAATTTTATGTTGTCTTGTATGCACTCCACATTCTATAACAAATGTTATCCATTGCGGCTTTAAAGCAAAAATCTAGTTTCCAGTATGATCCATTTTCATATTGCTCTAAGATTGGTCCCCGAAAATGCAGCAAATTAATATATTGTTAGGAGCTAATGGCTTGGAGATTATAGTCTCTAGAAAAATTCCATTATATGCCAGACATCTATGTGTCATTGCAAATAAATCCTAGCCCCCATGACTGTCATTTATCTAGTGTTTTGTCAGCTCATACATTTCTAACGGTATTATGTGAGGAACCTAAACTACAGCTCTTTGTGAATAATGGTAATATATATGTGAAATCTATATTTTCTATAACACTCTATTTCAAAAGGATTTTGATCATATGCTGCTGTGTAATGTTATGCATTTCCTAAAACTTAAGGGGAATAGGTTTGGGATGGGTTTAAAAAAAAAAAAAAGACTGTTGAATTTGCCTATATTTGGAAAACTAATGGTATTTACAAACTGTAATATACCTAAACACAAAACTGTGATTTATACAAAAATGCAAATATTTGCAATGTATTATGGTGTACTTGGGGGTAAAACTGCTTTCTATGAAATTGTGCAACATGTGTATTCTCTTTAAGCGGTATATTCAGCGTGCATGAAGAACATGCATAGAGGCTGGAAACAGAATGTGTTTGCTATATTATGTGCTGCAAATGCATGTTAATAAAACCATTGCCCCCCTCATTTGATAAAAGCAAATCTTGTACAGACACGGCTCTTACTAGAAGTGTGTATAGTAATATCATGACTTTTTCTTTTAAAAGCAAGAATGTGTTTTTCTGGATTTATGGTACAACCCTCTTTAATGCATATATCACTGGATTTTACAGTATTTGGAAGAATCTGGTTGAGACTGGTATGCTTTCCCATGTAAAAAAACACAATATGTCTTAAATGTAATTTGAAAAAAAAAATACATATATATATATATATTTCTTAAAGAAACTATACAGAATATTAAAACCCCCCACACTCAAAACAGCATGGTAGAAAAATGTGTGTACATTCAAAAAGGTCTAAATATTGAATGTTACAGTCTGAATGGGTTTTTTCCCCTCTGTCACTGTGAGCTGTCTGTTTTACTTTTCTGTTTGTTTGTTTTGTTTTTTTTGTTTTTTTAATTCAATGTGCTGGTGTTGTCCAATGTAGTTTTAGTTTCATATTATTTATACAGCGTAGAATAGGCATGGATGCATGTGCATCTTCTATGCTGGCACGGCAACATTACAATTTGTGTATTATACATCATTTCTAACTTTTTAAAGCAATCTTGTGAAATTTATTTCTTGTAAAGCAAACACTATATATTATGTTGTACCCATTTGTGTTTTTTATTTGTTTTTTCTTTTTTTTTTAATGGGATTGACAAATGGAAGGGGGCTGTTTGTTTTTAATGTGGTGTTTCTTGCCTTATATGTAGGCTTCACAGATTTACAAAATAAAATGTATAAAGAGTACATGCTTTTGTGGTTGGTTTTTACGATTTTGCGTCTCTAATTAGGTAAAGGTACGATAAACACTTCTCACCCCTGTGCAGAACTATCTTTAAAGAGAACTAGACCCTAAAAATAAACATGACTGAAAAAAACACATTATATACACTGAACTTATTGCATCAGCCTAAAAGTTAAGCAACACTATAGTGGTAATGATCCAAAAAAGGATCATTAAAAATTCACCATAAAATTGTAAGCCCCATATCCAAGTTTGGAAAATTATTGGTGTGGTATTCCAATGAAACGACACATATTCCTATAATATGGCATACTGATTGTTTGATAACTGTAGGGAATGGCAGAGACCACTTATTAAATGTGCCTCCAAAAATAACCCATAGACCTAAATGTTTAGTTTATGTCCCCCAGCTGTAGTTCTGCCCCACTTCCCCCAGTAAGCTTAAGTGTATGAGGGGCTTAATATGGATATTAGTTAGGCGTAGATTTGGAGATTTGCTATTCTGTATATTTCTAAACCATGATTTATGAAAATACTTAAATATATTTGCAACCCTGGTAGAAGATATGGTCCAGAACAGCAGTTCAACGATGGAAGTAAATTATGGAGTAAGAAAAACTCTGACTTATTCAGTCACCAATAATGAATGATCCAGCAGAGACCAGGTGACGTAAAAAAAAGCTTTGACTTTGCTTCTACAGTCCCAACAGAAAGTGAAGAAGAAATGGAAAGGTTAATGTCCCGGTTGAGCCTAGTGTACCAAGCAAAACCCATGACAGTCAGCATTGCTTTTTGCTGAGTTATCCTGCTTGGATTTTGTGTTGAGTTTTAGGTTTCCATTTAAAACAGAGGAAGGTAAAATGACTGATGAACTTGACCCCTAGTTAATGTGGTAGAAAGGTTAGATTGTACGCTACGCTCCACTAGGGCCATAATTGATTTGACCATTAAATTCTTTGTGGTTAGATCCAGTACTCCCCCAAGCAAAAAAGTTTTTGAGGAGCATAGAGAAGAGTAGTTTAGTTACGATTTTAAAGGCCCGAGGGTCTAGGAACAGAAAGCTAATGGTACCAATTTCTTTTTGGTGGGGAAAGGTAATAGCAGACTAGGGTGGCCAGGTGTTCACTTTTATAAAGTACAGTCCTTTAGAGCACTCTGTCCTCCTTCCAGCTTCACCTCAAAAAGGGAGTTGTGTTCCTTCCTTTTGGGGATGTCTGTAAAGAACTATATAAAGTATCTTACTTACACTAAAACAGTTGGGAGCAGAAGGCCTCAATATCCATTTACATTTTTATTGTATATATATATATATATATATATATATATATATATATATATATATATATATATATATATATATATATATATATATATATATATATATATACATACAGTGGAGGAAATAATTATTTGACCCCTCACTGATTTTGTAAGTTTGTCCAATGACAAAGAAATGAAAAGTCTCAGAACAGTATCATTTCAATGGTAGGTTTATTTTAACAGTGGCAGATAGCACATCAAAAGGAAAATCGAAAAAATAACTTTAAATAAAAGATAGCAACTGATTTGCATTTCATTGAGTGAAATAAGTTTTTGAACCCTCTAACAAAAAAAGACTTAATACTTAGTGGAAAAACCCTTGTTTGCAAGCACAGAGGTCAAACGTTTCTTGTAATTGATGACCAAGTTTGCGCACATTTTAGGGGGAATGTTGGTCCACTCCTCTTTGCAGATCATCTCTAAATCCCTAAGGTTTCGAGGCTGTCTCTGTGCAACTCTGAGCTTGAGCTCCCTCCATAGGTTTTCTATTGGATTAAGGTCCGGAGACTGACTAGGCCACTCCATGACCTTAATGTGCTTCTTCTTGAGCCACTACTTTGTTGCCTTTGCTGTATGTTTTGGGTCATTGTCGTGCTGGAACACCCATCCACGACCCATTTTCAGTTTCCTGGCAGAGGGAAGGAGGTTGTCGTTCAGGATTTCACGATACATGGCTCCGTCCATTTTCCCATTAATGCGAATAAGTTGTCCTGTGCCCTTAGCAGAAAAACACCCCCAAAGCAAAATGTTTCCACCCCCATGCTTGACGGTGGGGACGGTGTTTTGGGGGTCATAGGCAGCATTTTTCTTCCTCCAAACACAGCGAGTTGAGTTAATGCCAAAGAGCTCTATTTTGGTCTCATCAGACCACAGCACCTTCTCCCAGTCACTCACAGAATCATTCAGGTGTTCATTGGCAAACTTCAGACGGGCCTGCACATGTGCCTTCTTGAGCAGGGGGACCTTGCGAGCCCTGCAGGATTTTAATCCATTGCGGTGTAATGTGTTTCCAATGGTTTTCTTGGTGACTGTGGTCCCTGCTAATTTGAGGTCATTAACTAACTCCTCCCATGTAGTTCTAGGATGCTTTTTCACCTTTCTCAGAATCATTGACACCCCACGAGGTGAGATCTTGCGTGGAGCCCCAGAGCGAGGTCGATTGATGGTCATTTTGTGCTCCTTCCATTTTCGAACAATCGCACCAACAGTTGTCACCTTCTCTTCCAGCTTCTTGCTAATGGTTTTGTAGCCCATTCCAGCCTTGTGCAGGTCTACAATTTTGTCTCTGACATCCTTGGACAGCTCTTTGGTCTTTCCCATGTTGGAGAGTTTGGAGTCTGCTTGATTGTTTCTGTGGACAGGTGTCTTTTATACAGGTGACCTATACAGGTGTCCTTAATGAGGTTGACTAATTGAGTAGAAGTGTCTAACCACTCTGTGGGAGCCAGAACTCTTAATGGTTGGTAGGGGTTCAAAAACTTATTTCACTCAATGAAATGCAAATCAGTTGCTATCTTTTATTTAAAGTTATTTTTTCGATTTTCCTTTTGATGTGCTATCTGCCACTGTTAAAATAAACCTACCATTGAAATGATACTGTTCTGAGACTTTTCATTTCTTTGTCATTGGACAAACTTACAAAATCAGTGAGGGGTCAAATAATTATTTCCTCCACTGTATATATATATATATATATATATATATAGTATATACAGGTGACCAGTAAATGCTTCCTTCTGATTGGTTGCTATAGGTTCCTGCACCTGGGCATTTAAGTTTTCTTAAATGAAAATGCTGCCTTTGTGGATTAAAGTTTTGTTGGAAAAGGAATCACAGTAACTGTATCTAACAGTTTTGGAAATAATCAGTAATTTACCTTTCTTTATAGGGTGGGTGTAGTGCTTTCTTTCAGCTCTGTAATTTAGCAGATTCGCCTACACACACTAACAGTTTATGAGTCAGCGTAGGACAAAGGCTAGGAGGAGATTAACAATTCCTTTGCAATAACTGTTTGTGTTCTGATCTAACGGAGCTAATGCTATTACCCTAAAATTTCATAGGATGCTACTTCCTTGCACATATATATATAGAGAAGACGCTTTCTTAACAAGAGCCAAAGTAGTATGTTTATATGTAATGCGCACAAAGGACACCCTTTCTGGCTCTGGTCCAGTTCTGTCCAACTAACACCCTGCTATTAATGTCCACATAAGAAAGACCCATAAGGCCAAAACACATAATGGAGCAGGGTGGAGCTCAGGTGTGCTTATTCTCCCTAAGGAGAGCTAATTTGAGACTAATGTATTTCTGAAGGCAGTATTGGCCATTATTTCACTTCCTATTATTGCAGATATATTTTGTGAGATGATACATCTTGTAAATGATTGTGGCCATGCCTTGCAATATGGATTGTGTTTATAAACTCTGGCTGTGTAATGATGTGCATAATCCATGAACCTTGGCAAGTCTATATTTTAAAAATATGCTCTGTTCCCTTTAGTTGTGATAGGTATTATGGAGAAGACACAGCTAGGTCTACTATGAAGGGCATGGCCCAACAAATCAAGTCATTATAAAATAATGAAATAGATGCCTGTGACACAAGTCAAAATTCTGCATTCAGGGCAACGGCTTCCGTAGGCATGTTGGCAGTGACATCTAAGGCACATGGCCACCAATCATCTCCAGCTTGCTCATAGCATTTGCCTAAAACGTCCCTTTGCTAAATCAATTGGGTGAGCATTGTTTATTTGAATGGCGCCAACTCAGGTGAGAAAATCCTTGTTGGGTGCCAAGTAGGGGAAGGAGCTTTAAGAAAATAAATTTATCACAGCTTAATGCTTCAGACTAGAGAGAAGCAGAATATGTTTTTTTCCTCTGAAAGCTGCCACTTTGTATAGTAAAACAGGAATCTGCTTTATCTTCAAAGCAGTATTGCAATAGAAACACAGAAGTAGCTTAATTCATAACTTGTCTCTTGTGAGAAACACATTAATTTTTAGCTATAGTTTCCCTTTAAATTTATGTAATACATATATAATATGAAATTAATGTATCCTCCAAACTAAACGCCCAAACTGTCCTTTTTTGCTCACAATCCCACGCGTGATAAATAATTCTTATTGTCTAGGTGAGAACATGGGGGTGCCAAGCAGCATGTGACTCTCATCTTCATGGAAACAGCAAGCAGCTTGAAAGAGGATTTCTGATCTGTGACACATTTGTTGTTGGGTGAGAGGAATGATAATGTATTCATGATGAAAGAGCTTCAAGTACAGCAATCAGTACTAACACAACAGGCAGGTTGTCTCCATTAACTTCACATCCACTGATATTCCACACTTTCAGTGAAATGCTCAGCATGTTCATTGTTCTACTAATTCACAAATGGCAACAGACACGAGGAGAACATGGCAAGTCACATGATAATAATAATAGTTAGGATAGGTCAGAGAGAGCAAAAAGGGCATGCCAGTAGGGTCAGTGGGGGGCAGCTCTGGACTGACATACAAAATATGACATTAGCTGTCAGGATTATTGTTGATTGGCACTGCCGGAGTGACTGCGCTGTGGAACGTAAGAGCTTGCTGCTTTAGCCTATGGGAATTCTTTCAAACCTAAGCAGGGCCAATCAGGTTTCAGCATAGGTATTTTTGCACTGGCAAGAATGTAAATCGCCAGTGGGATGGCATACACTAAGCTACGATTTGCCAAAGTCGCCCAAAGTTGCCTTGAGAGGACGGCTTAATTTCGCCTCTTCCCCAAAACGCTCCGTCCTCCATCCTTACTGTGCGCTGCTTGAATCCACCCCTCAGTAGCAAGTTTTATCCCATCAAACACAATACAGACACTTCCTAGTGCCTCTTACAATTTGAAATTGCCATTGGGTCTGAGGCATAAGTAATGATGGAATGGTGGATTGGGGTTAGGTGCAGGTAGACTATTTGTTGACCCAAGCATCACTATCCACTGGTTAACTATTAAGTCAGGCTGCAGACTATTAGTCACTTGGATGGGGCTGTACTGAATGCAGTGCTGCATTGTTACATTGGTGAATATTGTTTCCCATTATGGAAAGAGCAACCAGAGAGGTTGTGTCATAAGTAGCCTCAAGTTCCCAGTTTTTTGTTTTGCCAAAATACTGGCAGTTAAACATTTCCCACAGATAGCCTTAGCGAACTAAAGCTTAACTAAAAAAAGGCTAGAAATGTTGTACATTAGGTTTTGGGTTTCTGTACCAGCCCAAGGCAACCACAGCCCTTTAGCAGGGAAGATCTGTGCCTCCAAAGATGCCCCAGTAGCTCCCCATCTTCTTTTCTGCTGATTCCCTGCACATGCTCTGTGCTGCTGTCACTTACCTGAGCTTAGGGGCCAACTCACAATATACTGTATATATAGAATATAAATGCCAAAATGCAAGGCTGATTTAGGGTTGCCACTAGGCTTCTCAACAGCTGCTCAGAGGACATTGACACTCCTAATAGATTCCAGTATGCTGACCACCTTTGACAAATTTGAAGTACTGGGTCATGAGATTCTCAACTGTTAGGCTGCTGAAAGTTCTGTATATAAAATATGGTATTTCTAGCCATATTTATTTCTAAGGTTTACTACTTCTTTAAGATAGTAATAGGAATGCAAAGACTCTGCTATGCACATTCTAGGGTGGTGTGAATTGCACTATACATCTGATAGGGTTTTACTATATATGCAGCTGTTTGGCATATATTTTGTAGCCCATGATTAGAACATCTTTTTCTAGTACTTGGTAAGGAAGAGGGTTAAAAGTGTGCCTACAAAATGCTTGCCCTCTCTAACATTGTACTATCTAAGATCAAATAAAAGTCTGCATTTTATCTCTGAGCAGCCATGGCAACAAGCACTGGAGGCAGATCAGATTAACATAAAAAAAAAAAAATAAGCCAGGGATTTTAGTTGCTTGCATATCACTTCATAAAAAAATTGCTTTCTAAAGAAGCCGTCTGTTTTATGTTACTGCTGGTTATTCATCTTTAAATTGGGTCCTGTTGCTGAAAGTTGAGTGCTCATTTACATATCTAAGAAGTTTCAGGATATGAGCCCCCTTGAGACACTTGAATATACTGATAAACTTCCATTAAGCAGGGTTCTCAAAAAATTCAGCTTTAAAAAGGAAGCGATGCACACACATTGGAAAGTAATAGATGGTGCATCATTTATACAGTGTGTTTGTATGTATATACTGTGTATATATATATATATATATTATTAGCACGCATGTGGTGCTAAAGTACTAAATGTACAGTTTCTAATCACATGATAGAAAAAAGGGCAACTAAGCTGAAACTTGAAATATTCAGGAAATAAAGATTGTGGTTCTGGCTTCTTTTTATCACATCTTTAAAACCTTTCAGATTTAACTTTTTGGAATAATGGGTGGGGCTGACCTGTGCAGTTATACAGTACTAGTAATGGTTGGGTTGGAAAGGGTCATATTCCTTCATTTTTAGTCATGCCAGGCACATGACTATGGTTTCTAGCCCCTACTAAACTTAATTTCCTTCCGGTTCATGAATATTTTGGGGGTGCCAGGTTCTAATTCACAGTATGTATGATCTTCATAGTGGGCTAAGGGGTGGTGTAAGGCCTTAATAGTTTGCATTACTAATGTAAATAGTATCTCAGATGTTTTAGAGCTTTGCACCAGGGTAGAAGAAGGAAGAAAATATTCCAAAATAGTCTCTTTTCAGTCTTTGCAAATGAATGATGCCATAGAACATATAAATGTCAGTATTGCTTTAAATAGTATTCTGCATATTGATAACAATAATGACAAGTACACACCACCCACTCTATCTGGTACTTCTTACAAACCTGAGAGGGTGCAGGAACAGTGAAATCTACATTTAGAGATTGTTCATATTAATGTTCACAAGTGACTTGGTGGTAGCACTTAACAGTGATTATATAAAGGCCAACAGATAAAGCCAAAATGCTTGGGGGTTTGTAAGAAAAACCAATGGCAAGCAGATCTGGAGTGGGAGCAGAGGAGTAAGCTAGGAAAGCTGTAAGTATGTAGGGAGACCTGCTATGAAGGATAAGGTAGGAGAAAGCAGGTTGTTGTGTATCAGTCTCCAACAGCAACAGAGACTGAGTGCAAGTACTAGAGCCGCCTATAATAAATACACAGCTTGGAAAGTAGGGTCTGAGGTAAATAAGCAGTTTGTAACTAAATGACAGTCACCAAGAAAAAGCTGTCACAAGGTACAAGTAGGCAAACCAGAAAGTAGACTGTAAATGAGCACGATGCCTTTATAGTAATGTATTATATAGTGAATAAAATAACCCCTATTGTAAAATATAGGGATATTATAATGCCTTTATAGAGGTCATGGAACTCCGAAGTGACTTCTAATATCCTCATATTTTACAACAGGAGGTACTTATTTACTATAATATACAAGATTTACATTTGACAAAAATTACATCACTAAGCATAACAGACAACATCACTGAGCACCATTGATAAGGATATAATTTACAAGCTGTATGTATATAGATTTTATATAGTTCCTTGGAATGGATCAGAACACAATCTGTTTCTCTAAAATATGTAGCACAGTCAAATATGCCAAAAGATTCAGATCTTCTAGAATACTAGACAGGCAAAAAAAAAATTCAAGTCAAGTGGTTTCCAAAGAGGAGACTAGTCTCGAAGTACTTGTTGGGCCAATCGTGTCCACTTCCAGCATTTGGTACGGTAGCTATAACAGTTAACTGCTGAATGACCAGAAAAGATTTTACCTCCCTTTGATGCACATTTTAATGTACTGCAGTGTCGGACTGGCCCACCAGGATACCAGGAAAACTCCCGGTGGGCCCAGGTGTCAGTGGGCCCTCTTGCTTCTATTTAGCCTATTTCATGATCATTCCCTATTTCTGTATGGAAACAAGGAAGCTTGATAGATAGAAGAATATAGTATAATATGGAGAGAAAAGACACTAGTATAATAAAAGGTTTGAGGGAGGAGAGGAGGAATTAAAGTTTTGAGAGTGGGCCCATGGTCCAGGGTTTTCTAGTGGGCCCCTGCCATCCCAGTCCGACACTGATGTACTGTACAATAAATATCACACCTTTATAATTCAGCAGGAATATTTTAAGGCAGGGGTGGGCAATCTACAGCCCGCGGGCCACATCCGGCCCCTTGGCCTTTTTAATCCGGCCTGCCGACGACATTGGCGGGCCGGAATTAAAGAGACGAAGGGGGCGTAACACTGGCCTGGCCCTGCCCGACCTGGCCCGGTCCGGCCCGGGGGTGAGTAAATGTGGCCCGTGAGCCAAAAAGTTTGCCCACCCCTGTTTTAAGGTGTGATCCCCATAAAGTCACTATTCATGTTAGGATGACCTTTTCAAGACAACTTATGTTTCTAAAAAACAAGAAGCCTTTAACCCACTGTGCTCTTAGCCATTAATGTGGTGGTGGATCGTTTGGTATGCCAGGCATATAGTAAGAAACCTGCTACTCTTTATTACTATGTATGAACAAATTATATATTAATGTTAAACATTTTAGCCAGGGGCAAGGTCTTTCACTATTTCTTACCTTTAACACTTCTAAAACAATTTTGACTCATTTTCCTAGACACCTGTACCAAACTGTGTAATCTAATTCATTATTAGTCTATAAATATTTATATCATGTTAGGCTTTTCCGGTGTTTTAGGACTTATTAGTACAAGACAATTGGTTATGCTTGATTTGCCATATTTAGATGTTTTTGCAATAACATGAATACCAAGTCAGGGTTCTTAATATGAAAGAATTATATTTTTATTTCTGTACACATGAACTATTCAGTGTCTACATACATACATGTTATATGAATTCATACAGCATCATAACAAATAATACAAACCATCTAGAAGCATTTTATTCATTACAAGACTATATATTGTACATTTCTTACATCCAAGCACCTGGTTTGAATGATATATTTGTTAGAATGAAAAATGAGGTCAGAATAGCCTTAGTTATGTTATGATGGAAATCTTTCTCTGTTATGGTAAAACTAAAAGAAGTTTTTTTTTATTTAAGCTCTCTTTGCCATACAGCTCTAAGATACAGCCAATTTGTATGGAGTGCATACAAATATTTTGATTCAACTTTCCTTTCTCTTTCTTTACTCTTTTGTTTATAACTTTTCCACCATCTCCCTCACTTTTTTATTCAAAGCCCCTTTGACTTTCTTTCTCTTACCACCCTTTCATATTTTCCTTCTTTTTTCCTGTTCCCTTCTGCCTCCTGCAACTTCTCACTTAAACCTTTTGCTTTCATCTTGTATCTGCTCTACACAAATGGTGCAAAATGAACCATTGTCAATGAAGCCTTAAAAAGGTCACACCTTCAAATTTTCTTTCACATTTTTTCAACTAGGATTTATTTACATCATAGGTCAAATTGTGCACCCTTTAGTAAGTTTATAAGGTAATTTATGACCTGCAAATGCAGTTGCATTGCAGTTGTAGTGTAAAAATGAAACTTACTTTTGTCTAAGCTTAGACATCACTTAAAGCTGGTAATAGCTCCAGGGTTCCCACATCAACCTGCCTCTAAATATGCAGTGCACTTATTTCTAAATAATCATGTGCAGACAGCATTTGCCAGAAATAACATCTTTACAAGGAACATTTTCTCCGTTTTGCGCAGCTGCATGCATATTAATACATTACACTTTGCACTTGTTGGTAAGTAAATGACTCCCATATGTAACAATTTAGTCTTGGTGCACACATTGCAATAGGCATTAGAATGGCATAGTTACATTTCCCCTTTACACACAGAAGTCATAACGATGTTAAAAGCTTCACAGAATACTGAAACTATTAATAAACCATCACATGATATCATTCTGCTTCATTAGGATGTAACAGTTTGAGCCATAGATAGCTAACAAAATGTGTTCCATTTGCAGATGGTAGGGTAATGACAGAGCATTACCTGAGGACAGCTTTGCAATAGTCAACACCTTTAATATGGTGTGCAAAACATTGTGTGCCATGTCAACTAAAAGTGAGATTATCCACGTTCATTTTGCTAAAACTTCCTACTTAGCTTTGATGGTTTCTTAAATGTAGGTGCTTGCAACTGATGGAGGTGTGTAAAGTCAACTGATGAAAATCAAATCATTTACCCACATTTACTATCATAGAATAGAAATGAAGCAATTTTGTGAGTGGTTGTAAGATGATTACAGTTTCTTGAGCTGTTCTTTAAATGCCTCATAGTCATTGGGGATGGTATCTGTGGGGAAAAAAAACTCTATTAATAACACTGTGACATTGCCTTATAATTATCATTTTTAGTTAAGTAAACAAGTAACTATTTTGGAGATCTTAAAGGAGAAGGAAAGCTATTTTATTGCCAATAGATTAGCCACAATAGTGCAAGCCAGAATGCTATATTTATTCAGCAGAATCCTTTACTGTACCTGTTTAAAAAGCCCTAGAGGCTCTTTTTTTTTTTTTAAGATAGCAGCAACCATTTTAACTTTTTGACTTCACTTCCAGGCAGCAGTATACACCTCTCACCTGAGTTTGCAGCAGAGAGGGGGAGAAGAAGAGAGCAGAAGGGACGGGGAGAGAGGAGAAAACTAAGTAGACTGGTGCCGTGCCCTGAAGGATTTTTTTGAGAGAAGGAAGTCTGACACAGAAGATCATGTATACAGAAAAGAAGGAAAGAAATGTGGTGTTACTTTTCACTGAGAACTCAGAGCAGCAGTTATGTGTGTAATTGGGTGTATTTTAGATAAAGCTTACTTAATTTTTACCTTTCCTTCTCATTTATCCAGGAATTCTAGTATCAGACTGCCTAGAGCATGTCAAGGCCTTTGTTTCTAGTTTCTTTCAGTTTGTTTTTATTACTTGGTCATTTCTTCCTTTTTTCAATTTTTTTTTTGTTAAAAAACACAAATGTCTACTGCTTCAACACATGTTCTCAAACAAAGAAATATGATTTAAACATGACATCTTGTACTGAAATGCATTACAACCAGTTTTGTTACCCTTGCCCAGAGTCCCCCTCATCATCTTCTCCCACCATTTACCATTTATTTGGCCACCCAATGTCCTTCTCAACAGACCTGTTCTATCTCACAGCCTGTAACTATGGATTTGTACAAATTCTTACCATTACAACGATATCGTAAGTTTGACCAAATGATGTTCTCCTGGGAGAAACAAAAGACTCCCAAGCGCCCTCCCCTCATTGTGGTATCCAGGACAACCCCCGAATCTGCAACTAGTTCAGGACCTTCAAAGAACTTCACCCTGGAAGACACAAGCCATAATTCTAAAAAGACCCGGAGGCACACAAATTACTGTTGGTAAGCCATTACATTAAATAATAACACTATGGTGAAGAAGTGCAAACATTTTTAAGGCTCAAATAAACTACAATAGATTTGTTTTTAAAATAAAGCATGAAGTCACATGAGATTGGCAAATGATAAGATCTTGAAGTGGGCTATATCTGCCTGAGGGCCTCTTGTCTCAGTCAATACTTGTATGTAACCTGTATGGTCAATGTATATACCCTTATTCTGTAAAGTGGGAATATACTGGTGCTTTATAAATATATGTTAATAATAATTAATAATGTATTATCACATCTAAGCGGCAAGCAAATCTGTGTGAAATCTCTTTTTTTCTATTCATACGGGGAAAGCATGAATAAATTGTGAAGGAATATGAAGAATTTCCGTGATATAAATTTTGTTTTATGTTTTAGTGAGATCCACCAACCAACACCCTCAAAAGTTTAATATTAGCTAATCAGCCTTTCCCTTAAGGCAAGACCTGACAGTTCTTTGTTACCTACAGCACTGAAACTGCAGGGATCAGCAAATGGCCCTAGGTTGTTTCTAAAACTGGGTTGGATTCAACAAAATGAAACTGCTCCAAGAAAGTATGCATTTACTTGTTGACTTTGTCAGGGAAAAACAAGGACTAACACGGAAAGGCAAATTAAAAATTGAAATGGCAAATGAAACTACAGGAAAAATTAGGAAGAAAGAAATAGGGGTGCAGGATGCAAGACCTAGAATAAGACTGAATAGCTAAGAACATACTGCAGGGGATTTAAGGGTAGAACTGAACTAGTATAGAATAGATAGTATAGATCTAGAAAATAAATTCAGTGCTAGGTAAAATTACCAGTGGACCCTGCAATGCATAACTCTATGTGCCTGCTGTTGGCTTTTTCATGTGTGCTGGTCATTATGGCACAAATTTGTTTACACAGTAAAGAGCTGCCCTGAACTGGAATCTATGGGGATGGCACTATAGTCTCTCTATAAAGGAGTGATAGATATGTTGCACAGCACTAAAAGAGATAAAGGGAGTCATTCTCTTGGTATGTGTGGACACTGCCATATACCTTACCTAATGTACCCAACTGAAGGTCTGTGCTGCAAGAACCAACGATATGAGGTCTTATCTTTCCATCCCACATTTCTGGGATCTTTCCACAGCAGCTTGACTTGGTTGACAGTATCGCCAGTGTGCCATAATGAATTTCTGAGGTGCTCCCCTGGTCCTGTTGTTGATTTAACAGCCTGTCAAATGCAGGTAGCATTACTAACATTACTGAATAAAACAAACAATATTTAGATGCAAGGGTAACCCATGCATACAGATGTGAACAATGTTGTTTGTAGTTTCAAAAGAAACTCTGTTGATATCAGCTAGTGAATGATGTAGTCTTAGGTTGGACTGCTAAGAAAATAGTAAAGACAAAATAAAAGAAAAATAATAGTATGTTCGGCTAAAGGAAGTAAGATATTACGTTTTAGTGGCCCTTTCAGGTTTGAGTAATACTTTAGAATGAAAAATTATCATCAAGAAGCTTTAGGGCTCATTAATGAATTTGATAATTTTCCATTTTTTCCATTTTCTCTAGACCACGGGGGGTCTTGAGAAAGGCCTTAGATGAGGGCTGAAACGTCGACCTGTTCTACCATGTATTCATTTTATTTTCTTAATAGAAGCTATTTTTTAAAAGGATCTCCGGTGTGCACCATTATACCTATGGACTTGTATTTAATTGCTTAAGTGGTAGCACCCGGGTCAAGCAACTTTATGCTAAGGAGTGCTGAATTTGCTTGGTTTTGTATATTCCCAGGGAGGATCGTGTGGTGTTATTCCTTGGCTTTAGCCCATGTTCCCCATACCTTGTCATATTTTTTTGAGGGCATCCCCTTGCTATGTATGTGAGTTGTATCAGTGGCAGAAAGGCTTTAAGTAAATTGAGCCAGCTGGCAATTGTCGGGGAAGAGTGTGCCATCCATTGAAAGAGGATACTTTTCCTAGCATAAAACAGCAATGTTCTATAAAGGATGCGTGATGCTGATTTGGGAGTAATGTCATCCACAATGCCAAATAAGCAAACCTTGGGATTGAGTATTTTAGGTAGGGATGTTGTGTTTTGGATGTGGTCTAGGACCTGGTTCCAAAAGTGATGTATTTGTGGGCATGACCACATTAAATGAAAGTAGTTGGCCTCGGGGGCACCACATTTAGGGCAATGGGATGAGTTCCGGATTCCCATACGATATAATCGTAAAGGGGTCAAATGGAGCCTGTGTATGATTTTGAACTGGATTAACCTGTCTCTTGTACAGATCAGATAGTCATAGGCCTTGTCTGTTGCTTCCTCCCAATCTTCACTGTCCAGCTCCGGTATGTCTTGGTGCCAAGCTTTTTTAGCTGTGAGAAAGGGAGATTGTAGGGTGGAGAGGAGCAGGGAGTATAGTGTGGTGATCAGCTTTTTGGAGGAGGTGTTTCGGAGGGGGGTTTCAAGCATAGTGAGCACAAAGGGGATTATGATTTTTTAGAGGAGTTACCTTTAGCTGAATTCCAGGTTCAGCCACTGCTCGGAATGGATTGGCCTGCCAATAGGTTTGCTCCATTTGTTTCCACATGACAGCATAGAAGCTAGAACTATCCTGATAGCCAAAGATAAATCCAGCATAATCATCATCTGTTTCTGTGTTGACATGAAACGTTCCTTCAAAGTCCACTCCATTGAATGCAGTATAACCTTAATACAGGAAATAGAAGCATACTTTATTATTTCATTTATTTCCTTTTATTTATATAGCCCCAACACATTTCTGTAGCAATTTACAGAGATTATTCATCATTCACATTAATCCGTGCACCAAAGGTGCTTAAAATCTAAAGTACTTATCACATTCACACACACACTATGGTCAATTTAGTCAGAAGCCAATTAATTGCCTGTATGTTTTTGAAATGTGGGAGAACACAGGGAAAACATACAAGCTCATTGCAGATAGTGCTCTGCCTGGAACTGAACTTAGGACTCCCCTTGATGGGACAAGCACTTTGTCAGATGCACATATTGCTTAAACAACATGACGAGGCACCAGTGTTGTAGGCACACATTAGGTTAGGCTCACTGCCGAAGTCAAGCACAAAAAAGTTAATGGGTCTCACAGTCTTAGAGAGGGAGAGATAACTTGGATTTGGTTCTAATCAGGCTGCTACTGTAGACCATATAGTGTTTAAGGAGTGTTCCATGATACATTAATAATACCTTTAACCTGTACAGCAATACAAGCCAATGGGTAAGATCCAGATGTCCCAGGGTGGGTCAAAGTATTAGGATAAAAATATACCCAATTACCCACTCTTAAGAAGCATTGTTAAACAGAATCATGTGCTCTCTCGCATGTTCTACAAAGTATCTATTTGACTGATTTTGTGAACTTGCATCTTTGGCCTCATTTTCATCAGGACATCCTTTTGTTGTTGAGCACAGGCCAGTATTATGCACCTCTGCAGGATGAACTTATTCACATTAAAATGCATCCTTATTGCATAAGTTTCCACTGCTAAGAAAATAGTGGAAATTTCTCTTCTCCTGTTATTGCATAGCAGTATAACTTACAGTTACTACAGGGTAAGAAAAGACATTATTATAATCATGTTTATTTTAAATTCATGTACGTAAACTGAAATACATGTGCACAAACTGTTTGCTATAGTTCTTAAAGGGACAGTATACACCCCATTTCAATATGAATAGGGCTCATACTAAACATTTTGTCTACTCTTTTCAATAGAAAATACCTAAGGTTTTGTTATTTCTGGCACTAAAAAAAGAATATGAAGCCAGTTTCACTTTACTACTTCCTGTCACTACCAAAAAACTTAAAGGCAGCTGATAAAACCAGTCCAGTCCACTAAAAAGCCCCTGATAACAAGCTGCTCAAAGGCTGCTGCTTAGATAAGGGAAGGGTTTGTGTGTGCAAAGGTAGATTGGAAGCTCTGGACAAATTACCCTTTTTATAAAGGAAGGGAGGAGTTAAGGTGAAAATAGCCCAACTTTCAAATTAGTGCTTTATTTAAAAAATAGGGAACTATGGATTTTTTAAAATTAAAACAGTAGGCAGAATGTAATTTCAACACCAGTACTATTTACTGAGTTAATTTTTAGCAAAGCTGTTTTTAGGGGTATACCGTCTATTAAATGATACAAGTCAAGAAAATGTAGGAAACAGGAAATGTCTTACCCACAGCAAGTCCAGGGTCACTATTCATTGTCTGTACAATTTCCATCCCCTGAAACATACATATATGCCGGTAGGTATAAGATATGGTTGCAAAATGACCTACTTTCATAAAAAAGAAATCAGTAGTGGATCTTAAAATTAGCTGTGTGCTTATTCCTCTGCAGATACTTATAGGTCATAGCTACATTAACCAAGAACAAATAATATCCACTTAGTTTCAATGGCATAAGTAAGGAGCTTTCCTATTGCCACTGTTCTTAACCAGATTATCCAAGAGATAATTATTACCCCAATGCACGGATTGGATTTCCTCTGATATACATGGCGCATGGGCCAGAAATTTACCTCCACTTGGTTCCTTTGTAAGTAACAGCAGCAGTAAGTAAGCTCTGGGTCCAAATATATTGCACCATTTAGGAACAGATAAACATCAACTTAGCCATCATTATAACTATAATTTTTTTGGCCAATTTCATAGAATTGAGGCTTAGGGGCTGATTTACTTACCCACGAACGGGTCGAATGGAGTCCGATTGCGTTTTTTTCGTAATGATCGGTACTTTGCGATTTTTTCGTATGTTTTGCGATTTTTTCGGATTCTTTACGAATTTTTCGGATCCAATACGATTTTTGCGTAAAAATGCGAGTTTTCCTATCCATTCCGAAAGTTGCGTAAAAAGTTGCGCATTTTGCGTAGCGTTAAAACTTACGCGAAAAATGCGCAACTTTTCGCGTAAGTTTTAACGCTACGCAAAATGCGCAACTTTTTACGCAACTTTCGTAATGGATACGAAAAACTCGCGTTTTTACGCAAAAATCGTATTGGATCCGAAAAATTCGTACAGAATCCGAAAAAATCGCAAAACATACGAAAAAGTCGCAAAATATTCGTTTTCAAGTCGGAACTTTTCCAATTCGGGTCGGATTCGTGGGTTAGTAAATCAGCCCCTTAGTTTTAGCCTCGGCCACTTGGCTTCTCTCTATTTATTTTTTTTTCTTTCTATTAACAAAAAATTAAAGAGTTTTAAAGTAAATAAAATCTAATATACTAGTGCCCTGCACTGGTAAAAGTTGTGTGTTTGCTACAGAAAAGCTACTATAGTTTATATATAATAAGCTGCTGTGTAGCCCCGGGGGCAGCCATTCAAGCTGGAAAAAAGGCACAGGTTACATAGCAGATAACAGATAAGTTCTGTATAATACAATAGTGTTTTATCTGTTATCTGCTAAGTGCCTGTGCCTTTTTTCCTTTGAATGGCTGCCCCCATGGCTACAAAGCTACATTCTTTATATAAACCATAGAAGTGTTTCTGAGGCAAACACACCAGTTGTACCAGTGCAGAGCAGCAGTACATTATATTAGAATTTCTTTTATACACTTGAATTTTTTGGTGTTACTGTTCCTTTAAGTCTATTTGAACAGTCAGTATCTTCAAATAATCAATAATCTTCATATAAGAACAGTTTGATATGCTGTATGCTATCTATCTGCACAAAAACATAACATTAGGTTCAACTGATCTTACCTCATTTAAAACAATCCAGTTTGGATCAATCTGGGCATCACCTTCAGGATCTAAAACAACAGTTTGGTATGCCCTAAAATCTGTCAGAGTGATCTCAGCATTTTCTGGACAAACATCAACTTTGTCAACAACTAAATCTTTGTCGAAATCCCCTTCACAAGCATTCCCAATACCGTTGCCTGAAAAACAGATATTGGGATTTGATTGGATTATTTACAAATTAAAGAAAATTCTTTGGTTCTTTAAGTAGAATTAATATTTCCCCTATTTTCTTCTTGATGAATTCTCTTTCCTCTGCCTTCATATTCATCAGTCAAGGCCTGTCTTCCTTCTCACTGAGGGGGTGGCCAGTACCCAGCAGAGAAATGTATCTCTCATTTTAATGGTAAATTTAAACAAATCAGACAGGAATTTTTCAATCAGCACACTAAGCCATATTCCTTACCTGCTTCACCATCCACCCATTCTTTACTGAGAAAGAAAGAATTATCTGTCTTAATGTTTATATGTCCATGTGACCATGTGTGTCCATGCCCCCCATCAACAAAATATATTTATGCAGCTTAAACTGGGTCTAAGAAGAATTTATACCATCTATTATTATTCCCTATTGGTAACAGATCCAAGCTTTCACAGCAATGTTCTTGCTCCGTATAATATTCACATGGGCACATAAACAGTGGGCAGGTGCATAAGGCAAAGTAGCAGTTTGTGGCTCAGATCAATAAACGGGTAGCTGGACTGCAGTTCAGAGCTAATGTTAATGGTACAAGTGCATTGTACAGAAATTGTGGCGGATTAGTTCTATACGTAGTGATCATAATTGGTGTGGTCTCAGCTACATTACAGTGAATTTAGAGGTGTATAATCACATTGTAATTTGGTAGACAGTGTTTCTGTGACAACTGCTTTATAAAGAAAATGTGACTGCTTTAAGAAATAATTCTTGGTATTACTTGTGGATTTGCTTGAAGTGTCAACTTTGGGAAACGTGTTTGGATTTAAGAAAATGGAGGCAATACTTGACTCTTAAATATAGGCCTTATAATTGAAAATGAAAACACATAGGCATTAAGCAAGCTTAAAGACCCAGAAACAGACCTAGAATAGAAAACATATTTAGTCTATGCCTCTACTACCGAACCTTCCGCTAAAACCTGGGTAGATGTTTCAATAAAAATAGGAACATACTGTTTCTGTGAGAAGAAAGATTCTGAGGGGGATGTCCATCTGAGGATGAACCTCATATTCAAAAGGATAAGTAAACTGTCCATTTGAGTGTTCCTCAGCCAACTCATTTCCAATGGAAATTTCTCCCTTGTGGATATGGCTTAGCCTAAACTCTCCAGTTTTATCTTTAAAAAACTACACAGACCTAACATCATGTAAGCACATCACCCTCAAACCTCACAGTTTATGTCTAATCCAGTTGCTAGGGTGGAGCACAGGGGAGAATATTATGGGTGCCATCTACTCTGTTTCAAATTTGATTCTCTATAGGAGTTTATGTACTGTTTGTAATGCAACCTCTTGCAATAAAGCATGGTTTCTTAACGTTCCTCAGAATCGCAAAAAACACATTTTAATATTCATTGTTATTACTAATTCCTATTTATGACTATTAATATGACTATTAATTCATTCCTATAACTTGAGTTTATTGCAGTGGCATAACTTCTTGGAGCGACCCCCTCCCCATCCTGCAGAAAAATCTTCAGAGGGACCTGTCGCATATTGAAACCCCTAACCACCCCTTTCCACCCGCTAGTATGCCTTGCTCCTTGCCGCTTGCTCTAAGGTAGAAGAGTGGGCGAGGAGATGCTATCTCTACAGTTATAGAGGAAGTAGTCCCTCCGTTCCAGGCCCCCTTCTCCACCCCCCGCAGGGTCTTTTTTCTCTATAGTTACACCACTGGTTTGATAAATAGAGTCTCTGATTCTTGTCCATGAATTGAAGTCACCTTCTGTTTTGTCTCTGTAAGTATTTGCATACTTAAGTAAACTTATTTTTTCCAAAAAGAATGCCCTGTTCTTTGCTTCCTCAGTCTGAAAGATTATATATTAGATCTAAAAGGATAACTTGTTTTCTTAATGTAAAACCTGCAAAGTAACCTATGGTCATCTTTTTTTAAAATACTGAATGGTGGATGTATCATAGACTTGTTTTTTATTGAGATTAGTGCTGTTTTTCCCATTTAGTTCCTTTCCTTGTTTCTTGCTTTCTTTGTTTGTGAGTTGTAATTTCATGCGGGAAAGAAATAAAAACATATTAAACCATAGTCATTGAAGAGGCTTGCGAGGGTAAATGGTATTAAATGTAATATGAAGAATATGTTCGTTTGTCAAGGATAAGAGCTTATTGTGTATGTCATCCATAGTACTGTACTGTACTACATCTGGTTGCTATGGGTAAGCAGTTCTTTTAATAAAGGACAGCAAGTGCACTCTAGGTCAAAACTTTTTATGTACAGGTATGGGACCTTTTCTCACATGTTGCTCACCAACCCCTTGGATGTTGCTCCCAATGCCCTTAAAGCAGGTGCTCATTTTCTGGTTAGGAGGCAAGTTTTGGTTGCATAAAGTATAATGCCAAACAGAGCCTTAGGCTGCCACTCCACATAGGGGCTATTAAGTAGCAAATTAAAGCTCCTCTTTCTACCCCTAGGAACCTTTTTCATAGTTGCGTTGCTCCCCAACACTTTTTCCATTTAAATATTGGGGATCCCTGCCTTAAGTCTACTAAAAAATAATTTAATTATTAATAAAAACCCAACAGGATTGTTTTGCCTCCAATGGGAATTAATCATATCTTAGTTAGGATCAAGTACAAGGTACAGTTTTATTATTATAGAGAAAAAGGAAATACTTTTTTTTGAAAAAAAAAAAAAAAAAAAAAATATATATATATATATATATATATATATATTTTTATTATATGCACAGATGACGGAAGTTTGGATACCTCTACCTTTTATTTGACAGCATGGGAAAGAGAATTCAAATTTTTTTGGTTACCAATGGTATGAAAATCAATTCAAAAGCATTTACCTAATGTTTCTATAGTGCAGTGTATTGATTTGTAACTAGGATCACCACCCACAAAGTGTTCCAGTGAAGTAGCACACAAAAGAATTTAAAGTAACATCATTACTAAAATGAATGCCTCCTCTGAAGCTATAAAATTCTTTCTCCGCCATTTAAACAGGCAGTCAGCCTATTTACTAGACTGGAAAGTTGGAAACAAAGCTCATCAACAATATCCAGTATAACGGGAAGGCCTCTGTCTCTCGTTGAAATATCAGAACAATCTTAAAAGGGATAACGGGTATACCAGAAATTGTTGATGTTTCCAATGTTATCCCTGGTAAGTAGCACAGCTATCATCCAACCCCATGCGACAAGGGAGATAATGATCCAGTTCTGTTTTTTTTTAAACCAAAATTCCTCTTCACACTAAATGATAACATGAAATAAGGACTCAAATGGATCATCATCCCTCATGACATGAGGGTTGGTTGACAACTCTGAACTAGGCTGACTTACTGTGTGACTGGTGGAGAAGGAATTTTATAGTTTTACACAATTACTTTAAATTCTTTTGTGTGCTATTTTACTGGAACACTCTGTGTTTGCGGTGAGCCTACAAACTATATACTACACTATATTCACTTTTTGTGCACTTCCTTGTAGATAGTCTACTCATTTATTTGAAGCCCAAACAGTGAGATTCTTTGTTAAGTTTCCCTTACCCAGGCCTTCCTTAATACTTAACTAATTTATTGGAACAACTATCTGCAGCCCACTGGTTTATACACTACCTCTGAACTGGATGTCTCCAAACTTTTCATTGGTACAGTTTATTTCAAGGGTTGGTTACATCCAGGAAATGCATTTTTTCACTGAGAGAAACATAATGCTATATGGCAAATATGGATCATGTACAAAAATTCTAACAAATTATTGCATCAACTTAATGTTTAAAATATAAAATATTCTGAACAATTTTAATTATTTTTCTGGTCCTTCATTTTTTTCTTTAAACTTTACACTATTTATTTTACACATTATGGTTACCTTGGACCCCAGCCTGATTTTAAGGAAAAATAAGTGATTCACAGAGCAGAGAAGATAGAGAGAACAAAACACCATATTAAAGATGGTGCTTTGAACATTTAGCAACTCTAGGAATGTGACACTGCTTAATGCTTGATTTTTTACCATATATTGTATGTTAGCTGATAAGATACAGGTATGGGATCCATTATCTGGAAACCTGTTATCCAGAAAATTCCAAATTTCAGAAATGTCATCCCCCCTAGACTCCATTATAAGCAAATAATTCTAATTTTAAAAAATGATTTCTTTTTTCTCTGTAAAAAAAACAGTGCCTTGTACTTGACCCCAACTAAGATATAATTAATCCTTATTTAATATTTAAATTAGTTTTTAGTAGATTCAAATTACAAAAAGATTCCTTATCTGGAAAATCTCAGGTCATGGTCAGGGTCAGAAAAGGGGACGGGATGATGAAACATTTTAGAAAATAAAGAGGTCAGGCCCATTGTAACTCATAGAGAAAAGAGAGAAGTGACAGAGAAAAGTGGACAACAGGCGGAACATACCTCTTCATCCTCCAGAGGCAATGTGTTGGCTGAGCAACAGTTAACTATGGAAACTTGGTCATGGTCAGCTAGTGAATTAACTGGAATGGGACAAAAATTTATACAGAAGGTATTATTTGTAGATTGTAAGCTCTTTTGGGCAGGGCTCTCTTCACCGCTTGTATTAGTTATTGATTGCTTTATATGTTACTCTGTATGTCCAATACATGAAACCCACTTTTTGTACAGCGCTGCGGAATATGTTGGCGCTTTATAAATAAATGTTAATAATAATAATTATTGGAATGGGTGCTACAGGTTTTGGATTTAGGAGGTGATAGTATTATGCTGATGGACAGAGAAGAGGTGGGATTGGAAAGTGTAGCTAAGGATCCCCGTATGCGTCTGTACATGAAACTGGGACGTTCTCCTTTTCACACAGGGATTTTATTGCACAAATGACAGTCTCTATGAATTAATAAATCAGATCGGAGGATGCAGAGAGCAATGGGATTAATGTCTGGTATTACTGCTGATCCTTTACCCGACAGAGGGGTGGGAAATGAAGTAGCTGACTAGAGGGTCCCAACATGGCTTCTTTTACTGAGTTGATTAAAAAGAAACTGCTTATGCCAAATGCCCCTTTTTTTTTTTTTTTACTATATTAAGTGCTTTAGAAGCAGAAGAGGGAAGTATGATTTATGGTGCAGCTGTGTGCCTCGGTCAAATTGGAAAAATGAATGTTGACAGAAGTAAAAGGAAACAGCAATGTAGTGTAGATAAGGGGGGCCAGGAGGGGGGATACACACATTAGAATTACTTGCAGACAAATCTTTCTAGATTTGCTAAACAGTGGTGTGCCAAAAGAAATTATGGACGCAAAGGAGATGAAAGCAGACAAAATTTCTGCTCGCTACGTCTAGGGAACTAACAGCAAAGGGAAAGTTGAGGCCATCCAACCTAAACTGAAAAAGGTTGCCCTTAGCGGCTCCTCCTCTAATTGAACTAGATGAGGAGTTGAGCCTGACTCCCTTAACTCTTTTGCCATATGCAGAGTGTAAAATTCTGTTAGATGACATGACACACAGAGGGGAAGGGGTGGCAGTTGTCACAGACAACAGACTGAAGGGGTGGTAGATCCCCAGGGCCTTTCATAACAAAAACCATGTCCTTACATACCAGTCACTTTATATTGACATGGACAAGCACAGCGAGTAATGACATTATTAGACACAAGGGATGATGTTAGTTTGTTTAACGGTACAGCTCAGCCAAAATCACATGGGCCAGTGTTGATGATTGATGATTGGTAAGCCAATTATTGCTGTACCAGTGACCCTGAAAATGCAGTTGGGGAAGGGACCTATTTTTACTACAAAATTACTTGGCAAATACTCTTCATTGCCCAATAATATTGTAGGGATAGACATTTTAAGGGGACAATCTGTAATGACAGAATTGGGAGCATTTACCTTTGGAAATCACAGGCACAATTAAGATATTAGTGGAGGTTGAAGTATTTAGACCAGATGTGGTCCATTCAATGCTCCAGTATGGCGGAAATGAACCTGATGGGTCATGGCACCTAACGATTCATTATAGAGGGTTAAATAATGTAGCACCCCTCTTGGCTGCAGCGGTACCAGACATTGTGATACTCATAAGTACAAATGGGTGAGCAAATGGGTGTGCAGCATGGAGTTCTAGATTTGGCCAATGCATTATTCTCCTTTGCAGAGGATTCAATATGTTGTTGGTCAAAAAAGGGCCATTTGAAAATTTTGGGTTTCTTGCCACTCTAGCTGACTCTCATGGAACTCAGCTCCTTAAAACATTACCTAAGGGTTTGTATTTTATCTGTGGTCTTAAAGCTTTTGCTTGGATACCTATGGGAGGGCAAGGTAGCTATTGGATACTGGTCATACCAGCAGTAAGACAAACTATTAAATATACAGATTTGGTAGATAAACATGAAGTCATCATAGAATAAAATGTGAACTATTTACTACTGATGATATGGTATGGGCTCGGTTTCGATCTTGGACAGGGTGGGGCATGGAATTAATGAAATGATTGAATAATTTTTTGTCAGTCATGGATGAGATAGTTAATAATACCAGTGTTGAATTATCAGCTCTAACCCATGAAGTGGTACAAATGAGAAAGGTTGTTTTACAAAATAGATTGACTTTAGATGATATCCTGGCCGAACAAAGGGGTGGATGCTGATGAGGCCTGTACCTTCATCCCTGATAATGAGGATGTCATCTTGAGCCATATTGAACAGGTTAAACTGTTGCAGAAAAGAGTCTGAGATATTGCTAAAGATTATCAAAACCCTTTCAAATGGATGGGATCAATAGGATCCTGGTTAAACAATATAATGCATTTTAAACCAATATTATTGATTTTATGCTTGTGCTTTGCATTTTATTTTATTCTGAAACTGCTTAAATGCATCAAGACTAGTACCATATCTGGCAAGCATCAAGTATTGCCCATTAGTGCCAATGCTTTTGTATTGCTTTCCTATCATACTGTCTCTGTGAATCAAGGGGTGGTATGTAAGGAAAATAAGTGTTTCACAGAGCAAAAGATAGAGAGAACAGAGCAACACCTTAAAGATAGCTTTTAGCTATTCCAGGAATGTGACACCGTTTAATGCTTGATTTTCTGCCATATATAGGGGCCGATTCACTAAAGGTTGATAAAATGAGCACTATTTATAGCATGCGTTCAAAATTTTATCACTTCTTATTTTTTGCGACTTAACGCTCGATTCACTAAAAGGATACGTGTCATAATTAAAAAACGTTCTTTGCGTTATTTAACTCGTGATGAGCGATTTTCTTGCGTTATTTCCGATATTACGCATGTAACCATTACTTTCTGGTCCTACTTCCCCCTTTTCTATCTCTATTGAAGGCACCCTCATCAACCCAGTCAATTCCATGCGTTGTTTGGGTGATCTTTGACTCCAGTCTCTCCTTCTCTGACCATACTAACACCACTGTCAAAACCTGTCACTTTTTCTTACACAATATTGCCAAAATCCAGCCCTTTCTTTCTACTGTAACAGCTAGGCTGCTCATGCACGCGCTCATCCTATCCCGACTTGACTACTGTAACCTGCTGCTAACCGGCCTCCCTAACTCTTTCCCCCCTACAGTCTATATTAAACACCGCTGCCAGAATTCTCCTCCTCTCATCCAGGAGAGTTCAGGCCCTTCCCCTGCTAAAGGCCTTATCATGGCTTCCTGTTAAACAAAGAATAGTTTACAAACTCCTTCTCTTAACCTTCAAAGCCCTCCATTCCTCTGCTCCTCGCTACATCTCTTCCCTGGTGTCTCCGTACATTCCTGGCCGACTCCTTCGTTCCTCGCAGAGCAACCGTTTGATTGCGCCCCCCACTACTACTGCTGTTTCCCGCCTTAAACCCTTCTGCCTTGCTGCCCCTTACATTTGGAATTCCCTCCCTGATGTCCTGCGGAGAGAATCCTCCCTCAGTCTTTTTAAAACTAAACTTAAAGACTACCTTTTGGAGCACTCACCCAGCACCTGATCTGGAAACTGGCACTTATACTGTAGTGTCACCCACTGTGACCTATAGCACTTACATTTGCCCATTTGTGTCTGTTAGTTACCCCTCCCATATAGATTGTAAGCTCTATGGGGCAGGGACCTCCTTCATCTTGTGTTTCTGACTCTTATTGCAACTGCACCTTGTATTTATTGTTGTACTTTGTATTTATCCATTATCTTTTGTATTTATCCATTATCTTTAACCCCCTGTCTGTATTAATGAATTCTACTGTACAGCGCTGCGTACATAAGTAGCGCTTTATAAATAAATATATACATATACATACATACATACTTTCTGAAAACTACTGTTCTGAAAATTACCATTTCCCTGAAAACTGGAGGATGCATCACTCTAGGGCCAACACATACTTGAAAAAAACCGATTGCAAACTCCATGTTGTGTTGCCAAAAGCTCAGGAACCGCAATTTTCGTTAAATAATATTCGCACAGATTAATGCGATATTTTACGTGTTTAACACTTCATATGCTTTTGTGAATCATGTGTTAGTACTATTTCTATTCGCTAATTAACGCAATGAGTTAAAAATTACACTTATCGCCAATGCGTTATTTTCGCATGCGATATGCGTCTTAACGCATGCAAAATGACTTTGATGAATCGGTACTTATTTATCGCATGCTTTTTAATGCAAAAAAGCATGCGATAAGTGTTATTGAAATTTAGTGAATCGGCCCCATAGTATGCTAACTGCTAATGTATATTCATATATGCTGTATTTTACTATATAGTATGCTAACTGATAGAGATCTATTCAATAATGCTGTGTAGTATACTAGCTGATAAAATGTGTACTTTTCTTTCTGGTATTCTGTGTGTGGGAAACATAAAGTTGGGTTTGGGACGAAGCACTTTGACTTTGGCCTAGACTTCTAAGTGCCTGGTTTCTTGTTATGTTGGAATTACTATTGAGCCATTTTGGGTGTGGAAGGAGTTACTCAGTGATGGTGCTAAGTATCAATAAATCTTCTATGGTTATTTTACTTTTGTATGTGAGTCAGTTTAATCACTCTACAGAACTTACAAGTGCTTTCTCAATACACAGACACTGCTGACTTTTACTCCCTGTTTATGTTCTTATTCTCTCCTTATTCCAATATATTTTATAAGTAAAAATGGTTAAACTTGTGTCATTCATTTTGCATTTAGCTTTTTGATCCTGTAATTCAGAGTTTCCTGGATACCATATATTTCTGACTTGGGCCAAAGGGTCATGAAAAATGATATCAAATATATTTGAAGTAAAACAACATCTTTTCAGCAGAATGCACAATTTTCAAAAACTTTAAATAAGTGAAAATTACTGGATCTTTAGGTTTGTCAGCTGTGATGTAAAATTGTGGGAATATTAGAAGAGAAAAAGCTATGAAAATAATTTCTTTAAGGAACTGTAATTAAGATATCAATGGTTTACATTCAATTGCTTCCTAGTTTCATTGCAAAAATTGAGTTTCATTGAAAAATAAATGGTAGTGCTTGATAAATGTTGTTGGCTGACAGTAGGATTTCTTGCACAAAGTCAATATGCCTTTTGCAAATCAAAACTATTTAGTGACCCCATGCGCCAGGGGGAACAAAATTGCTCATTTCACATGTGCAATAGAGTCTTAATTTATATGCCAAAAAAAACCACAATTCAAACTTGCAGTGTAATAATAAAGAATATTATGTTGTGAAATACTAATGCTAATTTTTGTTCTTATTTGAGTTTTTCATATTTACGACTTTTGTTTTATTTCTCCAGTAACCTTATTCGCATGATTTAATAAAGAAAAATATGGGATACAGTATAATCAACTAAAAGGTGCAAAGTTTCATCATAGGTTCAGTAACCCATACAAACTATCAGCAGGTAGCATTTATAGGTCAGCTGTTTAAATGTAAATATCTCATTGGTTCCTATCGATTATTAGATTAAGGGAAATGTTTTACTACATCAAACCTTGTCTACATTTTTCACCATCTTTACTTACCATCAGAATCAGCCTGGTCAGGATTAGGTACAATTCTACAGTTATCAGGACCGGGAGGAGCAGTGTCTGGAATGCCATCATTATCATCATCCTCATCACACTCATCTCCATCTCCATCCTTGTCAGTGTCCAATTGGTCGCTGTTGACCACTGAAGGGCAGTTATCACTTGTGTCTTGGTGACCATCACCGTCTCTATTCAGAAAACAGGGACAACAAACTCACATGAGGCACTCACAAACATATTAACTCTCTAGTATGATTTTTCTTACCTGAAAAAAATCTTACAGTCTCTTACATTATGGCTGCTGCAACTAAATTATAACACTGAAGTAGGAGCTTACAGAATAATAGAGAAGATGCAGGAGACAATGAAGAATCATACCCCCATACGTAATAAAAGGCACTAAGTTTGTCCAGGAGCAGTAACTCATAGCAACCAATAAGATGTTTGCTTTTAAAAAGGTAACAGGTAAATTCTACCTGCTGATTAGTTGCTATGGGTTACTGCTCCTGGTCAAACTTAGTGCCTTTTATTACATAACCCCCATAGAGTATAAAGCAACAGTTAAAGAGAAGGTGAAAATAGAATTAATAATTTGAAGAACATGTCCACTTTTATAAATGCCTTTTGATTATTTTTTCCTCTGAATACTGAAAAGCATCTAGTTTCAAACTGTTATCATATTGCCTTTAGTAAAGGAATTGCAATATTACTTATTTTATACATTGCCAACATAGTATTCTGCACCACACAATTCACATCAGTCACAATACGCTACAATCAAAGGTCTCTATACTATTCAAACAATACACTAGGTTCATTTTTTTAGCAGAAGCCAGATAACCATCCTATATGTTTTTGCAGGGAAGAAACCAAAATATCTAGAGGGAACCTGCTGCAAGCATGAGGAGAGAATATAAGCTCCTTGCAAATAGTTCCCTAGCTGGAAACAATGCTAACCATTGAAAAACCTGTGTTGCTCAGAAACAGGGCAGATAAAAGTTATACAATACACTAAAGGCACTGCAATAATGAAGTTACTATAATGCAGGATTTCAGCACCCAAATCAAGAAGAACGTTTCCCAATTGATCTATAAAATATAACAACTCAACCTAATAAAGCAAATCATCTAGCAGAAAATCTGCACCTAAGAAGCATGTAACTGGTAAATAAGAAAACAAACAGAGAATGATGCCCATTTAAAAATGCTATTAAGCATTTATAGTAACTAACTTAATGTCATCTTCTGGTCTTTTAAAAAAAAAAAAAAAAAAAATTACCTTACCTGTCTTGGTTGGTATCACAGAGGTCACCAACTAGGTCATGATCAGCATCTGACTAAAATAAAAAATAAGAAGAATATTAATTTGTTGCACACATTTATTTTGACCTTATTGCATGTGTCGAAGGGCTTACAACTACAAGAAATAATTCAAAATTCTTTTCTATTGTGTTTGTTAAGCAAAATAAACTTCACTGATACTATATAAGTAATATAAATCTTGTTTCCTTCAGTCCTGGAATTACACAATCACATCAAATAGGCAGGTGCCATTTTGTGGACACTGTTATTAAGGCAAGCCTTGTATCAGCCCAAAATCTTGTGTATGTGCCAGAACGGGGGACCAGATGCCCAGGCCCATGCACTGGCTACACAATTAGATGGTTAGGAGGGAGGGGGAAAGTGAGAGCTGAATTGAAAGTTAAAGTACTTGGCAATATATGATTGACAGCTGGGATTTTTAAATGTCTTTATAATAGGTTTGGATGTGTTAATATAAAAATGAATTTGGGTTTCTTGTTTAATTTGAAAAGGACTTTTATTATACAGCTTTTTATGTCTGGGTGACAGGTCCACTTTAAATGATTGTGTGATTACTTGGTCTGGGTTCCTGATTGTTGGACAACTGTCACAAACATCTCCTACGCCATCTCCATCTGTGTCTTTCTGGTCATAGTTGGGAATTTTCTTACAGTTGTCTACTGCATTTTTGATTTCTGCAAAAAAGCATAAAAACATTAGATAATCAATGCTATATTCTCCAAAGTGTGGATGTGAAATTGTGAATAATCCTATTTCTGAAGATATTAATTCACTGAAAGCAAATAATATTTGCATGAGTAAGGCTTATTATAAAATTATTTCTATATACTAGTGATGAGCAAATCTGTCCCTTTTTGCTTTGCATTAAATTCAGGAAACGGCAAAAAATCCATGAAAAGTATTTGTCGCCCACATCTTTTTTTTGTCAACCGCGTCTTTTTTTGACACGACCAAGCTCAATATGATGCCCAGTTTCGTGAAACAATTTGCTGCGAAGCCATGCCTTGTGAAAAAATTCGCTCGTCACTACTATATACATTTTTCTTAGTATTTATATTAAATAGCAATTTAGTCAGCACTCTTGTATGATGATTAGTTACACTTAACTTTGAAATGTCACAATTTTAGTGATGCTTTTTAAGGACTTAAAAAGTGGTATGGTGGGCAAACAAATGTTGTAGGCATTAAGAAGGCATCTTTGGTGCTTGGTGACAAAATGGTTCTTTCTTTTCACTGCTAGCATCTAAAGTTTAGTTATTATTCAATAATTTTCCATATATTTTTTGCAGATATTTTGCAGTTGTAGAAATCCAAAGATTAGGAAAAAAGCTTCAGCAGGTTTGCTGTAAAACATTTATTATGGGTAGTGGTAATACAACATGTTTCGGGTCAATACCTTTTATCAAGGGTATGGACCTGAAACATGTTGTGTTACCACTACCCATAATAAATGTTTTGCAGCAAACCTGCTGAAGCTTTTTTCCTCATTTTGGGATTTCTACAATTGTATTTGGTTGCAGCACAGAGTAGCAACTAAGAGCTAAAACTTTTTTCACAAGTATTTTATACAAAGTTCACCGACAATTTTTAATATGTTGCAGTTGTTTTACCTATGTTCCTGTACACTTTCCAAACAATTACAAGTAGAAAGAAACATACTGTCTCCATCCATATCATCGTCACAGACGTCTCCTTTTCCATCCCGGTCTGTGTCCGTCTGATCATTCTTAACATTACGACAGTTATCACAAGCATCTCCATAGTCATCCTGGTCAACATTTTTCTGGTCCACATTAGGAACGTAAATGCAGTTATCCTGTATTAATAATGATAAAAGAAATTCACTCTATATATTTCTGGGTGATGTTGTCTCTTATTCTATTCTTTTATTGGCTTGGATGAGTTCTTAAACAAGCATAATATCAAAGGCAATTGTGATACTAATATCTACAATTAGTATAGTTGAACTTGATGGAGTTTTTCAACCAAAATTAGCTATGCAAAGACAAAACTCTTGGGTTAGACAAAGAGATCTAATATCTAAATGTTAAACCCTACCTGACTAAAGGATCTTTTTTATTATAGAAATTCAGCATTTCCAAACCTGCATATTTGGAATCCCATCTCCGTCAGCATCATCATCACAAGCATCTCCGATACCATCTCTGTCTGCATCTTCCTGACCAGAATTGGGGACTGTTACGCAGTTGTCCTGAAATATAAAATGAGATATGTGAGCATGTCTGGGAGATTTAGGGTTACAAATGTAATACAGGATTTCTCTAAAAATCCTGTATTAAATAAAAATGAAATTCATCTGTAAGGATAGATATCAAAGCTGCACTTCTACAGTGTCATCCTGGACTGTGGCAGTTTTCAGTAAAGAAAAGTGAAACCCAGGGTCTCAGAGTAGAAACCATAATTGCTGAGGGGGTGCCTAACAAATTGCCCCCCCCCCCCCCCCCCCCAAGGTGATTTTAACTTTCTGTTTTCTTTAAGTACTAAAGTCTTTTGACTTGGTCTTATGAGGCACTGTGCTCTCACACAAACCAAGGACACACATACACTGTTGGTTATAACAGACAATGAATGGACAGCGCTGTGTTTTTCAACATCTCTTCCTCTTACAGAACCTGGATAATTTTCTTGTCAAGTGATAACACACAGAACATCATGAAATGATGTTTCAGGTTAAAATATGTATAAAGGTGATATTTAATGATACTTGTATGCCAGTTTGGTAAGATTCTTAAATAGGTAACTTATTATGATGATAAATTCTGTTAAGTATATTTAAGTATCTAAAGTTTGATTTTTGAATTCTTCATAATATAAAAAACTTTTTCTTAAAATAATTTTCAGAAACAAGTTAAATGGAAAGAAATTACAGATTTAGATATGGTTTTAATGACTAATTTTTTTCAGCAAACCATTTAAAGTCCATTATGTAAGAAAATGGTAATACAAGTACAACCAGAAAAAATGCTTGTGTTTCTTTTCTTTATAAAATTAAAGTGTTCTTTAAATCTATGATCATTATAGAAAAACATTGTATTGTTACTTAAGACAAGTGGTTCAACCTACTATGGAGCTGATACAGAATGAAATGGTCCAGGAGTAGAATTATTAATGTATCAATATTTCTTTTGTCTCTTAACAATATAATTTGTCACACTGTAATGACAGACTTTGCTTTCTTACCTTTTTACATTTAACATCACTACACCTCAGCTTTTCATCAGGAAATCCATCAATGTCTGTGTCCTTTGCACACAATAATCCATTTCCCGCCCACCCAACTGCGCACTGTGCAAATGGAAAGAGAAATGATACATTCTTTATAATTCCTTTTCAAAGAAAAATCCTTGATTCTACCAGTTTCTTAACAATGTATCTGTGCAAAAATAATGGGAAATCTATCACTCTAGGGTGATATCCAAGGCTTGCCAGGCACCTAAATACAGCATCATTACTAAGAACAAGTTAATACTGTCAAATAACACTGGGTGTGCCACATCAATAATGATAAAGCATAGGCCATTTTTTTTAAAGATTGACCCTTACTAACCATATACTACTGCTCATTTCTGTTTTAATATGGAATACACTTTTTAACTTTTTCGGTTGAGCAAAATACATTGTGTTTCTTTGGTCATTTTGCTGGTACCCATGCTGTCATTGTGGCCCTATCTTGCACACATTTTTTGTTCTCTTGGGAGCTTATTTACTTTCTCTTGAGGTGTTTAATATAGTTGTATTATTGCTGCAGGTGCCTGCAAGAAAGTCAAAAGTTGAAAAATATATTACAACAGTTCCCTGTCTTTTTAAAGACAGATTTCCAAACTGTAACCCTACTCATAGGGGCACATTTACTAATCCACGAATCCGAATCACGAATGGAAAAAAAATCGTATTGGAAATGAAAATTTCGTAAGATCGCAAATATCACGAAAATGCTTACGAAAAAAACGTATTAATCACGATAATATCGTATTGGCGATCCGAAAGTCACGAAATTTTTCGTACCGAACAATTGTAAACAGAGGTAAAACCGTTCCGATTTTTTCATGCAAACGTTCGAAAAAGTTGTGCACCGTACGAAAAAGTTGTGCGCCGTACGAAAAAGTCGTGCGGACGCCCGAAAAAAACGTCAAAATTACGCTCGGAGTGTTTGCATGAACGCTCGTGCGTTCGTGCTTTTGTAAATGTGCCCCAAAGTGTTGTATAATTACTGTATAAAAGTTAAAGAATTACTTTATATAGCACCATCGTTCCTCACAGTGCTTTACAGAGTAAAGGGGTACAAACACAAGACCAAATTGTTAATATACAGACAAATATAGCACCAAAATCGAGTAAAGGTCCCAAGATCGCCAAGCGAGCGGATCTTCCACCGATATCCCCACCTACGGGTGGGCGATATCGGGGAGCTTGAAGTTAAAAAAAAAAAATAATCCAATCGGATTATGTAGGCGGCAATGGGGCAGTCGGTTCGGGGACCGCATCAACGAGCCGATGCGGCCCCCGTTCCAACTGAATCTTTTAACCTTGCCGATCGATATCTGGCCAATTTCAGATAAGCTGCCGAGTCGGTCCAAGGGACCAATATCAGCAGCTTCTATCGGCCCGTGTATGGGGGCCTTTAGGAGGAGAAAAGAAGGTCATGTGCAGACCAAAGGTTACATCAGTGTTGTAACTGTTAATTAGAGTGGTTATATATGGTGGTGCAGCACTGTTGAGAGCAAGTATAAGAATCTTAAATTGAATCCTGTATATAACAGGTAGCCAGCACAGGGACCGGCAGAGAGGGGCAACACTTGTGGAGTGGGAGGAGTGTTGCATGAGTCTTTATGATGGATAAATGTGGGGTCAGTTTAGACAGGGGTAGTCCATAGAGCAGTGATCTGCAGTAGTCTAAATGAGATATGATGAGGGCATGGGTGTGAATATTGGTAGTATGCATGAGGAAGGGTCAAATGAGGTGAAAGCAGCATGATTTACTGAGCACTGAATGTGGGAAGTGAATAAAAAAGTCAAATGTAGTGCCTAGGCAGCGAACTGGGGTTATATGGCTGTTTTCCATACTGATAGTAATGTCAGGCAGAGAAACAGTAGTGGAAGGGGGGGAAGATGATCAGTTCAATTTTGTCCATGTTCATTTTTAGACAGTCTGGAGAGGAGAGGTACATTTGAGCATTATCAGCCTGTAAATCATACTGAAACCCAAATGAGTTGATCAGGTGACTAAGACTAGTAGTGCAGATTGAAAATATGAGGGGTCCAGCAATGGAGCCTATATATACCCCTACTAAGAGAGGGAAATTTAAGAACATGGAGGTGATATGGGAGACACTAAGGATGTGTTAGAAATATATAAAGAGATTCAGGATTGTGCAATTTCTAGAAACTCCAGTGAGGATAGAATATAAAGCAACAGAGAATGATCAAGTGTCAACAGTGGTAGGAATGTGAGGCAGAATTAAGATTGGCCCTTTGATTTAGCAGTGAGCAAGTTTTTGACACTTTAGTAAGGGCTGTTTCTGTGAAATGGTGAGGGTGGAAGCCAGATTGTAGAGTATCTAGTCACTAGGACTTGGAGTCTGTGTTTAATTTTAAGCTGGGAGCTGTCGGCAAGAAGTTTGCATTTTGGTGAATGTTTTAGGGAAGTTGGATTGTACTCTTGGGGGACAGGGCCTGTGTAAATAGGGGTAAGTCTCTGTGAAGCATTGTGTAAATTATTGGCAATATATATAAATAAAAGATAATAGTTTGCCAATTTGCTTTTATTCCAAAATAACTGTTTTGTTGAGCTGGAAATCTTACATCATGTACAACTGATGTAATGCCAAGGCCAGTTATGTTCTCTTGACTCCTATTCCAAATATGCTTTAAAATGTTTTGGCTCCACATTTGCATTAAATCATCTAAAGCTTTGAAACACCAAATTTCCACAGATTTTGAATATTTCCAAACCTTATTCCTCATCTCCACTGATTCGGTGGAAAAAAACATTTTACTTTTCTTTTGGCTGCTCTGCCATAATGATCAAATGGTCCTATAGTGAGATATTCAAATATAGTGTCCAATATATCTTATTATTACTTCTGTTTTAAAGCTGTGGAGTATTTCACAGCTCCCATTTTTACTGAAGAAAATCTAGTTGCTTCACACTGATGGATCAAAATTAGTTTTTGTGGCCAAAATAAGCACTGTTGCATTTTGAAGTGTTAATTGCAAGCTGCAAGTAACTTGCAATGCTTACAAGGAAAGCAACTGCAGCAATTGGTAGCCCTTTGTCTGTGCTACATTCCTGTTCTTATACAACATTATTTTTCAATTCCTCTTTGAGTTTGTGATTTTGTTCATGCCTATCCATGCCTATGCATTTATGTGTTTGGCAATTAAAATATAACAGTCTATGAGAGGTATGTCAGCTGGTTGTTTCTTTATATATACACAAAATAATACTAAAGCTTACCACGCATACTATGGAACCATCCCGTTCCTTGATGCAGTCAGCATTTTCATGACACTTGCTTATCTCTCCATTGGGACATCTTTTTTCACTTTTGCAGGCTCCTCCTTGCCCTGCCTTGCAGGGGGTACATTTGTAGGAACCCTATATGTAGAGAAGTTTTATCAGTAGTAATACATATGAACAGTTTAAAAAGGAAACTACAGAAAAACAAGCAGACTTTAATAAGTTTCTTGAAAAGTCTTAAGGCAATGGCAAACTGTAAGATTGGTCACCTGCGGTGAAATCTGTGCATCAAATCTCCAGAAAAATACTTACATTGACATTGCAGTCGGCACAAGTAAAACATTAATCACGGCGGCCTGGTTTAATTGCAGAAAAATACGAAGGGGGCCAATTTGCCCCGATTAAGCCAGATTGCGAGTACAGGTATAGGACCCATTATCCAGAATGCTCGGGACCAAGGGTATTCCGGATAAGGGATCTTTCTGTAATTTGGATCTCCATACCTTAAGTGTAGTAAATAATCAATAAAACATTAATTAAACCCCATAGGATTGTTTGCATCCAATAAGGATTTATTATATCTTAGTTGGGATCAATTACAAGGTACTGTTTTATTACTACAGAGAAAAAGGAAATCAGTTTTAAAATTATATTATTATTTTGAGTCTATGGGGGATGGGCTTTCTGTAATTCGGAGCTTTCTGGATAATGGGTTTCCGGATAAGGGATCCCATACCGGTAATATGTTTTACTTTTGACAATCGCAATTTCAGGCAATGCCATGCAATTTTCAAGAGATTTGTTGCCTGTGGTAAGGCAGATTTACTCGCGGATAACACATTTTACCATGTGCCATTGCCCTAATAGTAATTAAAAACCTTGTCTTACTCTTTGTTGGCGAACCAGTGGCATTGTTGCATGTGCTAAATAAGTCTCCCAGAATTCAGAGTATAATAGGTTAACAGTTAACCTTACATTATAGCAAAAGATTTGTGCTTTTCACTTTTAAAGCTACTATATATATAAGCCTTGTCAGGTTTGACAGGATAATGAATCTCTAAGATAGATGATATGGCAGTGTTATCCCTTAATCGTTTAGCTAGCAGCATAATAATAGACCATATTAAGTGCATAAAAGTCAATTTATTAGTTTCATATTCAGGTACAAGGTGTATGCTGACATTCTAAGTAGGGCTTACTTTGTACATAGAAGTATTTCAGGTTATAGTTAGCTCTCCAATATATCACCATGTGCACCTGAGCACATGAAATAAAAGCAGGTTATGTTAAGCTTATATATACATATATATCATTTTTATGAGGTAGAACTATTGCCAAATCAAAGGTGCTATTGGTTTTTTATTCATTGGATGCACAGTGGACTGATACACTTTGTGGTTCCTGTTTGTGGTTAGTAAAGTAGAAACAAGGTGGAAGAAAAGTGTCAGCATGTTCTCTGCTCTGGCATCCTCATGAACAACCTCTTGTGTGTTAGACCACACACATACAGGCAACACACCTGAAATTAATAAAATGTGTTGATTGCACACTGAGAAAAACCCTACATAAATCTTGTTTTTCATGTGGTCCCTCTGTGAATTCAGCCAAGAAAGTAAAGCTACTGAAATCATAAGAGGTACATACAGTCAATGCATTTATATATACAAGCAGAACACCTTACATTCCATATAAATCATAATTATGTTCACCACTGAGAATGTACATGGTGTGTGAGTGGTTTAGGGTGATTAATATTACACTGTGGGGGGGCATTAATGTTTCACTATTGGGGAGCATGTGCTCTCTGACAGTCAGATGCACAACCTAAAGGAATAAGGGATTTGTGCATGATTGAATAAGGGGCAGACTTATTGGAATTGACTATTTACAGGCAGAACCATGCCAAAATGCGCATCTGGTTAGTATTTTAAACTAATAACATCATTTTTGGGAACATTAGGAAAACATTTTTTATGTAAAATCCAGGAAAACATTATTTTAAATTGGTGGGAGTACGAAAAAATGTAAAATGCAGGAAAACTTAAAATCAGGTTACTGTATGATGTTTACCATTACTACAAATAAATTAGAAACACCATTTAACCAGCTGATGTTATTGGAAAGTGTCATTGGAAAGTAATGCCTTGCCTGCAGAAATTATTTGCATGAAAAAGCACACAAATGAGTGGAAGAATTTTAGCACACTTAGGGGCTGATTTATCAAAATGTGGGTTTAGAGCTTAATACGTAAAAACTCACCCACGTTCTACTCATTCCTATGGGTTTTTAAGAAAGGGTATTTATCAATGGGTGAATTCTAAATTTCACCCATTAATAAATACAGACTATGCCTTTGCACAAACAGCCAAACTCTCTTACCTATGATTACCAATGCCCTAATATAACATTTATCTAACAAAAAGAACAGGTAGCACATGTGGCACATGAATGTATTTTAAAGTTATTTGTATAATGTTATTTAGATACCATAGTTACCTTGGTATTGGTGCACAAAGAGTTTGCAGGACATGGGTTGGTTCCACTCTCACATTCATTTAAATCATCACACATCTGCAGAAAAAAAAGTATTAAAAAAAAGTAAAAAAGTAAAAGTAAAAAATCTGCTCTTCGCCTCGCTGGGAAAGAGCAGAACATGGACATTCACTGAATCCCGCGTCCCTTTATTAATGGTAGTGTACAACAGTTTAACTAACTATCTTGTACTACATTTTTCCTTAGAGGGCCTCTAGGACCCCTCACTAGGGATCATGGGACTGATGCAATATGAGAGGTGTGGCACCCACTTATTTCAAATCCAGCAAGGGATTGGTGGAGTGATGAAACAGTTGGCTCTTCTTTAGCTGAAATGTTGGTGTCCAAATTATTATAGCCATTCTCTGCCCTTCAGAATAATAATGACTTTAAATTACACAGTTGATGTTTTTTTTTTCCAAACTATAGACCGGCCCCCCAACAGTCTGAGGGACCGTGAACTGGCCCCCTGTTTAAAAAGTTTGAGGACCCCTGAGTCTGGGCATTCTTGATATATGCAGTAAAAATATATGTCCCAAAGTTTAAATATCACTTTAGAAAACCAATACTAGCAGGATATATTTTTATAAATAAATTAATGCTTGCTGGTCTTATTTTATATAATTACTGCTCCCCCTACAAGTCAAGTCAAGCTGCCAAAAATATTAAAAGCAAAAATACTTATTGGCTTTTTATCATTGTGACAACTGCTTGCATCCTGACACCTAGTGGATCCACTGACAAAATGCAGTTTCTTCACTTTTGACAGATACAGATAAACTAAAATTCAAATAATTTCCTATAGGTAATCTGTAAGTTTGGTGATACACATTTGTTATTGCTTTGTAATTACTTAGTAATTTTGTTTAATTGCTTTTTATGCAGTTTAGTTGTTCATGCATTCCTCAAATTATTTGCAAATTTACCCTTTTACCCTGGGATTTTATTTGTGTGAGTGTGTGGTATATTTACTTTTCTTATCACAATATGATCTGACTGATTTTTCATTTACAGTATAAAAACCCACCGCTATCTGATTTCCAGAGTACCCCCTGCAAGCCCTCAGATCAAAACTGTTGTGACATAAAGAGAATTATTTTATGCACAGTAGTTTATGCTATACAGATATCCAATTCATTTATCCACAGTATAATCCGATGATCAAATCTGATCCTGAAGTGACAGAGACAAATGTTATTTTTGCCCTTTGATTAAATAATTAGTGTAGAAATTCCACTCTCTCATAATTACCTGCTTATTAGCTCTTGCATAATCCAGCCCAATGCCTTCTACCCTCTTTCCTATATAACCAATAGGGCAGGGCTCACAGTGGAAGCCAGGAGATGTGTTGACGCAGCGTACTCTGGGAAAACATGGGTTCACTGTGCACTGTCAAAAAAAATAATTTCATATAAGTTTAATAGTATTGTGTTAAGGAAAAGAATGTCTCCATGTAACCATATAAAGTGGCCATAACGTTTTACAAAATGCCCCACCACTGACTACATATCTTTACACAGTTAAACACTATTCATTACAACAGACAGGTAAAAGTAACATTTATTCCCACTATATATTTATTTTAATACTTGTTTTGAATTTGTATGCTGATACCACATATACACAACACGTAATCATATTTTTAAAACATTTTCAGCCTGTGTATTAACTGCTACTAATGTTTTAGTCTGTATAAGAAAGGTTTTCATCCTGTAGGACTGCAGAGCCCTATGGACACCATCATCAACAGAAAACATTTATTACTGGCCTCTTGATTAAATATAGTATACATGGGATCTAACCTGTTTGTACCTGCAGAAATGAGTTCCCCAAGATGGCTGCTGCTTAATATTCTCTACAGTGAAATCATCTTCATCTGAATGTTCCCATTCAGGGCTGGGAGAAAGACTCCTCCCAGGGTTAGCAGGAAGTAGGAAGAAGAATTAAGAAGACCTGGATAAGGAGGGTTCTCTGATATGAGAGAGAACTCTTAGTTGAAAGGGGAGCTGAATGCTAGTATTAACCCCTACTATTCCACAGAGGACTTATATTACAGCTGTGAAACTGGATAAAGTGGGAACCTTTTGTCTACTAGTACTGTATTTCTTAAAAAGGGTTACGCCAATGCATAATCACATATTGACTGAAAGCATTAATTTAATGCAGTGGTGTAACTAATGGGCGGCCAGCCCCTCCCCCTCAGAAAAAAAATCTTTCGAGGGCCCTGGGGCACTTAGCTAACCCACTGTTACCCTGCGTCATGTTCCCACGCATATTTTTAATGAAAGATATAAGCTGGGGAAAGAAGATTTCTGTAAAAAAGAATGCTTTCTGTAAAGTTAAGCTAGTGCATTAATGCTATATTTATGGAGCATTTCATTCTCCTATAATGCGCAGAGACTCGTAAAGGCTATTGCCAACAGAGGCACTATTTTCACAGTCTCATATTTCCTATCAAATGTCCTGTGCCATTAGTGTTATAAGATAAGACCAGGGCTCCCGCCCCAGGGGCCCTGCAAATACCCGCACCGCACCCCTGTAGGGGCCGCCCTAACCCCCTTCGCAGGGCCCCCCACCCGACGTCCTCCCCTGAGCGCATAAATTGAATGCGTCAGGGGAGGAGCGGTCAGGCAGGGGGAGCGCAAGTAAGGGACGAGTCTAGGCAGCCAGGGCCCACCGGGATTTTTTCTGGCGGCCCAGTCCGACACTAGATGAGACTGGGATGTCACTCCTTGCTAGTATAATAAGGGCTGGCATGACCTACAGCCACCTGGAGACAATCAGTATTTGTTGAGGTGTGTTTTTTGGCCATGAAATTTTGTAGGGGAGGTGGTGCCATGAAATGCTGGGGGTGAGGTGGTGCCATGAAATGCTGGGGGCCAGGCGGTGCCATGACATTCTGGAGGTCAGGCTGTGCCATGAAATGCTGGGGCAAGGCGGTGCCATGAAATGCTGGGGGCCAGGCAGTGCCATGACATTCTGGAGGTCAGGCTGTGCCGTGAAATGCTGGGGGCCAGGCAGTGCCGTGACATTCTGGAGGTCAGGCTGCCAAGAAATGCTGAAGTTCAGGCGGTGCCATGAAATGCTGGAGGCCAGGCTGTGCCATGAAATGCTGAGGCCCAGGTTTTGCCATCTAATGCGTGGGGCCAGGCTGTGCCATGAAATGCTTGGGGCTATTCTGTGTCAAAAATGCTGGGTGCCAGGCTGTGCCATGAATACCTGGTTCCAGGCTGTGCTAGGAAATGCCACAATGTTATGAAATGGTGGGGGCAATACTGTGTTTGTAATAAAATGCAGTTGTATCTAGTGTTTTATTGTACCTAATACTGCTGTTGCAGACACACATGCAGTTATGAAATTGTGAGGATCCAGATATATTTAGCACATTACTTAGAATTATGCATGCGCATAACATATAAACACTTGACAAAATATGCAATACTCTTTAAAAATGTATTACTTAAAAAAAGAGGCAGTGGGGTCTCTGCAGTTACATCACAAATTACCAAAACCTTTTTGGACCTTTACAAACTTGTATAGTTAGAGTGTTTATTTTTCTAGAATGCTTGGATATTTTCCACATCAAAGTTCTTTTCATACCTCATTAATGTCGGTGCAGTGAGTTCCATTTCCCAAATAGCCCACCGGACAAGATCCACACTGAAACCCAGAGCTTGTCTCTATGCATGTAACACCAGAGAAACAGGGATTTGGGTTGCATTTGTTTCCGAAAGATGTCACAGTAATTCCTGGCCCACTGAAATGTTGGCCTGTGGAACCGTGCAGACCTTGCATAAGCGTCACAGAAGAGAACAGTAGTGACAATTATTAAAAACACAATCCAGGAACAAAGTACTCTATATTTTCTACTTTAACTTATCACACCCTGGATAGGAAGAACAGTTTTATTAGCAGCTATGTTGTATTTTTGTAAACATACAGAAGCATAAAGTAGTTTAATGGTGCACACAAAATTGCTCTTTGTGTTTCATTTTGTAACTATACCTTAGCTGTACTGATAATGTCTTTTTGTATTGTAGTACAACATGCCCTGGGGATGTCACCCATACTGGCTTAGCCAAGTCACTCCATTTACACACTCCTGTGCAATATTTACGTGACTACTTATAGCTAGCTGAAATCTAAGTGGTCAAACCAAGCATCAAACTGTACCCTCAGCTCTAGTTACATATTGCTTAGTATGGCCTATTTACCTGCCTTTCACCAACATTTTTAGGATTTTTAGTCCTGCAGATCTTCTGTTTTTGTTATAGGCATGTGGCATCACAGCATTTTTGGGCACTTGGCTTATTAATAAAAAATACAACTATGCTTCCTCTCAATTCATTAAACAACAAGAACAAAAGACATATAAAAAAAATATAGGGTGGTAAAAAAAATCAGTTTTCTTAATTTTTGATGGCACTGTGAAACGCTTAACATTTACTAGTTAAAATTACAATGTTTGAACTTTTTTAATGCCAAATGTGTTATAAAGGGCTTCAAAAGGTACATATCTTGTAGACGTAAGATCATTTCAACCTCATAAACCTCTTGACCTTGTTAACAAAACCCAAGCTTTGTAAAATGAATGCTTATTAAATTAAAGGACATGTAAACCCTACATTTCTTACCATGTATATAAGTTTGGCACATCTCCCCCACCCAAACCACACCATTTATATTGCCTTTTTCCCCTCCATTCGCCAGCACCATCACATTTTTCTAAAACAAATAGCAGCTTTCACCCGGTGCCCATTTTCCCTCTCACACATCTTCAGTGAATGAAGATGAAAAGCTCATGCACTGAAGAATGCAGGCTTACACAGATAAAAAAAAGTTATGCTTGGATTAAGCACTGTAATTGCTAAGCTGAGAGCACAGATAAAGTTAAAGCCACACCTTTAACAAGCGAGCATTCATATTATGACTGAAAGGGTACAGTACAGTAGAAAGGCTACACAGACAGAGCTAGTTGCATAACAGGATCTTAGCACTCCAGGGAATACAATAGACAACTAATTGCAGAAATGCTTAATTTCCGTAAGGCTTATCGAAGTGTTCCCGTAGATGGAATTACAAAAAATATAAACATTTTTTGATAGCTGATCCTACACTTAATTCCTGTTTCATGGAATTGCCAATTCTCTCTATGCTGCGTAATAACAAGTTATGACTTATTCAGTAAAACTATTCTCCACATGTCTTTTTGGAATATTGGTATCAAGGGACAGAAAATGTTATTCATAGTTCGCATTGGCAGAAGATTGTTTTTGAATAGGGGTGTGTTTATGTGACTTTGTTTTGGCACCTCTAGTGGTAAAATGAAAGCAAATGATGTGCAGGACTGCAAGACAGCAAATCTGTTTTGCCAGTGTACAGCAGCCTTTTACCAAAAGAGAACTGTAAGCTGGACATACATAAGGTTGGAGGTTTTATTCAATTGCATGTCTCATTTCCTGTTTGCTGTCTCCTCTGATTATACAGTCTCTCTTTATTTTCCAGTAATAACATTCTCCAAACTGATGGAATGATGCCCATATTCCACATCAAGCTGATGTTACTCTTCACGCTCATCCAGCAGGGTGAGTGATACCACCCTACCTCATTCCATTGCAAATGAGTCATAACAGTATAACAAGTATTTATTCTAAAGCATGTTAATGACATTTTCAACAAATACAATAAGGAGCAATTACACACCCACAAGGGTATTAAAAGGGGATAATAATATTAATGTTATTAAAACTTTTAAATAAAAGTAAAAAAATAACAAAACCACTTCATAAATTAGCAGGATGAGACTGGAATAAGCAGATGTTTTAGCATAGTACAGAGTATGCTACTTACCACAAGCATCACACTCCATAACCGTGTTTTTCAAAAATGTTATTTCTTCAATCTACAAAAACAAAGGAAAAATGAGTCTACACAAGGCTTTTCAGCTGCTGTTAGCCCAATGGTAGCAGTTCAGCGCTTATTTCCCTGTGTGGGTAGGTAGGGCACAGATCTGTAAACCCTGGCCTGTTTAGAAAGCTATACATTACTTTTAAGTGACTATAAAGCACAGTATTAAAGAACAGCAGCCACTATCACACCAGGTCTAAGGTGATGTCAAATAATGACAGTACAGTGTTCCTTTTCAATTGCAATGTTCAGTATAAAATCACATATAAATTCCCACAGCTCTAGAATATTTTGGGGTTTTTTTCTACACTTTTTTTGCAGCACTTTCCAGAGATTATACTGTACATTATTCACATCAGTTCCTGCCCCAGTGGAGTCTCCTATCACACAAACTAGGGCATGTATGTATGTATGTAAAATGTATGTATAACTTTATTTATATAGAATATAGAAAAGTACACAAAGGGGGGACAATATTATAATATATAATAGTAAATATTAAATTGGTGTAAAGAGATTACAGGAATGAATTATCAACGTTTGAGTTTGATTTTTTTTTCACGATTTGAGTTTTTTGGCGTTAAAAATTTGAATTATGAATTAAAAACTCAAATGTTTGATATTTATTAAGTGCAAAAAAACCCCAAAAACTCCAATGTAAAAATGCCATCTAAAAGCTTGCAACTTTATATAGAAGTCAATAGGACTTGTCCTAGGCATAAATAAACTTGAATTCACAAACTTGAAAACTGATGAATAAGCCCATAGGTGTCATCTGGTATAAGTAGGGTTGCTACCTCTTGCCATTTGGGAGTCCGGCAGGGCGCGGGGCAGATGGCATTAGGGGTGGGCCCATGACAATGACTGAGTTTAAAGCCCTGTCCAGATTTCCTAATTTGGAAATCCAGACAGGCAGTTTTTAACCAGCCCTTCTGAAAACCATCATTAAAGTGTATAAGGAAACTGGAGTACCACGCAGACATAAATGTATGTATGTATATCTTTATTTATAAAGCGCTACTTATGTACTGTACGCTGTACAGTAGAATACATTAATACAAACGGAGTTATTACGATAATAATAGATAAATACCCCGGGCTGGTGCCCCTGTACAGAGAGAACAGCACCAGCCTGGGGTAGCAGCGATCACTTCCTCCTTCCTGATAGATTGCGATCCCCCTATACTTCACAAAAAAAGTCAAAATGTTCAGGTTCCATTTTCTAACACAGTGGTTCTCAACCTGTGGGTCGGGACCCCTTTGGGGGTCGAACGACCCTTTCACAGGGGTCGCCTAAGACCATCGGAAAACACATATTTCCGATGGTCTTAGGAATAATTTTATGGTTGGGGGTCACCACAACATGAGGAACTGTATTGAAGGGTGGCGGCATTAGGAAGGTTGAGAACCACTGTTCTAACAGTTGAAAAAGTTATTATCAATTTTCCAACTGGCAGAAAAGGTTTTTAATGAATTGATACATTTAGGAAAGACTTTTTATCTTTTTTACGTCTCCAAACTGGAGAATCTTACCATGTAACGCCACCTTAACACCTGCATTAAGCAGATGGTAAGTACAGGAGTCTATGTGTTGTGCCTATAAGTGTTGTGCCAGCTGAATTACAAGCCGTTGAAGACCTTGCTTATGTATAGCCATGTCACACTAGCATTATGCCCTTTCCCTTGCTAGCAAAGTTGCACACATTCACACACAATTTGCTAATCTTTTTGCCTCTGATATAATTTCCTGTTATTTGCAATTGCACTTCAATTCTAAAAAAACATGAAACAATGTGGGCAAAAACAAGGTGAATTGCAATTTTATTTTCACTTTTTAACTCTTTAGTAAATTGGGCCTTTCATTCCTATCATCACTTATTAAGCAAGTTGACAAATATTTATAAAAACAAAATTATTTGCTTGTTATACTTGTTTAAAGAGGAAAGGTAGTTAATTCACATTACCCAGAGCCATTTGTAAGTTTCTATCTGCTTACTCAATTTTATGATCAGATGTGAATGATGAAACTAGGTAATGAATCAGGATATTATTCTAAATGGTTTTCCAGAGTTCCAAGCTTCCCGTTCTGTCTACAAATGTGCGGGAATTGAGGAATTAATGAATAATGTCCTGGAGTAAAAGTAAATGTTACATGATGAGTCATATTTACCTAATTTTCCCCTTTTCAAACATTCCTGTAGACATAGCTGTGTTGGGAATGTTAGGCTGGTACATGTTTTCAGCTATTTGGTCACAGATGTTAAAATGATAGATTTCATGTTATTTTGTAGGATGATTATTAAGTCACACTTAGGAAATATATAATCTCAAAGAAGTTCCTATTTGGATTTCAGTTATGCCTTGCCAGGTAGAGTTATATTTATTTTTTTGCATTTCTTGGACAGACAGGATAAAATATGGAAGGCTTAGAGAAATTATATATACTGTATAATGGTAGTCCCAGTATGCCAGCACTCTATTAACCGTGTTCTGTGAGGTGCTTGATTAAAAAATATGTATAATTGATTGCATATGGATATGAAAAAGTGTGTATTTATTACAACATGGTGAAAAACAAAAAATAAGACGTTTTGGTCCCAGATGGGACTGATGATTCACAGGATATTGCTAGATTTGTCTATCTCTACTTTGTTTTGCAAGTGTGTCATAGGGGTTGGTGTTGTGATATCTACTAATAGCAGACTTCAGCTGCTTGATAACACTTTAATAAACTATTAATTAACCATATGTAAGAAATGGCCCCATAGCTCTTGCACCTGCCTTGGCCTTAAGGGAAAACTATATGAATGAATACTTAACCAACAGATAGTTTATATCATTTTTAGTGACCTATTAAAGAATGTTACCAGAATGGAATATATATAGCTCAGTACATATTGCCCTTTTACATCTTTTACATTTAGCCACCATTTTGTGATGGTCTGTGTGCTCCCTCAGAGATCACCTGAAAGGAAATAATGCAGCTCTGACTGTAACAGGAAGAAGTGTGGGAGTAAAAGGCAGAGCTCAGACCCTGCTAATGTGACCTAGCATGTATGTATCCCCTTGGTTTGTTTGTGCACCTTGAATCATACGATCCCAGGGGGTTGACCTTAGTACTTAAAATCACAATTTAAGATTACCCAATGGCACATTCTACTAACAAAGTATATTTTACAACAGAGGTTTGATGAAGAAGGGTTTTACTTATGAGTTTGTTTATGCAATATATTTTTATAGACGCCTACACTGTTTGGGGGTATAGTGTTCCATTAAAGCCCTTCCCACTTAGTAAAGTCAGTGGCATGGCCTTTTCTCCCTTTGTGATGTCACTTGCAGGTCCCATACTACACGTTTTGCATGCATGAGTGGAGTGTTTATTAACATTAGAGACAAACATAACGCCCATAACATCAACAACCAACCAGTTGAATGGTAACCTACAAGTTAGAAAACAAAAGCAAATATCTGATCGGTTGCCATGGGCAACATCACTGGTGTTTGTGTCCAGTGTTAAGAAATAATTTCTTTAGGAGTAATTTTACCTGTCGCTTTAGAAGCTCTCGAACTTCTCGTAGCACTGAATTTGTTTCCTTCATCTCTGTAAGCAACTGTGGTCCAACATCTCCTAAAATAATCATAAAAATGAATTTATAAGTATTTAAATTAAATACTGTACTCTGTTAAATAACATTGTGTAGGTTTTTGTCATGCAGACAATTTATCCAGCCAATATAAATATCAATTTAAATATAAAGTTAAAAAACTTTTTTCTGCTTTTAGTTATGACAGTAATATAGGATTTTAGACTGTTAAATGTGGTGAGACTGAGACACAATGACATTATTAGAAAAAAAGTCAACAGAGCCATTTGTCCAGATACTATACCATCAGAAATGATATGTATATTGTTTGTAAACTTTTTGAAACCTGTACTTAAGGTCCACAGCGCTGGATTTTTAATCCGGACGCCCAAGGCTGCCCCCATTCAGCCCCCCCCCCCGCTCATGGGCATTCCTGAACACACTTCCCCATGCGGTTATTTAAACTTACATATGGAGCAGTGGGGAGAGGTCCCCATTGCTCCGTATGTGAGCAAAATTTCAGTGCAGCTTGGGCAGCATGCCTCCTATAAATTTGTGCCGCCCTAGGCCCTGGCCTTTGTAGCCTCGCCTTAAATCTGGGCCTGCAGGTACAACCAAGCTGACAGTATGAAACTTGCCAGACTTAGTAGTATTAAAACAGTATAACAGTTTAAACAAGTAATACACTAAGTGCAATTACAATAAATAAGAATATAAAGTGCAATGTGCTGACAAAATCCTCCACCAACACAATATGGTAAGTATATGCACCCACCAGACCCAAAGTAGCAAACGCCAAACAATAAATGCCTTTATGGCCAAGGTCTGTTGAGGTTGTCCAACCCAAGCAGTGATGTAGAGAGATAAAAGGGAGCACAACATAGTGTAAAGTAAAAACCCTGTACAATCCAGGCTACTCACAATTGTACAAAGTCCTAAGCAGTCATATCAAACTATAGCTTCATATGTGCCGGCAATTGTGAGTATCCTGCATTGTACAGGGTTTTTACTTTAAATAAACGGTGTTACACTAGTATGTGTTTCATAGTATGTGTATGTGTACCTTTTTATCGCTCTACAGGTGGAATATATAATAAGGCCACTATATTGGTTTTATGAAAAAGTACATGGAAAAGGCTGGCTAGACACTATTTTTAATATATAGAATTTTTTTAATAGACGTTAGGGAAATTGACCCAAAGCATAAACACAAGAAGATTCAGCCTTTCACACCCACAATGAAGCATAACCAGTCTCACACACACTAAAGACCTAATCTGGTCTAAATGGGTAGACCCACACCTACACCCAACCAGTGGCCTTCATCCCCTTCCAGACTGGCTACTCAAGCTGACCAACAGCTTTGTCTGCATATGTACACCGGCCACCACAAAGCTGTAAGTAATATTACCATAGACAAAAAGACATTAGGGTTGATTCACTAAAGTGCGATAAGCATTATCGCTTGCTTTTTTGCGTTAAAATTGACGCGAAAAAGGGCATGATTCGCTAAATTATTATTGCATGCGTTAAATCGCATATAGCGTGCGTTAAATAGCGTGCAACCGAATGCTTTAATTTTAACGCATTGCGTTAATTAGCGTGCAGAGTTAGTGCGCGTTGCGTCAAATACCCCACAAAAATAGTCTTTGCGACGCCATGCAAACAGCATCGTGTCTAAATTAGCGCAAGTATCCTTTTAGTGAATCGTGCGTTATGATGTGAAAAATAAGACGCAATCAATTTTTTAACGCATGCTATAAATAGCGCTCGTTTTATCGCACTTTAGTGAATCAACCCTAATATCTGAGGACAGGGGGAGATAATAAAACAGTAAAAAAAAGCTAAATACATGCATGGTTATGTGACCCACTGTGGGACTTTTATCACCGCTGCTCTTTCTCACACTATTGTGTGACCACACTGGGGGTGAACCTGTCTCTGTATGGAAAGAAAGATTAAAAAAACAAGAATCAAGCTTCAGCTGCTTGCTGAAAAGTAAGAGAGAATCAGCATTTTCTGTTATCTTATTATTCATCTTCATGCACCTAGTATTGCAAGTGAGGTTTCATGACTTTTCCTATTCCTGGATGGGATGACCAGACCATAAGATCTAAAGTGATTTTAATACTTCCCTGCATCTACCACAATAATTGCAGTAGGGATGAACATGGAAGTTAGGGAGACATCACAGCAAATTATTTTTTGTGGGTTGATTATTAATTATAAATAAATAAATATACAAGATTGTACAACATTTTGTTATTTTAAAATTCACTACAGGTAGCAGGCGTGGCAGATTGCCCAATATGTACAGCACATAAAGGCCCACACATAGACACAAGCATATATTTTCCATAAGCTCTACTACCTGGTGACTTTCAGCCATTTTGTTGAGTCTTCTTGGATAAATATGAAAGCAGGTATCAACAAATCCTTGCCTTAACTGACAGCCCTAAGGTCATCATCTACCATTCTTCCCCTTACACTCGCCTCCAGCCTGTTAGCTAAGAGTGAATAATGACATGTTGCTGATAATCTACTGAGAGTGCTTTCAAACAGGCAGTAATTTCATGCAATATGGCAATTTCAACCTGTTATTTAGTTATCAACATAATTGCTACTCCAGCATGATTCCTAAGGTTAGGAAACACTCTTCTGTTGTTAAACTTGCTGCTGCAGCCATTAGTAAATAAGAAAGTAGCTAGAAAGGCTGGATAGTTCTGCAAACTGTTGTTTTTGTACATCTGTGCAATTGACTTCTGTATCAGCTGCCGTTAGCATTAAGATGAAAACTGTAATTTTGAGCCCTCGGTAAAAGGAAAATATATATTTTTTTTTATTCCATGGGGTTTTAAAGGATTTAAAAGTTTTTTAAAGTTTTCACTTCAAAAGATTTTCTGCAATACTGATAGAATTTACCCATCAAATTTATAATTCACAAGAACGATGAATAACATTTTATATATTATATATATATATATATATATAGAGTACAGAGGGGAGAGCACACCAAAATGTTCTTTTCAATACCTGGGTGCCAGAGCAGGATAGCGACATAGAAATAAGCAGTGTCGGCACTCACAGGATTTCACAATAATATTCACGAAGGGACTCATGGATAGATGCAAACGGTGAGGTTTATTAATCCTACGTTTCGGTACCGTACTGGCACCTTCGTCAGGGACGAAGGTGCCAGTACGGTACCGAAACGTAGGATTAATAAACCTCACCGTTTGCATCTATCCATGAGTCCCTTCGTGAATATTATTGTGAAATCCTGTGAGTGCCGACACTGCTTATTTCTATATATATATATATATATATGCAGCCAAGAGGCCTATGGTGACTCTGGACGAGCTGCAGAGATCTACAGCATAGGACAACTATTAGTCGTGCACTGCACAAAGAGTGGCAAGAAGAAAGCCATTGTTAACAGAAAACCATAAGAAGTCCCGTTTGCAGTTTGCCACAAGCCATGTGGGGGACACAGCAAACATGTGGAAGAAGGTGCTCTGGTCAGATGAGACCAAAATGGAACTTTTTGGCCAAAATGCAAAACGCTATGTGTGGCGGAAAACTAACACTGCACATCACTCTGAACACACCATCCCCACTGTCAAATATGGTGGTGGCAGCATCATGCTCTGGGGGTGCTTCTTTTCAGCAGGGACAGGGAAGCTGGTCAGAATTGATGGGAAGATGGATGGAGCCAAATACAGGGCAATCTTGGAAGAAAACCTCTTGGAGTCTGCAAAAGACTTGAGACTGGGTCAGAGGTTCACCTTCCAGCAGGACAACGACCCTAAACATAAAGCCAGGGCAACAATGGAATGGTGTAAAACAAAACATATCCATGTGTTAGAATGGCCCAGTCAAAGTCCAGATCTAAATCCAATCGAGAATCTGTGGCAAGATCTGAAAACTGCTGTTCACAAACGCTGTCCATCTAATCTGACTGAGCTGGAGCTGTTTTGCAAAGAAGAATGGGCAAGGATTTTAGTCTCTAGATGTGCAAAGCTGGTTATGACATACCCTAAAAGACTGGCAGCTGTAATTGCAGCAAAAGGTGGTTCTACAAAGTATTGACTCAGGGGGCTGAATAATTAAGCACACCCCACTTTGCAGTTATTTATTTGTAAAAAATGTTTGGAATCATGTATGATTTTCATTCCACTTCTCACGTGTACACCACTTTGTATTGGTCTTTCACGTGGAATTCCAATAAAATTGATTCATGTTTGTGGCTGTAATGTGACAAAATGTGGAAAAGTTCAAGGGGGCCGAATACTTTTGCAAGCCACTGTATATATATATATATATATATATATATATTATCAGTTATATATGGTGCTTTGTGATGTCCCTGTTGTCACGTGACTTAATGCAACTTCTATATAAGAGTTTCATGGTAACTTTGTGCCTTTTTATATGTTTTTATGTTAGTGGAACTTATTCAAAACCTCTAAAATACTTTTCTTTTATTACCTATATATCAACATTTGAGCAGGCCCTCACTTTTTCCCTCCTTTTACTTGTTCATGCTATGTACTCACCATACTTATTTACAAATGTATAACAATATAAACACACCAAACGCAAACACACATAACATTTGTTAAAAATGTAAAAAAGCAGAGACTGCCCCCCAAGGAAGAAATGCTGTTGTGAGTTATGTGGCTGATGGAGTTTGTGTCGCCTCGCCAATGATATGTATTTAGTAATAATTTTGCCATTTTCCTTATTTAACATAATGGGCCTGATTCACTAAAGGGCGATAAAAATTATCGCACGCTTTTTCGCGTTAAAAAACGCAAAATAACTTGCGCGCGATTCACCATAGTATTATCGCATGCGAAAAATCGCCATTTTCGCATGGGGTATTTCTCGCACTAGTTTTACCGTTTTGCATTAATTTCCGCGCTGAAAAGAATACGATCGCATGATTCACTATAACTTTTGCGCGCTAAATATCGCATTCGGCTATACGAAAATTAACACCTACTACAGGCAGGCGAAAAATTATACAAAAGTACAGTAAATGATTTTTTGCAATAAAATATGGACTTACAGTGTTATTTATTCAAGTCTGTGTTTCCCCCAGAGTGACGCAGCCGCCAGTTTGCAGCGAAATGTTCATTTTTAATACAGTAATTTTCCGCAAGTATTGGCGTGTATGGCTAACATGGCGTGCGTTCATTTGCACTATTTCTATTTGGCTACAAGTGATGAAATGTTTCGCCAGGCATGGATCCGCAGCGAATTTTTGGACGTGCATTGAATTTTTTCGCGGCGGATTTTTTCATGCGTTTCGCAAACCAATCCGCCAATGGCAAAACGCATGAAAAAATTCGCCACGAAAAAATTCACCGCACATCCAAAAATTGATACAAGTGTCAAAAAATAATAGTCACGGGCAACAATTTTTTTGCCCGCACAACATTTTTGCCGTTTCGGGGATCTTTCGAAAGATTTGCTAATTTTTCACTAAAGAAACCAGAACACATTTGCTCATCACTAGTGGCTACTATTTATAAGCATCTACTATTTATATGTGGCTAATATTTATATACACCATTTATATGCTTCGACAATTTTTATACACTATTTCTATGCTACCATTCATATTCGGCGATTATTTGCGTAATTTAGCGCATGTACCGGCAAATACCGCATTGAAATAGTCTTTCGCGAGTTAAATAACGCATGCAATATCGCGCGTAAAAAAGCGCGAGTATGCTTATAGTGAATCGTGCGAAAAATCGCCAAAATTAAGCGGCGGTAAAAATTTTAGCGCACAATAAGAATAGCGCACGTTTTATCGCCCTTTAGTGAATCAGGCCCAATATATCTTATTTTAGTATGTACTCTCCAGTTGAATTTGCGTCACAATTTCAAGCAAGTGCCCTCCTGTTATTATGAAGCTGTCATTGTGTCTAGCTCTGTACTTTCTCCCTTTCAATGTAATTAATAGGAAACATAGGAACTGGAGATGCAAAGAATAGCGTAATTGTAGTTTTATTGCTCATTTTTAGGTCATGACCCTCAATCCATGGCAATTATGGAAGTGTGCATAGCTCTCAAATTGTCTAAACCGCTTTTTCTACTGCTTTTCTACTGCTTTCATCACATGACACTGAAAATAATAAGATGAGGCATTTTAGCCATGAGGCAAGGTGAGAATGTTGCTCCAGAAAACACTTGCAGCTGCATTTATTTTTAGGCTTTAGTTCTTCATCCTGTTTTACACAGAAGCTTGGTACATTTTAATCCATGTTGCAAACTGTCCTGTAGTAGAACAGCAGTAACATTAAGAATCCACTCACCTCTCCCCCCCCCCAGCTGAAGTAGGTGCTCTTTTTTTTGGTAGAAAATGGTACAAGGGCGGTTGGGGACCCCTGCCCTAAATCATTACCTATGTCTCAACTGACAGGACTCTGCAGGGCACTTCTGGAGAATTTTGTATACTATTTCAACACTGCAATAATGTCTCTTATACACAATGACATATAAAAATGGTATAAGGACCCCATGTGCTAGCTCCTTATATGGCCAAGTACATGTAAATGGACCTCCTATTCACTTTAAGGGCTTGTATTCTTAATGATGGCCAAAATATAAAGTTACAGCTGAATTGTCAGCTCTTTACTTCATGGACTCAAATACCATTCCATTTAAAATAATGGAAGCTTCTAAATAACCCAGTATAGACTAATGCCAGGCCAAGTTTAGGCAGGGGACTTGCCAAAAAACGCCTTATGTCTCTGCAGTAAATAGCAGGTCAAGCATCCACCTGTTATGGTGCACATGTGGTAAAAATATGTAAAGACCTGATTATAGACATTCTTTTGCAGTTGTTATAGGGAATATATATTTCAAATATGCTTTCTGCTTATGTCATGCCTTTGGAAAGCCATTACATGATGTTTTAGTGGAAACTGAGTGCAGTTTTTGAATGATTGAAGGTGACTTGTGATAGGGTATTCAAAAACAATGTGGTTAATGTTTTCCATGAATGGAGTTTTAATGGAAACCATTAGTCTTTGACTTTTATTTATCATTTAAGTTTTAACCAGGAGCCCACATTGGCAATAATGTGTGGTGATGGTGTAAATTATTTTCAAAAGGACAGTCATAGTCATAACATAAACCCTAAGCATTAAAGGTGGTTATATAAAAATCCACCCTCTAATATTTACTTTATATTTACACATTTCCACTAAACTGCCACATCTGACATAAGCAGATCTCATGCCAAGCCAAATGAAATGTCAGTGTAGGCTTTCTGAAAATACTGTCTACTATGAGGGGCTTTTTTCCACTTGAATGTAGAACAGTGCCCATCAGTGTCGCCTTTAACACTGGTGCCCACAAACAGTTGGGGAGCGCATATTTAGTCTTGTATGTATACACATAATTCAGTAATTGCTGGGATCCAAAGCAAATGTTTTGATCTCATGGCCTTCAAAGATGATGAAATACTGGTGCTACAAAGCAATCCTGTACATAGAAATATTAACCCAGCAGTTCATTAAAGCACAAGGAAACTGCAGTTCACTCTAGGGTGCTAAACTTCTTCTCCAGTGAATACAATCTTTAGCCCTGGACCCCAGGTCAATGCTTTTCTTTACTTTAAAATGTACTGACCTGAGGTATATGCCTAAAGGTGGCCATACACATACCAATTTTGATCTTTCCTGCACCCATTGATTTTGTTTAGTTATAATATTGGTGCCATCTCATTGCATTGTACCTGATTCTGAGCTTTCAGAAAGAGCCAGTGCTACACATTAGAACTGCTTTCAGGTAACCTATTGTTTCTTTTACCCCTATGTAACTGGAGGAGTCCCAAGCCGGACTTGAATTTTTTACTATTTAGTGCTATTCTGATATCTACCACTTTTACTAATACAGGTGTTAGGTAGCTGCAATCTTGCTAACTTCCCATTGTTCTACTAAAAGGAAGGGGTGATATCACTCCAACATGCAGCGCAATAGTAAAGAGTGATTGAATTATTTCAGAGCACAAGTCACATGACTGTTGCACCCTGAGAAATGAAGAATATGGCTAGCCCTGTGTGAAAACCCTGTTTGTGCTTTTAAAAAGCAGATTTCAATGCAGGATTCTGCTGGAGAAGCTCTATTGAATAATGCATTTTGAAAAAAAAAAAACTGATTTTCCCATGACAGTATTCCTTTAATGTGCATTGTCCAGTAGTATGACAGGGAGTTTTGCAGCAAGAAATTAAATGTTTAAAGCAGCACACTAATAAATCAAATATATCTCATAAAACTATAAAGTATATAAAGTCTACCTGACAATTATTTATGAGACATGCCATTTGGCTCCATGTTTATAGCAAAACATGTTCTTCTTTAACATGTATTGTCCTTGACCTGTGCCTGCCTTATCTGATGCAGGCAGTAGAATTGCTGCAGTTCATTTATAAAGCATAAATACAGTTTGTAGCGCTGTACAGTACATTGATTAAGAGATAATGCAAACAAAAACCCAAACTGAAACTTAAGGATGGAAAGCCCTCTCTGCGAGAACTCGTATTATGAACATTTAACTGAAGGCTGAATACACCTATTGTGTATACCCATTACAAAGAAATTGTTTGAATTCTAATTCTGCATTCACAAACATCACAAGGCCACATTTTCTAGAAATATGTAATTGTGTGTTTTTTGTCTGAGGAAAAGCCTGAACTGTGTTTTTCATAATTGTATTTGGTAGAATAAAGGGGGCAAAAAGTTCACTCAGGACAGAAAGACATATATACATTTCTAAAGACTCACTTTTGATACAAAATGCTATTATTCCAAATATTTTCCTGTTTTTGATGATTTTGTATTACTTTATGGGGTTGAGGTTGAGGGCAACCTGTTACATAGCAGATGAAGTTAAAAAACGAGACAGATGTCCACCAGCCTTTACCTGCCTAACTGACAGCTGATTTGGAAGAAGGTGAAAACAGCCCTCCCTGAAACCATCTCCAGTATGTCTAGTGGAGGAAAAGTTTCTCCATGATTTAAAAGGGAAAATCAGACCAGCCCCTGTATCAACTTTGTATAAGAACAAATACCTGTAATTGTGTGGTCTTAAATTTGCTTAAAGAGCATTCAGACTTTCAAAGCTACCTAATGTATTTGCCAGTACAGCCACTTCATTGAATAAAAATTCACAGGGTAAAAACATTTCTTTGGACCTTAAAATGTACTGTTCTTTTCTTTTAATGAAGGGATTTCCTGGTGTCCTCTGGAAATATCTACTTGTGAATATTAATATTGTACTGTTCCCTTATATATTTATACATCTTGGATGTATCCCCTGCTAAGCATGATTTAAAGTTGGTGGTGAAGCTAATAATGGCATCTATGTCTACATTTTAAAGGTGTCATAAATGTGGACGTGAAAAGAGTTTAGAAATATTATTCAGTCTTGCAAAATTAGGCTTTTATCCTTACTTAACATAAGTAAATATATTAAAGAAAATGTGGTTTAACACTTAATTATACATATTTAAGCATCATATGCTTTATAGACACTTTAATTAAAGCAACAAATCTAAACATTTGCATTACTACTTCTCTGTACACTCATTAAGTCATATTGTGTAATCTTTTTATGTGCAATTTATTATTAGCTAAATGCATTGTATGCCACATACCTCTTCCAGATAACTGCTGGCATGATCCAAAGAAAATACAGAAAGATGAGAGGAGCGCTACTGAGAGCATGGTGTGATGTTCTCTTCGCTCTGTGACTGAAACTCCTGCCCAAAGTCTCCTTGCTTCTGTTTATGAAGTTACTTTCATTCCACTGCTGAAATTTCTTGGATGGAAGTCAAGTTTTGGCTACAACACATAAAACACTAACCCAACCTTGATTTTCTTTCCCCTTCATATTACTTTTTCCAAAGTGTTTGAGATAATCTCCAGGGGTTCTAACAACTTATCTCTGTATAATTGTAGAAACTGTACAAATAACATGCTAATAAAAGATTGTTCTCATATTAAACTTATTCAGTGCAAACATCGATTGCTTTGGTCCATAACTTGCCTTTGGCCTTCAAAATAGGTTTGCATGTCAGATGTACATCAAAAGATGAGCTGGGTAGAGTAGAGCCCTTAAAGTCATGTGACTTTATAACCCTGGACTAATGGAATTGCTGATTTTTTGTTCACAAATGATATATCTTTTTTACTTTACTCAAAAACAGAACTATATAAATTATGATTTAAGTTTGTTTTGGCTTTGAGCTAAATCTTTTTTGGATTTGGATTTTGTCTTAACCCAAAATTGTGGATTCTCTGCATCCCTAAATTTTGTTTTCATTCTAAACATTAGCAGTTGATATCACTTGATGTAATAGATAATAACATTCTCAGCTTTGAAAATGTAATGATTTTTGACGTTTTGGAGTTTGAAATGTCTGTAGAATGTGGCATGGGCACTTTTTATTTAGAACAGGCGATGGAACTGGCGGTGCCTGCATATGATGTAGTGCATTCAGAAAATATGCCCTCTTCCAAGATGAAATGCACCCAATATAACTTTTTATATTTTGTTTAAAAAAGCAGTTGTGTAAAACAAACTTTGTTTTGATAAAACACAACAGAAATTTCAATGGATAGTTTGTGGTCATCTATCTAACTCAGGGGTGGGCAAACTTTTTGGCTCACGGGCCACATTTACTCACCCCCGGACCGGGCCAGGGCGGGCATGGCCAGGCCAGCGTTACGCCCCCTTCGTCTCTTTAATTCCGGCCCGCCAATGACACCAAGTCTCGCGTGATGAGACTTGGCGTCGTCGGTGGGTCGGATTAAAAAGGCCAAGGGGCCGGATGTGGCCCGCGGGCCGTAGTTTGCCCACCCCTGATCTAACTGGAGTGAAATGGTAGAAAAAGATCCATCTATGCATAGGGAATTCTTGAAAGTAACCTTTTTTTCTTGTGCTTCTGAATCACATACTCATACAGCATATTTGGAACTCATATATCATCCAAGCCGGCCAGGCACCCTAGGCAACTCAGCCTGCCGCCTTGCCCTCCCTGTCACCGTACACACACAGTGATGACGCACGGGGTGGCCGACGATAGAGTTAAAGTGACCTGTGGTGGTGGTGAGACAGTGGCCTGGACTAAAGGGGATGTTCACCGAGTCCAACTTGTATTCTGTCCAAAACAGGAAGTTAATACTGAACTGGTTACTGCACATGCTCTCCTCCTTCATTTGCATCTCATTGATCAGATTGGCTGAACCTTACAAGCCAATAGTATTAAAATATGTAAATAAGCAGGAGAGGGAAGGCATGGGTAGAACCAGTTTAGTGTCAAGTTCTTGTTGTGGGCAGAATGCAAGTTGGAGTCTGTGATCCCTTCCAGACAGAGAGGAGAGCAAAGGAGAAAGAGTTTTAGCAGTGCGGGTCCTGGTCTGTAGCTACAAAACTGCCTATTTTAAATAATAAATATGATCTATATGTTTTTTTTCTGACAGGGCTCTTTAAATTCATGCTAAAGGTGAACATCCCCTTTAAGCAGACAGAAGAGGTAAAGGCTTAGCACCCCCTATTGTTGCAGTGTGTTTCTATTCTGCTTACCCCTAGATATAGCTGTATATAACATACTTGGAACTAGAGCTGGGCGGTATGACCAAAAATTTATATCACGGTATTTTTCAAAATTATATCGGTGTCACGGTATTTGACGGTATTTTTTTTTTCCATGCATGATTAGGTGTTAACCCCATTTCCTAATAAATTAGAGAATAATTACTGCAGTATTGAAAATCAGAGTCAGGCAAGCGAAGGATTGGCAACAGAAAGTCGTAAGGTAAATCAGGCAGACGTAGTTTCCCAGGCAAGGCCACAGACAACATAGCACAGGAGGAGGCGTTTGATAGCTTTAAATACCCCCCACGCATGCGCAGAACCGGCGCGTCGTGGACGTGCACGCTTTGACATGTAAGTGGGCTTTGACGCACGCGCACCTGGACGCGCGAGACCGGACCGCACGGGTGAGTACCCTGACACCCCGGTATTGCGGTATCTGAAAAATGAATATAGTTTTAAAAAAAAAACGGTATTCGGTATTAAACGGTATATCGCCCAGCCCTACTTGGAACATCTATGCACTATGTCAGGGGTCCCCAACCTTTTTTACCTGTGAGCAACATTTAAATATAAAAAAAGTTGGGGAGCAACACAAGCATGAAAAAAAAAAGTTGACAAATAAGGGCTGTGATTGGTTGTTTGGTAGCCCAATGTGGACTTGCAGCCTACAGATGGCACTGTTTGGCTGTACACAGGGTTTTTATTCCTCCATTTTATGCCTCCATGTCAGAAATTCAAAAATAAGCACCTGTTGCAACATGTTGCTCCCAACCCCTTGGAAGCAACATCCATGTTGCTCCTGAGCCACTGGTTGGGGATCACAGCTCTATGCTCTCTAGACCACAATGTAAGCTCTACTTAGACTATAAGCTCTATGGGGCAGGGACCTCCTTCCTACTGTGTCTCATACCACATGGCACTTATATATATATATATATATTTATTGTATTTATTTATTATATCACTTGTCCTCCCTGTGTGTAATTTTGTATTCTGTAAGATTGTACAGCGCTGCGTACCCTTGTGGCGCTTTATAAGTTATACATACATACATACAATGAGTACTTACTCTCTGAGCTACAGTGCAACTCATTTAGGCGTGTCTTGCTTTCTGGCACTTTCCTACTCTACAGCACAGTTACTTGGCAATGCTCAGTCCAAAAGGAAAAGGCAGAACATAAAGTTTTGGTTTCAAAAATCAAAGAGATTTTGATATAGTACGTGTTTTCAGATGTGAATTGCATTGTGAGAAATGCCAGGGGTGGTGTTTTCATTGTTACTAGCAATAAACTGATGTAGGGAGAAAATGTAGTACTCCTGATGCTGCTGATTAAGCGGGGGCAAAATAATGGCAGGCAAAAAAGCCCAAATTATTATACTGTATTTGCCATAGGCCTACTGTACAAACAGTCTAAAACTAAGACTATTGGGTTTTAAATATTAAATATTTTGTCTTTGTACTCCTACTGGAAAATTGATTGGTGTATATATACACTAAGGGGCACATTTACTAACCCACGAACGGGCCGAATGCGTCCGATTGCGTTTTTTTCGTAATGATCGGTATTTTGCGATCTTTTTGGAAATTATCGCGACTTTTTCGTTACCAATACGATTTGCGCGAAAAAACGCGAGTTTTTCGTAGCCATTCCGAAAGTTGCGCAAAATCTGGCGATTTTTTCGTAGTGTTAAAACTTGCGCGAAAAGTCGCGATTTTTTCGTAGAGTTAAAACTTGCGTGAAACTTCGCGCCTTTTAAGTTTTAACGCTAAGAAAAAGGCGCGACTTTTCGCGCAAGTTTTAACGCTACGAAAAAATCGCCAGATTTTGCGCAACTTTCGGAATGGCTACGAAAAACTCGCGTTTTTTCGCGCAAGTCGTAATGGCTACGAAAAACTCACGTTTTTTTCGCGCAAATCGTATTGGTAACAAAAAAGTTGCGATAATTTCCGAAAAGTCGTAAAGGCGCCGAAAAAATCGCAAAAAATACGAAAAAGTCGCAAAATGTTTGTTTTCCAATCGGAATTTTTCCAATTCGGATTCGAATTCGTGTCTTAGTAAATCAGCCCCTAAGTCACTATAGTGTACTAAATAAGCAATAATAAAAATATACAAGGATTTGCTCCAAAGGCCCACATGTATACATTGCAGTCATATTTAACACTTCTTTAACATGGTGAGGACAATTTGTTCATTCATTAATTTAAACTTTTTCTAAACTCAAACCTCAATCACTAACATACTTATAAAAAAAAGTCAAATCAGAAAAAGTGTTAATTTGTAGAAAATAAACTCAATTGCAAAAACAGCATTGCTCTATTGATTTGCAAACACACGTCTGCACAAGTGCAGGGAAAAAAGTGCAATTTTGAGCGCAATTGACATGTTTTTTTCCCCCACAATGCAGTGTTTTTCCAAGAATTCCGGCATCATTGAGGTCACAAATAGGTGAGTCTCTTGATCCAGTTTTGCTATACCTACCACTATTGGGTCTAATATGCTAAAATGACTGCAACTGTGTGTGTGTTTCATCGCAAATCAGGCACAATTGTGTCTGGCATCATTTCTGGTTTTCGTCGTTCAAATGACTTGTTCCTTAAGGCCAACCTTTAAGGATCAGCACCATATAGACATATTTGTTTTTGACAAATGTAGCACATGTTGCATGTTTTGCTAAGACCGACAATGCCTCTGAAAGGCAAAGCGCATTACTGCTAAGTCCAGTCCTATTAACAGTCCTAGTACTATCATGGGATTATAATTGCTTATAATGTTGTGTGAATAACAGAGATAAGGTGATATAAAAACAAAACCTTAAACACCTTGCAAAAGCAAAAGAGGGAGTGCTAGCTCATAGTTATTTATTACAGGGTACAGATCATTTCAGTGCTTAATAACAATGTGCAGAAGTCTGAATTTTGTGCTGGGGCATTTTTTTATTTAAAGCACAAAAACAGGCTATAACCTTGCCCGCTTTCAATTAGGGATTCTATTAGATCTTTTAAGATCTTTCATATTCCTGTTTTCTATTGTATATACCTGTTTGTCCAATATTTTTCTTAATTGTAAATAATTAGTAATAACAACTACTGCTTTGGGCACCAGACCAGCCACTGAAGATGTATGGAAAGTATTGTCTAGGAGGTCCTGTGAAGATTAGGCTGTGGTCCTAGACCACATAAAGGGCCAGATTCATCAAAGTACGAATTACAAGTACGATTTGCAAAAATTCGCATTAAATACGCAAATTTCTGATGTGCGTTAATTTTGCGAAAAGTTGTGTTGTGCTTGTCCAAAAATATTGTGGTATGATCCGGTTTTGGAAGCCTCCCATAGGACTCAATGGCACTCTGCAGCTCCAACCTGGCCCAAGGAAAGTCACTATACCGAAGCTTGAATGAATCCAAAACTTTTGCACTCGTTGCAGCAAATACGATTTTGTCGCACAAATTGTCGCAAAGTACAAAAAAGGTGTGCAAATTAACGAAAATATTGCAGTAAATACACAAAATCTGTAAACTTTAGAAAAAATAATTTTTTTTTGCAATCGGACCTGTCGTACTTTAATGAATGTGCCGCAAAATATTGAATACGGGGGCATGGTGTTATTAAAAATGAGCCTTGCCCGTAGTATAATGCCCAAGATTGAGTGTGTTGCATCCCCCTGTGAGGAATGTAGTTTGTTGTGTGTATGAGGTGTCACTTCTGGCAAACACTGCTTAAAAACACCAACAATCCTTCAAAATCAAGCACCTGTCCTCTCATTGCAAGCCAAACTGTTCATTTGCTACAGTCTCTGCACCTTCTCTCTTCTGTACCTTTTTTCTTTAGGTCACACAGAATAGTGCCTGCCCTGCATGTGGTTTGCTTTTAGGGTTGTGATGTCTCCTGACATAATAAAAAATAATAAAATAAAATAATTTCCATTATATATGGCTGTAAAAGTGGACAAGCATACTCTGCCAAGGTACCAGAGTTAACATAGAGAAAATCACAGCACAAGTCAACAATATGCTATAGGATTTTGCACCAGCTGATTTTATGCCTCGTACCTGTTCTTATGTTGGTAAATGAGCCTTTATGTGTACATGTGCCTCCATGATATTGGACAGTGTGCCTTCAGGATTATGTGTCAAGCTTCTGACGGGTTATTTGTATATGTGGTTGCAATATTAATTAAGGGGCTGGGGACTAGTTATGAAGTGTGTGACCCCTCTTTATATTTTATGCACAGAATACTTCCACATATATATAATATCCAGCAATTCTACAGAAGCCTTTCAGTGGAAATGTTTCTCTCCTGCTGTGATTATTATTTGTTTTAATTTGAAAGTTTTTTTATTGATTTTTTAGAAAAAATATAGAACAATCAACAGGTTTGATATACAATCAAACAGCTTTCTTATGTGCAGTGAGGGCTTTAATAGTGATAACATAATGGTTTTGTACATTTTCCTTTTCTTTGTTATTGCTCATTTCTGTCAGGCTGTAGTTGATTGGGTTGTAGGGTGGTAGGTTAATTGGGGTTAGGGTAAAGAGGTAGGGTTAGTGGGATAGGTAGAAAGGGGAGAAGGGTAAAAGGAAAGTTGGAGTGTGATTATTATTTTGTAAGGACGTTTGTATAATTTATGAAATAATGGCATGATTGATTAAATATCTATTAAATGTGTTCTCCATCTCAGACCAGTTGAAATTCTTAACGGAGGGTAAAGAACTTCTTTTTTTGGCAATAATATTTTACTACTGTAACAGATTTTCCATTACTGTTTTGACAACTATTTTGCTGTTCCTCCAAATTCAGTGAACACTTTTTGGGGTTTTTTTTGTGTAAGCAATTCCTATTTAAATGGAAATTCACATTAGTAAACATTACTTCCTCAGTGATTTATAAATAGGGTTATTGATCTTAATAATTTGCTAACAAACATTCTAGCATTCCCTTTAACACATGTTTTCCCTAATAATGATATATGGTCTGAGCTTTACAACATGCAGATGTAAACTGATTTTAACTTCAAAATACTGGCACATAAAGATTAGAGGCCCTGTTTGCTAAAATTATGTTTGGGCCCTGCACAGTGTGGCCCCATATGGTATATATAGCTTCACCTGAGATATAGAATTTCATAGGCTATAAAAGATGATTTGTGACAGAGGAGATTAGTAAGTCTGAAACAGGGCGCATTAATAGTTTGCAGCCAAGGGGAAATATAGAGATATGAGCTCTTCAGGTTTGGTGTAAGAGACGGAGATGCGGAAGGAGGACAAGAAAGATAATAGGTAGAACTGGAATGATGACAACTTGACTGATCACTAAGTGGTTAAAGAGGTCAATATCCACATAATACATGTGTATAAATATGTTTCTGCTGTGTCCTGTGTGAAGTCAAGGTGGGCAACAGATGGGTTAGATGTGTTAGTGGGATTCAACACCCAAAAAAAATATACATTGCTAAATTAATTGAAGGTATTCAGTGGTTTTACTTTTATTTTTGAAACAACTGCTCCTAAAAACAGTATTTGGCTGTTTACATTCTCTGCACCGCATAAAACAATGCGCAAGCCAGGTGATTACTCCAGACCTGGGGAACTCACAACCAGAGAACAGCAAGGGATAAACAAATACACAAACATACCTGCAAATATATTTACAAATAACAGATACTGCTTTCAATAGTAATAATTATTACAATTTACAAATAATCCAAATTGAACCTCATATCACAGATACTTAAGTGCAATTAGAATTAGGATAATAACTAAAAATATTGAATTAAACCATTCTCTGTATATTCCTCTAAAATCAGAATGAAACTGAACCCTGCTCAGTGGGCTTGTGATTTTCTGTACAGAAGAGTGAATGGGAATACTTCAACAGTGATGAGCTCTTATAAGGTTGATCTAAATAAGTAAGAGTTAATACAAAAAACAGGAAACCATTTTATACATTTATAAGTGTTTCATAGATCCTTTCATATAGTGTTAGAACTAGTGCTTAGAAATACACAAACATAGACATAAGTAAGTCAAGGGAAAGCCTGTTCCTGTTAAATTCAGGTGCCACTAGTTCCATCAGATCAAACATCGGATATCCCTGAGTATTATTTCTGTCTGTCAAGCTAAAAATTCATTTTGCTGGCAATAAGCCCTATGTCAAAATATACTTGTAGCTGTTGTGAAATATAAGTTATTTGATCTCTGTATTATTTTGTATTTTTGAGCATACAACATGTCCTGAGTGCAATATAAAGCTCTCTGCAAGTGGTCAACTTAATTAAGCCCCTCGAGGTGAACACTTCAGCAAGGGATAAGTGTTGTAGTTCTGCTCTTTGCCTGTAGCATTTATACCTAATGACCCATCAAAACTGAATAGATGCCCCCCTTGGACAACTATAGACAATGGTGTGGTAAGCCGTAATAAAGCTGTCTTGGTTAGTCTCCATTTTTGTACAGTGGTCGCTGATTTATACTTCTATCTAGATAATTAATGTTTTCTCACTAGATGCCCTGTGTGGAGCCAGTTTCTGAAACCCGACCCGCGTCCTGCAACCCACATTTCTCCTGACTTGGACCCACTACCTAACCCACTGACCATCATTAAACAGGAAGTGGTGTTGCAGCAAACTGGAAATGACATCATTAGAAGTGAGCACGATAGAAAAATATGTTAAAAAATGTTTAAAGAAGTAAAGATCTGCAACCCAACCTGCGACCTGCGGGCTTGCATCTATAATTGCGGGTAACCCGTGGGTACTCGACCCACTGCAGGACTCTACAATATGGTAATGGCCAGCAGTTGATTTGGGAGGAGCACAATATAAAATCTAAGTATTGCTTAAGATGGTATAATCAATGTTTCCATAGTGCAACAATGATATTATATTTTGTCTATAAGAATACATTTGTTGAACCAAAGGTTAAGAGGAAATGATCAATGTACTTGACTAGTGGCCGAAAAATAATCTTTTCTAAAATAGTGGGGCATCCAGAGGCACTACAAAGAAAGTTGAAATACATGAAGACATGTACTTTACGAATTGGAAGGCAGAGTACCAAGTGCAAATTCGCACTTTGAATCCTGCCTTCGAGCCAAATCTCTTCTCTGTGTTTTGACCTGGATTTTTTAATCTGCTGCATAGCACCAACAGACCTGGGGCAGTGAGAGCTCTTGGTCCCCTTAGTGATTGCTGTTCTTTTTAATCAATATGTGCAGGTAATGAGTCAAGATTTAGATAATAAGTTAAAAGGGAAAGATTGTAACATTTCTGCCATCAGAAACAAACTAAGTGAGTGGTGCCAAATTTTTCCAGTCTCTCTGTTCCCTTGGAATTATAAAAAAAATAAGAAAATATAATGGCAAGTACTCAGATGGAGGTCTCTAATAAATAGAAAAGGCATTGAATGCTTTCAGTCAAGAAAAATGTTAAATGACAAAAAAGTTCTTTATTGTCAATGCATCCCTACTGGAAAAGCAAAATATACTTTCTTTGTGGCATTTTTAAAAAACTGTTAATATCACATACGGACAAAATAGTTTCTCCTCTGGGTCACACAGGGAACAGTTTGTTCCGAGAACATGAAATCATTTAATCCATTATTTTCTTTGGCACTCTCTCCTACCTTCCCTCATGCTGGAGTATTACCAGTCTGCTGAGTTTTGGTAGAATTGGCAATTTTTCCAATGCATTTTTTATTCATGCCAGAGTTTAAATGTTCCACATCCAGTATAAAGGATTTAATAGTAATAAACCCCATTTATATGATTAATCATCCATGCCACATGTGTATTTTATGTGAATCAAGTTTTAAGTGGGTTGTTGACATACAGTAGAAAAGGGAAAGTTTAACTGGTTTAATGGATCCCAGTCGAACACTTAAAGTACAATAGCCAGGCAGCATTCCAGTGTTCTCTATTTCGGCAAAGATCAACATAATATGCATTTTAATTTGTAATCGTGAAGGCTTATTCTATAACTGAAAGTATTATTTAGATTACATTTTGAAAACTCGGTTTTTGGCAAGATTTGCTTGGTGCAAGCCATTTGTCATTATGTTTGTTTTTCTAATTTCTGTCTCTGTGTATATGCTCTTAGTACATTGTAATTTTGTGGACTTGGAAAGTATAGGTATAGGTTGAATTATTGTTTACCTTTGGAGTATAAAACACTTGATATGTTTCTTATCTTTCCTAGGTGTCCCGATAGCTGACTTAGACACGTGTGCAGTAGAGGAAAACATTGGACAAAAGCCAGTCTACCAAGGGATGCCAGGTGAAGGTAAGAAACATAGTGGTACTGCATTACTCTCTCCAGGCCAATGCATTTTTTTTTCCTGAAAGGAACACTGGTCCAGGGAAAAACATAGGGATTGATTTACCTATTTGCACTCCCTAGTGAAATGGGATTTTGGTCAGCAGAGTTCTGTATCACCCCCACTATCATAAATAATAGTCTACAGAAGGAAAAAGCACACCTAAAGACAAGCAGGGGTAGTTTTAATTTAGAAGTGGTGCCCAGGGCAAAAATCCAATCAATGGGTTTCCCGTCTGTTGTTCCATATAAGTTATTAAAGCCATGTGTCAGAAATTTTCTTTGGTGTTTTAAGCATATTTCCCCATTTGTAATTAAAGGCACAACATTTGCCCAAGGGTAATAACTCATAGGGGGGAATTCACAAAAGTGGAGAGAGCCCTTTTTTGGAGTAAAAGTGGTGGAAAACACTTTCTCCAGGCTCACAAACAGAAATCCGCCTAAATTCCGACTTAACCGCCACTTTTCCGTTTTTGGTGAAAGAAAGACAGTTTACAGACACTTTTGTGAATTTGTCGTTTAAGCAACATTTATACGACATTTTAACGACATTTTAACGACATTTTTCCCGACATTTTTCTCCGACATTTTCAAAATGGAGTAAAGCCCCATGGGGGGATCGTTAACATATTAATGGGGATTAGCAGTTTATTGTTAGGGGACAAGTTTCTCTCTAACCCTAGAACAATAGGTGCAAAAAGCCTCATTAACATTTTATAAACAAGTAAAACACTGATTAAAAAAAGTTCAATTTATATCTTATATATAAAAAGTTTTTACCTCACATTTACATAATTATGCAAATTTTAGCTTAATCACTGAAGCAATAATAACATTTTGTGTGAATATATTGTAAACATTTTTATTTAAAGGAAAAGTAAAGCCTCCCAGGCAAATTTTTAGTTTTAGCAGCAGCAGTGCCCCGTCTTTAATCACTTTACTGACACTTTCCGCAACTTATCTGTGCCCCCATAGAATGTCCAGAACTACAGAGCTGCCTGACAGCATTGGTCCCAACCTGTTCCCAGCAGCCATCTTGGTGGCACATACACACTGGCACCCAAACTGGGATATTGGGGTACAGGGTTGGACTGGCCCCAACAGGGCACTGGATAAAAATCCGGTGGGCCCTAGTCCTGTTGGAGCTCTATTCACCGGGCAATGGCATGTGGGCCGGATTGCTGCTGATCAGTAATAAGTAGGGGCTAGAGAATAAGGTATTTATACCCTTAAATCTTGTTACAGAAGTGGAATTACACAGAAATATAGAAAAAATTATAGATTGTCCTGAAAAAATGATGAAATGCAAAATCCTGCTGGTAAAATCCTTATTCCAAGGCTCGTGTAGATGTGGGACTGGGTTTGATGGCACCAACAAATTTACTAAGAGCTAAAGGCAAATTCATAAAAAAATGTTGGGAAAATGACAAAATCTGAAAACTGTCTGCTTAAAAGACAAATTTACAAAAGTGGAGATAGAGGTTTGTTAATTAGATGGTAAATCCCACAAATCTATCTCCACTTTTATTTTGTCTCAATATCATCACTTTTGTGAATTCCCCCCATAGCAACCAATAGGATGTATGATATTAAACATGTAACCCGTAAATGTTTTTATTCTGATTGGTTGGTATAGTCGATTATACATGTAGCTTCTTTGTGCCAGCAACTTTTTGATCTGCTGCCTTTTGTTTTGCCCTATAAACATCAGCACAATATACATCAGCTAGCCAACAAGTTAAAAGTAGTAAGATCAGCAGGAGAACTAGAGACCATGCTTAGGTAACTGCTCCAACCCATATTATTACATAAAACTCATGAAAAGGCTACATAGTGACAACGCTACATAGTGACAACGCTAATACTGAAATCGTTAGGAGTGTTTTGCTGCACTTATTTTTTTATTACTATTGACTTGACCAATATAAAAGTTAAAACAGAATAATTTCTCACTCAAAATAACGAATCCCCTGGCCTCATTCAGAGACACAGTGTGCGGAACATTTTCAGATAAAAACAAGAAGCTGGAATGCATTGCTCCAGGAAACAGACACAATTCCAGTAAAGAAGGAGAAAAGGGGAAAACAAGCATTTATTCACTATTATAAGCTTAACAAGTAATAATTTGCAAAGGTTTATACATTTGAATCAATTGTTTTTATCCAAAAGTATTGCTATTGCTAATGGACCATATATATAGGAATACCTAATCTGGCCTTGTAAAAACGCAACTCTGGCCTCCAAACCAAAAGTTGTTAAATAGCCCCACACAACACAGAAGCCCCTAATATACCTATCACTGTAATCTATCACTGTAGACCTTAGGTGTTCCTATTTGGGGGGATTTGCCTTTATCTGATCTTTATCAAGAAATTGTGAGAGATAAATGCGGCAAATTGCATAATTTTTATGCGATTTTCTGAAATGTCATAAAAATCTGCAAACTTAGGAAAGCTTTACAACTTGGTACTTTGGAGTAAAAAGAAATGTATACCCATTATTTATTTGGGGGAATATGTTCTTTCCAAAAATATATGGCTTTCTGGGGTGAGTGTACTTTTTTGTAGCATTATCCCACATAAAGGATGTAAATGTGTTGATTTTGCTGGAGCTGAAATGACAGATCATATGGGGGTATGTTCCCATTGGGGCCCCTACATGCCACATATTTAGGTAAACCTATACATATTGGGCATCAAACTGTTCAGTGGACCCCTGGCGTTCAAATTTAGAGTGTTTTATCTTCATACCTAATGCAATGTAGGAGATAAGATGCTGCAAATTGGAAGCTTTGAGGAGATTTTTGGAAATGTCATAAAAATTGGCAAATTTAGAAAAGCTTTGCAGCTTGGTACTTTGGAGTAGAAAATCCATTCGGGGGATTGTGTACATTCCAAAAATATATGACTTTCTGGGGTGAGCATACTTTTTACTAGCTTTATACATATAATGATGTAAATGTGTTGATTTTGCAGGAGCTGAAATGACAGAAATGACACATCATATGGGGGTATGTTCACATTGGGGCCCCTTCATGCCACATACTTAGGTAAACCTATACATATTGGGCATCAAACTGTTCAGTGGACCCCTGGCATTCATATTTAGGGTGTTTTATTTGGTTACTTTATGACCTAGAGGAGATAAAATACCGTATATACTCGAGTATAAGCCGATCCGAATATAAGCCGAGGTACCTAATTTTACCTAAGAAAACTGGAAAAACTTATTGACTCGAGTATAAGCCTAGGGTGGGTAATGCAGCCGCTATTGCTAAGTTTCAATAATCAAATAACATATAAATAAATGATAGATAACTTTAGGGAAATAAAAATGCTACAGCAGCAGACAAAAGCAAGTTTGGGAAGGCTAAGGAAGCTTCCATACTAATTATCAAGTACTTGCCATCCTGCTGTGTGCTTTGCATGACTAAAGGATAACAGATTAGAAAGAAAGCAAACACTTTACCTTCGTTACATATCATATCTAGAGTTGTTCCCATGTTTCCCCAACTATTGCAGTGACTTCATCTCGAACTTCCAGGTTTGCCAGAAATAATGCACATATATCAGAAGCACTGACAGTGAATGGGCGCCGCGCTTGATGCCCGTCCCATTGGTTCCTTAATCAGAAGCACTAACTGTGCTTGTGTGCGTCCCTTAAGGGTACAGCGCCGCACCGAGCATGATGTCCTGCGCACTGCGCGGAAGGTAACGTTGTCCACGGGGGGTGCTGTGCGCAACGAGCACAACAAGCGTCCCTCAGTGGTGCAGCTCCGCTCAGGTCAATGTTTATTTGAACTACATTGCCCAATTAGGGACTAGTTATAAAGGTCATGGTAGTTTATGCCCTTTTAATGTTACGTGCCCTTGCATGCCCTTTCATCCCAGGAGACTGCTTAGTAGGAGCGATATCACATTGGGCAGAGACAGAGGGATGCTTGGAGGCAACAACGCTGACTCACTTATGCATCCATGCCTCTCAATTATTGTGGTCCAGTGTATAGTACCCAGAGAGATCAACACCCACCAGTAGCCGTCTGCAGGGAAGGTAAGATTGTGCTGAGCGCGACGAGCACAACATGCATCCCTCAGTGGTGCAGCTCTGCTCCCGAGTGGCTGTGCGCAATGGGCTTAACAAACTCAACGTCGCACATGATGTCGGCACGCATTGTAGGGTAACGAGCACAGGAAGCACGCAATGAGCACTAGTGCTGGGCGGTATACCGGTAAAAACCGATCACCGTTTTTTTTTTAAAACTGATATGAATTTTCTACATACCCCCATACCGGTGTGCGTGAATACTTCCGGGTGCGCGCGTGACGTCAGCGCGCACGCGACGTCAGCGCGCACACTCTACAAAAGCGCCATCGCTAGGACGCATTCAGAGTCGGATACCAATGTGAGCTGTCGGGGGGTGCCTGGCCAGTAATTATATTTTATGTGAAGGGGATGGGGGGGTGTTTGGGGTGGGGGTGGGTGGGTTATACTTATGTGAAGGGGATGGGGTTGTGTTTGGGGGGGGTGGGATGGGGTGGGGGGTTATATTTATGTGAAGGGGATGGGGGGGTGTTTGGGGTGGGGTGGGGGGGGTGTGTGCGGATGGGGGGGTGTTTGGGGTGGGGTGGGGGTGTGTGTGCGGATGGGGGGGTGTTTGGGGTGGGGTGGGTGTGTGCGGATGGGGGGGTGTTTGGGGTGGGGGGGGTGCGTGCGGGTGGGGGGGTGCGTGCGGATGGGGGGGTGTTTGGGGTGGGGTGGGGGGGTGCGTGCGGATGGGGGGGTGGGGGGGCTGCGTGCGGATGGGGGGGTGTTTGGGGTGGCGGGGGGGGTGCGGGTGGCGGGTGTTTGGGGTGGTCACCTAATCATGCATGGGGAAAAAAAAATACCGTCAAATACCATGATACCGATATAATTTTGAAAAATACCGAGATATAAATTTTTGGTCATACCGCCCAGCACTAATGAGCACAACAAGCTTCGCGCCGCGCATGATGTCGTGCACACTGCGCGTCTGCACAGATGGTAAGGTGGGCCACGGGGGGCAGCGAGCACAACAAGCGCGCAATGAGAACAAGCTTCGCGCCATGCATGATGTCGTGCACACTGCGCGTCTGCACGGATGGTAAGGTTGCCCACGGGGGGGGGGGAGTGGTGTTGGAGTGGCTGTTCACACAACAAACTCAACGCCGCTCATGATGTTGGCGCGCATCCTACGATCCTACGGTCGTCCATGGGGGGCGCGCAATTGCATCTAGTTAGAGTGCAACAGATGTTTACCGTACATGCTCGAGTATAAGCCGAGGGATACTTTTTCAGCACATTTTTAGTGCTGAAAAACTCGGCTTATACTCGAGTATATACGGTACTATAGACTGGAAGCTTTGAAGCGATTTTTTTAAAATTTCACAAATTTTGATAAAAACCAATGACTGGCCAGCAAACTGGAAAATGAGGTTCAATGTTGACAAGTGCAAAGTTATGCACTTTGGTAGAAATAATATAAACGCAAACTATCTACTAAATGGTAGTTTGTTGGGGGTACCCTTAATGGAGAAGGATCTAGGGGTTTTTGTAGATAACAAATTGTCTAATTCCAGGCAGTGTCATTCTGTGGCTACTAAAGCAAATAAGGTGCTGTCTTGTATAAAAAGGGGCACTGACTCTGTATGGGTCCCTGGTAAGACCACACCTTGAGTATGCAGTGCAGTTTTGGGCTCCAGTCCTTAAGAAGGATATTAATGAGCTGGAGAGAGTGCAGAGACGTGCAACTAAACTGGTAAAGGGGATGGGAGATTTAAGTTATGACGTTAGACTGTCGAGGTTGGGGTTGTTTTCTCTGGAAAAGAGGCGCTTGCGAGGGGACATGATTACTCTGTACAAGTACATTAGTGGGGATTATAGGCAGATGGGGGGGGGGTCTTTTTTTCCATAAAAACGATCAACGCACCAGAGGCCACCCCTTTAGATTAGAGGAACGGAGCTTCCATTTCAAGCAGCGTAGGTGGTTTTTCACGGTGAGGGCAGTGAGGTTGTGGAATGCCCTTCCTAGTGATGTTATAATGGCAGATTCTGTTAATGCCTTTATGAGGGGCCTGGATGAGTTCTTGAACAAGCATAGTATCCAAGGTTATTGTGATACTTATATCTACAGTCAGTATTAATGTTTGTATATATAGTTTATGTACTGTATGTGAGTGTATAGATTGGTAAGTATAGGTTGTGTGTACTGGGATTACTTGGAAGGGTTGAACTTGATGGACTTTGGTCTTTTTTCAACCCTATGTAACTATGTAACTTTAGGAAAGCACTGCGACTTGATAGTTTGGAGTAGACAGACAGTTGAGCCTATTCTGGATTCCCAGAATCTGTTCTTTCCAAAAATGTACAATTTTCTGGGATGAACCATCTGTTAGTGGAATTTTGTCCTTGGAATTTTGACTTTGAAATCTAAAGTATGCAGCTTTCTGGAGCAGTGCTTTGGAAATTTGGAAGTGTACTGCTGGGAGTTTTTGACCTATACAAGTGAGAAATCTTTTTGTTTCTGGTATGATGATGATTGTTCTGAAAAAATACAATGTATTGTTTCGCTGGGTAAACTAAAAGTCCCCCCGAGGAAAGTGAAACAGTGCAAAATGTTCAAAAACTGTCTGGCAATACAAGTTCCACTTTGACCAAAATGGAAAAGGTTAAAATATTGTGTTTGAGTGGATTTCCCCTTTAACTGCTTAATTACCAGTTAGCTATGACTTGTCACAAATTTCCATATCCCCCAACAAGTGCATATCAGAGTTTGGAATACTATAGGCCACATGCCAATGTTCTCTCGCCATGCCCAGAAGTAGCCATCTGCATCTTAACAATCTGAAACCCAGCTTGCATTCCAGTGTTCCCTCCCTTTTAAAGATCTACAAATAAGGAACATTGTGAGCCATATCTTGTCACACATTGCTCTTCATTTTATTCACATTAGGCAATATGTCCCATTATTTATTGTACTATATGCCCCAGGTCAGTGCTGTCCAACTTCTGCGGTGCCGAGGGCCAGAATTTCTCTAGCATACATGGTGGAGGGCCGCTAATGGAAGCCAGTTTTGACCACTCCCCTTTTTGAAACCACACCCACTTCAAACCACACCTATTTTATCACAATGGCGGTAGCACAGCAAAATCCCAAATGCTTGGTCTTTACTGTGGGGATATCAACCGTCATTCATATGTGAAAGAATTATATTATGTCATATTAAGATATACCCTTAAATTCCATATGCCTCCTCCTCCCCTGTGGATAGCACAGCAACCCCCAGTACATAATTACACACCTTAGGGACCATTTAATGGCTATTTCCAGCTGCTAACAAACTCCCACAACAAACCCCTGCCAGGTTCACCTCCCACAAGCAGCATAGGGCAAGCAGAGTATGGCACATACAGGCAACACTCTGCCTGTCCTATGCTGTCTGTGTGTGCCATACTGTGCCTGCCCTACCCTGCCTGTGTGTGCCATACTCCACCTGCCCTATGCTGCCTGTGTGTGCCATACTCTGAATGCCCTTAGCTGCCTGTGTGTGCCATGCTCTGCCTGCCCTACCCTTCCTGTGTGTGCCATACTCTACCTGCCCTATGCTGCCTGTGTGTGCCATACTCTGCCTGCCCTATGCTGGCTGTTTGGGCCATACTCTGCCTGCCCTTAGTTGCCTGTGTGTGCCATGCTCTGCCTGCCCTACCCTGCCTGTGTGTGCCATACCTGCAGCTACATGGTTGTTGGATTCTCTTTATTTTTATTGTCTTTATTGGTGCATTGAGCTACTAAGAAATACCCTCCCCTTTAAACAAAACTGGGTTTGTTTGTCCATATTTACTGTGGCCGACTATGTCAAAGTCATCCCTGTATTACAAAAGCAATTCAACAATATGGTAATATGTTAAATCATAAACTCTAAGTACCCAGGTACAGTGAGTATGGCCATGTCAGTGCAAGAGTGCCAGCTAGATACAAAGATAACAATGCCCTTCCTAAATGACTGCCCAGCGGCATTGGTCAAATCCATTTTTTTGCAGTTATGGGGAGATCTGTTGTGGTTTTGTGTCCTATTTGATCAGCATTCAAATTATGTCAAATTACACATAGGGGCAGAATTATCAAAATGTGAGTTTAAAGCTTCATACATAAAAACTCACCCAATGAAAGTTCTGACCACAGTGAACATTTTGCTCATTCCTATGGGAATTTTTAGAAGAGTATTTATGAAATGGGGAGTTCTAAATTTTAAAAAATTTAAAAATCCCAAAGGTATGAAGAACGTGGGGGAGTTTTTATGTTAAGCTCTAATCTTACATTTTGATAAATCTGCTCCTTGATGTTGAATTGGTTCCTGTGTCAATTTTCTTTTCTTTGTTTATGTATTTGATTATGTTAGTTGTATGGTTTTGATAGGAACATGACCATGGCAGTGTATTAATTTTGTATCTAGCCCACACTCTCGCACTAATGTGGCCATAATTACTGCACACAGGTACATAAAGATTATGATTTAACATATAACCATACTATTGAATTGCTATCTGGGATACAAGCCTCTACTCATTTTGCAAATCTATTACATAAATATAGACATTAATATATATAATAGTAATGAGTTAATCTATCCTTTTTCGCTTTACCGAAATGCATCCTATTAATCTTATACACTTTTGCATACGGAATAACATTTTTTTGCAAACTTATATGGTTAGGGTGTTGGCACAAGGTTTTTTATTCTGTTTTATACAATAAAATGTAACAAATTAACTTATTGTCAGTCTATATTTTTATTAAAAATATTGAACAAAATCAGTGAGCTTTAGGATCTCATATGTATATTCCTTATTCTCAACATGTTACTTTAGTTGTCTATGAAGATTTTCCTTCATCCAGGTCATGGTATATCTAGTATAAATAAATCTAAAGCAACTGGACTTGTTAAGTAACAATTGAAGACGTTTCACTAGTTATCCAAGCAGCTTCTTCAGGTCAACTGACTGGTATGGGAAGTCCTCAGTATATATACTTTTTCACTAATCCAATCACAATGGCACTTTGGCAGCCCTGACAAAAATTGCCATTATACTAGATAGTTACTTCAATTGTTCCATGAATAGTGGATCTGAAAGAAAAAAAAATATTACTTCATATTATACTTTAAAAAGTATAAAGCTACTTAAAACCAAGTATTTAAGGCTGTTCTTAGCAGTTATCGAAGCCTGTTCTAAACGACTATAGTGTAATGAAAAAAACTAGTTAAAAAAAATGAAATGAAAAAAAATTATTTAACAATGAGTTTCCTAGAATTTGATAGGTGTCAAAGCACTTAGCATAGGCAGTGTGGATGAACACCATCCCTTACCCTTCCCATGGCGGCTTGTCAGTTTTGAAACATTCAAGTCTGTTACATGACGGGCTGCCTAGGTAAGTGAGTGGCATTCAGCTGGCTACATGCAGGCAAAATCCTCCTTCTTCTGTACCTGCATCTTTTTCAGGAGCTTCTCTTCCTCCCACCTACATAGGAAATGTTTTAAACTAAATACGAAGTACACCAGTATTTTGTTTTATATAAACTAGTATTTACAATGCATATTTTTTACAACCATTGTAAAATGGTTACTATCATTGCTTGCATTGTTGTTAGGCACCAGATGACAAAGGGGGAATTCACAAAAGTGGTGATATGGAGACAAAATAAAAGTGGAGATAGATTTGTTGAATTTTCTGCCTAATTCACAAACCTCTATCTCCACTTTTGTGAATTTTTCTTTTAAACAGACAGTTTTTTAAACAGTTTTTTTTAGATGTCATTTTACCAACAGTTTTTAAAAAAAAAAAATGTCTTTAGCTTATAATAAAACTGTCAGTGTCTCATCAAACCCCATTCCACATCAACATAAGCCTTGGTATAAGGATTTTTACAAAAGGATTTTGCATTTCATTTGCTGTCATTTCACTTTAGGGGCATTTCCTGAAGAGTGATTTTATGTTGTCTAGGAAAACTATATATTTCCAGGACAAACCGGGCTTTCTAAGTTTGTGTGTAATTTCACTTCTATAACAAGATTTAAGGGTCTAAATACATTCTTCATTGGAAAAAGTGAATCAAGGGCCCACCTCCTGCATTACACCACAATAGGCTTTTTTTCCAGGGCCCTGTTGGACAATCCAACCTTGAATTCACAGTACCCCAATATCCCAGTTTGCGTGCCATTATGTATGTGCTGCTTGCTGATCACCGATATGGCTACTCCATTTTAAAAATGGAAGGAAAAAATGGCGTAAAAAATGTAATTAAAAGACAAATTCAAAAAAACTGCCTGTAAAAAAAAGTGGCAGTTGGGTTGGAATTTAGGTAGATTTCTGTGAATATGGAGAAAGTGTTTTCCACCACTTTTAGTCCAAAAAAGGGCTATCTCCACTTTGATTAATTCCTCCCATAGTGTTTGTGCAGAGAAACGTAAAGGAGCAGTATCTCTTACCTCTCCCTTCAGTGACTTCTTAGCTTTAGCTCCTTCCTCGTCTTTTATCTTACGGCTGCCTCGGCAGTCATAGCCAGCACAGGAGCTCTCCTCCCTCCCTCCCTAAAAAAAAAAATGTACTGCTCAATCCAGGTCTTATATATTTATATCCATATGAATAAGTATATATTTATAGTTTTTACTGTTATAATAGTAGCTCAGGAAAAGCGTCACTAACTGCTCAGTTTAGTCTTAGGGGCTGATTTACTAAGACACGAATTCCGACCGAATTGGAAAAATTCCGATTGGAAAACGAACATTTTGCGACTTTTTCGCGATTTTTTGGCGCCTTTACGACTTTTTGGAAATTATCGCGACTTTTTCGTTACCAATACGATTTGCGCGAAAAAACGCGAGTTTTTCGTAGCCATTCCGAAAGTTGCGATTTTTTCGTAGCGTTAAAACTTGCGCGAAAAGTTGCGGTTTTTTCGTAGCGTTAAAACTTAAAAGGCGCGACGTTTTGCGCAAGTTTTAACACTACGAAAAAATCGCAACTTTCGGAATGGCTACGAAAAACTCGCTTTTTTCCGCAAAAATCGTATTGGTAACGAAAAAGTCGCGATAATTTTCCGAAAAAATCGCAAAATACCGATCATTACGAAAAAAACGCAATCGGACGCATTCGGCCCGTTCGTGAGTAAGTAAATGGGCCCCTTAGCCTCTCCATAAAATGGCTAGATGTTTAACATACATCTATAGAATGAATGCGATGGCCTAAGGTGACAAGGATGATTGCTGTACTACACAATGTCTCACACAATGCTAAGATATGTTTTGCATTTCAGCAATAGGAGCAAGTAAACATGCTCTTTAAAGATTTAATTTTTGATTAAAAAGGAGGTATTGGGGTTGTATGAATACCCAACAATGTACACTATTTGCATCAGTTTCTGCAGTTGGCAGACATACTGTATTTCAGTGTGCAAAAACAAACAACCTGTGATACCATCTTTTAGGAATAAGAACTAGTAATATAGTTTGATGTATAGAGAGAAACTGCGCTACTGTGTGTATAAAAATAAACATATTTATATATTTAGTTTTCAAATCCCATCACAAAAGCTTACCTTTTTAGTTATGTAAGGCTCCTGTTTTCACGAGTTTCATTTTGGATAGGTTGGTCTTGCTAAACTTTTATTTTTTACAATTCTTTACTTTGCCACAAGTAATCTCTGCCTCATCAAATTCTTTAAATACTCCTTGGATTGCCTCTGCTATTGGTTTGTTATTTGTATTGTCTGTTAAGATCGGCTTTCCTGTATTATGTTTTGCAGAAGGCTTGGGTGGCACCTTTGGCCTGAGTTGTTTTTTTGTTAGAGCCTCCCAATTTATGTTCTGGAAAACAGAAGATTGACATTAGTATTCATATGTATGCAAAATATACAACAAATATTTGTAACCAATGGATTATGTAAGTAAATTGTTCCTAAAAAGATAATATTACAGAAGTTCATCACATACCTTAAAGAAAGGATGTGATTTTACATCTTCAGCACCACGTCTGCTTGATCCAAGACGTGATGGCGCAGCTTTAGTCAAGAGCTACAAAAATATGAACAATACAATTAGAATAATTCAGCATAGTCGGATAGTGCAGCATAGTTTCTAAAATTTTTCTGACTCAGGAGATTTTTGTGAAATTGACACATTTATTAAACTTGTCAGAATATATAACACTTCTTTGAGCAGTGAAAACAATATTCTGTTTAATGTAGTGTAGGAGTTTTGCATTCAGCGCTTAATCTGACACCCCACCAAATCTATAATCACAGTGAAAGTTAAAAGTGGAGTTACTTATTTTGAAAATCATTCTAACTGGTCACATGAACCAGCTTTTTAGTTTTTAGTAAAAAGTGTTATAAGCTGTTTTGCGATTTAATTTACTTTGTTTGCTTTTTACATTTTCATTAGATTTTTATTCTTTACAGATTGCCGTTAAGTTGTCTGTGTAATAATGTACCAGTAACTGTTTGTGGTTTCAGATATTGCTAATAGAATATATCGGCATAATGATTGTCTATACTTACTGCTTCAATTATACTGCGAGTATCCTCATGAAGGTATGCAGGATAATATGGTTCTTCAAAAACAATTTTCGCAGTCAATATTTTTCTGTCTGCTGAGTAAAATGGCAACTGAAATAGTAGAGAGATATTTGTTTAGTAAGCAAGACTCTCTGAGAAGACTCTAATACATACATACATATATACATATATAAATAAATATATAGTGAAAATTATTAGGGATGCATAGAATACAGGATTTGACTGATTCCCAGCATCCCTTAGCATGGATTCTGGATTTGAATGATACCCGAGTGTTCTGCCAAAACAAATCGAAGCATGGAGAGGGGAATTTATCAGTTTTTGAATTCAAGGTGTTTTGCATTTTTTTAAGAATTAAAAATTTATATGATAACTAGAATTGGAAAAACAGGATTGCTAATATTTGTGCAGAAAAACTTAATCTAAATAAAATTTGCATTGTTTCATTTTTAGACATTAGACATGTTGTGCCCAGATGCAAATGTTTTTTTGTCTATAGCAATAAACCCTGAAAAGCATTGTTCCAGTCAACAAAAGGAATGATTTGTTATTTGATTTAGAGACTGGATATATTTACTTACCTCTCCAGTAGCCATTTCATAAATAATCACACCTAAGGCCCACCAGTCCACTACTCGGGTATAGTAGGGTTTTGTGAACATTTCTGGGGCCATAAAGTTTGTTGTTCCACATCTTCCGATGATAATATCATTACGGCCAATTCCTTAAGATCAAACAAAATTACTAGTTAGTTTATTTGAAGTTTATATGTGGAATGGTTGGGGGTCAAATGATCAACACAAGACCAATAGCCTGCTATAGTGTCAGGCAAAATTCTGAATGCCCCTTAAGAAAATTACCTAGTTTCTCAACCAAAGTTCTTGGGCCAGAAGAAAGATTAGGCCTTTTTGTTAAACTTCTTCAATACAAATCCTATCAGCATAATAAAGTAGATAAACCAATAAAAACCATTCCCCTCAATACTTCATGCAGCTTAAAATGTACCTTCTATTGAGAGTCCAAAATCAGCAATTTTTGCATAACCTTTCTCATCCAGAAGGATATTCTCTGGCTTTAAATCTCTGCAATAATGAAAAAAACAACATATTTTTTAAAGTGCAAATGTTAATACAATTAGTTTATTAAATGAAATACAGATTGTAGAAAATGTTTAGTTTTCATAGTTCTGTATATGTTGTAGTGTAGCAATTTGTTTATCCAGTTTTATACACTAATGCGGACACATTAACATTTTAGCAATACTTACCTATGAGCAATTCTTTTGCTATGTAGGAACTGCAAGCCGTTAACAATGCAGGCAGCATAAAATCTGCAGAGATAAGATGAAAATAAATCAGTTTAGAATGTCTAACTGTTGTCCAGCAAGGACAGCAAACAAACAAATGGTGGTGGGAAATACGCAAATGCTGCATTTATCTTGGCTATACCAGCACCCTGAGGCCGCCCCCTTTCTACGCCCCTCCTCATGCGCATGCATGAACACAAGTTCTACTCCCAAGGACACTTACACAATGCTTTCCTGTGATAATTTTGTCTTAATAGCAGCATGTAGGTCACCTCCAGCTGCATACTCTGTCACTAAGCACAGGTGGTGTTCAGTCTGGAAGGCAGCAAATAATCCAAGCATGGAAGGATGTTGGACCTCAGTGACCATTTTTAGGATTTTCTTTTCAAGCATAACACTGGAACAGAAAAATGTTAAAAGTCAATCGAGAAAAACTCTGTGGGAAAATTAATTATAGAAATTATGCAAAAATGTGTCAGTATTTCTAAATTACACATATATTGGCCCCCCCCATTGATATCCTGGTGTTTTCAGTCATTGAAAGTAAGTAAATAATTCCCATACTGTATGTGACAAGAACCACTTGGAAAATGTAGTGCAGTGAGATACTTTTTCCTTGAATGTTGGTGAAGGTTACATTTTAAGTTCTTATTATGTCCATTGTCCTTTTTACTTACTTTTTAGTCAAACCAGAATTAAGAATATGGGTCTTGCTTAATGCTTTTATGGCAACGTTTCTGTTGGAAGGTTTATGCAGAGCCAGGAACACCTGCAAAAAGACATTTTGTTTTAAAGTTAAACTGCATACATTGATAATAGTCATAATTTTTACCAGTACTATACAACTTACCCTGCCAAAACTTCCTTTGCCTAGCATACGACCAAGACGGTAGTCTTGGATACTTGTCAGATAACTCTGTTTAACACTGAAAGGGAATAATGTAGAATTTAGTACATTTTGTATAGCATAAAGTTTTGCCACACACACAAAATAGAACTATCATGCTATTAACATTGTAGTATTATAACATAAAGCATCATACCACTTCTGATTCTCTGGCTGCTTTTGAGGCTTGGCAATGGGAATATCTAAAGGTTCCACAAACTAAAGAGGTAAAGAAGAAATAGTTAATTCCTATAATAACATATTAAATTATGTTGATTCTGTATAGAGCAGTATATGTCATATATATCATTAGTAACATATTGGATCACCAGTCAATCCAGCTGAATGCTAAACTTTATCTAAATTCCTAAGTGTATATTATTATCTGAAAGCAGTTTTACAAAATAACAATTGATATGTGCACATTAAAGTATCAGTAACTTTCAGTCACTTACTTGAACCTTTAAATATTTTTTCCCTGTCTGTGGTTCTTTGTTTTTTTCCTGCTTCACAGCATTTTGCCTTTCAGGTGTCTGTTTTTCTATCTTATTCATAGGTGAAAGGTCTTGATTCTGAATAACTTTTTTCTGTTCTTTTCGTAACTGGACCTTTCTCTCATTTTCAGCTATTTCCTTATTTGGTAAAGTATTTATTGGTTTTGCGGGCAAAATATTTATCCTTCGGACAGTGTCCTGCACTTTTGCAGGTGACTGGTCTATTTTCTTCTGCACAGTTTCCTGCTCTCTTGTTAAAATTGGCTTTTCCTGTTTTGCAGGTGAAAGATCTATTTTGCGCTGTTCTGGTTTCTGCCATTTTTGTACATTCTTCTCTGGTTGTTTGGCGGGTGATGGGTCTCTTTTCTTCTGCACAGTTTCCCATACCCTTGGTACAATAGCATTTGCCTGTTTTGCAGGTGAAGGGTCCTTTTTCTTCTGCATAGTTCCCTTCCCCTTTGATATATTATCCTTTGTCTTTTTTGCTGGTGAAATATCTTTTTTCTGTCCTTTTCGCACATTCGTCTTTATCTCTTTGGCAGAGGATGGGTCTTGTTTTTTCCAAACAGTTTCCCGTCCTCTTGGTGCATTATCCTTTGCCTGTTTTGCAGGCGAAAGGTCTTTTTTCTTTGGCATAGTTCCTTGCCCTTTTGGTACATCCTTAGTCTGTTTTTTGGGCAATGGATCTTTTTTCTTCTGTTTTGCAGGTGATAGGTCTATTTTCTGTTTATCTGTTACCTTCCCCTTTGGTTTCACAAGCAGTGGGTTATTTTTCTGCCCTTTTTGTACATCTTCTTTTGCTTGTTTTGAGGGTGAAGGGTCTTTTTTCTTATTAACAGTTTTCTTCTTTTCTGTTGAATGGTCTCTATTTTTCCCCCATGTATATGCCAATTTCTTCACAGTGGGATCAGTGGCTTTCTATAGATAAAACAAATAAAATAGCATTTAAAGCTCTGGTTGTATATAGTCTGTAGGATATACAGTAATCTAGTTATAGTTTAATATTTCAGGGTTTTTTTAAACAACATTGAAAACATTTTCCCTACTGAGATCAGTCTAAAAAATTAAAAACAATTTTTGCTTTTTGTATTTCCTACTGGGGAAATTTGACATCAATGAAAAAGTATCTTTAGACATTTTTTTAGCCTGCACTGGGGAACAATATGCATAGGCAACCAAATGTCACAGGGCATTTCCATTAAAACCATAACAGAGAGCCAAATGCGTAAAAACAAAAGGCAATAACATAAAGCAGATTTGATTTTCAGGCTTACCTTGGCATTTGTATTCCGGGGTTGGACCTGAAAATTAAAGGTAAATAAAGTTAGGAATTCATTATTCTAAAATTCTTTTGAACAGATGTGTGTGTGTGTGTATGTATTATATATATTTTTATGAAGTAATGTACTCCCTCATTTAATCTATAAAATTATTAAAAGTTACCAGTTGCTGGTCTTATATGAAAGCCTTGTGTCTTTTAAAAACTTTGTGACTTTCAATAAATTTATATTTATACACACTGTGGAGAATAGCAAGGTTTGCCGTTCACATTATATGCAGAATATCATTTTGTTTGTCTCTATGAGGGGGCTCTGCATGCATAAAATCATTTCCTGTGTAAAGTCATGTCTGTATTAGTTTAAGACCCACACACAATTATTACATTTTGCCTTTTTCTTATTTTATTTCTTAATTGTTCACTTTTACTCCCATTAATATAACTGAAGCATTGCATAGTATAAACTGTAATTTATAAAATCTCCTACACACAAGGACCAAAGGAAGTCAGTTCAGTCCATGATAATATTATATTATTGGGAAATTCAATAGACTTACCACGTTGCTTCTTCGGAACACATTTCTAGTAGCGTTGCTTAGTCTTTTAAATACTGATGTCGATCCTGTAAAAATATAATCTTCTAGTTAACATGGAATCAAAAAACTATGTGATACAGTGATGTATGAATGCTATCAGTCACTTTTTTATAGGTAAAATCGTTGCAAATACAGTTTGCTCATTTAAAATCTCAATCTCCAAAAAACAACAACTACTAAGTAAATAAGTCAGTAATCACTTAAACACTATACCTGAAGCTTTATTAGGCCCTGGGAAATTATTTGCAGGTCTGCATGTAGCATCCGTCGCCTGCAAAGATAAACATGAACAAAAGAAACAACAGAAATCATTTTAAAAAGTGAAATATGTACAGCAGCCTAATATTTCCATCTGCTTTCACCCTCATATTGTAGAGACCCCATCAATTAAAGGAAAAAAAAACTAATTTGAACTAATGTAGAAACAATAGAAAACAAATCAATAAAAAAAATAAAAAGAACGTTCTAGTCACTAGAAAAATGCTATGTAAAAACTAGTATTCACCCCCCCCCCCCCTTCAAGCTAGGACAATATTAGCAGTCACTAGTTGCATGATCTATATACAAGTCTGTTGCCTTATATTTTACCAAATTATACAATTTATGGAGAACCCCAAGGTGCTTCTTTTGTCTCACCTTGTCGCTTCTTCTGAAGGTATTTCTTGCGAGTCTTTGAAATACTGACGGCGATTCTGTATCTATTTGAAAAAAAAAATGAGCTATTAATTTACATGAAAACAGAAAATAAACATTTATACTCCTGAGACTATTTTACTGGGTCTTTCTTTTTATATAACATGCTGGAATACAAATGGCCCAGTAAGACATTATACTGCACATTGGTTGAATGATATAGAAGGAAAACTACAGATCTGAATCCCCTTAATGTAGTCAGGAATAAAATAATCAACTACTATACCTGATGATTTCTTTGATTTAGAAGGGCCTGGTAAATTATTCATAGTGTCTATGTTATTTGTATCCTGTAAAGATAAAAATGTAAATAAATAAACAACATAAGTTATTTTGAAATCAGAATAGCAGAATATGAACCCCAACTCATAATTATTACTGCTCTCACACTCACACTGCATAGCAACCTCAGAAAATGAAGAGGGATAAAGTATATATATATATATATATATATATGCACACTGTATGTATATATATAATATATATATATGTATATATACACATTCTGTAATGAAATTCTATAATGGAATTTTTGCAAGTACACTTTGAACATTATATTAAAAACAAAAACCATACATTGAGGTTCAATTAAATAAATCTGATCATTATACACACACTCCCACATGCAGGGGTTTAGGCTGCTCATTTATACCCATGCTTTGTATTGTGGAAAAACATTCCGTAGACTTACATTGTTCGTTTTTCTGAAAACACCGTTAGTCAATTTATGTAGACTATTCAGCATCTTCTTTCTATCTACAAAGAAAGGACATGTGTAAAGAAATAGAACTTAAGCTAAGGAACATCACAAATCAGTTCTCAGTTCACTTATCCTAGCAGGCAGATAAAGGCCTTGATAATGGGAAGATGATTAGAGAAGTATTTGAATAGACAGATGGGCAAAAATATAATAATAATAGTAGTACATTTAAAAGTGAAGACAGGAACAACCAAAAGTATGCTAAAAATGTATGTATATTGCAAAAAGATGAGATGGAAAGTTATTATAAATGTAAACGAGATAAAAAGAGTGTTACAGTTAAATAAATGTATGTTCTTTGTATTATTAACATACTGTATGTCATTTCAAACTATCTAATGTTCATCTTCCATAATGGCTTTCAACTGCTCCCTGCCTTTTAGGATAATTAAGCCCTAGTAATCAGAGATCTGTTAAAATCGCAAGGCTACCAGCTGCCTAACAAAATTCTAAATAACTTGAAAAAAAAAACCAAAATACAAAATAATAAATTGTCATAGAATACCACTGTAATCATCAATTTTAAGTAGACGTCAATTTTATGTAGAAGTACATAGAAAAATTGACATTAATTGGACTATTAACTGCTAACAATACATTTAAATGTACTATGCTTAGTTAGTAAGCAAAAATGAAAAAATAATTTGTGTTCTCTTTCCTGCAACTAGATTTGTATGTATGGAAGAGAAACTCATAAAAAAAGTATTAGTTACATCTAAAAGATACTAAAAGCGTTAAAAGTTTTCAAGGCCTACCTTGTTTTTGGTTTTAGTAAAATTTGATATAAAATAGGGCTGCTAAAAAAAAAATAGCAACACTAAAGAATGGTATTGCAAGAGACAGTAGTGATAACCACTGCACTCTAGCTAACCAACACTAATTCTGGCACTACCTTGGCACTGTTACTTTATATCTTCACTTTATTATCAATTCACTTTATATAAGTATTATAATAAGGCCTACCTTGTCAGTTTTCTTCAAAAGTTGGTAAATAGAAATATAGATATAGAATAAAATTCTATAGTACCACTAAAAAAGAATTAGTAGCACTACAAAATAATAAAGGTGTTGTTAGAGACAGTAGCAATAACTACTGAACTCTCACTAGTCACAGTCTTGTCAGTAGCAAGTCACAGCTGTGTCAGGTACAGTTATGACATCACAATGTTCTAATCTAGCTTGTCAGTGTCAAGTTACATGTGTGTCAGGCACCGTTATGACATCTCTGTGTCCTCTGCAGGATTTGTAATGAACTGGGCTATTGTAATACCTCTCCATATAAACCAAGATAAACCTAACTGGTTAACAAAGAGCCCAATACACCAAATGCATCTAATAAAATTTATTAAGGGCCTATATTGTCTTAATGATATGCCTATATTACATCGAAAAAATTATAGATGTATATAAGGCAGGATACTATTAAACAGCAAGCTGCGCTCTGAAAAATAAAGACAATTTGCAGCATGAGACTTGACATGCCAATTCTTAAAGATAATATTTTCATTTATATACAGGTGTGGGATCTGGCAAGGAAGTTCCAAATTATGGAAAGGCCAGCTCCCATAGACTCGATTATATACAAATAATTGAAATATTTAATGTAATAATAAAATATTACCTTGTACTTGATCACAGCTAAATTTATTTAGGTTTATTTAATATTTAAATTATTTTTAGTAGACTTAACGTATGGAGACCAAAATTATGGAAAGACCATTTATCTGGAAAAACCCAGGCCCATTCTGGATATACTGTATATATATATCCAAAAAAAGACCAGCAACACCAAGTTATATTCCAAAAAGATCAATTGTGTATTAAAAACGCATGAACACAATTTATATATATATATATATATATATATATATATATGTAGAAAAAGGCTGAGACACACACTTATAGGGATTACAATCTGGGTGCAAATCAGAAAAACAGCGTAAATATATAAAAATGCAGATGCACACCAGGAAACTTTCATCAAAAAAAGATACTTATTTTATTTAGATCGACGTTTCGGTCCTAACCCGGGACCTGTATTACGATGTGTACTTGATCACAGCTAAGTTTATTTAGGTTTATTTAATTTTTAAATTATTGGTATGGAGACCAAAATTATAGAAAGATCCTTTATCTGGAAAACCCCAGGCCCATTTTGGATATATATATATATCATACCTGTGTATATTATTTATATACAATACCTCAATGTGTTTGCAGCACTCTTGTCTTGTCTCTCCACTGGGTGCACGGTGTCAAACCCTGGCCAGGGGTAAAATCCATATGAAACAAAACCAGCACTCCTGATGTATTCATAAATAGTGATGAGCGGAATTTTTCGACAGCCATTGATTCGCAGGAAAAGATTTAAATTGTTTTTTACACATGTTATTTTTTGAACATTTTTTTTGTATGCGTGCACCAATTTTTTTGACATGCATCATTTTTCGGCGAAGCAAAATGGGACAGATTCGCTAATCACCATTCATAAATTCATTTGTATAGAGAAAGTTAAAAGAAGTAAACAAAAATACACATGATGTTTCAGGACTTTATACCCATAAAGCCTCTTGTCTTTTTGAAACCACAAATAAACACATTTTCACGAATGACATGTCATTTATCAAAAGTTCCAAACTGAAAACGCATAAGCAGGAAAATGTACTAAAAGTAGTAAATTGCATAATTAGTAAAACATATATATACTGTATATATATATATATATACAGTCTCCAAAGAGTAAGACCCTGCTACATCTAAATAAACCATTTTCATAAAAATATACTTTTTTAGTAGTATGTGCTTTGGTACTCTATAATAGAAAATTCAGTCTCCAAAGAGAGATATTTCATATTTTTTCAGATGATGATAAACATATACCCCAACAACAACATCTTTACTAGTGAAGTGAAAGTTGCCATAGTGACCATATAAATCAACGGTTTTAGAGATAGAAAAAAAAACACTGTATCAGCATGTGAGCAATATAATTAATAATTATATAAATAATTAATTAATAGCTATGTGTACAATTATAAAAGTGCTTAATGAAAATGTTACTATATAACTGTAATGCTTAATAACACTGGTAAATTAACAATAAAACAATGATGTTTGTGGGATATTGGCATAGAGGATATGACATTGATAATAAGGTGCTAATGTGGCTGCTTTATCTTTATAATGGAATTTATGTTGGATAATGGTGTCAAAGCTTTTTTATCCAGCGTAGCCAAAAGTGAGCTGGCAAATCATCAAAGTTGTTGAATTGTTGGAGGAGAAGGCTTCGCTTCCATATATATATATATATATATATATATATATATATATATATATATATATATATACACACATATACTGGGTAGCAGACTGCCACATATTAGTAGTTGAAATTAACAAGGAGATGTTGTGACAGTTTTATCTACCTTTGGTAAAGTGTTCCATGGTAAAAACGGTATATCACAATCATTCTTTAGTTTTTGGTTGATAGTGGTGTCAACAGTGTTAGGATTGCCCTATAGTAATCTTTATCAAGCGCAATAGATCCCCTTTATTTGCTTGCACAACAATGATGTTAGGGTCTGAGTTTATATATGATTGCTATAGTGCATCCTTTAATTGGTTGATTGTTGTAATAACCTGCACATATGTTTTTTGAACAATTGTTTAAAGTGGATTTAAAATTTGATTTATGCTGAAAAAGTAGCAGTAGTCGCTTTAGTATTGTTTTAGCCTGAACATTCATGTAGTTTGAGTTGCCTATTGCACAATCCAATATTAATATGAGAAGGCATAGTAGGGGTAGGGATTTGTTGGCTAAGATTGAAAGTTACAGACCCATCCCCTATATATGAAGAATCCATTTTATGTGGCTAATGATTGTAATGCTGTAATTCAGTTTTGACACCTTATTTGGGCCCAGGAGCATTTAGACCAGGTTCAAAATGAACTGGCAGCATGTTTAAGCAGTAGAGTACTGTTTATCTTTATTCCAGAACTGTACTTTATAAGTACATGTTAAGAAATATATTGTCTGAATAGATCTTTGACTTCCCTTCACCATATACAGAACTGTGATGCAGCTAGAAGAGAAATATTGTGTGGGCAGGCAAAAAATATGGGTTAGCAAACATATAGGTAGTGCATTGTTGTACAAATTTGCCAATGGGAAAGTGGCTCTCACAAATACCAATACTAAAGAAAAACTATATATCTTGCATACCAAATGTCTCTCAACATTAGTAGATTTCAGGAGATATTGTTCAAATATTGCATAGAGCCTGCTACATCCCAGAATTAAGACTTAAAATAGGATGGTCAAGCTCTGACTAATGTCCAAATGTTCAGCGTATAAAGCTGATATATCTTGCTTATGGTCCTGCCCTGTAAGCATTTTAGAGACCGGTTGTCTCCTACTGCACTCTTTCTTTTCAAATAGTGCCTCCATATACACCAAGTCAGGCTATTTTTGTTGACACCACAAGTATTTATAAAACAGATAAAAAGCTCTTAAATATTGTATCCACAGTGGGAAGGAAAACTATCTTACTAAATTGAGTATTGTCATCCCCTTTAGATCTGGTAAAGAAGAAATTTGAATTGGTGTTCCACATGGATTTGTTGGAAACCACTAATTTTTTACAGCATGGGCGACATAGGTCATGACACTCACTCCCAAGACAACTGGTTCTCTCATATGCATTTAGGGGTATGGCTTTGTAAGCTTCTGAGGAGCTAGCAGGCAGAAACCTCATTACCTTTGACTAGACAGAGAAGGAGTGTACCAGGCGGTCTGACACAATAATTCAACAAATATCTCAGATGTGGCAAAGATTGGATAGATTGTGTCTTGCTTTCATACTTAGTTTACCAGGTCATTCCCTAGATATTGTGGATGTAACATATATTTCATATGTTCTTCTTTTTACCAGATTTATATTGTAATTTTCTGAAATCTTTTCAATTTAGCTTTTTTTGTTAACAATTTTAAGCAACATGTTGTATTTATTTTCCTACTGGTGCAAATAAAAGCATTCTGAAAAAACAATTCACAAGCTGAAAAGCTGTCAAAATAACTAGTCCCTCTGTCACATGAGTTTTATCCAGCATGTCCCGAAACTCCTTACAATGGGTGCAAAAAAAAGGGAAAAACATTGTGCTTTGCACAAGTTTGTGACCAGAACACTGGCCCTGTGTAGAAATCTGTAGGGCAGGAGGAGTGGTTTGTGAGAGTTGGAAGTTTGTTGTGTCACAACTTAAAGAAGTACATTAGGAAGGAAGTACCCCTGTCTGAAATTATGAATATAGCAAATCATTTGGATAATATTTATTGAAAGGAGAGGAACAAAACAACCACAACAACTTAAAAGGAAAACTACATCTTCAGCATTGACACATAAAAGAGAAGGAAAAGTCATTTGGGGGGTGCAACAAAATAAAGCTTGTCTTTTACCGAATTACATTTTTTAAAATAAAAACTCTACATTTCTTATAGAATAATGATCTGTAGGCATGGTACAGTATATATTCCTATAGATTAATCATCTGTAGAAATGATATATATTTAAAGCCACTAGGCCTTCACACCAGAGCCTTTTTAGGTCATCAAACCTGTGCCATATTTATATACATACATATTTCCCCAAGTATATATCTGTAGCATACTGAATACAGGTATGGGACCTGGGGTTTTCCGGATAAGAGATCTTTACGTAATTCGGATCTCTTACCTTAAGGGGCTGATTTACTAACCCACGAATCCGACCCGAATTGGAAAAGTTTCGACTTGAAAACGAACATTTTGCGACTTTTTCGTATGTTTTGCGATTTTTTCGGCTTCTTTACGAATTTTTCGTTACCAATACGATTTTTGCGTAAAAACGCGAGTTTTTCGTAGCCATTACGAAAGTTGCGTAAAAAGTTGCGCTTTTTTCGTAGCGTTAAAACTTACGCGAAAAGTTGCGCCTTTTTCGTAGCGTTAAAACTTAAAAGGTGCAAAGTTTTGCGTAAGTTTTAACGCTACGAAAAAAGCGCAACTTTTTGCGCAAGTTTTAACGCTACGAAAAGATTTTACACAACGAAACCAGATTTTACACAACTTTCGTAATGGCTACGAAAAACTCGCGTTTTTACACAAAAATCGTATTGGTAACAAATACGAAAAAATCGCAAAATACCGATCATTACGAAAAAAACGCAATCGGACTCATTTCGACCCGTTCGTGGGTTAGTAAATGTGCCCCTAAGTCTATTAAAAAAAATAATTTAAACATTAAATAAGCTGAATAGGATTGGTTTGCTTTCAGTAAGGATTAATTATATCTTAGTTGGGATCAAGTACAAGGTACTGTTTTATTATTACAGAGAAAAAGGAAATTATTTTCAAAAATATGAATTATTTGATTAAAATGGAGTCTATGGGTGATGGCAATTTCGTAATTCGGAACTTTCTGGTTAATGGGTTTCCAGATAAAGGGTCTGATACCTGTATCTGCAACATATCTAGAAGTGTAGTTATTTATCAGTGATTTCAGGAAATAACATATTCAGGATAAACCTAATCATCATGAAACACACAAACATGATTGGATTATCACTATCATCAACTCAACTGTCATAGAGATCATATGGATCACTTGTTGACTTGCATGGAGGATCCTTTATGGCAGACTGCGTTTTCATATGTTGTAGCTGCAAAGAATATATTACATATAAAAATATTATATATATACTGTATATATATATATATATATATATTTGATAATGATACCTTTAAACCATACTTAGTGATGTTATCAGTTATAATTGGTTCTGCCTCCTTCCACGACCCAACTGAGCTCCACTTCCGGGTCTGGCTCAGGTCTACAAATAGAAGCAACGGGCCGGGCCGGGTCGGGTGGCAGCAACAAATATTTGACCTGCACATCACTACCACACAGGGAGAAGCAGATAGCAGGTGCAGACAAACTGCAGGCATACCTTCAGTTGTCGCAATAGTGCCCTTAAGTCTCCCCATATTTCACCTGTTCAGATGATCAAAAGCCAAACAGGAAGAAAAAACGCTGAGCTGTGTAAGGAATATCACAGTAAGTTCTATAATTAGGTGCTGGTATGTGTGCATCAGTAGGGATGTAGCGAACATCGCCAAAAATGTTCGCGGACCCGTTCGCGGACTTTCGGCAAAACTCGTGAATATTCGCGAACTTTGCGAACCCCATAGACTTCAATGGGAAGGCGAACTTTAAAACCTAGAAAAGCCATTTCTGGCCAGAAAACTGATTTTAAAGTTGTTTAAAGGGTGCCACGACCTGGACAGTGGCATGCAGGAGGGGGATCAAGCAAAAATTTCTCTGAAAAATACTTTGTAAAAAAAACGCCAAAAATAACGAAAAAAAAAACGCCAAAAAAAACTGCGGCGAACCCAAAATGGCGAACATCGACAAAAGTCCGCGAATTTACCCGATGTTCGCGCAAATTAGTTCGCCGGCGAACAGTTCGCTACATCTCTATGCATCAGTGGAATGGTTATCAATTGATTAATGTTATCACTTACACTAGTACTTTTTAACGTCACTTTTAGTGATGAGCTAATTTTTTTTGCCAGGCATGGATTCGCAGCAAATTTCTGCAATTCACCATTTGGCGAATTGTTTCACGAAACTTCCATGAAAATTTGCTGCGGAAAAATTCGTCAAATTGGATGCGGGTGACCAAAAAAATTGCCACGGCAACAAAAAATATGTGCAGCAACAAAAAAGACGCGAGCGACATAAAAAAAAATTTGCACGACAAACGCGTTTCGCTAATTTTTCAACGTTTCGCGAATTTTCTTGCCGTTTCATGAATTTTATGGCGACACGAAATGGGACAGATTCGCTCATCACTAGTCACTTTGGCAGTGGCCCATATACAGTCTATTTGTTTCATGCTCAAGTGGGGTTGTTTTAGCTATTCCAAAATTGTATTATCTTTGCACTGGTGAAATTTTTTGTCGTTTGGCAAGTAATAATTACGCCACTGTGAAACTTTTAAAACAAGTCACTTTATCAGCTCCAATGCATTTTTTTGGCCAAAAGTAATTCCACCAGTTTTAAGGTGGCCATACACGCACCGATAATATGGTACGAAACCTTGTTTCGTACGATATTCGGTGTGTGTATGGTATGTGTGACTACAGGTATGGGATCCCTTATCCAAAAACCCGTTATCCATAAAGTTTAAAATTACAGAGAGACTCCCATAAACTCCATTATAAGCAAATAATTCTAATTTTTTAAAATTATTTATTTTTTCTCTGTTATAATTAAACTTAGTTGTACTTGATCCCAACTAAGATATAATTAATGCTTATTGGAGGCAACACAAGCCAACTGGGTTTATTCAATATTTAAATTATTTTTAGCAGACTTAAGTTATGGAGATCCAAATTATGGAAAGATCCCTTATCCGGAAAAGCCCAGGTCCTGAGCATTGTGGGTAATAGGTCCCATACCTGTACAAGAAATTGGGGGGGAGTCAGGATGCAAGGAATGGGGGGTGGGGTCAGGATGCGGGGACCTTACTTTACTTTAGTGTATAATCCTCTAAAATTATCATTGTTGGTGCTTATTTTTTAGTATCCAGAGTGTCAGACTTGGAAATTCATATGAAATATGTTCATTATGGAGTCCGTATGTGTTTCATACTTAAATGTGTGCATATTGGGCTTCAAAACCCTTGGTGTTCATCTATACCAGTGTTTTTCAACCTTTTTTGGGCAAAGGCACACTTGTTTCATGAAAAAAATCACGAGGCACACCACCATTAGAAAATGTTAAAAAATTTAACTCTGTGCCCAGCAGCAGTGCCCCCCTAGTACATTGGTGCCAAGAGCAGTGCCCCCCTAGTATATTGGTGCCCAGCAGCAGTGCCCCCCTAGTACATTGGTGCCAAGAGCAGTGCCCCCCTAGTACATTGGTGCCCAGCAGCAGTGCCCCCCTAGTACATTGGTGCCAAGAGCAGTGCCCCCCTAGTACATTGGTGCCCAGCAGCAGTGCCCCCCAGTACATTGGTGCCAAGAGCAGTGCCCCCCTAGTACATTGGTGCCCAGCAGCAGTGCCCCCCTAGTACATTGGTGCCAAGAGCAGTGCCCCCCTAGTACATTGGTGCCCAGCAGCAGTGCCCCCCAGTACATTGGTGCCAAGAGCCAGCCCCCCTAGTACATTGGTGCCCAGCAGCAGTGCCCCCATAAGTCAGTGTGCCCCGTGGCCCCCCCTAATACATTGGTGCCCAGCAGCATTTTACTTCTGCTCTTCGGCGGCTTCTCCGGTGGCTTCAGCAGCATCTTCGTATCCCTCAGGCGCGCCGCCTCTGCACTTCTGCCTAAACGCGACCGCACACAGGCCCTTTTATAACATTGCGCCCCGTGCGTACTGACGTCACCCGTACACACGGGGCGCAACCAATGACAGGGCCCGGATTTTATTAAAGGGGGCCCGAGCTACTAAGAAAAACTTTGAAAGTAAAAATTGCGGCCCTGCCTACGGCACACCAGTCAACATCTCGCGGCACGGGAACAGCGGTTGAAAAACGCTGATCTATACTGTGGGAGACAAGATACCTCACTTTTAAATATTGGAAGTAATTGTCCTCCCTGCCTTGGGGGTAATAAATAAGCCTTATAGCAACCTGTAATTGAATGTTCTATCATTTACAGTATATGTACTGTATGTAGTGTTGGGACTAAAGGAGTGAGAAGATACAGCTTTTATTGCATAAAAATTTTGCACCATATCCAACAGCATATTTTTCTAGCAGAACTAGACAAATTCATACATAGATGCCAGACAGTAGATGTTCTCTTCACTCTCTGCTCATCCTCCTCACTTCCACTTCCTATATGAACAATCTTTCTCGATTCTTCACTCAGTGCTAGGCATTTTCTCCTTAAATATAGCATTGTCTATTGTAGAATTATGTTATCAGAAAAGTAAAAACACAAGCCATATTAGGGGTCATTTTTAAAAGGACTGGGGCTGGGGTAAAATCACTGGGGGATGCCGAGTTGCACTTGTATAAGGAGCATATCTGACTATGGACCTCATGCCAGATTATAAAACTGTTGCAAAGTGCATAGTGAAGTGCTGGTGGGTGATCCTTTACAGCCCACACCCATCGGTTCTCCCTTATTTGCATGTTAGAGGACAGGTACAGGGTGGGAAATGTCTATTCTGCAAGGATCTGTTTGCTGGAACTAAAGGAAGAAGCAACAAAATAAAGCTTAACTTTTATTGCATTACAATTTTACAACATATCCCAAACTACATATAGTATTAAAATACAAACACAACTAATAGAATTATTTATGTATTTAATAAGATCAATAGAAATGTTTTTTATTTAATTTTTGTCACATTTCAACGAAACATGCCTTTGGCTTTGTGCCTTTATATGGTCCACAGACTCCTCAGTGAATTTTTATATCCTTATATTTTAAAACAGAAGGTACATTACTCCATATACTGCATGTAAAATCACATAATGCTCAAGTGACACAAAACATACCAAACGTATTTAAAAATTCCACTTTTTTATTAAATTCATTGATTTGATGTAGTACTTTATCTTTGCATTCTCTTGCGTTATTATGAGGATATCGGCTACATGTGCCTGCACCCGAGCATACCTCATTCATTCGGGTGTAGGCACAGGTAGGAGGCATATGGCGGTATTTTCGGCAAACGTTTTTCTGCTTGGCGAAAATATACGCCATACGCCACGTCTGATATCAGCCTAAGCATCTTAGGGGCTGCCAATAAACCACATGTGAGCAGGATGGCCAGCAGCCACTGAATTCTAAGGGGGATTGCGAATGTTGTTGTGACAATCTATATATATTTTTTGGTCTTGATAAAGATTCTAGATTTTTCCCTGTAGTTCTACAGATTTTTTTTTCACAAAGCATACCATATACAGGTATGGGATCCCTTATCCGGAAACCCGTTATCCAGAAAGCTCCGAATTACGGAAAGCCCGTCTCCCATAGACTCCATTTTAATAAAATAATTCAGAATTTTAAAATGGATTACCTTTTTCTCTGTAATAATAAAACAGTACCTTGTACTTGATCCCAACTAAGATATAAATAATCCTTATTGAAGGCAAAACATTCCTATTGGGTTTATTTAGTGTTTTATTGATTTTTTAGTAGACTTAAGGAATGGAGATCCAAATGATGGAAAGACCCCTTATCCGGAATACCCTTGGTCCTGTTCATTCTGGATAACGGGTCCTATACCTGTATCTGTAACATGTGTAGTTATTTACCAGTCATGTCCTTCTATCTGAAAGAAATAAGATATTCAGGATAAACCTGATCATCATGAAACACCACAAACATGGATGGGTTATCATTATTGTCTGTTAAACTGTCATAGAGATCAAATGGATCACTTGTTGACTTGCATGGAGGAGCTCTCATGTCTCTCTTCCCTAATGTGTGGTGTCCGGCTAACACTTTCACTTGGTATATGTAACGCAGTTGGGTTTCTGGGTCCCGAGGAGAGTATTGTATTCCAGCAGAGTAGATGGCATTCACTGCAAAATAGACTCCTCTTCCATAGGCAGTAGCTGCAAGGAACAAATGACATACAAAAATAAAATTATAAATATATTTGTACAAGAAATGTAGACCTGGATCTAACCAAATGTGTTGCTGCTTAAAAAAAATAAAATATACATTGTACTTGATGGTAACTATGCATCCATATTACAGTACAATCCCTAGAGGAGAACCCCAGACCCCAAACATTTCAGATAATAGATCCTATACCTACTTTATCGACAAGTGTTTGTTGGATGTAATTATGCTTTCTATTAAATATACCCAAAGGAGCCCCATGTGGTTAAGAAACAGATAGTGGGAGCCTAGGAACAGCTTCAACAATCTCTTTGTTTTAAGCTGGAAATGCACTATAAGATCTGCTAATTCAACAAAGTCACCAGACAAGCAGATCTTTTCCCCAATATGCCCACTTAAGGTGGGCAATATCAGACTATCAGATCATTTGGCCCTTGGACCACACAATTGGATTACAACAGTTGGAATGCAAGATATCGGAGTGAGGACTGTATCGCTGAGCAAATGCGGTCCCCAATCTAATAGTAAATTCAAATCTGCCCAATCAACGTCTGGCCAATATTCGGACAGATATCAGTTCAGTAGGTGCATTGGAAGGCACCATAAACAGGCAGATAAGGCGCCAAAATGGTCTGAACCACCCATATCAGTAGCTTAAATCTGCCAGTGTATTGCCATCTTTAAACAGATTTTAAAGGACAAGGAAAGGCACCCCCAAGTGACTTTAATCGCTTATCTTGTACCCCAGGCTGGTGCCCCTGTTAGGAGAAAACAGCACCAGCCCGGGGTACTTGCGAGCGAGCGCTTCCTCCTTCCTGCTTCGTTTTGCCGGGACCCCACGACAGGCGCATGCGCAGTAGAGTGAAAAGCCGACTTATCTGTTAAAGTTCGGCTTTTTCACTCTACTGCGCATGTGCGCGTGAGCAGATAGGAAGGAGGAAGCGCTGCAGCTACCCCGGGCTGACGCTGTTCTCTCCCAACGGGGGCACCAGCCCGGGGTAAAAGGTAAGCGATTTAAGTCACTTGGGGTGCCTAACATTTTGGCACCCCCAAGTGACTTTGCCTTTCCTTCTCCTTTAAACTGGACCAACCATATAATGTGCCTGCCTTTGCTTTTTACTAGACATTCAGATTTGACACTTACCATTTTGTCCTGCAAAACTTCGACTGAAGCCACTGTAATTAATTGAGTGGCAGTTTGTGAATGTTGTGCCATGGTATAAGATGCGCTCATTCACATCAGCAGCCCCATTCTTCTCTATCATGTAGTTCTTTCTTACTGTATATGCTTTGTACTGGTATCTGTTCTGGATTCTCTCAATCTGCATAAAATAAAGAACAAACATAAGCGTAAATCATTTACAAATTATTTCCAAAAATTAACTTTTAATCCAGATTAGATGCAACCTGCCTTCAGAAAATTGATTCATCTACAGCCATGCAAATGCAATTTTTTTTAACACTTAGAACAATTATACTGCATAAATAAAGGTAGATAGAAGTAAATTAGCTATTAATATTAAATATGTCTAAACTAGTGAGCTAGGCAGACACTTTTTTTTAATGTAATCACTCCCAGGTGCCAGCCAGGAATGTAAGGAGTGATGTACAAACACAAATTGCACTTGTGATCCTGCACACATATGCACTAACTTGTTATCATAAAGCATACCTGAAAGCCCAAGTTGCCATCAAGCACTAAGGACTACAATAAAAATGAAACGTCTAGAAATCAAAAACTCAGCTAAACACATTAGCCATAAGATTATTTATAAAATATATAACAAGTGAAACAATTCTTCATTTCTCAACCTAATACATTTATTTACTGTATACTTGCTGTGACATCTAGTGGCCATTTGTAACATAAGATACTACACTGACAGTAAATTAACTAGCATAATTTCATTTTGCAGGCAAAACAATCCTTTGTTTTTATTTTTAATTGATTTTTAAGTCATCAAGCATTACGGAAAGTTCCTATAGCCAGAAAGCCCCAGGTCCCAAGCATTCTGTATAACAGTTATCATATAGCTATTGCACTTTTACCAAGTGCCTATTTCACTTCAGACAACAAATACACAAATGGTCTATTTATGTAGATAATTGTTTTGGTAGAGACGTACCTTTACAATTTCACAATTGTGGACTGTTTTAGTGAAATCAGCATGAACTTTACAGTACTCTTCTGTGTTAGGATCAAGTGGCACCATCATTAGGAAATGTCTGTTCATTTCCTCCCAGTAGGCAGGAAGATCAGATTCTAAAGTACACAAAGTGGCATATTTGAAACCATATCTCTATTTCAGTTTTCAAATATGGACTAATTACCTACTGTATAATTAGATTAGTTCCATTTTTAAATCATTTTTTAAGTAGAAAGGCTGTACCAAACCAGGGTTGGACATGATGGACTTTTTTTTTTTTTTTAACAAAAATGAACTATGTAATTTCTTTTGCTCATGTCACACTGGGCTGTTTCTTGTTCAGAAAAAGAGAAAAAGCTCATATCTGCTGTCTTCTATTCTACACCCAGAACCACTGCATTAGCTCAGGTGCAGACACATGGAACGGATTAAACATGTTAGTATGGGCAGCAAAGTCCACTCCGTGTCTACACCCATGTGGTCCTCGCAAAATCACAGGTCGCCTACTACTTATACAAAATCGCATTTTCACCTGTGTTGCAAAATTGTGGACATCCCATCCCCCTGAACCCCCTGTACGGAAGAAGCAGACCTGTCCCCCCGCAAGTGTATTTCATCTTCATCTTTAGGAGAAGCCATTTACATTTTGTTTTATGAATATTTTTAGGTAACTATAGGAAGGGAGTGAAATAGGTAAACATGAGCAGGAGGTAAACAGTATGGGTTTTATTAAAGAGTGTCCTGAACAGTGTTGGTGGTTAAGGGGGAAAAATAGGAAGCTATATTTTAAGACTTAGAATAATTAAAGACAATTAAGACTGAAGAATTAAAGTACCTTCGTTCTTAATCTGAGCATGTTCTCACCACCTAACTTGTGGACCTTTCTATTTCGTATATTTTTATTAAAAAAAAAGTTTGGTTAAAAAAAATATGTGCACAATAATAAAAAATCTACTAAGCAATCACCCTTGTCCTATAGGCAATGATAAATAATACGTCTGAGCAAAAAAAGGTACCTTAAGTATGAAGTGCAGTTTTGGCATTAACCATATATTTACCATATAGCCCAGCCCATTGCTGAATATTTCTTAGCTAAATCCAGAGGTAGAACTGGGTTGGGCTGAGGTCTAGCCCCTAAGGTGACTCAGAACCTTAAAAAGTGCTGTTGGGCCCCAGTCCTAAAGAAGAATATAAAAGAATTGAAAAGAGTGCAGAGATGTGCAACTAAACTGGTAAAGAGGTGGACCAATTACACCATGAGCAAAGGGGTTGTTTTCTCTTGTGAAGGAACATGCTTACTCTTTACCAGAGGACAGGAGGAGGAAACTTTGGGCGGCTTCCCACTGCTTATTAACTTTATTACTGGTGGAAAGGCATTTCAGGAAAATTAGTCCAGCTAATGCGGGCGACAAATCTCCCTATGGGCCATGGCGCTTATAGTTGATCTAAGGTGTTCTTTGCAGAATATCTACAGTATACTGGAAATGGTACACTCTTACCTAATGCTAAGTCCTTTCTGGCAACAGGGACCACTTTCCCAAGATTCAGTATAGATGCCTTCATTGTCTCAAGGTTTACAGTGACTTCTTTCCCATCCTTAAGAGCAACTGTCACCACACCTTTAAAACCAGACAAAAATTTATTTTCCAGTTTCTGACTGGGTTCTTCTTCAAAAGGGACCATTATGTCTCCATCAGTATAAACCCAGTGTGTCATAGATTGATCTCTCTTTGCTTCTTCTAACCTGGAATTAAGAATAGCTCTGAGTTTCTCTTGAACTTGAGCTGCTGCCTTCATTACATTCAAGTGACAGCCGTTAACTTGAATACATCCTTCTCTTTTGTTCAGCATAATTTGGACTTCAGGCTTCTCTTTCAACACAGAAAAGATATTTTGAACTTCCATCTCTGAAAAACTTTTCACCTGTGGGTCCTCAATTATCTCCTCTTGGTACTGGTTGTCAAATTCCAATTTCAAAATAAGTTTCATGTTGTCCACAGCCTCTCTGTCTAGCCCCACAACGTCCAGTATATCTACGGAATGTTGAGGCATTGTGATTGGGCTGCCACTATCCTTTATGTCTTCAGTGTCTTTGGCTTGTCTCCGTTTTAGACGAGCAGTGAGTAGATCTAATATGGTGACAAATGGGACAAAAATATCATGTAGTTCTGTACAGAAAGTTTTGTTAAATAACAGAGAAATGATTACTGTCAGTTTTCAGTTACAGATGTATGCAAACATTACCAACAATATTAACAGTGACAATACCTTGTTTGTCAATCACTGTACTGGGTATTATTCCCCTTATCCTGAAACTCATTATCTTTATAGCTCTGAATTACAGGAAGGTCATCTCCCATATAGCTGATTTTAAGCCAATTAATTCTAATCTTTAGAATTGTTATTTACAGCTGTATACATTGCAACATTCAAAATGCTGCCTTGAATTTTCTTTGTAGACTTTCAGCAATGCCATGGTTTGACAATGCTAGAAATTCCTTGAGGTGTAAACTTAAAGGAAATCTATATCCCCAGAATGAATACTTAACCAACAGATTTATATTATGTTAAGTGACCTATTATAGAATCTCGCTAAACTGGTATATACATATAAGTAAATATTGCCCTTTTACATCCTTTCCCTTGATCCACCATTTAGTGATGGCTGTGTGCTCCCTCAGAGATCACATGGCCAGGAATAATGCAGCTCTAACTGTAACAGGAAGTAGTGTGGGAGTAAAAGGCAGAACTCTGCCCAATAATTGGCTGATGGGGTCTAGCATGTTTGTGTACCTTGGCTTGTTTGTGTGCACTGTGAATCCTATGATCCCTGGAGGTGGCCCTTGATTCTTAAAATGGCAATTTTCTATTTAGAACTACCCAATAGCACATACTAATAAAATAGTATATTTTTATGAAAATGGTTTACTTAAGTGGAGCAGGGTTTTACATATGAGCTTGCTTATGTAATATATTTTTTATAGAGACCTACATTGTTTGGGGGGTATAATTTCCCTTAAATGAAGAGAGAAATTCAACTTATAAGCTACTGTAAGCTATTAGTAATACCACTGTATAACTTAAAAATACTGTATTTATTAAATTGCCTTTGTGGGAGACTACAAGACACATGTATACAGGTTGGCAGAAGCTCTTGCTTGCAGCAATTATATGTATGTTTTTAATTATATAGTGCTACTTGTATAGGCAGCGCTGCACAACAGACCAATAGATTCCACAGAGCTAAGTGTTAATGAGACATGAGGATGGAGGTCCCTGCCCTGTAGTGAGATGGTAACTTACAGACACAAATAGGAGGGTATTTAGTGCTGCAGGTTACAGTGGGTGACACTGCAGTATAAGTGCCAGTTCCCAGTTTAGAACTAAACTCAAAGACTACCTCTTGGAACACTTACATAGCACCTGAAGCGAGGGAAGATTCTCTCCAGAGGAATTTATGGATTGCATTCCAAATATAAGAAGCGGCAAGGCAGAAAGGTTAAAGGAAATTGCAGTAGCATGACTAAAAGATTATCATTTATACTGGCAAACACTCCAGTAAAAGTGATATAGGTTCTGTGGCCTCAAATGCAAGCTGTTCCTCTTCTGGTGACTAGATTTACCAAATATCTTACATTCATTACCTCAGACCTCCTAAATATTGTCCAGTCTGAGTTATCAAATCTGAAGTTATGGGCAATGTATCAATATCTGATCAATATAACATACTGATGGAATACATTTTCCTAGAAGTGCAAATATGCATTCCAAGAAGATCCAGAAAATCTGATCAATTTGTGATGTAAGGATCTCATTCAGTATGAACTGATTTTTGCATGAATAACTACAAAAGTTATATATCATTCAGAGTCAGTCCCTCCATGCCAGTCAATTGTAAATCAGGCTCAAGTAAACAGCAAAATTCTGCTGCAGTATTCTAGTAACTAGCATCTACCTATAGCACAAAGGCCACAGAACTGAGGTGCCTATACTGAAAAACTGAATATAAATTCCTGAAAAATACAGTACACCGCTTATCAACCTTATAACATGCAATATAACAATACTTACTCAATGGATTCCAGGAAGATTGCTGTTCTAATGTGAAACGTTGTTGAAACTCAGTGGAAAAGATGCTGTAGACATACGGTTCCAACATAACCAGACGCACACAGAAGAGGCTATATAACTTAGAATTACGTGCAACTGAAGATATGCTGTCTGCCATGGATTTTGCTACCTGCTGTACATCTAACATGCACTCTCCTGTAATACAAAGAAAAGCCCCTAAAATTTCCCCTAAAAAAATAAACCTTTCAGTTTGAATAACAGCTCATACAAATCATTATTAACCAGCATGATAAAAAGTAAAATAAAACACCCAAACTGTTTGAATATTTTATGTTTACAGGAAGTTTTCGTTATATATCTTTGTTGTCTGCATATAGAAACATTATTATTATGTTCTTATTCAGTTACCAAACTAAACATCAAAAACAGCAAAATCATCCTTGGCCCTATTGATCTATTTTCTATATATATATATATATATATATATATGTATATATATATATATATATATATAGTGAAATTGATCAATAGTCACTCCCCTTTGCCCATCTACATTACTGGACTCACAAGTAGTCAAAGGCAGTGCATCCACTAATGTGCATCCATTTGGGTGTTGGCTCATCTTTTACATATTGATACTTTTTTAAATTTTGCAGGGCAGTAGTATAATCTCTAAATATTAAATATATTCTATAGCTACCACGCTTTTCAGCTGATCCCAGTGGAAACAATAAAAGGGCAACCATTTGTAGATTTTAACCTTGATAGCAAGTAAGTTGCAGGTAAAACTCAGTCCCTTTGTTAAATATATATTGAACAATAGAATTCTAAATGAATCAGATAAAAGTAAAAGAATGACTGTGACTTAGTTGGCCAGCTTGAAGTATATTGAAATATATGGACAAACAATTCCTTGTTTTGCTTAAAGTGGAGGGCAGTTCTTGGTAGCTTAATGCACAGAATGTCTTAATGTCCTATATATATATATATTGATAATGGGTGAGTGCAGAGAATCTCTATTGAACACTGATGTTTTTTTGGATAGTCAGAAATAGCTGGCGTGGGAGTGACTCCAGGGGACAGCTAGTCTAGCAAATTTACACTAGGATCCAAAGCACCTTACCAGCATTAACTACCACACGTAGACATCATTCTGAGAAAATATATACATGCCAAATGGCTAGCTTATTTATACCATTGCGTTATACATATATAATTAAATATTAGTCTGTAGTATATTACATTTTTGGTTGCTTGATATATATAATATGTGGTCTGAATGGCTTATTAGAAACCATATTAAATGCTTCCTGCAATATACAGATTTTAAAAGGGGTTTGGCAGCCCTGTTATTGTGTGCCACTGTAAAACCTTTCATTTCTCACACAAACAGCGCTGCACATACCTGTTCCGATAGCTGGCATTGCCACAGAATGTAGGCCCATCTCCTCACATTTCAGTAATGTATTTCTAGCTATGTCCTTGATTTTTGCAAAGTTATTCTGGCAGTTTGTGTGAAATATATATTTACTTTTCAGATTTCCAGACACTGTTGTCACAAATGTTTGTTTGGACTCTGAATTGAGAAAACAAGAAATGGAGTGAGTTTAATTTTGCAAAAAAAAGTGTTATATACACAATATAATTATGAGGGTTTTATTAAGTCTAAAAACACATGGGGCTGATTCTTGACTTGGATTCTTTCACTACATAATAATGTAACAGTTTTCATGAGATTGAATCTGCCCCACTGCACTGATTTATTAACATATGTGCTACCCATAGCAGACACTAAGGGGCACATTCGAATCCCGAAATGGGTAAAATTCGGATTGGATACGATAATTTCTGATGATCGCCAATATCACGAAAATGCTTACGAAAAAATTGTAATAGTCACAATAATATCGTATTGGCGCTCTGAAAGTCACTAAATTTTCGTACCGAACGATCGTTAACAGCGGGAAAACCTTTCCGACTTTGATCCTTCTATGCATGATTATGGAAGCCTCCCATAGGAATCAATGGCACTCTGCAGCTCCAACCTGACCCAAGGAAAGTCACGATACCGAAGCTTGAATGAATTCGAAACTTTCGTACTCTGCGCAACAATACGATTTTGTCGCACAAATTTTGTCGCAAAAGGTACGAAATTGTCGCACAAGGTACAAAATTGTCGCAGAAAATACGCTCGGAGTGTTCGTACATTAATAAATGTCCCCCTAAGCGGGGCATTTACTAATGTATTTTAGTTTTTTCATGATTCCTGTGTTCTTGTGCTAAAATTCAAATTTTTCAATAAACAAAAGCGTTTGATGTTTCCAAGATTTGTTATGCAACAAAACTGTAACAATTCCGAATCTGAAAATACTCCAGGTAAAACCTGTCGAGATCATGTAGAAATCAATGGCAGATGTCCCTTTTACAACTAGAAGATCTTTCTTTGTTTCAAATTTTTAGAGGTTTTCAGATTTTGTGTTGAAGTTGTGGTTATTGTGGGGCAAGTCGAAAAAGTTGCAGTTTTCGCAGCTATTCCTTGCTAGTGGAGTTTATTCATGGTTTAAAAAAAAAGTGAGTTTTAGTAAATCTTCCTCTCAGTTAATTAACTTTCATAAGTCTACGAAAGATCAGTTTGACTATTGACAACTTTACTGGGGCAATATTTATTATTATATTAAAAATTCAGATTTTTTGCTGGCTATGGCTGAAGTGTGATTTGTATGCAGCCTGGTAAGTACATCTGTAAAGAAGAAGTTACCTCATTAGCATATCCTACTAAAATTTATATATAGTATAAAAGCTTTGCAGAAACTAATTACATTGTTTCAAATGCAATATATACAGATAATATGGATTTATTTAATATAATATTATAACATATGGTTTGTTTCTGTCACAGTCAGTGAAGTGAAATTGTGCCACCTGGAAATATTTACTGGGTTTGGCAAAAAAGGATTATGAGCCACTTGTTTCCTTCTCATACCTTGAAATGTCCGCTTGATATTATCCCCCATATGTAATAAAAGGTACAATTTTGCTTAACTACTGTAACCCATAGCAACCAATAAGCTGTTTGCTTTTAAACATGTGACCGGCAAATTTTACCTGCTGATTGGTTGCTATAGGTGATTAACTTGTGAATCAGTTCAACAAGCCAGTGGAAACTAACTTACCCTGTTGAACTTTTTCAATTATTTCTGGTCCAGCACCTGTAAATATAGCATGGGCAACACCTGGAAACAATGATAGAAAGATATTTCATTAATGAAATAATGCACTAATAATGCTATGCTAACATGAAAAATATCTCATGTCTTTTGTTCCTAAAATATCAAAAGGTTACTGATGACTTTGGCACCAGGATTTTGTTTGACACTCTTAGGGCCCCTGACTGAACACAACCAGCTATTTTGTTACTCAATAAGTGAGACTTAAGAGAATGCAGTGTTTAGTTATAATGTTTTCAAATGTTATGTCACATATCAAACTAGCGAAGAATATGTTTTATATATTCTTGTACTTGTACTTGATCCCAACTAAGATGAAAATAATCCTCATTGGAGGCAAAGAAAACCTGAGTAAACAGTTTTAGAAGCTTTCTCCTTTTACTTAGCAGCTACCATTTTAAGTAGCTTCCTTCCTGCAGTCTCTAGCCGGTATAGCTGAGATCACACATTCCTAAGGGAGGGAGTTCTTAGCATTCTGGTGGGAGGGGGGAGCAAGAGAGGGGAGGGGGGAGCAGGAGAGAGGAGAGAACTGTGCAGACTCTGGCCCCGGGAATTAAGGCTGTTTCTGAGAGAGGAAGTCAGACACTGGAACGTCATGTTTACAAAAAAAGAGATAAGAAGTCTCTTCTGTGTTCTTTTGATAAAGGGCTCAGTGCAGCATTTCCGTGAGTACTTATGCCTGTATTTACATAGACCTTTCTGATAAAGATTACTTTGTTTTTACCTTTTCTTCTCCTTTAAGGTTTAAATGATTTTTTAGTAGACTTAAAGTATGGCGATCAAAATTACTGAAAGACCTGCTATCCAGAAAACACCAGGTCCTGTGCATTCTGGATAACAGGTCCCACACCTTTAATTACAATAGTAAAATGATGTCTAGGTCAAGTGCCTAACCACTGTACAGAATAAACATATCATAAAGTTATTCTGCCCATACTCACCCACTAACTAGGAATGCTCATGGCCATAACATTTTAGTGTTTAGCTAATGTTTAAAGGGGTAGAATAACCATATATATACCTTGTTCAATATAGGCACAACAAATATGCTATATATTTTGTCTACTTTTAAAAATCCACATTCTCCTATTTTCTTTCTACTATAAAACATTGCTTTGCTTTTACTTTAACTACATATAATAAAGAGTTTGTTTAAACAGAAATAATGAGTTTTCTCCCAGCCGCAGTCTGCATCATGCTTTGTGATAAGGAGGCTCTAATTATACAGAGGGTTTATCTGTGGACTGGCAATTAGTCCTACTTTTCTTGCAAGAACCAGAAATATGAAAATGAATACAAAATAACTTCCTTGTTTAGCCTGTTTTGTGAAAGTTCATATTGAATAAGGTGGTATAAGGGTAGTGCAAAAAAAACATATGCAGCTATTTCACTTACTGCAACATTTCTATATTAGTGCAGTTCACCCTTGTAGCCCTTGTTTCAACAATGAATGATGTTATATCAATTAAATAACCAACATATTTTGCTGATTACTGAAAAATGAATGGGTTCTATGAATAAGTCTCTTCATGTGACCCTCAACTTGCTTATAACGGCACCGCAGTTATTTTTTACATTCTAAGTAAATGTTTATTTATACTGTTGCTGCAGCACAGAGATCAGCACAGCTTTCCATATAGGCAGCACTGATACACTCATGTCATATGTTGCTAACTTGTTGCGATTCTGAAGCTACAATTTTATTCTTATAGTTTTTTTTCAGGCCCTGTCCTGTTCATATTTCAGTCCCTTATTTAAACCATCGCCTTGTTGCTAGGATATACTGGACCCTAGCAACCAGATAGCTGTTGTAATTCCAAACTCGAGAGATGCTGAATAAAAGACTACCCCTTTAACACTTTGTGGGTCGTTTATCAAAACTAGCAAAATTAGCACCTGGGAAGTTTAGCAACAAATCAGTTATAAGCTTAATTTTAAGCCAGCTACAAATGGAACAATGAAAGCAAACATTTGGTTGGTTGCCAAGTGTTTGTGTGCATGTATGAAGAGCACACTAGATCAAATTTATTTTCAATTAATACTTTTAAAGCATTTGGGTGCAATGAAGATATTAGTTTTCCTACAGCCATATCAGGCAAATGCAATATATAATTCCAATGAATTATAAACTCAATGCACACCATATAACAATAAATCATGGGAACTTATGGTAAGTTTGCAAACACTACATAATATTTTGGAATAACAGGCATATATCATAGTCAGTTACCCTTTATATGCAATAGTGAACATGTGTGGAGCTGAGAACCAAAAGCCTTTATCAAGGGGATTCTGATGTGCATAGATCTTACATGTGTTTACATACTTTTAGTAAGCAAGCATGCAAATTCTATTCTACCGCATCACTTACCCATCACTTCCATCAGCATCAGTAACCAGCAATAGGTTGCAGAGGGAGCACCAATTAAGCTACTGCACATTCCATGTAACACTGCCATTGGCTCTGCATACATAAGTTCTATATACATTTTACCTTTAGATAAAACATTATAAAGGCCTTTGATCTAAAATGTCAGGGTTTCTCAGTTCCACGCATGTCTGCTTTTCCTGTTGCATTACTTTTGCATATTAACAGTACTTCCTGATGTGTATACAGTATTGTAATTGTAATTGACTATGATACATGCCTGTTATTCTGATATATATTCTGGTATATATAAAAAAATCTTTTGCAAAATACTTTGAGTTCCTATAATATATTGCTATGAGGTGTAAATTGTTTTTTAATTGATTGCCATAAGTAACTGCCTAAGTGTGCCCCTTTCAGCCTTAGTATGCTATCCTAGTCATTTATATGTATGATCCCATTCAGCATTACTTCCTGCTTTCCACTCTCTGAAGTTGGTTAAATTCAAGATAATATCAGTCTTCTCCTCTGCAATGTTTCCATAGACCACAGACACAAACAGGTTTCCTACTGTCACGTCGATGTGTTCTCCAAATGGTCGTTTGTGAAAAGCTCCTGTGGATAGAGAAACATGGTTCTATATACAGTATGGTTGTTGAACATTACCCACATGAACCATTTCAATAATATCCATAAAATACAATAGCTACACTAATATTTTTCCCTCAAATAGTTACATAAAAATCTTATACACTAGAAGATCCAGAAAACAGACCTACTAAATATTCCAGTTAGTAGGCCTGGTTATACATAGCTTATTTGTGATCAAATTCTTTTGGTGGTCAAATTCTTTAGAAAGGTAGGTCAGACAAATTAACTTTTTAGATTAAAGATTTAAAGATTATATTAGAGCCTATAAAATGATGCTTGTAATTAAGGTCATTGTGGACACCCTGTAAAAAAATAAGACATTGGTTTTCTTGATCTAGCAGAGGACTGTAAGGATAACAGGGGACATCACCTCTGTAAGGGGCTTTATCAGTGGTCAGTTCAGCAGACTGTTATTCAGCTGAATGTAACCAAAACATCCAAAAACAGTGCTGAAGATTTGCACTGTTGTGTTGACACCTCAGACGCAAATCAGAGGCTTGTACTGTTATTGTTCCTATTGCTTTTGATTATTGCTAAGTATTTAGTGATTGCCATGATTTACTGCACTAGTGAAAGACTGCTCATGTTCACCTTTGATCACCTAGTAAGTTTTTGTGAGCTTACTGCATACAGATATGTTTTAAAAAATAAGTAAGTAAATAAATTCATTACCTCCATTTTCATCACAAACAACAACTCGATCTCCCAAATCCATGTGCAACAGAGTGTCCTTATAGGCCTAGTGGAATACAGCAGAATTAGCTCTGTATGTAATTATTTGTCTCATAATATGCTCTAGCACCATGTGATTTCTTTTTCTAAGGGCTCTGGCACACGGGGGAGATTAGTCGCCCGCGATTTAACTCCCTGTTCGCGAGGGCGACTAATCTCCCCGAGTTGCCTACCCCTGCCATCCCACCGGTGAACATGTAAGTCGCCGGCGGGATGGCAGACGCGGCGGCGCGATTTCGCGCAAATCGCCCCGCCGCGTCTGCCATCCCGCCGGCGACTTACATGTTCGCCGGTGGGATGGCAGGGGTAGGCAACTCGGGGAGATTAGTCGCCCGCGAACAGGGAGTTAAATCGCGGGCGACTAATCTCCCCCGTGTGCCAGAGCCCTTACTCCTATATATTTATGTAATGATCCTCTTAGTATTTATACCACATGCATAGGGGCCTATGCTGTGTAAAGTGAAAACCTGTGTAAAAAAAATTACAATGTTTTTTACACAGCAAATCATAAAAAATGCAAAGAAGGACAAAAATAAATGCTGTGCATAGCCTGACTACAATTTTTTGTCCATGCCCATTTTGTGACCAAACCAACTAAATACCACTCCCATTTTATAACATTTGGCAAATTATGTAAAGTTTGAACACATTTCTGGAGGTTTTTGGTTGTTTATGTGTTATTACAGTTTTGTTAATGAATGTGACGTTGGCCTTTAAGATGCAAGTTTCAGCTCCATCTTATTAGTTACAATTGTACCTAAGTGCAGGACTTGAGTATTCTGGGCTCTCTACCAAAAGCCTACTTATCTAATTAAGTTTGAGAAACTTTGTATCTTTTTTGATGTTCAGTGCAGGAGATCAAAGGGAAATGAAGGACTTTTCAATAAGAATCTGGGACTGTGGGCTGAGCTGTTAAAATAGGGACAGTCCTGCAAAAATCTGGACAGTTGGGAGGTAAATGCACTATGAAATGTAATATTCAGTTTAGTAAACATCCCATAACATTATATTTATAAAATAATAATACAGGTATCGGACCCCTTATCCGGAAACCCGTTATCCAGAAAGCTCCGAATTACTGAAAGCCTGTCTCCCATAGACTCCATTTTAATCAAATAATTCAGAATTTTAAAACTGATTTCCTTTTTCTCTGTAATAATAAAACTGTACCGTGTAATTGTTCTCAACTAATATATAAATAATCCTTATTGGATGCAAAACAATCCTGTTGGGTTTAATTAATGTTTTATTGATTTTTTTGTAGACTTAAGGTGTGGAGATCCAAATTACGGAAAGACCCCTTATCCGGAATACCCCTGGTCCCGAGCATTCTGGATAACAGGTCCTATACCTGTGATGCAATAGAATTACAAAGAACAGCAGAAATAAAGAATGAAAACACTTACATGAAAGAGAATATCACTTTTCTTCTGGAACACCAAATTAATTTTCTTTAAACTGGTATTGGGTTCACTTTCCATAAAGGCTTTAAATCCCTCCCCAAAAATTCTGGCTGCAGTCTGATTAGGGAAATGCAAGGTTTTACCAACACCTATAGCTGCCATTGTCACCAAATTGAATTTTTGTTTGCTGCATTTCTGTAGGAAAGCTGAAATTGCCTCTCTCAGCACCTGAAGACAATAATATATTGGTTCAGAAAATACGAATTGCGGAACAGGTTTCAATGAATATCAATCATGTAGGAAGAAATACACATATACAAAGGCAAACCTTGCCCATGTTAATACATAAATCCCTATTTATCCTATAACACCTGTTCTGGACCCTGCTAAAACTTTTCCCTCTGTTGGTAATTTTTTTTTTTTTTTTAATTTGCTTTAATTGCATTTTAAATGATGGAGAAGTTGTTACCTTTGTTGAAGATCCATCAGGCCCATCCCAAGGTGTACATACAATGAAGATCACAGTGTCACAATCCAGCACATGGGTATCCTTGCTCAAAGGCATTTCCAAGAGACTTCCTGGTAGCAAGCGAGTCCGTCCATTTAGAAGTGCAGTGAAAAGTTTAGATAACTTGGACCCTGCCTTATTTTCCAGACTTTTGGTGACATTGAGAGACGTCAATTCAGGATTGGTAGCAAGAAGTGGCACACATATTACATTTGCCTGCATACACAATAATTCATTTGTGAGGACTTTGTTTTACATAGAAGTGAATTTTACTTTCATTTTCAGATTTGACCTTGTTTAAAGCAACACAAAATCAAGAATATACATATTTCCTTATTAAAGCAACAGACAAAAAATAAATACAGCACAATCTCTATTCACTGAACTAGGGTTTATACAACACCTGTAACATTCCCAATTTTAAAAAAAATTCTGACATTTTATGTTATGCCTCGAATCCTCCTAGGCCCTACCTAGCACTATTTTTAGGGTATTTTAACTTCTAGTGGTTTTGGGAAGTTAAGTAAGCAATAGTACAAAGCACTACAGGCTTTTAAATAGGTATTACTGCACTGTGGCAAAAGTGCCAATAAAATTTGGGCAATCTTATATTATTCTTCTGATTTCTACAGTAAAAGCAAAATTAGAAATATAGTTAACAGTATTAATGCAAAAATGTATAAAAGTCAACAAAATACTATGCTACAGGCACATAATTAATTTCTCTCTCTATCTTTAAAATTCTATTGTTAAGCTATGTGCCACACATACTAACTGTAACCAAGAAGAGTATAAAAGGATAAATACATTTCTGACGAAGCATGGGTAGTTTTATATTTTGTATGTAGTGTATTGTTCCCTATACAAAACATTTAATTAGGGTTGATTTATAAACATTCAAATTTGAATTTTTGTTCATAAAAATTTGAATTATGGTTCAAAAATGTATATTTATTAAGTGCGAAAACCCCAAAAACTCAAAAGTAAAACTTCAGCTTCTAAAAGCTTTCAACAGGAGATGTCCTTGGCAAAGTCAAGCCATATTTTCAATTCATATTTTTGAAGTTTTTGAAGGTATTCAATTTTTTTTATTTAAACAAGTCTTCCATATTACTAAATAAACAAGCAAAGGTGCCAGTTTATTTGAATTAGAAAAATATTCTTAAATTCACAAACTTGAAAGTTGATAAATTAGCTCATTAATGTGACAACTACTGAAGCTGGTGCCTCATTTGATATTTTCCCTATGGCAGTGCTGTCCAACTGGCGGCCCGCGGGCCGCATGCGGCCCGCGACCCCCCTCTGTGTGGCCCCCCACCTGTCTGGCTGCTTTGATAGTTTACTCTTGTGTAAGCTTTAAATGGTATCAGTACTGTGATTAACTGCCCCCCTGCATGGTTCTCACCTCAGATTCAGGCTGTAATCCCCCTGTATTGTTTAAATATGTAATCCCCTGTGTTGTTCACACCTTTTAATCTCTGCATTGTTCCCCCCTGCAGTGTTCCCACCTCAGGCTCAGGCTGTAATCACCCCCATTGTTCCCCTGTTCACACCTCAGGAGCAGTAGAAACCCACAAATAATCCCTGCACACTACAAAAAGAACATATACTGAGGTGCTACTGCAATTAAAAAGTTTTTTAATATATAGTTATTGTGCAGACTGTAGGAGCAGTGCCAGCATTGTGTCACTGTAGGCTGCCTGTGTGTGCCATACACACAGGCATCATAGGGCAAGCAGAGTATGGCACACACAGGCAGAGTATGGCACACACAGGCAGAGTATGGCACACACAGGCCAAGTATGGCACAAACCAGCCAAGAATGGCAAACACAGTGAAAGTATGGCACATGCAGGCAGGGTAGGGAAGGTAGAGTATGGCACACACAGGCAGGGTAGGGCAGGCAGAGTATGGCACACACAGGCCAAGTATGGCACAAACCAGCCAAGTATGGCACACAGGCAGGGTAGGGAAGGCAGAGTATGGCACACACAGGCAGGGTAGGGAAGGCAGAGTATGGCACACACAGGCAGGGTAGGGAAGGCAGAGTATGGCACACAGAGGCAGGGTAGGGAAGGCAGAGTATGGCACACACAGGCTGGGTAGGGAAGGCAGAGTATGGCACACAGGCAGGGTAGGGCAGGCAGAGTATGGCAGGTTTTTGCTGTACTACAACCATTAATATGGGTATGGTCATGTGATAACATGGGTGTGGTTTCAAGTGGGTGCGGTTTCAAAAAGGGGAGTGGTCAAAACTGGCTTCCATTATCGGCCCTCCACCACGTAGGTCGGAAAAATTCCGGCCCTCGGTACAACAGAAGTTGGACAGCACTGCCCTATGGGATCTAGCTGAAATGGATTCGAATTAAAAAGGATATGTGTGTAAAAAAGTAACTGGAGATCAAAAACTCTTTCTTGGCTTCTGATGTAAAAACACTATGGCAGAATATTATTTGTGAATTTGTTGCAATTTATTATGCGACAATAAAACCAAATATTAAAGGACATGTAAACCCCACACACAAAAATTTAATCAGTGAACAGCCTCCTTGAAATCTTTAAATACCTGCCACATTGGTTGTCCAGAGGTTAATAGTAAGGCTGTAACATTCCCTTAATCACTTAGATTTCCTTCTCCTCCTGTAACCCACTCAGCCCCCACCCTCAGGAATTTGCTTTGGCTGTTGGCTTGTGGGCATGCTCAGTTGTTCTAAGCTCAGATTATTAAACACACCCCCCAGTCTAGCAGCCAGTGAAGAGAAGGCATTGCAGGTTCCCATAGAAACTCAACTCTAGCTGTCTGCTTCAATTTTTTTCTCCTGAGCTCAGCTTTACCATTACAGTGCTCAAACAAAGCAGAACTTTTATCAGAGACAGTTCTGCCTGTGTGAGCCTGCATTCTTGATGAAATTTATGTGTAGGCTGTTTGCAGATTTAAATGTATCCAATTATGTATCAGAGGAAAAATGGCCACCAGGTGAAAGCTGCTATTTGGTTTAGGAAAATGTGATGGTGCTGGCGAACGGAGGGGATATATGCAGCACAAATGGTGCCATTTGGGTGGGGGAAACATGCCAAACCGATATACATTTTGGCAAATGTAGGCTTTACATGTCCTTTAATAACCCCCCCCCCCAGGTGTGACATTACCTTTTGGTCTTCGAGGTTTCCAAAACTTAGAGCAAGTTGAACCATAGGTTCTTTGCTTTCTTTGCTCCCAACTTTATTTTCTGTGGTTTGGAGACTTTGTGTAAATTCCTCTTCTTGAATGGTTTCCACCTTCTGCCTACATGTAGTTTCCATCATGGTGACATTATGCATGCTCCCAAAGTCATCTGTGTTTTTGCATTCATCCTCACTACAAGCTTCCTCAGGTTCACAAATAAAGACCTTACAGTTATGATCTTTACAGAGGTTCTCCAACATTTCCTTTCCTTGGGTTTTGAAAAAATATTTTGCTCCATATTTTGGAATGCAAAGATGCTGGTGGCAAATCTTTTGTTTTACATTGTTGAGCACTTCTATGGCCTTTTTCACTGCATTTTTTGGTCCAGTCAGTGTTACACTGGAACTTGAGGAGCGTAGGATCTTAACGTCTACCTCTAATACTCCCAGACTGAAGCCATCAATTAGCTCATCCAGGTGTTCAACTACTACTCTATTCTCCAAGTTTATCTCTTTCTGAACTGTCAGTTGTTGGTCTAGGTGATTGTCAAGTATTTCATGAGCAGTCTCCACTTCTTCTCTAAAACCCAGAAGATACAAAATCAAACTACCTTTTTTAGTTTCATTAGAATAAATTTCAAGACATTGGTTGTTTTTTATATCCTCCAAAAGACTTCTCCACGGTTCTGAAGAAGTAACCTTTCTATTATCTTTTTGTATACAAATGTTCTTTTCTAGAAAAGCATTACCTAATACATTCTCTGCTTCCTTAAGCAGCGCAACGGAAGGTGCATACAAGTGAAGACCTTGTGAGGAATCTAAAATAATACAGCCTTCCTGTATATTTTCAAATAGTTTTTTAGAGAGAGCTTTCTTATCCTGTTTATTAATGAAGTTTTTAATGTTACTTGGTAAATCAACAGTCTTGGAAATTACTGAATCAGTAATGTTTTTAATTATTTTACGAGCATTAAGTAAATCTTTTGGGTGCCCATTTAAGGTCAGCTCTCTTGGGCCAAGCTGGATATGCAGATCTTGGAAATTACTACTTAACACATCTTGAATAGTATCTTTTGTCACCAGATATATGGAATCACTTTCTAAGGGAATGGAAGTTGACATTCTTGAGTCTTCTAGACCATCACCTGTTAGAGCAAAGAAGCGTGTTATATTTATTCCAAGATAATTGCAACTATTGAAATATTGATTCCTAGTAGAATAAGGCAAATTCACTCTATATTCTCAGTATTCAAAATAATTAACAGATTTACAAAAGGCCATAGCCACAGGGATAAAAGGAATACAGACATATATTGATACGGTTGTATATTGATATTTGGATTAATGTGATTTTCTAAACACATAGTTATCAGTTAACAGAAAGGCATTTGAGAATTTTACTGAGAAGCCAATCATTTGTAGAAATATACTTACCAGAACTTTGATTCAAGACAGAATATTCCATATTAATCTGCAGTGGGAAGACATGTAAGTGATTATTGATTGTTGCGAAGTCCAAGATTTCAACTATTTAGCCAAAAGACTTATTTTTTTTAGTCAAAATGCATTGTAATAAAGGGGGGTTATTGTATAGACTATTTTCTTTTGGAACTTATAATGAATTTCCGTTATTGATACGAAGACCTTGCTAAGAAGAAAAGAAACGTCTAAGTTTCCATTTAAATAGGTTTCACATGATACAAAATTAACTGTTCTGCAGCTGCTCAACTGGAAAGAGTGCAGGTATATGTTTTGTAAACCTGCTATACAGAGAGTTTTGAATTTGAAATTTTTGAAAATGATTTCTTTTTCTATGTAAAAGTAAAACAGTACAGGTATAGGACCCATAATCCAGAATGCTCGGGACCAAGGGTATTCCGGATAAGGGGTCTTTCTGTAATTTGGATCTTCTTACCTTAAGTCTACTGTAAAACCAATAAAACATTGTTTTGCCTCCAATAAGGATTAATTATATCTTAGTTGGGATCAAATACAAGGTACAGTTTTATTTTTACAGAGGAAATCAATTTTAAAAATCTGAATTACTTGATTAAAATCGAGTCTATGGGAGATAGGCTTTCCGTAATTTGCAAACTCGCAGTCTATCTCTTCGCAACAACATCTGAGCTTCTTTCTTCTGATTCATAGAGGCAGTGAGGCTAGCTATTATGGGCAGCTGCCAAGGATGTTAATTGGGGGTAATGTCCCTGTTGGATAATTTACTAGGCATGGAAAACTATTGGTAGACCCAGGGCAGTGAGAGAACCCTTAAATGTATCTAGAAGTGGTGGCTTAATCCATAAGGAAGCCATTGGGAGGTGATCCGAGAGAAGTGCCAGAAAGGTTCTTAGGCCAGACCCTGACTGGGATTACAAATAGGCCCTGGCATTGCAAGTACATAGACCCAAAGAGCCCCCCACCATCCCACTAAATAGTGACTGTTCCCTCTGGCATTTGCCAGAATCCACAGATTGCCAGTCCAGGCCTGCCATAGGCCATTATGCAAACCACACAGAGCACTGTGTGATGCTTGGACCCAAAATAGACCATGAGTGTAAATTTGGGCTAAACATTTCTGTGCTCTTATGTGCTGACTTAAAGTGGGCATAACTCTGTAAAAGGTTGTGCCAGGGTGTATGACTTTAGTAGTGATACAGCCAAATTAACCCCTAATACCACTGTTACAAGAAGATTTAGGTAAACATTTACTAACATTTACCAAATAAACTGGAGGTCACACAGATCTTGCAGATGAACTCAACAACTTTTTTAAAGATCACCTCTAGTTTATCACAGATATTCACAGGGTCACCACTTTTGTCGAAACAGTACAGACGTTCACATATGTTTAGCTTCTCCCATTGCATACCTCCTATTGAAGTCTACTACACTAGTGTGAGATCCTTGTAACCTGGCCTACCACTAGCTTGTCTTTTGGTCTGAAATAAATAGCATTTTAGCGGAAATCTGCTTTATGGTGCTCTCCTCTATATTTGGATAGCTTGCCTACCTATGTAGTGCTTGACAAATCAGTTGACTTATTCTCAGACTTTCATAGTCATTTTGTGACACACAGAATAAAATTAAACAACAATATCATATATATTAAACCATCATAAACATCTTTTAAAGCCCTGGATCTTTTATAACCATTTTTTGGTCAGCAGATCCAGAACTTGTATACATATTGTTAATAATGAGATCTGTGAACCTAGTTTTATTCTTGATGTTGAACTTACATCTCCTGTGTTCTCTTCTTTTTGGATAATCAATGGAATTATTTCCCCATCAGATTCTAATACATGTTGCTTGTGATTCAGGACTCTGTTCCAAACTACAAAGTTAAGTAAATATAGTTTAAACAACTGTAATGTAAAAAATATATTTCAAATATTTTATGGGTTTGGCACAAAATGAACCAGTATGTTAAAGCTGAGAGGGTTGAACTGTCGTGAAAGCTGGATAGGTTACTAACTGTACTTTCAATGTTAACCGCGGAAAAAAATCTTCATCAGTGTTTTCTGTATTCATTGATGGCATGTTCTGTTAGGTTGTAACGACCTAGTACACGGTATAGCAGAACCAGAAATATCCACTCACAGATGCTAGACTGTAGGGCATAACTTTTATTCCTGACTGTTCTCTACACATCCAGTGCTCCTCCTCCTCACTTCCTGTTCCTGTGCCCATTCCTTCCTGTGGTGAACTTTTTTTTCACCCTTTCATAAATATGCCCCTATAAGGCTTCAGATAAATGAAGGCTGACTACTCATATCTGCTCTGTGGTGTTTCTGCATCTGCAGACCCAGCTTTGGCCTATGACAATTTGCCATATTAAATTTGCCGAGTTCATGTAGAAGTCAATCCAAAGGTCCCTTCCCTTTTTTTGAAGTTTTTTCTTTTGTCTCAAAACTTTACAGATTTTACTGGGTTTTGTCAGAAAAGCATGACTTTTTTAAATTGTTGCAGTGACAATTTGATAAAATCAGGATTTTCGCAGTGACAATTTTATACGACTTTTATCGCAGCAACTTTTCCTTGGGACTTTTTTTTAGTAAATATCAGAAAACAAATTTGATTGAATTTGAAAATAAAAAAAAAATGAGAAGTTTTAAAGTTTAGTAAATCTGCCATCTCCTGTTCATTATCCAATATATCATTCAAAATGCAATTTGGTTTCCACTAAAATTTTTTGTGAATCTGCGCTGGAATTTTCCATGTGGTCTGTTTTGTGGGAAAAAAAATGCTGCTTCTTTGCACTATGGAGAGACAGTTGAATTGGAGGGACTATTGAGATAAGCTTCTCTAACAATTAAAAATGTAAATGCTATTACAGAGGTAAAAATGCCTTATCCACAATTTAATTTAGCATTCCTGTTGACTTGTTACATTGTAAAGCACTGTGGGGCCTATTCATTAAAGGACAAGGAAAGTCAAAATCTATTAAGGACACTATTAAATAGTACTACTATTGCTGTGTAAAAACGCTATATTTCTGGTTTGCCTAATGAAAGATTTACAGAGATACACTTACTACAAACTACATGCTTGTTTCAGTGAACGGCGCCGCCATCTTTAAAAACCCTTTCCCTCACCATCTCTACTGTGCATGCGTCCCCTTTCTGCTCCCCGCTGGATTACTAGTGGCACATTCTGCTTTATAACCTCCGCGCACCGCAATGGAGTCTTTGTCCACCAGTAACACACACCACCGTCCGTCCCCCCAGCTCCGCTCCCCGCACCCTTGGAGTCTTTGTCCACACCCCCCCAGCTCCGCTCCCCGCACCAGTAACACACCCCCCCCACTCCCCTCCCCGCACCAGTGACACACACCTACTGCCCCCCCGCTCCGCTCCCCTCCCCCCCCCCCGCTTCCCGCACCTTTGGAGTCCTTGTCCACACACACCCCTGCCCCCCCTCCGCTCCTTTCCAGTGGTCTTTGTTCACCACCGGTAACACTCCCCCCAGCACTCGCCTGTTGCGTCCTCTTCTAATGGCTCTGGCGTGCCGCTGCATGCACTATTTATATAGCGCATCGCCATAGCAACCAGACGCCGGTTTCCTGTCTGAAAGGGAGCGCGCCTGCTTGCTTGCTGAAGAGGGACATGTGCGCATGCGCCGCCTAGCAGTCCTAGTCACCAAGTCAGTGAAGGAGCGATGCATTATGGGAATCCTCTTTACCCAGCTCAGCGTTTTTTTTTCCTGTTTGGCTTCTGATCATCTGAATGATCGGAATTTTGGGAGACTTAAGGGCACTACTGAGACAACTGAAGGTATGCCTGCAGCTTGAGATTAACTCTTTATTAGCCTTTCCTTCTCCTTTAAAGCACACATTTTCACTGGTTAAAAGCATAATTGGAAAAAATTTGGAGCAATCACAATAATTACTGATGTTCGAAAGTGTCACAACAATTATTTTCCCGGTCGTACAAAAATATTGTGGTTGCGATCGGAAAGTCACACATTTTTTGGATCCAAATGATCGGAAACAACGCGGAAACCTTTCTGGCTTTGAAACTTCAGTGCATGATTTTGGAAGCCTTCCATAGGATTCAATGGCACTCTGCAGCTCCAACCTGGCCAAAATATAGTCACGATACCAAAGCTTGAATGAATGTAACGAAAACCACAAAAAAGTTGTGAAATTTTTATGATATTAGTGTGGTCATTACAAAAAATTCATGCTTTAATGAATGGGTCCCTGTGAATTTGCTCGCCACTACACATAGAAGCCAGATATCACTATCAATGTGTTAGAAATTATAGAGCTCTATTTAACTTTATATAACAATGATTAACAATGTAACATCTAGCTAATAACAGCAAGGTCAAATAATAACACTAGTTGAATGTGAAGTGACAAGTGGCATTTGGGAAAGATTGATGTTTTTAGTATCCTTGCAGAATGAACCTTTTTATACGTTTATATATGAATATGTATATGTCCAGTTTAGTATTATGTTTCATATGTATAATTCAAGGTAGGGTGACCAGATCACTTAAAAAATTCAGGGACATGTCTAATACATGTTGCAGGGCAGCACTGATTGCATTTCAAATAAACTGCAATCAGTTAAGCCCTGCTAGCTGGATTTTTTTAGATGTTTCCCTGAATTTTCAATTGATCTGGTCACCCTACATCAGGGATCCCCAACCTTTCTTACTTGTGAGCCATAGTCAAATGTAAAAAGACTTGGGGAGCAACACAAGCACCATAAAAGTTCATGGAGGTGCGTGCCAAATAAGGGCATAAGATTGGCTATTAGGTAACCGCTTTGCACACTATCGGCTTACAGGGGCTTTATTTGGTAGTAAATCTTGTTTATATTCAACCAAAGCCTGCCCCCAAGTCAGGAATTCAAAAATAACTACCTGGTTTGGGGGCACTGATAGCAATATTAAAAGTTCATTTCAAGGTGATTTGCCCCTGTTGTGAAGAGACACTGCAGTTGAACCTCAATTTTATTTTAATCATGGAACCAAGGTAAAAGTGATGCTTATTACAAGATATTTAGTAACATTTCACATGGGCAGATTTATCAAAGGTCGAATGTGGAATCCGGTAGGTTTTCCAAGCCCTCTATATATGATAGAATTTTGATTTCAATCATTCAGTCTAAATTGAGGGATTCAATACTTCAGACCTCCAGAAGACAGACAAGTCTGATGTGAATTGAATTCAATCAATATTGACCCAATACACTAAAAGCAAGCAGTGCATGGTTACTGTAAAAACTTAAACTGAACCAAAATGAACCAATCCAGTGGCGGTAATAGAATATAACAATCATTTAGACTGATCATTAATAAATCAGCCCCTGCATTTGGATTGCAGAACTTTTGGGAAATGGTACAAGCTGGGCAAAATGTGTAAACAACTGGAATAAGGTTAACACTAAATACATATAGATATTTTGTTACTTCTTATTGTTAAGTGCTTGAAAGGCAAGTAACAAAACAAAAAGAAAGAAAAGGAAAACAAAAAGAGAACGCCCTATATTCTTTCACACATGCTCTACATTGTAGACTATTTTGTTTCATATTAGAAATGCTTAACATATTTTGAAAGGGTTTGTGCTATAGCCTAAACAATAGGTATTGCCATCTGAGAAGATTAGCATGAGTACATGACACGCAAGATTAGTCACCCATGTCAAATTACCTCTGTTGCAGACTAATCTCCAAATGCCTTCCCTCCTCACAAGACAACTTTGGACAACTTCAGAAACTCGAAGCAACGCATGTGTTTCCCAACCTGCTGGAGTAGGCATTTTGCCAGGGCCCTTATAGAGGAAAGCGTTGGTAGTTATATGATACCTAGGTATATTCCATGGCCAAACAGAGGATCATCTCTTTTTCTGCTTCGCCTGGTCTATGACATATTTGCTGCTTTCCATAGGCCACCCTGCAGATAATATTAGGCCACTAATTCCACTGTGCCATGTCTGGGATATACCTATATCTGAGGTATTTACTATCGCCAAATACATCTGTTTACATTTGTCTGTGAGATATATATTCCCTCTCCATTGGCTGTGATATATGTTCCCTGGGTTCCTTGACACTTCTGATTTTATGTAATGTGGTAGTTGTTCCTCATTTTATATGTTTAGGTGGTAAGGGTTAATTATACCTGACAACGTCATCTGGTACTGCCTAGAGTGCTGGGGTGGGTATAAATAACTCCTCCCACTCAGGGCCTATTTATGCTTCTGATGAAGTGACGTGATGTCACGAAACACATTAAGCGTAAGTCCATTTGATGTATACGTGTCGTTTTAATGTGACCAAATAAAGACTGATTTTATTTTTTACCCCGTGGTGCTCCACTTTTTCTGGACTTTTCTGGGATTTAATAGCACTGACAAACAACATCTAGTAACTATTTAATTACAGTAAGTATAAAGGTGGCCATACACGTAAAGATCCGCTCGCCTGGCAAGGTCGCTAATTCGATAGGCTAATTCGGTCGTTTGGCCCTGGGGCCAAACAATTGAATTATAATGACTGTAAAGGGCACAGTCGGTTCGGGCACTGCATCAACAAGACAATGTGGTCCCCGATCCGACTGAATTTTTTAACCTGCCTGATTTCAGGCCAGATATCGGTCGGCCAGGCCAGTTGTTGTTGCCCCTACACGGGCCAATAAGCTGCCGAATCGGTCCAATACTGCAGAAAATGCACAAAGTATAGGTAAGAAAAAAATGCTGGGTGGAGGAGAAATTGAATCTTTCTCTGGCATTCTGCCTGGGAATAATCTAGTATGTAGTCATAAATCAGGAACATACTGTACTATACAAACAAGTACCACTAAGTCAATAACAGTGTACAAACAGTGTACAATCTGAGAAAGGTTCCAATGTTTTGGGTAAATCTGAAGCTACAGCAGTTCAAGAACACTTTTTTTAAAAAAAAATAATATTTTCATTTGATTGATGTTGGTCCTTTGAAAACAATTTAAATCACAGGTCAATATTACATTCATCAACAACCACTTTCAATGAGGGGCTTATTTAAAAATGTTGTGCACAAAGCTGCTGTGAAATCTATGTAGCTCTCCTCCATCCTAGCCATATTTTATGTGAACACCTTGGTTGGCAGCTGTCAGGGTCAAATGAACTCCAGGAGGAATCTACATGGGCCCCAGTCCTGGTGGGCTCTGCCACCCTGGGCTTGATGGAGGGTCATGACCTCAGCACTCAGCTTAGGGGGGGTTGGCATCTGAGATGTGCAGGAGTGGTAGCTGGGGTTTGGTGGGGTTGGGTTTTAGTAGCAGTGCCTTGGGTGTTGGGCTCTTGAGGTCAGGTTTTCTGGTGGGCCTTGTTTACCACAGTCTTGACACTGGTGGTTGTTGGCAACCCTAATCCAGATACTTCATCAGAACCTTGTGCAACTATGAAAAAGATGCCCACTGTTGAACAGTTACATGAAATTCCTTAGGCCAAAACTCCCTAGGGATGTATCCATTCTGATGAACAGAAAGAAAACTGAAACATGGCCGTGCACTAAAACCAAAGTATTTGCTCTCCTCAAGGAATATCTTCAGCCACATTAGGAGGTGAACTTTTTCTAAACCAAATCCATTTATGGACCACATACACTAGAGTGAGTTAAATCATTACCATGTTCTACTATTTTGTGCTTTACCTGATCAATCTCATTACTGGTGTTTGAACTCTCCTTGTTGCTTGAAACATTTTTGACAATATTCAGTTTGGCACTAGCTCAGACTCATTAACTATGCTAAATGGAAAAGAATGAAAAAATCTGTACAAAGGGCCATTTTTATTAGTGATGAGCGAATCTGTCCCATTTCACTTTGTCGAAAAATTAATGAAACAACAGGAAAATTATTATTAGTAGTAATAATAATAATAATATAGTATTGTGTATTGGGGATTTAAAATTCACTCCTAAAAACAATTACCAAAGCCTCGTGTCTTTTGCTTTCCATCAAAGTGTGGGAGGACAATGAACAGACCTGACAAAGCAGATCATAAATCATTAACCCATGTGGTGTTGTGGGTTAGTGAGTCTAACTACTCACCACAATTGATTGTGTTGAGGAAAATATCAAAATACATGATAGAGCCATCTCAGAAGATTCACTTTAGCAGCAAGAATATAAAACATATTAAACAACAAAAAATTCAATTATCTGTAGATAATCCTTAATATATATTCCAAACAATTTACACATGCAAAACGATGTAGCCCAGTGCATTTCATGTGGTGACACCACACTTTCACACAATGGCTGTGGGGAAATTTGCACGATCACAACTGCACTGAACCCCTAGGGGCTGATTTACTAAGACACGAATTCCGACTGAATTGGAAAAATTCAGATTGGAAAACGAACATTTTGCGACTTTTTCGTATTTTTTGCGATTTTTTTCGGCGCCTTTACGACTTTTCGGAAATTATCGCGACTTTTTCGTTACAATACGATTTGCGCGAAAAAACGCGAGTTTTTCGTAGCCATTCCGAAAGTTGCAATTTTTTCGTAGCGTTAAAACTTGCGCGAAAAGTTGTGCTTTTTTTGTAGCGTTAAAACTTAAAAGGCGCGATGTTTTGCGCAAGTTTTAACACTACGAAAAAAATCGCAAAATACCGATCATTACGAAAAAAATGCAATCGGACGCATTCGGCCCGTTCGTGAGTAAGTAAATGGGCCCCCAAGTATCTCAAAGAAGGCCCATTTAATAGCAGACAGACTTTCACAGTAAGGATTGCAATAATGTTTCACAACTAAACAGAAAATCCACAATAGTGTGGAAAGCTTGGACTGTATTAAGTTGAAGGCTATATATATATATATATACAGTATATATACATATATATATATATATACAGACAGACATGGCTTTCATATACACAGTAGTGGCCCTTATCTCCAATAAAATGGGTGGTTTGCAGCATATTACATCATGAAGCAGTGACAGTAGGAACACAGGTACAGTACAACATTTCCGTGGTTCACAATAAAAAAAACCCTTCAGAGTAATATCTATGAAAATTGCATCCACTTTGCAAGCCAGGAAGGCAAGTTTGTTCAGCAATATTTTAAAAGCAGCAATAATAGCAACTCAGACAGGTCTTACCTTCCTTGTCCCTGAAGCTCACTCGAAATAGATTGGAAGAGATCAAAAAGAGCTCACACTCTCCTCCCTGGGACTTTCTGCGTAGGTTGAAATAACAATGCAGATCTCTCTGCTGCTTTTCATTTAAACCCCTGCTTGTTTCCACAACCAGGGAATGGGGATATTCATCCATATCAACTCTGTTCTCCAACACAGTGCTCATACACGGACTGCTAAATGAAAGTAAAAGCAGGCATAAAAAAAGGTGGGGAAGTAAAAATTGGTTTCTGTTTAGACTACCTGCTTCTGTATAATCAACATAAAATATGGTTACTAGAACACTAGAAATGTCAGGGACACTAATAAATACAGTGTGTTGGGCACCACTGGTTGTATATAGCTACAGTATATAGGTTTCAATGATAATTATTCATAGAGCAGAACACACCAACACCACTATGGAGGCAGATTTGATAGGATTTCATTATTACCTGAGATTGAAATCCTATCCAGCAGAAACCTCAGGGAAACCTTTTACTTTCGGGTAGTGTCACTTGGGAGAGATTATGCCAAACTATCAATCCTATGATGGAGCTCAGTGCTGCTCTTTGTAGCTTTATCTGACTAGCTTACAATTTTACAGGGTGCTGTAACTGGAGGTAAGAGTGAACAGATGTCCTCCTTTAGACAGTACATTCCTGCTTCTGAGCCTCTGTCTTCTATCCTGTGCTGCTGCAAACAGGACATTAATTTTTCCTTCTTTTTGTGGACTGTCTATTAAGAACTCTATAAATTACCTTACTTATACTAAAAATGAAGGTCACAATAACCAGTGATGTATTTTTATGTAGTTGGCGTATGCAATAAATACAGTGCATTTTAAAAAAGTAATTTTACAAAAAATACCACAAAACAGTATTCAAAATTGTGATATTTGACAAATAATTTTTTTTTTTAATTTATTTATATACCTCAATTAATCATAAAAAATGTTTGATTTAGGGTAAATCTTCAACCTTAACCTTAAGTCCATCATGTTCAACCAATCCAAGTAAACCCAGCACACACAACCTATACTTACCAATCTATACACTCACATACATGAACTATATATACAACCACTAATACTAACTGTAGATATTAGTATCACAATAGCCTTGGATGTTCTGCTTGTTCAAAAACTTATCCAGGCCCCTCTTAAAGACATTAATAGAATCTGCCATTACCACATCACTAGGAAGGGCATTCCATAACCTCACTGCCCTCACCGTGAAAAACCACCTACGCTGCTTCAAATGGAAGCTCCGTTCCTCTAATCCAAAGGGTGACCTCTGGTGCGTTGATCGTTTTTATGGGAAAAAATAACATCCATCTCCATCTACCTATAATCCCCTCTAATGTACTTGTACAGAGTAATCATGTCCCCCCGAAAGCGCCTCTTTTCCAGAGAAAACAACCCCAGCCTCGACAGTCTAACCTCATAGCTTAAATCTTCTATCCCCTTAACCAGTTTAGTTGCACGTCTCTGCACTCTCTCCAGCTTATTAATATCCTTCTTAAGCACTGGAGCCCAAAACTGCACTGCATACTCAAGGTGAGGCCTTAAAGAGGCAAAATTATGTTTTCATCCCTTGAGTCAATGCCCTTTTTTATACAAGACAGCACTTTATTTGCTTGAATTAGACAACTTGTTATCTACAAAAACCCCTAGATCCTTCTCCATTAAGGAAACCCCCAACACACTACCATTCAGTAGATAGTTCGCGTTTATATTATTTATACCAAAGTGCATAACTTTGCACTTGTCAACATTGAACCTCATTTTTCAGTTTGCTGCCTAGTTTTCCAATTTTGTCAAATCGCTCTGCAAAGTTGCAGCATCCTGCATGGAACTTATAGTTTTGCACAATTTAGTGTCATCAGCAAAAATAGATACAGTACTCTCTATGCCCACCTCCAGGTCATTAATAAACAAGTTAAAAAGCAAAGGACCAAGGACTGACCCCTGCGGTACTCCACTAACCACACTGGTCCAATTAGAAAATGTTCCATTTACCACCACTCTTTGTAATCTATCCTTCAGCCAGTTCTCTATCCAATTAGAAATATTATGTTCTAGGCCAATATTCCTTAATTTGATTATTAACCTTCTGTGAGGTACAGTATCAAATGCTTTAGCAAAGTCCAAGTAGATGACATCAACTGCCATTCCAGCATCAAGGTTCCTGCTCACCTCTTCATAAAAGGCGACTAAATTAGTCTGGCAAGATCTGTTATGCATAAAACCATGCTGGCACAAACTAATAGTATTGTGAACTAAAATGTATTCAAGTACCCTATCCCTTATTACCCCTTCCAAAATCTTTCCTACTACTGACATCAGACTAACAGACCTATAGTTTTCAGGCTGAGAACGGGATCCCTTTTTAAATAGCGGCACCACATTAGCAATTCGCCAGTCTCTCGACACCATGCCAGACCTCAACGAATCCTGAAAAATTAAGTGAAGAGGCTTGGTGATCACAGCGCTCAGCTCATTTAATACCCTGGGATGAATCCCATCCATTCCTGGACCTTTGTTTACTTTTACATGTTCAAGTCTCTTTTGAAATTCCTCCTGAGTGACCCAAGTAGTAGTAGTAAGTTGTATTGAGTACTATAATTTGGTAATTTGTGTATTTTGTTTATTATATGTTTTGGTGATTTAGAACCCCAGTGCAAAGAGCAGGACCAGAACTATGGGTAGGCAGAAGAGGCACATGCCTAGGGCACAATGGTAGGCAGGCACTAGGCATGTACCTCTTCCATCTGCCTACCGTTTATCTGGTCCTTCGAGTATGTGCATGCCATCTGCTACCCTCCACTGCTTGTTACACCCCTTGCCCAGTCATCAAGCAGACAAGCACACTCACATGCAAGTGGTGAGGTGGCCGGACAGGTTGTCTACGGTGTCAGATTGGTTTGGCCCAGCAATAAAGGAGGCAATGGAATCTCATCTGATTCCATTTATCATGTCTTTGAGGTAATATGCTCGATTGTGGGCACTGAAAGATATCGTATGTGGGGCTAGTATCTCAATAATTATGAAGGAAAAAGGGGTTAAAGTCAGGGGTTAGTTCCCACCTGCCTGCCTGCACTAACTTCCACAATTGGTTGGGGCCATGGCCCCCTTGATCCTCCCCCCCACTTGTGCATGGGGAAATTCCATAATTGCAACAGCTGATATAGTGATGAACCAGTTCTTAGGGCTGTGGCAGACGGGGAGTCTAGTCGCCCTTGTCGCGGGCGACTAATCTCCCCAAAATACGCATACACAACGCCACGATTTCCCTGAAATCGCAGAAGTTTCTTCTCAAGGCAACTTCTGTGATTTCAGGGATATCCCGTGTGCCACAGCCCTTATGGTACACAGATAAGGGCATGGCTTGACCTTATTACCTATGGATAGTGTCTTGTTCCTTTGTATGTACTGCCATTTATATCCCCATGACCATCACATTATAATAACATGAAGCAGAACACTAAATAAAAATGGCATGCAGTCAGGCTTATAGATATGAAAATGAGAAAATGCATTGCATAGTATGGTATAGGTTAAAACATTAACATAAAAAGCAGCTGAGTAGACAAGAGGGTTTTGCTTTGGCTAAAGAGCTCTGCTACAGTCCATTTTTTATTAGTAGGGGTGCTAGTTGCAAGATGTAAGCCTTGATTAAACTTATTACAGGTTTTTAATGATAACCTGAACAAATGAAGTAGGTGAAATATATATATATATATATATATGGCAAGGCAATATTCTTTATTATGAATCACAAATCCAGGGTAGGGGTAAGTAATTCTTGCCCTTCTTTGTGGGCACGACACATCATGAGTCACCACTTTGACAAGGGAATAATAAAAGACTTTAAAATATTTTCTCTTGGGATTTCAGCATTAAAATATATTTATTGCATAAACCTGACCGAGAAGTAAAGAAAAACAGAAATCAAAACATGTCAAACTGGTTTTTAAAGGTTATATGTTGCCCTTCTGAGAACATTTGCAGCTTACTGTAAACGTTCTGTATTTTACAAATATTTTATGTGATTTTCATACTGTGTAATACTATTGTAGTCTTATCTTGGCCTTAACGGATTCCTCGGCTACTCCTATGTACAACACAAGTAACGCAATGACCCTCTCGGCTGGGCCCTACATAACTCATACTGAAAATCAGTTAGGATGTAAGGATTCCAGAGGGTTTTTTTTACCATTCATCCAGGCTTATTAAACACAAAAGAAGAAGTACTCAAGTACAGTATGCTGGGCAGCACTGGTTGTATATAACTATATGGGTTTCAATTATAATTAATCATAGAGCAGAACACACCAACACCATTATGGAGGCAGATTTGATAGGATTTCATTATTACCTGAGATGGGGATCCTATCCAGCAGAAACCTCAGGGAAACCTTTTACTTTTGGGCAGTGTCACTTGGGAGAGATAATGCCAAACTATCAATCCTATGATGGAGCTCAGTGCTGCTCTTTGTAGCCTTTGTTTGTACTGCCATTTATACCCCCCAAGACCATCACGGGGTACACAAAAACGTAACTTTTAATCAGCATCATTAAAAAGAATACAGGCCTTTTTTTTGCTGATTAAAAGTTTTTTTTTTATTAGTAAAAATACCTGGTGTGCATCTGTACTTAGATTTTATATATATAAATATATACAACCCGGATTCCAAAAAAGTTGGGACACTAAACAAATTGTGAATAAAAACTGAATGCAATGATGTGGAGGTGCCAACTTCTAATATTTTATTCAGAATAGAACATAAATCACGGAACAAAAGTTTAAACTGAGAAAATGTACCATTTTAAGGGAAAAATATGTTGATTCAGAATTTCATGGTGTCAACAAATCCCAAAAAAGTTGGGACAAGGCCATTTTCACCACTGTGTGGCATCTCCCCTTCTTTTTACAATACTCAACAGACGTCTGGGGGCCGAGGAGACCAGTTTCTCAAGTTTAGGAATAGGAATGCTCTCCCATTCTTGTCTAATACAGGCCTCTAACTGTTCAATCGTCTTGGGCCTTCTTTGTCGCACCTTCCTCTTTATGATGCGCCAAATGTTCTCTATAGGTGAAAGATCTGGACTGCAGACTGGCCATTTCAGTACCCGGATCCTTCTCCTACGCAGCCATGATGTTGTGATTGATGCAGAATGTGGTCTGGCATTATCTTGTTGAAAAATGCTGGGTCTTCCCTGAAAGAGATGACGTCTGGATGGGAGCATATGTTGTTCTAGAACCTGAATATATTTTTCTGCATTGATGCTGCCTTTCCAGACATGCAAGCTGCCCATGCCACACGCACTCATGCAACCCCATACCATCAGAGATGCAGGCTTCTGAACTGAGCGTTGATAACAACTTGGGTTGTCCTTGTCCTCTTTGGTCCGGATGACATGGCGTCCCAGATTTCCAAAAAGAACTTCGAATCGTGACTCGTCTGACCACAGAACAGTCTTCCATTTTGCCACACTCCATTTTAAATGATCCCGCGCCCAGTGAAAACGCCTGAGCTTGTGGATCTTGCTTAGAAATGGCTTCTTCTTTGCACTGTAGAGTTTCAGATGGCAACGGCGGATGGCACGGTGGATTGTGTTCACTGACAATGGTTTCTGGAAGTATTCCTGAGCCCATTCTGTGATTTCCTTTACAGTAGCATTCCTGTTTGTGGTGCAGTGTTGTTTAAGGGCCCGGAGATCACGGGCATCCAGTATGGTTTTACGGCCTTGACCCTTACGCACAGAGATTGTTCCAGATTCTCTGAATCTTCGGATGATGTTATGCACAGTTGATGATGATAGATGCAAAATCTTTGCAATTTTTCGCTGGGTAACACCTTTCTGATATTGCTCCACTATCTTTCTGCGCAACATTGTGGGAATTGGTGATCCTCTACCCATCTTGGCTTCTGAGAGACACTGCCACTCTGAGAAGCTCTTTTTATACCCAATCATGTTGCCAATTGACCTAATTAGTGTTATTTGGTCTTCCAGCTCTTCGTTATGCTCAAATTTACTTTTTCCAGCCTCTTATTGCTACTTGTCCCAACTTTTTTGGGATTTGTTGACACCATGAAATTCTGAATCAACATATTTTTCCCTTAAAATGGTACATTTTCTCAGTTTAAACTTTTGTTCCGTGATTTATGTTCTATTCTGAATAAAATATTAGAAGTTGGCACCTCCACATCATTGCATTCAGTTTTTATTCACAATTTGTTTAGTGTCCCAACTTTTTTGGAATCCGGTTTGTATATATATATATATAGCAAGGCAATATTCTTTATTATGAATTACAAATCCAGGGTAGGGGTAAGTAATTCGACATATAATGAGTCACCAGTTTGACAAGCGAATAATAAAATACTTTAAAATATTTTCTCTTGGGATTTCAGCATTAAAACATATTTATTGCAAAAACCTGACAGAGAAGTAAAGAAAGACTGAAAGCCAAACATGCCAAACTGGTTTTTAAAGGTTATATGTTGCCCTTCTGAGAACATTTGCAGCTTACTGTAAACGTTCTGTATTTTACAAATAGTTTATGTGATTTTCATACTGTGTAATACTATTGTAGTAACGGATTCCTTGGCTACTCCTATGTACAACACAGGTAATGGAATGACCCTCTCAGCTGGGCCATACGTAACTCACACTGAAAATCAGTTAGGATGTAAGGATTCCAGAGAGTTTTTTTTTTACCATTTTTTTATACCATATCTCTCAGCTGCTTTTTATTTAAACCCCTGCTTGTTTCCTCAACCAGGGAATGGGGATATTTATCCAAATCAACTCTGTTCTCCATCACAGTCGTGGTCATACACGGACTGCTAAATGAAAGTAAAAGGAGGCATAAGAAAAAGGTGGGGAAGTAAAAATTGGTTTCTGTTTAGACTACCTGCTTCTGTAAAGTCAACAGCAGCTGATATCCCCCCCAACCCTACTATTGAACCAAGGCTTGGACCAGACCCTAAAAAGTTTAGTTGAAGCACTAATATCTATACTCTTGACATATGCCAGAAAATGTATAACCCTAAAATGAAGGTCAAATGAACCCCCCCAATTATGCTTTTGGTAAAATTAAGTTAAATGTACTGTCTTTGCGTACAAATTAGTTAACACCAGAAGGCATTGTCCAGATTCTTCCCCTAAAGTCTGGATACCTTGATAAAACAAAAATCTGTCTTAAATATGGCCTGAAAGGTGAATAACCTTGCTTTAATCATTATCTTCTCCTTCCTCTTAGATGGTCCACTTAAATGTTCAACCAAGTAATACTGGTAGGTAGTGCCTGAGAAATAACACAACAGACTGCCACTTTTTGCCACTCATTACATGAAAAACTCTTTATTAAATTCAGTACTGGCTATTGCATTTATTTTTTTCTCTAAAAACAAAATAGTCATATTGTTGCTGATGTAGCTATTAAATGCAACCCGTTGATTGTCACAAAGTACAGGTATGGGTTTATGCAGTGTTTAAACAATTTTTAGCAGAAAACCCCATTCTGGATAACAGATCCCATACCAGTACTCTTTTTGTTTATGCGTCATTTTGCTGATGATATGCTGATATTATGACACAATTGGCAAATGTTCCATTTCGTCATAGCACCTTGTTTTTGAGATAAATAACGTTCCCCCTGAAACAACCACACTTTACACACAAGTCTTTCTGATGGCAAAGCTTTCACAAGTGAGTATAATTAAAGGTGATATTAGAGTACTGTCTCTGGTCTAAAGTTAAACAGAGGCATTAGGGGTCATTTACAAGTAACATCCTATCCATGAAAGGTCCTTGCGTCAACATGCGCTCCTTGTGCCTCTGTATAGTTGTGCTCGGCACTGCTGCCTTCCTCCGGTTCTGGATTTTGAGCTGCTGCACCTATTGACCCCGGGGGCCCTAGATCTACTGCATGGCAGCAAGTTGGCAGTAGCTCCAGAGTTTCCTAGTGTAAAAAGGTTCACACGTGACTTGTGACAATTGACACAGAGCAGTTGCAGCAAAAGAATAAGGGACACGTCACTCTCATGCTGAATGGCTAAAATGACATCAATCATGATGATCAAACATTAATTGCATCAAGTTTGATGCATCAGTCACAACTGCATTAGGTATGACAGTACAAATGAATGAAGACCTTCAACTCTCTAGAGAAGGGACTGAACCTGGGACTTGGATTTAATCTACCTTATGTAGATTAAGAACTGCCTCCACCAAGTCAGAAATACAAACATGTGGCGACACTGGACTAATTGATCCTATGGAATTCCTTTTACAGGTATGGGATCCCTTATCCGGAAACCCGTTATCCAGAAAGCTCCGAATTACGGAAATCCCGTCTCCCATAGACTCCATTTTAATCAAATAATTCAGAATTTTAAAACTGATTTCCTTTTTCTCTGTAGTAATAAAACATAATTAATAATACTTTGTAATTGATCCCAACTAAGATATAAATAATCCTTATTGGATGTAAAACAACCCTATTGGGTTTAATTAATGTTTTATTGATTTTTTTAGTAGACTTAAGGTATGGAGATCCAAATTAAAGAAAGACCCCTTATCCGAAATACCCTTGGTCCTGAGCATTCTGGATAACAGGTCCTATACCTGTATTTCACACTTCACTAATGTAGCTCTTATTTATACTTAGCCATTTTGATCCACATTATCTTGTACCTTATCTCTTTGTCCCTTGCAGATCCCCTTGTATAGGACTTTGTTAATACCTCACACACAGATGGATAATTATTTTTGCTGGTAATTTGGGCTGAATGTTGTATATATATATCAGAGAGCACCACAGATTTATTGTAATCAGCTTGAAAAATGAACCAAAATGTTCTGAAAGCTTGCTATGGTTATCTTAGTTAGCCAATAAAGGTATCACTTTTATACCACTTTTGTTATTTTTTATTTCAAAATTGTTGCCCTGTAGCATTTTGACTGGCTAACACGGTACATCAACTTCACTCATATCATGTAGCTTATACTACATAGTTGTGGCATTGCAGAATTTAGAAAAATTGAAACATCAAGCATTTTCCCTCTATTGCATTATCTGAAGCTTCCATTATATAAAAGTCCAAAACTTACGACAATACATTTTTTATGAAGGAAATAAGATACTCAGGATATACCTGATCATCATGAAACACCACAAACATGGTTGGATTGTCATTGTCATCAACTAAACTGTCATAGAGATCATATGGATCACTTGTTGACTTGCATGGAGGAGCCCTCATGCCCCTCTTCCCTACTGTGTGGTGTCCGGCTAACACTTTCACTTGGTATATGTATTGCAGTTGGGTCTCTGGGTCCTGAGGAGAGTATTTTATCCCGGCAGAGCAGCTGGCACTCACTCCAAAATAGACTCCATCACCATAAGTGGTAGCTGCAAGGAACAAAGGATCTTTTTTTTAAACTGACAATTTTTATTAGTTTTAGTATCCATGTTGCGTTACATTGTTAGCAAGTTATTCATTACAATATTCTGCATTACTACAGTCATTATTGATTGGTAGCATGAGTGGCAGGAGATTATTGTAAGGCAATGAGCACATGGAAAGAAAAGGAGAATAAAAAGAAAAAGAGAGTTCAAAAGAAATAAAAAAAAAAAGGAACAAAGGATCTTTTTATTACAATGAATTACAAAATATTTTATACATTTCTTATACACACACACACATATATATATATATATATATATATATTGTCAGGGGTTAGGTAGCTGGGACCAGCTTTCTGGGGGTAAAGCAGCCCTTGGCACAATTACAACACGTGAGAGTGTATTCTCTTTTAGGCAGTTTATTTTCACTTGTATAAAAATTACAAAATTGTTCAAAATAAAATCCTTGCCACATAATGGGCTCTACCTAACACAGGTCAGTTGTCCTAACTAACCAGGAGCAGACCTACCGCCTGTCTCCCACACAGAGAAAAGAAAAGAAAGTTCAAACATTGTAGTGCTTTCAAAATCTCTCAGTCAGCTCACACAGGCAGCTTCCCTGTGTCTTTCCCCCAGACTGCAGCTTTCTACTTTGCTCAGGCTGCCTTTTAATTAGCCAGCTGAGATACCTCAGGTAGACCCACATCACCCGGGCCGGATTAGCAGTCCTGGAATCATTCTTTTAGGAACCTGGGACATATATAAGCTCCGTCCTGGACTTTCCCAGGTATCCTGACAGTGACCTTACCACAATATATATATATATATATATAATAGAAAGAGTGCCGCACACACAGGGGCTTGATACAGAAGAAAAAGTGTTTTTCTTGAAAAAATGTCAACGTTTACAGCACGACCAGTGCTCTTCCTCAGGGCTTCCTGTGGTTTGTCCCTGAGGAAGAGCACTGGTCGTGCTCGAATAGAGTTGAAAAGGGTAAATATATATATATATATATTTACCTTTTCTATGACCCCTTTATAACGCTATTGCCTGCTTGTATTCTGATTCACTGATGAGAGACAAGTTATGTAGCCTTATTAAAGGAAAAAATCCCACTCACCATTTTGTCCAGCAAAATTGCGTTCAAAGCCACTGTAGTTAATAGACTGGCAGTTTTCGGATGCTGTGCCATGATATAAAGTACGCTCATTCACTTTAGCAGTGCCATTCTTCTCTTTCATGATCTCCTTGCTGAGTGCATATGCAACGTACTGGTAAATGTTCTGGACTCTCTCAATCTGCAAAATTGAAAGGGTAGAAAGGCAAATAATTTACTAATCAGTTGCAAATGGCAGTACCGGTTCGTAGATGGCACTATGGTACAAATTTAAGCAAGTTTAGCCTTATGACATTGAGACCCATAGGATGGCTGGTGTACATACTACAAGGTTGTCACTGCAGGTTGTAACTGTGCAGGGAACAGTCTTTGTAACTTTAATTTTTAAAGGAGAAGGAAAGGCTACTAAAGAGTAAATTCCTATCTAGAGGCATGACTTGAATTCTGTCATTGTTGCCCTGAAGTCTTCCCATATTCCACCTGTTTAAAAGTTTAGAAGCATCATAGGAAACAAAACGCTGAGCTCTGTAAAGGAAATACCCATCATGCCACGCTCCTGCACTAAGACCAAGACCGATGTACATGCGCACTTCGCAAGACCATAAAAAAGAGCCTGCTCATTATACACTATCCGTGAGCACACTTTAAAATACCATAGCAGGAGCGCTCACCCTTAAAATTCACTTATGGCCCTCCCACTACTGAGCGCTTGCATCTAGGGGGAAGCAGGAGATTGTCACATGCGCATTTACCTAAACTGCGCCATCTTTGAGAAACTTAAATATCCAAAATGGCGACAGCAACAAACTGAGTAAAGGGATAACTTCAAAAGCAGACTGCTGGAAATACACTGGCCATTACACAAAAAAAGGCAGCGATTGGGTAAAGGGACTGGAGGACTTTATATTAATGCAGTCAAAACTTTAACCCTTTCCTTCTTCTTTGATGAGCCCTAAAATGGTTTTTAGAAAAGATTTTCAAAAAGTTCTCTCAAATAAGTTAGTTATATAACACAGTAGCAGGTCTCCCTTTGCACTTGGTGGGACTATTTTCCTGAATAGGTGGACAAATAAAATGACAGAATAACTAGTTTTACCCAGGTATCCTCAGTATTGTATGTTACTACAGATACAACAAACGATATCTAGGCATTTAATAAACTGAAATGAATACTGTTCCATGCTGTGCTCTATCTGTAAATCCAACTGAGGCACTAAATGACTGGTAGCTGTTTTCTAACAACATCATTGCTGTTTTTGGTTCCCGTGCCCATTTGAAATACTATTAGGGGATCTAAAGTATACGGAAAGGCATAAATAGTTGCACTGTATTAGCCATTGATCAAAATAAGAAAAAGAGATGCATTATAATTTATTGGCTAACTTTGTATTTTTTCATATTTATTTGTGCAATTTATATTGACTGTGTTAGGAGTACTAAAACCAAAACACAATAGGGATACCCCTTAACTCCAGACTCCCAAATGTAATTTTGCTGTGGGTTCCTTCCTACAAGTTTTCTGCTGAATTATTATATGTCTGTAACCCTTTCTTGGCACACTCACTTAATTTGGGCTGTATATATACTTGCTTGGTACAGGAGATTTGCTCTCCTGAATTTTAGATACTGAGAACTGGGAAATAGCGCAGTGCCTCCACCTAGTGGATACCGAGGAACACACCTCAAGGGACTTCCACTAGGAATAATCACACACAGTTTTGCAGCAATATCAAACTTTATATAACGGTTGAAAATGGAAATAAACAACTTTATTGATAACTGATTATCCTGCTCTGAAGAACCTTTGCAGCCTATCCACTGCTGGCACAGTCAGTCTCTATAGCTGCCCAGTCCCAGCTTGGATCCGGATAGACCACAACCCTTTTATTCAGTTCAGTCCCTTCCCCAAGAGCTCCCCCAGGTAGCGCTACCTGCCCCAGATGGATGATGTCACAGGCTGAGAAACAGGGGACAGGGTTCTTTGGTCCCCTACATGTCAATGAAACATTGTCCTTTCCTAATATTTGCTCTTCCAAGGTATGTCTCTTGGGTCTGCTGGAGGACCTTGGACTAACATCTTATCAATGTTTATGTTGCTTACAATTGTTATTCTATATTTAAAATATATCTTGTTCCATCTCTTAGCTTCTAGAAGAAATTAGTCAGTGATGTGTTAACCAAACAAAAATTGGTCTACATTTGTCAGGCTAAGTTTAATTCTATCTGGCACACATAGTTAAGTGTACAATCCCCATGAAAGCCTGGCTTGCATAGGCCTTTCTTCTTTCTTCTACCTATTTCCTTTTACCTTCCTTCCTATTAAAGTTACTGTATTAAAACATTTTAAATAAAAAGTTCAAAAAACACACACACAATAGGGGTACTTTATAAAAGCAGGTAAGCTAAAATAAATGCAACTGTTGAATACAAAGAAAAATACTAGAACAAAAGAGATCTATTAGTTGCACCAAGCTTTCTTATTAACCATATTTACAGTGGATATAAAAAGTCTACACACCCCTGGTAAAATGTCAGGTTCCTGTGCTGTACAAAAATGAGACAAAGATAAATCATTTCAGAACTTTTTCCACCTTTAATGTGACCTATAAACTGTACTACTCAATTGAAAAACAAACTGAAATATTTTAGGTGGAGGGAAGAAAACCAAAAAAACTAAAATAATGTGGTTGCATAAGGTGGAAAAAGTTCTGAAATGATTTATCTTTGTCTCATTTTTGTACAGCACAGGAACCTGACATTTTACCAGGGGTGTGTAGACTTTTAATATCCACTGTACAGACAATTGCAGGATAAAACTTAATTTTTAATTTATAGATATATGAAAAATGTAAAAGACAAATATTAGGACAGGTGTCAGTTGGAATTCCTTTTTTGTATCAGTGACATTTTTGTTGGGGCGACATCTTTCTCTTGGCGTCAAATATTTGCCGAAATTTCACAAAAATAATCGGCCATTCCAAAATGCAGAATTTCACTGCAAATCCATGCCTGGTAAAAAAAATTTGCTCATTACTAATGCCTTTGCTAAAGCTCAGGTTTTGCCAAGGAAAACATGCATCAGGTGCATCTTTTAGCTTAGGAAGGGATCGAGAATTTACTTTCAAATATTGATGTTGATTTCTAATGAAAGCGGCATGCTTAGGGGAAGGTAGCTATTATTTGCAGTGATTAATGTAGGGGTGTTTAATTCTGTATATTTTACATTTTTTCCAGCAACAGTGTGTAAATATGGCTATTTAGAGACTGGTGCAATTAATGGAACTATTTTGTTCTACTATTTTTCTATTTCATTTATATTATGACCCTTCATACACAATTGCTATGTTGTACCTTATTCATTTAAGGTTGTTTCTACACTACATTCCTTGCACTTCCATATAGTTGTGCCAAAAGTCATTGCATCGGTCCAGCCTTTTTGCTGAGTCATATACAAGTGTGTGTACTGATGCTGTGGAACCCTAGCACTACCACCAACTTGAACACTGCAGTAATTCTAGGATTGCCAGCAAGTTACAGCAAACTCGTGCCAAAAGAGTCACACGCTAATGGCATTTAAAAACTAAGCACCAGACATAACACCATGTTGCTTTTTTGGTGATTGGGTTAGAATTTGCTCTACAAATGTAGTGGAGCAGTCACCTAATGTTTAGTACAAATGGGTGTGTGAAGCATGTTGATATGTCACTGTGAATGACAGAATCTAAATTTGACAGCAGAGTGGAATTTTTGTAGATAGTAAATAATTAGTAACTTGCACTAGTAGTTTAAATAATTAATTTAGGTAGTTATGTAGCCCTTTCACACTTTGCCATGAATAGACTTTTAAATCTTCTGTCTTAATCGGTGAAGCCCTATCTACAACAGTTATGGGGTAATTATTTGCTGTCATATATGTATATATTATATATATGATATGTGATGGAATTACTGATGCAAAAATATTTTCCTATATCTGCATTCTTGATAAGTGACAAAAGGCTGGAGCTCCAAAGGGAACTTGAAATGAAACAAAGTTTGAAAATCACAGGACTACTCAGTGTTTAATTAATTTGGTTGGTATACATAGTCAAACACACTCATAAAGCAAACTACTGCAGTATCCTTTGCTTTTAAGTAAAAACTTACCTTCACAATACAACAATTGGCGACTGTTCTAGAAAAATCAGCATGAACTTTACAGTACTCTTCTGAGTCAGAATCTAGTGGTACCATCATTAGGAAATGTCCATTCATTTTGTCCCAGTGGCCAGGGAGATCAGTTTCTAAGAAACACAGAACAACATATATGAAATAATAGAAAAACCTTTTTCAAAAATGAGTTATTTACTATTTTTGCTTGTTTATTTGACTGTTTCTTCCTAAAATTTAACCAAGGTAAATTATATGTAAATTATATGTAACAAATATAAATGGCAGTATAACCAGAATCAGTAAAAAAAGAATTTACAGAAGAATAATAAAATATATGCACATAGAAATAGAATTTGGGTTAGAGAGAGTGAATGTCATGAATAAACCAGGCTGCTGACAATATCCACCCCAACCAGTAAATTAACACAACCAGTAAATTAACACAATGATTATTTTATGGCGCTGAAGGTAGGATTATTGAATCAGTTTTGTTTTATATAATGGCATATCTTACATTCAAAAACCCTTACATAAGATAGATACCAAATAATATTTCTTTGAATATTTTATATATTTATTAAAGAAAGAATTAAAAACCCTTTGTAACTTTTCAAGGATGGAATTGGATAAACACTTGCAGTAAACATAAGCACAATACATAGGGGTCACATGGCAAATGGGTTCTGTCCTTTATTTATAGAAGAGATGCATTATTTAATCACATTCCTATCCAGCATGTGCTCCACTGTGTAATGAAATCTTTCTTAAATAATATGAATGAGAATGTGTTGCAAGGGGAAGACATAGTGACAGTAAAGCATTACACCTCAACCCAGAAGGGAGGGCCATAACACATTTGCAACAAAAGACCCAATTCTCAAATTACTGTTGAATACAGGTATGGAAAGATCTTTAAAAGGCAATACTGTAAGTGTACAGAATGTTTACATGGGAACAACTCTTACAGGTGTAACACTTGTTTGGCTAGGATATGGCAAAACCCAGGCTAGTGATAGGTATAGAGCATGTGTTACATGCGACCTTAATACACAGGAGTGGGCCTCCGCTATATGGGAGGTATTATTGGAGCTGAGGGTGTAGTTGAACTACAACTATAGTGAGCTTGTGTGGTGCAGATAGAATAATGGACGCCAGAAAGGTTCTTGCTGATGAACTATAGTACAAGTTTATTTGACAAGGCACAACTTAACAGTGCAGCAGGGATTATACTCACAGACACAGCAGATTGGATGGTCACAGTGAATAATAGCAGATGTGACACTTAAGGAACAGTCTAACCCACTTGAAGGATTATGCAGAGTATTAGCTGTATGCCCAGGAATGGATGCCCTTTACTGGAACGGATCCCCTCCAGCCAACTATGGTTCAGGGTAAGGTACTGCCTGAAACCTACGTCTTAACTGTAGTCCCTACAGCAAGGCATACAAAGCCTGGGTTAGACTAAACCCTTACAGTCTCCTTTGATGGGGCTAGTGCTGCCCTTACTAAATAAGCTATCTGAGCTCACCACTCCTAGAGGGTGCTATTAAGTAAGACTGACTGTGCTGGCTTGATCTCATTCACGGGGCCCTGTCCCCGACTTTATAAATGGCAGGTTCTCTTTACTGGGGCCTAATGCCTCAGGCTCAGTGACGTGAAGCCTTGAGACAACAGCAGCCAAAGAGGAAGACACTTCCTTGTGCAAGACACTATATAGTCTGCCAAGGGGAGTGGTCAACCTGGCTAAACCTATAGGGGGTAGCCTAAGAACTGTAATCTGAGTGTAGAGGGCTCTGCCCTATAACAGCACAGATAAGATTAGATAAGGGATAACACCATAGGGAGCTTAACCCTATGGGTCCCTACACAGGCATTCAAGGCGAGTCCTTGTCAGAGTTGGGGGACATATATAAGCACAAAAATTGTGCAGAGCAGGTATATGATATTGAGCACTCACATAAAGAAGTGCTAACTTTACACTCTTACCTGACGCTAAGTCCTTCCTCACAACAGTAACTTCCTGGCCAATATTTGGTATCGCAGCCTTCATTGTCTTAAGGTTCACAATGATTTGTGTCCTGTTGTCAAAGTCAACAGTCAATGTGCCTTTGGAGTCGGATAAAAACTTTTCTTCCAGTTGTTGACAGGTTTCATCTTCAAAAGGTGCCACAGAGGCTCCATTACAATAACCCCACTGAATCAAAAGCCCTGCTTGATCTTTCTTTGCATCTTCTAGTCTGGCATGTAACATATCTCTGAGTTTATCTTTAACTTGAACGGACAACTCTGGAATATCTGCATGACAACCGTTAATTTGAATACATCCTTTGTCTTGATTCAGTATCATTCGGACTTGTGGTTTGTCTATCAACAAAGAGAAGAGGCATTGGATTTCATCCTCTGACATGCTTTTAAGCAATGCATCTTCTATTTCCTCCTCCCAGTAGTGGTTAGAAAATTCAGCATCCAAAATACATTTGACGGTTTCCACAGCCTTTTTGTCTGTCCCTACAATACTCAGCAAAGCTATAGGATGACGAGGCAGTGGGATCTCCTGGATGCCATTATACTTTATTTGTTTGGCGTTTTGGACCTGTCTGCGTTTTAGACGTGCAGTAAGCAGATCTGGAATGGAAACAAAAGGAACAAAAACATCTGTTATGTTTATACCACTTACTGCAGACTAAGGGGCCCATTTACTAACCATAAGATTTTTTTTTTCTTGATTCGGATTTTTAGTGATAAAAGTTGCAGAAAAACCGTGATTTATTTTGAGACTTACTATCTGACAATTCACCAGCTAAATCTTGCTGAGATCATGTAGAAGTCAATGGCAAAGCTCCTTGAAGATCCTTCTTTTGTCTTGAAACCCTAGAGGTTTAGAATTTTTGACGCTGGTTTTTTGTGCGACAGTTCGACAACATCAAGGTTTTGGTGTGACAGTTCAATAATTTAAAGTTTTCATAGTGACAATTCGAAAAAATACAGTTGCTGCGACATTTTCTTGCACAGACTTTTCAATGAGTTTAGTTGAATTTTAATATGACAAAAATGAGAAATGATAGTTTATTAAATCTGCCCTAAGTGAATATTATATATAAACGTGTTTAGGCTAATGTCACATTAGGTTTTCCTTTGCCTGTGGAAAAATGTAAATATAGTACTACCCATTTCTCCCACTGTATGTAATAACAGACATCTATGACTTCTGCCTGTCATTGCTTATAAAGGGCAGATTTCAGCACCAAAATTCACTCTAAGGGCGCAGAAATTGTGAAATTAGCTTTACAGAAATTGTGCAGATATCATTCATGGGCTGATGTGGTCATGTGCTAAATTGATTTTCTGCCCATCCTTTCAAATGAGGCTGATCAGGTAGAAATCAGTAATAGTATGTTAACTTGGGTACATACACAGTTCTGTGTATTTGCTGCCAATTCTGCCAAAGAGGACGAGCTAGAAGCAGACATCTGCTTGTATATGAAAACCCTAAATTGGTGGATTTGACACTTTGTCTAGTGTTGGTTGTACTGTTTGGTTAAATTATTTATTCCGGAGCCCTTAAATGTGTCTCCGGCTTTGCCACTAAAATGTTGAGTTGAAAACACAGGGGAGCTCCATTGTACATATAGTAACAATATGCCTGCATTAAATGTAATTACCCAGTGACTTCCGTGAGGATTCCTGTGCTGGCTTGAAATGTTTCTTAAATTCAGCAGAAAAGATACTGTAGACATAGGGGTTCAGGGCGATCAGGCGCACGCAAGAGAGGCTAGACAGATTAGAATTCTGGACAACTGAAGATATGCTACATGCCATAGATTTTGCTACAGTCTCTACATCGAACTTGCACTGTCCTGTAATACAAAGAAAAATCATATAAGCAAACTGGAAGTGCAGGAAGAAAAGCACCCCATTCTTCCTTTTGGGGCTCTACTAACACATGTAAACGTCAAACACAACATGCTTCATTCCACCTACGTTTAGCACTCACATGCTTCTGTGTTCCTGTGCAGGAGAACACCACTGCAGGGGAGTGCAGGAAAAACCACTTGTGAGTACGAGCCCTTATAGAATGTTCTATTCTTGAGAAGCTTTTTTTTTTTATTATTCTTAATTTTTTTATGATTTAATTATATTCCTTTCTGTTCTCTCTTTTGACTCTTTTTAGCTTGCTAGTTGTTGAGGGTCACTGACCCTGCAAGCTAAAAATCAGTTGCTTTGTAAACATATCAATTTTATTGATTTTGTTACTTTTTATTATGTTAAGTCCCTCTCCTATTTATATTCCAGGCTTTTATTAAAACCACAACCTGGTTGCAAGGGTAAATTGGACCCTAGAATTTTGCAGACTCACACACACCAGTGTTTAAAGTGCCTACATATATATCCATTTTAATATATAGCCTACAATGGGTATCATAAAGATTGGTGATAATGCCTACTGACAAGATAAATTTACTATGTATGCCTTCAATGAATCCACACCAGCATGTGAATTTCGAGTGTGGATGAGATAACAGGCACAGTTTTACCTGTTCAAAAAAAACACTTTTCCCCTAAAGTCCCACATACCTGTGCCAATGGCTGGCATTGATACAGACTGCAGGCCAGATTCCTCACATTTCAGTAATACTTCCTTAACAATGTGCTCGATGTTTGAAATGTTCCTTTGACAGTCACAGTGAATAATATATTTACTTTTCAGATTTCCTGATCCTGTCATCACAACTTTTTGGTTAGAATTGTGACCTGCAATGGGAATAAGAAAAATATATGAGGTAAGTGTGCATTTAAAGGAGAAGGATAGGTAAAAACTAAGTAAGCTTTATCAGAAAGGTCTATGTAAATACAGCCATATGCACTTACAGTAATGCCTCACTTAGTCCTCTATCAAAAGAAACACAGGATTTCTTGTTTCCTTTTTTTCTCCTGCTCCCCCCTGCCACAAGAATTCATTAAACTCACTCCCCCCACCCTTAGGAATGTGTGATCTGAGCTATAACGGCTAGACTGCAAGCAGGAAACTATGAGAACCAAGATAAAATGGCAGCTGCAATCAGAGAAATCTTATAGGGCTCTATACTCAGGTATGATAACGTTTTCTTTAGAATAAATATAGCATTCTAGGTGGCACCAATGAGGCGAATCTATTGGCAGTAAAATGCCAAAATGACTTTCCTTCTCCTTTAAAGCTGCTTCTAGCAACAATTATTCTTCTTTTAGCATCAGAATCGGGATAATCAATGTGCTTCATGCAGCCAAAAAGAATATCTGGAAGGTAGCCATGCATAGTCTCCAGCTCTACTGGAATGTTGTTTATTACTTGGCTTCCTCCCAGTTTCTCTGCATTTGGAAAAATTCATGGAATTTTAACAAGTAAGCCACTGAATTTCTTTCGGATTTCTTGAAAAAACATAATCCACATTGCTCCTTTATACCAAAGTCCCATGAAGACTTCAGGGCTGGATATAATAAGCTTCCCATAATTTGCTTAAACAGATATAGGATTCCAGAAAGCTCCGAATTACAGAAAAGCCACCTCTAATAGACCCATTTTTATCAGATACAGTTTTAAAAATGATTTTTCTCTGTAATTATAAAACAGTACTTTGTACTTGTTCCCGAATAAGAAATAATTAATTCTAATTGGAGCAAAACAATCCTTTACTTTAATGTTACATATTGTTACTTGCTTCAGATAAACTATGAAAGACTTCAGTTTGGGAGTTTCACAAATAAATCAGTAAAATGACAGGTTTGAGCTTGTTTCAACAATGAAAGAGTTTTTCATCACTGTTAATTCTTATCCCATGTCCGTGACTATGCAAATTGTTTGTGCAATGGGGGAGGGAATGGCTATATTATAGGGAGGGTACTATCCCTGTCTTAAATATTAAAGTGAAAATAATTTAAAAAATTATATATAGACACCACCAGGGTTCATATTTTATTCCATAGTCATCTCAGTTGTCCTGTGCATTAACAGCTCTGCTACAACAAAAACCATACTTTACTCTTCTTGTCAACCATACTGGGAAAAAGTGTCCCAGGATCTAAAACCTTTGTTATGGCTTAACATTTGGCTCAGATTAGTGACCCTGTTCTCTTCAAAGTTTCATTAAACGAATTTGTGGTCAGTGTCTGCTACCAATACTAAAGTGGGGATTCTACCGTACAAGAGCAGAGGAAGAGAAACTTACAGCGTTGAGCATCTGTAATGACTTCAGGTCCAGCAGCAGTAAATACAGAATGAGCCACAGCTGGAATATACAAGAAAAGTGACAGTGTTAAATACATGACACAATACATACAATATTTTCAGAGACTAAAGGTACAAAAGCAATGAAAATCTCACAAACAACTTCTCTTTATTTCCCTGTTGTTAAAGAAAAAAGAGAACCTCGAGTATATAACTATTTTCCCCAATAAAAATGGGGACCCCAGGCTGGATTTTAGTTTTAAAAACATGAGAGCAAAATCAAATAAGGTTGGGATATTCTTCATTTAATTTAAAGTCAGCTAATTTGAAAATAAGCCAATAGTATGCCTTTTGTTCAGCTTCCCAATGTGAGCAACATCACATAACCTTCCCATTATGCGATTATACAGTACAATAACATGTGTGCTCATACAAATGTGTGCTTTTGTTTAAGCCTGACCAATGAATTTCTTCATGACCCCTTTAGTATATAGATGGTAAGGTGAATTTGCTGGCTTGTGTGGCTTATACTTAGGGGCAAATTTATCAAAGTGTGAGATTAAAGCTCACCACAGAAAAACTCACTTTCTATTAATTTATGGGATTTTTAGCAGTGTATTTATTAAATGGTGAATTGATAAATACAGTTCTAAAAATCCCGTAGGATTGAATAGAAAGTGGGTACGTTTTTCTGTGGTAAACTCTAATTTCACATTTTTATAAATCTGCCCCTAAATTCTCCTGAAAGCCATGCACGTTTCATAGGAGACTAAAATAAAAATATAATAGCTCCATTGCTTAAGAGCAGCAGAGCACTACATAACGATCACAGAATGATTTTCTTTTTATTTAGAATAGCAGAGGGATCCAAATGTAATATGACCAGTTATCTTAATAAAAACTTTTCTTACCAACTAAAGTAACCCCGTTAATGCAAACTTTAACCCCTTGTAATAAATTTATTGTAATAAATGAATTGCTCCAACTGATAATGGCTTACTGCCAAAAAAGTCAAAGGCCCACTGTCTCAAAAAAAAAAAAAAGAGGTTTATTAAGTTAAAAAGCAACTCTTATGATAGACTTTTTATGGTTTATTTGGATTGATTTTATTTATGGAAAACTTTATTTGATTTCATGGTTGTTGCTATATACTTTAATATTCTTAAGTCCCAAAGTATGGGCAGAGTTAAGTTGGGGCCTAAACCATCATAATCATTTATTTATGTAGCGCAGAGCGTCATTCAGAGCTTTAGGATAATTTAAAGCAATAATACTGTAATAATTTATGAACCTTTAAGTTAGTGATCCCCTTGAAAGAGGAATTGCACCAAAAGTTCATAGGTGATTTTTAACCCCTTATTTAGTTCAACCCACCACACTGTAGCTCCAAAGAGATCAGACTTTCCTACACGATAAGAAACACAGTTTTTTCCTGGAAACCCACTGAATATCCATTTATATCAGAAAAAGGGAGTAGGAGGACAGTAGATATTTCAATAGTTGCTATTGTCTCCCAAATACAAAAACTCTGAAAGGTTAAAGGAACAGTAACACCAAAAAATGAAAGTGTATAAAAGTAACTAAAATATAATGTGCTGCTGCCCTGCACTGGTAAAAGTTGTGTGTTTACTTCAGAAAGTCTACTATAATTTATATAAATAAGCTGCTATGTAGCCATGGAGGCAGCCATTCAAAGGAGAAAAGGCACAGGCACATAGCAGTTAACAGATAAAACACTATTGTATTCTACAGAACTTATCTGTTATCTGCTATGTAACCTGTGCCTTTTCTCCTTTTTTCCAGCTTTAATGGCTGCCCCCGTGGCTACACAGCAGCTTATTATATAAATTATAGTAGTGTTACTGTAGCAAACACACCAGTGTGTATAATGCACTGTGCAGGGCAACAGTGCATTATATTTTTATTACTTTAAAGCTCTTTCATTTTTTGGTGTTACTGTTCCTTTAAGCATTATCACACTTAATTTATTCATTTAGTTCATTACTTTGTGGTCTCCACTGTGTAAAGTTGGTTGAGTTCACAATAACGTCATTTTTTTCCTCCACAATATCCCCATAGACCACAGACACTGACAGTTTTGCTGCTCTCAGATCAATGTGTTGTCCAAGTGTTAACTTTTTGAAAGGATCTGTATGAAAAACAGTTATTAGATGAACACTTATACATATCATTTTAAAATATTACCAAACCAAAATGAAACTACAGCCAAACATTTTTTAGTGCTCTAATTAATCTTATTCTAAAGTGATCAAAATTGCCTCTACTCAAATTGTCCAGAACCATAACAGAGCAATAACAATTAAAAAAAAAAAAAAGAAAACAAACATTGTTGAACTTAATTAGATAACTATCTTATTAACCATAGGTGATCTGGGACTAATTTACAAGCCTAACTGCTAAACTTATCAAGGGCGATAGTGACCAATCAGATATTTGCTTTAATTTTCTAATTTACAGAAAACTGTTTTCAAGTGAATTACTGATGGGCACCTAGGCTTGTGCAATTAAGTACTTATTGTGCAATTATAGCACCTATTAAAGGAGAAGGAAAGTCATTTTGGTTTTTACTGTCAATAGATTTGCCACATTAGTGCCACCTAGAACAATATATTTATTCTGCAGAAACCATTGCCATACCTGTGAGAGAGACTGAGCTTTAGAAGCTTTCTCCTTTTGCTTAAGATTGCAGCTGCCATTTTAAGTAGCTTCATGCTGCAGCTCTGGCTATAGTTCTTAGCATTCTTGTAAGAGGGGGGAGCAGGAGAGAGGAGAGATCTGCGGAAACTCTGGCCCAGGGAATTAAGGAGTTTTCTGAGAGAGGTCAGACCCCGAACATCATGTTTACAAAAAAGGAGACAAGAAATCCTGTGTTTCTTTTGATAGAGGACTGTGAGTATTTATGGCTGTATTTACATGGACCTTTATAATAAATAGAAAGGTTAGTTTTTACCTTTCCTTTGCCTTTAAGTACATATTGTGTCATGTGTGGTAATGAAATAAAAATTAAGATTAACAGCCTGCTAACTAACACTGGAAGATTGCAAGCAAGTCTGGCCACCTTGCATCTTGCAAGATGCAAAGAATTATCAAACCTACCTGATATCTTGCTAATTTCTGGATATCTTGCTAATTTCATTTGGTCAAAAATTGCCTGACAGTAATGCATGCTTGTGTGTATGGTCACCATTAATCATGTCCTTAGCCTAATATGATTTTTTTTAATCATAACATAAGAAATCAAAACTAGTTGTATTACCTCCATCTTCATTGCATAGCAAAATGTGATTTCCTAAATCCATTTGCAATAGTGTTTCCTTATAGGCCTAGTGGAAGATACAAGAAATATAAAGACTTACTTTGTTGCCTAATTATATAATAATTATATCATACATGAGGTTGACAGAAAGACACACATCTAACCATTTTCCTTACACAACCCCAGCCCAGGTTGTCAAAGTAAGGCTACAAAATTGTGGGAAAAATCAGGGACAAGAATCAACGGGCCTGATTCACTAAAGAGCGATTATCGCACAAATTATCGCACGCTTTTTTGCGTTAAAAAACGCAAAATAATTTGCGCACGATTCACCATAGTATTATCGCGTGCGAAAAATCGCCATTTTCGCATGGGTTATTTCTCGCACTAGTTTTACCGCATGCGTTAATTTCCGTGCTGAAAAGAATACGATCGCATGATTCACTATAACTTTTGCGCGATAAATATCGCATTCGGCTATGCGAAAATTAACTCCTACTACAGGCAGGCGAAAAATTATAGAAAAGTACAGTAAATGAGTTTTTGCAATAAAGTATGGACTTACAGTGTTATTTGTTCAAGTATGTGTCTTTTTACTCAATTTTACTAAAGTCTTGGCATGTATGGAATTTCGCTACTAATATACAGTACTATAGCGCTGAATATGTCGTCCCTAAAATATACTGTACTGTAGCGGCGAATATTTTTTTCGCGCAAAATACATTACTATGTATATTTTGGCGTTTTGTTTTCCGCGATTTTGTAATCTCGCGAATTGCGGACATTTTGTGGCGATTTTGGAATCTCGTGACATGTGCGACTTGGGGCCATTTTGTGTCATTAAGGCTGGAGCCACCAAACTGAGAGGAGATGCCTGGGGTTTCCGACTTGCTACCAGGGGAGAGGCGCTATATTATCAGCGTGCTCCTGCATGCAGGATATGACCACCCACCGCCGGGGGACTTAGGGGTCCACGAGAGAAAGAGGGCAATCCTGGCCGAGCTAAGAGAAGGTTTGCTCGCCAGGTTTGCCCTTGATGTGGGCCCCCACCAGCTCCAGCGTCTGTGGTCCGACCTTAAGCGCAGGAGCCCAGAACTGGTCGCTGAAATTAGAGAAGGTAATTATTGTACTTTATTATGCTTTTACAGTATACGTTCAGTAAAAGATTTAGCAAGTAATTTGAACTAAAGGTACAAATGTCAGAAATGTCAGGGATGATGAAAGTAACATAGTAACATAGTAAGTTGGGTTGAAAAAAGACATAAGTCCATCACGTTCAACCATAATGCCAGTGAGGAAATGAAACGTTGGTCACAATAAACCTCTGAATATTATTTCACATCTTTGTGACTCCTTGTGAAAATCCTGTGTGTGCCGTCACCCCATGCCTGTCTAGATTTTGTTTTGCCACAGGCACCCAGGTATTATTGTTCCTTATGGTGTGCAGCTTCCCAGCACTTCCTATTATATATATATATATATACACACATCTATTTTCAAATACATATGCATAAATAAGTTTAAAGCAGGGGGGAAGCAGCAGTGAGCGGCCCATAGTGTGAGTCATTTGGGGAAGGGCCACGAATGTTTTAGGGGGCCCTGGCTAACAATGTATGTGTGTCCTTTGTATTGATGTGAGGGTTCACAGGGGGAGGGGCCATTGGGGGCGTGGGAGGAGGGGGGCCCAAAAAATGTTGTTGTCAGGGGCCCCGTTATTTATGATGGTGTATGAATGTATATATATATAATATATTACACAAAATAACATCTTGCAATATTATTTCACAGAACTTCAGCTGGCGCCTCCTCCCCAGGCCCAACCCCAGGCCCTCCAGCTTCTACCGGCCCCAGCGGCCCGACCTGCGGCCTCCGAGGCCCAACAATTGGCCCCCGAGGCCCGAGCAGAGGCCCCAGGACCCATCCAGGCCCCACAGGCCCCAGCAGCCATCCAGGCCCCCGAGGACCCAGCAGCCATCCAGGCCCCCGAGGCTGAAGAGGCCCCCGAGGCCCCAGGGTCCCCCGAGGCACCAGCAGCCATCCAGGCCCCCGAGGACCCAGCAGATTGCCAGGCCCCCGAGGCTGAAGAGGCCCCCGAGGCCCCAGCAGCCATCCAGGCCCCCGAGGACCCAGCAGACTGCCAGGCCCCCGAGGCTGAAGAGGGCCCCAGGGTCCCCCGAGGCCCCGGACACTCCCCCCCTTGATTTATCCCCCACTTTCCCCCCACTTTCCCCCCCGGCCCTTGAGTTCTCCCCCCAGGCCCAACACTCTCCCCAGGCCAAGCGCTGGGCACCAGGTCCTCCTGCTGACGAGGGTCCATCACGCCAGACCGAAGATGTGGGGACCCAAACAACACCTGGGAGGACTGACCCCACACTTCGGTCACTGCAGGAGGACCTGGAAACTCTGAAGGCCCAGGTGGCCCAGCTGCAGCAGGACGTGAGGGAACTCAAGGGCAGCAAGCCCTAAGTTTTTTTTTTGTTTGTTTTTATAGTCTTTTTAAAAAGTTAATTCTTGTCATTAAAGTTTTTATTTTTCTACTTTTGAACTGGGTAATGTCTAATTATTTTGCCTTCCTTGATATGGTATTCTATACTTTCATGTAGTTTCCCCTACACTCTTACATTTATCAGTAACAGCATCAATATGCTATATGGGTTAAATGTTTGCAAATATTCTGGCAACAATTTTGCCTTTAGCCCATTTTGCTGAATAGTAAAACTTGCGTTAATTAGTACGTAGCGTATTTTCTGGCGAGTGGGATAACTGCCAATCAAATGTTTTGTTGCCAGAATAATTGCAATTTAATAAAGTGCCCATAACATATTTGCCATTTATTCTGTGTGTAAAATCTCCCACTTTAGCAAACAGACCCCAAATGCCCCCCCATTTTATTATCTCTAGCACTTCTTTTTTTTTCTTACTTAGATTTTTATAATTTTTGGGGGGTTTTTTTGCAAATAAACTTTTATACAGCACCTCTCTAGCACTCTGTGCTCTCCCAGGGCAAAATGTCGCCATTTTTATGCTGCCGATTGTTACAATTAGCGCATGCAATAAATTGCCTGCATGCGGAAAATACCGCGCATTTATCGCATTGAAATACCGCGCGTGAAAAAGCGCGAGTATGCTTATAGTGAATCGTGCGATAACTCGCCAAAATTAAGACGCGGTAAAATTTATAGCGCACAATAAAAATAGCGCACGTTTTATCGCCCTTTAGTGAATCAGGCCCAACATCTTTAAAATGATTTTTCTCCTCAAGTTTTTGTACGCCCTGCACAATTCCCCTATAACCCCTAAGTGCAGAGGTTTAATGGGGTGGATAAAATAATTATGGGATTTTTGTGGACAGGGGACCATCCATGCCTGAATATCAAAGTACTGCAGGCACCTTCCTCTGGAGAAGGCCTAGCTTTACCAAATCTCATGCTTTCTGGCTGCCCATTTAGTATTTGCTCATTGGTGGATGGTCCTTAAGATTAATAATCTGGTGGTGGTCCTAGAAGCTGCTACAGTAGGCTCGTTTGAAGCCCTATCTAAACTTCCCTACCAAGGAATCTCCTCTTACTATGCCACTACACCTTCCATGGTTACAGTAGTACAGGCCTTCCAGAAATCTCAGAAGCTGGTCCATGGCCCTTCTGAGACTTGGTCTCCCCCACTTTCATGCTCTCCCAGCTATTGCTAGATGGGCACAGCTAGGTATTAAAACACTAGGGCACATTGTTATTTGTGGTGAATATAAATCCTATGACTTACTGCAACAAGAGGTGCATCCCCCTCCCTTAACATGCTATTCAGGTTCCTGCAGTTACGCCATGACCGTGGGAGGCTTCCATTCAAAATGGTAATTAAACTGTTACCTGCATACTCCCTAATATTTTCTGGTACCGTATTCATGAACTGTCAACAGGTGTACTTTACCGCCCCACTCTGGATGCCAAAAATATAAACTTTGTTTTGGCACCCCTTAGGCACCTGATTGTGTCAGGTCAAGGTTTATATACACTTAAATGCTGAAGAAGGCTGCAAAAAGACTAGATGTTTTCACAATAGGCCAACACATTCATTTGTTGTATTGGGTTGATCAGACCATTTGGTCCCTAACCACTGATCTGATCACAGCCTATGCAGACAAGATGGACTGCTGCCATGGATCCCTGTTCCCCCCGTCAGTGTGCTTCTAATCCAAAATTCAAATGTCGAAAACTGCGGCCACCATGAGGTTATTTACATGCAAACACCTTTATTGTGTGGATCACGTTTCAGAATGACTTGATAAATGGAGGTGATCCTGAAACATGTTGTGATCCAAACAATAAAGGTGTTTGTAGGTTAATAACCTCATGGTGTCAGCAGTTTTTGTTATCTGAATTTTGGTGAGGCCCAATACCTTGGATTACTATGCAGTAAAAAAAATAATCTATTAATATGGAAAAACAATAGAGAAAAAAGAAAACACTTACAGCAAATAAACACTGCATGTTGTTCTGGAACACCAGATGGATTTCCCGTAAACTGGTATTGGGTTCTCTTTCCACAAATGATTTTAATTCTTCCCCAAATATTCTGGCTGCAGTGTCATTAGGGAAACGTAAAGCTAAGCCAGCACCAATAGTTGGCATTACCACCGAACATACATTTTTATCACTGCATTTCTGTAGAAAATCTGAAATTCCCTTTCTCAGATCCTGGATTAAACAAAAGATCGTGAATTATTTAAAAATAAATATGGCACCATAATAGAAGAAAGGAAATAGCAAGTCTTAGCGTTAGAAGTTAGCAGAGAAGTTAGGTAAAAACTCTCTAGTTTTCTCCCTTTTCCTGCTTTCCCTCCACTAAGAATTCATAAGAACTGACTTCCCCCTCCCTTGGGAATGTGTGATCTGAGTTACCAACGGCTATAGCTGCAGGACGATATGAAGACCAAGCTAAAATGGCAGCTGCTATCTTTAACAAACAGAGGGAGCTTCTAGGGCTCTTTACTGAAGTATGATAAAGCTTTCTGCAGAATAAATATAGTGTTCTAGGTGGCACTAATGTGGCTATTGGCAGTAAAATGCCAAAATGACTTTCCTTCTCCTTTAAGAGGAGGGATACTGTATACTTAATTCCCATATTTATGTTTATAAGTTGTTCTGTTCTGTGCCGTCTCTACTCAACACAAAAAAAATTAAAAAATGTACATATGTATTTTTTTGTAATAAAGGCTCAGAAAGGAAGACAGTAGAAAATGTACCTTTACTGAAGAGCCATCAGGTCTATCATAAGGAGTACATACAATGAAGATCATGAAGTCACAATTTAATGCATGTGTAGTCTTAGCCAGTGGCATTTCTACAAGACTTCCTGGTACCAAGGTGGAACGGTCATTAAGGAGTGTAGTAAAAAGGGTGGAGAATTTGGCCCCGGCCTTTCTTTGTAGGCTTTTGGTAGCATTCAGAGCATTAAGGCTAGGGTTGGCAGCAAGAATAGGGGCACTGATCACATTTGCCTGTAAAGACAAAATAGAAAAAAATGATTCTAGCATATTATAAGAATGCTTCTTAATTGTGTCAGATGTTCAGGTGGGCATAGCTGGTTGTCCATTACAATGCTTTTGACCAAATTGTACAACCTTTAATGATCTGCTAAGGTCCCAGTATTAACTGGCAAATTGGGACCCCAAACTGCCCAACAGTTATAAAGGCTTATAAATACTGAAAAAGGTTAAGTGATCCCAAGGAGAATGTGTGCTTCCCATAAAAGTGCAGCCCTTCTGCAGATAATATTTTGTCTTAAAGGACATGTAAACCCCACACACAAAAATGTAATCAATGAACAGCCTCTTTGAAATCTTTCAGTACCTGCCACTATGGTTGTCCAGAGGTTAATAGTAAGGCTGCAGCATCTCCTTAATCACTTAGATTTCCTTCTCCTCCTGTAACCCACTCGGCCCCCCCCTCAGGAATTTGCTTTGGCTGTTGGCTTCTGGGCATGCTCAGTTTTTCAAAGGGTTACATTACTGAACACACCCTCCATTATAGTAGCAAATGAAGAGATGGCATTGCTGGTTCCCATAAAAACTCAGCTCTAGCTGCCTGCTCCTTTTTTTCTCCCCACCAACTCTCCTGAGCTCAGCTTAACCATCAGTGTTCAAACAAAGCAGACTTTTTATCAAAGACAGTTCTGCCTGTGTGAGCCTGCATTTTATATGAAATGTATGCTGAATAAGGGTCTGTGTGTGTGTATGCTGTTTGCAGATTTCAATGTAACTGGTGATGTGTCAGAGGAAAAATGGCCACCGGGTGAAAGCTGCTATTTGCTTTACGAAAATATGATGGTGCTGGCAAGCATAAGGGATATATACAGTACAAATTATGCCATTTGGGTGGGGGTGACCTGCCCAACTGATATACATTGTAGGAAAATGTAGGCTTTGCATGTCCTTTATGCTAATTTATAAGCTTAAGGCTAAAACAGTAATTGATATAACAAAAGGTATTAGGACATGCATTACTATTTAGATAAGTTTACCCATTTTTAAATTAAAGACCTGTGCCAGTAAAATAATTGGGAGGACAATGGCTTTGTTATAATTAACACAGCTATTAAACTCTTAACATTTAATGCAAAACCAGAAAATTAGAGATTCAAATGAATGACCCAATTATTTTATAGGACATGACATATCTTGCTCGTGAAGATGTGGATCCCAAACAATTTTTCATTAAAGAATTTGAAAGTTCTAAAGTACTAAACATTTAGATTTTCTGTCATTTGCTATAATACAGGTGTCTTCCCAGTTTGTATAGTGTAGTGGAGAGTACACAGAGCTCTGTACATTTATGGTTTATAATACGTAAGAAAGTACTAACCTTTTGGTCTTCAAGATTTCCAAAGCTTAGTCTAAGTTGTATGACAGGTTTCTTGTTATCAGTATTCTTACCAGGGATTGTGCAACCTGCTGTACCTTGCTGCCATTTTGCACTGTTTTTCTTATTTTTGGACATTGCTCCTAAGCCATCATTTTTGCCTCTGGTTTCTTTCTTGCTGCATGCTTCCATAGATTCACCAATAAAGACCTTGCAATTGTTATCCTTAGAGATTTTGTCCAGTATACCCTTGCCTTTGTTCTTAAAAAACCATGTTGCTCCATGTTCAGTAAATGAAATAAAATCAAGGCAAAGGATTTGCTTTACATTTCTGAGCAGTTCCATTGACTTCTTCACAGCATTTTCTGGTCCAATCAGTGTTACAGTGGTGCCTGAAGTAGGTAAGAACCTAACACCTGTCTCTATTTCCCCCAGATTAAAGCTACACATTAGGTCATCCAGGTGTTCAACTAATATTTTGCTCTCTAAGTCTATGTCTTCTTGAGTTGTTATGTGTGAGAGAAGGTAATATTTAAGTATTTCACTTTCTGTTTCCACATCTCTTTTAAAGCCTTGCAGAGACAGACTCAAACTACCATTTTCATATTCATGAGAACAGAGAAGTATATTTTTGTTGCTTTTCATTTTCTCCACCAAACGCTTCCATGGCTCTGAAAAAGTGAAATTTATGTCCTCATTTTTTATATAAATACTTCTTTCTAGAAAAGCTCCCTTTAGTAAATTCTCTGCTTGTTCGAGAAGAGTGGTACAAGGTGCATATAAGCGCAGAGCTCGGGATGAATGTAAGATAACACAGCCTTCTGGTGTCCTGCCAAATATTTTTTCTGAAAGAGCTTTCTTATCCCACGAGTTGAGAAAACTTGTCATTTGCCACGGCAAGTCAATAGCCCTAGACTTGACTGCATCTATGGCATTCTTGATCTCTCCTCGTGCCTGTAACAAATCTCTTGGACACCCAGATACGGTCAGCTCCCATGGAGTAACTTGGATACGCAGACCTGGAAACTTATAGCTCACCACATTTTGAATTCTATCCCTGACCACAAGATATTGTGAGTCATTTTCTAAGGGGATGGAAGTGGAGATCACAGGGGAAAGCATCTCAACTGTTTCTGATATACTATTAGATCTTGTTGATATCTGTGATGCAATATTACCAGTATTTTGACCCATACCTGTTGAGAAAAAAAATTCATTGATCCTGGGAAACTACAGACTTTTCCAGCTAAAAATAAGCAATTTTAATGGGCTGCAAATTTGGATGTTGATACATTACAGTACCTAGTACACTGTCATAAGAAATTCTTGGCAGTTGCAGGCTAAAGATTGTATATCCTCCAATCATCTACAATGCATTGCCCCCACAGACCACACACTGCGAAACAATTCTTTAGCACTAAGGCAGAAGTGTTGACAAAGAAAAATGTAGTGTAAAAAATTATGTCATTGTGCCAACAAATTAACAATAGACATTTCTGTAATTTCTTTTAACCTGTACCAACAATTTAGCTAATTCTGTTAAAAAGGAGCTTGGTCATTTTGTATTGTAGCTACAATATTTTTTGAGAATTTGACATAGCTACACTTGGAACATTCTTTTTTCATCACAGTGAAAATGTTGGGGAATACGGCATCTTTCAGTAGTTGATGACAGCCGTGACAGCCCAAGTAGCTGCCAGTGTTGTACAGTGGAGAGGAGGGCCAGGAATATGTGCTGATGTAGAGGGAGGGTGCCAGAAAGAATTCAAGAAACTCTCAGGCATATTATGGCCAAATTTGAAACATAATTGTAGAAGTTATAAGTTATATCCTTGCATTTGCCACATTCATTTGATTTGCATAAGCTGTACTTAATGAAAAAATATATAAATGTAAGTATGTATATATATATATACCATTGAATATATATGTATATATTCAAACTATGCAGAGCAGCAAACACCTTGGGGGAATTCACAAAATTGGTGAAATTTGGACAATATAAAAGTGGAGATAGATTTGTCGGATTTTTCACCTTATTAACAAAACTATCTCTCTACTTTTGTAAATTTGTCTTTTAAACAGACAGTTTTCAGATTTTGTCTTTTACAAACCAAGTCCCATATCTACATGAGCCTTGTAATAATGATTTCACCAACAGGATTTTGCATTTCACTTTATGGGCATTTCCTGAAGGGGAATTTTAGTTTGCCTAGGAAAACTATACATCAGTTTTTTTCAGGACAAGCTGGGCTTTCTATTATTTGTTCAAAGCTTTTGTGTAATTCCACTCCTGTAACAAGATTTAAAGGAGAAGGAAAGGTAAAATTACTGGGGGTGTAATCGCCCTTATACCCCCGGCTAGTGCTCCTGTTGGAAAAAATTGAACCAGACCTGAGTATCTGTGAGCAAGCGATCCTCTTCCGTCTGTCTTATGTCTTCCGAATCCTGGTGCCGGCACATGCGCAGTAAAAATGCTGACTTTCTTGTTAAAGTTCGGCCTATCATTCTACTGCACATGTACAAGCAGTGCAAAGACTGAAGAAGGAAGAAAATCACTCCCTTGCAACTACCATGGGCTAGGGCTCCTGAAGAAAACTGCACCAGCCCAGGGTAGTTGCAAGAGAGTGATTCTCTTCCTTCTTCAGTCATTCCCCTATTTTGCATAATATAGCAATATATATATCACAAAAAAGTTTTATTATGAGTAAAACTACAACTGATTTAGAAGTCTGCATGTTTTATGAATGAGCCAATACCATATATATATATATATTAGTTTTAAGAAGATTTCTGACTTGTATGTATCAAATCTCAGTATGCTAACAACATTTCCAAGCACCAGCACAGAAATTAGCATACTGTACTTAAGATTTTAAGGATTGTAAGTCCACCCCAGGAAACCATATAATTTTGGAAAGTACATATAAGGAATCCAAAATGGGTAAATTTGGCTTTCTATTCCAAATTACCAAACCACAATCTTTTCCTTCATTTGGGGTCTTAAAATGCCAGCACAGATTTCAACTAGGAAACCCACTAACATGCACAGTGAAAAGGAGCCCAACAGGACCAGGTTTTCCCCAGTGCCCTGTTGGCCCAGTCCATCCTTGAATTCACAGTACCCCAATATCCCAGTTTGGGTGCCAGTGCATATATGCTGCTTGCTGATAACTAAGATGGCTGCTGGGAACAGAAGGGACGCAGCTAAAGGTGAGGGCAATGCTGTCAAGTATCTCAACATCTTGCTTACAAACCACCTCCTGGGGATTACTGTTATAGGGTTAGGGTGAAGACACACATAGCTACTAGTAGCAGCTACTTGTCATGGCTACTAAAATAGACAATGCTGATCATTTCTTTGATAACTATGTGTGTTTTAGCAGAGGCAATTATCAGTATTGTCTATGGCAGGGTATTTTCTGGGATTTAGTAGCCGTGACAAGTAGCTGCTACTAAGTAGGAACTACTGTAACTCTATCAGATCAATTCTATTTGCTTTGTTTCACACAGTCTTCATTTCACACCTCTTGTAGGGGCACCATTAGGAGTACATTAGCATATTACTGGGGGCAAAGACACACGGAACATGTGCATAGAGCTTAGAATTGATCTGACAGAGTTAAACTGAGCTTTGTGAATATGGAAAAAGTGTTTTACACCAGTTTTACCACCCTCCAAAAATCCACTTTTGTGAATTTCCCCCTTTGTGTTCTGACAATCAAGAATATTAATAAATACAAAATATTCTTACCAGAACTGCGCTCTGTAAAGGGAACTGCCATGTTGTCCTGCAGAAAAGCGGAAAAAAGAATAAATGTTTAGTTGACTCCTTTGTTACTTAGTTGATGTAGTTTACTCTTTGGTTACTTCTAGAATCCTTTAAACTTTACAACACAGTCTGTTAGCAGTCTGGCAATCTAAAGATCAGCATCTGGAAATAAATTGATCAAACCTACCTCTTCTTGATGTCCTTCTACCCGGATTGTGAGCTCAATTACTTCTCCACAGGACCTAAGTTCAAGTGGTAAATTATCCAGGAATTCATTTGAAGCTGTAAAACAAAGCCAAGGCCACTATTGTTAGTATTCTGCTTCTAATTAATCAACACTGACTATTTACCACCCTGAGAATACAGACATTTTGGTCCCTGCTCTGAGTGTATTGGTGTGATTATCTTTATTTTTGTATGACTGTGCAGAAGCACATTTGAATGAACATGTATTATCTGTGCCAATGTTCTAATTGTAAACACTGAAAAATAGCTTGAGACCATTGAGCTACTTGCACATTCATACACACACAACAGAGCATGAAACAAAGAAGAATTTTATGTGAAAACATTGCACATGCTTATCTTAATCTTTGCACGCTTAAAGGACAATGAAAGGTTAATACAAATTAAATCACCAGATCCCTGCTTGCTTCTCTGAGATATGGTGCTGGCAGTGTGAAGACTACAGTGACATCACTGAAATCTCTTTGTCCTTCCTGTAGGTGCCAGCGGCAGCCTTCCTATTCTCTGAGCATGTGTGTAACTTGATCCTGTCTGCTGTTCTGAGCTACACATACCCACCAGCCAATCAGAAGCGGATCTGCCAGAGGGGAGGGGGGGGAGGGAATGAAACACATGTGCAGTATGAAGAAAGGAGGGAAAGGAAGGGAGAATACCTTTTTAGAGATGGCTGCCTGTTCTAGAAAATGTGAAGTAAGTGTGACTGAGTAAATATTTAATTAGGTGAGCCAAAAGTGTGGCATTTTTACTAAACAATAGGAGGACTATTGGGCAATATGCTTTTTACATTTTGACTTGCATTCTCCTTTAACAATAAAACAAAAATACAGGTATGGGATCCCTTATCTGCAAACATGTTATTGTCATGATATAGGCCAGTAAGGGTTAATCAAGCAGCCCAAGGTATCCCAAAATCTTCCCTAATGTGCCAGAAACAGATATTTAACAGGCCTCTGGTCACTAGGGTCTGGAACCAGCCATGTGTAAAGGCCTCACATGTCTGGATGGGGCACTCTGTTTGTCAGATAGGAATATCTGGGCAGGGGCAGGTCACACAGTAGTGATGTTTAGTCTGTATGGGATTGGTGGGATCATTTAGAATTGATGAATTTAATTTCATCTTTCTATTATGTTCCCACAAGGAGTGACATTTTTATCATTGGTCCAGTCCATACACTCAGGAGGTCATAAAACTCACACTGTGTCCTGCTAATGGTGACACCCCTTGCATTCCTGAGGGAGGGGGGAGTGTCCAGTTACCTGATCCCCTGCAAACTGGGATAAATGGTCAGCTCTTCTTACTCGGATTTACTTTAGAGGACCAATTTCGATTGGAGGTTTATCCTGTGGTTTCCATTTGCCTCCAGGGCTAGAAGGACTCTGCTTGGTATAGTATAGGACTTCTATGGTTTTTTTTTATGTTTTTTAGATTTGCACTGTAATACCTTTTAAAATATTAAATATAAAATTTAATAAGTTTGTCCTTGATGCTCTAAAACATACCTAACCTCCGAGTGTGTAACTGTGTTGTGTGCCTTAGCCCTCTGCATGCTGTATGCTGATTAACCCATTCACTGCTGGTAAGGAGAGTGTGTGTGTCAATTCCTTACATTAACCCTTTCTCTACCAGTGTGCTTGTTTAGCACGGTGGATTTTATTTTGATTTTATAATGATTTACAATAATATATACATCTGCTTTGACATATGAATCAAATCTTAGGTTTGAGTCAAGTAAAGCAGCAGATTTTGTGACAGCTATTGTCCAGTGTTCAAGGTACAATGTCTTTGTTCTATGTATATTGTTGGGTAAACAGTAAACACAGGTATTGTTACCCAGCAAATATCCTTGGAATAAACAAACAGACAGCATATAGACAATACACACAATGTACAACTTATTTGAGCAACAAATAAGGCCTTCTACAAAGTCTAGTTAATAGGTTTTGTTCATGACAAAAGTTTGTACACAAGTCAGCACTTGGTGTTGGGGGTTTTGCTAAGAACTCTAGTATAAAAGGGAGCCCCCACCATGTGTCAGTAGCTTCGCCTAGGACTCCTGAACGAGTGCCGGGACATTTGGATCATCGCTTGGTTATTGGGAACCTGAAGGTCTTGCGCCAAAGGTTGTGGGGCTCCCCGATTGTGCTGAATTGTGCAGAACTGGCTATACTTGTAACTATAATCATACAAAGTTAAGTAAATCTATTTAATTCTATTATTACTTGTGTGCATGTAAGTTATTGCTCACTAATAGTTTATCAGAAGGCTTAATCATTGATCCTGCATATTTATTAATATTTGTCATTAATGTCAATTAATACAAATTATTAATATTAATAAAGGTTCACCCCCTTTATTACAGCTTGACATCTCTTATCGCCAGTGTAAGAAGTATGAGAGTGGTGGCAGCAAGTTGTGTACGAGTATGTGAGTGTTGGTTGGTCTTTGGGGTGCTCTGACGCTAGTCTGACCTGTGTGCCAGGTGTGTGAGACTGAGCAGGTGACCCCCTAGACAGCCACGCCTAAAGTCGCGTGCGTCTGAAGTGGCGTAATCGTGAGAGTTATGTAAAAAGCTCAGAGTTATAGGTAGCACATCTCCTATAGAGAACTTAAAAATGATTTCCTTTTCCTCTGTAATAATAAAACAGTGCCTTGTACTTGATCCCAACTAAGATATATATATATAAATCCATGTTGGAGGCAAAACAATCCTATTGGGTTTAATTAATTCCTGAATGAGTTTGTTGTAGACTTAAGGTGATCCAAATTATGGAAAGACCCCTTATCTGGAATACCCCTGGTCCCAAGAATTCTGGATAATTGATCCTATTCCTTTATTATGTAATACAACATGTGTAAAGAGAATATTTAATAACTATTTTTTTTATTATCAGGGCTGCTACTTGAAGAAGAGTGACTTTTAAATGGCAGTGTGCAACATGTTACCAAGGGGACAAAAGGCCACCTCTGGTAACTTTAAGAGCCATATTTTTGTTTGAAGTGCACTCCCTTAAATGCAGAGAATGTAATTGCCCTGTCAGCATTAACAATGTGCCCCCCAAGACCCACTCTGATGCAAAAGAGGTTAGCATGGGCACGGGGGGGTTGGGCAGAATAGGGGTTGCTGCCTCAGGTGGAACACCCATTAGTTATTCTTTATTATTTGTGTAGGGCTGACACCTGAGCATGGTTTTAGCTTGTTAGGCTGATGCCACACGGGCGTATTCTCGGCAAGCCAAGAAACGCTTGCCGGGAATATGCCCCGGTACTCTACATTTACCCTACCTTGTGCCTGCACCCGAATTAATGAAATATGCTGGGGTGCAGGCACATGTAGCCAATATCCGCCAAAAAACGCGAGACTTTGCATCTTCGGTGGGTATCGGCTAAATGTGCCTGCACCCAAGTGTATTTCATTCATTCGGGCGCAGGCACAGTTAGGAGCGTATGGAGTTTAGAATCCCATTGGTCATTTTTCAATTAGAATTCTGCTTTCATTAGTTCTGCTGTAGCTGATCACAACTAGTAGCTACATGTTCAGAGTAAATTTATTCCAAGTAACATGCTCTTTGGTTTTTTTTGGGCTGTTTTTTTTTGCTTCCTGGTAGTATAAGCATTTGCTGTATTGGGCTATGTATGATATAAGAAACACAGAAATGTCTTATAAATCTATCTTATCAGGAAAACACAATACTTACTCTTTCAATAATATGTTTCATTTTTAGGGTAATGTCCCACAGGGAGATTAGTCCCCCGCGATAAATCTCTGCTACTACGGGTGACTAATCTCCCTTAAAAGACTTTCCACTGGCAATAAAGAGAATTGCCGGTGCCAAGGCCTACACATGGCTTCAGTTTTCCAAAGTTGCAGAAAGTTGCCTACAGGAGGAAACTTTGCGCAACTTTGGAAAGCAAAAGCAATGCATAGTCATTTCCACCGGTGATTCCCTTTGTTGCTAATGGAAAGGTGTTAGTTGTCCACGTTAGCAGATTTTTATCGTGGGTAATTAATCTTTCCGTGGGGCATTAGCCAAACAGTGAACAGCTGCAGACCAGAGACTTCCTGCATTTCCTGCATTTTCTTCTGTGTAGTGGCTGTGAAACACAGGTGCCTACTGGGATTCCGTTTTTCATAATACCCACTTTTAAAAAGTTAGTGTGGTCAAAAATACACCACTTCTCCTAACATTCAACTAGCCCCCCTATATCAAGTGCCGATATTAGTCTGCCACTAACAGGACTTGTGTTAAGTCAAAGCATTCAACACCATTAATTTAAAAGTTTGTCCTGTCCTTACAATAGATATCAGTGCCAGGGTGCTTGGTAGGCACCATCAGTTTGTTGCAAACCAGTTTATGGATGTGTGGTTGTGCGTAAAGAAGGATGGCCTGTGAAGAATGTTTTTTGTCTACAATTTCTACTAAGGAATGTTGGGAATGTATGCCAGATTAGCCAAGGATTTTATAAAAAAAATAAAGGAGAGGCTCATCTCTATATTAACTTTTAGTATTTAATAGGTTGACCCAGCAACACATAGTTGCTGGAACAGACCCTGGGAAAGGATGATGCCAGCGTAGTGCCTTATTCTAGACCTGCATTTAACAGCAAACAAGTTCAGTGGGAAACACAAGAAGTTTCCTGCATTGCTTAACTTTATTACTAATATGTTTAATTTGTTGAATAAAATATTTATCATAGTGTATTTTTATGGTATTTTTCTGTACAGGCTTTACTGGTGGTTTACTGCTGCTTATGACCCCAGTGTCATATCAGTTCAAATAAACCTGGGTTATGCTCTCTGTCTTTGTGCCAGGCACATCATTTTCAAAGAATGAAAGTACTGAAATGTATGTACAAAGAACAGTGTATATATACACTTTACACAGGAGATTCTTTTTAGAGAGGATTTTTATCAAAAGGTGAAAATAGAGTCACTCACTAGCACCATGAACAGGTCTTTCAGGTCTTACCTTTTTCCTCCCTGTAGCTCACTCGAAACAGCTTGGAAGCGACAGGAGAGAAGATATATTCTTCCCCTTGGTAGTTTACAGCAAACAACTTTTGCAGATCCCTCTGCTGGATTTCATTTAAGTCCTTGCTGCTTTCCACAACCAGAGAATGCAGATCATAATCGGAATGAAGCCTGCCCTCCATTACAACTGTGTTCCTAGTGAAAGCTAAAATGAAAGTGAAACAAGGCTAAGGAGGGAGGAAAGGGTTGTTTTCCTGTAACCTATCTCAACGGTGTAAATGGGAGTTACTGCCAAATAAAGAATAAAAAACAAGTGTGTATAATGAGTTAAGCTATAAATATATTGTAACCCTATCCTGGTTACGTTAGGACACTCACTCAGTGGAGCCCTCTCAATGTGGCAGGGAGGAAGGGAATGGAGTTGTTGAACTACAGCTTTAATGCTGGACAGTTAAAATTGGATGATGCCAGAGTTTCTTAAACAAGCAACATGTTTATTAATTAATTTATTAATGTTTATTTTTATAAAAGGAGGTAGTATTCACTGATTACAACATGATTATAGAAGTAGAATGGTTGCAGAGCAGCTGTACACTGGCATAGCTCCTAACTGATTTTCGCGGGACAGTCCCTCTTTTCACAGCTCAACCTGCAGTCCCAGATTCTTACTGAAAAGTCCCTCATTTCCCTTTGATCTCCTGCACTGAAGCTAAAAAAGATACACATTTAATTAAAAAGTAGCTTTTGGTAGAGAGCCCAGAAAGTTAAACAAGCTTCACCTGCATTTAGATACATTGTTTCTCGCATTTAATTATAAAGTAGCTTTTGTCAGAGAGCCCAGAAATCTTAATGAGCTTTACCTGCACCTGATACATTGTTTCTCATATTTAATTAAATAAGTGGGCTTTTGGTAGAGAGCTCAGAAAGTTAAAAAGCTACACCTGCACTGTGGCTGTGGCTAATGCCACAGCCGAAAAACGCTTACCTTGATACGATCTTACCTGTGCCTGCACCCAAATGAATGAATTACGTTTGGGTGCAGGCACATGTAGCCAAAATACGCATATTAACGCAACACTTTGCATTCTCTCACGTTTTTATGCAGATTTCAGCTACATGTGCCTGCACCCAAGCGTATTCCATTCATTCGGGTGCAGGCACAATTAGAAGCATATGCGTTTCGGCTTGCTGAAAAATACGCCACGCGCATGGTGTGGCATCAGCCTTACATACATTTGTAACTAATAAGTTAAACAGGTCTCTCGGGGGATCTGAGACTTGCAGGGCAATTTCACCTTCATTAGCAAAACTGTAATAACACATAAAACACAACCCAAAACGACCCTTAAATGGAAGTGGTATTTAGGTGGGTGTGGTTGCAAAAATAGGCGTGGTCAAAAAAATTTCGGCACAATGTGCATGCTATTTCTTTTTGTCCCTCCATGTGGATACCCTTTAAGTGGTCTGGATCCCCACTAGCAGAAACATCAGGAGCCCGAGTCCCTTTTTAAACAGTGGTCCCTTCACTTTCAGTCAGAGTATAACTTGGAAGAGTTATTGCATGAATTAAGTGTTTGAGCGCAATGCTCAGTTCTGCTCTTTGCAGTTGCTTTGTCTGTCTTACACTCCTGGAGTGTACTGTTACCATACCATTCAACATCTGAAAAACATAAAGAGGATAAAATAAATTTGTTTTGTCCACACCCATTTTTGCAACCACACCCCCGTAAATACCACTCCCATTTTACAAACTTTGTCAGGTTATTTAAAGTCTGAACACATTTTTTGGGTCTTGTTTTATGTGTTATTACAAAAAAAAAAAAAAGGTGAAATTGCCCTTTAAACTGCAAGTCTCAGTTTCCCCAAGAGACCTGTTTAGCTTATTAGTTACAATTGTATCTAAGTGCAGGTGTTGCTTATTGAGTTTCTGGGCTCTCTGCCAAAGGCTACTTTTTTAATTAAGTTTGATAAACATTGTATCTTTTTAAGCATTCAGTTACTGTATCAAACATTACAGGAACTGGCTATAACCTCCCTGGGATTCAGCAAATAGAGGGAATTTAGACTAGTAGGAGATTTTAAATCCTGTGGGGCCCTACAATACATCACATGAAAATATTTAATGATTTGAAAGTTGTGTGTAAATGTATTGTCTGTTTTTCTTTTGCTCATCTTTTTTTTGCAAAAAAAGTTCTCTGCCAACAGATATTCCAATACCCACAATGCCTATAATGCCTTACAGTTGCTGTAATCTTCCTGTTTCCAGCTCTGGTAATTACAAAAAAAACAAGATACTAAGGGTAACTGGAGTCTTGGTTGGAGAAGAGACATTTCACTAGTGGGCGTAGTCAGATTTCTGTTAATTTTTTCCTTCTGATTCATTTTTGTTTTCAGAAATTTCCAATGTTTTACCAGACATGATGATGTCAGCACCTTTGTGCTAAGGAGTGGTACAGGCCTATTAGGCATCAAGGATTTTGGATTTGATAGTGGTCATGCCAAGAACTGGCACAATACTACAAGAAATGGAAGATTTAAAATGGAGCAACACACACACTTAAATGCAGTTGGAAATCTTACCCCATTTATTATACCACCTAAGTATCGATATTAACAAGGGGGCGCAACCCTCCCTTCTTCCAGGGGCCACGGGGGCCTCTATACCTGAGAGCTAGTGCGCAGGGAGATGCTACTGGGCAGGCGGGGGGATGAGGTCAGGCAGGTGTGGGAGGGTTATGGTGTGTGCAATATAGTTATGCCACTGATACATTCTATATAAATATATATTATATATAGATATACATATATACTATAAATATATATATAAGTCAGCGACTTTGTGGTTTTGTTTTGATAAGCTTTATGTAAACATTTATAACCTTAGTATAATTATTATTTATTTGATTATATATTAATTTTGTATCTATCCAATGGATCTATAGCTTAAATATCTTTGGTAAAAGACATTTATATGTTTGTGGTAAGTGAAAATATTTTTTTTACATTTTAAAGGGGACATTATTATTATTTTATTATTATTAACATGTATTCATAAAGCGCCAACATATTTCGCAGCACTGCACAATAAGTGGGTTTCAAACATTTGGACATACAAAGTTACATACAAAGCAACCAATAAATGAAAGAAAAGGGGGGCGCATGCGTGCCACGGAATGAGGCAGTCGCACTAAAGCGGAGCTCCGCACCGAGTGGGGAAAGCGGCCCGTCTACAGCCTCTCTAACGCCTCGTTTTTCACACCGGGCACTCTTCAAGGCAAGGGGAACCTATAAGGATGGGGAAACGCCACCCAAAAGAACTGTCGGGAACAATGTCCCCCTACCCGCCCTACCTGGCGCCGACGAGTCAGAACAAGATGCGCCACCTGACTCCTCGCCCTCTAGCTCTCCCGGTCATACCGAATCTGCAGATACTCACCTGCAGCAACAATCCGGTGAGACATTTTCACAATTTACAAGTACAGCAGACCTAGTTACGGTCCAGGTACTCTCCCAACAACTATCTGACTTACATGAGAAGCTGACAGGCTCCATTACAGACAAAATACGCATAGCCCTTAAAGATATACAAGCAGACATATCTAATTTGGGAGAAAGAACAGACCAGCTTGAAACCAATATGGACGAACTGATTGTCCGATATAACCAGATTGAGCAGGAAAATTCGTCCCTGTGGGAAAAGGTAGCTTTATTAAAATCGCACGCAGAAGATCTGAAAAATAGATCTAGACGGCAAAATCTATGGATCAGGGGAGTTCCTGAGGAGGTAGCCCCACAAGATATTAGAACCTACCTACGATCTCTTTTCTCTAATATTAATCCTGACCTACCAGCTGAAGCATGGCGTTTTGATAGAGCGCACAGAGCTCTGGGAGCCAGACCAGCGAACACCACTTTACCAAGGGACATTATTGTATGTCTACACTATTTTGAAAGCAAGGAGAGTATTATTTCCAAAACCAGAAACACTCAACAGGTTGACCATCAAGGCCATAAAGTACAAATCTTTAATGATATATCACATTAAACAAGCGAAGGGAACTCCGGCCTGTAACCCAGAAATTGAGGGAACACAACATCCCCTAAAGGTGGGGCTTCCCATTTAAACTGATTGCAACAAAGGGGAACCGCCAATATATCCTCCAGGACCCCTCTCGGGGCCCCAAGCTTCTTCAAGTCCTCGGCCTCGCCCCGCTGGATCCAAAGCTACTCCCGTCAAATCGGAAGAGACATCCACCTGATCACCTGGCACCGATCTGGGAAAAAGTGAAACTGGGGACATCCAAACCAGACCCCCCCATCGCAAGCTACCTGATTGCCCCCCCTTGCCATTCAAGGCTGCTACACAATACCCCCCTCGATGGAGGAACCCCGTGAAGTTTTTTCTTTACCACTGAATACAACCCTCTCCAACAGTCACCTGGGACGCTCCCCAAATTCAGGCAAGGTGTGCCTGTGAAATCCTCACCACTCCTCCGAACTTGTAGAGGTGTAGTTTCTTTTCTTGGTTACATTTTTCTCTTTTTTATTGAAGGTTTATAAATATCTTTTTTTATGTTCTTTATACTTGGTTTCATATATAAGAACGCTATGCTGTTTACATTTAACTTTATACATGGTTCCTACCTCCTACCTAATACCTCAATACCTGCGGAGGGACACTTAATTTCTCTGCTGAATCCAGATTCTCAGGTTATATATGGTACACGCGGGTTATTTTATATAGGCCAAAGATGCTATTTACAGTGTTATATATCTGGTTATCTATATATATGCTTCTTTAAGCGTTATCTAATATTCTATCAATATGGTTAAAATACTAACGCTAAATGTAAACGGGCTCAACAGTATAATGAAAAGGTATATGCTCATCAGGGAACTACATAAAATACGCCCAGATATTGCGATGATCCAAGAGTCACATTTTAAGACCTCGGAGAATCACATCCTTAAAACTAAATTATATCCATCTATCTACCAAGCCACTACAAATTGCAAAAAAGCAGGTCTCATCACGCTAATACACAAGGATTGCCCATTTGAAGTTAAGAACGTACAAATGGATCCTAGAGGACGGTATTTAATCCTTGATGGTATTTTAGAAGGTAAACCCCTTAGATTAATGAACCTCTATTCCCCCAACAAGGGCCAACTGCGCTTCATTAAGAGTACTTTAGCCAGAGCAAGAGGGGACTATCAAAATCCATTAATCATAGGAGGAGATTACAATTTGGTACTCTCTGAGAACAGGGATCGATCACATCCGCCTCAACTTCAACAATATAAAATACAATGCCAGAGATTTAGGCAGCTAATACGCAGACTAGATTTGAGGGATATCTGGCGTATCCATCACCCCAATGAGAGAGCGTATACCTTTTACTCAGCCTATCATCAATTGTATACTAGATTGGATTTCTTTTTAGTCTCAAGAGATCTCCTCACCTACACAGCCACCACGGATCTAATCCCCATTTCCTGGTCAGATCACCATGCTGTAACTATGGATATCCAACTATCCACTCCAGCCAGGAGATCCCCTCACTGGCGGCTAAATGAAGCACTCCTGAACAACCCCCATATATGCACTGATCTCACCCAGGCCATCCAAGACTATTTTACAAATAATATACACTCAGTTGAAAACCCCTCTAATCTTATGGGAAGCCCATAAGGTGGTGTTTAGAGGTAAACTTATAGCCATAGCATCCGCAAAGAAAAAAGAGAAGTCAAATACTAAGGTAGCTCTGGAGCGAAAACTTAGACTCCTAGAGCATAAAGCACATACCCACCCATCCCTTAAGATACGCAGCGAGATCCTTGAGGTCCGTAGGGAACTTAACCTGCTAGCTTCGGGAGATATTGAGAAAGCCCTAAAATGGACACGGCAGAAATTTTACGAAAGGGGAGACAAACCTCACTCTCTTTTAGCCAAAAAACTCAGAGAACAAATAGCACATGCTGCTATAGTTTCAGTTAACAAAGCCAATGGGGAAAGAACGTTTTCACCAAAGGAAATAGCGACAGCCTTTCAAAATTACTACACAGAGCTCTACAATTTACCAATCCCCCAAGTACCCACGCAACCCCCAGAGATAAATCCCAAGCAAGCATTTCTGTCAGAGAACATCCACACGACACTGTCACAGTTAGATATAGATTCCCTAAACAGAGCAATAACAGAGGAAGAAGTTAAAGAGACAATTAAATCCTTCCCCACCTCCAAAGCACCAGGCCCGGATGGCTTTCCATATGCATACTATAAAAAATTCTTCACACTCTTTATCCCACACCTAACAGAACTCTTTAATTCATTCCTAGCAGATAAACCAATACCACGTACCATGTTATCTTAATATATCACTCTCTTACACAAAGAAGGCAAAGACCCAAATCTATGCAGTAGCTACAGGCCAATTGCCCTTTTGAATTCAGATCTCAAAATTTTTACGAAACTCCTGGCAAATCGACTGGGACCCCTCATGCCCAAACTCATAGACCCAGACCAGGTGGGCTTTATCTATGGCAGGCAGGCCGGAGATAACACACGCAGAGCAATTGACTTAATAGATATAGCTAACAAAACACAAACTCCAACCCTGCTACTCAGTTTAGATGCGGAAAAAGCGTTTGACCGCCTGGACTGGGATTATATGTTCAAGCTTCTAGAGCATCTGGGCATGGGGGGCCCTCTGTCACCCCTTCTTTATGCACTGAGTATTGAGCCCCTAGCAGCAGCCATAAGAAACCATAGAGACATTACTGGCCTCAAAGTTAAAGACCAGGAATTTGTAATTTCACTTTTTGCTGATGATGTCCTCTTAACGCTAACTAACCCTGTAGTCTCCCTTCCTAATCTACACGTACTCCTAAGACAATATAGCAAACACTCGGGATATAAACTAAATGTGGATAAAACTGAAGCTCTGCCCCTTAACATTCCCTCTCAAGCCAAAGAAGCTCTGATGTCAAAGTTTCACTATAGATGGAGAACCCACTCACTTAAGTATTTAGGCATACAGCTAAACAGAACATACAGTCAGCTTTACCACACTAATTTCTCCCCATTGCTCCAGCAGATCAAGTCATCCCTCCATAAATGGAGCACTTATACAATCTCCTGGCTGGGACACATCACAGCACTCAAAATGACAATCCTCCCTAAGCTTTTATATTTTTTCGAGACTCTCCCAGTAGCAGTCCCCAAAACGACCCTCAAGGATCTCCAAGCGTCTTTCTTTAAATTCATATGGGGCAAGCGCCGCCACAGAATAGCTAGAACGGTCATGATGGCCTCTAAAACACAAGGAGGTCTAGCAGTCCCTTGCATAGCTGCCTATTATGAAGCTGCCCACCTACGCCAAATATTAGGATGGACACACCCACAAGCAAATGGGCACAAATAGAATCCCTTTGGGTATTCCCAGTACACCCCAATTCCCTTATATGGGAAACAAGGGAAAGGGGGCAACCACAGGTTCTACTCTCAATGAACTTTACCTTGGCAATTTGGAAACAATGCAAAGCTAAATATCACCCAGCAAACCCTCATTCTAGGCTCACTCCCCTTCTGGCCAATCCCTCCTTCACCCCTGGTATGTCAGAACGATTTAAACAACAATGGGGTGCTCAAGGGCTGTTTAGAATACACGATTTCATAAACCCCCTCACGCATAAACAATGGACATTTGCAGAGATACAGAATAAATTCCATATTCCCCCCACACTATACTTTGAATATATCCAGATCTCCCATTTTATCCAAACAGCACTCTCTAAGAATAAGAACCCTCCATACACTACATCCTTTGAAAAGCTGTGCATAAAGGGGCTCCCCCAAAGAGCTCTAATATCCACTATATATAGCAATCTGATTGCATTGCCAGAAGATCCTTTTCCTAAACATTCCTATATGCTGAAATGGGAGGAGATCACCTCCATCACTCTCCCAATAGAGGATTGGTCAGAAATTTGGGACAATGCTAGAAGAAATGTGACATGTGTGAGGCAGAAGGAAAGCATATATAAATCTATGTATTTTTGGTATGACACCCCTGTAAAACTCAACCGCATGTTTCCGGGTACATCCCCATTTTGCTGGAGAGGGTGCGGCCAGAGGGGCACCCTACACTATATTCTATGGTCATGCCCTAAAATTTTACCACTGTGGACAACAATAGAAGATCTACTGTCCCACGTCTTCCTAAGAGAAGTGAACCTAGATATTTACACAACATTAGTTGACAAACCAATCCTCAGCTCCACTTACGCAGAACAACGACTTATAAACTATAATTTAACAGCATCTAGATTAGCCATTACATCACAGTGGAAAAACCCATACCCTCCCAAATTAAAAGATATACTAGTTAAGGTAAAAGATATGAGGGAAATGGAATATATGACTGCTAACATTCGGGGTACCCAAGAGAACTGGAAAAAGATATGGTCTAGATGGGACTATTATATAACTAATCCATGTGGGCAGGGAGATGCCACCCCAAACCAGCAACTTCAATCAACCTGAGATAATGGTAAATTTTATCCCCCCCCCAGAAGACACTGGGCTTACCCATGTTCTTTGCCTAAGGTTTTGAGGTTTCTCAGAACTCCCAAGTTATTTATGCACTTACTTCTATTTGGTTAGACCAATGCTGTATATCTAAGCACAGGCTTTATCTGCTTCTGCTTTAACCTATTCTCAAGTATTAACATGATTATAAGCTATTGTGATAGTAAACTTGGCCTCTTGGAATCGATTGTAATAAGCAAATGTCTGACACATGTTATAACTTGCTATCTCTGTATGCCTGATATAACCAATAAAAATTTTAAGTTACAAAAAAAAAAAAAATGAAAGAAAAGGTGAAGAGAGCCCTGCCCAAAAGAACTTACAATAAGGAGAAAGGGTTGAGATGTATGGGAATGGCCAAAATCAGAATTAAGCTCTGTAAGAGATGTAACACAGGGTATTGCTTTTAGCAGCCTACTCAGGTTGTACCAAACTGGTGAAGGTAAGTTTCTCTAAATAAATGTGTTTTTAGAAATCTTTTGAAGGCAGAAAGATTGGGAGAAAGTCAGACAGGAAGTGAATTCCAGAGAAAGGGTGCAGCCCTTGTAAAATCTTGAATGTGAGGAGGTAATGAGAGATGAGTTGAGAAAAAAGTCAGTAGAGGAATGTAACAAGTTGGCTGGTATCTAGGGGTAAGATCAGTGATGTAGGGTGGGGCAGAGTTATGAACTGAATTAAATGTGATGGTTATAAGTTTGAATTTTATTCTGGATAAAGTCAGTGCAGGGCAGGGCCGAGCCGACCGGGCGCCCTAGGCAACCCAGTCAGTTACCTCTCCCCTGCACCTACATCGCGCACCCCCGTATGTTTTGACACGCATGTGCAGTTCGAGTGCGGGGGGGGGTGGCGCGGCGTGCGACGCAAAGCAAACCTGATTGCGTACTAGGGGTAGGCAGGAGAGGCTCCAGCCTGGGGCCCCCCAATCGTTGCGCCCTAGGCAGCTGCCTCTTCAGGGATTGGCAGAGTGGCATGGCAGAGGATAAGCAGTTGGAGAGGTGTATGCGCCTGGCAGCAGTATTCATTATGGACTGGAGAGGGGACAGTCTCTGAAGGGGAAGGCCAATTAATTAGGCCAATTAATTAATGTAGTCCAGATATAGTGATATAATAAGAGAATGAATGAGAATTTTGGCAGAATCTTGGGTAATAAAGGATTGTATTTTGCAAATATTTCTTAGGTGGAAGTGACCTAATTTGATAAGTGACTGGATATGAGGAGTGAAGGACAGAGCAGAATCGAGAATAACCCCAAGGTACCAAGCCTGAGAAGACTGGGTGATAGTAGAATTGTTAACTCTGATAGATACCTCAGAGACAATATTGGTGTTGGATGGGGGAAAGAGAACCAGTCCTGTCTGAGAGAGGTTTTATTTAAGGTAACGTTGGGACATCCAAGTAGAGGTAGTGGACAAGGAGGAAGAGACACAAGTTAGGAGCTTTGGATTGAGATTAGGAGAGGAGATAGATCTGACTAACATTAGCATAGAGGTGGCACTAAAAGCCATATGAATTGATTAGCTTGCCAAGTGAGGAAGTATAGAGAGAAAATAATAAGGGGCCCAGGACAGAGCCTTGAGGAACCCCAACAGAAAGAGGTAAGAGAAGATGATGCTCCATTGTAAGAGACACTGATTGATCATCTGAGAGGTATGATAAAAACCAGGACAAGGCAGTGTCACGAAGGCCAAGAGAGTGAAGGGACTGGAGGAGAAGAGGGTGATCCACAGTGTCAAAAGCAGCTGAGAGAACAAGAAGTATTGGTAGTGAGTAGTGATTTCTGGCTTTAGCCAATAAGAGGTCATTAGTTAGTCTTGTTAGAGCAGTTTCTGTGTTGTCTAAAACCAGGGGATCAGTCGGTTGTAAACTAGGACCTCAAGTAGTTTAGAGATGAAGGGGAGCAGAGAGATAGTTTGGAGGTTAGTTAGACTGGAGGGATCAATAAAGGGTTTTTTTTCAGAATAGGTGCATGTTTCAGTTGTAAGGGAATGATTCCAGTAGTGAGTGAGAGATTGAATAGATGAGTTAAGGCTTTGATAAGACAGGGGGTTGGCATTGCATATTCGTTTGGAAGGAATTGGATCAAATGGGCAGTTAGTAAGGTGAGAGGAAGCCAAGTCACTGGGGAGAAGGAGCCTAGAAGAGACTGGGTAGCGTGTACGGATGTAATGTGAATTATTAGGGGAATTAAGTTGTGCAATGTCACATAACCCATACATTATGACTATACACTAAGGGGGAGTTTGATCGTATTTCTGCCGATTTTTTCGCGCTAGCACAACTTTTCCGTACGCCCGTGACTTTTTCGTACGCTTGCACGACTTTTTCGTACGCTAGCGTGAAAAATTCGGGAAGGCTCTGCCGCTGTTTACAATCATTCGGTACGAAAATTTTGTGACTTTTGGATCGCCAATATGATATTATCGTGACTAATACGATTTTTTCGTACGTATTTTCGGGATATTTGCGATCTTCAGAAATTATCGTATCCAATCCGAATTTTTCCCATTCGGGATTCGAACTCGTGTTTTAATGAATCGGCCCCTAAGACATGTACACTAAGGTGAAAATTAATGATCCAGTATTATTTATTACATTTCAGGTTACATTTCTGTGAAAAAAAGCCTGAAAAGTTTGCTAGATCCACCCCTTTCTACTGTTTCTGGTCCAAGACTCTGCTCCTTCTGTCCTGGGTGCCGCCAGCACTTTCTAATTGAATGCCTGTAGTGCATTCACTGAGGGGGCACTAATCAGGCAGATGTGTCCTGTCTAAGTGACCTGATCACCTACCATCTGTACGCCTTAATAACCTTCCTCATTGCCTGCTCTAATTACACAAAACATTGCTGCCCTCCTGCTAGAATTCACAGATTGCCAGTGTTGATCAGGCAGATTCAGGTTGAAATTTGGGCAATCATTGTAGGTTATTCCAGAACACAATAGCGACACAGGCAGGAGGATGGGAGGGGTTTTTCCTGCTGCTGCAACTGTTGCTGCAGGGTTCAGCCTGTCAGTCAGTGCTGTGACTACTTCCTGAGGAAGAATAAGGTGATACTCCCACCCCTTATTTCAGCTTACATCAAGGGGCCCATTTACTTACTCACGAACGGGCCGAATGCGTCCGATTGCGTTTTTTTCGTAATGATCGGTATTTTGCGATTTTTTCGGAAAATTATCGCGACTTTTTCGTTACCAATACGATTTTTGCGGAAAAACGCGAGTTTTTCGTAGCCATTCCGAAAGTTGCGATTTTTTCGTAGCGTTAAAACTTGCGCGAAAAGTTTTGCTTTTTTCGTAGCGTTAAAACTTGCGCAAAACGTTGCGCCTTTTAAGTTTTAACGCTACGAAAAAAAGCGCAATTTTTCGCGCAAATCGTCTCCTTTAAGTTTTCATAGGTCATTTTTACATGCCTCGGATGCAGGTGCTATGGCAATAGGGGTTGTGAGTTGCAGAGTGTGGTGCCTGTGGGCACAAGGCAGCCCTGTTCTTACTACCTAGTTAGGAGCATGGGTGGTGGGTGGAATAGGTTAAACCCCCATGCCTTCCCCTGCCCACACAGCACTACCAAATGCAAGTGGCACTGTATTTACGAAGAGTGCAGATCTTTGCGCTCCATTTTGAAGCAAAAAGAAATGCACCTGCAGGTGCTCACCCATAGGACAGGGTGCCAAGGGCAAAAAACATGTTGCTCCTCTTCTGGGCCCCACCTTAAATGCCCTGTTTATATGGCAAATTAGTGGTTAGATTTGTAAGGCAGAACTGAAATACATAATATAAGAATAGCAATAAAAATGTAGCCCTGGAAACCTGACAGTTTTATAGGCAGAAAGCATTCCATTATCCATTAATTAAAAAACAAAGTTACTAAGAACAGGTTAATCCATAACATAATACAAATTTGAGAAAAGGAGAAATTCCCTTAAACATCATTGTAGGTGTAGTGGTTTACTGAAATAGTTAATACAGTGTTAACCAACTGTGTGGATTTTTTTTGTGCAAAATTATTAATACACAGGTCTGTGAAACTAGCGCTTATAGCTGCATGAAGAAACAGTGTAATTGCCACTATTCGTCATTATGTGCATGTACAGCAAGAATGGAAATAAGCTATAAAAAGGGGACTGCCATTATACAGTTTAAAAAATGATGCACATCATTCCGAACCAAAATTTGTTAAAGAGCTCCACACAACTCTGAAACCGTTAATATACCTATCACTATAATCTGCTCCTTCCAAAAGTATGAATAAATACCATTTTATATGCTGAAAGCCATCTGCAAAACAGTTCTTCTCTTCTGCATTATTTGAAATCCTGGCAGGCGAGGAGAGACTAAAACATTGGCGTTACATATTGTGACACAGTCTTCACAGCTTACAGACACCATGCAGGAACTACACAATGCATTGCACTGTGATGTTCCTTTCCTTATTGACATCATATGTGCAGGGAATTGTGGCATTTGGAGGAAGGCAGGCTGAGGACAATCAACTACTGTTACAGTGGCTTGCAAAAGTATTCGGCCCCCTTGAACTTTTCCACATTTTGTCACATTACAGCCACAAACATGAATCAGTTTTATTGGAATTCCACGTGAAAGACCAATACAAAGTGGTGTACACGTGAGAAGTGGAACGAAAATCATACATGATTCCAAACATTTTTTTACAAATAAATAACTGCAAAGTGGGGTGTGCGGAATTATTCAGCCCCCTGTGGTCTGAGTGCAGTCAGTTGCCCATAGACATTGCCTGATGAGTGCTAATGACTAAATAGAGTGCACCTGTGGGTCTAAGGTCAGTACAAATACAGCTGCTCTGTTACAGCCTCAGAGGTTGTCTAAGAGAATATTGGGAGCAACAACACCATGAAGTCCAAAGAACACACCAGACAGGTCAGGGATAAAATTATTGAGAAATTTAAAGCAGGCTTAGGCTACAAAAAGATTTCCAAAGCCTTGAACATCCCACGGAGCACTGTTCAAGCGATCATTCAGAAATGGAAGGAGTATGGCACAACTGTAACCCTACCAAGACAAGGCCGTCCACCTAAACTTACAGGCCGAACAAGGAGAGCGCTGATCAGAAATGCAGCCAAGAGGCCCATGGTGACTCTGGACGAGCTGCAGAGATCTACAGCTCAGGTGGGGGAATCTGTCCATAGGACAACTATTAGTCGTGCACTGCACAAAGTTGGCCTTTAAGGAAGAGTGGCAAGAAGAAAGCCATTGTTAACAGAAAACCATAAGAAGTCCCGTTTGCAGTTTGCCACAAGCCATGTGGGGGACACAGCAAACATGTGGAAGAAGGTGCTCTGGTCAGATGAGACCAAAATGGAACTTTTTGGCCAAGATGCAAAACGCTATGTGTGGCGGAAAACTAACACTGCACATCCCTCTGAACACACCATCCCCACTGTCAAATATGGTGGTGGCAGCATCATGCTCTGGGGGTGCTTCTCTTCAGCAGGGACAGGGAAGCTGGTCAGAGTTGATGGGAAGATGGATGGAGTCAAATACAGGGCAATCTTGGAAGAAAACCTCTTGGAGTCTGCAAAAGACTTGAGACTGGGGCGGAGGTTCACCTTCCAGCAGGACAACGACCCTAAACATAAAGCCAGGGCAACAATGGAATGGTTTAAAACAAAACATATCCATGTGTTAGAATGGCCCAGTCACAGTCAAGATCTAAATCCAATTGAGAATCTGTGGCAAGATCTGAAAACTGCTGTTCACAAACGTTGTCCATCTAATCTGACTGAGCTGGAGCTGTTTTGCAAAGAAGAATGGGCACGGATTTCAGTCTGTAGATGTGCAAAGCTGGTAGAGACATACCCTAAAAGACTGGCAGCTGTAATTGCAGCAAAAGGTGGTTCTACAAAGTATTGACTTAGGGGGCTGAATAATTACGCACACCCCACTTTGCAGTTATTTATTTGTAAAAAATGTTTGGAATCATGTATGATTTTCCTTCCACTTCTCACGTGTACACCACTTTGTATTGGTCTTTCACATGGAATTCCAATAAAATTGATTCATGTTTGTGGCTGTTATGTGACAAAATGTGGAAAAGTTCAAGGGGGTCGAATACTTTTGCAAGCCACTATACATTTTCTCTCTCAAAAGTAGTCAGCCAGGTCAGCAGGAGAACAGGGAGCCAGGTTTAGGTAACTGTTCCAAACCATATTATTACATTAAAATGTTCATGAAAATGCTGCATATTTTTAATTGATATATATTGCAAAGTTGCTTGAAATTATGTTTTCGTTTCAAAAAGCTAAAGTTTTGTCTGGGTGGACAACCCTAAGTGGCAACCCTAACCGTCAGGAAGCAGTCCACATTTTTTCCGCTGTAATCTGTACTTTTGTGTTTCTTGGCTGAATCTTTATATATATATATTTATATATATATTGTGATAAGGTCACTGTCAGGATACCTGGAAATGTCCAGGACGGAGCTTATATATGTCCTAGGTTCCTAAAAGAATGTTTCCGGGACTGCTAGTCCGGCCCGGGTGTTGTGGGTCTACCTGAGGTATCTCAGCTGGCTAATTAAAAGGCAGCCCGAGCAAAGTAGAAAGCTGCAGTCTGGGGGAAAGACACAGGGAAGCTTCCTGTGTGAGCTGAGAATACACTCTCATGTGTTGTAATTGTGCCAAGGGCTTCTTTACTCCCAGAAAGCTGGTCCCAGCTACCTAACCCCTGATATATGTTGGAGGATGCTCTGGCACAAATTAAGGCAACAAAAGGCAGTATTCATTTTGTCCTTTAAGAAGTCTCCAGCATGGATGAAGCTAATGCTGAACAGAAAGCAACAAATGCCACCCAGGTGGCCATGTTTCAAAAGCTGGCTGAAGCTGCAGAGGCAGACTGGCAGGTACTAATGGGTTTGGTTCAACAGTTGGCAAAGAGACCCCAGGAGCCACCTGCAGTCACCCATAGCAAAGGGACCAAAATCAACCTGAGCCGTTTCCTCCAAAAGATGACGTGAGATGATGATGATGATGTCCACCTCCCAAAAGCAAGCGGTAAAAGAATTCCTCCTGAGAAATAGGGATATTTTCTCTGACCTCCCAGGAAAGACCCCTATTGTTGAACATGATATTGTCACTGAGCCAGGGGTTAGAGTTAAACTCAAACCCTATAGAATTCCTGAAGCGAGATGGAAAGATATTGCTGATGAAGTGGAAAAAATGCTTAAGTTAGGGGTAATTGAGGAATCCAGTAGTGATTGGTCTAGCCCAATTGTCCTTGTGCCCAAACCAGATGGTAGCTGGCGGTTTTGTAATGATTTTCGCAAGCTTAACTTTGTGTCAAAGTTTGACACTTACCCAATGCCTAGGGTGGATGAACTCATCGATAGGCTAGGCACTGCTTGGTATTGGCAGATACCATTAACTGAACAAGCCAAGGAAAAAACTGCCTTTGTCACTCCTGGAGGGTCTTTCCAGTACAAAGTAATGCCATTTGGTTTACAGAATGCTCTAGAAACGTTTCAAAGGGCTATGGATAGAATCTTAAGGCCTCACCAACAGTATGCAGCTGCATACTTAGATGATATAGTGATACATAGTACAGATTGGGACTCCCACCTCCCTAGAGTTCAGGCTGTGTTGGATGCCCTCAGTAAAGCAGGCCTTACTGCCAACCCCCAGAAATGTGCCATTGAGTTAGAAGAAGCTAAATATTTGGGTTATACTATTGGCAGAGGTGTGATAAAACCATAGGTAAACAAAACAGCAGCCATTCAACAGTGACCACGCCCCCTTAAGAAAAAGCAAGTTCAAGCCTTTTTAGGTATCACCGGGTACTATAGGAGGTTTATTCCTTATTTTGCCACAGTGGCAGCTCCCTTAACAGACTTGACAAAGGGAAAAAACTCTGTTATGATCAAGTGGTCCCCTGAGGCAGAAAAATCTTTTCAGGCCCTTAAAGATGCATTATGTGCGCAGCCAATTCTGTATTCTCCAGATTTCTCTAAGGACTTTGTGGTCCAAACAGATGCATCCGATGTGGGTGTAGGAGCAGTATTGTCACAGCTTCATAATGGGGAAGAGCATCCAGTGGTGTACTTAAGCAGAAAGCTAAATGATTCTGAAAGAAAGTATGCTACAATTGAGAAGGAGAGTTTGGCTATAAAGTGGGCACTAGAGGCCCTAAGATATTATCTCTTGGGGAGACGTTTTGACCTTGTTACTGACCATGCACCTCTAATGTGGATGGCCCAAAAGAAGGAGACCAATAGACGAGTAAATCGTTGGTTCCTCTCACTGCAGGACTACTGTTTCACGGTAAAACACAGGCCTGGGTCAGAAATGGGCAATGTTGATACCCTGTCCCGGGTTCATTCCTGCTGGGCTTCAGTTGTTCCAACCATTGGGTTGAAACAAGGGGGGTGGTATGTGATAAGGTCACTGTCAGGATACCTGGGAAAGTCCAGGACGGAGCTTATATATGTCCTAGGTTCCTAAAAGAATGGTTCCGGGACTGCTAGTCCGGCCCGGGTGTTGTGGGTCTACCTGAGGTATCTCAGCTGGCTAATTAAAAGGCAGCCTGAGCAAAGTAGAAAGCTGCAGTCTGGGGGAAAGACACAGGGAAGCTGCCTGTGTGAGCTGACTGAGAGATTTTTGAAAGCACTACAAGGTTTGAATGTTGTTTTCTTTTCTCTGTGTGGGAGACAGGCGGTAGGTCTGCTCCTGGTTAGTTAGGACAACTGACCTGTGTTAGGTAGAGCCCATTATGTGGCAAGGATTTTATTTTGAACAATTTTGTAATTTTTATACAAGTGAAAATAAACTGCCTAAAAGAGAATACACTCTCACGTGTTGTAATTGTGCCAAGGGCTGCTTTACCCCCAGAAAGCTGGTCCCAGTTACCTAACCCCTGACAATAAATATATATCGATGGCTCCTTCGTATGCCAATTGTTATATGGCCCATTACGAACAGAAACACATTATTCCCAAATCTAAAGACTCACTGTTTCTATACCTTCGCTATATCGATGATGCACTAATTGTTTGGAGAGGTAATGAAACAGGGTTGCTTAATATGGTGGATGATCTTAACGGTTTGGATAGCCCAGTGAAATTTACGATTTCCCACAACGAGCAATGTATCCAGTTTTTGGATGTGGAAATTTTTTAAAAAAGTAATTCTCTGGGATTTATACTGTTTAGAAAATCCACAGATAGAAACACACTGTTATACTCCACTAGTTTCCACCCTCCTAGCTCTAAAAAAGCGGTACCCTTTTCACAATTTTTACGCACAATACGCAACAATTCTGACAAAGAGATTTGTGAAGTTCAACTACAGGAGCCCGCAAGCACAGTAAATACAAATCCAGTGTCAGTTGTAAAGAGGGTACTGATAAACATAACAGGTTTATTATTACATCTAAATACACAACTGGTTCAGCTGCTGTTAAATCTATTGTTGAGAAACATTGGCCCGTAATACAAAGTGACAAGAAGCTGTCTAAAGTTGCAGCTCAAAAGCCCATGTGGGGATACAAACGGGGGCCTAATTTAAAAGATCTTTTAATGAAAACAGACCCCACTAAGTGTTATGAATCTAGTTTTAGTCTGCTAAATAAATTGAAAAAGGGTTGCTATAAGTGTGCAGGGTGCACAACATGTAGATACATGGCACCAGGTAAATCATTTAGACATCCCCACTCTGGCAAAGAAATTAACATAAGGGGTCTTAATGAGTATTGTTCCTTTGCCTCTTATTTAAATACCAGGTAATGTTTGAGCTTCACCCAGTACACTTCAAACTCCGTTTCTACTATTGCAAGTGCCATTTTACTCTAGGTATTTTTAAGTAATATTTCTGCAATGCTTTTATTATTATGTGTTAATAGTGTGTATTTGTATTTGGCATTTAAGTCCTTTTATTTTGTATGCACCTCAGTGGACTGCATTTTAACTGACATTGCACCATTCATTTGGAATTTAAGTTTTATACATTTTTATACACTATGATGTATTGCACTTTATCTTACGTTGCACTTTATAGAATATTATGCATTATGCACTTTATTTTACAGATTATCTGGAATTGTGATTGGTTTGATATCTGCTGGAACTGAGATCTTTTTTAAGGGTTAACACAGCCACTCCAGAGAGGGGTGTGGTTTGGTGGTGGTTAACTGGTGGGTGAGTCTTTATAAACACTGTTTGTTTGCTCATTTTATATCTTGATAAAGGTCCCGGGTGAGGACCGAAACGTCGATCTAAATAAAATAAGTATATTTTTTTATTAAATTCTCCTGGTGTGCATCAGCATTTTTTACATATTTACATTTTTTATCTGATTTGCACCCAGGTTGTAATCCCTATAAGTGTGTGCCTCAGCCTTTTTCTATATATATATATATATCCATATAAACAGAGTATCATACTATGCATGGACAGTCGCAGGCTAACATTTAGCTTGTTTTCATTAATTGAAATATGGACTTTTTATAAAACCTAGCTCTGAGTTGTTTCCTTCGTTTTCATGGACAAAAACCACGAACTACTACTACTCATCTGATTTAGGGGGCACAGACCATAACCCTATATGCTTTGTGTGGTTAATGCACAGTAAGCCCTTAAATAATTTTAGCAACCCACCTGCCATTGGGGAACAAAGAGTTACCATTTTTTTTGTTGGCACCGGTGTACTTTGTTTGTTACGGATCTTATTAGTTGTTTTTTGTGACAGTGTTTATCTTGGCAACTGTACAGGGGAACAGGGAGGCAGTGGCGCTTCCCAAGCCACAGATTGGGCAAATTCATCATTTTGCAGGTAGTAATTATATGAGAAAGGTACATAAAAGTTGCTGGCAGCTTTGCAACTGGGTCATGTGTAGGCCTAAGGTAACTATAATTGAGATTTTATGGTGGTTATCCGGGCCATGAGGTACCTTGAATACTAATTCAACAAAGGTCTCATACCATCATTCAGTTAGGAGCCATAACATTGCAAGTTGCTATGATGCTTGCACATGCATTCTCGCACTGTAACAGCTTTCTCCTCAATTACTTTTTAAATGATTAAATGCCACAATGAATATTTAGATGAAATGATTATGTTGCCTATAATTTCCCTTTTTCATTTCAAGTTCTTACTATTTTCCTGGCCCACAGTTTTAGGAAGAATGTGTTAGTGCATATCTGTGTTGGTAAGAAATGATCTGGTTCATTATGTTAATCTTACTTTATATTTATCGCTGCTGTAAACTCAGCACTGAGCAGTTTTGCAATCCTTTAAATAGTATAAAAAGGGGATAAACCGTACATTTGATATAAATGAACAGTAACAAAGATTAAATGTCGCAAGTTTAGAAATACAGGATGGAACTTAATTTCCCACAAAGCTTTTAATCAAAGTAATAGAGGCTTGGAATCCATTATCTTGAAACCCGTTATACAGAAAGTTCTGAATTATGGAATGGCTGTCTCCCATAGACTCCATTATAAGCAAATAATTCTAATTTTTGAAAATGATTTCCTTTTTCTCTGTAATAATAAAACAGAACATTGTACGTGATCCCAACTAAGATATAATTAATCCTTATTGGAGGCAAATCAATCCTGTTGGGTTAATTCATTGTCCAGCTTTTTTTGTTTAACTCATTTAAAGTGCATGCCCTTCTAATCTTCCATCCTCTCTCTGTACGGGTGGCTGTCATTTACAGGCCCCCGTCAGCCTCCTCCGCTGCTACCTTCTTCTCTGATTTTGAAACCTGGCTCTCTTTTTTCCTCTGTACTGATGGCCCTGCAATCGTCTTTGGGGATTTCAACTCCCACATTGATGATCCCTCGCGTTTTCTCCGCCTAACCTCCTTCTTTGAGCTCCAGCAGTGACAAACGCTCCGACTCATAAGGATGGCCACTTTCTGGATTTAGTCTTTACCAAAAATCTGTCCCTTTCTGATTTTAACAGTGTCCCCTTCCCCTTCTCTGACCATCACCTGGTTACATTTTCTGTCTCTCACTCTCCTTCCCAACCTGCTCCTTTCCCCGCTGTACTAATTAGAAATACTCGTGACATAGACCTCCCGGCCTTAGCTCACTCTTTCGGGTCCAGTTTCTCCTCCTTTAATGAGATATCTGACCCTGATACCCTGGTTAGCAAGTACAACAGCATACTAGCCTCCACCATTGACGCATTTGCACCCCTTCAGCCTAAGCGTACTCGGGTTCAAAACCCACGCCCCTGGCTGAATGTACGCACCAAATTCTTACGCTCCTGTGTGAGGTCTGCGGAACATATGTGGAGGAAATCCCATACACAAGCGGACTTTATCCATTATAAATTCCTATTGGCCTGCCTCAACTCTGCCTTGTCGAAGGCTAAACAGGAATACTACAATACCCTTATAAACAATAATAAATCCAACCCAAAACGCCTGTTTTCTATATTCAGTAGCCTTCTGCGTCCCTCACAGACTCCATTACCTCACTTTATGCACTCTCCCCAGGACTTTGCTGATTTCTTCATGAACAAAGTGGAGTTTATCCGCAATCAAATTCCCCCCTCTATTAATACTAACCAGCTCCTCCTTCCTCAGCCCCTTTCTGCATGTCTTAGCTCTTTTGGTCCTGTAACTGTCTCTGAAGTCTCCCGGTTTCTATTGTCGGCTCCCCTCACCACTTGCTCTCTAGACCCTATGCCTTCTTCTCTGCTCAAACACTGCTGCTGAAATTACTCCGGCTCTTACATCTTCAACTCTTCTCTGACTTCTGGAAGTTTCCCTAATTCGTTCAAACAGGCCTGTGTCAAGCCTATCCTTAAAAAGGCCACGCTGGACCCATCCTGTCTCTCTAACTACCGTCCTGTCTCGCCTTTACCGCTTGCCTCCAAAATCTTAGAGCGTAGTGTCTTCTCCCGTATTACTAACTTTCTTAATGCACATAATTTATTGGACCAGCTGCAATCTGGCTTTTGGCCTGCGCACTCTACTGAGACAGCGTGGTGCAGAGTTACGAATGATCTTCAGGTTGCCAAAGCCAAAGGTCACTTTTTTATACTAATCCTCCTAGATCTATCGGCTGCGTTTGATACGGTTGACCACCCCCTCCTGATGCAAATTCTGCATTCGATTGGTCTCCGTAGTCAGGCTGCATCCTGGATTTCTTCTTACCTCTCTAACCGTTCAATCACTGTCTCCTATGCTAACAACACCTCATCTCCAGTTCCTCTTAATGTGGGGGTACCCCAAGGCTCTGTACTTGGGCCGTTGTTGTTCTCCCTTTACACGCTGTCTTTGGGAGATCTTATCCATTAATTTGGCTTTAAATATCATCTGTATGCTGATGATACCCAAATTTACTTTTCGACCCCTTTGTTAACAGTTGAAACTGAGACTCAAATCTCTAACTGCCTCCTAGCTATCTCCAATTGGATGAACCAATGCCACCTCAAACTGAACCTAACAAAAACTGAACTAATGATTTTTCCGCCTAAGCCTGGTCCTACCCCCCCCCCTTTTCTATCTCTATTAAAGGCACCCTCATCAACCCTGACGATTCGGTGCGTTGTTTGAGGGTGATCTTTGACTCCCGTCTCTCCTTCTCTGACCACATTAACACCACTGTCAAAACCTGTCACTTTTTCTTACGCAATATTGCCAAAATCCGTCCCTTTCTACTGCAACAGCTAGGCTGCTCATGCATGCGCTCATCCTATCCCGACTTGACTACTGTAACCTGCTACTAACCAGCCTCCCTAACTCCCACCTTTCCCCCCTACAGTCTATATTAAATACTGCTGCCAGAATTCTCCTCCTCTCATCCAGGAGAGTTCAGGCCCTTCCCCTGCTAAAGTCCTTATCGTGGCTTATTAAACAAAGAATATCTTACAAACTCCTTCTCTTAACCTTCAAAGCCCTCCATTCCTCTGCTCCTCACTACATCTCTTCTCTTGTGTTCCTGGCTGACTCCTTCGTTCCTCGCAGGGCAACCGTTTGGTTGCGCCCCTCACTACTACTGCCGTTTCCCGCCTTAAACCTTTCTGCCTTGCTGCCCCTTACATTTGGAATGCCCTCCCTGATTTCCTCCAGAGAGAATGCACCCTCAGTCTTTTTAAAACTAAACTTAAAGACTACCTTTTGGAGCACTCGCACAGCACCTGATCTGGGAACTAGCACTTATATTGCAGTGTCACCCACTGTGTCCTACAGCACTTATATTTGCCTATTTGTGTCTGTAAGTTACCCTCCCATATAGATTGTAAGCTCTACGGGGCAGGAACCTCCATCCTCTTGTGTTTTTTACTCTTATTGCAACTGTATCTTTTATTTATTTGTCTTTATTGTAATACTTTGTATTTATCTATTATCTTAATAAACCCCTGTTTGTATTAATGTATTCTACTGTACAACGTACAGTACATAAGTAGCGCTTTATAAATAAAGATATACATACATACATACATACATCAGTATATTGACTTAAATCTATTTCCCTCCCTACTCATTTTGACACCTGTCTGAGCACACAGATTAAAAAAAGTATGCACAAATGCCAAGTTTTGTGCACATGAATAAGAAAAATATTATAGGGAACCTTTCCACCAGAATAGCAGGACATGTATTTTCTTGGTGTTGCTTTAAGATTGAGAAACACCATAATTCCACCCTGCAGGAGGGGTTGTGGTTCTTTATATGACTCCTGTTAACAGCTATCTGCTGGAAGGTTTTACTTCCTACAGACTCTGGAATCTGGGAAACAAAGACATCGAGATGGCCACTGCTGGGAAAGTAAGCTGTTTTTAATCTCTTTGGGTTTATGGGGATGTTGGTAAGAAACAGAATGCATGGGAGCCTTTAGCCAGAGTGCATATTGTTAGTGTAGTGAAGAAGAACACACATTTATTTTCAAGTAAACATATTCTAAGTATATAGTTTGTGAAAACTACACTTAATAAGTTATCTAAGTTCCTTATGATTGTAAGTAGGCACCATAGCTTTAGTTACTGCTATAGCAATTGCAGTCAGACCCCTAAAAGGTATGTTTACCAAAACTGTCAAATAAATCAATGCAATTAATTTACTTTTTTCATTACTAAAATGAGACTACATTTTCTCACACACTATATCATGAAATGAATGAAATTATCTCTGAATAGTTACATTTTGTATATAGTTACTTTTTGGAGTCCAAGGGAAACGTTTTTACCTACTCAGAATTATTTTTTTAAAGCGGTTGTTCACCTTTAAATTACCTTTTAGTATGATGTAGAGAGTGCTATTAAACTATTTGCAATTGGTCTTTGTTATTATTGGCAGTTTTTAAATTATTTTACGTTTTGTCAGCAGCTCTCTGGTTTGGAATTTTAGCAGTTATCTGGGGTCCAATTTACCTTAGTAACCAAGGAGTAATTTGAGAGAGTGACTGATATATGAATAGTAAAAGGGCTGAATAGAGAGATACGTTACAAAAAGCAACTGTAACAATAAAACTGTAGCCTCCGTAGCAATCGTTTTTGGCTGTTGGGGTCAGTGACCCCAGATTTAAAAACCCCTTGGAAGAAGAATGCAAATAATTCAAAAACTAATAGATAAAAAAAAAACAAGATTAATTGAAAAGTTCTCTCTCCAGATCATTTCAATTACTTTTCCAAACAAAATACTAGTGGTTTTTGTTATACTAATGCCATAGTATTTATTAATGCAGCCCCCCAATTTTATTTAAGTGACAAATGTTGTAATTAAAACTGTCTTTATATCAATAGTACAGAAGAAAAAAACTTAAATTATTCAGATTTCCAAGGCCCAGATACCTACGAAGGATGTAGTTCAACTACAACAATATACAAGAGATGAGTAATATTTCCTGTTATCACACTCCCCTTCTAATTAAAGTGACAAGTGCCACAGGTGAAATTGTATATCAAATTGTATCTACGAATAAAAGAAAAGCTTTTAACTTATTCAAAATGATATGTTTGAATATCGCTCGACCCAAATACCTAAGGATGTTAGCCCAGTTGTCTTCTCTTTCCTCTTAATTTGTTATATTTTTGGGAGTCTATCTTACTCATTTAACTCAATGAAGGTATTATTTGATTAACTATATTTAGAGACAGTATAATGCAGGTCTTGACTGGGATTCATAATAATTCACAGAGGCCCAAACAGCCCCCACAGGCCCAATAAATAGTGACTGTCTATGGATTCTTATAGCAGCCTCTCTGGTATTTGCCATGATAACATGGAGAAAGGCTTTGATATTCATTATAACATTGAGCCAAGAAATGAATATTTTCAAAGTTTGTTTGCTAACAGATTCCTGCACGTACATAGATGTTTAATTATTAACTGGTCTTAAGCAATAGTTTTTGACAAGCTTGTCAGTAACACAGTTCACCCAAAGTTTATCCCAGACAACCCATTGTTTATACAGGTATGGGATCCCTTTTCCAGAAAGTTCGGAATTACGGAAAGGCCATCTCCCATAGACTCCATTTTAATCAAACAATTCACATTTTTAAAAAATGATTTTCCTTTTCTTTCTAATAATAAAACAGTACCTTGTACTTGATCCCAGCTAAGATATAATTAATCCTTATTGTAGTCAATACAAGCCTATTGGGTTCTTTTTCAATATTTAAATGATTTTTAGCAGACTTAAGTTATGGAGATCCAAATTACGGAGAGTTCTCTTATACGGAAAACAGGGCCCATACCTGTATTAGCAAATATTCTTTGTGCTTTTTGCAGAGATATATTTATTTATTGCTTTATTTACATATACAGTATATTTTATTTATTCCTCTAAATATTGTTTTTTTCTGCAAGATTACTTTATCAAAAAGGAACAGTTGCAGAGAGAAGTTCAAGAACTATAACAGAAGGGACACTATTGCTTATTAGTAAAGATGACTTTGTATTTCCAGATAGGAAACAATGCACCTTGAAAGTCTGGCAGTAACTCTGGTGTTTCCACTGCAGCAAGTGTCAAATGTGCAGCAGAATTGCACCTAAAGAACTTGCCACCAACATCATTTTGACCCCTGAACATGGAAAATTACCCCATCTGGACTTGGAATAATTGCAGTTGATAAGTGTCAAAGTACAAGTGTGTAAAGTGAAAGACCAAATATGGAGAAATAACAATAGACAATTGTTCAACATAATCTCTGTTCACTGAACTCATGTTAAACAAGGGGTAATACTGTCCCTTTCAGATCCAGGTCATGTGGGAGGGTAATGTGAGAAACAAATATATTTTTTCATAATAAGCTGTATAAATAAGAATTACACAGTTAAATGTTTTCTTTACAGGTGATTAAATGCAAAGCTGCGGTGGCCTGGGCAGCTAAGCAACCCTTCAGCATTGAGGACATTGAAGTTGCTCCTCCAAAGGCTCATGAAGTTCGCGTAAAGGTGAATATTGCCCATAATGTGTTTTCATTGTTTAAGCACTTGTTATGCTGTAACTGCATTTGCATTCTGTGGAAAAGGTGTGTAGTGAAAGTTTTTCCCTTAAATAACATGTCTAGTTAAATAGTCTGCATTAAAAAACACCATACAGCCCGTCTGCTGTTGTAGGGGAAAAGGAAAGGGGTGGATCCTTTCAGTCACTGACGTCAGCCTGCTCCTGCTTTGACTGACAGGCTTAGAAGACACAGTCGGGTCCAGGATCTTAGGAAGTGTTTATTTAGACAACAAGGGCTTTCTGGAAAAAAACAGTCCACATGAGTTATAGGTATGTTTGGAGGTAGAATCATTTATTGAAAAGAATTATTTTGGTGTCAGTATCACTAACAGAATTATCAAGGTTTTGGGAATTTAAAGCTATGAGGGTCTGATATTTTGTTTTTTATTTAAATATTGATTATGCAGTTTTATGTGTTAGCTCATGGATCAAGATTTCAAATATGCTTTTGTGCAGATGGTGGCAACTGGGATTTGCCGATCAGATGACCATGTACTTAATGGATCAATGAGTTTTCCGAACTTTCCTGTGATTCTGGGCCATGAAGGTGCTGGTATAGTGGAAAGCATTGGCCCAGGAGTGAAAAATATAAAACCAGGTGAAGCAAATGGGCACAAGTATGACAACTTATATTTTATTATTCATTAAGTACATCATTATGCTTTTTGCATAGGGTTCAGTTTTGATACCAAATGCATTTTGATTTGTAAAATATTGAATATTCTTCAAATTAAAATAAAAAACAACCTTTTTTTTTTGTAAAGTATTGTGCTAATTATCTCTGTTCTACCCAGGAAACACAAAAAATAATTTGTTCCAAGATGACCTCTAAAAAAAAAAAAAAAGCATATACAAATACAATAGGGTCCTTTGGCGTCAGCAATGAAAGTTCACCTAAAATCACAAAAAGCCAGTTAGTATCCCTGAAATACAAAAACACTGCCCCCCAGCAGAAATAAAATTCCACCTCCCTGCACAGGGTGACCCATAGCAGGAAAAAAGCACAAGTCACCCACGCACCATTGTAATCAAAACTATGGGTCATCCACAACCCCAGTGTTGTTGGGCTCTGCTGCCATGAGGCGAGTTGAGAAACCCTCCTCAGGTGGCAGCATCCCCAAGTTTACCAGGGGTGGCACAAAGCCGATCCTGGTAACTTTAAGAGCCAAATTACCAGTTTTTAAACTATAAATGCGGCCCTCATTGGACCTCTGGCACAAGAAAAGGTAAGCGCTGGGGGGCAGGGGCAGGGGCAGAGGCTTGCAGTTATTTGCACACAGCTGGAAGCTGTATGACTTAGAAACCCTTAGTACCTAAAATGGCAGCAACACCTACTGCTAAAAATGTATATTTTTATGAAAACAGTTTATTTAGATGAGGTAGGGTTTTAAATATGAGCTGTTTTATGCAATATATTTTTTATGGAGACCTGCATTTTTTAGTTCTCCCTTAAGCAACATTAATTGGCCGCTGTACCGTAATTTTTCATTTTATTAGTAAACTTGGAATTTCTTTTTACCCTGCTTATAAGTGCAAGAAGTAGAATAGACAGATGAATGACATTCTTCTAAAATACAGACTTTTTAAAGGAAAAACATGGTAAATAAGGGGTACCAATTTGTTAGTTACCTCCCAAAGCCACATACTTTGTACCACATGCCTGTGTTTATTTTCTTTAGTTTGCTTCTCTTTAACAAAAGTAGTTTATCTGTGTGTGACTCTTGACCACATTTTGTATTAGAAAAAACTGTCACACAGATTTGAGAGACTGCAGTGTAGCATGATCACCTGGCCAGTCCTGTCTGGTCTTCCATTCCCTTGAAATAACTAAACCCTAAAAATAAATATGGATAAAAATGCTATAATTTGTATACTGTGCATATTGCACCAGGCTAAAGTATAAACATCTCTTGCATTCCTCTAGTAATAACTCAGACCTACAATAATAATACTACAGAACTACAACTGACAGCAGTACAGATCATGTGCAGTAAATCAGAAGAAAAGAAGATGGGGAGCTACTGGGGCATCTTTGGAGGCACAGATCTTCCCCGCAAAAGGGCTGGGGTCACCTTGGGCTGGTACAGAAACCCAAACATAATGTGCAACATGTTGTCCTACTTCTTAAATTAGAATTTACTTCTCCTTTAATTACATACAAATTTGAATGTACTGCACTGGGCTATTTTTCCAGTATTTGCATTGCATTCCTCTAGTAAACATCTGAATATAATAGAAGACCACACAATATATTTTAAAGTAAAAGACAAAATAGACAAATTATTACACTACTGAGCTAGTTCTATAGTATAGGTAATATAGTTCTTTTTTTAGAAAGACTATGTACCCATATCAGGTAGAAAACCACATGGCTGTCCACTTTTACAAAATAATTACCTGGTGCAAATCATGGTGCACCTCCATAAAAGTGTATGAATTGTGTGGTCACAACTGCATTGATCCCCTAACACATATTTTAAAATGTTTAGTAGTGAGAACAACTTTCCCTTATTGCTAAGAGCTGTCAGATACAACAGCTGTCCATTTAGTGCCCTCTAACTAAAAGAAACCCGTGAAGGTGATTTGTTAGCGCAGTCAAATGTCATTTGACTGCGGCAACCAAAAAATATGCTCCGTGAGACTAGATGTTATTCGTTATGTCCCTGAAGGCATGTGTTGTAGCACATGAAGTGATGCTCTACGGGGCAGGGACCTCCTTCATCTTGTGTTTCTGACTCTTATTGCAACTGTACCTTGTATTTATTTGTATTTATTGTTGTACTTTGTATTTATCCATTATCTTTAACCCCCCTGTTTGTATTAATGTATTCTACTGTACAGCGCTGCGTACATAAGTAGCGCTTTATAAATAAAGATATACATACAAAAGCACACCCCTCAATGCTCATTTTGAAAACACTTGTGTATGGGGTCTGCCTGCACTCTGCATCTAGTGCTAGCTTGCATGGTACAGGGTGCAAAGTGCAGTACCTGTGTGTGGCGGACATTACTGCAGGTTCTCTGTGGTTTTGTATATCCACCCCCCACACACCATTTGTGAATACAGCTTTGCCTAACACAGGAAGTGTTGTATTCATGGGGGGGTTGTGCAGATCTCTGTGCAAAGAGCTACATTCAATTTTGTGTCCAGAACAGGGCACAAAGTGCAAAAAAAATGGCAGATTGCATTTAACTGTGCATGATCTTGGTTGGAAATCCCAGGCAGGGGCATTAAGTAAAGCAGCCAGATATGGCTGTTGCCAACCCAACTCTGCCTGTTATTCCCAGGAATGGGGGTGGTGTGGTTTGTGGGGGAGGGGCCTTGGCAGTAGCTCTTTGATGTTTTAAACACTTTTCTTCCTCTTAAAAGAACAGGGAGAACATTATTTATGTTTAACATTATGTTTAATATTCTGTTTTCAGACGATAATTTACTGTTGTGCCTTTCCCACTATAGGAGACAAAGTCATCACTCTCTTCAATCCCCAGTGCAGAGAATGCAAAAACTGTTTAGATCCCAAGAGCAACGTGTGCATTAAATCTGAGTGAGTGACATTTTTTTAGAGCACTTTCATATTTAAAATTATTATATATGACTTTGAACTACCTTCATTTTGCACAATTTACCGCAATCTATTGAGATAGGCTGCTACTTAAGTTTAGAGGCCTGTACAAAAGAAAATTACCTTGAATAACAATAAGCTGGGTGCCAGTGATTCTTAAACATGAACATTTTATTGTATATCAAGGCAAATGAGCAAAACAAATAGCAGTCCCAGGAAATAGTATGAGTTTGTTGTTATACAAGTGCAAATGCATACTACTAAATTCCAAGTTTTTGTACTATATTGTATACGAAGGAAATGCTTTGGGTGCTTAAATAACTAACCATAACCATAATAAGTAAATATCCTAATAATTACCTTTTTTTGGACAGGAATTCTGGAATTAGGCACAAAAGCCCACCTTTGTTAAGTAAATATGCATTAAGAAAATGCTATATTAAGTAGATTTCTGGGAGTGCTTCTGTATGTAATGGGTAGGACAATATGCTCCAATATGCTTCACATTGTAAAGGTGTTCGCAGATGTCTGAAATTGGCTGCTGCTCACTTAGCCAGCAAGTCAGTCAGCAGCTTATTGGACTGATGTCCAGATTGGCCAGATTGATTGCTTTGGGCTTTTTCAGACAGAAAATTCAGCACAAAAAATTCCATTAGCTAAGATCATAACAGGTCATGGGTACAATGCATTGTGACAGTTCTGCATAGGTGCTAGCAGTTTCAGTACACAGTTTCAAAGTTACCCTATGCTAATTTATACAGCATAACATTTTTTATTTCCAATTTTAAATCCTTTTAACTGCAACTATTGGGGCATATCCCGTTTTCACCTACTGGCAGCTCTAACCACTAGCCTAATTACTTGGCTGAAAGGGAAGACTAACTCTGTCTGAACCAGGCATATCTTGCAGCCCATCTACATATCTTTGTACAGTTCTAGTCTGCTCTGCCACAATATTTACGGCATCATTTTTTGCTGATCGGTTTCTAACATACTTTTCATACAGCATTGGTAAATTAACTGGATTGATGTTGGACAACACCAGCAGATTTACATGCAAGGGGAAACAGATCCACCACTTTGTGCATACCAGCACCTTTACTGAATACACTGTGTTGGATGAAATGGCAGTTGCTAAGATACACAATGATGCTCCTCTGGATAAAGTCTGTTTAATTGCCTGTGGGTTTTCTACTGGCTATGGCTCTGCTCTGAACACAGCCAAGGTAAGTGGTCTGGAACCAGTTTATAATTGGGTGGTCTGTCTGGAAAAGATTTCAGAAAATCTATTTATGTTATTAGTAACAATAATAAAAATGACAATCGATGGGCCTACAATTGTGAGGCAAACTAAAGTCTCCTTGATTCTACTGGGACAAGCTGAAATGCTCTAAGGCAGTGATCCCTAACCAGTGGCTCCCAAGCAACATGCTGCTCTCCACCTTCTTAAATCTTGCTCCCAGTGGCCTCAAAGTAGGTGTCCATTTTGAACTTCTAACTTGGATGCAAGTTTCGAAGATATAAAGACCATGTGTACTTCCAAACTCAGCCTCCTGTATTCTGCCAGTCCAAGTAACCAATCACAGCCCTTATTTGTCACTCCCTATAAACTTTTTTCATGCTTGTGTTGGCCCCCAATTTCTTTTATATTTAAATGTTGCTCACAGGTTAAAAAAAATTAGGGACTCCTGCTCTAAGGCTATGGCCTTTGCACCCACCTGGAGCTCCATATTTTTACTGTCTGCGTGTCCCACAAATAATCATGGCTGATGGAAATTAACAATAAATGTTACAATCAGCAGAATTATAGGCTACCAGAAATGCGTGCAATTTAAAGCTGCTTTGACAGTTTTGGTATTCTTAAATCAATCTAAAAAAATCTAAAATTAAATCTAAAATCTATCCCAAGATTTAGGGCTTTAGGATTCCATTTTTTATCTCACTGCCCCACATGACCCTGGTCAGGTAGTAATAGGAAGGGACCAAAGCACTCCAAACATCTCCTAAATTATTAACTAGTTTTCTTTTTTCTATTGTTACAAATATCCAATTGTACTATCTTTAAGGGAAGCAAAGACACAGGAGTATAATATAACAGGGGATCTCTGCTAGTTTCTTTTGTTTCCTCTATGGCCCAGTGGTTACATGTTTGATTTGAAATCCCTTCACTTTTGTAGTTGTTATCAAAAGATGAACTTAAAGTCCATTTCAACCATCAAAATAAATGGAAATAAGTGTGCAACATTTTTTTTACAGCTTTATAAATAAACCCCACCATTCTCTAATAGAAACTAAAAAGGGAGACGAGAACTAAATATCCATTTTATAACCACCTTTCTCATGAAAAAGCAAATATAGGGAAATCAAGAAGAACTCTCACCAGGCGCTTGGCTGTTTGGTTTGAACCTCTATAAGTTTCTGACTGCACAGCGAGTGTGGGAGCTGCTAAGCGAGTGTTGCATGTAATCTAAGTGTTGCATGTGAATTAAGTGTTTAGCAAGCGTTAAAAACAAAAAGGCATTTGAAACTAAAAAGGCACTATACGAGGGATTGCACTCGGGAGACTGTAAGTACCCAGTTGCAATATGAGTTCCAGTATGATTGCTGGTGTTACTCAGTGTGCATCTTGTCGCATGTATGTGGTCCTGGAGCAGCAGTTCCATGCAGCATTTACTTGTGAGAGATGCAGGTGGGTTTTCCTCTTGGAATCTGAGGTGCAGAATCTAAGGGGGGAACTGGCAGCACTGAGGGCAGCTGCAAACATAAGGGAGAACAGGAGGCTCACTGAGCAACCACTGGCAGGGGCCGGTGTAGTGGGGGGTGGAGAAGGGACAGTGGAGGTTAATGAGGGAGACAGGTTTGTGACAATTAAGAGGGGCAGTAGGGGATGCAGGGGTAGGGGGGCTGGTTCACAGCTTGTACAAACCAACAGATTTGCCGCTTTAGGTGAAGATGCTGGGGAAGACAGCTCTGAGCTAGCATGTATGGAGCAGGCTGACTCTCAGAGCACCCTGGGAGCCGGCAACTCTAATACAGGTTTGTGGGGAGTAGTGATAGGAAGGGAAGGCAGGCTATAGTTGTAGGGTTTTCAATTATTAGAAAGGTGGATAGGGTAATTTGTCGCAAAGACCCTACATGCCGAACTCTGTGTTGCTTGCCTGGTGCTAGGGTTCGGCATGTGGTGGAACCAGTGGACAAATTGTTGGGAAGACCCGGCGGTCTTGGTACACATAGGTACCAATGACAAAGTTAGAGGAGGGGGGGAAGTCCTCAAGAACGATTTTAAAAAGCTAGGCAAGACGTTGAGGGTGGGGACTTCCAAGGTCTATTGGCCTTAGTGAAGTCATTTGCACATGGATAGAAAACTGGCTACAGGATCGGGTACAGAGGGTGGTTGTTAATGGCACATTCTCTACTTGGAATAAGGTTCTCAGTGGGGTCCCTCAGGGTTCTGTACTGGGTCCACTTTTGTTTAATTTGTTCATAAATGACTTAGGGAAGGGTATTATGAGTAATGTATCAGTGTTTGCAGATGACACAAAACTCTGCAGACCAGTCAATTCTATCCAGGATGTGGCATCCTTGCAGCAGGATCTTGACCAACTGGCAATCTGAGCTGCTAAGTGGCAGATGAGATTTAATGTGGATAAATGAAAGGTCATGCACCTGGGATGCAAGCCACTTATACCCTTAATGGGACTGCACTAGGCAAATCCATAATGGAGAAGGACCTTGGAGTCCTTGTAGATAATAAACTTGGCTGTAGCAAGCAATGCCAGGCAGCAGCTGCAAGGGCAAACAAGGTTTTGAGCTGTATTAAAAGGGGCATAGATTCACGGGAGGAGGGGGTTATTCTTCCCCTTTACAGAGCCCTGGTAAGGCCCCATCTAGAATATGCTGTTCAGTTCTGGTCTCCAGTGCTCAAACGGGACATGATTGAGTTAGAGAGGGTCCAGAGAAGGGCAACTAAGTTGGTAAAGGGTATGGAAAGTCTCAGTTATGAAGAAAGACTGGCCAAGTTGGGTCTGTTTACACTGGAGAAGAGGCGCTTAAGAGGTGACATGATAACTATGTATAAGTATATAAAGGGATCATATAATAATCTTTCTAATGTTTTATTTACCAGTAGGTCCTTCCAACGGACACGAGGGCACCCACTCTGTTTAGAAGAAGGGAGGTTCGGTTTAAATATTCGGAAAGGATTTTTAACTGTGAGAGCTGTGAAATTGTGGAATTCCCTCCCCGAATCAGTCGTGCTGGCTGATACATTAGATAGCTTCAAGAAGGGGCTGGATGGATTCTTAGCAAGTGAGGGAATACAGGGTTATGGGAGATAACTCTTAGTACAAGTTGATCCAGGGACTGGGCCATCTTGGAGTCAGGAAGGAATTTTTTCCCCTCTGCGGCAAATTAGAGAGGCTTCAGATGGGGTTTTTTGCCTTCCTCTGGATCAACTAGTAGTTAGGCAGGTTATATATAGGCATTATGGTTGAACGTGATGGACGTATGTCTTTTTTCAACCCAACTTACTATAACTATAACTAACAGGCAGACACTCCGGATGAATAAATCGTCCTTAGTATTTCAATATGTTGAAATAAAACCAGTATAGTTTATTTAAACTTACACATAATGCTATAAAGCCTTACGCCTTACGATGGGTACTTAGTCATAAAGCAGTTAACCTGCTTGAAGGTGCTCTCCTCTGATTCTGTGATATTCCAAAGGGCAGGCGGTGAGCTATTGGGGATCGATGCATCGTGCTTTGTGAGCAGTAAGGCTGAGTGTTTGAGTGTTCAATTTTGGATTTACCAGAATATTCTCTGTTTAATGGCGGATTCCATTTTCAAAGCAGCTAATATACTTTCACACATGTGCTTCCTTTTTACAATTAACCACAATTGTTATGTAATTAAATTTAATCATATGTACTTTGTGATTGGTCAACCTCCGTGTAATGCGATTGGCTATTTTTGCTTTAAATAATCAGTGTTTGTGGATTGTTATTCAGCCTATGACTAAGTACCCATCTATATGTATGAAACGTGTAAGGCTCGTTTCATACATATAGATGGGTACTTAGTCATACAGTGGCTTGCAAAAGTATTCGGCCCCCTTGAACATTTGCACATTTTGTCACATTACAGCCACAAACATAATTCAATTTTATTGGAATTCCACGTGAAAGACCAATACAAAGTGGTGTACACGTGAGAAGTGGAATGAAAATCATACATGATTCCAAACATTTTTTACAAATAAGTAACTGCAAAGTGGGGTGTGCTTAATTATTCAGCCCCCTTTGGTCTGAGTGCAGTCAGTTGCCCATAGACATTGCCTGATGAGTGCTAATGACTAAATAGAGTGCACCTGTGTGTAATCTAATGTCAGTACAAATACAGCTGCTCTGTGACGGCCTCAGAGGTTGTCTAAGAGAATATTGGGAGCAACAACACCATGAAGTCCAAAGAACACACCAGACAGGTCAGGGATAAAGTTATTGAGAAATTTAAAGAAGGCTTAGGCTACAAAAAGATTTCCAAAGCCTTGAACATTAGAGATGTAGCGAACTGTTCGCCGGAGAACTAATTCGCACGAAAATCGGATGTTCGCAAGTTCGCGAACTTTTAGCGATGTTCGCAATTTTGGGTTCGCCTTAGCTGGAGCCAAATTTTGACCTCTCACCCCAGAGTCAGCAGATACATGGCAGCCAATCAGGCAGCTCTCCCTCCTGGACCACCCCCGGACCACTCCCTTCCATACATAAACTGAAGCCCAGCAGCCATTTTACATTCTGCCTGTGTTTGCTTGATGAGTTAGCATAGGGAGAGAGCTGTGCAGGGATTTGAGGGGCAGTTTAGGTAGCTTTGCTGACTAGTAATCTACTTTCTACTGCTCTGTATGTAGCTGCTGGGGACAGCTGTCCTGTACTGATCATCTGCTGTAACCCAATAGTCCTTGTAAAAGCAGTTTATTACACAAGTTTAGAAATGTAGTGTGATTTCTTGCCCTTTACAGCACAAAACGCAACGCTGGGTCAACAACGTATTTTTCAGAGAAATTTTTGCCCTTGATCCCCCTACTGCATGCCACTGTCCAGGTCGTGGCACCCTTTAAACAACTTTAAAATCAGTTTTCTGGCCAGAAATGGCTTTTCTAGATTTTAAAGTTTGCCTTCCCATTGAAGTCTATGGGGTTCGCAAAGTTTGCAAAAGTTCGCACTTTTTGGCAGAAGTTCGAACTTTTTTTGTGAGGTTCGCTACATCTCTATTGAACATCCCACGGAGCACTGTTCTAGCGATCATTCAGAAATGGAAGGAGTATGGCACTCTGTAAACCTACCAAGACAAGGCCGTCCACCTAAACTCACAGGCCGAACAAGGAGAGCGCTGATCAGAAATGCAGCCAAGAGGCCCATGGTGACTCTGGACGAGCTGCAGAGATCTACAGCTCAGGTGGGGGAATCTGTCCATAGGACAACTATTAGTCGTGCACTGCACAAAGTTGGCCTTTATGGAAGAGTGGCAAGAAGAAAGCCATTGTTAACAGAAAACCATAAGAAGTCCCGTTTGCAGTTTGCCACAAGCCATGTGGGGGACACAGCAAACATGTGGGAGAAGGTGCTCTGGTCAGATGAGACCAAAATGGAACTTTTTGGCCAAAATGCAAAACGCTATGTGTGGCGGAAAACTAACACTGCACATCCCTCTGAACACACCATCCCCACTGTCAAATATGGTGGTGGCAGCATCATGCTCTGGGGGTGCTTCTCTTCAGCAGGGACAGGGAAGCTGGTCAGAGTTGATGGGAAGATGGATGGAGCCAAATACAGGGCAATCTTGGAAGAAAACCTCTTGGAGTCTGCAAAAGACTTGAGACTGGGGCGGAGGTTCACCTTCCAGCAGGACAACGACCCTAAACATAAAGCCAGGGCAACAATGGAATGGTTTAAAAGAAAACATATACATGTGTTAGAGTGGCCCAGTCAAAGTCCAGATCTAAATCCAATTGAGAGCTGTTTTGCAAAGAAGAATGGGCAAGGATTTCAGTCTGTAGATGTGCAAAGCTGGTAGAGACATACCCTAAAAGACTGCCAGCTGTAATTGCAGCAAAAGGTGGTTCTACAAAGTATTGACTCAGGGGGCTGGATAATTACGCACACCCCACTTTGCAGTTATTTATTTGTAAAAAAATGTTTGGAATCATGTATGATTTTCATTCCACTTCTCACGTGTACACCACTTTGTATTGGTCTTTCACGTGGAATTCCAATAAAATTGATTCATGTTTGTGGCTGTAATGTGACAAAATGTGGAAAAGTTCAAGGGGGCCGAATACTTTTGCAAGCCACTGTAAGTTTAAATAAACTATACTGGTTTAATTTCAACTTATTGAGCACTAAGTACGATTTATTTATCCGGAGTGCCTTGATTTCCCTATATTGGCTCCCTGAAGCTGCAGGTCTGGGGCATGAGCACCCGAACCCTTTACTATTACAGGTAAGAATTTTACCTCTGTTACTGAGTACTATGTATTTTTCATTTTTTGCATAAAACACAGGCAGAAGGTCAGGTGGCAATCATGCAGCGTTTAAACAGGCAGGAGTCAAGACTAGGAATCAATAATTGAATAAGTAGCCAGGAAAGTAGGAACCAACTTGGTAACCAAGCAAGATGTAAAATGCTGGGCAACCTTAAATAAACCCATTTCTTGGTGTTCAGAGTCAATTGCATCACAAAGCACGCTTGTCCTGCCACAGGTGAAACATTTGATGCAACACTGGGGTTTTAAGGTAAGTTTCTTACCTTGATCCATTTTGCCTCATGCATTTACCTTGTGATAGTTATTTTAATTCTGTTTTAATGTCAATTTCTGCTGAGATATACAGAGATTATGCATCATTCGCATCAGTCCCTGCCCCAGTGGAGTTTATAATCTACGGTCCCTATCACATTCACACACACCATGGTCAATTTTATAACAAGTCAGTTAACCTGCTTGTATGTTCATGGAGTTCATGCAGATAGTGGAATTAAAGCTGGAATGTAATCCTCCACGGCAAGGTAGTAGTGCTGTTTATTGGTTTAACCCCTTTTTCAATCTGACAATTGATCAGTCAATTACCATGGATTCTCATATTTGCCATCTTGTGGTCAACTACTGAAGTTGCACTTCTCTCTATTACACACAAGAGCTATGAATATCATGTAAATTATATCCATATAAATAGTGCTTATTGATGTCATCAGTTTTTATCGTGCTTAGTGATGTGATTTCTGTCACATGACTCACTGAACCGTGTATCTTATAATAAATGATTTCCCCCTGGTAGTAAAATATGAGGATATTAGTAGTCACCTCCATGACCTGTATAAAAGCATTTGAGACTTTGATCTCTCTCCTATATATAGTCATGGAACACTTCAGTGACTTATTATACCCTTATATTTAACAATTCAGTATATAAATAGTCCTTAGCCATGTTATCAGTTATAAATGGTGCTTAGTGATATAATTTGTGTCACCTCACTCAATAATAACTTGTGTATTACAGAAACATCCCTTATTCAGAAAATCCCAAGGTTCCAAGCTTTCTTTATAATAGATGCTATCTCTCTCTCTCTCTCTCTCTCTCTCATATATATATATATATATATATATATATACATTGGGAGAGAGCCATCAATCGGGTCACAATAGCCTGGGTGCAGGTCCAGGTGAAGAACTAGATACTGCAACAAAGAGATCCACACTCACACAGGGCCGGATTTCCAAATTGGCCGCCCCGAGGCTGCCCCCGGTCGAACGCCCCCCCCCCCCCCCCAGTGCGCATGCACGATACAGGGGGAGAGGGGTTTCCGTGCGCATGCGCGAACAGGGGGGCGGGGCGCATTGCGCACGCATGCGCAGTGGGACAAACTTGGATACGGAGCAGTGGGGAGAAGTCCCCCCATTGCTCCGTATGGGTAAAAAACTTTTTAGATTTTGGTGCTGCGGAGCGGCATGTCGCCAACAGGTTTCTGCCGCCCTAGGCCCGGGCCTTTGTGGCCTCTCCACAAATCCGGGCCTGCACTCACAGCACTTATAGAATGAATATGGTGGTTAATGAGAAGACTAACGTTTCGGCTATATCGCCTTTTTCAAAGTGACTCAGACAGCTAAACCAGTGTCTAATAAACATTCAGTGGCGGGAAAGGTGGGGAATGACGTCATCTACACAGGTCAATCATTAGGGAAAAACACCAATGATGTGAATAAACGAAAGATTTAGCAAAAAAATTTAAAAAAAATATAAAAATAAAAGGAAATATTTACACAGAAAATACAGCATATACAGTAAAAACTATATACAGGAGATTTTAAAGCAATTGTGTCATAGGAAAGTGCAACATTTTATGCTGATACGGCAGTTAAATGTAACAAAACCGATAGCCCAACTTGTGAAAGTAATATTAGCAACATCATCATGGATTTGTTACAAAGTTAGTCAGGTACCTTAGAGTCAGTGAAGGAATAAGGAGCTCACACTAGGCATATACTGCAATAATAAAGAGCAGCTGGAAAATGTAGCTATATTGTATTAAGGACTTCCTATTACCAATGTTATGTTCAGATTCAGTGTTGTATCCAGATCTGTCAGTGAGAGGCGGGAGTTACAGGGCAAGTACTGCTGTTCAAAGGGAAGCACAACTGCTTACTACTCCAAGGGAAAGCGCGTCTGTAAAGTGCACCTTGCCATGGCAAGTTCTATACGTTGCAATGGTCAAGGGACTGGTGTGGCAAGGTTGTAATGCCAGGTTGTAAAAAATAAAAAATAATAAGATGCAAAACTAGGACTTTTCCAATTAATACTCTGTATTTAGTAACTCAATATCCACTAGCGTTACAGGCGCCCCTCTAAACTTAGAGAATCCCACTTAATGAACAATTGTGCTCATTGGCGTATCATTTTGGGGACCAGTGCAGAAAAGGGAGCCTTAATTAAGCATTACCAGGGTACTATATCATATGTAATTTACTGTAATGGCCGAATTAGAGAACCCATGGTAACTAGAATAAAGAGAAAGAGGCAAGAAAGATAAAAAGTAGAACAAGAAATAATACATATATCACCCAGAACAGTAATTAGCAAAACTTTGAAAAGGTTCATGAAACTGTAAAAATGTTGCACGCAAAAAACTACGCACATCATTTTTTTGACGTGGGCAGCAATTATTTGTTGCACGGCAAATTTTTCTGCATCTAATTTGGATGCCTGTTTCGCAAAAAAAAATGCTAATGCGGAAATTAGCCACGAATCCATACCTGCCAATTTTTTTCACCCATCACTATTCCTAATTCATGGATTAATCAATGCAGTTTCACTTAAGTATTTTATCCAAAAATAGATGATCTATGTATTCTTTCCCCAATAGGTTGAACCAGGATCCACATGTGCTGTGTTTGGCCTGGGAGGTGTTGGTCTCTCTGTGATTATTGGATGTAAAGTAGCTGGTGCTGCTAAGATCATTGGAGTGGATACAAACGGTGATAAGTTTGCCAAAGCTAAAGAAGTGGGAGCTACTGAGTGCATCAATCCAAATGATTATAAGGAACCTATCCACAAAGTGTTGGAAAAGATGACTGATGGGGGCCTAGATTATTCTTTTGAGTGTATTGGAAACACCAGAGTCATGGTTAGTAAACATTGTATTCTAGTGTATGTATGTATGTATGTATATCTTTATTTATAAGGCGCTATTTATGTACGCAGCGCTGTACAGTAGAATACATTAATACAAGCAGGGGATTATTAAGATAATAGATAAATACAAAGTACAGGTATAGGACCCGTTAACCAGAATGCTCGGGACCAAGGGTATTCCGGATAAGGGGTCTTTCCATAATTTGGATCTCCATACCTTAAGTCTACTAAAAAATCAATAACAATTAATTAAACCCGATAGGGCTGTTCTGCCCCCAATAAGGATTATTTATATCTTAGTTGGGATCAGTTGCAATGCACTGTTTTACTACTACAGAGAAAAAGGAAATCTGTTGTAAAATTCTGAATTATTTGCTTAAAATGGAGTACATGGGAGACAGGCTTTCCGTAATTAGGAGCTTTCTGGATAACTGGGTTTCCGGATAAGGGATCCCATACCTGTATAACAATAAATACAGATAGATACAAGTTGCAATAAGTTAAGAGTCAAAGACACAAGAGGATGGAGGTCCCTGTCCCGTAGAGCTTACAATCTATATGGGAGGGTAACTTACAGACACAAATAGTGTAGTGCTATTGTATTCTAGTGTAGTGCATATTAAGTATTATAAATGATCTTGAGTGCAGCATCATGTCTGCATTTTGTAATGATATAAACCTTACCCCATTACATACAGCATGCTTCTTTTGTTCAGAATTTGAAAGAACAGATTCCAGGCTCTATGTAGCTATATGGTGAATGAGGTTCAGTATTGGTAGATGCAATTTTTTTGCCTCTGGTCTGCTTTTAGTGTTCTTTATTGTAAATACACTAAAAACATGGAAAACTCTGCAAGGTTATTTTTGAAATGATAGCAAGGTCAATAGGTAAAATATGACATAAATCAAGTTTAAGGGGCACATTTACTAATCCACGAACATCCGAAAAGCGTCCGAATGCGTTTTTTTCGTAATGATTGGTATTTTGCAACTTTTTCGTGAATTGTCATGAATTTTTCGAGCGCTCAATACGAAAAAGTCGCGACTATTCGCGAAAGTCGTAATGGCTATGCAAAAGTCGCGACAATTCACGAAAGTCATAATGGCTATGCAAAAGTCGCGACAATTAACGAAAGTCATAATGGCTATGCAAAAGTTGCGTCAATTCACGAAAGTCATAATGGCTATGAAAAAGTCGCGACAATTTGCACAAGTCGTAACGGCTACGAAAAAGTCGCGACGGTGACGAAAAAATTGCAAAAAATACGAAAAAATCGCAAAATGTTCGTTTCCAATCCGATTTTTTCCCATTCGGGATTCGGATTCGTGGATTAGTAAATCAGCCCCTAAATGTTCCACAACTCTAGGGCATTAAGTCTCATATAGCAAATAGCGTTTGTATTAACATGAAAGGTTTCCATTGTGGTTATATTTCTTAGGCATCTGCTCTACTATCCACCAAATTTGCATGCGGAACATCAGTTATTGTTGGTGTAGCTCCTTCAACAGCAGAACTGAATTTGGATCCTATGGTGATACTCACAGGACGCACTTTAAAAGGATCTCTGTTTGGAGGTAATATATTTTTGCATTATACATTTATATAGTGCTGACATATTATACAACACATGACAGAAATTATTCACATCAGTCACTGCCCCAGTATAGCTTACAGTGCAAGTCCCGATCATATTCACTGTGGTCAGTTTCAGCAAGAGCCAGTTACCCATGTGGGAGTACACCAGAGTTACTTTAAAAAGAGAAAATACAACCTGCTTGCAGAAAGTGCCCTAGCTATAATCACAGATTTTAGCATTGCAGTAATCCTGACCACTGCACTATTGTCCCACTTTTGGTTATTTACACTGTATGGACACAATTAAGGGGAACCTATAAGTGAAAAATGGATTCCCCCACTGCAGAACCCACATTCTGGATGGTGGGAAACCATGCACCACCCAATCAGTATTCATCATGTGGGTGGCCATACTGGGGCATGACACAGATGGGTGTTGCTTAAAGATAGAAAAAAAAGGTTTACTTTTTAAATCCCAAGACAATGTATTAATATTTTTAAAAGCCATTTATTTTGTCTTTTCATGTATTACACTTGCAAGTACACATACAAGGGGATATAACACTATAGAGGAGTCCAACATTTTAATTCTATATAATATATTGTAGATAATGTACCATGACTCTTAAATGTAAGGTATTAAGAGTATTTTAGGGTTCCATGATCATATAAATGCAGTAGGTGTAAATTCTTTTATAATATGTTCTTTGTGCTTCATTATATTTCTTTTAAAACTGTGCTTAAAAAAGACTACTAAGATGACATCATTCTGCAGAATAGATACAATATCCGTAATTGGTCAACCTTTTGGGTGGTTGCTAAACTGGTGCAACCACACAACCAACACAACCAATGAGGAACATTTCATCTAAAATATGTCATTGTATGTCCCTGTATATTACATATGCGTAGGGTTGTCCTGGTATTACAAATTTACCACAATGTATCATAAAGAGTGACATTTGAATGAGCAACTATTGAAATCATGGTTAGTTTCTGGGAATCTTGTTTACAAGGTTCATGTAAGTGAAGGTAGTTTGCACATATGCAGTATATGTATAACTCATACTCATCAACGAAAAATTGTGGATTGGATAATGTTAGAGATGCTTAATCTGACTCCGAGTCAAAATGGTCCCAACTTTGAGCTGATTATATGACAAAGTAGAGAAAGATAACTCAAATTCTTAAAAGCATTACTAATATACTACAGGATGGAAGAGCAAAGATTGTGTTCCAAAACTGGTTGCTGATTTTATGGAAAACAAGTTTGAACTGGATGGGCTGATATCTCACAAGCTACCACTTCAAAAAATCAATGAAGGATTTGATCTCTTGCACAAAGGAACAAGGTAGGTTATTAGCAGTAACTAGAATTAGGGCAAGGCATATGTCTCACTCTTTTATCTGCCAAATTAGTGTACAGGTACAGTATTTAATGAAAAAAAAACCCCAAACCTGGATCTTGTTTGCAAGGATAACAGTTTACCACAGTAGAGTAAAACCACATTTACAAATGCAGTATAGTGTGCACAATGCCCTTCTCAGATGCAAACATTTCGTCCCAGATTATCAGCATCATTATGGCAATGCAGAATGCCAAAGTGTGTGTGCGGTGTTAATAACAGCATTAGCATTGCACCTATTGACACAACCCACTGTGGAAATACAGGAATTACCCCCATGTCCAGGATGGGTTCTCTAACTTTAATAGGTGCACTTTTTTGTTACGTATTAGATCAGGTTGGTGACCACATTGCCACTTAGTGCAAGTATATGGAAAATTGAAATATATCCAGAGCTTCATTAAAGGGGTTAACTTTTAGTATGATTGTAGAGCATTATATTCTAAGACAATTTGCAATGGTCTTCATTTTTATTATTTAAAGTTTTTAAATGATTTTATTTTTTCTTTAGCAGCTCTCCAGTTTGGAGTTTTAGCAGCTATTTGGTTGCTAGGTTCCAAATTATCTTAGCAGCCAGGGAGTAACTTGAATGAGACACTGATATATGGATAGGAGAGGACATGAATAGAAAAAAATAAGTAATAAAAAGTAACAATAACAATAAAATTGTAGCCTCACGGAACAATAGGTTTTTGGCCATCAGGGTCAGTGACCCCCATTTGAAAGCTGGAAAGAGTCAGAAGAAGAAGGCAAATAATTAAAAAATGATAAAAAATAAATAAAGACCAACTGTCAAGTCAGAATGGCCATTTTATAACATACTAAAATTTAACTTGAAGGTCAACCACTCCTTTAAGTCATGTTTGTATCTTGATTATGCTTATGATAACAATATCATATTTAGGCAAAACAACAAGATGTTTATTACCATCTATGCAACACTTGATAATTTGGCTGTGTTATGATAAATCCATAAAACTACAAGATACTAGTCATGAATTTGTCAGGCTTACACTTTTGCCTTAAGCCAACCAACACTTTTAGAACATTGTTTATACCAAATGGTCAAAATTTAAAGGTACAAAGACCCCAGCCAATATAGTAATTGTGTAAAACACAGTTATGAGTATTATAAAGGAGTGATCACTGCTAATCATGTATTAGAAAGAGGGGAGCATATGGAATCTCATGTAAGATAAAATATTATTTCTTTTTTAATCGTAGCCTTCGCACCGTTTTGTATTTCTGATCTTCAGTGGAACGCTTCAAACGCTTATGCAAAGGAATCAACAGCTTACCAGCAGCACGAAGGCTTATTGAGTATAGCATGAAAATAGTACTGAACTGTGATTCTCATTTACCAATGGAAAAAATAAACACACTTTTGCACTGTTTATAATTGTGCTCAGATTAATACTCCTGCTAATAAGTATTTTTATGTGCTTACAAACGTGAAAACCTCTAAAATCACAAATTAAACATAGATTGCCTAGGACAGCTCCCATTGGCTTCTACATGACCTTGCCAGCTTTTACATAGAATGCTTTGTATTAGCGTTTTTAGTGGTTTTTAAAGAAGAAGGAAAGGCTAATAAAGAGTTAATCTCAAGCTGCAGGCATACCTTCAGTTCTCTCAATAGTGCCCTTAAGTCTCCCCATATTTCACCTTTTAAGATGATCAGAAGCCAAACAGGAAGAAAAAATGCTGAGCTGTGTAAAGAAAGTTCCCATAATGCCTCACTCCTGCACCAAAAGCAAGACCAGCCCAGTGTACATGCTCGGTTTGTAAGACTTCCTGCTGATTGGCTCAGATCCACATTCCTAAGGGGGGGGGGTGAGTTCTTAGCATTCTTGAGGGAGGGGGGAGCAGGAGAGGGGAGAGAGGAGAGAGCTGCGTGTCTCTGGCAGAGGAAAACAGACACAACAAATCTTTTGACAGTGAACTCACTGCGAGTGCTTATGGCTGTATTTACATAGAACTTTCTGATAAAGCTTACTTTTTTTTTACCTTTCCTTCTCCTTTATCACTTGATAAATTACAAAATATTTGTGTTCTCAAGTAATTAGTAAAATACATGATTTTTAGTGCTAAAAATTGGTGAAACCTGACAAAATACGAACACAAGTAAATCTGGCCCTCAGGTTTTCAGCTTCTCCATGTAGGATTGTAAATTGGTTTATTTAGACTGGTCTATGGGGAACCCTTAGATTGCCAGGGATCATACACAAGCCCAGCAAGCTTGCAGTGACTCGCATAGGTTACCATTTACTGTCATTCATGATAAAAATATTTCTTGCATAAGAATACTTCCTCTTTGACATACATCTTACATACATTCTCTTTTAACACTCAATGCTAAACCACACTGAATACCTTGAATTTTTTGAGTTTACAAACTCGAAAAATTTGAGTTTGCAAATATGGCTTGTAGATTGTAAGCTCTTGGGCAGGGCTCTCTTCACCTCTTGTATCGGTTATTGGTTGCTTTATGTGTTACTCTGTATGTCCAATGTATGAAACCCACTTATTGTACAACGGAATATGTTGGCGCTTTATAAATAAATAATAATAAAAATGGCTTGACTTTTCCTAGGACAACTTCCATTGACTCCGATAAAAGCTTTTAGATTATGAAGTTTTACATTCCCATTTTCAGGTTCTTTGCATTTTTGAACCATAGCTCAAATCGTGGAAAAAAAAATCAAACTCAATGTTAATAAATCTCCCTCTAAGAGAAAAGAGATAAATTTAAGTATTAGAAGTGATATGAACGGATTAGTTGGCCAAGGAAAAAATTTATGATGGGAATAATAGCCTAGCCTATGGTCTAGGACTAAGCCTTGAGATATTGTCGGAGAGGTAAAGGAGAAACTGATACTCCAATGTAGGAGTTAAAGGACATGTAAAGCATACATTTGCCTACAATGTTTATCAGTTGGGCACGTCTCCCCACCCAAATGGAATTATATATACTGTATACTGTATATCCCCTCCATTTGCTAGCACTATCACATGTTCCTAAAGCAAATAGCAGCTTTCACCCAGTGGCCATTTTTCCTCTGATACATAATCAGTTACATTTAAATCTGCAATCAGCATACACACACACAGACCCTTATTCAGCATACATTTCATCAAGAATACAGGCTCACACAGGCACAACTGTCTTTGATAAAAGTTCTGCTTTGTTTGAGCTGAGCTCAGGAGAGAAATCAAAGGCTCATAATAGGCTAATGCATCCTGATTCCCCACACAGAAACATGTCCATGTTTAGAGGGTTATGGTTTTGCCAACCTTTATTTTATAAAGAGGTAGAGTTATGACCAGTAGGAATAGTAAGCGTTTTTGTAACAGCTCACTCTGGGAGTGAGAGGCAGTATCAGTTAATAGAGCAGCCACTGGCTCCAACAAGGAGGCCAGGAAGGGATAGTATCCTGTGGTGTCAATGCTGCCAGTATAGGGACTCAAGCGGTTAGAGTCAGGGATAGGAGATTCCTGGAATGTGGGACCACTGTGAGCTTTACCTAGCGCTGGGGATCACCATGGCAGTGATTACTACCTCTGGAGTGTTGCGAACACTAAAGCTGAAACATCATAAGGTAGTTGAAGTAACAGTGTGGTGATTGATGTTTATACCATCCGATCAGCGCAAGAGAATGTGAATCAGTTCCATCAATGAAGAGTTTTCATTTGTTTTAAGACCCACTGGAGTTAGATACATAGATAAGTAGTTAATCCTTCCTCCAACAGTACAGCAAGGGCCTACCTGAAAGGAAATAATTCATTTAACCCATTCTTTACTGGGAGTTTTAGAAAAGTGTGACTTGCCCGGCCAAGTTCAAGGTAACCCTTCTGGGGTAATTCAAAGTGTAAGGTACTCCATTTTCAAAATAGCACATTACACATGCGTATAGCCGGGGCTGGAATTCAAAATGGGCCCTAGCATGCCAAGTACACAGAGGTGCACTAAACTGTGCAGCTGCTCCAGTCCGGAGATTGTGGCTAGCCTCTGAAGCTTTTCGTTAAGGTTGTGCATGCGCAGTAGCATGCACAGTTATTATTTAGCATTCCTAGAAATCACTCACATATTCAGGCTGACTCCTCTGGTTCTCGCTTGGCAAAGTTTTCAGTCTTGACTTTTGGCTTCTTCCAAAAAAGGTACAGACCTTGCTTGGCTTTTGGATTGATAAGCAACAAACAGGCTGGTTATTTGAATTACGGTTGCCTCTCAACCCTTAGGCTTAATTCCTGGTGGACTGATTTCCTGGTGATGGATTCCCATTGGACTGCTCCAGTTAAGTTGTTCTGGTTTCTGCTAAGAATTTCTTTGTTAACCCTTGCTGTCTATACCCCTGCAAAGACTTGCTTAGTTGCATTTGTTGGCTGTCTCCCTGCAAAGGTAGTTGTTAACCCTTGCTGGCTATATGCAAAGATCTGGGTACTGATACTTGCTGGCTGTCTCCCCACAAAAACTCTGGTTATTAACACTTGCTGGCTATACCCCTGCATATGCTTTGGTTATCTCCCTGCACGAACTTAGTTATTATCCCTTGCTAAATATACCCTTTGCAAAGACTCCCTCGATATTACTACTTACCTGTTATCCTAACACAATTACCCAACTTTTGTGCCAGGTACCAGTGTACCATCTGCCTCACTTGGGCCACATAGGTTGCCAAAGCATTTCCAGGCACCATCTGCCTCACTCAACAGGCTCATCTGCTTTCAGTGCTTAGATGTGCCTGTGGTACAGCCCCATTAGGAAGAATTGGATGTGTTTCTTGCTGTGCTTGCTTGCCGTGGAATACAGAAAGTCACGCAGAGGAGCATAGGAAAAAACGCTCTGCAGTACAAGCCCTTATGCCAATTTGTTGCAAAAATTATTCTTATTCATTGCATATACATTGTGATCCAATATAGGTTTTGCTTCCAACTTTATCAAGCTTTATTAAGGTACTTCCTTAGCATTTGTACAAGACTTAAAGGGGACCTGTCACCCTAAGAAAAAACTCCAAATTATTTTCTATCATGTTAATTGAGCAAAATAAACTTCATTTACACTATACGGAAAGTATAAATCTTGTTTCCTTCAGTCTTGGAACTATTCAATCACAGCAAGCAGGCAGCTACCATTTTGTGGAAACTGATAGTAAGGCAAGCTTTGCATCACACCAAAATCTTGTTGGGGGACCAGATGCCCATACCCATGCGCTGGCTACATAATTAGATGATGGGGACGGAGGGAAAAAGGGTGAAGTGCAGTGACATCTAGGAAGTGCTGAATGGAAAGCTAAAGGTATTATCTGCCCCGCCTCTATGCCTAAGGCATAGAGCCCGCCTCAGGCAATATATGATTGACATCTGGGATTTTTAAATGCCTTTATAATGGGTTTGGATGTGTTATTTAAAAAAAAAGGAATTTGGGTTTCATGTTTACCTTGAAAAGGACTTTTATTATTCAGCTTTTTATGTCTGGGTGACAGGTCCGCTTTAAGGGTAATGACACACGGAGCATGTTCTCAGCATGCTGAGAAACACTTGCCGAGAATACGCTACATACGCTTAAAAATGCTCCTACCTGTGCCTGCATGCGATAGCATTGAATACGCTCGGATGCAGGCACATATAGGTGATATCCACCAAAAATGCATGTGCCTGCACCCGAGAGTGTTCAATGCTATCGGGTGCAGGCACAGATAGGAGCATTTTTAAGCCTATGTAGTGTATTCTTGGCAAGCGGTTTTTGGCTTGCTGAAAATATGCTCCATACACTACATGTGGCATTAGCCTTAGTTTCAGTAAAGATGGTTTGTGTGCTTTTTTCAGATAGCATGTAATTTTACCATCCTACCAACAGATGTCCTTATATTCCCTAGCTTCTTTTGAGAAATAATTATTAGTGATGAGCGAAAAAATCCGCCAATGGTGAAATTCGCCACAAATCCATGCCAGACAACTTATTTTGCCCATCACTAATGATTATCTTTAAACATTCTTTCTTGGGAAGTTTGAATTATTAATATAGAGAAGCATGTAGTCACAATACATGGGATATATAAAGCTATTTTTAAAACAAGAGTAAAGTATTCAATGGTCTGTTGGCTTAATTTTTTCCTTTTTGCTTCCTTTTTGTCATTCTGTATTTCTTTGTCTGGAGAAGTCATGTATTTGCTGTTAAGCTGTGTAACCTCTTTTTAGCTTTAATACAGACAAGACCAGCTAGAATGGTTATTGAGCATGGGGTACACTTGACTCTAACACACAGGATGTGCCTTCGCTATGTGAAAGGATCAAGGGGTAGTGCAACTACAACTCACATGCTGTGTGATAAAATAAGAAATTAAGAACAGCAGAAAGTTTTTGCAGCAAAATCAAACTGAAATTGTTATTGCCCAAGCCAATTGATCCACATGGAAATACTAGTCCTTAGTCCTAATAGACTACTGCAGCACAAATATGGCAGCCCCCTCATAGAGGAACATGGGGAATCCAACAGGGGACGTAAAAGCATTGGGCAAATATTTTTATGGCAAAATTATAACTCGCATGCAAAGACAATGTTATGATATATTTTTTTATATTTTTTTAATTTGAGGTGTCAGTATCTCTTTAAGTAACAATTGAACTCCTTAAGTTACAGTAACTTCCTTTACTGCATTTTTTGTATTTTGTTTACTGTAATTTGGATCTCCATACCTTAAGTCTACTAAAAAATCAATAAAACATTAATTAAACCCAATAGGATTGTTTTTCCTCCAATAAGGAATATTTATATCTTAGTTGGGATCAAGTACAAGGTACTGTTTTGTTATTACAGAGAAAAAGGAAATCAGTTTTAAAATTCTGAATAATTTGATTAAAATGGAGTCTATGGGCTAAACACTGTGATATCTGGACAGCAGTCTGTATGTATATTATTACTTTTAATTGAAATAAAAATATTGAAATAAAAAAAAAAAAAATGGAGTCTATGGGAGATGAGCTTTCTGTAATTCGGAGCTTTCTGGATAACGGGTTTCCAGATAAGGGATCCCATACCTGTATATTAAGATTCCTTTTCTGTAGCTTACACTCTGCTTCCATAAACTGTCAATTTGGTTTATGAAGTGGAAAAAAAGAAACTTTGGTTTTTATTTTACTTTTTGATTGTGTTCATTCTAAGATACAAATACAAATGTTAAATGTATTTTTATCTGGGGCTGTTGTCTCTTTAAATCACAAAGGTGTATAAAAACTTAAAAGTACGGTAGCAGAGAGGAAGAGCACGTGACCGGCACAGTTTCGCTTTGGCAAATATTTAACTGTCGCTTCTTGCTATTACACATCTCTGCAGAGCAGTGTTGTAACCTTCCCAAACTGAATGCTGGAAAACGAGAAACAAATATGGAGAATAATGAATAACTTGAACCATTTGGAACCTGGTCATTCTGAACACATCATAAAGACTGAACAGAAATTTCCCTTGTTTCTTTCCATAGCTGACTCAATCTAGGATTCAAATGTCCTCCGACGAAAACATCGTGGACTTCCAGGAGTGAGTATCATTATGTATAGAACTGAAATGACATAGAAATGCTATTTCAAGTAAATTATACCTGTGGCTTTCTACTTTGTTTAATTAGTGTCAAGTAAGGGCTCTGTGTAATGTTGTGTTCCATCTGAGTAGCACCGGAACCTCACAGTTTATTAACCTTATTGCTTCATCAAGCATGGTGTGCAGTGACATCGTTTCTGTTTGAAATTGTGCTTTATTCCACATGCACCATGCAAACATCTGTACAGCTAATTGTTCCAGGGTTAGGGTGAAGACACACAGAGCTACTAGTAGCAGCTACTTGTTGTGGCTACTAAAAGAGACCATACAGATCAGTTACTGATAACTGTCTCTACATGTGTTTTAGCAGAGGCAATTCTCATTATTGTCTATGGCAAGGTATTTTATTTACAAATTTTCATGTGAAACGTGGGTGCTGCGCCCTGTTTTGATACGACTGTTCCTATTTTGCAGCTACCATACCCTTTTTGATGCTATGCCCTGCTTATTGGGTGGGATGCACACCCATCCTGTAGAAACCAGATACACAATGTAGTTTTGTCCTGATTTCTGCACAACCACATAGCACAGCTGTACTGATTCCATTGTGGGTTAAGTCAACCAACATGTTTTACAAACACAATCTTCTTTTTATTAACCACTTGTTGAAGTTAGACCTAAATTAGTTAATTTGAGTTGAAAAAAGACAATTGTTCAACCCCTCCAGATGATCCTCCAATAAATATGTACACATACTTATACAGACCTACAGTATCTATATACTCACATATACTGCATAAACTTTAAATACCAATACTGTATACCTATACTAAACTAGCTATAGATCTTAAGATCCTAATAGCCTGGGATATTATACTTGTTCATGAAATTCCAACTCAATTTTTAAAGGTGAAGTTAAATACATAAGTCAAATATTTTACACACATATATATTTATATATAAATATATAATTTGACACATTAACTTATGTACGGGTATGGGATCCCTTATCCGGAAACCCGTTATCCAGAAAGATCCGAATTACGGAAAGCCCGTCGCCCATAGACTCCATTTTAATCAAATAATTCAGAATTTTAAAACTGATTTCCCTTTTCTCTGTAGTAATAAAACAGTATCTTGTAATTGATCCCAACTAAGATACAAATAATCCTTATTGGATGCAAAACAATCCTATTGGATTTAATTGCAGTTTTATTGATTCTTTGGTAGACTTAAGATATGGAGATCCAAATTACGGAAATACCCCTTATCCGGAATACCCTTGGTCCCGAGCATTCTGGATAACGGGTCCTATACCTGTACTATACTTTTTGCAACTATAAAACACTAAAGAAATGAAGGTGATTCTGGGGGAAATTGTTTGTAGGTTAATATGTTTGAATTTAATTGTTAATTGGGCAAATTGTTTAGTGCATTTAGTGCATTGATTTAGTGCATTTCTGTGAAAATCTGTGCTTTTAAGGTGTAAAAGCAAGAATGTATAGTCAGTAATTATCACCTATGGACTGGTAAAGAAAATAGTTTAGTAATAATAACATTTTTTCTTTTTCTCTCATGATTTGCCTATAAGGCATGCGATGCATTAGGCTGTGCCTCCTTCCTACCAGATTCTGTATTCCTGGTGTATTCCCCCGGCTGCCAGAAATGTTAAGGGTCCAACTAACTATACTTTGCATTGCATAGAGAAATGTATTTTTCTCTGTATGTATTAATATTGATGTTGCCAAAATGTAAAACAATATCAGATTCCAATACAACAGTGTGCAAAGATGCCAGAATGCCATGAGCGGTGGGTGGTAGTACATATACTAGCATCTGCAGAGTTCAAAGAAACATGCTGTAGGAACTACCAAACTATCTGCCAATATTTACTCACATGCTCACCTTATGAAAGCAGGAATCATACCAGCCTTCCTAGACTTTAACCTGTGCACAGGTGTCATACAGACTACCTTACCCTGAATATACATTTGGTATGGTAAAAATGGTAAACTGGATTCCCCCACAGGGAATTTCTTCTGCATCAGGGTATCTGCCCCTCCCCCACCCTGATGGTGGCCCTGACAGTCTGTAATTCCTGACTATTAAGTTCCTGTGATACAGTACTTATAAACTACTTTAGCTATTTGTATATGCACTGCTGAAAATCCATATCACTTAAATAATGATTAAACTGAATAATTATTAAAATAACAACCTTTATTGCACTTTTAATCCATCATCCCAGTATTGGGAAATGTTCAAAATCCAGTACCAGTCTACTACGATTACACTGAATCCAACAAACTCCACTCCAGATCTTAGAGTTTGTTGAATTTGTCACTGGTTGTGGGCTCCCCACCTCCTTTCTTCAGAAACCAGATGTTTAGGAAGCGTGAGAGACTTTTAACTCTAAAACTCCCTTAGCTGTTAAGCCTCTGGTCCCAGGCTCCAAATTGGAGATTCCACAGTTGTTTAAAAGTAATACCTAAAATTCTTGTTTTCACATGATATACATACATTAGGGTTGATTCTCTAAAGCGCGAAAAAACGTGCACTATTTATAGCATGCGTTAAAAATGTTATGAATGTAGGAACTCACATTTTGATAAATTGCCCCTAAGTGTGCTGGCTTCCAAATGTATGAACCTTAAACACCTATCCCGTGTTTCCCTGGTTACAATATATGAAATCTCTACATGGTATACATAGTGTATTTTTTCTTAAAAGCTCCTGAACACTTCTGGCATTTGGTAATGTTCTAACGGAAACCAGAAGGAAGGAAGAAGTTCAAGGCAATACCATGATTAAAGGCCATAAATTAACAGACCAAGAGAATTTCATGTAGGCAAGAGTTATATAATGGTACTAAATGTTCATAAGGGTTTATTTTAAGGGCAATGATACACAGTACATTTTTTCACACATAGAAAATGCAATCTGGAAAACACCTCTGCTAAAACACTCAAACCAAAAATGCACCGTATGTCATTGCCCTTACAGTAGTGTAACAAAAATTGCCTCAGTATTTACCAAGATAAGAGATAATTAAGCCCACAGTAAGGACATATAGGCACCTCCCAGAATTTTGACCTTTAGTTTATTATACTAAAATATACAGTTTATGAGAAATTTTCTTAGGACAGTGCTGTCCAACATCCGTGATACCAAGAGGCAGAATTTTTATGGCCTACGTGGTGAGGACGGATAATAGAAGCCAGTTTTGGCCACTTTAAAACCACACTTTTTTAAAACCACACCCACTTCAGACCACACCCATATTATCACAAGAGCTTTTAATTAATGATGATAGCACAACAAAAACCCAAATTGTTGGTGCTCACTGCAAGGATATTACCCAACACTGATATGTGAAAGAAACTGATTAAATCATATTAAGCCAGACTCTTAAATCCATATATCCTCCTCCCATATGGATAGCAAAGCAACCCCCAGCACATAATTATACACTTTAGGGAGCCCCTAACAACTGTGGCACACATAGGGAGGGTAGGACAGGCAGAATATGGCACACACAGGCAGCATAAGGCTGGCAGAGTCTGGCACACACAGGCAGCATGGGGCAGGCAGACTATGGCACACACAGGCAGCATAGGGCAGGCAGAGTCTGGCACACACAGGCAGCATAGGGCAGGCAGAGTCTGGCACACACAGGCAGCATAGGGCAGGCAGAGTATGGCACACACAGGCAGCATAGGGCAGGCAGAGTATGGCACACACAGGCAGCATAGGGCAGGCAGAGTATGGCACACAGGCAGCATGGGGCAGGCAGACTATGGCATACAAAGGCAGCAAGGGCAGGCAGAGTATGGCACACACAGGCGGCATAGGGCAGGCAGAGTCTGGCACACACAGGCAGCATAGGGCAGGCAGAGTATGGCACACACAGGCAGCATAGGGCAGGCAGAGTATGGCACACACAGGCAGCATAGGGCAGGCTGAGAATGGCACACACAGGCAGCATAGGGCAGGCAGAGTATGGCACACACAAGCAGGGTAGGGCAGGGAGCATATGGTACACACAGACAAGGTGGAGCAGGGAGAGTATGGCACACACAAACAGGGAAGAGCAGGGCAGGCAGAATAGAGAAGGAGACAGGGAAACCTATCATACTGCAGTACATACAGTAACACAATGACACAGTTCTGCTCCTACAGTCTGTCGTAAGTTGTAATCAGTAGAACAATGTGGGCGCTTACAGTCTGAGTTGTGAACAATGCAGGGTCTCACAAGTGAGAGCAATGCAGGGCTTACAGCCTGAATCTGAGGTGTGAACAATGTGAGGGGGGCAGTCTGATACCATTTAAAGCTTACACAAGGGTAAGCAGTCAGCAGACAGATGGGGGGCACATAAAAGGGGGCTGTGGGCTGCATCTAGACAGCAGGTGGCCAATTGGATTAGGAAAAACAAAAGAGTATATGCTACTTTAAAATAAAATAAAGGTAATTTAAGGTGCCTTACGGTGCCATACATGCCCACATTTACTTTAGCAGTTTGGTTAATTTTGATTAATCTGTTGGGTTTGTATGGCATTGTACACAGCTGGCTTTTAAAACATCTTGCAGTATAGCCAATTGTCACAATAACTGGGCTGCAAGGTTGGGTAAATTCTAGTTGTAGTAATCCTTACTGTGCATATACCATTACTTCTCCGGGAAACCTTGTGGTTCTTAGTAAAACCTTACTTACCTCCAGTATGCAGTGCAGTTTTGGGATCCAGTTCCTAAGAGAGGCATCTTAATAGGGTGCAGAGACGTGCAACTAAACTGATAAAGCAAATGGATCAGTTTAACTATAAGGAAAGATTGGCAAAGTTGGGTGTTGTTGCCAATGGACAAATCTTTTTCAAAAGTTAAGCAGACTCCCATTCACGAAAGTTCCCCTTTAGCTATGTAACCTTGTGTATCATCATTTTTTAACACCCTGTTTTTCACTTTATTTTAGGGACAAAATGGAAAATTCCACCTGCACAAAATATGTAGATATGGAATTGTTCCTGCATTGCTCACTTGTTCCCTCCGTGAGTATCATAATACAAATGACTACTGAAATATGGTTTGTTTTTAAGAGGCTGACACAGCTTTTAGGAAACCCATTTAAGAGTCTTAGGAAGATGTACCTAAAGACATATGTATATATGTATGTAAACATATTCTTTCAAATAAGTATGGAGCACCAGAATGAAAAAATATGAACAAATACACAGGTTCCTTAATCCAGTAAGGTAAATAATTGTATCAATCCCTAAATGGGATTTTTGTGTGTTAGCACAAAATGATCAGGCCAATTTGCCTTCAACTTGGGTGGACAAACTGCCTTCCTTGTGGTTCTGTGTCTTAACAGGAGACTTTTTTTAGGTTCAAGCCTCATTTTGTTATGCTGCATCTGGTTATCCTCTTCTCCCTCCTTCCAGCCCATAAAATAATTGGAGATTCGTAAATAATTCTCAGAACAATCACTAGGCCCAGGGCCATAGTGTATAAGGGTATACATTCAAGGGTACTAATAGAGCTTATATCTGTAATTGCTAAACCTCTTTACTTAATTTTTCAGGATACTAGAGATGTTGCATAGTGTCAAGAGATTAGCAAATTGCTAATGTGGTGCTATAATTCTATAGACCTGTTAGTTTGATATTAGCAGTACAAAAGCTTTTGAAGGGGGTAATAAGAAAATACAGCAAATCACGATACTCTGAGTTTGTGCCAGCATGCTTTTATACACATTAGTTCTTATGCATTTTAGCTCTTGGCACACTTATCTACTTTCTTTTAATGAGGAGTTGAGAGTAAACCTAGACTCAGTGTCAGTGGATGTGATCTAATCAGACTTAAAGTGCTAAAGCATTTGATACCATATCACACAGAAGGTTATTGATTACAGTAAATAAAGGAAAATTGGCCTGAACATAATATTTGTAGAGAACTGGCTAAAGGATAGATTAGAGTGCACCAATGTTGATAGTGGAAAACACTTGATAAAGGGCACGTCGTGTATGGCATAAAAATAAAAGCATTTTTTTTGTAGAAATTCACGAATTGCATTTTGTCTCGTGCTCCCCCCTGTATATATTTTTTGATTTAATACCGCAGGGGTCTGTCCTTGGTGCTTTTCTTTTTAATTTGTTTATTAATTACCTTAAAGTGAGTATTGTAAGTACTGTCGCTAAGTGTGCCGATGATACTGATGAACTATAAATTCCATGCAGGATGTTGCAGAGAGATCTGACTAAATTGGAGAACTGGAAAGCAACTGGCAAATGAGGTTATGTGTTGATAAATGCAGGCCCGGATTTGTGGAGAGGCCACAAAGGCCCGGGCCTAGGGCGGCAGAAGTTTAGGGGTGGCATGCCGCCCCGCCGCAAGAACATTTTTAAATTTTGCTCCGATACGGAGCAGTCGGGACCTCTCCCCACTGCTCCGTATGGGAGTTAAAAAGAGCGTTCGCGCATGCGCAATGAGGAGCTGGCGCTTTGCGCATGCGCACTGGGGTGCGCGTTTGCGCATGTGCATGGGGGACTCCCACAGGGGCGGCCTCGGGGCGCACCGGATAGAAATCCGGCCCTGGATAAATGCAAGGTTATGCACTTCAGTAGAAATGAATACAATAAGGTTATGAACTAAATGGTAGTGCATTGGGGGAATGCTATATTGAGAATGATTTAGCAAACTGTGTTTCACCTGGCACCTAAAACAAATAAAATGCTGTTTTGCGTAAAAATGGCTATTAATTTAAAGGATGATAGAATTAGTGGCTTTATTGGGCAACTTGAAATATCATTAATGCTGTAGTTTCCTCCCTTAAACTTTCATACATACTGTTTATTTCAAGATATAAAATGATGAAGCTAAAGGCAAGCAGGGGCCCTCCAGGTGGAAGCTCGACTTCACCAGCAGCTATAGGACCATATGTGTGTGTGGGATAGGGCATCAACCAAAGTTGTTATGAAGATTATAACCGCCTTTTCCATTTCTATTTTTCATTTCTTTCTTATTAAACTGTATTCTTTCAGTTTTTCTCACAAGGGCAGGGGTTAAACATATTAGTATCATTTTAAGGAGACATAGAAAAGCTATAACTTTTGTCATATTGTTTGCTTTTTAAATGGTAATGCATATCTTGCAAATAAGGGCTAGTAACTCCCCCTTAAAGCAATGTGCTCAATATAGTCTTATCTTACTGCAGTGCTTGTGTGGCATTAAAGGTCCCCATACATGGGCCGATTCTGGCTGCCAATATCGGTCCCTTAGACCGATTCAGCAGCTAATCGGCCCGTGTATGGGCACTACCGACAGGCCTGCCCAACTGATATCTGGCCTGAAATCGGCCAGATCTCGATCGGGCAGGTTAAAAAATTTAGCCGGTTCAGGGACCACATCAGCTCGTTGATGCGGTCCCCGGACCAACTTTCCCTATACCCAACGTTATAATTCGATCGTTTGGCCCCAGTAGGTGGGGGATATCGGGAGAAGATCCACTCGCTTGGCGATCGGCCCGTGTATGGGGACCTTTAACCTCCGCACCGCCATACAGAGAAAAACAAAGGGTACACAATCAGCACAGTAATCCTGCACACTTATTTGTTAAGGCTATTCTAAATGTAAAAATGCTGTTTTGAGAGAAAAGTGGATATACTAAGCCAATAAGAAAACTATTGCCACTTTTCATGTGTGTAAGGGATTAAGCATATTTCTTATTGCTTTCCTTCCTGCTGCAGGATAGCCTGTATAATGTGTATTGCTCAATATTATTATTGGCTGCTCTGGGTATTGTATTACAGGTCTAACTAGGTTAAGTAACTTGCCTGTCTCATGCAATCTTAGGGTAAAGCAGTTTTTGAGTGTGTGAGCTAGCCCACAAATTATAAGATGGATCACACCAATTTTTTACTTTGGGCCTTACATAATACACAGGAGGGCCTTGAGGTCATTCTCTCTGGTGGGTCCCACTCTGACACTGCACTAACATTCTATACAAATATAGCATTTTAACATATCACTACCTCCACAAATAGCATTTGAGGAGGTAGTGATCACTACCTACCTCTAAATCTGCTTTTGCTTTCATATAAACTGCCCCCAAATTGTAAATAACTTATTGGGCAGAATTTCCTAAAGTCCGGGTTGATGGTAATCAACCAGTCATTGTGGAACCTGTTTCCACATATACAGCAAAGATAGTGTATAGATGCCACATTAGAATAATTTGGTAAACTGGTTGTAGGTTGCCTTTTCCTGACATTTATCAAACATAGTCTAATTATGTGTTTGAAATGACCCACTGCAGGATTCTTCATTAGGTAAACAGGACAGATGCTGTAAGACAGACTAATAGGACACAGCTTGACTGTTTACAATAGGAAACAGTATGTCCACTGGGGATACATTTCAACAGCACCAACCAACTAGATTATTAGTGACCTCCTTGTCACTGTACTTGTGAAGAACTTTAAATGCCAGAGGCACAAAAACAGTATCAAGGGCCCACTGCTGCTTCCCTCTCCACCCCCAGTCACCGCCACTCCTGCGCTGCTTACTTACTGCAAAAAAAATAAAGATGACCGTGTGTTCCACTTTGTGCTGGGGTCATGACCAACAGATACTTGTCTTACTAATACATTTTCTGTTATCTACTTTTTGCTTCACATATCTACATAAGAATGTATCTATCAAGTTAACTGTATCTAAATGTAAATGGTGCATGTCAGCTCTGTGAATTGAAGGAAACAGAGCAAAAAAATCATAGTGTTTTTTTAATAGAATTTTACATGGGAATGTTATGAAGGAATGTGGTATTAAAAGGAAGTTACCAGTGGAAAAGTATGGGAGTATTGCTCCAAAGCACAGAAGAACAAAGAACTGCTTTTACAGCCAAACAGGTGGCTTTTCCCTAATGGGCAGGGTTGTTGTGATCAATGCTTGGGAACAGCATCCATACAAATGTGAAAAAAAATGGTACATAATTCCACTTAAAGAGCTGGGTGTTCTTCAGAAGAAGATAGTTTCATTCTCTTTTTATTATTCTGAGGTTCAGTGCCATACAAGGTTTAAAAGTATAACCTCAGCTGAGATACCTGACATCATAATAGTGGAGTCTGCATTGTGACTTGGCACACAAGACAGTTAGGGCTCTGGCACACGGGGAGATTAGTCACCCGCGACAAATCTCCCTGTTCGCGGGCGACTAATCTCCCCAAAATGCCATCCCACCAGCGAAAATGTAAATCGCCGATGGGATGGCATACGCGGCGCCGCGATTTCAGTGAAATCACAGAAGTTTCCTCTTGAGGCCTCTCTACATTTTCGCTGGTGGGATGGTAGTTCGGGGAGATTAGTCACCCGAGAACAGGGAGATTTGACGCGGGCGACTAATCTCCCCATGTGCCAGAGCCCTTAGGAGGCAATGTAGCTACCTAGCTTTGATAGCAAGGGGAAGAAAAACATCTAGCAGGAATGTGAAAAAGTTGATAAGATTATAGAAGACATTAATGATAGGCAAAATCCCTCAGTAAAGATAATAAACTCTGGCAGAGATGGGGACTTTAGATTGTAAACTTCACTGGGACAGGGACTGATGTGCATGATATATATAGTTACATAGGGTTGAAAAAAAGACCAGAGTCCATCAAGTTCAACCCATCCAAGCAAACCCAGCACACACAACCCACGCCTACCAATCTATACACTCACATACATAAACTATAAATACAACCACTAATACTAACTGTAGATATTAGTATCACAATAGCCTTGGATATTCTGATTGTTCAAGAACTCATCCAGACCCCTCTTAAAGGCATTAACAGAATCTGCCATTACCTCATCTCTAGGAAGGGCATTCCACAACCTATAATCTCTGTAAAGCGCTGTGTAAACGAAGGTTAATAATACACAGATGAGAGTGAACATAAAGCAGCAGGGATATAGAAAAACACAAGGAAGCTCACTGCTAGAGATAAGAATAATACATAAAGAACAAAAGAATAAACATTGATAATTTAAACTAGACTTAAGGTGGCCATACACGCTGCCGATATCGGACGACTCGCCGATCGGACAAGTTTGAAAATTTTGATCGGGCGCCATAGAAGGCGCCTGACCAAAATTCTCCCTTCAGAGCTGAATCGGCAGAAGGAGGTAGAAATCCTATTGTTTCTACCTCCTTACCTGCTGATTCAGCCCTGAATGGTGTGTGGCGGATCTTACGATGTTTCGTGCGACCGATGGTTGTATGAAACATCGTCGGATCGCCACGTGTATGGCCACCTTTATTATCCTGCAGAGTATAGTTGGTTGAAAATCACTGTGTACTTTTAGCCTAAGTTTCAAACGGAACTGTTAAAACTGCTAAATATTGTTGATGACTCTGCTGATACCCAGTGTTGGACTGAGCTGGTGGGACACAGGAAAATACCTGGTGCGCCTCTGGCTTAATGGGCCCCGCCGACCCAGGCCTGCTCATCTGTCCTGATTGTTCTCTCTGCTCCAATTGCAGCTGCAATGTTAAAGAGGAGAGAGCCAAAAGCTGAACGCTTCAGTCAGACCCCCTGTACCAGCAACATATAAAAGTCCCACTTTGTAACTGGGTGCTTCGTAGTGAGGCTAGGGCTTGAAAAACTGTGGTTATAGCTCATTGGTCAATTATTAAGAAAGAGGATAGGGTCGGCTATCGTCCGGATTGCTACAACCAAACAGTTGCGGCCTCCCATGCCAGGGTTCAGCCTTCGGTTGATTGTGTAGACCAGTGCTGTCCAACTTCTGTGGTGCCGAGGGCCGGAATTTCTCTAGCATACATAATGGAGGGCCGCTAATGAAAGCTGGTTTTGACCACTCCCCCTTTTAAACCACACTCACTTCAAACCAAACCCATGTTATCACAAGAGCTTTTAAGACCATGCCCACGTTAATGGTTGTAGCGCAGCAAAAATCCAAATGGTTGGTGCTCACTGCAGGGATATCAGCCTTCATTCAAATGTGAAAGAATTATATTATGTCATATTAATACATACCCTTAAATCTATATGCCTCTTCCTCCCCTGTGGGTAGCACAGCAACCCCCAGCACATAATTACGCACCTTAGGGACCATTTAATGGCTATATCCAACTGCTAACAAACTCCCAGAATAAACCCCTGCCAGGTTCACCTCCCAGAGGCAGCATAGGGCAGGCAGAGTATGGCACACACAAGCAGGGTAGGGCAGGCAGAGTATGGCACACACAGACAGGGTAGGGCAGGCAGAGTATGGCACACACAGACAGCATAGGGCAGGCAGAGTATGGCACACACAGGCAGCATTGGACAGGCATAGTATGGCACACACCGGCAGGGTAGGGAAGGCAGAGTATGGCACACATGGGCATTGGGCAGGCATAGTATGGCACACAGGCAGGGTAGGGCAGGGAGAATACGGCACACACAGGCAGCATAGGGCAGGCAGAGTATGGCTCACACAGGCAGCGTAGGGCAGGAAGAGTATGGCACACACTGGCAGGGTAGGGCAAGCAAAGTATGGCACACACAGGCAGCATAGGGCAGGCAAAGTATGGCACACACAGGCAGCATTAGGCAGGTAGATTATGGCACACACAGGCAGGGTAGGGCAGGCAGAGTATGGCACACACAGGCAGCATAGGGCAGCCAGAGTATGGCACACAAAGGCAGCATAGGGCAGGAAGAGTATGGAACACACAGGCAGTACTCTGCCTGTCCTATGCTGCCTGTGTGTGCCATACTCTGCCTGCCCTATGCTGCCTGTGTGTGCCATACTCTGTCTGCCCTACCCTGCCTTTGTGTGCCATACATACAGGCAGCATAGGGCAGGTAATACATACAGTGACACAATACTGGCACTGCTCCGTCTGAGGTATGAAGAAGTGAATAATGTGGGTGATTACAGCCTGAGCCTGAGGTGTGAACACTGCAGGGGGTGAACAATGCAGAAACTAAAAGGTGTGAACAGTACAGGGATTAAATGTTTAAACAATACAGAGGGATTACAGCCTGAATCTGAGGTGTGAGCAATGCAGGGGGCCAGTTAATCTCAGCACTGATACCATTTAAAGCTTACTCAAAGGTAAGACATCAAAGCAGCCAGACAGGTGGGGGGCCATACAGAGGGGGGTCGCCAGTTGGACAGCACTGGTGTAGACAAATTATTGGATGGAGCTGGGCCTGACGTAACTGTCTTGTTACAAATTGGTACTAGTTGGTACTAATGACACAATTAATGGTAAATGAAGGACCTTAGAGAGTGAGTTCAGGTATCGAGGGAAGATTAAAAAAAGGTCTTTCAATGGAGTACTGGGGTGAATTTTTCATGGGGTACATTCTATATAGCCATGACTGATTTCACCTCAATAAAAAGGGATATGCTGTGCTAGGGGAAAGAATGGCCAAGAGGCTTTAAGAGTATTTAAAGGGGTGGTTCACCATTAAGTTAACTTCTAGTATGTTATAGGATGGCCAATTTATAGCAACTTTTCAATTGGTCTGTTTTTTTTATAGTCTTTGAATTATTTGCCTTTTTCCAATTTTCAAATGGGGGTCACTGACCCCAGAAGCCAAAAAAACTATTGCTCTGTGAGGCTACAGTTTTACTGTTATTCCTACTTTTTATTACTTATTTTTCTATTTATTTCTGTTTTTCAGGTCATCTCCAATAAATATATCGGTCTCTCATTCAAACCACTCCCTGGTTGCTAAGGTAATTTGAACCCTAGCAACCAGATAACTGTTGAACAAAAATTAAAATAATTAATAAAACACAAATAATAAACAATTAAGATCAACTGTAAACTGTCTCAGAACCATACATAATACTAAAAATTATCTCAAAGGTGAACAACCCCTTTAAACTAGGCATTCGGGTGAGGGAGCGAGAGCATTTTGGGGATAGTGTAGATAGGGCTGTGGAATTAGAATTGAGGAGCAAGGGAGACACAAAGAATACATGTTCAGAAGATTTCACTATTGCAAAGAGATCTGTCTAACTGTAACTATAAATCCAAATCTCCAATGAATAATGTAAATATCAAACTAAAAAGTAGTAACGTCCACTTTCTGGTGAGTGCTGACCAATGCAAGGCAAAATGGGAGAGCTGAAATTGATTACATGTACAGAACATTATGATCAAACTGGCATTACTGAGACCTGGTCAGATAAAACATGTTACATGTCTGTGAATGTAAATGGTTACACCATTTTTTTAAGAGGGACATAATGTTAAAAAAGGGAGAGATGTCTGTCTTTATGTAAAGCCAGAATGAAAGCCATGCTACAAACTTTCCAGTGAGCAAAATAAAGCCCAGCTACTATTACAATGGAAGAGATTTTACAACTAGAACAAGATGTTATCATGACTGACTTCAATAATACAGACATTGACAGGTTAAGGGTTTTCAGGCTGGGCCAGGCAAATAAAATACGCAGGAGAGCTACAGAGGCTTCCAGGATATCTTCCTTTCAATAATCCCAACCCAGTCCCTGGCTGATATTTATTGTGTAGGGAAGGGTGTGGCAGGCATAGAAAAAGCAAAGAAGAGAAGGAGAAGAAACGCTACATTTTTAAACAATGGGCATTGTCTCAGCCAAGATTCCTGTTTGTATTTTCATGGCACTGCTGTTTATTTATGTATTCTTTGCTTTTGTGGTTTATTCTTAGGGCCAGTAAATATGCACCTATTGTTAGTGATTGCCATCTCCTAGTTCCCACATATGTAATACATGCTTTAAACTCACTCTGCTGTTATGCAAAAAAATCAGGACTTTCTAGCCTGCCAAGTAACTGATCAGTGTCAGCTCTTAGCACATTCTAGCAGTTGGATCATCCCCAATCCGAAGGGTTATGCTATACAGTAAAATTATTCTAAACAGTCCCCAGAATAACATACCTTTCTCCCTGCATGCAGATTTATTTTATTTTTCTATTACAAGCAGCTGAACTACAGCTCTTTTTCTGACCTCCTTGCCTTGTCTAGTGTGAAGCTCCGTCCCGCTTTCTGAGCACTCCTTCTCTCTCCAAATTTGATGACATCAAATAGGTACTTACTGTGCATGCCTGATTTTAATTGGAGCAGAGGCAATAAACGTGCCAACTAGGCATCTCTTTCAGGTCTTCATAGTCGGAGAGAGAAGGAGTGCTCAGAAAGCATGGACATGCAACGAGTGCTCAGAAAGTGCTCGACAAGGTTCTGTATCTGGAACGTATATGTTTCTGTTTTAACATAACATAATATCCATGGCACTAGCCCTTTCTAGACACCCTTTGCTACATGTTGCCTAAGGAGTTTATTACGTTGTTGCCGCTTCTCTCCTCCAAACAGTCTTTGTTGCAACGTATAAGTTTGTATGTTTCAATGACTACCAGGACAGGTGCATTTTCTTTATGCTTTTATCTTTATTTTTACTTTAACTTTGATATTTTGTTCTGTTTAACTTTTTTTGTTTTTTTGTTATTGTTGGTGATTGATGTCCCTGTACAGTGATGTAGGATGACGCAACCCCACTCCTTCCTGCCACAGAATGTTTTTAAGGCACTGTGTTGATTTATTAGTCACTTTGAAAAAGGCTAGAGTGTTAAGGTGGCCATACACGTGGTGATCTGACGATGTTTCGTGCGAAACATCGTCAGATGTGCCACACACCATTCAGGGCTGAATCGGCAGGTAAGGAGGTAGAAACAATAGGATTTCTACCTCCTTCTGCCGATTCAGCTCTGAAGGGAGATTTTGATCAGGTGCCTTCTATGGCGCCCGATCAAAATTTTCCAACTGGTCCGATCGGCGAGTCGGCCGATATCAGCAGGTTCCTGCGATATCGGTCGACTCGCCAACATACCATACACGCACCGAATATCGTACGAAACGAGGTTTCGTACGATATTATCGGTGCGTGTATGGCCACCTTTAGCCGAAACGTTAGTCTGCTTGCAATAAACACTATTTTTCATATATATATATGCACTGAGGTTTGTTTGGAAGGGTTGAACATGATGAACTTTGGTCTCTTTCCAACCCAAGGTACTGTAAATATGTAACATGACACAGTGACATGTGTATTGTGGACTGCCATAATAGTTCACCAAAAGTAAAAGATCTGGGTTGTTTATCTATATCAGGAACTGATATTACAAGTAAGGGAGAAGACAGATGGGGTGATCAGTTGTCCCGCCTTTTGAAAAAAAATTGCAGCAACTAAACGCCCCATGAGAATTGGATAAATGACATCTATTGGGATTAAAGTTGTTATTAGTACGTATTCCCACACTTTCATTTAATTGCTTTAATTGCTTCTGAAAACAGAAATTTTAAACCCATTTGGGGTCTGTTAGGGCTGTTAAAGTGTTTTCCTATTGGCATGTCCGTTTTTTTTGTGGTTTATAGAAAACTGGTCATAAATAGTCCTTTTTTTTCTAAGGCTATGTCCAGTATCACTTATATAGATACCTCCTGTTGGACATGCATTTTATTCCGTAGACCACCTTGGTGGATAAGTAGGTGGCCGTGGATATTGTATTCCTCTATTATGCCTCTGTTGTTTCTTGCTTCCATATGGGTGTATGCTGTGACAGGGAACACAGTAATTAGCTTGGTTGGAATGTTTATTGGAGTTCATGTAGCAGATAATACTTTTATTGTGTTCACATGATATTAATAATAGCATTGACCTTCAATTCACTTGGCAGATGCAGCTCTTGATGCAAGCTACTAAGACAACATTGTATTACTGCTGGGTTCATGCTGACTATAATTCCAGGGTTCCCACATGCTAATGCAGACTCTTGTGTATGATACATTAAAACAGGATAAAGGGGGAGTTGGCTTGCGCCAGATGTTGCAAAGGAGCATGTATGGATACAGGAACCTTTATGATCAGCTGTGCACCAATTTTAGCAAATCAAATTTGTGCTTGCTTCAAAAAATGTGTAAATGATTTCTGTGACTGAAACAAAGTGAGTAAGATTGCAGTAATACTATTAGCACAACAGTTACTTACAAGGTTGAACACATTTATATTTTTTCTTTCAGATTCTTATCATTTTGGCACTTTCTTTCCTTGAAAAACGTGTTAACAAGTCAAAACTAGACAACAAATTTTACCTTCTCAGTGGAAGATTTGGAATAGTCATGTAAGATTTAGATTTCATGTTACTGCACTTTATTACTATTAAAATTAAGGAATACTTGCAAGACCTGCTTCTGTGATGTGTTTAAAACTTAGGGGCCCATTTGTTAACATTAATATTTTTTTTTAATTTCCCAGAATCTTTTTTTACATTTTTTAAAATGTGTATTGTGTATTTCAGAAATTACTTTTAAGCCATAAAAAATGTTATATATTTAGGGGCAGATTTATCAAAATGTGAGTTTAGAGCTTAATACACAAATTCACGCCACATTCTAGAAGCGTATTTATTAATGGATGAAAGTTAGAGTTCACTATTTGATAAATATGGCCAGACAACAAAAGGCATAGTCAGATTTTATTAGGGATGTGGTCATATAGAGGCCCTGCTAGAGTAAAAGCAACCCTCTAGTATACCTTCCAACATTAGAAATAAGTTATTTTGGGCTGCTAGCTACATGAATTAGGAAATAAAAAAGTTCTGTGACAAACACAGCTGCCAAAGTCGTAGCAATTACAAGTGGCTGCACCACTACAAGTATATATACTATAAAAAGATTTATTTGACATGTAAAAAATGATAAATTGCACTGATAGGCTTCTAGAGCAGTCATCAGTAAAGTACAAAATACATTGTTTTTATCTTGGTATGGGCTGTTGCAATTTCAATTTATTTACATTTTCTATTCACATAGTGCTAACTGAGCATATACATTTACTCTAATTAATATACCATTTTAACAGTCCTTTAGATCTTATTGGAACTTTCAGCAACAGGTGGACCTATGGTTTTGCATTTGGTGCCATAGCCAACCAAGTCCTATCCCTGTTTTCAGAGGAATATCTTCCCATAGGAGTGCCTACCTGGGCAAAAGGTATGTTAATGCATCTAATGTGTTTTCAGAAAATGCTTCATAATACACTATTTTTTTTTCCTCTTCATTGTTTCTCTTAGAATACTCAACAAGACAAGTTCAAAGTTTTGCCAATTTCTTAAAATGTTTCTGTATAATAGTCTTCTTACTTAACATGGCACATGTACCAAGATCACTTTCACATATTTTTTGCTAAGAATATTTGCTCAGTTTACCAGCAAACCAGGTTAATCAGAGGTGGATCAATGATATGTCTGATATTAAAAGGACTTTCCAAAACATGATTCATTGAATCATGGTGAATCAGTACAACCTGTGTTTTGTTGTGCCTTCATGTAATTGCAAAAGCATTTTGACAAATGCAAATTGGTCAACAGATATCATAAAAAGCAGAAACAGGGACAATCATCATAGGCCTCTTTCTCAAGTGCAAGAGGTAACAGCCTCACTGGGCAGTTGATGCAATGAGTGGGAGAGACTTGTTGTGTGATGTTCTTTAAATGTTTGCCAACAATTGTGCATGTAAATACTTGATAAAGGGCCCCTGATGCCTGAATCATGACATGTGCACTCACAATAAAGCACAGGTAAGAGTTATCCTGCATTTGTTCCTGTTTCCTGCTATGTATGATATCTGTTAACATTAGTGCAGAGCTGTCATCAGAGTCATATTCTGATTGTCATCAGGAGATGTGCACGACAATTAACATGGCACTGCAGGGGATAGCCTAATGACATCATTAATGACATCATCACGCTTGCGCAAACAACGTTCCGACACATCTGAATGTTTACTGCGCTTGTGCATTAAGTCCTGTGCATTTTTTTTACTTTTTTTTTTTTTTTTTTAAATTAGATAAGTCTGTGTGAATAGTTATCTCTACTTTAGATCATTTACATTTCCGGAAGTGAAAACAATTTTAACATATTATATTTTTCAGCCCTTAGTCTTTTCATTGGAGCCATTGAGGTTGGACTGTCATTTTATCCTATTTTTGCCTGTCTCAGCACTGCAAATAAATTAATTGGGTCTATTACTGGATTTCTATACACTCTCACTTGGTAAGAATGATAGCTTATATTCAATGTTTGCATGTGTTTCAGTATTTGATGTCTGCAAATAATACTAAATATACTGTATCTGATACTGTGTATTAATGGCGACCAAAACCTCTAGTCTTGTAACAATACAGTAAAGATATTTTATTGATATAGAGGTATAACTTTTGTGAAAAATAAATTTGTGCGGTGACTCACTAGGATCTATAGCATAAATACAAAATTTAAATACTTAAAATACAATATTTACTGTAGTACTTATATCATAAAGATAAACTGTCTGTGTAAACTTGCTTTACCACAAAATAAATATACATACTCCACCCACTTATTCATAATCCACGTAGGCAGCCATTCTCATAAGCTAGGAACTGTGTTTTGTAGATATTTGCTTACCTGCTGATTGGTTGCTATAGGTGAGCTATAGGTGACAAGAAAACTCTATAGTTCTTAATATATAACCTTCTTTAGAAAGATACCATTATTTGCAACAAATGTAGTGATGGAAGTGCATGAAAGAAAAAATAAAAAACATATAGTGCAATACGTTTATGAAGTGACCCGCAGTGCAAAATATAGATAGTGAATCCACTCCCACTTGTACTGTCACTCTATCAGCTTACCAGATGGTAGTGAATAAGGGCCAAACATAGATGGGATAACTTTTGCTTGAAGGGAAACCAGGATCCTCAATACAATAAGATAGAAAAGGAAAGCAGCGAATAGTGTGATAACATTTATTGAAGATGGTTATAAAAACATCCAACTACTCACAATTTTGAAGTAATGAATAGGCAAGATTAAAATCTAGCTCGATGTGTTTCGCATGCTTGCTTCCTCAGGAGAAAAAGATTGTACACAGTCCTCAAAACCATATATATAGAGTAAATGCAATTGACCCAGCCCCCAAACATCAAGCCCACAGGAAGTGATAATAAAAAATATTATATAATATTATTAAAATATTATATATTTCATGCGCTTCCATCACTACATTTGTCTACACTTCTGAGACCCAATCAAAGGGGTTGGCTAAAGAGGGAGCTGCACATCGATTTGGTTTTTCAAAACAGCACAGAAGTGTTTGGCTCTTCCAGGATTTTCCACCGGGAGCGTTCAGTTCTGGTATTTTATATACCATTTGTTATTATTTGCAACAAGACTGGTCTGAACTGATTGCACACTGACTACCAAATTTGCCCGGTGTTGATAAATGACCTCCACTGTGTCAGTTCAAGTGCAGGTACCCGGAGCGGATTTTGGAGTTTAAATTTTGGCTCCAAAATCCGCTCCATGTGCCTACACCCAAGTGGACACAGCGGCTCCAGGTGAAGTCACAGGAGAAGCCTTAAAGGAACAGTAACACCAAAAAATGAAAGTGTTTTAAAGTAATTTCTGTCATTGACCTATAATCTATTTCAGGGTTTGTTATTCCCGAGTAAGGTCATTTTTTTAATAGAACATATTGCCACATGTTGTAATACAAAATAACTCATCTGCACATAGACAAGTTGCTGTGGATTGTATGTCTGTGTCATTCACTGCTCATCTGCCACATTCATGTTTATTACAAATGGATGGCAAGTGTTTATAAAATAGTAATGATTACTGTAATGATTACTGCATAGTCAAACACAGGATTGAAGTTCCAAAGCTCGGTGAACTGTGTGAGTCATCTCTGGCTAGAGGTAGCCTACCTTTAGCAGAACATAACATGTAACATAACCCTGTAAGTAGCAATACGCCTTCATAGGCAGACTACTGCTGGCACATAGCACTTACAGATTGCTAAATATTTTGCTGACATCCAGTTGCTATAAGTCAGATTTGGCTGAAACAGCATACTTGGTTTTAGGACTGTTCAGGCAACTGTAGGTGTCATGCAGACACACATGGAGGGGTCATTACTATAATAAATACACACAAATACAAAATCCAGTTACATTAAATGTCTAATACTAAGGTGGTTATGTAATAAAAGGCACTGAGTGTGCCCAGGAGCAGTAGCCCATAGCAACCAATCAGCAGGTAGAATTTATGGTCACCTGCTTTAAAGCAAGCATCTTATTGGTCGCTAATTTAGTGCCTTTTATTACGTATTAAAGAGACAAGCTGAAAAGGTTTCCTTTGTGGTAATGCTTACAATCTAAGGACAGGAAACATAAAAAATAAAAAAATACTGCAAAAATGTATAATGTTGACCATTTGAAAATGTATTTAGAGGTGGATCTACAACATATTTTAATTAAAGTAAGCCTCCCCTTTTACTGGATATAAACATTGAAGAGTAAAACATTTTACACACAAAATGAACTACTGATATGGGATCCCTTATCCGGAAACCCATTATCGAGAAAGTTCCGAATTACGGAAAGGCCATCTCCCATAGACTCCATTATAAGCAATTAATTCTAATTTTTAAAGATATTTTTTTCTCTGTAATAACAACACAGTACTTTGTACTTGATCCCAACTAAGATATAATTAATCCTTATTAGGGGCAAAACAATCCTATTGGGTTTATTCAATATTCAAATGATTTTCAGAAGACTTAAGTTATGGAGATCCAAATTACAGAAAGATCCCTTATCCGGAAAACCCCAGGTCCCAAGCATTCTGGATAACCGGTCCCATACCTGTAATTTGATTATAATAGATGTTCTTTTATCTTTTGTTTTAATGAGGGTTGTGTTTGCAGGTTTATCATCGCAACCATAGACATTGTCTCGTGCCCAGATGGAAATGTAAGTATTTTCATCTGTAACATATATTTATTCATAATCATATATTGAAGGACTGGGACTCTCAGCCACAGTCAATATTCAGGTTTCTCTTGTGGAATACCATGTCTCAGGTTATAAAGAGAAACGAAACCAGCCCTCCCATATCCAGCTGGCAAACTGGTAAATCATTTCTTGACAAACATTGAATGGTAAGAAGATCATTTACTACTGGGTGTAGTTAAAAATCATAACTGCCTACATTTTTATAATGGAAATGATTCCAACCTACAGAATTACATAGCTTATATATGATAGGGGCACAAAGCTCAAAATAAGGTACTGGCCAGACCCATCAATGTTATGTGCTGGTCTAAGAACACAGCAGGAGCTGGCAGAGGTAAAGAAGGGCATTACCTCAAAATTGTTTATTTAAAAATCAGGGTTTGCACTTTGATTTTGATTTTTAGAGAGGCTTTACATTCTCTTTAACATAGCATTTAAATCTTTTGTATTTTTTTAGGTTATAGGCCGCTATGAAAATATCATCTTTTATTGGCCCTGCCTGCTCTGCTTTATATTTCTGCTTATCAGGTTTGTTTACCTGTTCATAAAGTCCATCAGAGTGATTATAGGTGTGGAGGATGTCATTGATGTAAGTAAATATTTTTACTTTAAACAAACTTTTTGTGTGGTGCCAGTAAGTAAGCAGACATGTATAAACATGAGTTTTTGCTTGGGCCCGATGGATTCTACAGGCTTTGTGTAGGTGCACAAAATATTCAGATCATTAAAAAAATATTTTTAGCCAAGATACTTTTTTTTTTAACTTGTTAGTCTACTGTGTCCATTTTCGCATTTGTTTTCATCATTGATAGTCTGTATTAACTACAATTTAGTTCATATAGTCTAGAAATCTTTATCTGATGTTTAAAATTGCAGGGGTGAAAAAAAGAACATTAGAAAGTCTGTTTTTAATGTAAAGAGGTGTAAAAGTACAGCATTTTAGACAGACACTCAGACAGAAAATCAGAAGACAAACAGGGCTCATTTATGAACATGAGTATACAAAAATGCTGCAACTTGCTCATGATTTACCAAAACAGACTACCGGTATATCCATATTGGTGCGTGCCATACAAGCTGCTGTAGAAGTAACAAAGTGGCAAAAACACTGCATTGTAAGCAAATAAGCACTGTTATCGGGCCGTATTTATAATGGGGCACCCGAGAGCCGGTGCCCAGGGGTTGTGGCCCTCGGGTGCATACATCATCTTTTTTTTAAATTACAAAATAAATTGCCCTAAGCCTCTGCTGTGGATTTCTATAGGAAATCCAGTAACAAAGCTGGGGGGTAAGGGGGTCAGGGCGCTACTTGGGAGTGACTTCACACGCACACTTCCGCTACAGACCAAAATACACCCCTGACTGTTATGTGTCTTTGCACATTACACTGCATTTGTACATGAGCCCTCTGGTTTTTATTGTTCAGATGTGCCCTTAAGCTTGTTTTGTTTTTTATTTATTTATTATGTTTAGGAAGGAAATTGTTTTTTGCCAATACATCAAGCTGAACATGTGAAAAGACTTTTTAGAAAACCTGTGGTGTAAGTATTTTCTCATGTGTGCATTTTGTTTTATAATTATACTTGTTCAGTAACGTACATATGTACTGTACAGGGCTCACTCACCACTTGTAGGGCAGCAGTGCTGGGCTGAACTCCATGCACACCCAAGGCAAGGCGCCTGCAAATGGAGCCACCAACTGCCCCTCTCCCGATTGAGTGAGGAAAAAGGAACACAGCTCTGTTGGAACTGCTACTGACACTTTCTCTCAGCAAAGGCTAGAACTAGGGGTAGGTACACAGAAAAGGTACATGCCTTGCATCCTCCCATCATAGCTCCCTATCCCTAGTTCTGGCCCTGTAGGGCAGGGTGCAAATAACATGTGCATTTACCAACCGTGCATCAGGATGCAAATAACAGGTGCCACCAAGTTTTTTGCACTTTGCACTCTTCCCTGCTGAAAGCACCCACAGGTGTAGGTCCCTGCGCTCCAGCAAGGCACAGCAAAAGCACCCAAAGTCACGATAAATGACTGCTTCCATATCACAAATCCACAATCAGCCCCTTACACACTAACAGAGGAATCAATATGCTTCAGGGTAGTAACACATAGGAACTATACATCAGATTTTTTTTTGTAATCCTAATTCCACATGTGTGATCAGTGCTAGCTAGCTAGATTATTGTAGGCTATAGCCCTGGTACAAATGTTATATGATTTATTGAAAAGAATGTCACAAGTGAATGCAGGATGAACATTTCAGTGAGCCATGTGCTGTTCTGACAGCAATGAAAAGCAAGGATTTCTTTTCTAGGCTTCTATTTCTTAAAGCAGCCATGAGCTGAATTAAATATCAATACCCTTTAATGCATTGATGAGTCTGAAAATCTTCCTGTAATCTGAATATCATCAGTTAACTCTGACAATTATATTTAAAATGGCACCCCTTTTGCACCTATATTGAATTTTGTTGTTGCAATCACATTCTTTAAGCTATTGAAACTCTGATGGTGCAGAAGGCTATTTTTTCCTCTGCAAGTACCAATCATTATACTAAATGAAGCAATGTTTTATTCTTTTTGCTTATTAGTGACTTTTTGTATGACAAGCAGAAACTATATTGGGAAAGGTATATATTGGGGAAGTTTCATACTGCTTTATTGTGGCTGCCAGAACAAAGAAGGTCACCGTGCAAATATTAGAGCAAGCCAAATGCATTGAAGGCATCTGTAATTAAGTTACTTATTATGTTTGTTTTGCAGGGAGAAAAAGTCCTGGTTTGCAAGAAAAATATATGATTCTGATCCTTGTTTTAAATTCCCCAGCAGAATGATTGGCACTACAGTCCTGTCCTTGCTGTGTCTGTACATTGTAAGTTAGAGGGGTCTGTTTGATGGCTGAATAATGTTTATATATTAAATAAATTGCACTTTTTACATTTAACATTTTTTTACATTATTTCTCTCCTGGTGAAGCGTAGGGTTGCCACCATACCCCTTTAATACCAGCAACATATTGATTCCACATCCTGCATGGATAATTAGCAATTAATTTAGATGCTGCATGGCACATAAATTAGTTTAGTCTGCAGCATGCAACTTCATTATTTTCTAATTAGCCATGCATGATGTGGATTCAATATGTGACCAGTATTAAAGAGGTGAGGTTGCAGGCTGGCCCAAAACTCATGGGTTTGCATATGGATTGAGTGGGTTAGGAGCTCCCATTCCTGGCCGCATTGTTGGAGAGACAGTGTTGCTCAGAGCGCACCCACTCTTATATCATCTCTAATGTTATCAGATATGTTTGTTAAGTTCCTTCTCAAACTCTGCAAGACTGGGCCCGCGTTTTTGAGAATATTTTGTTTCTGGCAATTCCCAAAGTGTAAATTAGATAATAACTGACAGATCTGACGAAGATGAGAACAGATAATAGGCAATATATGAACTAACAAATCAGACAGGTGACCTCTGCAAATATTAATAATAGTTTGGGCAGTTCTACATCTGGAATTACGCACTTTTTCCTGTGATATCTTAAAAAGCTTCTTTCTTTTGCAGTTTGTTACTATAGAATTTAAATTCATTATTGCTCTTTTACGATTGCTGACAAATTTTGAAGGATTACTAGAAGATCCTAAATCCGATTTTTACGTATTTAATGAATCGATCACAACTGTAAAGGAATTCCACAGTGCTTTGGAGGGTAAGAACCCAATATGTAATATGTCATATAGTGTCATTATCATTATCACAGTAATAACAGTACAGGTATGGGTCCTATTATCCAGAATGCTCGGGGCCTGGGGTTTTTAGTGGTTTTCGTGGCCTCTCTGTAATTTGGAACTTTATATTTTAAGTCTAGTAAAAAATAATTTAAACATTAAATAAACCTAATAGGATTGTTTTGCTTCCAACAAAGATCAAGTATATCTAAGTTGGGATCAAGTACAAGGTTTTATTATTAGAGAGAAAAAGGAAATCATTTTTAAAAATGTGAATTATTTGAATATAATGGAGACTATGGGAGATGGCCTTCTCGTAATTTGGAACTTTCTGGATAATAGGTTTTCCGGTTTCCCATACCTGTACTGACCATAACCAGTACTGGAATACATATACATTTTTTACACAAGGGAAACAATTTTGCCTAGATTAATATCTAATCTTTGTAAACTTGATTGCTAAAATGTTGCAAAAATACGTTTTGCTTCCATACCAAAACCGATTACAACAACTTTTACAGGTCAAATATACTCAGAATATTGCAGCAACGGATCATCAACAGATAATCAGTCTGTTGTGGGTAGACAACTAAAAACAAATATCTAATTATATTAATGCACTTGTGGCAATTGTGTTTAGTGATGAGCGAATCTGTCCTGTTTTGCTTTGCCAAAAAATGTGCAAATCTTTCAAAAGATTCATAAAATGGTGCAAATTTCCACGGAATGGTGAAAATGGCACGCGTCAAAAAAAAAAACTGTCACGCGTGTCATTTTTTTGACATGCGTGACAATTTTTTGACACGTGTCATTTTTTTTATGTGTGCAACAAATGTTCTTGGCGCGTTTCGTGAAACTATTCGCCAATGGCGACACATGGAAATTTGCTGTGAATCCATGTCTGGCAAATTATTTTGCCTATCACTACTTGTGTCCAGTTTTAGTAAATGAGCCAAACTGTGTCCTAGAAAAGGGTCATGTTTGAAGGCAGGCAGTATATGCTTCTTTAATACATATAACACATACAGAAAATGTGGGGGAGTTTGGAGTTCACAGTAAATAAAATCATTTATTTATCATGATGCGTTCTTTCTTAGGTGTATGGTTTTTCAGTATCTTCTTAGCAAGTGCCATAACAGTTTCCTACATATTTCACATTTTAGTCTGCTACAGGTAAGAAGAAACAGTTTTGTTCTTACATAATGCACTTTCCTGCTAAACGGGTCTATCATAAATGTACTACATAGTCTTAGCTTCCATTATGTTACAATTCAAAGGGTGTTTTTCTGTAAATTAATCCAGCAGTATTGCTTTCCAGCACTGTCAAACAATAGAATTAAAGCATTTTGTTGTGTCTAGCTTCCCTAGTGCATAGACTAACTAGCAGTGCCTCATCAGATTCAACCTGACCAATTCAGTGCCACAACGCCCTTGGGCAGAGAAGCACATAGAAAATTGGGGGTGTCCCTGTGTACTATCACAGGTCCCCCCTCCATCTCTGTAATGTGCCTGCCATCTGGCTCAACACACTGCACTCAGTACCTTATGTTATTTATTCAAAACCTAACTGTGGGATCATTGCTGGGCCTCTAAACTCATTGATGGGGCCTGGGCTGCCTGACTTAATCTACTTCCCTCTATCCTGTCACTGACTACATAGCCCTAATATCTTAGCCTTTGGTTATTCCGCTTTCTAGATGGTTTATTTGCAGGACACTGTATGTTACACACTTGTTTTTTCTGCATTACAAAATAGACTTTTATTTAAAAAAACTACCCTCTCCTCCACTTTTATAGTGTTAGATAGTAAGTAATTCTTTCATTTTATGTTGTTTAGAAAACACATGAAGCGGCTTTGGATAGGAAACAGGTCATTCCTGCCTGTAAAGTTTCAAGTTCCCTCTCCCTATGAGAGTGTGGTAAGATTGGTTTCTGCAAATTATTATGAAAAGTATGCTTTTTAGATCTGTCTTGAGTGTCAAATATTCTTATTATGTTATTTGAATCCTATCCCTGTAAGAGATTTAGTATGATTAGTAAGGTTAATATGAGAAAGCATGTCTTCTGGGTACTTAGGGTGTTTTCCTTGTCATTTCACTGATAAATATTTAAGACTGGAACCCTTTTTAACATTGCAGGGAGCCTGGAGGTCTCTTCTTGATGCTTTCACTTTGTGATTCAGATTTATAAATATGACAGCAAAACTTTCTTAAAATCATCTTCCATTATTTGCAAACCAAGCCATATTACATTAATGAAGCAAGGGACAGAACTTTGATAGAAGGTGGTTTATTGAGTACAACAAATCACTCCAATATTTACTTTAATATTTATTGATGTTCATATTGGTATTCATATGAGTTTATTCATATCAATTATCATTATTCATATTATTATCATCAATGACTGTAATGACAAGTGCTCGTTGTAAGCAGGATGAGAGAATTGCATCAGATTTGCTTCATTTGTAAAGTCCAGGACTTTTCGCATACAGATGGTAGAATTTTTCACCTTTTCCTTTAGCAGCCAGGGGAAAGCAGAATATTCAATGCGATCACATCTCCTGCTTGCCCTGGCTGTCATTTCTGTGGGCAAAGCTTTGTGCAGAGCCATTTCTGTCCTCAATGCCTGATTTGCACTGGCTTTGCAGATTGAAATGACAGGCAGTGCAAGAAGATACGATCCTGATGGCATCTCCTGCGTCCGTTCCCTAATATTTGCATCCAATATTGACCAATTCACAGGCAAATTCACAGATTTTGCTGCAAATTCATTGGTGGCAACGTTTTTTGCTCCTGCCCTCTTGTGAGTACCTAGTAAATGATATACAGGCTAAAGGTATTGAATGAGATGTTCACAGTTTGCCCACATGCCACTTCTTACATAGTATGAGAAACCTCCCTTTGCCAGCATGCAATTCACAGTGAGGCACAAATCTTTGTGCCCCGTATCAAAGTCACAAAAGTAGGGGTCCTAAATTTATTTAATTTAATCAACTGTTTTATTAGCAGTTTGGTCTCTGAGTACCTGACATACTAGGGTCAATTTTGAATCTCAGTCCTAGCCTGCTTGTCCTCTATCTGATAATAATTGTGACTTGCCTAACTGCTGCTATGTAGAATAAGCAGTATGGAGGGCAAAATTAAAAGTTTGAAAGGTTACCTGAAGAGCTACGGTGCTAAGCCTGGCTGATGCCAAATCATAAGGCTAATATTCAGCCAAGAATTCTAATATTAGGTAATGCCTTGTTTATACTTTTTTTTAATAAAGAGCAGTTACATTACTATTTAATTTAAAAATAATATGGTTAGTGATTGAAAGTTACAGCTTTTTTAAAGTGGCGTGGTCAGAAAAATGAAAGCAAATATCTTCTTTGTTACAGTAGTTTTTGGGTTTTGGGTAAGAACCCATGGAGCAGTTGTGTCGCCCGCTATAGATCTCTGCTATCTCGAACAACAAACCACCCTGAAAAGGCTCTCCCCGGGCAACAATAGGAGTCATCTGTGGGAGGCCCTTCGTATAGCTTCGGTAATCCAAAGTCACATGAAATTGCCGGCAGGAGGAAACTTTGCCAGACTTCAGATTACCAAAGTGTTGCAAAGGACTTTCCGCCAACGACTCCTGTTGTTGCTAGTGGAAAGCCTTATTGGTGATGACTGAACCGCTATGTGGGTTCTTACCCCTAGAGTTAAACTTTTCTTAGGTTACTGCATAGCAATATCTGTTTTAAATTCACATGATATTTTGAGTTTTGTTAGATTTTTTTTCTTTTCTTCCATTCACAGGCAGCGATTGCAAGATATTCTGGATGGCAAGTTGCATACCTTTTGTGGGGTATATATTTTTTTTATAATGCCTATGAATGCTAAATGGGTTTCTAGGCTTACTGTTCATTAAAAATAGCAATGCATTAGCCATTATATGGTTGCTTGTCGTGCTGTGCTCCATTGTGATAAAAACCCACAGAGGCAGGGAACTAAGTTGCACCTATAAAATGGTAACATATTGAAAAAACCTTTTTGATAGTTTTGCAATATTTCATGCATTTAAAAAAGGCTTTAATGCACTCATGGATAACTTCCTTTTTCACTAAAATCACTCCCCCACCCCATAAACTGGGTATTTTGTTAAAAAGGAAGATAAGTAACTCCAAATAAATACACCCCTTCCTTCATTAAACTACATCGTTTGAAATAAGGAGCAGCTCATTATCTGGGGATTGGTAATTTTTGAATCGGTTTCTCTTCTAATTGGCAAATCCAGAAAGTGGTGCTTTGCATTGCTTATTATTATTCTTTATATAGAGGTTACACATTCCACACTACATTACAAAGATTATACATCCTTCACATATGCCTCTGCCCAAATGAAGCTTACAGTCTAAGGGGCCAATTAATTGTATGCTTACATTTAAAATGTGCAGTGGGGCCTTAGACAAGTACAAGTGTGCTCTTGCAGCTGGGGCAGGTTTTCCTTAGACTAGAGGATAAGACTTTGGCATTCAGACATTCCCTGTACTTTGCAGACCTATGCCACACCTAATGTTTTGAATAGGTACTTTCTTCTGGTTAAAGCAAAGTGGGGTGCAACAGAGTATACTGATCTGCCCCACAGTCTACAAACCAACACCGATAAGTTTTTTAAGTACAAAGAAGCTAAGGGGAAGCTTAGTAAATCATCACCACATGTGGTAGTAGCAGGGATAGTAGCCTCTAGTACTGGTTCTTACAAAGATCTGTGACTATGACTATAATCCGACATACAGTATATAAACTATACTTATACACATGCACAATAGTCTTGGTTATTATGCTTGTTCAATCAATCATCCAAGCCCCTCTTAAAAGCTTTAATATAATTTGCCATCACAACATCACCCGAGAGGGCATCCAACAACCTTACTGCCCTCACTGTGAAAAACCACCTACGCTGCTTTAAATTAGAGTTCCGTCCCTCAAATCTAAAGGGACGGTCTCCGGTACACTGATTGTTTTTGTGGAAAAAGACCCCCATAATATTCTCCAATGTACTTTTAAACGATAATTATGGAAACAACCCCAACCTTGACAGTCAACCTTCATAATTTAAAGCCTCCATCTCCTTTACCAGTTTAGTTGCACGTCTCTGCACTCTCTCCAGCTCATAAATATCCTTCTTAGGGATAGGAGCCCAAAACTGCACTGCATACTCAAGGTGAGGCCTTACCAGAGACCTATAAAGGGGCAAAATTATGTTTTCATTGCTCAAGTTAATTCTAATTTAGACAGCACATTATTTGCTTTAGTAGCCACAGAATGACATTGCCTGGAATTAAACAATTTATCTACAAAAATACCCAGTTTTTCTCAATTAAGCATCCCCCCAAATCACTACCGTTTAGTGTATAACTTGCATTATTTCTACCAAAGTGCAAAGTGCATTTATCAACACTGAACCTAATTTTTTTGTTTGCTGCCCAGTTTTCTAATCTTGTCATATTGCTCTGCAAAACTAGAAAACTGGATAAAAATACAGAAATTTATTTAGTAGACTTAAGGTATGGAGATCCAAAATATGGAAAGACCCCTTATCCAGAATACCCTTGGTCCCGATCATTCTGAATAACGGGTCCTATACCTGTAAAATAATTAAGTGTCCATTAGGTTTTTGAAGGTAACTATACACCTGACCTGTTTCATACAACCTGTATGATTTTGCACCATGTTATAAGGAACACTTGGGCATTTTTGAGTGTATGAAAATGAAAGGTGTATATTTATGTATTACCTATGGTTCTGATATAGAAATCTATCTCTTTAGGTTACAGGTTTCTCTGCTGTCACACCATATGTAAGGCAGCCCTATTTAAATCATTGATTGGGCCCCTCATAGTCAAAATATACATTTGGGCACATTTTAAAAAGCCTTTGTACAGCTTTGTTAAGTTTCTCTGCAGATACAGATGCCTTTAGTACTGTACTATAAAACTGCACAGATCTTGTAAAATTTGTGTAGGTGAGAAATGTGATATCCTACAGTGTGTAAACAAGTCACAAGGTACACTTATACATTGCACCCTGGGTGATGTTGCATACTCATGTCATGTAGAAAACCATATGCTTTTTTCACAGGTTACATCATAATGCATATTGTTCAGATAATATTAGGATTGGCTTTTGCGTATGCTTTTGTTTATCCAATAAAGCACGGTGAAGCACTTAAGTTGTTTAAAGGCTTGGGTATCTTCATGTAAGTATTTCCTTCTCCCTACATGTGTATGCGTATGAATATCAGCAGGTCTGCCAATTTTTTTGTATAAATGTTCCCAAAGTTAGCAAAATCACCTATTTTTATATTTCTGGTAAAACAAGTTTTTTTGTGCTTCCTAATGCAAGGAGAATCCATGCAGTTCAGGGTCAGTTGATGTGCAAAATGACATAATCAGGTGACTGCTCTGTCCAGGTTTTATATTTTGACCAACTACCTATACTGCCTTCACACAAGAGATTGATTGACCAAATGGCAATTGATATTGGCATATTGTTTTTGTACATGTTTTTTTAAAAGCTGTGGTGCACCACATTACATATTTTTAAAAAAACCCTAGGCCCCCTGCAGAGACCTCATTCCCATTGTCTGAACTTTAATACTTAGGGGCTGATTTACTAACCCACGAACGGGTCGAAATGAGTCCGATTGCGTTTTTTTCGTAAAGATCGGTATTTTGCGATTTTTTCGTATGTTTTGCGATTTTTTCAACGTCTTTACGAATTTTTCGTTACCAATACGATTTTTGCGTAAAAACGCGAGTTTTTTGTAGCCTTTACGAAAGTTGCGTAAAATCTTGCGATTTTTCCGTAGCGTTAAAACTTACGCAAAAAGTTGCGCCTTTTTCGTAGCGTTAAAACTTAAAAGGTGCGAAGTTTCGCGTAAGTTTTAACGCTACGAAAAAAGCGCAACTTTTTGCGCAAGTTTTAACGCTACGAAAAATCGCAAGATTTTACGCAACTTTCGTAAAGGCTACAAAAAACTCGCGTTTTTACGCAAAAATCGTATTGGTAACGAAAAATTCGTAAAGACGCCGAAAAAATCGCAAAACATACGAAAAAGGCGCAAAATGTTCGTTTTCAAGTCGGAACTTTTCCAATTCGGGTCGGATTCGTGGGTTAGTAAATCAGCCCCTAAGGTTAGCAATAGCACCCACCAACCCTCAGGGTTGTATCTTGATCTGGTGATGCTTTAAGCCCCTGTCCTTAGCATGTCCCACTGTTGCATGCACTTAACAGAAGTGACTTAATGCCCATGCTTGGAAGTGACACAATGCAAGATCTTTTTCCTGCAAAAAGTTTTATTTACTACAGAGGTTCCATAAGCTGCCACCCTAGAGACGTCCCATCAAGTGCCTCTATGATAAATACTCCCCTGCCAACCCTGTTGCTTTACACTGCTTTTTAGTAACATTTACTGTATAGGGGCACTATGGGAGGTTTATAGTAGTGCAATTTGGATTGGGGGAGGGCAGCATCTATAGAAGACCTAGGTTTTCTAAGATTTTAGTTCTTCTTTAATATTTTGTCTTTCAATCTTTTGTCTTATTAACAGTCTCACGATTGGCATCGTGATTGCTCTTATGATGCTGCAAGTTGTACTCGCTCGCCTGTTCTTTCTGCAGCAGAAAATCTCTTGTAATGATAAGCAGAAACCTTTGGCACTCAACAACAGGTGTGTATTAAAATAAATATAAATAACATTAAAAATCCATTCAGTCATGCCAATCTCACTAAATAACATTCTTATTCAGCAGCCTATTTTACTGAGCTTTCACTTTGCCCCAGTATTAGTTTGCCAGGTTTGCATATGACCAGTGTTGGTAATTTTAACCAACCAGAACCTTATTATACAACAAGACCCTGAGACAAGGTTCTCAGCATAACTGATGCTTTATTAATTAATCAAAGACAGAGTCTTGCGGAAGCTTTCAGCAACACAGAACAGCAACTGAAATGTGTCACTAACAGCTTCCAATGAGACCCTGAAAGTCTTAGCCTTTTATAGAGGATGACATACCTTATCTAAAAAGTATATGATACCCCTTTTACAACTGTCTGTGTGTTCTGTGGTTCCAGCTGTGCAAATAGCAAAGTGCATGTAGGGTCTTAACTAGTCAGCACTATCATGTCTAATCCTTGTGATTTTATAAGATGGTATATTTGACTTTTATATTCTACTTTATACCTTGCATATATATTATATTTATATACCTTTATCTCCTACCTCACCTGCCTTGGGTTGTCTTTATAGGGGACACTGGGGGATTTTATGTGACCCCCCATGCAAAACTTACCCGTCATATGTGAGTGTCTCAACACCAGACATGCTCTGTGACTAAGGGGTAAATTTCAAAAGTGAAGCACTAACAAATATGGCAGAATGTTATGGCCATGTTTATGAAATGGTAAAAGGGCACTCTGCTAAAGTTTGATGAGACCTCCACAGCCAACTGTGGCAATTTGGCTTATTTAACTCAAATAATCATTACTCATTACTTTACCACCTTTTTGTGTCCATAGGACAGTGATTTTTTGTTCTTGGGCACCATGAATTAGCTTTCAAAGGACATGTAAACCTTAAGTTTTCCCACCATGTACATCACCTCTCCCCCCTCCAATGGCATCTTCTTTAGTGCATGTATCCCCATTGTTCGCCAGCACCATCACAATTTCCTAAAAAAAAATAGCAGCTTTCACCCGGTGACCATTTTCCCTTTTGACACATCGTCAGTGACATTTACTGCAAACAGAGAAGGAATCCTAAGTGATTAAGGGGTGCCACAGCCTTACTATTAAACCTTTGAACAACCAGTGGCAAGTGTGTAAAGATTTAAAAGAGGCTGTTCACAGATTCATTTTTTTGTAAAGGGTTTACATGTACTTTAAGAAACGGGAAAAAAAATTTGCAGGGGAAGAAAAACGAAGTCACGTGTGTCAAAAAAGTCACGTTTTGCGATTTTTTTCGAACATTCTTCACTGAAGTGAAATGGGACAGATTTACTCATTGTTACATATGAACATTTTTACATAAAAAAGCTTGCTTGAAAAGAAACTGTTAATATAACAACAAAGCTATTCTTTAATATAACTGGTACTTGTCTGTCCTAGGAAGGCATTTCACAACTTCAATTATTTCTTTTTCTTCTACAATGTGATTGTTGGACTGAGCGCGTGCCTATTGAGATTGCTCAGAAGTGTGATACTGGGGAGCTGGCTAATAGCTCGGATTGACAGGTCAATACTGCAAAGGGGATTTGAATCAGGTGACACAGGTGAGAAACTTCTAGCCAACATAGCACTATATTGCTGTCTTATTATCACATATTTACAATTTTTATTTAAAAAAAAAAAAAAAGTAAAGCAATTGCAATTTGATAAATTACTTTTTTTGCATTTTCTTCATTTTTAATGGACATTATAATTGTATTTATTAAATCTAGCATTTTTTAATGTAACATTTTTAAATGCTGTACACAAACACAAAAGGTTTGCCAACTACAGTTGTCCATTGGAATAAGGTTTTGAGATTAGTTCAAATAGGCCCTGAACCAATGGTCCCTAAACGGAGTAACTGTCAGTCTAGAGGGTCCTGAATAAGTAAATGCGGTTGACTAGTCTGTAGACCAATTGAGGTGAGATTTGGGGGCAATTCCTACTAGCTGTTCTAGTTATTTTCCTAGTTATTAAAGTGATACACTAAAAAAACTGCTCCTATAGGTCATGTTGATTGTTTTTGGCTGATAGGGCTGCTTTGGTAAGCAATTGTTACTTGAAATTCCTAAACCTGACTGTTCTGTCAACCTGATCGTCCCTTCTAAACCTGTTAGTTATAGCTTCTAATGCTAACAGACTCCTGCAGTACAAATATGGCAGCCCCCTCATAGAGGAACATGGGAGATCAGATAGGTAATGTAAATATTTTTCAGGCAAAATTGTAAATGGCATGCAAATACAACCTTATGATAAATGTAAAAAAAAGGTAGAATTTCTGGTGTCAGTGTTACTTTAATGCACGGGTTATAAAATGTTCAACCAGGGCAGACTTTAACCTGCCCTTACCCAGCCTAAACTGCTGTACTGCTCTGATGTATTTGCCTGAGTTTGACTCCACCTCTGGGAGTTGACAGAGTAGATGAAAAGGTATAAATCTGCGTTTTTCAACCGCTGTTCCGCGGCACACTAGTGTGCCGCGAGATGTTGCCTGGTGTGCCGTAGGCAGGGCCGCAATTTTTACTTTCAAAGGGGGCCCGGCGATGCTACAGTTTTTCTTAGTAGCTCGGGCCTTTAATAAAATCCGGGCCCTGTCATTGGTTGCACCCCGTGTGTACGGGTGACGTCAGTACGCACGGGGCGCAACGTTATAAAAGGGCCTGTGTGCGGTCGCGTGTAGGCAGAAGTGCAGAGGCGGCGCGCGTGAGGGGAAGATGCTGCTGAAGCCGCCGAAGAGCAGAAGTAAAATGCTGCTGGGCACCAATGTATTAGGGGGGGCCACGGGGCACACTGACTTATGGGGGCACTGCTGCTGGGCACCAATGTACTAGGGGGGCTGGCTCTTGGCACCAATGTACTGGGGGGCACTGCTGCTGGGCACCAATGTACTAGGGGGCACTGTTCTTGGCACCAATGTACTAGGGGGGCACTGCTGCTGGGCACCAGTGTACTAGGGGGGCACTGCTCTTGGCACCAATGTACTAGGGGGGCACTGCTGCTGGGCACCAATGTACTAGGGGGGCACTGCTCTTGGCACCAATGTACTAGGGGGGCACTGCTGCCGGGCACCAGTGTACTAGGGGGACACTGCTCTTGGCACCAATGTACTAGGGGGGCACTGCTGCTGGGCACCAATGTACTAGGGGGGCACTGCTCTTGGCACCAATGTACAAGGGGGGCACTGCTGCTGGGCACCAGTGTACTAGGGGGGCACTGCTGCTGGGCACAGAGTTAAATTTTTTAACATTTTCTAATGGTGGTGTGCCTCGTGATTTTTTTCATGAAACAAGTGTGCCTTTGCCCAAAAAAGGTTGAAAAACACTGGTATAAATAACACAGCCCAAGACTTTCGGAGTTTAGCTGAGGCAAGGTACTGGGCTGGGGGAGAATCAAGTCTGCCACCTGCTGGCGACCAGACAAACAGGCCTGACTGCATGCTTCACTCCTGGTGCCCTTATTTGTTGTCCCTAATATACTTGGAACAGTGACTGAATTATGTATCCGTAACCTTGTGATAAACTAAAGGGATTTTTGACAAATTGTTGGATGTCTAAAGATAGCTTTATCAAAAAATATCAGTGCGGACCTTGAGAAAATTGCTGGGATTCAGTTCTGGATGAAATTACATATCTGACAAATCAATATTTAATTCAAAAAAATTATTATTCTTTTAGTTAAATTTATTTTACTTTTTGGTTACATAAAATGTGGGCAGCCCTGTAGCAATATGTGCAGTCTGTGAAATGCATGGTGTCCATACTAGGGCAGTTGTTAACTACTAATTATCCTTGTTCAGACTATTGTGTGGGTTTTTGATTGGGGTTCATTTAGGTGCCTGTTGGATATGGTAGAGGATATAGCTTACAGTTCTGCATATGCCCTCTGTGTGAGGAATATAAAGAATGGCTGAATTATCAACATTCAAATGTGAATTTTTCCAAATATTTGAACTGTTTTGTGCCTAAACTCATGAATTCAAATTATAATTTCAGTGAACGTAAAAGTCAATAGGAGTTGTCCTAAGCAATATTTAGACAATTTTTTAAATTTGGCTTTTTTAAACTTTTTTAGAGAGTTAGTAGAACCATGAAAATGTTGAGCGGATTTAAGTGTATTCAAGATTTTCTTTATGGTTTTATTTGACTGAGTTTTTTTTCCATTCAGATTTTGTAGTTAACAACCAAACATTCAAGTTGGTAAAATGTTGAATTTATTCAAATTGAAAACAAACTCAAAAATCATATATTCATATTTTTATAAATAGGTTAAATGAGTTGATCTTGCTATCTGCAGTTAGTGTAATCAATGACGGTGTTTTAATTTTTGTTTTAGATGAACTGTCATGAAAATGCAAATTTAAAGGAGAAGGAAAGGCTAGTAAAGAGTTAATCTCAAGCTGCAGGCATACCTTCAGTTCTCTCAATAGTGCCCTTAAGTCTCCCCATATTTTACCTTTTCAGAAGATCAATAGCCAAACAGGAAGAAAAAACGCTGAACTGTGTAAAGAAAGTTCCCATAATGCCTCACTCCTGCACAGACACCAAGACCTAGTGAACATGCTCAGTTAGTAAGTCAGCTTCCTGCTGATTGGCTCAGATCCACATTCCTAAGGTGGGCGGTGAGTTCTTAGCATTCTTGAGGGAGGGGGGAGCAGGAAAGAGCAGAGAGCAGAAAGCTGTGTGTCTGTGACACAGGAATTACAGACACAAGAAATCTTTTTTCAGATTGTGCTTACGGCTGTATTAACATAGACCTTTCTGATAAAGCTTACTTAGTTTTTACCTTTCTTTCTCCTTTAATAGTAAGAAAAGTTTAATCTCATGGAAATGATAAGAGACTTTCTAAATATCATCAATTAAAAATTCTTTACCAATTCTGAAATGATCAAGGTGGCCATCCATGGGCAGAGTAAGTAGCCGCTGGGCCTGTGTATGAAGCCTTCAAATGTTGATGTCAAATGGGCAGGTTTAAAAATTCCAAAAAGAAGCACAAAAGTTTGTTGATGCTTTCTGCCTCCCGACACCCGGAATCCTGTCAATGTGATCCTCAAGGTGGTTATATTGTGAAAAGGTTCCATTAATTTGGCAACCTTGACAAACCAGTGGATCTTTCAGTGTATGGCTAGCTTTACTCTTCTATATCCCTCTTCACAATCTCTCTCTTTTCCATGCAGCTTTGTGGCAGGGATGGTTATTTAGAAATACAGTCAGCTCTAATACATTATCCAGGCAAACAGAGCATGCACCAATGTATTTGACCTATCTGTCAAAATCTGACACTGAAACTTAACTGAATTATTTTAGAAACAATATAAATTTTATAACTGATTATATTTAGAAAATTCCTTATTTCCATTAGGTGAATTTAAACATTTTTTTTTTTTTTCAAATATCAATCCCTGACAAGTTATATTGTGTTTTAATTGACTTGAAATTCTTCAGGCTACACGACATGGATTGGGATGATATATGTGGATCATTATCACACAAACCCAGTGCTTGTGAGCTTTTGCAACATTCTTTTAACAAAGAGGGCCGAGAAAACAGTAAGAGAATGCTCTTCATACCATGGATTCTCTGACTCAGGTAAGTTGTTTATGTGAGGTGGGAAGCATGCATAATATAAAAGGCATGTAAGAAACAGTTATAATAAATCTTCTTATCAGTACATGATGCCATACATAATCTTTCATTTTCATCCTCTGGTTCTTGTACTTTTAAAATACAGAAATGTCCTCTGTGGGCTGTTTTCCAGTTAAAAAGGATCTAAACCCAAAAATGAATTGATGGAAACTTTAAGATTCTCCTCTGAGCACTTTTGCAATTAGCATTCATTTTCTACGTTTAGTGGTTTCTGAGACATTTGCATTTTTAGACTGCTAATAGCATGCTTATATTTCAGCCAAAAGTCAGAAACCCAAGGGTTAACTGAATCAAGAAAGTACATAGACAGTGTTGCTTACACTCTGAGCCTTCAAAAGGTTGTTGAACCAAAGCCTGCCTAGCAGTATAAAACTTTGTTAAACCATGCTCTTAAAGCACAATCTCTTAAAATAGAAAATGAATGTAAAGTACTGAGAGGACCACCCTCTTTAAGTTTACACCAATTAATTTTGGGTTTATATCTGGTTTAATTATACTGTTCAAAAGAGAGAGCCTCTGGTGCACCCCAGCGCTACCTCAGATGTTGCATAAATCCTATGGGACTGTGGTTACTTGGTAGGGAGTATACATAGTGCCCAAAACTGTCAATCACAAAATATAGGGGTTTCAGCAGCTGAGAATCAAATGAAAAAAAATCAGCGTACTTTGCTCTGAGCCTTTTCTTGAATTTAATTATGACAGAATTTTTGGGCAGGAGATGGGTTGGTAAAAGTTATTTTTTATTTTTATTGTGCTTATCTAAAAAAATAAAAATATGTGCCCCACTGGAGTCACAAGCTAATAGAGTCTGCACTCTCAAAGGGGACACATTTCTACTTCTTGAAAGACTGCTCCCACCACAGCAGGTGCCTGAAATTTATTAAAAGTCATTTTTTACAAATGTCTTCCTATAGGTTCAAATATTCAAGCCCGGACACGATGGCTTCTATATTACACTCTCTTGAAAAACCCAAGACTTATATTGCAAAGGAAAATGAAAGAACTGGGCGATGCAGAATTGAGCAAAGCCATAACCCACGCTAGAACTGTTCAGGCTACTGTTATGGAGGCTGGAGTAAGAAATATCTTCGAATTACCAATTGATGTAAACTGCGTGGAGATTAGAGAACGGCGATCATTTGACTCTAAGCAGGTTACAGGAAATGATTCAGAATATTAATTTAAGACTGAACAAGGTTTTCTAAAGGTCAAAAAATACCTTTTTTTAGAACTGAAATGTTTAATTTATTATGTGTGGTCTAGTTTCCCCTTCAAATATTTACCCTATACTAAAACAAAGAAGGCAAGACTGTAGAAAATTGCTTCTGTTGCTTACTACTACTGTGTTGTATGCTGTATAACAAATGCAGTAAAATACTTTTAACTAAGAAAGGTTTATTTATCAGTGGTCCTTGTTGGTAAGTTTAATTTACCAGAACCTTATTATAGAACAAGACCCTGAGACAAGGTTCTTAGCATAACTGCTATTCATTGATCAAAGACAGAGGGGCTGATTTACTAACCCACGAATCTGAATCCGAATTGGAAAAATTCCGATTGGAAAACAAACATTTTTCGTATTTTTTGCGATTTTTTTCGTCGCTGTTATGATTTTTCGTAAATTGTCGCGACTTTTTCGTAACCATTACGACTTGCACGAAAAGTCGCGACTTTTTCGTAGCCATTACGATTTGCTCGTATCTTGTCGCGACTTTTTCGTATTGAGCGCTCGTAAGCGGCGGGCGAAACTTTCAGACTTACCATGATTTTTGAAGCCTCCCATAGGACTCAATGGCACTCTGCAGCTCCAACCTGGCCCAAGAAAAGTCACCATACTGAAGCTTGAATGAATCCGAAACTTTCGTACTCGGCGTGAAAGCTGTGAAAAAGTCGCGACTTTTCGCGCAAGTCGCAATGGCTACGAAAAAGTTGCGACAATTTCCGAAAAAAATCGCAAAATACCGATCATTATGAAAAAACGCATTCGGACGCCTTCGGACCGTTTGTGGATTAGTAAATGTGCCCCAGAGTCTTGTGTGTCTCTTTTAAGTAGTGCTGTAAAAGTTATGCCTCTAACCTACCTACTCATGGCATCCCTTTCCTATCTGTGGTGTCACATGCATGAAATGTTGGGCACTGAGCTGTGCAGGAGCTTTGTCCCAAGGACAAGAGAACAGACAGTGCTTGGAAACTGGGGGGATTGGGGAATGGTTGTGAGGGGGCACGCCAAGTTAGCATTGACTCAAAAAATTGAATCAATGAAGCAATAAATCAAAACTAAGGAACTGCCACAGACTCCTTTAATATATCAATAATTTATAGATACCTACTACCTATGCAGCCAGGAACTGCACCTAAAAGTATTACATTTATATACAGGGCCGGAACTAGGGGTAGGCAGAAGAGGCACCTGCCTAGGGCCCAATGGAGGCACTTACCCCTAGTTCCGTGCCCATCCCCACCCCCCACCCACCACCGTGTGCATTCATAAGTTCATTCACTTGCACATACGTGCGCGCCCAGTATGTGCCAATGGAGTGGGGGGGGGGGCAATCCAGCCAGGTTTCATAGGGTGCCCAGCCGGGTTGACCCGGCACTGTTTATATGCACCTAAGTGCATATTTGTCAGTTCCAAACACAACCCTCTATTCTAGTCTTCCAAGCATGTCAAGCACAAAAAAACACAGCGTACAGAATCTGAAAAAAATTAATGAAATGCAAATGCCATAAAATGCAACTCATGAGTAGAACCAGGCACAATATAACGGAATCAATTAGCTGATGCATTTCGGTGTGCTCAAACCTGTTTCTCAAAACACATAAAATACACAAAAAGAGCTTGCGTGTATGAGCCCTTAAACCAAGAGGTATTTGTATACTCCATGGTCACTTTTTAGAATGGAGACCATAGCTATGGCATTAAAAAAACATTTTAATTTATATGTTCATGGACTGCCTATAGGCTAGCATGCACAAACTTCAGATAAAAGCAAATGCAATGTTTTAACATTAAATTTGCCATGCTTTAACATAAAATTAAAACAATAAAAACATATAAATGCAGGATTTTAATTCTATTATATGTACAGTATACTTTTTGATTTTTATTTTTTAAAGGTGAATTTTATTGAGTTTAAACATACATCAAACAAAAATAAAAGACATAAACAAGGCTATGCAACTGGTTGCACTGAATCAGTATCAATGTTGAAATATGGTGACATTACCGGTACAATATTTACGAAAGTGTTCTATTCTTGGTGGCAGGTGCGTATGCCAGGAAGGTACAATAGTGTAGCTATTGCATTAGAAGTTCAAGATACGTGCCCAAAGGGTCAGAATTACACCATTCTGCCTGCAAGGGACAAACAGAAAAGGTACAGGATAATGTGGATCAAAGTGGCTTGATATAAATTAGGGTAAGTTATTGGAGTGTGAAGTGAAAAGAATTCCATGTGATTAACCGGTCCTGTGTCTCTACAGATGTTTGTATCTCTGGCTTGGTGCAGGCAGTTCTTAATCTATATAATTCGGTATGGGAGTACAAATTAATGAAAACCTTTAACTCCCTGGAGAAGGGACTAAACCTGGGCCTTGGATTTATGGTGAAACTGGGTCTGCCAGTTGCTGTGTGCCATGTGTCAAACCGCTCGAGATGGGCCACGGCCTCCGGACGCATTTTGGGGCCCTGGCTGAAGAGGTGATTTAGGCTCCTATACACTGGAATTTTGGGCTGATAATGATCCACTCCAGGCCTTTTGGAGACTTTATTTCATGTTATGATTTATGTGAAGAAGAATTCAGGCCTATAAAACAGGATCATTATCTCCCTCATGACATGGTGCTGGTTGCCAGCTTTGCAGTACGAATTTAGGTTTGTGCAAGCACCAAACACAGAGGGACTGCAATTTTACTCAGTCAGTATCTAGTTCAAAATTTCAGTTGACATCATATGAAGCCACATACAAAATGTTCTACTCATGGGGAAACAAAACTCTATACTCTGTTCCTATTATAAACCCAATATATTGTGACAGTTTTATTTCAGCTTTAATAGCTGTAAAGTAGATACAGTTAAGCTGGCCATACATGTTAAGATTTTTCTCTCCCTAACAACCATGCACACTCCAACCAGCCTCAGTTTTGGACTTGAGTGGTCAACCCCCATGCCAGTCCTGAGCTTTTCTGGACATCAAACCTGATGCCTACACCTCCCCATGTGCACTTTGTACCTTTACCTCCTTGTGCCCTCAAATGAAGGAGCATAGAGTGCTCACATGGGCCTGGGTCATCTGGGTCCACCAGGTTTCTTCTCGGTGTCCTCCAAGCCAGTCCAACCCTGCTGCCTCTTCTAAACAAAGATGCACACCTGTGCCTACTGGCACTATGGAACTCAGAATCTACCACCACTCCGGACCTGTGCCATGCTCTGCCTGACCTATGCTGCCTGTGTGTGGCATACTCCCACCCTGCCTTCACAAAAGTAAACAGTCACAGCAGCCAGACAGGGGGGGACCACACAGAGGGGGGCCGCAGGACACCAGTTGGGCGGGCTTGGCATAGAGAAAAACTCACTTGTTAGTTTCAGGAAGCACAGTTGTTTCTGTGATTCTGAAACTTGTTGACCAAAGGTCAATGGCAAGTGTATATATATGTGTGTATATATATATGTATATGTATTAGTGAGTTTGTTCCAAAGCACTGCTAAATTAAGTGGCCCTGAACATATTTTGTGAATTGGGCTGCTGCAGAAACTTTGGAGGCCCAGATCTTCATGCCTAAAACATAAGTTGCTGCATTTCTGCCATTTAAAAATTAAAAGTGGAGTCTGTGGATATAGCCCAGAAAAGTGACGTGTGGGTCAACAAAAAGTCAGCCTGTGCCCAACCTTAACCCTTACTGTTGTTATTACTTACATCTGGCCCTGCCTGATCCCCTGACTGGAGGGGATGGGGCAGGTGTGAGTATATATATAAGTGAAGGCTGTCGAAGAAAGAGGAAGCTAATGTTGGGGGCAGGGTAATGCCTACAGCACAGTTTGGCTAAATAACTGGTGGAAAGACCATGTACACAACGCTACAGAGTTCACTAGGGGTTTCCAGCTATTTTAACAGTGATGCTTATTATACCCTACAAGGCTCTTGACTTGTCAGATATAATACCTAGAACAGTATGGCTGTCATGAACCAGTTTATTACTGTAAATTAGCACTTAGATATTCAATGAACATGTCATCCCCACACCATAATGCATAATATACACTATAACTAACTGAAAGTAAATTTGCCAAATAAGTGGGCCTCAATGCTTAATTCTGGGAAGCAGGGTTATAAAAATTAGGAATTTTTTTAGCATCACATAGAGATATTGAAATAAACTTCCCTCGCTATATAATAAATATAAATGGTCAGTGATATTATATGCAATCCAAAATGAAAAATATATAGCAATGAGACTGTTATATAAAGCAATGTATATAGTGCATACAATAATGAAGGTTGAATACTAGGCTTTACATAAGGTTGCCAGACTTTTTTGAAACTAAAAACATTTATGGGGTAACTTATGAACCACAGGGAACGTAAACACAAGAGCACTTGCTCCCCCAGGGTTGCTGCTCTCTACAGTGCCAGATCAAAAATCTGGGGCTTGCTGCAGAAAGCAGCATCAGAAAGCACAGCTCATCTTTGTCCTTACTCCCTGCCTTTGAATAACGCACAATTTGGGGGGAAGGAGGGGAGACACCTATGCACCACCCCCTGCCCATCACTAACACAATACTTTGTCCACCCATACACAACTTGAGCTTTTTGAAAAGTAAACATGATTTTAAATAACTTTGCATCTATTAAAAATATACAGCCTGTTTAATATAATAATGTAAACCTAGCCCACTGTTCTCCTGCTGATCTGGCTGACTACTTTAAAATAAAAAAAAAAAAATTAACAGCAGTTGACTGTCCTTAGCCTGCCTTCAGCCCGCTTCCTCCAAATGCCACAATTCCCTGCATACACAATGTCAATAAGGAAAGGAACACTACAGTGCAATGCATGGTGGTTTATGTAGTTCCTGCATGCTGTCTGTAAGCCAATGTTTGAGTCCCTTCTCCCCTGACAGGATTTTAAATTATGCAAAAAGAGAAGAACTGTTTTGCAACTGGATTTCAACATATAAAAATGACTTTTTAAAGAAACTGATTACAGTGATAAGTATATTAGGGGTTTCTGTGTTGTGTGGGCTCTTTAACAAATTTTGGTTTGGAAGCTGGAGTTCCCCTTTGAGCACACTGTGTGGTGCATTCTAAAAACCGGTAAGATATCTAATATACAGGTTAGAAATTTCAGAAGAAGACTGCAATGGCACATTGCTGTGGTCCATTTTTGAATGGCCTCCATAGTAACCTGTTTTCTCTGGATCACTGGCCTGGGAGTCAACCAATCAGATCATCCTAATATGGTCTGGCACACTGGTGGCCAAATTATGTAAAGTTCTGTTCATTTGGCAACCTCACTAAGGCTGATGCCAGACGTGGCGTAGGGCTGATATTTTCGGCATGAAAACGTGAGATAATGCAAAGTCTCGCGGTTTCATGCGTATATCGGCTACATGTGCCTGCACCCGAGCGTATCTCATTCATTCGGGTGCAGGCACAAGTAGCAGGCGTTTTCCGCTTGCCGAAAATATCAGCCCTAAGCCACGTCTGGCATCAGCCTAAATGTGTGGATCTCACAGTGTATGTCCAGATACACTAATGCCCTGAAATAAAATCATGTAAAGCTCTGATCATTTGGCAATCCAACAAAACATGTGGATCTTACAGTGTATGTCCAGATACACTGCAACTGACTGACAAGTGCCCTGAAATAGCATCTTATGCCATTACCCTAAGGGCCGTGACACACGGGGAGATTAGTCGTCGCGAATCTTCATTGTGGTGGTGGGATGACATTGCAGGGAGATTAGTCACCCGTGACAAGGAAGAATTGTCACGCGCCGACTAATCTCCCTGTGTGTTACGGCCCTAAGGGCTCTGGCACACGGGGAGATTAATCGCCCGCGACAAATCTCCCGTGTCTCGGGCGACTAATCTCCCCAGATTGCCATCCCACCGGCGAAAATGTAAATCGCCGGTGGGATGGCAATCCGGGGAGATTAGTCGCCCGCAAACAGGGAGTTTTGTCTCAGGCGACTAATCTCCCCGTGTGCCAGAGCCCTAAGTAGTAAAATATAGAGATCCAGCTGTGCTAGACAGGAGACATAGACATGCTGATTGAATTATGATAATTTCAAGCATATTCTTATGTTTGCCTAATAGATTTCCCTTGTCCAGAGAGTAACAAAGTTTTGTACATATGTATCTTGCACTGGAGGCTTTGATGTGTTCAGTCTGACTTGAATTAGGTGTGAACTTTTCACATTGTGGTGTAAAATCTTTTGAAGTCAAGATTTTTCACAGTGATGAAGAAAATAGAAAATACCATTTGTCTTTTGCTTTTATCACACAATAAAAATAAATCGGTTATAGGAAAAAAAATCAAATTGTGTTATGTGATTAAAACAGTGTGTAATGTTTGGGGGAAAATAGCTTGGGGGAAAATTCTTTAAGTAGAACACACATATGCTGACATGAAGAATACTTGAACGATCGTCCCCCAGGATCTTATATCTTACCACAACACAGCTACATTGTTTGGTTCAGACAACTGTCCTGCAAGAGGATCAACTGGATCATGCAGCAGGAGTGTTGAGAAATGTGGCCTATCCATCACCAGGTTGGTAGATACACTTGTGTTAAAACCACTAAAACCCTGGAATCAGTCTGTAATGATGTAATTACTCCTTGACCTTATTGACTGCTTCATCCATTGAAGCCTAAGCATGCAAAACATAATTGGTAAGTGGAAGAATGGTCATTCTGCAAAACTAAGCTTAAACCTTTACTTTTTTTAAAGGACATGTAAACCCCACACACAAAAATTTAATCAGTGAACAGCCTCTTTGAAATCTTTCAATACCTGCCACTCTGGTTGTCCAGAGGTTAATAGTAAGGCTGCAGCATCCCCTTAATCACTTAGATTTCCTTCTCCTCCTGTAACCCACTCAGCCCCCTCCCTCAGGAATTTACTTTGACTTCTGGCTTGTGGGCATGCTCAGTTGTTCTAAATTCAGATTACTAAACACGCTCTCCAGTCTAGCAGCCAGTAAAGAGATTGCCAGAAAGGCATTGCTGGTTCCCATACAAACTCAGCTCTAGCTGTCTACCTCAATTTTTTTCTCCTAACTTTCTCTCCTGAGCTCAGCTCAAACAAAGCAGAACTTTTATCAGACAGTTCTGCCTGTGTGAGCCTGCATTGTTGATGAAATGTATGCTGGATAAGGGTTTTTGTTTGTGTATGCTGTTTGCAGATTCAAATGTATCTGATTATGTATCAGAGGAAAAATGGCCACCAGGTGAAAGCTGTTATGTGCTTTTGGAAAATGTGATGCTTTTGGAAAATGTGATGGTGCTGTCAGATGATATATGTAGTACAAATTTGGGTGGGGGAGATGTGCCCAACTGATATACATTGTAGGCAAATATAGGCTTTACATGTCCTTTAACACAATAAATAAAGTTTAGAATGTCAAAAGAATCAATTCCAAAGCAGATTGATGATATGATTCCAAATATATAAACAAAAATTTGATTATCACTAGAAGTTCATTATCAGGAAAAATACAAATATTCACAAAAAGGGGAATATTGAAATAGTGGTTGATTTTTCACACCATTTAGTCATTTTCTCTACATACTGTAGAATTAAAACCTTTAAACCTGACCCCCCCAACAAGATATTGAACCCAACCCATGGACTGCACTAATGGGCAGGCGACTAACAGGCATATCAAAACAGCACAATGTATTAGTCACTTAAATACGCTCAGCCATGAGATGGGCATCCATTTGGAATGGACTGGGCCCACACCCACTGAAAAAACAGCTATTGGGACCTTGGGCCAACAGATAGGATGGGAATTCTAAGAGCAAAAAGGTGGCCAGACATGTAGCAATCTCAATCTTTTGTGCGACCATCAGACGCATGAAAGATTGTTCCCACCCTCCACTGACGTTCAGGGCTGAATCTTCAGATATGGAGGTAGAAACAATAGAAATTCTACCTCCTTTGTTGATTCAGCCCTGAACGTAGATTTTGCTTGGTCGCAATTATTATTTTTCTCCTTCAGTTCTTCTTTTTTCCATTTTTTTTAATTATTTTGCAACTATTGTACAGGAGCAAAATTATAATATTGCAGATTGCTGTGTCTTGAGACACATGTCTATGAATTCAAATGTATGGAGTTATTTAACACATTAAGACAGGGCCTTAATTTGGGATCAGGTTTCATGTCACACTATCTGACTTGACTGAATCCAGACCCCTGGGCTATTTACAACCCATCCTAATAAACATTAATTACTTTTATTATCTTGACAAGTTATCTCTATGTATCTGTAACTTCCTAAAGCTGGCCATACACGTGGTGATCTGACGATGTTTCATGCGACCGTCGGTCGCACGAAACATCGTCAGATCCGCCACACACCATTCAGGGCTGAATTGGCAGGTAAGGAGGTAGAAACAATAGGATTTCTACCTCCTTCTGCCGATTCAGCGCTGAAGGGAGATTTTGGTCAGGCGCCTTCTATGGCGCCGATCAAAATTTTCAAACTGGTCCTATTGGCGAGTCGCCCAATATCAGCAGCTTCCTGCGATATCGGTCGACTCGCCGACATACCATACACGCACCGAATATCGTACGAAACGAGGTTTCGTACGATATTATCGGTGCGTGTATGGCCACCTTAATTCATTGCTTGTGAACACTTCTCTCTGATCTAACAGTATAAATGTTGTGCCATTCCAGTTTTCATTTGTATTTTGCCTGATGAAGGGGCCTTAGAGCTCCGAAAGCTTGCAATGTATTTTTATTGTTAGCTAATATACAGTAGGTATCATTTCTACACTACTCTTGTATTTGTGTTTTTTTTTATTATTTTACAGTGGCTAACACGGTACAACAGTTTTTGTTTTGTGAGTATCTGTTAAGAAAAACGGTTAACAAAGATAGTTAAAAAAAACCTGACCCCCCCCACCCATCAAGTAGACTGGAAGATAATATTGATGCATTTTCACTGAAAAAGGTAGACCTGGGCTTATAGAGGACCTCATATGGCATGTATGGGCTCATTAGTATTCCTCTTTATAACGTAATATTTTGCATATTTCTGAAAGTGTTGTGTTTGATGTGCTTTTTATGTACTCCTGTTATAATCCTACACAAACAACAAATTTGAATAATAATTACATTGGCCCTGAGAGTTACCTAAAAAATACAGACCTAATATTAACACAAGGGGTGTTTATTTCTGGAAGAACCTCAGGTCAACATGCTTTATGTTCCCTGTCTAGCATCTATGGCTTAAATAGAAAATGATGAAAACTATATGCTTTTGACAGATACTTTTTTGTCTTTCTTGTGCATCTTGGCCATTTACCATTACAACTTAATCATGCCCATTATGCCCCTAGTTGGGCTCCTGGTCATACGCACGGTTCTGCCAAATGCTAATTGCATCTGCGGTATATTAGGGGGGACAGTGCAGAAACGGAGTAAGGTTTTTATTTTTTTTTTTTGCTACTTTTCCAGGGGGGGGCAAGTGCCCCCTCTTGCCCCCTTCTGTGGACGCCCATGTTAGGATGTGTTTCAGGCCTAGTTAGTGGTGAGGGTTAACATAGTTAACATTAATTTAGGTACAAACCACTGGGAGCAGGACACTTGGATTTAACTGTGGGTGAACTAGGAAAAGTAGCAATGCATAGAGTGGCATCAGAATAATCCATGTGGGTTGGCATGACTGGAAAAGCTCATTTCTGCATTCCTGGAGAGTGTCCTCTTGTCTCAGCATTTAACAGTGCCTATTGCAGACTGTGTCTTCCCCGTTTTTTCTATTGAAAGCTGTGACAGGCAACTACAGCATAACTATATAACAGGAGTTAAAATGCCCTGGTGGAATGTAATGGAGGTTTTCAACTATTGAAATGTGTAATGAATACTGTATATAAATATAAAAAGTCTAATAATGTGAATTTTGCTTGTTTCTGATTTTTTTTCAGGCTTATGATTTGTGTTGCCCACCATGTATTCTATAAGCATAAATATAGGCTCCTCCTGGCCCTGCATGCAATGCCCATGCTATAAAAGGCCTATCAAATATTTTGCACAGCACTAGCAGGACAACAGACCTGTGATTACTCTTTTAATGCTGGGAAAGATTTGGGGTCAACTGTCTCCACATAATTTTGTCTCACATAAGTTATAGCAATTAAGCCCAGACCACGTGTCTTTCAGCCCACAGAGTTTCGCTGTGGTTCTTGGGAGTTGTTATAGTTTGACACGAAACGAAAAGACCGCTAGGCGGCATAATGATGTGGTAATATAATTCGCGTAGATAGCATAATTATTAGCAGAAGTGTACAGTGAGTGAGATAATGAAATAAAGTAGGTGTTCATATATTGCAAGTAGCCCGGCGTATTGACGCCGAAGAGACAGTCTCCCCGCAGGATGCCGGGCTCCTCACACATGTGTATTTGTTGTTGGGGGCGGGGCAGGAGCGGCTGCTGCCACAGACTGATAGCGCAGTCAGAGGAGGGAGTGTGCAGGGAGGGTGATCCGGAGGATCAGGATCAGCACCAGGAAGAAGAAAGTGGGTCGGTGGTGGCAGTGAAATTGAAGAAACGAAACTGATAGAACCAGTTAGATTCTTGCCAGAAAGGTCTGTAGCGGCGAAGAGAGTGCAGCTGGTCTCTCACAGCGAACCTGGGCGGTGCGGCCCGTTATGGTGCTGTGTTACCGCGTTCTTAACTTCCCGGCAGCAGATTATCACCATTTGGGCTTGAGACACTAAATATTGGAACAGATTGGCTTCTCCGTGGCCTTTAAAATAATAAGGTGAGTGTGTCATTTCTCCTTTAGTAAACGTCACCGTCCCGAGTTGATATACCCATAGGTACGTGCATGTTTGTGAGATTTTCCTGTTATACAATAAATGGGTGACTGGATACACACACACACACACATATACACATATATATATAATATCTACTCTGACATAATCCTTGGGCCTGTACAAGATGCATATTTAAACGTCAGTGGAAGGATTCATAAGCTCTATGATCCCAGTTTGGCATGTTATGTGTAATTTATGTGATAGAATTTATTCAGCTTTAGTCATGGTGACATTTATGGCCCCATACATATTGATGCATTTGTCTGTGTCCCATTCATTTGACTAAAATCAAATCTACCATAATTTGTTTAAAGAAAGTTTGTAGTAATTTTATTGTCCGTGGTTGTTCGATCTGATGGGGAAATCGATTTTTCCTTTGATTTTCTGTGACACTCCTGTGGTGTGATTGTGAATACAACTCTTGATTGCTTTAGTTAAACCAAAGTTGGAGCATGCTGCTAGCTCCCCAGCAGGTCAGATTCAGTGCTAATATATGAACCCCAAATATTAATTTTTACCTGCCTAATTAAACTAGTGACTACTAAATAGATCAGTGATGTGCTCTAAGCATTTGCTTTTTAGGGGCTGAAAAATGATCTGGAGAAGATCTGAAACATGTCCTCTCTGAATAAATGGAGGAGTTGTGGGTATGTAAGTAAGCAGTATGTCTGGACCACAGCAGCTATGCCTTTGGCGCGCAGCATGGCCTTTTTTTTAAGCATGGCTTCCTTTTATGATTCAACCATTTTTATGAATTTGGGCCCTGCGCAGAGCATTTTTGAAAGACAGCCCTGTGCTCATAGTACACACAAAATCAAGCCTGCCAGTGCTACCAGCTCCATCCTGACCCATAAGGGCAGAGCGGTGCTGTGTGACCTTCAACGTCTGTGACCATTTTGTTCATTTTGTTTGTTTAACTTTAATCAATGGCCTACTTTGGTAACATGAAAAAGGCCAAGGTCTGCTTTTACATAGTGGATTTCTAGCTGCCAAACGGATGGAGGCCAGGTAATCTGGATGGAGCAAGAGGTGTGGGTAGTATCCAGGTGCAATGACCTGCAGTCTGGGTTAGAGGGCTGTCAGGGTCTTCTGCTCTAATAGCTTCCATTTTATTATTTTTGTTTTCTCCCATGCATCACTTAGAGGCAGCAGGTAGTTAGTCAGATAGCATGGAAGATGAATGGGCATCCTGGTTAACTTGGGTAACTAGCAGCTAGTGGGTGCATGCTATATGTGGTCCATTTAATGAAACGAATGCAGGTTGCTGTATTGACATTTGGTACCAGAAGGACCATTTGCAACTCTATGGCATTATGCCTTCTGCTCTTCTTCAGTGTCTAAAAGCAAGTTGTCAGTTACCCTAAATCTGTCCATTTCACCTTCCGTTGTTTGTATTTGATGGCTTTTGCGTGAAAGCTCCAGCACTAGCAATTTTCATCATGCATGTTTTCCTGTATACATACATTTTTTTTTTCATTCAACTGTCACCCAAAAAATGTTAGGTAGTGCTTTCAGGCAGCTCGCATTGAATACAACACAGTTTTTAAGGCTTTGAAGTTGCCTTTTAAGGCGCTGATATACACCCCAGGAATCGCCTTGTGTAAGATAGGTCTTAATGCTGCTCTGCGTTGCTTGCTTTTTATAATTCAGTAGGTAGACTGAAATTGGATTGTACTATATGTAACTATACAGTAAGAAACAGGTGAAGGTTCTGAGTATGCTTTTGCAGTGTTGAACTGGGGTACCTGGGGCCGAAAGGAGAACCTGAATTCAAGGTCCCACCACTCCCGCCAATCAATGAGCCTCCTCCACCAAGGTGGATGGAGCAGGTTATGAGATGCCAAAGTATGGTGGGTGGAGCAATTGGAAAGGAGCAGCACAGAAATGTAGAAGAGGCCTGGGTAGGTTTAAGGATCAGCTGCAGGCCCGGACTGTCAATGTTGGCAAATGCCAGAGCGGCTGCTGTAAGATGCCATACAAAGTCACTTTTTAGTGAGCTGGTGTGGGGGCTATTTGTGTCTCTATGTACTTGGAATGCTGGGCCTGTTTTGAATCCTAGTCCAGAATTGATCAGATGAGACTGTAGGAGCTGGACTGAGGACAGGTAAAGTGGCAGAACTTAAAGGAGGAATAAAAAGACTGTGAAGGAGGCTGAAGAGGAGATGATGGTAAGAATTTGGGACAGTAATTTGTAAAAAGTAAGTGTCAGCAGGCAGAGACCCTGACTTTGCAAACCCAGCACATCGGCAGTGAATTGAGTAGAAGTCGGTAGGCACGCATGCACGAGGTGAGCGGGTAGGGAAAGGAGTAAATGACTCACAAAGTGGACAGACCTGAGGTGAAGGGCCCACAGTGATTTTTACTGGTATCCCAGTGGACCTGTATAATTGAAGTCAATGGATGCAAGTTCTAATGTACAAATGTGACTGTGTAATCAAGTTGGATTTCCCATTAAATCATTGGTTCAACTGCACTTCTAAATGTTTGTCTGAATAATGCCTGAAGCTAATAGGAATCCATCTGCTTGTAAGTATTTAATAGCTATATATTGAATTAAAAAATAGAAAACTACAGTTGTATCTAAAAAGATCAGCAACATCAAAGATGGTATGGCTGCATGTGCAGTTATGCATACTTCTACTCATTTCCTGAAATGAGATGCAGGTATGGGATCTGTTATCCAGAAACCCAATATTCAGACAGAATTACGGGAAGGCCATCTCCCATAGACTCCATGTAAAGCAAATCATTTTTTAACATTTTCCTTTTTCTTGATCCCAACTAAGATATAACTAATCCTTATTGGAGGCAAAACAATCTTATTGGGTTTATTTAATGTTTAAATTATTTTTTTTATAGAGTTAAGGTATGGAGTTTTAAATTACGGAAAAATTCATTATCTGGAAAACCCTAGGTTACAAGCGTTCTGGATAATAGGTACCATACCTTTGTATGCTCCAAGTCATTCGTATCCAGTGCAGTCTCTAAACCACACTTTTTGAAGGGCCACCTTCTGTTACTGCTTGGTGCATAGTATGCAGCATCTGATATTTATGTAGCTATAAAGAACAGCAGTGAATTGAGAGATATTGTATACGTCACCCCGTTGACCTATTCTTCAGGTAGTTTTTGTGGGGTCATATATTATAACAATGCTTATTTGAATATTGTGGCTCTAATGGCTCTGTGGCCATACACGCACCAATATTATTGCACAAAACAAGGTTTCGTACGATATTAGGTGCGTTTATGGTAGATCGACCAGATGGCCGATATTGGCAACAGCCTAGGATATCAATCATCTTGTCAATCGGGCGGGACAAAAGATTTTGATAGGGCTGAATCAGATGGGGTAGAATTCCTATTGTTTCTACCTACATATCTGACGATTCAGCCGTGAATGTTAGTGGAGGGTATGATCGATCTTTCCTGCGACCAATGGTCATGGGAAAGATCGTAATTATAAAAGGTAATGGCCACCTTAAGTGCAGTTTTTATTATTGCTTTTATTTTATGTAGCAACTACGCATTCTTCAGATCTTAACAGAGAGTTTACACAATTTAGATAGAAACATTTTTTGATGAATGATTGATTAGCAATTACAAAGGTGTTAGTATCATCATAAATAAATAAGTGCAAATTCATATTTTTTTTTGTTTGTACTACTTTGGAAAACCTGCCTAAAATTGCAAGGCCTATGGCATAAGTAGTGGGTTTGGCCACCACATTTTTTCTCCATGCTAAGGGCTATGAAACATGGGGTGGGTTCTTTGTGTGTGTGTTGGGGGAGGAGTGTCAAAAACTCTGTGTTGTGTCTCATTTGCTTAAATGTGAAACGAATGACCGTACTGGTTACTTAAGCATTTTCCAGTACCATTACCTATTCTTTAATGGGTTTCCTATTCCAATGAATGGGATGGGGCAGCAGTCGTTTCTGGTACTTCTCAGCTGAAAGAAATCTGTTGGTGGAAAATGTTTCATTTGTCATTTGTCTAAAAATGTCATACTATATTATCCAGTAACTGCTCTCCATTTCTCCATTGTATGTATTATGCCAGGGGTCCTCAAACTTTTTAAACAGGGGGCCACTTAATGGTCCCTCAGACTGTTGGGGGGCCGGACTAAAGTCCTCAAACTACAGCCGTGACCCCACCACTCCCCGCTGTGTCATCAAACTACGGCCCATTCCAGCTCTCTGCTGCATCCTCAAACTACAGCCCACTCCCGCTGCCTACTCCCTGCTGCTTCCTCAAACTACAGTCCACAACTGCGTCCTTCCTCTCCCTGCTCCCTGCTGCGTCCTTCCTCTCCCTGCTCCCTGCTGCGTCCTTCTGGTCCCCGCTGCGTCCTTCCTCTCCCTGCTCCCCGCTGCGTCCTTTCGCTCTGCGCTGTGTCCTCCACTACCTGCTCCCCACTGCGTCCTCAAGTCACCACGATGAGGCAGACAGGTAGTAGCCAGGGGTGAGGACGCAGTGGGGGCCAGGTAAATTTCCTCTCTTTACCAAGAGCTAAAGGGAACCATAACAGGAGGCCTGGGCAAAGCATTTACACACATGTATAACTGTAATTAGCCCTCCATTTTCTTGCCCCACCATAGATGTGTCACCTCTACATTTGGCAACCTATGGTTTTCTGTCCTAAAGGATAAGAACTTTTTTTTTTAAATTCTTTATTTTGTCATTTTTCGAAAAAGGAGGGTACAGAAGGCAAAAAGGGGAGGGAAGGGGTTGCAGTTATCAATAATGTATCAACAAACAAAATTAGCTAAAGGATTAGAATGTATTTAAGATTTTTCTGTATAATTACACACACTTCTTTTTTTATTGTGTTTCTTTAACAGAATCAAAGATGATGGAATCAGAGAAGGAACTTGTGGCCAAGATGTTGCGGGCAGTTTTGCAGGCAAATAAAAATGGGGTACCTCTAAGCAAATTACAAGCAGAATACAAATCATTCACTGGTGAACCAATTCCCTTTAAGGATATGGGATTTCATGCCCTGGATGCATACTTGAAAAGCATTCCATCAGTGGTTCGAATTGAAGTTAGCCGTGTTGGTGAGGTAATGGCAAAATGGTTAAATGTAAATTAATTCTGTATTCTTTATAAAATAAATTGTTTGCATTTCCATCATTTGGGGGCATTTTAAAAGGAGTATTTTTATATTATTGGCCAGATAGAACGTGTTCCCTCATTGTAATCAACAGTTCCTGAGGAATAGGTGCAAATCTTAACCTTCTCTATCATTTATTGGTCAGTATCTAATTTGTGTGTTTGATATATACACTTTTCTAATGTACAATGCTATGGGAATGCAATATGTTAAAGTTTTATAAATGCATGATAAAAAAAAATACTGCTTTTTGAAGATGCATGCAATTTAAATTGCACACATACGTTTGGCACTTAATAAATTATAAACCCAAGGGCAATGACAGATGAGGAGATTAGTTGCCCCTGCTAAAGGAGATTTGTCGCAGGCGACTAATCTCTTCCAAATGTCTTCCCACCGGTGATATTGCACTTTTTCCCACTCTTCTTTGAAAGCAATTGTAGCCAAAATGTCAGTTATTTGTGGGTTAATATTATTTTTACAATAGTTTAATAAATCCAGTAGTTACAAACTGCCCTTTTGGTCCTGTGCCAGACCATTATCATTTCAGTATTATCTTTTTTTTTTATATGGGTATGGTTTATTTAGCTAGAGCTCTAAAAAAGCAGTCTAAGCACATTAACTGTTGAGAGCGCTGAATCTTTATTATCAGCCAGTATTTAGTCTGTTGAACAATAGTCATTGCTGTGTGTCAGCTGGCATTGAAAACAAAGTGCCATTAATCCGACTAAAGCCATTTGACCTGGTGTGTATAATTTCCAGAAGTATTTTCTGAAAGAAGATATTTTACAGGAATTAGGGATTGTCTGCTTTTCTATCAAAATTTTTTGCAGAACTGTTAGACTTGAATTTGTATTTGTACCAAGGTACCAGATGACTCTGCATCCTGTATAGTTTATGATACAAAGGATCTAAGGCATTACAATTGAAAAGCTGGTTTATTGTTTACTGTATTTGCAGCATAGACTGAGCTGTGTTATGAGATATTGGCCAATGATATATCGCACACTTTTGTTTATTAACAATATTGTTCGTAGTTGGTGGCTATCCTATCTATATATCTAAGTTCATAGTTCATCAATGTTTGGACAGTGGCACATTTTCATAATTTTGACTCTATATGCCACCACAGTGGATTTAAAAGAAATCAGTCAAGCTGTAAGAAAAGTGTACAGTTTGTGTTTTGGTTCAAGGGCTTGAAAAGAATCATAAAGGTGGCCATACACAATACAGTTACGATCTTTCCCATTATGATTGGTCATAGGAAAGATCCTATGTTAAGAGCTAATCAGATATGCAGGTAAATACATAGGGGGGAATTCACAAAAGTGGAGGTAGCCCTTTTTTGGAGTAAAAGTGGTGGAAAAACTAGCAGAAAACACTTTCTCCAGATTCACAAACAGAAATCCGCCTAAATTCCGACTCAACCGCCACTTTTCTGTTTTTGGTGGAAGAAAGACAGTTTACAGAAACTTTTGTGAATTTGTCGTTGAAACGACATTTATACGACGTTTTAACGACATTTTTTCCCGACATTTTCAAAATGGAGTAAAGCGCAGTGTAACTCTGTAACTTTGTTTCCCTCAGTCTCCATTTCACACCTAAGGTAGGGGCCCCATTGGGGGGTCATTAACATATTAATGGGGATTAGCAGCCTATTGTTAGGGGACAAGTTTCTGTCTTAACCCTAGAACAATAGGTGCAAAAAGCCTCATTAACATTTTATAAACAAGTAAAACACTGATTAAAAAAAGTTTAATTTATATCTTATATATAAAAGATTTTTACCTCACATTTGCATTGCTACGCTAGTTTTAGCTTAATCAATGAGGCAATAATAAAAATTTTGTGTGAATATATTGTAAACATTTTTATTAAAAGGAAAAGTAAAGCCTCCCAGGCTATTGGGGTACAGGGTTGGACTGGCCCAACAGGGCACTGGATAAAAACCCAGTGGGCCCTAGTCCTGTTGGACCTCTATTCACTGGGCATGTTGGTGTGGGGTCGGATTGCTGCTGCCCAGTAATGAGTAGGGGCGAGAGAAGACGGTATTTAGACCCTTAAATCTTGTTACAGGAGTGAAATTACACAGAAATATAGAAAACATTAGAAAGCCCAGATTGTCCTGAAAAAATGATGTATAGTTTCCCTGGGCAAACTAAAATTACCCCCCAGGAAATGCCCCAAAGTGAAATGACAAATGGCATATGAAATGCAAAATCCTGCTGGTAAAATCCGTATCCCAAGGCTCCTGTAGCTGTGGGACTGGGTTTGATGGCACCGACATTTACTAACAGCTTAAGGCAAATTCATAAAAAAAATGTCGGGAAAATGACAAAATCTGAAAACTGTCTGTTTAAAAGACAAATTCACAAAAGTGGAGATAGATGTTTGTTAATTAGGTGGAAAATCCGACAAATCTATCTCCACTTTTATTGTCGGAATATCGCCACTTTTGTGAATTCCCCCCAAAGAGTTCTTTACCCCATCTGACAATTCAGCATGAATGTTACGATGTTTAGGCACCTTCAAATGCGGTGACCAAAATTTTCAGTCTTGCCCAATCGATGAGGTGGGTGATATCCATGGCTTTTACCAGTACCAAAGTTACGCACAAACAAATGTATGGCCATGTTCAGAACCATTAAGCAATTATAGCTATTTTTGTACATAGTCCACCATGTGCAGGGGCTTAAGTAATTGGTCAAACAAACATAATCAAAAGTTTTATGATAAATTGTAATATTGTGTTAAAATCCTTTGCAGTCAATGACTGCCTGAAAATCTGGAACCCATGGATATCACCAAATGCTAAGTGATTCTTTGCCAGGTTTTTGTTTAATTATTTGCCGGGTTTTTAGTGCAGCTGTCTTTAGTTACTTCTTGTTAGCTTGTCTTTCTGCCTTCAGTCTTATCTTCAGCAAGTAAAACTGACAGCCTTGTATGCCCATGCCATAACACTGTTTTTACAATATTAAACATATATGATATACTTCGGATCATAAGCTGTTTCTTCCCTTCTCTATACTCCTATCTTCGGTATTTTTCAAATCTTTGACTTGGTGCATGTAAAGCAGTCCCACCCTTTGGACTGCACATCAGCGTAAGCGATTACTGGGCTGTTTAGGTTTTGGGGACTTTAAAGGAAATCAAAAAGCGCTTAGTTATTTCTGTTTTCCAATACAGGTTATTTGCTATGCTGTGGTTTGCAAAGAAACTGCCAGAATTGCAGCACTTGTTGCCCACCAGAGAAGCTCTAAAAAGAAAAGTGGAGGCCAAGTGAATTGTCAAATGAGGCTTAAATATACTGCTCCCGTCTCTCATTTTGGTAAAGTAACTCTTAAATGAAACCTTTCTTGTCGGAATTTTTTGCTGACCTTATAGATTCTTGAGAAAGCACAACAAACAAATGCAATTATTGTTCCCATACAACAAGAACAAGATAACATTTTTTTCCTTACCATACTCTTTTCTTTACACTCTGAAACTCGTCAACATTGGTAGGGAGTGCATTTGTTTTATTAAGCCACTGCATACCTGGACAAGGCAGTACTTTTGTAGATCTTGATAAGCAAATTGGATATCATTTCAGCTTTAGCATAGTACAGCATGGAAAAAGGGAAAGGAGAATTGATGAAAAATAAAAGAGAAAAACAAATAGACTAACATATACTCAGTGACGGCTTCAAAGCAGAGGAAAGTATGTGACATCAGGTTCTCAAGCTGTACACAAAATTAGATTTCAGTCAGGGATACTTGGGGGGTTGGCATCTAACCACATTTCACATTTTTCTCAAATTTCCTTGGTGCCCCCCAAGCATTGTATGTCAATTTGGTTAGAGGCAATGGAACATTTATTAACTCAACCTATTTTTGCAGTGTAGAATAATTGGGGCTCATCCATTTCATAATTACTTTTTTTTTAAATAGAACATAATGGAGTGTGGTAGTGTTCTAGATTTTTTTTTTAAGGTCACTGACTCCTCTATTATGTCTAATAAGCAGGTCACAGGAGACCTGATTCCAGGGAGGAATGAGCATTCATTAATGTAGGAAATTACTTCTGTCCAGTACGTTACTATTCTAGGGCATTGTAATACAACAAATCCAACCTCTTCCATGCCTCTTCCCAAAGCTTTAAGCCTCAGGGGGGTGATATACAAATGTCTAATATCACTTAGGGATATTATTATTATATTATTATTTTTGCTTTGTCAAATGTTTTGCTTTGTCAAATGTTTTGCTTTGTCAAACAGAGCAGGATTGGAAGACTGAATTATGATATATTATTGAGATGGTAAATTGGAAGGGGTCTGAGCCCAGAGTCTGGGCTAGGGATGCAAGACAGCCCTCGCCAGCTTCTGATCTGCTTGGCGCCGCAGTCGCGCCAGTGACGTCACGCGCCCCTTCAGTTACTCGTGGCCTGATCTTAGACCTTGTAAGATCAGGCCACGAGTAACTGAAGGGGCGCGTGACGTCACTGGCGCGACTGCGGCGCCAAGCAGATCAGAAGCGCGCACAGGTGAAGAGCAGAGCGCACAGTTAGGATGACGTTCTGGGAAGCTGGCATAGGGAGAGCACGGGCGCAGGTACGCAGGGACACAAGTCCGTGGGGGGGCACATCCATACCATATACTCGAGTATAAGCCGAGGTTTACTTTTTGAGCACATTTTTAGTGCTCAAAAACTCGGCTTATATTCGAGTATATACGGTAGTATAATATGTTTTTGTTTAGCTTGACCTCATTTTCCATTAATTTTCAGGAAAGCCTAAAGCAACATTAAGGCAACCGGGTTTCACTCCTCCACAAGAGAAAATAATAAGAAAACCTGTGCCTACATCTGCATGGGGCAAAGGGAATACATTTGGTTCCCGAACATTTGAATATTCACCACCGCCTATTCCTCAGTTGTTTGGCATTGCACCAATTCAAATGCATCTACCAAATATTAACAGGTAACTGTATGTATGTATGTATAATACACAAGACTATTCACTGACTATTCTGCAAATTCCATCCTTATAAACAGTGCTTAGTGATGTCATCAGTTATAATTGAGGCATAGTGATGTCATTTCTCTCACATGACTCACTAAAACTTATGTATTCTAATAAATAATGTACCCCCTGTTGTAAAATATGACTTATATGACTTATAATATTCTTATATTTTACAATAGGGATATATTATTCACAATTTAACCTCTGTGCTTGTCAGTATGGATCTGATGTCCTGGGGATGATAGCCTTCTTTACTAAGAGCAAGCATAGTGTAAAAATGGAATCAAATTTGTATCTGAAAATACTATATACAGAGCGATATAGGTTTTTTTAGCTTTCCTCTCTTTACTTCTGCTCGTTTTGACTTAGGACCAGGGAGAGCACTGTACTGAAACTTTAACACATTTAGTACAGTGCTTTCTTTAAACACAAACACACACAGATTTATTTTTTTGCTGCAGCACTTGGTTTCAAGTGCTTTATTGGCTCAACACAAAGCTGAATCCAGTCCTAACCACTCAAGTTTACAATCGTTTTTGTTTGTAGAAAATGGCAGCCAATGAACATCAAGTTTTAGGCCATGGGTACAAGGAGCATTTGATCTACTTCCTGAGTGCAACATAAGTGCAACATAAGTGCATAAAAATGCCTGCTTTCACGTTTTTTTGGGTTATGGAGCTGCGTATGGTATTGGATCTGCTTCTCTCAGGTTGCAGAAAAACTTAAGCTTAGAGAAGCAGAACAAACACTACAGGTCCCCATGGCCTTATGTGAAAAGCATACATGTGAGGATGTAATCTTCTAATCCTGACATGCTAATTGAGGCTGCTGCAAGTATAACTATGCAATAAAATTGTTTGCAGTATAAGTGTTTGCAACCGTATAAGCAAACAAGATGTGTTTTTATTCTAGAGTTTTTTGGGTTTTTTTAATTTTAAGAATTACATTTTAGCATATGTTTATTTTGCTAGCTACAATATACTTTTTATACTATTTTAAGGATTTTTGAGGACCAGACTAGGATTCCGTTTTCATATTATCCCTGTCTGTGGCCTTGTGCAATTATATAGTCATAGTTTATCTTGGTTACGTCTCATATCTCTGTATCGTGCAATAGTGGGTGAATTTTTTTGGTTGTGAGGGGATATGAATGATGGTGGTGGCTTGCCTTGGGCACCAGAAGCTTTGACCCACATCCGCTAGAACTGCAAAGCATAACCTATAATATGTAAATGTAATGTGTTTTTGTAAATGTTTTCATACTTAGGGGGACATTTACTAATCCACGAATGTCCGAAAAGCGCCCAAATGCGTTTTTTTAGTTATTTTTCCGATTTTTTTTGTCAAGACTTTTTTGCGAATTGTCGCGACTTTTTCGTTGGTGTCACGACTTTTTTGCGAATTGTCGCGACTTTTTCGTTGGTGTCACGACTTTTTCGCGAATTGTCGCGACTTTTTCGTCGCCGCCGCGAAATAACCGTTCTGTCACGCCGAGTACGAAAGTTTCGGATTCATTCAAGCTTCAGTATCGTGACTTTCTTTGGGCCAGGTTGGAGCTGCAGAGTGCCATTAAGTCCTATGGGAGGCTTCCAAAATCATGCAAAGTCGGAAAGGTTTGTCCGCCGTTTACGAGCGCTTAATACGAAAAAGTCGTGACAATTCGTGAAAAAGTCGCAAAATGTTCGTTTCCAATCCGTTTTTTTCCCATTCGGGATTTGGATTCGTGGATTAGTAAATCTCCCCCTTAGTCTGTGAAACATAACATTTTCATAACATAATTCAAACTTAATGTGTATTTTTTACATTATAAATTCTTGATTTAAAGAATATAGTAGTAGCCTTGACAAGACCACAAGATTCAGCTTTACAATATTTCCATCAGTAACCCCCTAAAAACACACTGGCAATGTAGCCTGAATATGCTCTTTAAAGGAGAAAGAAAAGTATGATCACTGGGGATGCATAACTTTAGACCCCCTAGTGGTTGTAATCACTTACCTGATAACCTGAGCCGGTGCTCCTGTTAGCAGAAAACTGCACTCGCTTGGGGTATCTGTAAGCGAGTGTTCCTCTCCTTTCTTCGCACCATTTGCACTTACGCAGTTGATTGAAAAGCCAAGCTTTACCTAAAAAGCTTTTTTTCACTGTACTTGCACGTATTGGCTCCAGAATCATGAAGAAAGAATACAGGAGGAAGAGGATTGCTTGAGCACAGGTACCTTTATCTGGTGCAGATCAAAAATGAAATCTACAACTATATTCTATACAAGAAAAATGATTTGGAATGAATTAGATGAAGGAGTACCTACTGAAGCAATGCTCTAATATACAGTATGAATATGAATTCATAATGAAATTTAAGTTTTTTACTTTAAACACAGTATAGTACATGGAACAAGCAAACAGATACTAACATTGGCTAGAATAGGATTTGTTACTACAGCATAAAGAAGTGCAAGTTAAGAAAGCTCTAGCCCAGCACAATTAATAATTTAAATGAATTCTCCTGTTCCATAGAATAGGGTTACCAGATCATTTGAAAATTCAGGGACATGTCTAATAAATGCATGTTGCTGGGCTGTACCGATTTCATTAAAATTGAATTAACATCAGTGCAGCCCATCTAGCTCAATTTTCTATATGTATTCCTGAATTTTTAAGTGACCTGGCAACCCTTCCTCTTAGAGAGCACCTAAGGATGCTAGTTGAGAATGTATGACATCTAAAAATATTTTTTATATCTATTTTATGTTTTGCATAGGCATATCAAAATCTAATCTAGCAAATTAAAAGCAAATTTCAGCTTGATAAAGCATATGAAGTGTTGTTTTTTTATTATAAAGTTTTATATACAGGTATGGGATCTGTTATCCAGAATACAAAATCTAAAGTTAAAAAAAACAATGTGGTTGTTTTGTCATCAACATGAGATTAGTCTTTCTTGCTATAATAATGGTCTCATTACAGAGAACAACAGTTTTCATGTAAAACCAAGCATAAACTGTAGGTACACTAATCATAAATTAGTGTACAGTCAAATATCAGGGAAAGTGGTACTCTCTATTCATGTCAAGCATATTGCAAGACATTGGGAAGGGACAATGACTTTTATGGGTCGACACATGATGTCAAGAGATGGGGCTATGACGTGGTGATTGGTTGTCCGTCGTGTCATTCAGCACAGATTCCTGTCTGGATTTCCAGAGTAAAAAATCTTGACAGGCACTTTTAAAATCGGACTGGGCTGTCCCTATTAAGGCATGTTACAGTGTTGTACAAAAGTCATGTGCGTGGGGGCTAACATTTGAAAAAGAAAGTAAAATGTATTGATTGACCAAAGATGATCATGAATTAATAATTTATTTAAGCGGAAGTCAGGATTAAAAAAAAAACCCAAGATGGATTGTTCAGAATTCTGTCTTTGTTTTAGATGCTCTGAGTTTTATAGCAACCAGACTTCCTACGCAACCACAGAGTAGTAGTTGTGCTTCCCTGTGTTCATTTTAACTTGTAATACTGTATGCTTCCACATATTAGTGAACATCTAACTTTATCTATTAGTCTGCAATACAACAATACTAAAGTCTGATGTGTAATATAGTCTGTTACTGAATTACCTTCTAATGAAGCATCTCTAAAAATGTCATATCTCTTGTTTTAATCAGCTTTTTGATCTCTTCAAAATCTATTTTATGGAAGATGACAAAAATACATTTTAATTATCTGGTTGAGTTTCAAAATTTAGATTTTTCAGTGATTTTGATCTTGATATTTTTGTAAAATATTTAGAATCAAATATTTAATTGACTGTCTTGATAGGTTCATCTGTATCTCTTGTCTTTACTAGGCCTGAGAGAAAAGTAACACTTCCACCACGATTTCAGAGGGAGGTTAACTCATTCTTGAATCCCACTCCTATGACAGATTCAAATGGTATGTATACTGCAAATAATACATTTTTTTTGTTTGTTTGATCTTAAATGATGAACAAAGCTCACACTGTCATTTAGCACATTCACATGAATTTCAAAGCATTCATCTATTTTTTTATGGAATTATTTTTAAAGTATATGTAAACACTAAAAACTAATTCATTTTTTTTTTGTGTCCAAGACATCCGATATTTTAGACAATACAAAAATATACTCAATTTTCTAGCAACGCCACCTGATGTTCACATTGGCCAAATGTGTCTACAGATAGGAAAAATACATTAGCTCTGAAAAAAGATAGGTGTGTGATGTTGCTTTGCTTAAAGGGTTAGTTCACCTTTCAGCGAACTCTTGCTATGTTATAGAATTTAATATTTTTAGAAGCTTATCAAGTAGTCTTTATTTTTGTATAGTTTTTAAATTACTGTATATACTCGAGTATAAGCCGATCCGAATATAAGCCGAGGTACCTAATTTTACCTAAGAAAACTGGAAAAACGTATTGACTCGAGTATAAGCCTAGAGTGGGAAATCACAGAAAAAGAGGAAAGCACCTTCACGCAGATGAACTGCTTCAGCCTTTATTCAAACCACAGCACACACATGCATCGTGCCGTGTGAACAGTAAGGCTGAGCGTTTATATATTCAAATTTCCTAGGGTGGGAAATGCAGCCACATATATTTTGAAACTACAACCAGCACCCAAGAATGCAACCAATTTTATGTGATGCATGGATCCTGTTTACTAGATACAACACAAGCATCCATTGCAAAGAAACAAGGACACGTATATCTGTTTTAGTACAAGGGTAAGGACCTGGTTTGCAGCACAGCCTACCAAAGCTCATATCAAATGTAAAAAAACAGACAGGAAAAGCCAAGAAGGACAAGAGGGTGGCTGAAGGCCAAGAGTGAGGATGGTATCAGATTTCTTCTATAGAAGAACTTGGCTGGGCCTGGAACAGTATGGAGAACAGAAAAGCTGCCACCAAAGAGGACAGCTTATTCTACATAAATGACTGATTGGGTATCCGTCTCTGCACAGGTTACCCACGGACTACCAAAGCACCAAAAGAGCAACCAATAATTTGATTAAGGAAGAATGCCAATACTTCCATTTGCCAGGTCCTGGCATCCACCATGAAGCAATATGGATTCGAAGATGGAACGAGCTTGTTGTGCGCTGCCAGGCTCCCCTCCCTGCGGCTCCCTCCCCCCCAGCGACTTCCTCCAGTTCCCCTGCAGCTCCCTCCAGCTTCCCCCCCCCCTGTGGCTCCCCTCCCCCAGCAACTTCCTCCTGTTCCCCTGCGGCTCCCTCCAGCTCCCCCCTCCCGCGCCTTCCTCTTCTGCCTCTTTCCTGCAAAGAGAACCAAACAACTATTGATCTGTGAGTTTGCAGTTTTAATTTTGTTGTCACTATGTATTACTTATACTCCTATTCAGTCCCTCTTTTTTTCATGAACCATTTTTTCACTTAAACCAGTGCCTAGTTGAACTCTAACAACCATGTAGCCACTGACATTGCACACTGGAGAGCTCCTGAACAAAAAGCTAAATCAATTAAAAACCACAAAAAAATTAAAATGAAGACCAATTGCAAATTGTCTAAAAATGTCACTGCCTGCATCATGCTAAAAATTAATTTGAAGATGAAATACCCCTTTAATACTAGAGAAACATCTGATAACTCTTTATCAGAGCAGAAGCCCCTGATATGATGCATTGGGAGATAACATTTTAGTCTGAACAGACAGCCTGTAACACAGACCCAGAATCTGTAAACTACGGCAAATGCTGTAGACAGTTTTTACCATTGTACCTTGAAATGCCAGGGACTATTTCCCTGTAAGAGCATGTTTTATTTAAATCTCCATCCTTTCCTCCCTAACCAAGGTGGCCTATCCAATTCATTGCATGCATAGCCTCATTTAGTCAAGCATTATCAGTTGCAGATAGACAGTCTGATAATTTTGAAAAACATAAAGAATAAAGACCCATTGAAACATTGCTTAGATGGGTCCATCCTCTTCAAGATTTCTGATTTGGTTTGGCTATTTAAGTTTTTGGTTTGGTTTTAAGTATCTTGGGATTTGGTTCAGTCTGGAAACCCATCCTGCAACTAGTCCATCCCTTGTTTATATGTATACTTATTTGCATAACCTGCAACAAAAATATAAAGATCTCTAGAAAGTAGCTGTACCGATCTTTGTAAAACATTCTTAAAGGTAGAGCTTTTGTGGAAATAATATTTCATGTCAGGACAGTTAGTTTTAACTGGGAATGTTCCCTTTGCCTATAAGTTATATTAAAGTGAACTCCTTTTAGGGCAACGACACACAGAGCTACATAGTAGCAGCTACTTGTCATGGCTACTAAACCCCAGAAAATAACTTTCCATAGACAGTACTAAGAATTGCCTCTGCTAAAACACAGAGACAATTATCGGTAAAAAAAAAAAAATCAGCATTGTCAATTTTTGCAGCTGTGACATGTAGCTGCTACTAGTAGCTCTGTGTGTCTTCAACCTTAAAATAACTGACTCAAAGCTGCATTTAGAGAAAGATCCTTCAAAATAACTCCAAGCCAAATTCTGTAATACATATCCTAGGTAAAATGAGATAGCCCCCACTTATGTATTAGACCTATCTGCCCATTCAAATTTGAGTCCTGCAAGGATTGGTTGGAGACCATTTTTCATTAGTACAGAGCAACTGTGATTCAAGGGGTTGAAAAACAATGATGAAGCAAAAAGGAAACTGTACCTTTTAGAACAAGTACTTAACAGATAATTCATATTTTAATAAGAAAACTATTAAAGATTCTTACCAAACTGGAGTATATATATCGGTAAATTCTGCCATTTTACATCTTTTACTATGACCTATCATTTTGTCATGGTTCGTGTACTCCTTCAGAGATCATTTGACAGGAAATAATGCAGCTCTAACTGTAACAGGAAGAAATGTGCGAATAAAAAACAGCATCTTCATTAGTTAGCTGAGGTAACCCAGAATATATGCGTACCCTTTGTTTATGTGCGAGCACGGTGAATCTTATGAGCTAGGGGCGAGGCACGTAGTACTTAAAATGGCAGTTTTCTGTTTAGGATTAAAGGAAAAGTAACACTAAAATTTTTTAAGTAAAAAAGCTATTCTACCCTGCACCAATAACTGCCCTATTATTATTATTAACATGTATTTATAAAGCGCCAACATATTCCGCAGCGCCTGTCTATCATGCAAACCACTTAGTATTTTAAATGCTTTAATAGAAAATACCTGCTAAAACTTGGCTTCCTGTCAATTGAACTACGGCGATATGGCGAAGGAAGGAGCAGCAACCACTATGCGACGATCGATTGAGTGAGCCTAGCCTTCTTAATTGTATAGGAAGGAGTCAGGCTAGGCGCGATCAATTGATTGTCGCATAGTGGATGCAGCTCCTTCCTTTGCCTTATCGCCAAAGTTTTAGCAGGTATTTTCTATTAAAGCATTTGAAATACTAAGTGGTTTGCAGGATAGGGCAGTTATTGGTGCAGGGTAAAATAGCTTTTTTACTTAAAAAATGTTCTGTTACATTTCCTTTAACCAGCAGCGCATACTAAAATGTATATAATATATATATTTTATAGAGACCTGCAGTGTATCTTTATCAGTGTATCAGGGTATCTTTCCTTTAAGTTCAAAGTCTTCTAGATAATGGAACATATACCTGTGTTAGATGCTGGTCCTTTTTGTTTTTCTTTTTTTTTTTTTTTAATATTGTATTTTAATGTTGTTCCTTTTGTTTTAGCCAATCATACACAAAGTTTGAAAAGTGTTGTTCCTGGCAGTGGTCAACCTCGCTGTGACCTCTCTGTGATCCAAAATAACCTGAAAGAGCTTCTGAACAAGCACAGTAATGGTTTATGGCTGTCGAAGTTGCCTCAGTTGTACAAGGAGACCTACAAACAGGATTTGGGTGGTGAAATGTTGAAACAGGTTCCAAGTTGGACACACATATGCATGGTATAACTTTTGATTTTTTTCTTAGTTAATTCTGTTTTATTAAATTATTAGTAAAATTTTTAATGAGGTGCATTTTAAAGGGGACCTGTCACCTCAAAAAAAATTCCAAATTTATTTCTACCATGTTAATTAAGCAAAACAAACTTCACTTACACTATATAATGTTTATAAATCTTGTTTCCTTTAGTCTTGGAGTTAGACTATTATAACAAGCAGGCAGTTGAGAATTGCAGTGACATCTAGGTAGTGCTGAATGGAAACTTAAAGTTGCGCCTGAGGCATAGTGGCGGGGCAGGCAATATATCATGGACAGCTGGGATTTTTAAATGCCTTTATAATGTGTTTGTATGTGTTAATAAAAAAATTTGGTTTTCATGTTTAATTTGAAACAGACTTTATACAGCTTTTTATGCCTGGGTGACAGGTCCCCTTTAAGAAACTTTATGTAGGCAAAGTCCTGTATTTAGATTTCATAATCACTGTTGGGGCAATGACACATAGGGCACCATGTTGACTAAAAATGCAGAAGCACTAATTTTCAAGTGATAAAATGGGATTGCCATATGTAAAGTGTTTTGCATGTGTGGGTTCCAACACTGAAGGATTTAGGGCACTAGAAGAAGGCTGTTTCCTGTGGGTGATAAACTGTCCTGTGTGTGTAGTTAACATGCATGATTTTATCTAAATCCCTTTTTAAAAATAACCTTGATTAATGTTTTTCAAAAATATTTATTTATTTCAGGTTCAGAAACTCGTAACCATGGGCCATACAGAAATGGTTCTTTATTCAACTGCAATAAAGCAACCCTCCTTTACAAAGAATGTTCAAAATCACAGTAACAACCAAGCTAAGCCAAATGTGCCTGTTGATTCAACCCCGTCATCACCTCCTCTGCAAAGTTCAGGCAATATCCCCAAAGATGAACTTAAACAGAAAATTTCAAAAGTATTGACTAAGTATAGCAATGGACTTTGGTATCACGCTTTACCCAAAGTCTTTGAGGACATGTTTAAGCAGAAATTGCCAACTGAAGTTTTAAATTTGGATTCCCTTACTGATATTTGCACAGTTGACCTTATTTCTGAAGAGCCATTTAAAGCTATCCTTTATGCTAAATCAGCTGAAAGGGCAAACCAAAATAGTAATCCCTCGGTCAACAATAATATCCCACAAAAACTCCAAGATCGAGAGTCACCCTTGTTGCCGGAAGAACCAGAGATGAATATGACTCCACCCCCTTTGGTCATACCTTCTGAGGCTTCTCCCTCTGTGCTCGTTGTGGAACTAAGCAGTACTAATGATGTGGTTATAAGGTGAGTGAAGGCCTATTTTGTGATTTTAAGTGTATATCCCTACAGTCGGAGTCCTTGACCAAATCTGTTTATTTAAAAAAAAAAAAAAAAAAAAAATATATATATATATATATATATATATATATATATATATATATATATATATATATATAATATATATAAAAAAAAGACAGACACAGAACATTTGCCATGCTCTCCTCTGCTCACTCATTCACTGCTGAGCTGCCAACCTCTGTGCCTTCCAGGTCGCCATTTTAATTAATCACATTCAAGATGATAACTTACCCAAGGCCCCAGATAACCATTTCCACGTTGCTCCAAATTGGTTAAAAATGCATTAATTAAATTGAACTCTTCTAGATTTTTTTTTTTTACTAGGTCTTTAATTTTTATGTGTGCTATTCTCATTATCCAACATTATGTGCTAGTTGGAAATGAAGTCAAGCGGGAGGACCATGGGCAGGCAACTTCATCAATGTCACCCCAATTTGACTGAATTTCTGTATACACTGCCACTGACATCTTGTTTAGACTTTTATAATGCTACAGAAAGCAATGGGAACTGATAGGGATGGTTGTAGCTAGAAAATAATGGAAATTGAGGCAAAACTAATCCCAATCTTTTCACAGCATTCGTACCCACCATCTCTCTCTCTGTAGAGAACACTCTCTCAATCTCTTAAGAAAAAAAACAATGATCCTATTTGTTGGGAGCACTAACACATTTTATGGACAGTCAAGGGGACCTGTCACCCAGGAATCAAACGCTGGATAATAAAAGTCCTTTGCAAAGTAAACATTAAACTTTTTTTTTTTTTGTAATTAAAACATTCATACCGGTTATAAAGTTATTTAAAAATCTGAGCTGCCAATCATATATTGCCTGTCTGCCTCTAGGTATAGAAGTGGAACAGTCAATCACTTTCACTTTCCATTCAGTACCTAGATGTTGTTGCCCTCCTCACATTCCCTTTCCCTCCTCACGGTCTACAATAGTGTGGCATGGGCATTAGGTCCCCCATTAATTAAGCTCTTAACCAAGATTTTGAAGTAATACAAAACTTCCACAAAATAGTGCCTGTCTGCTGGCTGTCATTGTGAATTCCAAACTGAAGTAAACAAGATTTATAAAATGTATATAAAGTAAATAAAGTTCATGTTGTTTAACTAGCACGATAGAAAAGAATTTGGAATTATTTCTTTGGGTGACAGGTTCCATTTAAGGGCCAATGCCCAAACCTCTTATTTATGTTTGTTTGTTATCCAACTGCTTAGACTTAGACTGTTAACTCTAGGGGGCAGGGACCTCCATCTGTCTGTGTCTCTTACTACATGGCACTTAATTTTAGAAATAACATAAAATAATTAAAGACATGCTTCCTAATGATTCCATTTATAGCTTATTTTTTATTTTTCCATACAAGTTTAAAAAATTAAGCAATATATATATTTTAATTAATATGGTTGATTCTTAACAAGTCAAGCGATTTCTTTAGGGATGGTTTTAACTTCTTTAGGGATGGGTAATAGAGGCATTTCACAGTTATTCTCTCCTCATCTGTTTAAATCTATAATGAATTAAATTTAAGCTTATCGATAAAAAGATTCTTTCCATTAGAAACTGACATTTTCTTATTAACCTTTGTGTAACAATATTTATGTCTTAGGTATATTGGCCGTGACTATTCTGCTGCTCAGGAACACATGGAAGATGAAATGAAGGACTTCTGCAGCAAAAGTTCTACTGCAAAGATTGGCTTTTTAAGGGTTGGTCAGCTGGTGGCTGCAAAAGCAGAGGAAGATGTTTGGCTGCGAGCACAGATATCTGCAATTGAAGGCAAAAAAGTCAAGGTTTATAGTTTTTCTTTTATAAATATCCAATTCCTCTTTCATCATTTTATTTTATTTTTTTTTAAATGTATAGAATTACAATAGAGAATAGTGCTTGTGTGGAGTTTGCATTAAAGCCAGGACATTTTAAACTACAGTTTCATCCACACAAGTATGAAGATGTTTATGATACACTGGCAAGCAATTTCTTTTGTGAAATCCAGAAAATTCCGAATTATGGAAAGGCCATATTACATAAACTCCATTATAAGCAAATAATTTTGATTTTTAAAAATTTCCTTTTTCTCTGTAATAATACCAACTAAGATATAATTAATCCTTAATGGAGGCAAAACAAGCCTATTGAGTTTATTCAATATTGAAATGATTTTTAGTAGACTTAAAGAATAAGTAAACCTTCTTTTTTTTTTTTTTTTTCTATCGGTAAAATTACTCTAAACAGTCTCCAGAATTACCTACCTTTGTCCCAGCATTCTCTCTGACCTGATTCCTCAGTTAGAAGTTAATTGTTTTTCTTTGCTTCCTTGTGCAGAGTGAAGCCCCGCCCCCACTTCCTGTTCAGGTCTCTCATAAAAAAAAAACCCTGATAATGCACAGACTGGCTGCTGCTGCCTCCAGGCATGCCCAGAAGGCTCTCCAGGTCTACTAAAGGTAGTCGAATTGAAGAGAGAACTGAACAGGAAGTGGGGGCAGGGCTTCACTCTGCACAAGGAAGCAAAGAAAAATGATTAACTTCTAACTGAGGAACCAGGTCAGAGAGAATGCTGGGACAAAGGTAGGTAATTCTGGAGGCCATTTAGAGTAATTTTACTGATAAGAAAAAAAAAGGTTTACTTATTCTTAAAGTTATAGAGATCCAAATTGCAGAAAGATCCCTTATGCAGTAAATGACAGGTCCCGAGCATTCTGTATAACAAGTCCCATACCTGTAAATACGAAGTGATCTATCAAATATTGATTGCTAATCAGAGTCTTTATGTGCCTTAGCCCTTAGCTGATGAAAGTTCACATGTCCACATGTGGACAATACTAAATTTCCTGGTTTTGGTTTGGTTTTGAAAGTTGTAAAGAACTTCAGAGTTCTTTAGAATTGAATATAAAAATAGATTTCCTTGGAGAATATTAATGGAAAGGACAGTGCTTACTAATGGCACAGGCAAATTGTCGAAAGGTATACTTAAGTCTTAGTAGCCTTTTTTTTCCATTGATAGAAGTATTGATTCCCGAATTTAAGGACAATATATTCAGTAAACAATTTTGATATTGCCTGGATTTCTGCAATAAAGGAGATGTAAACACAAAAAAAAGTATACTGTAGCTAGAAAATCAGTGCGCTGCAGAAGATTGTTTATTTTATAAATGCTGTACTGATTTTATAACTGATTGCAAATATGCTTCTTTTTGAGCGCTCCGGCCAGCGATCCCTTGAATGGCACTCATTTGGAGTAAAGGTTTGAATTGAGGTTGCAGCTTCTTACTGAATCTTAAGAAGCAATCACTATTTTCACGATGCATGTGCTTATGAAGTAAATTAAGTAAGAGCAAATGTAAAAAAAGACCTAAGTGCATTTTTTAAAACAAGATAGAGTAATAGATAATTTGTTTTATATAATTCCAGGTCTGCTATGTGGATTATGGATTTAGTGAGATAGTTGACATCACTAAAGTATGTAAATTAGGAAAACAGTTCTATACTCTTCCGTTTCAAGCAACAAAATGCAGACTTGCAGGTAAAGTTGATCATACCTTGTAAAAAAATCTTTATTTTAAATTTTCTGTTACAAAGTTCACAAGACGAAATTAGGCTCATGTACATTAGAAGGTGCAGTGTACTAAAACATGTATGGCCACACACCCCCCTTAGAACTTTCTTTTTTTTTTTAACTCTTTATTTGTGTTTTATTTTTTTGAGAACAGGTTATGCTTATAGTTACATTTCTCATAAATTTCTTTGTTGTAAAACAGGGGAAGGGGGGAGGCTCATCAGGTGTGAGGGGAGGGGGGGGGAGAGAAGAGGGAATAGGGAACAGGGGGGGGGGGCAAAGAGAAGGGAGAGGAGGGAGGGAGTAAGGGAAGGGAGGAACAGTAGGGGATAAAAGTAAAGTTAACATAACATCCACATTATCAATGTATGATATACCGGGTATCAAATATTTAAGTTAGTGAGAGGAATCCGGGGGTCCTTACTTTTTTTTTTTTTTTTCCCCTCTTTTGGGTCGCTCTTCTTCATGTGTGCCCTTAGAACTTTCAAGGTAAGTTACGAAAAGCTCATCAGTCTCAGCTTGGTAACTTACTCCCAGAGTGCAAAGAGATTGACCATGGTTTTAATTTTATACTAAACTTGGCTTTTCACCCTTAGCATTAGACTATATTTGTAAATAAGGCACTGTTAAACAAAAACTATACCTCCAGAATGAATATTTAACCAACAAGTTTATATTATGTTATAAAATTGTCCTTTTTACATCCTTTCCCTTGATCTACCATTTAGTGATGGGTTGTGTGCTCCCTCAGAGGTCACATGACCACAAATAATGCAGGAAGAAGTGTGGAAACAAAAGGCAGGACTCTGTCCATTCATTGGCTGATGTAGCCTAGCATGTATGTGTGCTTTGGCTTGTTTGTGTGCACTGTGAATCCTATGATCCCATTTTTATAGAGACCTACATTGTTTGGGGGTATAGTTTTCCTTTAACTCTGCTGGTAATTTTGCCCCATTGTGCTGAAACCATTGGGGAAAAAATCGAAATTGAAAATGTTCCTGTGTCATAGTGTTTTCATCTGTACTTTGCTAGATTATTGCTCTGGGCTTGTCATGTTAACTAGGAGTAACAGTACTCTAGGACTCTAGTGGAAGGGCAAGACAGAATAAGCATCTCTCCTTCTTTTGGTAAATTTTACAAATTAATACGCATTTCTAGTGCCAGCATTACACAAAATTTATAAAATATATAAATGAAAGAAATGTGTTAAAATGTGTGGTAAAATACTGAAAAATACATTTTTCTTGCAATACAGAAAAAATGCACCAATGAATATTGAATAGTATTTTTGTTCAATTTATTCAACCTTAAATTTTTATTATAAAGACATAAGGGCTCATGTACATGTAAAGTCTCGCAATTTCCCCAGTCAGTTGCACGTAACACCACTTACATTAAAGTTACTTTCTTCAGAATGCAGTCCCTGCACTTCCTGGTCCAGAGGTGTCATGGCGAACATGGGATATTATGACTTGTAACCACAGTGATGCTGGAAAAAAAAACAATGCATTGTGGGAAAAAATATGCCGATTGTGCTTACAATTGAAATTTGCTCGCTATAGTACATGAGTCCTACAGCCTTTTGTGAGAAACCAGAGCATTCCTTCACTAGCTATTTCTATTTGTATATGTATGTGTAACCTGGAACTTCAATATCCCTTTCTGCTTCTGTGGTAAATCTGAAAATATTATTGCACCCTTAGTAACAACTAGAAACAACTACTGCACCCCTAGTGACCATACATTGATGGTGTCATGCAAGTTCTATTAATATCTATAGAAAAGTTCACTCATCATTCAGTACCAAAACTGTGGCTACCAATCATACTAAATAAGAATTTACACAGCAAATTTAATGTAAAATACAAAAGGATATATTTTTCCTTGTAATAATGACTGATTTGCATTTATCCCTTCCCTAATTGGATCTTTATCAGAGCTAGTTACAATTAAAGAGGTTCACCTTTAGGCTTAAGAGCAGGGGTATATGGGGAGATTAGTCGCCCCACAACATATCATCGTTGTCACAGGCGACTAATCTCCCCGCAATGCCATCCCACCAGCTAGAAAGTAAATCGCCGGTGGGATGGCATACGCGTCGCTGTGATGTCCTGCAGTCGCCCAAAGACATCGCAGCAACACATATGCCGGTGGGATGAAATTGTGGGGAGAATAGTCGTTTGCAATAACGAAGATTTGACGCTGGGCGCCTAATCTCCCCGTGTGTACCCCTGCCCTAAGGGCTCTGGTACACGGGGAGATTAGTCACCCGCGGCAAAACTCCCTGCTCGCGGGCGACTAATCTCCCCGAGTTGCCTTCCCCCTGCCATCCCACCTGCGAACATGTAAGTCGCCGGCGGGATGGCAGACGCGGCAGGGCGATTTCGGGAAATCGCCGAAAAAGCCTCTCGAGTCTTTTTCGCCGATTTGCGCGAAATCGCGCCGGCGGGATGGCAGGGGGAACGCAACTCGGGGAGATTAGTCGCCCGCGAGCAGGGAGTTTTGCCACGGGCGACTAATCTCCCCGTGTACCAGAGCCCTAAGACAAACAGAGCTACTAATAGCAGCTGCTTGTCACGGCTACAGAATCAGACAATGATGATCATTCACTGATCACTGTCCCTGTGTGTGTGTTTTAGCAGAGGCAGTTCTCAGTATTATCTATGTCAGGGTATTTTCTGGCATTTAGTAGCCATGACATGTATCTGCTACTAAGTAGCTCTGTGTGTTAAGTTAACTTTTAGCATGTTGTAACATGGCCTGTTCCTAGCAACTTTGCTATTGGTTTTTATAGTTTATTTTTTATAGTTTTAAAATTATTCGCCTTCCTCTTCTGACTCTTTCCAGCTTTCAGAAGGGTGTCACTGACCCCCAGCAGCCAAAAACTTTTTCTGTAAGGCTACAATTTTACTGTTATTGTTACTTTTTAATGCTTATCTTTTGTTATTCAGGCCCTCTCCTATTCATATTCCCATCTTTTGTTCAAACCACTTCTTGGCTTCTAGGGTAAATATGGTGTAAAACTGGAGAGCTGCTGAACATAGTTATATAACTTGAAAAAAAACCTTACAAATGAAGGCCAGTTGCAAGTTATCTTAGAATATTAATGTCTACATCATACTAAAAGCGATTGTGTCGCACAGGCCTTAGAAAATTTGTCATTTGAAAATTAATGCAAACATTTTTTCCTCAGGTTTGGAAGCTTTCTGCGACGATAGTATTATCATAAAGGCTTTGGAGTTGAAAGCTTGTGGAAAGATACTTGCGGTTGAAATACTGGAAAAGAGTGAAAAGCCACTGGTTGTTCTTTATGATACCTCAGGGGATGACGACATTAATATTAATGCTGCGTGTCTAAAAGAACTGTGTGACCGTTCTCTAAGTTTACAGTTAAAGGTAAGTATGTAAATATATATGTCACCAGCTCTCTGTTTCCATAACACCTATTACTTGCTTAGAAATATTATAAAATGTCCAATAACTCACCACTGGGAGAAAGAGAGCTTTGGGAGTGGATATCATCGTTTGTTAGAAGAGAAGGCAACTCACTGAGCAAATTGTCAGGCAGAATTCTTGATTAAAAAGCAACTTTATTGGAGTTCCACCTTCCGCGTTTTGTGTTCAGAGCCACTTAATCATAGGCCTAGAAATGTAGAAAGCCAGGTAACTTAAAAAAAAAAAAAAAGTGTTCATATATCATGTATACATATTGAGGCACACTTACTAAAATCTGATTTTTGGGGGGGGGTGTAAAACACAATATCGTAAAAATTCGGAGAAACCACAATAATTTCTGATGTTCTAAAATGTCACAAAAAGGTCTTTATTGGTCGTATGAAAAATTCAAGTGTACATCCAGAAAATCCTGAATTTTTCGAGTTGAATGCATTGTTAAAATTCAAAAAATTTGCATTTAAACAGACATTCGTTTCCATGAATCCTTCTCATTTTTCCCAAACAGGAATTGCTCCAGCAGGCATTTTAGGTGCATTGGCACTCATTCTTGGAAAACAATAATGTGTTTAAGTTTCCCTTTGAAGCTGAGTGAAACTGAAAACAATAAGGGGATTAACTTGCCCTTTAAGGACAAGCTGTCACTGACTATTCCATTCCTCTGCTATTATAAGCCTCCATAGGACGCAATGGTATTTGACAGATCAAACCTGTCAAATTTTTATTTTACAAAAAAAAATGAACTAAACGTTAATAAATCATGAATTTTTTTCATGGTTATTGTCAAAAAAAATTTCTGGTAATAATAACGAAAAAATAGAGTTCTGGTGAAAACCCACTTGAAATTATCTATTTGTCTCATAATTGCTTAGTAAATGTGCCCCATTATGTATGCATTTTGACAAATGTATCAGTAATTGTATTTTGTAGGACACACATTGCAAGTCATTAATTTGTATTCTGTAAGCTCAGTTTTAAGCAATGAATTTGCCACAGAGGTTGTTTTTCAGGCTACTTTACTAAAATATTTATTTAACCAGTATATAGAATCAGAGCAGTAGGCTCTCAAGATTAAAGAGCAAATACAGCAACTATTTTAAAAACTCCACTATTTGAAATAGAACAAAACATAAGTTAATAGCCTTGAAGGGGCCTCCCTACGAAACCTAACCAACACCTCCCCCCATAATACTGCCCCATTTGCCTTACCATTTCTGAAAAAGTAGTGCAGCAAAGTTGTTTGGAAGAAGTTATTAATTGTCGCCCACCAATCAGCGGCATAGGGCAAACTCAGCTGAAGGCAGGTCCAGATCCATTTCAACTGTGCATACTCCATTCCAGTAATTGCTTGGAAGAGAAGATTAAGCAACATAAGCTGGCACTTGCCAACACCTCTGCCCTACACTGCTCTTTCTGAACAGTTAATGTAAAATATGGCAGCACTGAAGGGTGTGCGGTTCTAGAGAGGGGATAGTAACTTATAGTAACTTTTGTTCTCCTTTAAAGGGGCACTAGGGGCTGATTTAAGAACCACATTAGCTTGAGTTCATATTGACTGCAAAAAGTAAAAGAAAGTTCTATCTCATAGTTTATGGCATTTTAAAAATGTTTTCCCCCTTTTTTTTTTTTTTTTTTTCCCACAATTGGGTTTTTTTAAAAATAAAGTGGTTGGCAGTTTTTAGGTGGTGAGCTTTTTATTTAAAAAACAAAATATTGTGGCAAAAAATCCTGTAATTATTTTGTGGGGGGGAAAAAAGAAAGTGATGCCTGCCTGCTTTTCTTAAAAGGTTTTTCCATCCGTACATGATGACTTCTTAACAGCTTGCGGATACCTCCAGTGCAACTCTTTTAGTCATATTCACTTGTATATGCACCCTGCAATAAACCCCAGCCTGGGGTTACCTGGTGAGGGATCCATTGGACTCCCTTCTAAATAAACCCGCTGAAGGTCTCCCCATAACTTCCCAACTCTTATTATCTTTGTGTAGGCTATAGCTGCTTCCTAGAAATGCCAATTTATAGCTTTTGGCAAAGTAAAGTAAAGGAAAGAATCTAGAGTACAGTACTTGGGAACTTACAAACAATTTAGCCCTTGGCAAATCTACACTCAAATGGAAAGTATTGGAATTGTTTAGCTATCTTTCTTGCTTGGGCCAAATATACCAATTCTGCTCCCAGTGGCTAGCTAACTCTTTTTTACTTTACTTTTTTAATGATGATTTCGGCCCCTTCATTCAGCCAATAAGGGTGATTTCTCACCACAATTGTGCTAACTGTTTATGCTTCTACGTTGCAGATCATAATCAGGTCCCTTATTATCTAATTTACCTATTTTAGCCTCTTGCCTCCTGAAATTCCTGTGACTATTATGATGTTAAACTCTTTTTATAAACAGTCAAATAGCCTCCCTGTCTCCACATTTATATCATTACCCTGTACAATCTTGTGGAGTTGCACCCAAATTTTGTATTATTGACCTTTCATTATATAGCATTTTTTCTCATTCTTAATTTTTGCTTCCATGGTGGCATCAGATATATGTGTGAATGACAATATACATTTTATGAGGGATTAAAATCTATAACAGACTATAAATACTTTTGAATACTTGTGTGTGGTTTTAAACATTCATGTCACGTAATGACATGAGTGGATAAATGTAAAATAAATAAAGATAAATGTAAAACTAGTACAAAACTTGAGCTGATACATTCATTATTTCAAAATACACAGTTGCTTGTATATTTTTTATCATTTTGACTTTATTAACCCATTGCTTTCTGCACCGGTGGTTAGAACAGAATCTTCATTAATTGGCATGTTAGCATTTGCACAATAAGCTTTTGGTTGGTAGGTACTGTGTGTAATATATTAATTTATTTTTTTATATTTTGTGTCTTATATTTCCTTTTTTTTTTATCTAGGCAAATTCTTCATTTTCAAATGTGATTGTGACCAATGTTTGTTCTGATGGAACCCTCTTTTGCCAGTTGCCCTCAAAGGGTTTGGCTAAACTGTATGAGACTTTACAGAAAGTTGACAGTGAATTTCAATCAAAGGTTTGTACTGGTATTTATAACACTAAATCAGTCTACTCAAGGGCATTTTTGTCTATTACACAGGGCAAATTTCTTATTGTGTGCATAGGCACCTCTCCAGTAGGATTCCAAGAAGCTTGTTTTTTTTCACAATGTAACATTTTGCAGTCACAAAATCTTTTGTGATCAAAAATGATTTGACACATTTCTTTTAATGAATTGATACTTTCTCAAAGAAGATCACGATACGAATTTGTCACCAAATTTAATCTACTGCACTGAATACAGTCAAGTTTGGTTCATTCCTGCAAGAGTTAAAGCGCAGTGCAAGACATTAAAGTCTAATACCCCACTCAAAAATAAGCATTGCATAAAATTAGTAGTGTTATTTTATGATTCCTTAAAAACAGTTATCTGTGTGTGGCAACCATTAGTAAATTATTTGTATTACATGATTTTATGATTTTTTTTCTCTTTTGTTTACAAGCTTTATGTTCTTGTACAGGCAATAAAGAAGTTTATTGTATATTCGTATTTAAATCAATAATTTTTTTTTTTCTCCTTTTTAGCAAGTTACGTCACATTTATATGTGTCCCTCCCCTTCTGTGGAAAAATCTGTTTGTATCACTACAAAGGAAAATGGGCTCGTGTGGAGGTAAGTAAAATCAGTGTGCTAATCAATTGTGAAAATTACACTGGCTGAAATAATAATATTAAAAACAAAAAACAAATGCTCCCTCCAGGCAGTGCATAAGGTGAAGACCATACATGGGACAACCAGGCACAGTATCTGACCAACTGGCCCTGAACAGTTACCATACAAGGGGCAATAATTATTCTGTTTGTTATGTACAGCTGTCTTTGAAGATTCTCATTCATCCAGGTCATGATATACAGTATCTAGTAGAATTAAGTCTAAAACAACTGAACTTTCAAGATTTATTTCTTGAAAACCTTTCACCACTCATCTGATACCAATTGAACTGAAGAAGCCACTCTGAGTGGTGAAATGTTTTCAAGAAAAAACTTTGAAAAGTCCAGTTGTTGAACTTAATTCTACTAGATATGTACAGCTGTATTTCAGTCAACAATAAAGTAGTGCATATTGAGTCTATAATGTATCGTGTTATAGACACGAAAAGGACAGAACTGGCACACCTCTTATCATTAAAATGTAACTTTTACTTTTACTAATTAAAATTAACACAGTAAAAGAGCTTAAAGAGCTAGACTCGTAATAGTTTCAAGGTGTGATTCCAACATTTTAAAATCTTTTCTTTACTTTTCTATCTGTTTTACTGTGTTAATTTTAATTAGTAAAAGTAAAAGTTACATTTTAATGATAAGAGGTGTGCCAGTTCTGTCCTTTTCGTGTCTATAACACGATACATTATATCTGTAAACATATAATACTGAGCACCCGAAGACACATTACTGTAGTGCGAGGTTTTTTCTCTATATTGTATACATATTGAGTCTATAACACAGTTGTCTCATTTCTTTATGCAGATAACAAGTGTCCACAGCAGTCGGGCATTAGATGTTCAGTTCCTGGATTCTGGGACAATAGCTTCTGTGAAAGTTTCTGAACTAAAAGAAATTCCTCCTCCTCTGCTTCGAGATCTAATATCAATTCCACCTCAGGTGCGCAACACTTGTTTTTAGTTTTCTTTAGTTTTATGCTACAGGTAGAGCATACATTTTTTACTGATGCACACATTGCTCATATATTTTCTTCCAAAACATGTATGGTGTGCAGGAGCAGCCATATGTATGTTGAATAATACAACTAACTTACAAGTCCAGTATAGTATCTATAAATTCCTTCAGGAGTAGGAAGATGTTGCATTACAGTATTCTTGTTACAGATTACAGATTAAAGACTTATTCGATTTATTGGTAAAATACAAAAACAGTTATTTTATGGCATTTTATGAATATGTAACTTTAAATTGATGTTTTTCTTTTAAACTAGGCTCTTAGATGTTGTTTAGCTGATCTTCCACTCCGCATTGGCATGTGGACACCTGATGCAGTTCTTTGGCTCAGAAATACAGTCTTAAATTGCCTGGAATGCAGTATAAGGGTAAGAGTGAAACATTTTTAGGCAGTGGTCTTGCTTAGTTAAAAGATGCCATGAAAATAGTGGCTATTTATTCACTTTTCCTTCTTTGTGTATACGGTGGAAAATGTACCTTGTTTGCAATTGTACCAGCAACATATCTTTCTAAGAGGTTAAAATATACAGATCTTGAAGGATGCAAAAACTCTGTAAAGCATTAGATAAATGTTTCAGGTCTGCATAAGTAACAAATAATACATAAATATCAAAATCTTACTTGCTGACTTAAAAACTCTTAGCCAACTCATCATCATCATCAAACTGGCTGTTGCATGGTGGCAAAATAATAGCCTAAATGACAATAAACTGAAATTCCACCAGGCAAAAAGCCCATGTGCTGCTGTTCTGCACAGGCCCCCCAGTGATCAGAAGAAAGAATTAGGTCAAAAGTCTTTTATTTTGGAAACTTGGAAAAGGGGAACTACCAGTGTAAGACCAGGTTAAGTCTGGACAAATTGGTGGAGGCAAGGAATTGGTGGTGGTGCAGACACGTGTTTTCTTTTTGAGCTTTAGCTTGATCCTGTTTTCTCTGTTCAATAGTTGGTGTTGCTTAATAGAGTGGTTTCACTTGGCCATACATTTATAGGCACTTTAAAATCAGTTTTTTGTTGTTTTTTTTAATATTGATCCCAGTCTCTGGCATTTGTATTTGTTGACATTATTCAAAATCCTATTTTTTTATTCCTTTTCATTTATACTTGATGGGATACACATGTTTATGCAGCTCTGCAAGATAAAAATCCTTATATATCTACATTTTAAACAATTATTTGAACCTTTTTGAATTGGTTAGATGCAGGAACTAATTTAATGGTAAAATGGATAGTATGCTTATCTTACTAATAATGAACAGTCCACCTGTCATGTTGCAGTATTGAGAAAAGTGATTGCAAATACTTCTTTTCTACACAGGTGGTAAAAGTTGATGAAGCAACGAATATGGTGCACATTTACCTTTTTACATCAAATAACTTTCCAGACCTTGAACGTAGCATTAACCGTCAAATTACAAATGAAGAGTTGTGGAAACACCAAAAAGATGTGTTTCTTAACCTGAGTGCATCCACTTTGGAAAGCAGTAGAGGAGGAGGTGCCCAAGCATCAGAACTGTCTCCACCAGGACTCTGTAAAGATCATACAAGTGCTGTAAAGAAGCCTGACATGCAACAAAGCAGCTCTGTTCCTTCATTTAATATGCCACCACCACTACCTCTTCCCAGGCCTGGTGAACACATGGATGTCTTTGTGTCTGTGGCTTGCCATCCTGGACATTTCGTCTGTCAGCCATGGCAGGAGTTACACAAACTGGAAGTAGTTATGGAAGAAATGCTTCTACACTATAGTACTACAGAAGAGAAGCCGGTAGCTCTGGAAAAAAACAAGCTGTATGCAGCAAAAGTAGAGAATAAGTAAGTAACTTGTTTTTAGTTCCGTTTTATATGTGCTGTGTGGTTAAAATATAATTTGCTACTCCTGTTTATTAGATGCATTTCAGTGATATGTGCAGGCCCGGATTTGTGGCGAGGCCACAAAGGCCCAGGCCTAGGGCGGCAGAAATTTAGGGGCGCATTTCATTGTGTATATTGTCAATATCACAATATCAAGAAGAGTAAAGGTGGCATAAACTGGCTGACTACGGTAAACCTAAACTGTAGGGCTGCCCCCCTTAAAGGCCCCAGAACAATGGTTGGGTGGGTGTCAACAGGGTAAAATCTAGTGTGAAAGTATTTGCTGTCCTATGGTTGACACAACAATGAAAGGTAGCTAACCAGTCCAGAAGAAGAAAATATTAACTAAATGTGGGTTTAATAAAAATATAACTCTGTTTTGCATCTTTTTTTGTAGGTGGTACAGAGTTCTGGTGAAAGGAATACTAACGAATGGTCTGGTATCTGTGTACGAGCTTGATTATGGCAGACATGAACTTGTCAGTTGTAGGAAGGTTCAGCCTTTGATTGAGAAGTTTATGCAATTGCCTTTTCAGGCCATTACAAGCCAACTTGCAGGTATTTCTCGCTTATAATAAATGAGATATATATGGAAAGAACAGAATTAAAACACTAATTGTACTTTATTACTGAGCAAGCATTATCGCTGTATGTTTATGCCCAACAACAATGAGTCTTGTTATTCCATACTGATGAAATAAAAATATAAATATATTTCCTAGAATGTTACAATTTTTTTGTAGCCAGTCTTGGTATATTTAATGAATATGGCTCTTTCATCATTTCTTTCTGTTTTGTAGCATAATGAATTGCTTAATTTAAATTAAGAAATGGTTTATACTCCTATAATACACAAGAGCCACTTATATCTTGTAAATGATCTCCTTATAAATGGTGTCATCTATGGTATAATGATCATGACCATCTAAAAGCACAAGGTCAAAGACCCCCCCAAGAGATGTGTAATATATGGTAACATTTGTTGCCAGCCTGCGCATTATCTGTCTGTGAACTGAAGCTGAAGAGAAAATGGATTATGCAGAAAGACAATGTTCTTAAACACACAAGTCGATCTACCAAAATGTGGTCAAAGCAGCAGAGAGTTAATGTTCTGGAATGGTCTAGTAAAAGTCCTGACCCTAAAGAATTAATGAACCCCTCTAAAATTAAATAAATATTAAAAGGGGTCACTAACTTTCAAGCACTATTCTATAGTGGTTATCTAACCTAACTGTATATGTTTACCTTCTAGGGAGTGGAAAACAAAGCACTGACAAATAACTCCTTAATAATATAATAATATATAATTATGTTTGTAACATGCACATTTTCTACATATTACCCACCTCTTAGTTTAGGGTGTCTTGGGTTAAGTTGATTCTCTCTGGAGGCAGAACAAATAAAATTATTCTTTGGGTATCCTTTGTCATCTGTCCTGCAGAGGCAGCAACTTCTTCTCTCTCCTGCATGTCTGATAATTCATTGAAAACCAAAGCAATAGCAAATAACACCTTAATATATAATAACTTTTTTTTAAAGTATGGCGCATGTTTTTAACATTCACAATTTTTCTTACAGGGGTCAGCTGTGAACATTGGTCTGAGGAAGCCTCAATAGTTTTCAGAAACCATGTGGAGAAAAAACCACTTGTTGCACTTGTACAAACAATTCATGAAAGCACTCACCCATGGGATCGAAGGGCTGTGGCTTATATAGTGGATACATCATTGCCAGACACTGACATATGGATTCACGAACTCATGACAGAATATCATATTCAGTTATCGAAGCCAGAGTAAAGCTGCATTTCAAAACGACTGCAAACGGAAGCAATAACAAAAATAGAACGATTTTCTTTAGTTAATGTGATATTTGGCATTCTCAACTAATGAATATGAAGTTTGAAACTGAGAATTGTTTTTCTGTGAAAGAAATAACAGAAGATATTTGTTTACATTGTTTAAAGCAGTTGATTTTCTTAAAAATTTGCACATTCTTTAATGTAGCTGTATATTGTTAAAATATAATCAGAAAACCCTTTATTTAACAATAAAAATGGTTTTTGCCTGTTGAAATGCCTTGTTCATTGTCTTTAGATAAATACATTATATGTTTTAGAGGTAAATCATTAAATGGGCCAGTTTGCTGTCAGTTAGCTTTTAATATAATATAGACAGCAATATTCTAAGATGATCTACAGTTTTTATTTTTTATTTCTTAGTTTTATGTGTTTTTGTTTTTTAATTTAACTTTTTGTTCTGCAGCTCTACCTATAAACCTATACTGACCTATCTATACAGTCACCTACATAAACTATATATACCAACATCAATACTAACTGTAGATTTTAGTATCACAATGGCCTTGGATATTATGCTTGTTCAAGAACTCTTCCAAGCCCCTCTTAAAGGCATTAACAGAATCTGCCATTACCACATCACTAGGAAGGGCATTCCACAACCTCACTGCCCTCACCGTGAAAAACCACCTACGCTGCTTCAAATGGAAGCTCCATTCCTCTAAAGGGGTGGCCTCTGGTGTTGTTTTTATGAGAAAAGAACATCCCCCATCTGCCTATAATCCCCTCTAATGTACTTGTACAGAGTAATCATGTCCCCTCGCAAGCGCCTCTTTTCCAGAGAAAACAACCCCAACCATGACAGTCTAACCTCATAGTTTAAATCTTCCATCCCCTTTACCAGTTTAGTTGCGCATCTCTGCACTCTCTCCAGCTCATTAATATCCTTCTTAAGGACTGGAGCCCAAAACTGCACCGCATACTCAAGGTGGGGCCTTACCAGAGACCTATAAAGAGGCAAAATTATGTTTTTAATTCTTGATTTAATGCCCTCTTTTATACAAGACAGCACTTTATTTTCTTTAGTAGCCACTAAATGACATTGCCTGGAATCAGACAACAAAAATCCCCAGATCCTTAATAATTAAGGATATCCCAACACACTACCATTTAGCGTATAACTTGCGTTTATGTTATTTGTACCAATGTGCATAACTTTGCACCTCATTTTGCATTTTGTTACACAACATTTTGTGCTAGTGCCCCCCCTACCCTGGTGGGCCCTGGGCAAATGCCCATGAAATGGCCCTACCTTGAAGGTAAATAGCAAAGGGCCTGAATAATAACAAAAACAAAGGAAATAAAACTTAATATTGTTTCAAGCTGGAGAGAATCATAATATGAAGATATGCTATAAGGAACGAAACTATAAGGAAAAAATTAAGTACAACTAAAAAGTTGAATGGGCCAGTCAATAATATACTAAAATATAAAGGATGGGCTGTACAACTTTTGGCTGGTGCTCAACTGTGACAGGGGAGAGATACTGTGGTGTTATAATAACTTTTCTTCTCTTTATGAGAGACACACCCTGCTTACAAGAAGACTCAATGCCTAGTGGGTCAAGCAACAAAGTAAAAAAGAATGCTGAAATGCATGTTCAAAAGGATAGCCACCTTTTTTTCAAAACACCCTGCCTTTTATCAGAATAAAAAAAAAATATTTGTGTTTGAATATATAGCTGTTATGTAAGTGTGTGCATGCATGTGCGAATAAAGCAATGGGTCTGCAGCTTCATAGTTCTTATTGTTTTGCCCTTGGCCATCTGTATGCAAATGATAGATATGTCAGATTTAGCCATATGTATAAAAGTTGGGGGCCTGCAGAACAATAATCCCACTCTGACAAGTTACTGTGATTTATAACTATAATGTTAAAGATATAAAGTTTGCATAGATTGATAAAATTGAACAAACAGCTCCCTGTTTAGAGATTGAAGCCTTAATTAACTATTGCATAGGGAACACCATGTACCTGCTAAACTTTACCAGTTATATCTAGAGCTAGACTCTAGCCCAATTGAGAAGGACCCTTAAGGTAAGATAGAACAAATGACCCACAAAAGTCTTCTGTGTAGTTTTGCTTTAACAGGTCTATTACCTGTTGCCAAGAATTGTGACCAGAAACCTAACTTACATGCTCCACTGAAATGTGTAGAATTTTCACTTGAAGCCCTCCATCTGAAGCAGTGGCGCACAACATGGGGGAACTGCCGGGGCAGGTGTGGCCAAGATCTGGGTTGGCATCTCTGGTGAGCCAGCACCAAATATTAGCTTTCAAAACTGCTATCGTGCTTTCTGGTGTGCAGGGCTCTCTAATCATAGGGGGGAGCAGTGGCATTTTATTTTGCTACCATGGAATTTTGCATGCTCTATAGTCCAAAACTGGGAAGCCTGCCAGCTTTTCCCATGCATCACACTTCAGCCTAAATTTTAGATGTGCCGATTGGCTGGTGGGGAATGAAGTTAGTCATAGGCAGTCAAAATCAGGGTTTCTTAAACTGTAAGGGCAGCCTGGCTTATGATGCTTATCTAAGGGTCTTTTTCCTACTATAATCTACTTGTGTGTGTTGATAGGTTGGAAAATTCTAGTTGTATATTTGTACTATAATACCGATACAGGTATGGGACCCGTTATCCAGAATGCTCGGTACCTGAGGTTTTCCGGATAAGGGGTCTTTCCGTAATATGGATCTCCAACCTTAAGTCTACTAAAAAAAATATTTGAACAATAATTAAACCCAATGGGATTGTTTTGGCACTAATAAGGAATACTTATATCTTAGGTGGGATCAAGTACAAGGTACTGTTTTATTATTACAGAGAAAAAGAAAACCATTTTTAAAAATGAGAATTATTTGATTAAAATGGAGACTATGGGAGATGGCCTTTCCGTAATTCAGAACTAATGGGTTTTTCGGATAAGGGGTCCGATACTTGTATAGGCCAATGTAGTGGTAACAATAGTATGATCTTCCTGATAATGACATACTAACTGAAAATCAAAATCTGACTGCTGTCATGTGTGGCATATCTGGCAACCAATCATTCCTACAAATGATCTATTCAAGATAGTGGTCTTTTTGTTAATGATACATGGTCCCATATGAGTGGGCTCTGTGTTTCTCCCTTTAGCAGCTGCTTCCAGTATCCATTTACTGAAAGATAAAACACTGCATTCCATTTCATTCGGAGGAGGCAATGTAAACATTAGTATAACAGAGTTGTTTCTAAACAACCTGTAATTATAACTGTTATTTCTCTGGTGACCAATTAAAAATAAGTGAGGCCTGGGTGTTGACTGATAAGCACATGAATCCTCAGACAGCAAGTCTATATAGAAAGATATAGTGCTTTAACTGGAACAATGTGGGAAGTGCAGCTCTATTGTAATTGCAGGAGCCAAGAATGTGACGTCAGCTTGAGAGGCAGTAGTTGTGTGCCGAGAAGTTCAGCCAATTGTTCCACTGCCGAGAGCTCTCCATTGAACTGTACAGGGAGCAGCCTGAGAACAGTCTTTCTGCACAGACAAGTTCATCCTGGCCACACAGCTTGCTTAGCTCTCTGCCTATAGTGTGCTCTGCAGAGCTGTACTGCATTCAGTCAGTAAGTACAACTTTTATTCCTTATTATACCACAGACCTCACATTGCTTAATCTGTTGCCCGTGCATCCTTGCTGAGCTAGGACCATATCTGGTCAAAATATTCAGTTGTCACCAAGGGGGACTGAGCACAGCTTCCCCTCTATAAATAGCATGAGACAGATTCAGAGAGAATCAGGAGCCTGACTCGATCTCTTTGGGATTCACTGAGAATGGGGCTTAGGGATTCAGATACTAGACACTATTTCTAATTATTAGTTTGTAAAGAAGGGTCTTGATAAATATGCCCCCCCCCTTATTTATTCATTAGACTTTAGGAGTATTATTTATCGGTTATGTAAATGTTATAGAAGCACAGTGGGCTTTCTATTCCTCCTGTTCAGCTGTTTTTAAATCTCCTCATGGCACCAAGTGGTTTTGACCTTGGCCCATACGTTGCTTGCAGGATGCAAACAGCTGTTGCTGGTAATATGCAGGGGGCTAAAAAATGTCACTGAAAATCTGCACTGCTGCTCACACAAGGCCAGTCACTGGGGAAAGTTCTCATACTTTCCTATATAGCAACTACCACAGTGCCTATTTAGCAAATATATGCCACCGTAATTCTTTCTATTTTAAAAACAGTGAAATTTGCAAAGGGAAATTATTCCAAAAAAAAATAGTGCATGTTTAACACCATGGTTTGTAAATCCCAGGTGTTTCATAACAACATTATGTCACATAAGAAATTGAATCCAGAATGTTTTTCTTTCAGCAAGCTAGGGAAATGATTTTGGCTTGCACCTCTAACTTCTTTTCAGGAGATTCTAATGTCCTGTTGCCAGTACTGGCCAGGTGGCAACCCTAGACAAATTCAAAACACAGTGGTAATGCCAAGTTAAATTGCTTCCCCTAGGTGCTAAACCGTGCCACTTATTCCATGGGTTTCATATCACAGTTTCTCTTGGAACCATTTCCCATAGATAGCAGTGTCACACAAAAGCACTCACTATTTTACTGTTTATACTTTAGTTCTGTGCTTTCTGATGAATAATGATTCCTTTGACGAGAAAGCCAGTAACTGAAATGGAAATGATTGCACCAAGAGTAAAACAGAATATAGAGGTTTAGGAAAGTATGCCACTGCTTACACAGATATCTCTGTAAATATTACTATGTGCTCTGTTATATATGCAGCTTTTGCATGAGTAATGGCTTCGGCTCTTAAAACTGCCTTCAATTAAACCAAATCAATGCACTGTTTTCTTCTACTACTTAATATTTTTCCTTTTCTCCCATGATTGCATCTTTAAGCTTCAGTATTCAGATTAGTAGAGGCAGTCCTATAGAAAAGTGCTATCACACTAAGTGGCACATCGATGACGGTTCTCTTTGCTGTGTTTGTGACAGTGGCCAGAGCTTGTACATATCAACAAGATAATCATGTTTGCTTGATGATAAGCAGCTCCATCAGAATGAATTATCAGGGACACACTTTAGCTGCCATACTGTGCTAAAAATATTCTAATACAGGTATGAGACCTGTTATCCAGAATGCTCAGGGCATGGAATTTTCTAGATAAGGTTTTTATGCAAAATTTGGATCTTTAGGGCTCTGGCACACGGGGGAGATTAGTCGCCCGCGATTAACTCCCTGTTCGCGGGCGACTAATCTCCCCGAGTTGCCTACCCCTGCCATCCCACCGGCGAACATGTAAGTCGCCGGCGGGATGGCAGACGCGGCGGGGCGATTTGCGCGAAATCGCGCCGCCGCGAACAGGGAGTTAATCGCGGGCGACTAATCTCCCCCGTGTGCCAGAGCCCTTAAGGGTAAGGACACATAGAGCTACTAGTAGCAGCTACTTGTCGTGGCTACTATAAAAGACAATGCTGATCATGTACTGATAATTGTCTCTACGTGTGTTTTAGCAGGGGCAGTTCTGATTGTTGTCTATGGCAGGGTATTTTCTGGCATTTAGTAGCCATGACAAGTAGTTGCTACTAAGTAGCTCTGTGTGTCTTCACTCTAAATCTACTATAAAAATCATTCAAACATTACGCCAGAATCTCTCTCTCTGTTTGTTGGAATACAAGCAATCGTTCTTGCTGTATATTCATACAAATAGCAATACTCATTAGAACTGCTAAATAGCATGTAGTTCTATAGTCATATATAAGCTTCGCCAACCAACAGGATGTTCCTAAAATCTGCTTTTTTTATCCACCCCTTCACTGGGCACTGTGAGGCTAGTGGAATGGAATCAATAACTAAAGATGACCACCTTGAGGTGGGCAATATCAGACTGATCCAATCGCTTGGCCATCTTGATGTGGGCGATATTAGACTGATCCAATCACTTGGCTCTTGGGCCAAATGATTGAATCACAATGGGGATAAAGGCCGTCGGGGCAAGCACTACATAAATGAGCTGATGCTGTCATCGCTCCAATAAACCTGTCTGAGCGATATTTGTCCAATTTTTAACCAGATATCAGTGGGTAGGCCTCTCAAAAGTGCCTCATACACAGGCAGATAAGCTGCTTACTCAGAATGATGGCAGCTAAAATCTTCCTGTGTCATCTTTAGATGCTCACTATACTGGATTCAATAGATATGGAGTTCACCATACCACAGAAAAGGAGCACAAAAGCTACAGTTCAGTATTTCTGTACATGTAACCTGTATAAAATGGTTTGGATCTGGGGCTGATATTATTTAATGTCTGAACATGATCATAAGATATGCAGTAGCATTCCTACCCTGGCATTACATCTCCAGCAAGTATTACTAGTTAGGGAAAGGAATACTGTCATCGTGTAGGTATACATCATTCTGATTTGTTTATACTTTCTTTCGTAGTTCTGTCACACACACTGATTCATTTTTCTAGTTATGGGATCTATTACTAGGCTTGTGACCTGGGGCTTTCCAGAATTTGTACCACCCTTCCTTAGGTCTATTAAAGACATTTAAACACAAAATTGTAAACATGAGGATTGTTTTGCCACCATAATGGATTCATGCAACTTACTAACCATCAAGTACAAGGTGCTGTTTTATAATTATGACAGAAAAAAAAAGGAAATTGTTATAATATAATATTTGCTTAAAATCTAGATAATGGGTTTATAAATAATAGATCCCATGCCTATTTTAAAAATGCAGTGCTTTTCTTTGCTATTACCCTGTCTTGTGGCTAAATCAGTAATATGTATCTCCAGGCAGCAGTGTTGTTAACATAAAGGAGCATTTTAAGAGAAGGGTTGTCTATTCATACTTGAGACACTTTAAAACTCTGATCTTAAGTATACAAACAGTGTCATACATCACAGGATTGCTTTTTTTCTCTTTATGTTTGTGAGCCACAGAGGGAGTACAACTAGGGGAGTAAACCAGTTTTTCCAAGACTTAACCCATATATTTCAAAATGATTCAATTAATTATTATGAAAGTATTTCTCAAGGTGAAAGTACATTTCAGTTTCTAAAGCACTTCAGGCATGGAGGCTTCAAATCACTGAGACATTGTTGTTTTATTAAAAGTAAATTGGATTTTAGGCTAGTGCTACACAAGTCTGATATTCAGCCTGTGTAGAAATGGCCTTTGACGCTCACAGGCACTGCTTTTGCCTTGGAGCGGACACACAGAAGAGACTTTGGCATGAATATGCATTTTCGTGGAGAAATCCACTCTGTGTGTCTGTACCAAGACCAACGCACAGGCACAGTAGGGGGCAGAGGCCAAACAATTGGAGAGTCTCATCCCCTTGTGATACAAGTTTTACAGGGTTATATAATAAAAAGTGAAAATAGCACAACCTAGCAATCAGAGCAGGTTTATTTAGAGACCAGATTTTCATTAGTTTTTATTATTATTTATTGTATTTAATTTATTAAAGGAAAATTAGAACCCCCAGAAAGAATATTTAGTGCATTTTGCTATTTTACAACTTTTATCTTGTGCCACCATTTAGTGATGGTCTGTGTGCTCCCTCAGAGATCACCTGACAGAAAATAATGCAGCTCTAATTGTAACAGGAAGAAGTGTGGGAGACAAAGCTCTGTCTATTAATTGGCTGATGTGACCTAACACCTTGGTTTGTTTGTGTGCACCATGAATCATATGATCATTTTAATACTTAAAATGGCAATTTTCTATTTAGGTTACACAAAAAGTATAATTTTATGAAAATGGTTTATTTGTATGAAGTAAGGTTTCTCATGAGCTGTTTTATGTGATATATTTTTATAGAGATAGAGACCTACATTGTTTGGTGGTAGTTATTTATTATTTTACTACAGTTCTTCTTTTCATATTTTGTCTATCACTCAAACTACTGTCTGGTTGCTAGATTAAGTTAGACCTTAATAACTAGGTAACAATTTACATTTCAAAATGGGGTGAAAAAATTCAAATTGACCTTAAAATAACAATTTCTACTTAATTCCAACAGTTAACTTTAATATAAACATCCTTTTTAATATAGACAGTGCCTGCATGTTGTGATCAAAATCATGGCTTTATATTATAAAAACTAGTACAATCTGGTATGCATATCATTAAGGACTTTATTTCTTTTGATCTCCATCTATCTCTGTGCATGTTCCTGAGATGTGCTTAAAGGCTTTGACTGAAGCAAAGTTTATGTGCTTGTCTGAATGTCACACTTCATTCCTATTGGGTTCTACCCAAGTTCAGTCTCTTCTTGGAACGTACCAGGAGAATTAACTTTTATAGTGAAATAATGGATGTGCTTGATAACTGTTGGCATTCACAGCTGCCATTAGACAGCAATCGATTATTAAGGCTTAAGTGGTACTGATGAGTTTGATGGTTTTGTTTTTCATTCTGCATCATTTAAAAAAAAAATCTAATAGCTTGGGGCCTGGTTACTGCCAACACCTATAGTTTAATACACTCAGAGAAGATCCTTGGGTCTGTCATAACAATATTTTCTCAACTAATGGGGTTCTGGGTTCAAGCCCTTGTTGCCACACTGGTGAATATGTACACTGCATTTATTTACAACCAATGTAATATAAATAGGCCTACATTTTAGACACAAGTTGTGTCTTGTGAGCCAGATGCCTTTTTTTCTGCTGAAAAAAACCCTTACGTGGTATCAACATCAAATGTTTAAAAGAGAATGATCAAAAAGTGGTACACAATTTCCCGACAGAATTAAATAAAGACATGTCAGAAATATAATACAAAGGCTTATTATTTACAGAAGACCAGGGCAGTTTGGTTTAAACCCAATCTAGAGGTTATTTGCTTTGGATTAACAACTACAATTAGGTTTGTTTGGAATTAGAATTATTATATATAATGATTATATTGTTTTTGTATTGGCATTGTAATATATAATTGCACTTGCTGATTCATGGCAGTTCTCTCATAATAATGGGCATGTATCAAAGGCTCTAATTATAATCTTGAAATGACACCAAAATCTTTAGGTGTTCAAAGAAGCTGTTTATGGCCTTTGTATACTTTGTATACCTATGTTGTAGAACATGGTACACTACCTGGTCTTCCCTTTAGTACATATACTTTTTTGACCCATAACTCTGTGCCTGTGCCTTCCTACACATTTGCTATAAGCTATAAATAGCTGAGCAGTTGCAAACATTCAAACGCCATTTACAGACAACATGGATGTTGGATGTTTTCTATTGTACAGGAATTAACCTTCTCATTTATTATTATTTATCACAGAGGAAGTGATAAGGAGATAGAAGCATGAAAAGGGACATTGCGGCTTATATGATACCACTGATTATGTAATACCCAGTTGTATACTTGTAATTAGATTGCCTTACATAAAAGGTTGAATATACTGTTTGTATTCAGGTAATGTAGAGTACCAATTTGAATAAATATGATATTGATGTCACAGTTTTCTACACAGTTTTTCACAAAAAGCCAAATAAATGGTCTTGTCCCTTTCCAAAAGAATTATTACTATAAAGTACATTTACTGTTAGCCTTCCAACAATATCAATCATGTGCCTATTTGGCTTATGTGTCTGATTTGTGATAAATTTCAGTTACACAGTATTAAATTAGGGATAAAACACCATCAGGGCCATTTTACTAAATGGGCAATAGGGGCATTTGTCCAGGTTCCACTATGACAGGAGGCTCAATATAAGACATTTCATCTGCTATAACTCTTGAATGAAGCATCCCCCTAAAATGGCAGACTGCTCATTTTGATCCACTGGGAGAGCATAACAGTTATCCAATCTCTATAAGACTGTATTTTATATGTTTTATTTTCCATTTTGTAATTATGGTTTAACTGCTTCAATGGCCATTAGTTTAGGGAGGAGCACCTGGACCTCAATTCTGTTTTGGTAAACAAAGATTACTTATGTAGCATTAATGCAATAATAGCCAATACATTATATTTGGGCCAGAAGTCTTTAGTAAACCTGCTCTTGCTTTTTTCTGGCCAGGTCATTAATCGCTGTCTATCGCACCTTAGTAAATGGACATCCACGTAGGGAAATAGGACCAGAATAATAATAGTATTATACTCAAGAGGAGTCCAAATGGTAAAGCTCTGCACTGCTGTAACAATTGGATCTCTGTTTAAATGAGTAGAAAATATAGATTTTTTTACCCAGTTCTGATCAGAGTCCATTCCATGTAGATACAGGTTGTATTAAAATCAGTCAATTAACTGTCAATATATCAGTAAACTGATTTGTCGACCCCCTGGAGAGCTGTCAGGCAATATGCTAAATGTTAAGACAACCAAAAAATGAAAGAATGCTTACCACTGGTAATGTTGAATCCAGGTCCACACACAGGTCCAGGTGTGTGCAAGAACACCAAAGTAGTTGAGACCAGGAGCCTTGTATTGTTTGAGCCTTGTAAGACTTTTTGTCTTATGTATTTCGTGTCACCAAGAAACACTTAGGGGCAGATTTACTAATCCACGAACGGTCCAAAGGTGTCCGAATGCGTTTTTTTCGTAATGATTGGTATTTTTGCGACTTTTTCGTCACCGTCGCAACTTTTCCATATGTTCCATGACTTTTTCGTCGCCGGCGCGACTTTTTTTTGTATATTTTCTGCGACTTTTCCGTCACTGGCGCGAAAAAATCGGATTGGTTTTTCCGCCGTTTACAAATGCTCAATACGAAAAAATCACGCCGGCGACGAAATAGTCGCGCAAAATACGATAAAGACGCAGCGGCAACAAAAAAGTTGCGACAAATACGAACAAGTCGCAACGGCGACGAAAAGACAACAAAATTTTTGTTTAAAAACCGAATTTTTCCCTTTTGGGATTCTGATTCGTGGATTAGTAAATCTCCCCCTCAATCTCACAGTAACAAATATAGCATTCTATTTTCTTCATTTCTTATCTTTTTGAAGGACAAACTGTCGAATGTGACTATTGTTGTACAACCTATATTTAAATAATTTGTCATTATTCATCCTACATGTTTATTGCAAAACTTCAATAAAATGTTTAAAAAGAAACAAAAAAAACAAATATACAATATTTCAGCCCAATTAGTGACTAAGTAAAAAATCCATTTTGCTTCCATTATAAGAAGCTTAGAAACTGTATTCCTTCTCTTACATTTTGGATAATTTTGTCTGTACCTTTTACTTTTAAAAACTCATGTCAGAGGTAAATCATATTTCCAAAGTTTCCCAAAGCTTAGTTTTTTGTAGACACAAACTTGTATCCTTTTTTTGCAATATTTTCTTTAAAATAGAGCCTGTCTCCAAAACAACAAAATAATTATTAATAATATTCTATTGTAATAATATGAATAATATTCTTTATCTTATTATATGGAGGACTGTAGGTCAGGATACAGGAAACTACTTCAGTCCGGAATTTGTGCCAGCTGGTATTTGTGTTCTAAGGCAAAATGCTGAAACATGGCACTTGTGTTAGCATTTAGTCTCAGAACACAAGAATTTTATGATGGTATACAGAATTAAATACCTTTATATCTCTATAGTAACGTAATAGTCTCTGATAGTGCCCACCCATCCAATATACAGAGCTCACATTATTCCATAAAACTAGAAAAACACGGACCATAATTCCATCAAAACAACTCCTAGATCTTTAAATGACAGAACTAGAAGAGAAAGCCAATGCTGGCATTGTATACTGGGCTTGTAGCAAGTAGTTAAATGAAGGTACATGGTGGTGGGTGTGTAAGATCTTCGATCTGGTCTGATGAAGCATTTTGGCTTTTGTGTTTCAGGGAGGGCATCAACCAGTAGTTCAAGTTGCAGTTCAGGCAGCAGGTTTGAACAAGTAAGGTTTGGGGGAAATGCTATACTTAATAAGCCCTGTTTCTGTTTTTCCTGATTTTTTTCCCTTCATACCAAATGATAAAGAACCATAATTGCTTTAGCAAAACTGATTTTTTTGTTAGGATATGGAGATGTGAAAGTTAATTGCCATCTCTGCAAACTGAATGTTTTTGGGGAACTTGGATAATTCAAGGCCCATAGTATTCTTAATAGTAGAAGAAAAGTTTAAATCACTGGGGTGCCAAAATTTTAGACCCCCCCTAGTGATTAAAATCACTTACCCTGGGCCAGTGCTACCTCTTCACTAAAATCTGCGCTGGCCATACGCAGTCAAAACCGAACTTAGAAATGAAAAGCCGGCTTTTTCTCTCTATTGCGCGTAGTGCATAACGCAGTGAAAAGAAGAGAGAAAAGGAAGAAAGATTGCACCAAAGAACGACTACAGAAATATCCCCAGGCGGTGTGGTTTTCTGCTAATAGGAGCACCGGCTTGGGGTATCAGGTAAACTATTACAATCACTGTGGGGCACCTAATAGTTATGGGCAAAATTTTTTGCCAAACATGGATTTGCAGCGAATTCCGAGTTTCGCCATTGGTAGATTTTTTTGCAAAACGGGCATCAAAATTCACCACAGAAAAATGCACCAAAAAATTGTCAGCCACATAAAACAAATTGTTGCATGCATCAAAAAAATGGTCACGCGCACCATTGTTGCCCTTTCACTAATATTTTGAAAGATTTGCTAATTTTTCGGCAAAGCAAAACAGGGCAGATTCGCTCAACTCTAGTGCCTAACATTTGGCACCCCCAGTGATTTAGACTTTCCTTCTGCTTTAATGCACTACTGGCGATGGAAAGGTTAATATCTGCAATGCTGCCACAGTACACAGTTTACATATTAAAATGTCAGAAGTACTATATATTATTTATTTAGTTTTCTTCACACTCCATCAGTGCACAACATCATGTTCACACATTTTCATTTTAAAGTCTGAGATAATGGTCTTGATATTCAAAGTAGTTTGATGGTTTTCTTTATACCTTTATACATTATTAGCATTATTCATGTACTGCAACCACAGATAAAAGCAGCAGCATAACTGCTGGGAAGCAGAACCTGCCAATGCTGAGGTGTCTGGGGTAGAATGGGCCTTGTAAGGACTGGCAGAGTTGGTGCTTCACCTCCAAGTGTGTACATGGGTGGATGTTGACCAAATCATGAATTATCCATATATGACTATCACTGGTATATTTACAGCACATATTTGCACTGGAGGTGCCCACATTTGTCTAACTGTTAGAATGGGGATTAATCTGCATGTGTTTGTAGTTGTTGTGGGTTTGTGGTACATATGATATGTGTGTTTTTCTTTCCATCTGCACCCTGCTCATTATACAATATGTCCATTATTTGCTGATGTTATGCTTTATTGTACATATTCTGCTGTGATCTGAGAAATATTTTTCAACTTTGAAATGGTGACTTTTCCATCGCTAAACACACTTTTCTGTACCAGGAATCAATCAAGGTTCAACTGTAAAAAGCTTAGAAAATGTCACGGAGAAAAGACTTAGAAAAATACAGAGACTTGGATGAGGATGAAATATTGAACAAACTTACAGACGAAGAGCTGACAGCCTTGGAGGGGGAACTGGAAGAACTGGATCCTGATGTAAGTATCATCTAGGTAAAATCTAAATATACTCCTTTTAAACCTGGATTTTAATGTAGTTTGCACCATTCCAGATAATAGATCCCATGCCATATAACATAAGCATGTTATCCTATACCATCTGAGCTATGTAAAATAAGCTTTGTGTGTTTAGGTTGAAGGTCGCCTTTGAGACTAGTCTTGCTGTGTTATAATTACTGTAACGTAGTATAAATTGTCTTTGAAAGTATGCAACATTAATAATGTTCTCTATGGGTATTTTAAACAGTTTATAGAAGGTTTGGCCCTGTATAGTATAACTTTTGTGTACATTTCTGCAAAATTTACAAAATTCACCATATATAGCATAATACAGTTATTGCAAAATATATAGTAGGTGCGTTATCAGCACATTTCAGATTTTAAAGTACATTTTCTTTTTTAATTAAAAAAAGTATTTTATTGGGTTTACAAAAGAAATTAGGTATAAAAAGAACAAGTTATGGAAAAAAGCATAAAAAAACCATCAATGACAATGACAATATAAGTGAATGTAATGTACATATTTTAGTGTTATAGTTCTCTTAAAGGGGAAATAACCCCAGATTTTTACTGCTAGCACCCTGGGTATTCCCCACTGCCCCCTCCCCCATTACATAAGCCAATTGCTTAAAAGTCAACTATTTCAAAATACTTGCTGCCAAACTGCTGACTTCTGGGGGAGGGGGGTGGGTTGGCATCCATCATTGTTTCACTTACATACCCAGGAACCATGGCTATAATCACCAAACAGAAGGTTGTAGTTAGCGATCATTGCCATGTAGCCTCAGACCAGGACTGGCACAACCAGAGAGCTCTGCAGTTTAGCACCATGTACTTAGGCACAGTTGATTTAGTCAATAGGGTTAATGCAGTTGGGAAAGATGCAGGGGGGTCCTTAAACCATGCATAGTGTATGGAACCTTTAAATTCCAAAGCAGTGCCATCCTAAACCAACCAAAACAGCATGGAAATGATATTCTGAATGAAATATAAACATTACATTTAAGTATCACGTTCTTAATCCCAACTTGATGTATGTTTATATAGGCCCTTGAGTTTATATCTACACCAAAGGCTTCCTGTAGTTTATGTCTTTTTGCCATGTATTCTTCTTTCTCCTTGAATAAGGTGTATATGTTACTGCATGCTCATTTCCCAGCAGTTTTTGATCGGCCTTAGCAAATATAGTAAATGCGGTGCAAATGCATGTCTACTCGTACTAGTGTTTTATTAAACTGCATGCCATTAGCTGGTTTTGGATTACAATCTGAATGAATCACTATACATTACTCTTTACTGTCTCTCATAAATTATTTAAAAACATTGTTTACTGTGAATGACATAGTTTTGGCTCAGACTAGCACTTTAATAGTATACTATGTCCCAGGCACCCAAGAAAGGCTCTGCTAACAGGACCTTAACTTAACTTAGAGATGAACAAACATTTCACAACTGTAATCAGGCAGTGAGCATGCCCCTTCCATAACACTCCATGGGATTTTTTCCAAACTTACTTGCAAATGCAAATTCATAGCCCCCCCCCTCCCCAAGTGGGGAACACAGTCATAGCCTAATGGCAAGCCCATTTATTTCCTCAATGGAGCTCAAGACTGACTACCTGGCATCTACCTAGGCCTCACAAACCTCCATACTTCTCTAAAGCTTTGTTCTTCCCCAGCTCTAGGAGGCCAGAAAGCACATTCCTGCTGCTGAGAAAGAGAGCCCCCCCTGACTTATTCAAGGAGTTATACAATACACAAGTAGTATTAACAATCCACAACTTGTATAAATGCAGTAGTTTTTGTATAATTCTGTATTGTACGTATAATTCAAAGTACTTTTACTTTTAATATTTGTATCTGTTGATCAAGCACCTAAAATAAATGCAATAATTTCATAGTTTATTTTTTGTCACAAAATTTCCTGTTTTAGAAAGGTTTTCATTTTATTGTGTTGTAGAGAGCCATGACTATCATTTGACCTCATGTTTATTTTATTGTTCAAGAACAAAAACAATTGTATTATATTTATAACCCTGATTATACCCCAGTTTACATGCCCTGCACCAGTGGCCACCATGCTCTGTGTCATTACAAGGCACAACAGACACTAGGATGAAGAGCACAGACCTACTCTTCCCCAGCAGCAATGCATACAATATAGGTATCATTTATGACCTTCTGTGCAGTATGCAAAAGGCAAAAGACCTAGTGTGCCCTTTTTTGCACTTTGCACATTGCCTTTTGCAGGATGGCTCCATTGTGGAGCAACTTAACCCTCCTCAATGCAATATTGTATGTGTTGAACAGCTCTCTGTTCAAAACAGACAGGCACTGGGCTAGCTGTCCCTAACTTGCACATTTTTCAGATGTTGAAATTACAGTGGCAAAGGATGCAGGCTGCAGGGGGATGCTGTCCTTACTACCAGCCCCATGGTGCAATCTTTTATCCTGTTTTATGTGTCAACCGCAATCAGACTTGTGAAAAAATTCCTTGCTAAATGAGCACTAAGGATCATACTGTTGTGCCCTTTAGCACTCTGCACTTCTGCTTTCTATAGTAAAAAAAAACATTATGTGCATGCTAATGGATGCTATGGTGTGCATAGTTCTTTTGCTTATGCTTGTGTATTAAAGAATACACCTTTTACACTGTTTAGAATTATTTATTATCTCAGTCTGTAAAATAAAGTATTCTGCCAGTATATGGAGCATGTAGAAAATATTAAAAGCAAAGAAAACAGCCATGCCCCTATGTTGGTGCAGCCGCCAATTTAATAAACGTTCCCCACAAGAAAGAATAAAGGCATATGATTATCTTGTTTTTTCTTCTCAGAATGAGCTATTACCTGCAGGACTAAGGCAAAGAGATCAGACCAAAAAAATGGCAACAGGGCCTTTTCAAAGAGACGCCCTTTTGGATCATTTAGAGAAACAAGCCAAGGAAATTAAGGACAAAGAAGACTTGGTGCCCTACACTGGAGAAAAAAGAGGTCAGTTTCTTCATTTTACAAAGTCACCTTATTATATAGTGATGTTTACAATTTGTAGTCTGAAAAAAAACAAATAGTTGAATGTCACATAAGGGCACATGTATTTATTTTTTGTATTAACGTTTTACTCAAATTTGTGGTTCCATATCTACAAAATTGCAAAGCACTGAGCTATAGAACACTCAGCACTCAGGTGCTGGGGTTGGGCAAGGGGAGGTGGGCTTATCCACCTCCCCATTACATCAGTATCTGCTTTTTTTTAATCCCATTACCGAAGACAGCACTGCAACATAACACTGCCTATGCCATGCTGACCATGGGTCAATTGAAAAATACATTGTACCATTACCCAATTACTAGCTAAGGCACTCATGCATAATTTTTACATTCAAAGCCAAGAAAATACTGGCCAGCCAGGTGACACCCAAGTCCTGTATAGTTGCACTAAAATAAGAAGGCAGAACAATGAGTATGTAAAAGGTTTCCTAGCCTAAATGTTAAAGAGCAAAAACTTCCCTAAGCAAAGTCACGCAAAGCAGGTTCTTTGTTTTATGGGTGGGGAGCAGAAAAGGCACACAGCTGGTTCATCTTTGGAAGGCTAGTAAGCATTTAAGACAGCGGAGTTTTATCTTGCTCAGTGCCTGCTAAATTCATTCTTGATGAGTGTTTGTTATATTTGGTCGTTGGCTGCTATTTTAGAAGAACAGGGCTGCTCCTTTGTTCCCTTTGTCTGGCTATCACTCAAGCTTTTCTGACTCTTCCTTAGGGACATGCCATAAATAGCTCCTGTGTCACATTCTTGTTTTATCCACTGTGTGGAAAACCCCTCAGTTCTTGAGTGATAAAATCAGCTTATTTATTATTCATATGCTGCTTGTAATACATAGCTTTTACAATGAGCAGAAACATTTTTCATCTTCTTACAGACAAATAGCAAATGTTTTAAATTTGGGCCCAGAAGCAAATACACTATGATCTGAAAAGGTCACAATAACTTTGCACTACCAGTGATAGTACTGTAATTATATGTCAAAAACCTCACCAAAAACTCTCAATTGCATTTTCAATATTATGGTATATATACTATGGTTATTGCATTAGTGAGTCCATTTATTATATAACTTTGGTTTATTGGTATTGATCTTTTATGAAAGAATGTAGGAGATATTGTAGTTGCTGTTTTATAGGAATGGAAATACCTGGGGTAAAAACTAACCATACAAGGATCAACACAGCTGAGCAGTTTGGCTGATTCTGACCAGAAAGGAATCCAATAGTGTTGAATAGTTTATTCTGTTTGCAGGTGCTCTGGCGAGACATTGTTATCTGCTGCTGTCACTTGGGAGGTGAGATGTGCTAGTTTCTCACTCGGGTTAATTAAGATTTGCTACTCCATCATTAATCAAATAAGGGAACAAGTGTCAGCCATAAAAAATCTACTATGTACTGTATATTTGAGGGTTTCTATGATATGATATGTTATGAATATGAGAAATCAACCTACACAAAAGGTCTATAGCTTCTCAACAGAACATGGGCGATAAAAGGGGTCATTTACAACACGCAAGGCAAGGTGCAAAGTGCAAAAACCATGCACAAGCCACCCTGTTTTTGCACTTTGCACCCTGTGCGCTAATTGAATTGCTGCAGGTTTGCGCCCACTCCCCCAAAATACCTGCCTGCATTCGAAAGCGCTGTATACACTTGGGGTGGGAGGGGGCACGTAACCTGTTGTAAAATTGTTGGGCCAGAAAATGTGCATGGATCAATCCATATTTTGTGTGTGTAGAAATGTTGGCCAAATCAGTTGCACTTCCATTATATTTTAATCTTCATTTATTTAGCTTTGGATTGTTCCCACAACCCCATTATAATTTTGCCTGTGTATTCAGCAGTGATAGAATTACCAGTATATTGTTATTAAAGAGGTGGTTCACTTATTGCTAGCAACTTTGCTATTGGTCGTCATTATTTCTTTTTTTTTTTTTTATAGTGTTTTTAATCATTTGCCTTTCTATTCTACTATTTTCCAGCTTACAGATGGGGGTCACTGACAAAAACCTATTGCTCTGTGAACTTACAATTTTATCATTGTTACTTTTTTATTTCCTATCCTTTTTATTCCATCCCTCCCCTATTTGTATTCCAGTCTCTCATTTAAACCACTGCCTGGTTGCTAAGGTAAACAAGACCATAGCAGCCAGCTGCTGAAATTCCAAACAGGAGAGCTACTGAACAAACAGCTAAATAACTAAAAAACCACACAAATTAAAAAATCAAAACCAAATATAAACTGTCTCCAAATAACACTGTCTACGTCATACTAAAAGTTAGTAGTTGTTCACCTAAAAGTTAGGTGAACAATGCCTTTAAATATCTGTCTGCATTATCCTGTGTTTTTACATTATGGTGACCTTTGAATTTGTATGTTTAGTCTTGTTGTGCTATGGCAGTTTTCACACCAATGGTATCCTTTTTTTCCCTAAGGATAAGGGCACAGGCAACTTTTTGTCTCCTTTGTGATATTGCCATTAAAAATGCCCTAAAATACTTTTGTATGAAAGAGGGTTGAAATGGCCTTATCTTAGCAAGTGCAATTATGTAATTGCGCAAAAGTACTAGGGTCTCAAGTCTCAAATATTGCTTATAATTTGTTGGTTATTCTATCCAGACATATAATTACAATTCATCACCTCACACCTCTGATGTAAAGGAATTATCTTATACTGTGTCAATCTTTTCAACAGGGATCGCTGCAAAAGATATCTATTGGCAGTTCCTAAAATAATTGTTATTAAATCAGTAAGGGCCTGGTTTATGTGCAAATTTGAATAAAAATTTCATTTTTCTCTCATAAAGAGTTTTTACCATTTAGGAAACATTTTTGTTTTCCAGCTATTTACTATTACTTTTTTGCCTAAACATTTAGCCTACTGTGATGTGTCAAATCCTATTTTGATACATTGACAAACTGTAACCAGTTTTCCACTCTGCTATCAAAATTGTATCTTTTAATAGGCATTGTATCTTTTAATAGGCATCTCTAAAAAATTATTCTTATTTTTTCTCAGTTTCCTAAAACTACTAGTAAATCTGCCTCTAAATTAGATGAATGTCAGTTTACTGCATGTTGTTTGGATAATGTAACCTCAAAATTATTCTGGTATTCATAATTCTGATAGGAAAGCCATGGATACCCAAAAAGACTGTTGTTGATCCTGTGTTAGAAAACGTAACTTTGGAACCAGAACTTGAAGAAGCTTTGGCCAATGCCTCTGATGCTGAACTGTGTGACATTGCAGGTAAGTGCCGAATTATGCTGAAAACACAATATGAGAAACAGCACAACATAGCAGATACCAGAGGTTTTAATGGGGTTATGTATTAAAAGGCACTAAGTTTGCCCAGGAGCAGTAACCCATTGCAACCAATCAGCAGAAAGCATTTACTAGTCACCTGTTTAAAAGCAAAACTCTTATTGGCTGCTATTGGTTACTGCTCCTGGGCAAACTTATTGCCTTTTATTACTTACGGGGTTATGTATCTAAATTAGACTTTAGCTAACAATATCTCATATCTCACAAGAATATATACATTAATCATCTATTACTTTACTTTTAACATCACCCTAAAAGCTGTAAAGAATCACTTTTCCAAGAAAAAGTTGCCAATTTACTCCAAATATGCCACCCAGACAGCTCCTTAGATAGCTGGTGATTGCTGCCAATTTTCATGCATTCCTGGTTGATTTTTAATAAATGTTCGATTAAGATAGTTATCCTGATACAGTCAGCAATATGTTAGCCTTGTGTAACTAGACCCAAAGTCTCTAACTGGTTGCCATGATTTATATTGGCACAATTTACCCAGTATAAATAACATTCTGATAGTACATGCTCATAGGAAAAGATCTCACCCGTAGTATAGGTATTCGTGAGAGGTAAAAGTAAAATCAAAAAACTTTTATTAAGTTAACACATGATACAGAGAGCCTGTGATGATAACACATGATACAGAGAGGCTCTCTGTATCGTGTTAACTTAATAAAAGTTTTTTGATTTTACTTTTACCTCTCACGAACAATTGCTTTTCATTACCAACAATACCGGAGTGCCTGCCCTCTCTCTACATTTGTGACAATTTACCCAGTGTTAATAAATGTGCCACAGTTATTAAAGCATAACTAAAATGTGCAGTAAGTTTATTCTTAAAAGTCTGAATCTAATAATTGTTAAAATAATGTATATTCTGGATATTTCAGCCAGAAAATTAATTGTTGTGAAAACTATGTTTATAATTATGATATAAATTTTGTTCCTCCAGCTATTCTTGGAATGCACACACTGATGAGTAACCAGCAGTACTATGAAGCCCTTGCAAGTAGCAATATTGTCAATAAAGAAGGTTTAAACAGTAAGTCTAGTTTTCTAATGTCATAAATTGCTTAAATTTACATTACTTCCGACACGTACATAGGGGGCCGCATTTGATTCTAATGGGGGCAGGCATGTAGGAGTCCTCCCCTCCTGCCCCTACCTTGCATTCTGAGGCTACTCTTTTCACTAAGTGCTGGATTTTTTATCTGACGAATAGTGCAGAGTGCAGTGTAGAGAGAGGTGCAAGTGCTCCATAGATGAGCAATATGGGGCACCACTTAGTGCTCTTGCACTTGCACACCCAGAATCTTAAATGACCCCTAGTAACATAGATTAAAAAAAGCCACCTGCTAGTTCATACAGAGCAAGGAAACAACTCCATTTGAAGCCTCTCTAATATGCCTTTAGAGGGGAAATATTCCTTCCTGACACCGACATGGCAATAGGACCAGTTCCATGCATCCTACATTTTCTTCAGCTTTTAGTTGCAAGATTAAATATTCTGTGACTTATAGTCAACCAGTCCAATCTGTACTATTGTTAACACTGTTATGCCCTTCTATGTCTGTCTGGCCCATGCTCCTGGCTGCCTGGTGCTGTTCAACATGAAAGAGTCATGGCGTATGCTTCCCACTGAGCTGCTGCTTGAAAACAAAATTGTGATAGAATATGGTTTCTATATTATGTAAAGAATATATAAGAAGGGTAGGCAGCAGGAAGGTTTCACTCCAGTTTCATAACCTTGGGTCCTCAGATGCCGCAGATCTACAACTTCCAGAATGCCTTGGCTCTTGACTCCCTGTTGGAGGATACCTTAAGTTGTAGCTTTATAAAATTGGGGACTTGTTTAAAAAAAACAATGCTTTTAACCCTCCTTTTTCCATTTTTTAGGTGTAATCAAACCAACACAGTACAAACCAGTTCCAGATGAAGAGCCTAATTCAACTGATGTGGAAGATACTTTGGAACGAATAAAGAACAATGACCCAGATCTTGAAGATGTCAACCTCAACAATATTAGGGTACCTCTCCACAGGAAGTTAAAATATTTTAATATAAAGTATAGTTTGACAATATGTTGTGTAAGAAATAATGATGGTGAAATTGTAGCATTAATAATATAGTAAATAATGTACCCACTACTGTAAATTAGGGGGATATGGTCTATGCCCATATATTGGCACAAGGCAGAAGGCCAAGTGGTTTTACATACACCATGGAACTCCTAGGTGACATCTATTATCATATTAAAGAGGGGTTCAGTATTTTTATAATACACAAGTTTCAGTGAGTCACATGACAAATTACATCACTGAACATCATTTATAACTGATGACATCACTAAGCAACATTTATAAGAAGATCATTTACAGGATATTTATGACTCCTGCTTACTAAATAGTGTCAAATATAAGGATATTATAAGTTACCAAGGAGTTCCATGACCATATACATACACAAGGCTGAGAAGGTAAAGGATCTCTGAGGTGACTTCTAATATCCTTATATCTTTCAATACTTTATTTATTATAATACAGTATAAAGTATAAAGTGAGTCATAAATAATGAATTATAGTATTACCAAGCATCCTTATCGTTTATAAGAATAGAATTTACAGGATATTCATGACTCTTGTGTATTTTGTGTATTATAAATATATAATTTTCCCAGGAAAAGTCTTTATCCTCTGTTACTTATAACTTCTACTTCTGGATTACAGAACATCCCTATACTAACATTAAAGGATTACGCTGAAGCAATGAAAACCAACACTCATGTACAGAAACTGAGCATAGTTGGGACAAGAAGCAATGACCCAGTTGCTTATGTAAGTATTACAGTATAGTAGCAAAACATTGTAACTTGAAATATTTATAGACTTGCATATACACCCACCTTGCTGAGCAGGGGATTATGCTGCCATGAACACTAGCGATACACACAGACTCATAAAGAGTATGTACATTCTTAAAGTGAATTACTTTTATTTGAGACATCTATTCTAACTGCTAAGGGATAATAACTTAGGTGCATTAAGTGCAGTGAAATGGGTCACTTGTTACGAGTTAGTCAGGTGGTTTGCAGTCAAACCACCTTAGAGTGCAGCCAGTTGTCCATTGAATGGAACTTGGATAAACTAAAGCCAGATGGCACACTTTCTGCTGTGAAATGGAAACATATATAAAATCTATAAAATTATTGGACAGAATGCAGTTATTGTCATACTTATCTGGGAAAAGTTCTTTCTGTGGCACACAGAACTTTTGTCTCAAGGTCTCTAAAGGTGATTAGTAGCTTGATATGCTAAAGTGCAAAAAATACCTATCCCTTAAATTGGCCTTTAATGAATACTTTGTGGTAGTTGTACTAGTGTGCTGTAATTTAAGCAAGCTGTGAAAATGCATTCAGATTGAAGGCATGTACTTTGTTCCAGGCTTTGGCAGACATGCTGAAGGTCAACAGCACATTGAAGAGTTTAAATGTGGAGTCCAATTTCATCAGTGGATCAGGCATATTGTCTATTATTGAATCACTCCAGTACAATACGTCACTGGTAGAGCTGAAAATAGACAACCAGGTACAGCAAGTTCACAGATAAATGTATATGTATGTGTATATAATGTCTGTGTATTCCTTTTCCATATATATATAGAAAATAATCATCTGTGGCCAGCACACCCTTCAATGTTTTATCAAAATTTTTTTATTGTAGATATATTGTTAAAACAAACGTTTCGGTCCTTAATAAGGTCCTTAATAAGGACCGAAACGTTGGTTTTAACAATATATCTACAATAAAAAATTTTTGATAAAACATTGAAGGGTGTGCTGGCCACAGATGATTATTTTCTATACAGACATAATTTTGGCTAGCACCCCGCAGAATATTGAGCCTTGGAGTGCGGACACCATTTGGATTGATATATATATATATATATATATATATATATACTGTGTATATATAAAAGAACCATAGATGAGCACTCCCTATATTAATGTAGCAACTTGCCCGGGTGCTGGTAGCAATGTTAAATAGAATAGCAAGAGCACAGTTGGTGTGTGTGTATATATATATATATATATAGTAGTAGGTAGTGACGGCACTCAAAGGCTTTGCGCAAAAATGAAAAAAAAGTCGAAGAATCACATATCAATTGCAGGTGGTGAAGATTTATTTGTCCAACGTTTCAGTCCATTACTTGGACTTTCGTCAGTCCAAGTAATGGACTGAAACGTTGGACAAATAAATCTTCACCACCTGCAATTGATATGTGATTCTTCGACTTTTTTTTCATTTTTGCGCAAAGCCTTTGAGTGCCGTCACTACCTACTACTAGAACTACTTTAGCTCTGGCACCAAGGTATCAATTTGTTTATTGGCGTGTGCTCCCCACTCTGGACTATATATATATATATATATATATATATATAATGCAAAAAATAGCTGCACTCATTATTGAGAATGCCTCGGTGCACACCGCTAAAAAAGTACTTAACAAACTTTATTTATTTTTCACCATACTTTTTAGCCCTGTGAGTGCCCTGATTTATATGAAGTTATATATATATATATATCCTGATGATGGTGCACAAGTTAATCAGTTTGAGTCCGAAAAACAAGATAAATCATTCACAATTATTCTGTTTTATATATATATATATATATAATGAAAAAATGTTATAGAATGTCCTATTCCTACTGACCCCAGCAGCAAGAAAACTTTTGCTTGGTGAGCAAGCAGTTTCTCTCGTAATCATATTCCAGTCTCTCATGCAATCCATTGCATGGTTGCTAAGGTAAACAAGGCTCTAGCTGCTGAAATTCCAAACTGGAGAGAGCTGCTGAACAAAAAGCTAAATAAGTAAAAAAACACAAAAAAAAATTAAAATCAATTGCAAATTGTCTCAGAATATGTCTTTGTCATGCTAAAAGTTAATTTAAAGATGAATAACCCCTTTAACTATATTTTCTTTTTAACAGAGCCAGCCTCTAGGCAACAAAGCAGAAATGGATATTGCAAGTATGTTGGAAAAAAACTCGACCCTTTTGAAGTTTGGCTATCATTTTACTCAACAAGGACCCAGACTTCGAGCTTCGAATGCCATGATGAACAATAATGATCTTGGTATGTCGCAGCAAGGCATGGTACTGAAGATCTGTGCTATTTTAGTGAAGAGGTGGCAACACAAGTGCAGGGTCTAGTTAAAAACCCTAGAGAACTAGAGTTAAAGGAAGGAGGTTGTGAGGTTTATGGGTTTAAACTCTGGCAGCCACTTTAACTCCCATCTGTAGCTACACTCTCCACCTAAAAGGTAGGCCCTCATTTGTTAATAAGATCTATTTTTAATATATGGACATAACTTTCTTTGCTAGGACAAGTAAACAACTACTACTTTACTGCTATACTACTAATATACTACTTTATGTAAGGTAGTGATCCCTAACCAATTGCAGGAGCATTATGTTGCTCACCAACTCCTTGATATTGCTCCCAGTGGCCTCAAAGCAGGTGCTCATTTTTGAATTTCTGGCTTGGAGGAAAGTTTTGGTTGCATAAAAACCAGGTGCACCACCAAATAGAGCCTCCTGTAGGCTGCCATTCTACATAGGGGCTACCAAATAGCCATTTACAGCTCTTATTTGGCACCCCTGGTAAAGTTTTTCATGCTTATGTTGTTCCCCAACGCTGTTTACATTTGATAGTGGCTCATGAGTAAAAAAAGCTTTGGGATCCCTAATATAAGCTAAACCTGTGACCTCTTTAGATTTGAAAGCTGTGGCCATTTCTTGCTATGCCATTATCTACATTATCTTTCTGACCCCCTTCTTGTTTACAGCTCGTATGCATAGAACTGATGGGCCGTGGCACAACTTTTCAGCTCTGGACCTGGAGGATGTATAAGTATAGATAAAATCTCTATACATTTCTCTTGGCTTCACCTCACCATACCTGTGCCACTGGCAGTGCTCTAAACTGCCTCCTTCTGGCTCTTTACAAGCCTTTACTGTAATTCTTGCTTTCTCTATTTCACCTTCAATATATTTTAACTTTTATCATCTATGGTTACATTTTTTCAGCTTTGATTTTACATTTTGACATGACTGATTGTAAAGCTTTACTCCATCAAGAAATTAAAGAAAGCTCTAGATTATACAATCTTATCTTAACAACTTTTCAGCTGGTCTTAATTTTTCTTGCATTTTTTTCAATTATTTGCCTTTCTATTCTGCCACTTTCCTGCTCTCAAATTGGGGTCACTGACCCCAGCACCCAAAACAACTATTGCTCTGTAAGGCTACAAATTTATTGTTATTGTTACTTTGTTTTCCTTATCTTTCTATTCATGCCCTCTTCTATTCATCTTCCAGTCTCCAATTCAATTTACTAGCTGGTTGCTAGGGTAAACTGGACCCTAGCAACCAGATAGGTACTGAAATTCCAAATTGGAGGGCTGCTGAACAAAAAGCTAGATAATTATACTAAGGGTAATTTTAACAGAGGGCAACCCCTTTAAAGGAGACATATCCTATAAAAATAATGAATGTACCAGTGAATTATACTCCTCTAGATATAGAAGGAATGCGCTTAAAAAGTTGTGTTTCTGACTGATTTATTGAGAAATTCCACAAAAACCCCACTAGTCCCGCCCATCTGTTCCACTTCCTGCTGGCTGGATTTTCTGGAAGTGCAGGGGAGCCGGCGGCCCTCCTTACACTGCACTGTAGCATGGGAACCAATCAGCAGCTAGGCTGACCTGATAGGGAACTGAAGCCGGTCTTTGCTTGTGTGAGTGCAGGGCTGTGATTGGCTCTCCCCCTCCTACTGTGCTTCTGGCAGGGACCGATAGGACACACCCACTCTTCATTTCACACAGGACGGACAAGTGATATGATTTATAGGGAGCTCCAATAAAGGGGCCATTTTTACAGAAAGGATTAATGTTTAGCCCAAAGTGAAACCAGCACCATATATTATTCATAATTGCCTACAAAATTAGCGTTTTTCCCATTTATCCAATATGTCTCCTTTGAAGTGTAAGCACCAGAAGAGCTTTCAACATAGCACACTATTAATGGCCCAACCAATCCTTGTTTGTCTGGATTCCATTAAGATTGATAAATAATAAAGCATATAAAAAGGCTATGGGTCCGATTCATAAACAGTTTTTATGACTTTTGACAACAAGGAACATTTTCTTGAGAGTCAGGAAAGTTTGTGAAGAAATGTTACACACATGTATCACGTGTCGGTTCATTGATGTGTAGCTGATCTGCAGGATGTTAGCGCTCAGTGGCAGCAGTCTTCTAACACCCTGTTCTACGGTACAAATGCTATCCGGGCTTAATGATCTTGATAATTATTTCCTGCATTGGAATGATTAGAAAATAATATGTTAACTCAGAAATCATCTATATTTTTTGACAGAATTATAACCACTCAATATACCATTAGTAAATCAGCACCTAATTGAAAAGATTGCTAAATAAGCAATTAATTAGAACCTACAGAGTAGGGTACCTGAAGCAGGAATTAGCATGTGGCTTTCTATGAATGTTATAACCCAAGATCCCTTTAGAATACATTATTTTTATATACTGTAATTCACTCCCATATATTAAAAATTCTGTATATTTGGTCTGTTAGTTGGAAGAGGTTGAGCAGCACAACATTAATTTTGTCAACTTAAAGTTAAGCACTTCTAACAGGAAATATTTAAAATCTGCTTATTTAGATAAGTCATGATATGTAAAGAGACATTTATTTTTTCCCTGGGGAGAAGTGCACCAGCACTAAGTGATACAAGAGTGCATCCCTTAGTGCTCATCCTGTGGGGGAAATCCTGTGCACTCCATGTCAGATAAAAAAAAATCCGGCACAAGGCACACAATGCAGTCAGGAGGCACAGGCCAGCCCTGTTCTTATGCTTCTGGCCTCCCAAGATGTTCACTGTTGGTGTTATTTTCAGCCAACTAGGTATTCCACTTTTTCCAACCTCCAGGCCTCAAAATGACCCCCCCTTCCTTATTGGAGACAACTTCAAGGAAATTCTAAGGCCAAACTTAGAGGTTACTGCCCTCCTGTAAAAATATGAAAATTCCATATATCCATGAAAATACATGAAACATAAAAAACACATTTATTTTTTTACAAGAACCATCCATAGGGGTTGCTCTGGTAGGGACTTAGCTACATAAATGCCTTGCTTACTGCTTGGAGTGTGGAAGGGGACAAGCCCCTGCAATGTTATTATTGGCTTCATAGAAACAATTTCTTCCAGTTTTCACTTGTGTGTTTCACAGGCTAGCATTAGGTATAGTGACTTGGAGCAACAAGTAAGTTTTCTTAAGAAGCTGCAATACACTGCAAATTAACATTATATCTGGTTCACAGGGCAAAATTCTGCTATTTATAATCCCTAAAAAAACCATAAATGTGCAAACAATGCCTGCTGTATGCACATAGCATATTTTCTTTGCTGGGAACTCTCCTGTTGCTTTCCTCCTCTGCAGCAGGTATTCTTCACATACTGCAATAGGATATCAATAAGTAGAACAAATACAATCCGATAATGAATAACATTGTACTGTTTAAGGCACTAAGAATGCCTTTCCATAACAAGCCATATAAAAACTCCCTATGAGTTATAAGCCTTATATCCTTTATATAGAAAACTTTAGGCTTGGCTGTAAAAGCTCTGTATTCAATATTTGCTGGTACATTAGAAGCACCTTATCACTGTTTTGTATAAATGCATTCTATAAACAGATACAATAAATTGCCAATGGAAACAATATGCACACTATATTGTCTTACAACCTACATATTTCTTACAATTACAATTCCTTTATTTTTTTATTTTTTTTTGCCAGTGAGGAAGAGGAGGCTGGCTGATTTGGATGGGCCAATCTATCCCAAATGCCGAAGCGGGGTGTAGAGCCAAGATGGAAACTGCACCATATCGCAGGGCCACTTCCAACGAATCTTTGTGCCAGAGTGGAATTTGCTGAGAAGAGTTAGAGCACAAACAATGAGATGTACCTTCTGTTACACTCAAGATGTTAGATATGCATAAATGGATCACTGCAATACCATTTACAACTCAAGCAACCAGATTTTAAATTCCTGTGTTTTTTAGTCAATTACTTTGTTTGTGACCTACACATTTTTGCAGGCATCTTGCAGATGATCAATCCACAGGTTCTTCTTTTGATCACAAACATAAAAGACAGCCCCTTAATGTGGAACAGAACACAGCAATGCTTAGCGGAGGGTGGTTGGTGGTGATGATATATATCATGTGGTGCTAAGGTGTCAATGTGTGGTGACGTAATTGCTGCAGCCAACTAAACCTGAGAGGTAAAAATCATATATATTCTATAAAGAACCTTATTATTTCTTTTGTTAATGTCAAAGCTAGTAGTGGAATGCATTTATAACTGTTTGAATATGAAAACGTCTAATTTCACCCAAAAAGTGGTCTTTCATGTTTTTTCAGCTTGTAGTATTTTACATTTACCAAGGATGTCTCCCCTACAATGAATAACATTGTACTCACATCTATTTTTTTTTTTACTGGTCCTTGATTCTCCACAAATAAGTAAAATAGAATTTGCAATGGCAGGGTAAAAAATGGCAAGAGTCAGCAAAAGGAAAAATAGTGCATGCACTTTAAAGCAGTCTTTTATATTGGTCTTTGGCTTAAACCTCATCCCAGTATTACCAATTGCACATGAGCCAGATACTACAGGGTTATGAGGATAAACAAAAACAGTGATAAACAGGTTTTTCACTTTAATAAATGCAGCTTCTACTCCTTGGTTAGCAACTCGTCCCTTTAATATTGATAGTGCTGAGTGAAATTTTTCGGCAAGCATGGATTTACGGCAAATTTACACGTTTCGCCAGGGCCTATTTTAAATCCCAGTCTGGGTCTGAGCAGGATGGCAAATGTCTGGTTGCTATGAACTATTACACAGAAGAAAATTTCACCTATATCAGTAAATGTGCCCAAGGGGAAGTAATCCTCAATGTTGAGAGATTTGAGCTTCAAAGCTTCAAAGTGACACAATTCTTTCACTGATGTTTAAATGCAATTTTAGCAGAATAAAATAAGTATCATAGTCAGAAATCTGTTAATGGGCCACACAGTCTGAGAGATTCCTGGTTGAATTTATAATGTTAGGTGTATGCACCCCGCTACACAGTAATTTGGCTCATCGTGCAAGCATGTTAAAGCTTATTAGCCAATAAAAAAGGGAAAACTTATAGCTGATTAAGCTGATGAGCCTTGTTTTCCAAATTGCAGAAAATGTGCACAAATTCCTGAAGTCACTCACATTTTCTTCACATAATTGATTCCAAATAGGATTTAAAAAACAAAACAAAAAACTAGTGTCTTTATTTTCACCACAAGCGTGTTTTTGCCCAAAATAATTGGCTTGTTCCTAAAACCTGCCAAGCTTCTTATTTTTGGCAAAAATCTGCATAAAAAAAGACAGTCAGAGGCTCATCTGTCCATAAATCTGCCAAATAATATGTGAGTTTAGAGCTTAATACATAAAAACTCACCCATGTTGTAATCATTCCTATGGGATTTTTAGAAGCATATTTATCTATGGGTGAAATTTAGAATTCGTTAATTGCTAAATTTGCTCCCATTGGAATGAATAGAACGTGGGTGAGTTTTTATGTATTAAGCTCTAAACGCACATTTTAATATATTTGCCCCTAAGAGGGTGTAATAGGTTAACATCTAAATTTAAAAAATAGGGGCTTGGCATCCCTGCACTTGAGTGATCTAATCAACAATTAGATCAATATGGCCATCTATATGTGCATGACCAACTCATACTGTAATATCTGGCCAAATGTCCAACAGGACATACAATCCATCTATTGTGGCAAATGCAATCCTTGACTTGTAATAACAGATTTAAATACCTGCGTGCAAAAATACACTTTAGAAAGGAATATTACATTTATGTGTGCAGCACACTTGCTATGTATGTACAATCAGTTAAGGCATACACTGTACCTTGTACTTCAGCTGCTACGCACCTATTTCTACATGAGATGTTTGAGTGATAAGATCCATTATTATTGTGTTTACATGAAATACTACATTGAGCAAAATATCTAATAAAATATGTAATTTTTAAATCTAGTAAGATTGTTTTTTTTTTCCAGTAACTCAGAGATTTACCTATTAAATAAAAATGAAATTAGTATACATATTCATGCAATGAATCAAACTGAAGTACAGGCATGGGATCCATTATCTGGAAACTCATCTAGCTTTTGCGTGTGTGAGCATTTAGGGAAAAGTAATCGTAACATGGTGCAAACTTTGCCAGTATAAGGGCATCTCTACATTATATTAACTGGGGAAAGCGTTTTACAAGGTTAAACACAGAAGGAATATCTTTAAAATGTTGCTTAACAAGTATACATGTCAGTATATTCCCCTTGTAAGCAAGGAAAGGCATTACAAAGCAAAACCTTTATGGTCTGATAGAAGCGTTAGTGTACTTTTAAAGCATTCAACTTAGCTAGGACAGCAGAAACTTTCATAGAGGTGGGCATAGAACGTATGGTTTCTATTTTTGCTGACAATACTAAATTGTGCAAAACTATAAGTTCCATGCAGGATGCTGCCACTTTGCAGAGTGATTTGACAAAATTGGAAAACTGGGCAGCAAACTGGAAAATGAGGTTAAATGTTGATAAGTTCAAAGTTATGCATTTTGGTAGAAATAATATAAATGTAAATATAAATATATCTTTCTATGCTATTATCTCGTTAGTCATGGGGCCCTGAAATAATACATAAAATCAAACAACAATTCCACGTATAAAAGCTGATTTGTTTCTAACAATGTAGAAGAAATACAGAGAAATAATAGATTATCTCCCCACAAAATGGTATGTCCTGGCAAGTCTCCTGAACCTTTTTTAAAGGCTCTACAGAATGTATCAGTATACTGCATCATGAACCCATACTGTAATAATAAAGCAATATTCTTCAGCATGACAGTGGCTGCTGCTGGCTGTGCCTTCTAATGTAATTATCACCTGATGAATGAAGGGTTATGTGGCCAAGAAAGGCAATGCTACTGGGGAACCATCCAGTTCAAAGCATGATGTTCACCTTTTAAGATAATTACTGTCAAAGACACAGCAAAAGAAAGCAGCACTAATACTAAGAGACAAATTTATTTACAGAATAGTTACAGTAAAAAACATGGCTTAGCTATCATTCATGAGTACCATGTTGATATTTTAACAATATGCAAAATTTCAGTAAGAAAGTCATGTTTTATAATTTAAGGTCAACATTAAATCAAGTAATGCAGGAGCTGTTGTACTGTATTTCTTTTTACTACACACACAAATAGTTGTTAAGGACCTCTTGCCACTTTACCAGTCATAACAAACAGCTTCATGATCCTCAGTATGCTATTGTAGTACTTCTTAAGCTAAGGAACCAAAGATGGACCCAGGCCCGTACTGGCAAGCTGTTGATTCTGGCAAATGCCAGAGGGTCTGCTGTAAGATGTCATAAACAGACACTATTTATTGGGCTGGTGGGGGGGGGGGGGCTGTTTGGGCTTCTATGTACTTGAAATGGCAGGGCCTATTTTAAAACCCAGTCCAGACCTTGATGCACCCCCAGTGCTCTGAATAGCAAGACTCTGTTCACCTTCAGTTGGATAGCTGGCTGGGGTTGCTACACTGGTAATAGTGCATACAATGGACATTTCTTCTCTGCATGTTTGTATTTATTCATTAGAGTGGAAGCCTGGCCTCAGTTTATCTATAGGGTTCAATAGACCAATGTATTTTGGCCACTGTTCTATTAAAGAAGGAAAGGTAAAAACTAAGTAAGCTTTATCAGAAAGGTCTGTGTAAATACAGCCATAAACACAGGGTTTTTTGTAAACATGTTCTTAGGGTATCTGACTTCCTCTCTCATAAAGCAGGAAGCTATGAAGATCAAGCTAAGATGGCAGCTGCTACCTTAAATAAACAGAAAGATTCTAGGGCTGATTACTCAGGTATGGTAATGCTTTCTGCAGAATAAAAAATGTTGGCAGGAAAATGCCAAAATGACTTTCCTTTTCCTTTAAAGTGATACAGACATGTTCTGGGTTGTACAGAAACAGAGTGCTTTAAAAACTACTTACTCCACTACCTTACAACAACTAGGTCCCCTCCTTTAATTAACAGAGTCGAGCAAAATATTAAATATTTAAGAGCAGGATTTCCATGTTTGTGGCCATTATAATATTACAATAATACCATGCGAAGAGATTTGTGGTGATCTTAGACATGATGGGCACCATAACAATATCACGGAGGGCCATTTTTAGCCACCATGCCTCCAATGGACAAGCCTTGGTTAGAACTCTGTTATAAACATTGTCTATGATTTTTTTTGCCACCCACTGAAGCCCAACATTACAGTTGCAGAAGCCACAGGAGAATAGATGTAGGAACTGCACACTGGAAATGAAAGGGGGGGGGGATGGGGCAGAAGGTAAAAAAAAGTCCTAATAATATGTAACCCAGTGCTGTCCAACTGGTGTCGCCCCTCCACCTGTCTGGCTGCTTTGATGTATTACCTTTGTGTAAGCTTTAAATGGTATCAGTACTGTGATTAACTGCCCCCCTGCATGGTTCACAACTCAGATTCAGGCTGTAAGCCCCTGTATTATTTAAAAATGTAAACCCCTGCACTGTTCGCACCTTTTAATGCCTGAATTATTCACACCTCAGGCTCAGACTGTAATTAACCACATTGTTCACCTGTTTACACCTCAGACAGACTGCAGGAGCAGTAGAAAACCACAAATAAACCCTGCACACTATAAAAAAACATATACTGAGGAGGTACTGCAATTAAAAAGTTTAATATATAGTTATTGTGCAAACTGTAGGTGCAGTGCCAGCATTGTGTCACTGTATGCTGTCTGTGTGTGCCATACTCTGCCTGCCCTATGCTGCCTGTGTGTGCCATACACAAAGGGAGCATAGGGCAGGCAGAGTATGGCACACATAGGCATGGTAGGGCAGGCAGAGTATGGCAGGTTTTTGCTGTACTACCACCATTAATTTGGGTATGTTCATGTGATAACACAGGTGTGGTTTAAAAAGGGGGAGTGGTCAAAACTGGCTTCCATTATCGGCCCTTCACCATGTAGGCCGGAAAAATTCCAGCCCTCGGTACCACAGAAGTTGGACAGCACTGATGTAACCCTTAGATACCCTAGAAATGTCAGCTAACCAAATATATCACCCAATTAACAGTTAATGTGGGGAAAAAACCCAAAGCAGATGCATGAAATCCAAAAGTCATTAGCAAAGTAATATCAAGATAAATATTCTAGTCTATCCCACGTGATACTGCAGAATGTTTTCAGCACTTTTTATTATAATTTTTGTAAACATGAGGATTTGCTCATCAGTTTTTCTGATGATTCTGATCAGGTACTATCAGGTACAATGCTACAGTGTAAACAGCTGATAGTAAATAGGCACTTTACTATGGATTGAAACTGGTTAAAGGAACAATAACACCAAAAAATTAAAGAGTTTTAAAGTAAATTATATATAATGTACTGTTGCCTTGCACTGGTAAAAGTTGTGTGTTTGCTACAGTAACTCTACTATAGTTTATATATAATAAGCTGCTGTGTAGCCATGGGGGCAGCCATTCAAGCTGGAAAAAAGGAGAAAAGGCACAGGTTACATAGCAGGTAACTGATAAGCTCTGTAGAATACAATAGTGTTTTATCTGCTATCTGCTATCTGCTAAGTGCCTGTGCCTTTTCTCCTTTGAATGGCTGCCCCCATGGCTACACAGCTGCATTCTTTATTTAAACCATAGTAGTGTTTCTGAGGCAAACACACCAGTTGTACCAGTGCAGGGCAACAGTACATTATATTGGAATTTCTTTTATACACTTGAATTTTTTGGTGTTACTGTTCCTTTAAGCCAGCAACAGTTTGGACATTTCTGAACAATCGGCATGTCCATTAGATCACCTTCAAAAGCTTCACTTATGTATATGTATGGAATCATTGGCTGACCCAAGACAGATGGATTGAATAAAAATCTGTTAGCAAAAAGTTTGACTCTTCATTAGATGGTATTTAAAGTCAAGTATAAAACAAAAGCTCCTACGGCTTCTTCTAAGCATTCTTGCAAATCACTTTAATTTTCTGTTTTTAATCAATTATGACATATTGTTTTTCTACTACTAATTATGGGTTTTTGGCTAAAAAAGCTCAGTGGCTCCTCTGGAAGGGGGTTTGTTAAAGGAGACATATCCTATAAAAATTAAGAATGTACCAGGGAATTATACTCCTATAGATATAGAAGGATTGTGCTTAAAAAAGTTTAGCCCCGCCCATCTGTTCCACTTCCTGCTAGATTAATTCTCTGGATGAGCTGGGGAGCCGGCGGCCCTCCGTACACTGCACTGTAGTACAGAAACCAATCAGCAGCTAGGCCGACCCGATAGGGAACTGAAGCCTCTCTTTGCTTGTGTGAGTGCAGGGCTGTGATTGGCTCTCCCCCCTCCTACTGTGCTTCTGGCAGGGACCGTTAGGACACGCCCACTCTCCATTTCAAACTCGGACAGAGAAGTGATACGATCTATAGGGAGCTCCAATAAAGGGGCCATTTTTACAGAGAGGATTAATGTTTAGCCCAAAGGGAAACCAGCACCATATATTATTTATAATTGCCTACATTAGGGTTTTCCATTTATCCAATATGCCTCCTTTAAATAAACTGTTAGTGTCTCTACTAAGGGCAAACTAAGTCCTCTTGATATTTTAGTGCTGTGCTAGTTCCAAAGTACATTTACAGTTTCAGGAGGGCTCAGTTAAAAACCTTCATTGCCCAAGGCTGGTATATGACTGATATCAAATATACCCCCATGTCTAAACACTAAGTTTGCCCTGTGAAGACACACAGAGCTACTTAGTAGCAGCTACTAAACGCCACCATAGACAATACTGAGAATTGCCTCTGCTAAAATACATGTAGAGACAGTTATCAGTAAGTGATCAGCATTGTCTATTTTTGTAGCTGTGACAAGTAGCTGCTACTAGGAGCTCCATGTGTTTTCACCCTAACACTTAGCAACCAATAAGATGTTTCCTTTAAGGTGAACAGTAAATTCTATTAATTGGTTGCTATGGGTTACTGCACCTCCACAAACTCGGTTCCTTTTATTATATAACTCCCTTCATCTGATCCAGAGTCTGAAACCAAGATAAGCAGGATAAGTGATACACTTGCTCAGTGCGTACCATCTGTCCAAGTGAAACTCTACAAAAAATGTCAGTGGTGATTTAAGCAGCACAGTGGTTGACTGCTTATTAAACTAAGATGCGCTGAGTATATAAAAGTCTCAGATTTAACAGAAGCATATATACATCAGAAAATAATCTTGCATATTTAGAATCTGTGTAATAACTCTGGAGTACTCTGGAGTACTCTGGTTGTCCAATGTTCTTATTCCTTTGTAAAGTAGACTTGGCTGGAAGGTAGCTTCCTAGCTTATTCCTAAATGTGCATGGTAAGTGTTCATTGTAAAGCTAGCCAAACTGATGGACTGCCAGACTGATCAAAAATCCAATTTATAAGGACCCCAACAGCTCATTTATCACTAGACCCAAATAGGTGCTCATTATGGCACGGGGGCCAAATCAGCCGGTTAGACCCAACTCAAGGGAGGCCAATTCAAGGAAAGATCTGCTTGTTTGGGAACCTTACCAAACAACTGGATCTTACAGTGTATGGCTATATGTTCATGCAGCTTTGAAAAACACCCTTGCCCACCTGCAGCCATTCCCTGTCATTCAAGGAAATGACTACAAAAGTGAGCATTCCCAAATATTTCTTGCAGTGTGAGCAACTGCAATAGCCAGCACATTTCTGTTTAGAAAGCAGCTCCAGGGGAACAAGAGGGATTTTCCTGAGAGGTCCTTAGTATTAAAAACGGTACGGGGCAGATTTACTAAAACCCTATTATATATTTTTAAAAATTTGACTAAACTCATTTCCATAAATGTCTGACATTTACCAAAAAATCCAAACTGAAAAAGTCAGTGTGTGATAAACTCGCAGACATGACAACTTTTCCGAGTTGTTGCCACGAAAACTCAAACTTTCCAAATTGTCGCACAAAAACCAGCATCAAAACTGTAAAACCTTCATAAAAGGGAAGGGGCATCTGCCATTGACTTCTACATGATCTCGGCAAGTTTTAGCTGGCTGATTGTCAGATTCAGACTTTTAACTGTTTGGACGCTCAGTATATCTCAAAAAAGTTGCAACTTTTTTCCTCGCAACTTTTAGTGATAAAAATCAGAAAAAACCCCCCAAAAACCAAATCTGTGCCATAAACCCGAGGAGGCACAAGATGACAACTAAAAAGCCTTTTCCATATATATTTATATATATATATATATATATTGAAATATATAGAATGCCTGAGCTGATTTGTAAAAATAGTAAAAAACACGTATCTTTAGCATTAAAAAAATGTTTTATGTTTGGCTTAAACCTATTTTTATCGATCGGAAGATTTAGTTGTTTTCAGTTGGTATTTTAGGTCTCTTGTCTGTGCATTCACACTCTTCTTTAAAATGTTGCTGACTTGATTCAGGAGACATGTTAACCTCTTTCAGCTGACATGTGGGGCAACATGCTGTGAGGCCTTTCCTCCGACATTCTGCGCACGTCAGTACAAGCTGGCAGCAGCGTGTAGTGGAGCAGAGCTTGTATTCATCCCAAGCTATACCACAGTAACAGCAGTCTAGACAGAGAAAGTAGGAAGGAAACACTACGTTAGCCAAGTCACTGTTAGCAGAATAATTGTCAGTATATCTGTTAATGCAACACATGTTTCAATGTGCTCTCACTAGAATATGTCTCATTTTAGAAGTCACTGTTCTAGACACAATTCACTGTTATAAAGAGCTTTAGCAATGAGATGCACATATAAGCAGACTGCTGCACTTACTGACTATGCGAGTGTGCCCCACTGTGCTAGTATGCCAGCATTAGGAGCTCCCTACTGCTGCAGGTGATATTGCGGTTAACAAAGGGGGGGGGGGTTCTCTAAGAAATACTACTGTTTCCCCCAACAGCAGTGTGACTGTAAAGTAGAGTTTCTGGTTCCTAGGGCCCAGTTTACCCTGGCAACCAGACCAGAAGTTTAAATGAGAGGCTAGAATATGAATAGGAGGGAGCCGTAATGGAAAGATAAGAAATAAAATGTTTAATTTAAACTGTAGCCTCACAGGGCAATAGTTATTTGAAAGCTGTAAGACAGACAAACAGAAGGAAGAAGAGGAAGGCAAATAATCCAAAAACTATAAAGAATAAAAAATGAAGACCAAATAAAACATTTCTAAGAATATGCGATTCTATAACACTAGGGGGCACATTTACTAATCCAGGAACTGGCCGAATGCGTCTGAATGCGTTTTTTTCGTAATGATCTGTATTTTGCGATTTTTCGGAAAATTGTCGCAGCTTTCTCTTTTTTTTTTTTTCGCAGCTTTCGCGCCGAGTACGAAAGTTTCGGATTCATTCAAGCTTCAGTATGGTGACTTTTCTTGGGCCAGGTTGGAGCCGCAGAGTGCAATTGAGTCCTATGGGAGGCTTCCAAAATCATGCTATGTCTGAAAGTTTCGCCCGCCGCTTACGAGCGCTCAATACGAAAAAGTTGCGACAACATACGAGCAAATTGTAACGGCCACGAAGAAGTCGCGACTTTTCGCGCAAGCCGTAATGGTTACGAAAAAGTCGCAAAATGTTCGTTTTCCAATCGGAATTTTTCCAATTCGGATTCGTGGGTTAGTAAATGTGCCCCTAAAAGTTAACTTAAAGGGGAAGAATACATAATTGAAAAGTACAATGCCTATTTAGTCAGTAAGACACAGACAAACAAGAAAGAGTAGAAGAATGAGGCTGAAATTTTTAATGGACAATTGCTTTCCCCTCAAAACAGGGAACTCAAGCACTCTACTTACTGGATATGATGTCATTGTTAGAAGAAATTGTATAACGTCCATCAAAAACAAAAAGCTTCCCTCGGAAATATCCATCCGGAAACTGCTCGAGGTATTTATGTATGCCACCTTTAAGCTGGTAAACTTCTTTGCAGACAGACTGACAACAGAAAAAAATACTTTCATTAGCAAAATACATATACAAAATAGGGCCACCATCAGGGGGTACTACAGTGAGGTGCCCCAAAGAGATATAAAATTGCAATTTTCTGTGGTTGTAAGGCTTACAGGAGAGGGGCTGAGGTGGATCAGGGGTGTGGCCATATGTCTGCAGGTCTTTTTTTTTCCAGGGGCTCAGGTGACCAATTTATAATTTGAGGCCCCTTTGGAGGGGGGGGGGTGCGATCGCCCTACCAACATAGTAGCATGGGGCCTACATGATTCTTGTTGGCTGCCTTGTACAAAAATATACAGACTGAACTGGATCAGATGGGCAGACAGCTCTTTAGAATGAATATGTTGACTCTTCTATGAAAATTCCATCATCTGAGTAACTTTTAGGTGAACAAAAGATTACAATACAAACCCTTTTAACTCTTGGGGGCTCACTAAACTCAGGCTCTTAGTGCCTCATTACCATCAGTCCTCTGGTTAAGGCAGTAAAACAATAACAATGCAACCGCTTACTGTATCTTTGTTGTACAAAAATAAGTGCCTTTCCAGGCATTCTCCAGGAAAGAATATTGTATAGTAGCTTTTAAAAGCAACATTCATATGGAAAATATAACATTTAAGATTTATTAAAAGAAAAAAAAAAGTGATATAAGAGCTCACCACAGAAAAATTCACCTACTTTCTGTTCATTCCTATTGGATTTTTAGAAACTTATTTATCTAATATTGAACTTTAATTTTCACCCATTGATAAATACAATTCTAAAAATCCCCATATTTTAATAAATCTTCCCCTAAAAGGGCAGCACAATGACTAAGAAAGTAGCACCTCTGGCTTGCTGGGATGCGGTCCTGAGTTCAATTCAAGCTTGGGCACTATCTTGAAGGAATTTGTATGTTCTCCATGTGTTTGTGTGGATCTCCTCTCTATACTCTGGTTTTTACTCACACTACAAAAACATACAGGCAGGTTAATTGCCCACTGATTAAAAACTGACCCTACTGCTAGATTGTAAACCCCACTGGCACAGGAACTCATATGAATGATATATAATCTCTGTAAACTGCTGCGTAAATGAGTTGGTGCTATATAAATAACAGATTAAAAAAAGGACCTTTATAACTGGATACAGTCTTGCACTCACCTTGGACCTGAGATAAGCAGAGCCCCTTTCACAACGAATTCCTCCAGTGCAATACATTAACACTGTCTTATCTTTAAAGAGCTCAAGGTTTTGATCGACGTAGCTTGGAAAGTAGCTGAATTTTCTGATATCTGGAGCCAAACAATTTTGGAATTGACCCTTGAAAATAAATAAAAGACAGGACACACTATAAATGCATAATGGGCTAATGCCACAACTGTTTTGTCAGCATTTTTAGCCATTAATTACAAAATTAGCTGTTACAAAACATGGAAAGTAACACAGAGCAATTCCATTTCTTTTGTTACCATTACTGTCACATAGGGAAGCTGCGGCCTTTTATACAGACTGCTTGGAACCTGAGGTTTTCCTGTTAAGGGATCTAATGTGAATTACCATACTTTAAAAAATAATTTAAACATTAAATAAACACAATAGGTTTATTTTATTTTTTATTTATTATAGAGGGAATGGCCATCCTGTAATTTGGAGGTTTCTAGGTAACAGGTTTCCTGATAAGGGAACCCATACCTGTATCAACAATAAAGAAATGTGTTGTAGATGATTCAAAGGTAGTCTGGGTTGCTGAATTTGTCACTGCACCTTATGGGAATGAGCTGATATAGAATGCATCACTTAACAAAATGATATTTGGAATCATAAATGACAGTTACAAATCATAAATAGACAGCAGGGGGCGAACGATCCGAGGTGTTTCTGCATAGTCTAGCTATGGACACCACAGCTCATACCTAGCAACAAAAGTATCAGATTATAACTAATCAAAAATAATTAGCAGTCAAGACTCCAACACAGTAAATGCAATAGCACACTTACGATTTTGCTTTCATAAAAATTGCGACAGTCCAGTAGAATTGTATTCAGGTCTGGTTTACTAACTTCAGATAAATATTTTGTAACTTTTTCATGAAATTCCTTTGGGGACAAATGAATAGCTGTAAAAAATATATATATTATTATTAACATTTATTTATAAAGCGCCAACATATTTTGCAGCGCTGTACAATAAGTATATAAACACTACAATCAAACTTACAATAAATCTATTTACAATCTGGTGATTCCACACTTGTATAGATTTGCAGGCTATCTTTACTTTAAGCCAATATCCATAAAACACGTGTTAATTCTCTGCTCAAACTATTTTGCATTACAGGAATGCAGGGTTATACAGTTATGTTATTGAAATCTATGTTAAAGTAGTAGTTCACCTTTAAATTAACTTTTAATACAATGTAGATTTTGATATTCTGAGACAACTTGCTATTGCGCTTAACTGTTAATGGTTTTTCAGTTATTTAGCTTTTCGTTCACCAGCTCTCCATTTAATATTTTAGCAACTATCTGGTTGCTAGGGTCTTATTTACCCTAGCAACCAGGCAGTGGTTTAAACGAGAAATGATAATATGAATAGTAGAGGGCCTGCATAAAAAGTAATAAAAAGTAACAATAAGAACAAAATTGTAGTCTTACAGAGCAATAGTTTTGGGCTGCTGTGGTCAGTGACCACATATTAAAAGATAACTTAAAGGTGAACCACCCCTTGAACATACCACCATTAAAATTACTTCTTATAGACTCTCAGCTGCGAAGAATAACTCATCTAGACAATTCCTACCAATAAAAAGAACCTTAAACATTTATTATTGGCACATACTACAATCTTATATTTGCATGTTATACAATTGCCTGAAGCATTCACATACCATTTTCTTTGTAAGAGACTTTTTGTGGCTCAATTCCCATTGGCACAATTTCTTGGAAGACACCAACTCTAAGGTCTGGAAAGCAATGTGCTCCACCATCACTTGTCTAAGAGTAATTCAGAAATACAAATAACAATGCACATATCTTTACACTAGTTAAAGAAAGCATATTTTCCATGTTTACACTGTATAAGTGCACAGTAGCATAACATTTTTTATGGAATTAATAATCATAGTAGGATGTTGTTGAAAAGATATTTATGGGTCTATTTTAAACCATAAAAAGAATAATTAGGCCTAAAAATTAATGGCACTGAAGTTGCTTTAAAGAGCAAATCTGAAATAAAGTGAATGGACTGTAATAAGGTAATATGTTCAAAGGTTTACATAACCATATACAAGGGATACTACTTATGTATATGTGTTCAGTGCTTGAGCACTTGACCATCTTTTTTTTAGCTATGATGACCATCAAATGTAAAAGGGTACAGGATCTATAATCTGGAATGCTTGCTGAATTTTTTTGATAATGGTCCCTCCAAATGTGATGGAGCATGCCTAAAGAGTTGTAAAAACATAAAAACCCCAATTCTTACACAGAACTAATTATGAAGGAAAAAATGTTCCGTGTTTATTCTATGGAACTTTTAAGCTGCACAAATAATTATCTCATGATATGTTCTATAAAGGTACATTTGGCATTTAGATTTGGCAATGTTCCACCATACTACTGGTGTTCCTTTAGTAAGCTGCTTTACCTACTTTATATGCAACAGCTTACCTTAAAATCTTCCAAACACATCATATCCCTGAAAAGTGGATGTGACAGCATGGTACTAATATACAGCTTGGTGGATACTTTGCTTCCGCCAACAGTTCCATTGATTCCTTCTGCAGCAATTCGGATCTAATAAGCAGAAAAGAAAACAATTTCTATTACTGAAGACCTCAGACTCAAAAAAGCTGAGGGTTCAGGCAGGGACAAATACAGTAAGGGACCCATTATCCAGAATGATCGGGACCTGGGGCTTTCCATAATTTGGATCTCCATACCTTAAGTGTACTGAAAAAGCATTTAAACATTAAAAAAAAACCTCATAGGATTGTTTTGCTTCCAATAAGGATTCATTATATATTAATTGGGATCAAGTACAAGGTACTGTTTTATTATATAATATTAATTAATAGCCATCCTGCAATTTAGAGCTTTCTGGATAACGGGTTTCCAGAAAACAGATCCCACACTTGTACTTGGTGCATTCCAAATCTTTATCAGCAAAAAACACAAAGTACACCATCCAAGTACACCAAAACCATCACTGGAGGTTGGGTGCAGTAGTTTAAATGATGGTTAGGCTGTTCAGCATTAATGTTACACTATGGGGGAGATTTATGAAGACACGAACGCTCGGAGAGTACTTTCGCCGATTTTTTCGCAACTTTTTTTGTACGCCAGCGCGACTTTTTGGTACGCTTGCGTGAAAAATTCAGAAAGGTTCGGCCGCTGTTCACAATTGTTCTGTACGAAAATTTTGTGACTGTCGGATCGGCAATACGATATTATCGTGACTAATATGATTTTTTCATAAGCATTTTCGTGATATTTGCGATCTTCAGAAATTATCGCATCCAATCCACAAACTCGTGTTATAATGAATCGGCCCCTATGTGACAGCATTTGCAAGACCTCTCTGACAGTCAGATGCACAACCTAAAACAATAAGTGAGGTGCAGACTAATTGGAATTGACTCTTTACATACAGTAACATGGCAAAATATGCATCTGATTAGTATTTTAAAAAAGATTAATTTCACAAATAATATTGAGGTAAAACGGACATTTTGGGAACATCAGGACAAAATTGTAGTGTAAAACCTGGGTAAACAATGTAAAATCAGGGAAAACACCCACTTAAATACACTGTGGGATCACAATCAGGGTATGTAAAATTGAGGTTTCACCGTAGTTAAAATTGAATATATATTACACAGGGTTTCTACACAGCACTATTCAGAATGCAAATAGTACAAAGAACTAATTGGCACGTACTTTTCCTGTTAGATGAAGCAGCTGACACATAGCCCGTTGCCAGTTACAGATCCACTGCGGATCCTTTACATCACAGTAGCAGTAGTATAAAAGTACTTCCCCTGGCTCACTGGTAAAACAAAACAAAATGATTAAGTGTCACTGGCATTTCTCAGCAAGTATTTACTTACTGTATATTTCATGCAAACCCTCTGCCCCACTGACTTCGTAAAAATATGTCATGCATAAATCTAAATATGTTACATATAGCTCACTCAGCGCTTAAGTCACCAATATAGGGATACCGCTATGCTATAGGATATAATATTAAAGTCTTAAATGTATACTTAAGTGTACATGGGAACAAAAAGGTATTTTTTCATGAAAATAGGATTTGAAATGGCAAATCCATATGTATTGTAACCAAAAGCTCAGTTGTCAGACGTAAAAACACTCCCCATTGGTTTTCAATGACAATGGCCTGCAAACGCAAAAATGCTACTTGTGCTATGGGAGGAGGGAGGATTAGAGGAGAGTTAATACCATTGTTATTAAACTCATATAGGAGATATAAAATATGGACAATATATGAGAAACATAGATATACATCTATGATCTCCCAGTAGGACGAAATCTTTGGGCAAATTTTTTTACCTCACTAATAAAATAAGCTCAGCGTGTAAAAACACTCCTGCAAACAGTCACCCTTTACATCAGCTTTAATGGTACCCCTGGACCTGTGGCACTGAGGAGTACCTGGGCCTAAGAAAAGAAGTAGATATTTATCTAGGTGGGTGTGCACAAATATTCATTTAAATAACCTCATTAAATGATTTAGGAAAATAATTTCGAAAAAGTTAAAATGTTGTAGAATATTTCATAGAAAACCAGTCTACCTTGTTAGATCATCTTGGCTGACGTCACTTGTGTCTGGTAACCAATCAAAAATAGGACACCTGTTCCAAGAGTCTATTAAAGCACCAGAGTTTTCTGAGGGTTCAGTACATGGCACAGTGGTTGCAGCAGCTAGAGCAAATTCTTCTAAAATGTATTCTGTTAATTGCAAAACTTCATTTGAATGTTGTGCAGCAACGTGCTTGTGAATAGTTGTCAGGTCCATGAATTCCAGCCCACAACATTTCCAGTGAACATCAGAATGCATAGTTTGAGGCTTATGAACAGTTGCCTGAAGTTCTTTCACAAAAAGAGCAAAGGCCTGTGGATCAAAGGCATTGTAGAGGTAATTCAGGCTATTTTAATTAAACATATTTTCAATGTATTTTAAAGTTTAACATATCCCCAGAATATAATTTATATAGTATTTATACAATTTTATTAAATAACTGTGAAAAATAAACTGCGAGGTACTTAATTATAATAAGCTTTTGCGGTTTAGAAATTCTACAGTGTTTGTAGCACAGGGGGCATGACCTTCTTCTACAATCTACATTTTTAGGTAAGAGTACAATGTACAGTTTTATTACTACAGAGAATTAATAATCCTTAATGAACAAGTAAAAGGCTAATTCACAGGGGAAGGGGGGTGCCAAAATGTTAGGCACTCCTAGGGGCTGATGTACTAAGACACGAATTCGAATTGGAAAAATTCCGATTGGAAAACGAACATTTTGCGACTTTTTCGTATTTTTTGCGATTTTTTTCGGCGCCTTTACGACTTTTCGGAAATTGTCGCGACTTTTTCGTTACCAATAGGATTTTCGCGAAAAAACGCGAGTTTTTCGTAGCCATTACGATTCGCTCATATCTTGTCGTGACTTTTTCGTATTGAGTGCTCGTAAGCGGCGGGCGAAACTTTCAGACTTAGCATGATTTTGGAAGCCTCCCATAGGACACCAATGGCACCCTGCAGCTCCAACCTGGCCCAAGAAAAGTCACCATACTGAAGCTTGAATGAATCCGAACGCTACGAAAAAATCGCAACATTTTGTGCAACTTTCGGAATGGCTACGAAAAAGGCGTGACTTTTCGCGCAAGTTTTAACGCTACGAAAAAATCGCCAGATTTTGCACAACATTCGGAATGGCAACGAAAAAGTCGTGATAATTTTCCGAAAAAATCGCCAAATACCGATCATTACGAAAAAAACGCAGTCGGACGCATTCGGCCGGTTCGTGAGTAAGTAAATGGGCCCCCTAGTGAATCAAATTAATATTTATTTTTTTCCATTTTGTATTCCTTTTTGGAATAAAATGCACCAACCCAGGGATAAAACATACCCATCTTACTCTATTCCCAGGCATCCCTTGCTTGGATTTGTGTAGTAGTGTAACATTTTATAATTTTACTTTACTGCACATGCTCAGGTGTAAGTCAGTGCTAGGGACACCTGGTAAAGGTAAGTAAAGTACTTACATTGTAATGGGGACAGATCCATCCTAAAAGTGGGATTATTTGTTACACACCAATCTATTAAGCAACTGCTTGTAAACTGGGAAGCTAACCTAACATTTAATAAATCACTTAATAACAAACTGTTTAATGTAAATATGAATATCTATACCTGGTGTATAGTGTAATACAGAGTGCAGGCAGCAGCATATTTTAACTAATAAAGCTGGCCATACACGCACCGATGATATCGTATGAAACCTTGTTTTGTACGATATGGCGGCTCAACGAGGTGACAGACATTGGAAAAGGTTGCGGCTTTTGGGACCCATGGCAAAATCTACGTTCAGGGCTGAATTGGCAGAAGAAGGTAGAATTTCTATTGTTTCTACCTCCATATCTGACGATTCAACCCTGAACGTTAGTGGAGGGTGGGAACGATCTTTCGCGTGACCAATGGTCGTATGAAAGATCGAAAATTGCTACGTGTATGGCCACCTTAAGAAGCAGTGAAAAATGTATAACGTAAACCACAAGTCTGAAGTTAATGTTAACAATAGACACTTGCAAAAAAAAAAAAAAACCAGTTACAATGCCTGCTACTGTACATACACAAAGGTACACACACGGCATGAAACTTATAGACACAATACCTTCTTTTTTGCAAATGCAAATTTCTTCCTTGTGTTGACATCTAGTCCAGCTTTGAAGTTTCTTGCTGGGGTAGTGGTTTCAGAGCCATTTACGTCTACATCAGGGAATTTCAGGTCAAGTTCCAAGCATGTCAGCATCTCTGTTCCATTGCAGCAGGAAGACAGGGACATTTTCACAAAGAATAAAATCTTGGATCAATCAGAATAATAATTTATGGTAAAAACGATTTTAGTATTTAATATAAGGCACACCTGGCACAAGTCAAACGAATGTATACAAAAAATGCCGCACATTAAAAAAAAAATGTATCTTTTAAAAGCTTTTTGAATGAAAAACCAATATCCCTTCCGATTCGTAAATTTAACAGGCGTTCCAATAAGAACTACTTATGAAAGTGCAATGCAGGAAGGCACAGCATAAGGAATCAGACGCTGTGTATCTCTAAAGTCTGAATGAAGTAGCTTCTTGGCAGAGCATGTTTGAGGCCAGCCCCCTCAATAAGGGATCAGCTGCATTTCCTAGCTAAATCTAGAGAAGCAGAGACATATTTACATGACCTGCTCCAAGAAACAAGCAGGTCAGCTTTTTGCACACATTCCCTTGACTGAAAGCAGGTTCCGGAAGTTAACGCCCTCCGCAGCCATAGACACCAAGGGAAAGAACTGTCAAGAGCGTCTAAAAAAAACCTTTTTTTTCCCACCTGTAGTCCGGAAACGGGATGTTAGTTTTTTAGCCCCCTCCCCTCAGCTTTACGCACTTTCCTGGTCGAAACAGGGTTTTTGATTGGCGTTCAGAATAGTGCCGGCTGTAGGAATCGCGTAAGAAACTCAGTGGCCAATTAGAGCGTGTAAAGAAGACGCCGCTCTTTTTCCAAGTTATCGCGAGAGCTTGAATAGCTCCTCCATCAGTTCGGTTCGCGCGACTGTCCCACGTTTGGCTTTGTGAGAAGCTGCCGGTCCCTGCGGGTGTCGCTTTACTCTGAGGCAAAGTAGTGTTTAGCATCATGTCCAGGAGGAGGCACAGTGATGAGAATGATGGTAAGCTCCGCTGTCCGGTTCTTGTGTGTGAGTTTGAAAGTAGTGCTACATATAGTATGGTGGCTCGCTTGTACTCTGTGCTGTATAAGTAGCGCCGCCAAGTCACTGCTAGATGTTTCCATGTTTTACTTATTTTAGGAGAGTGTAGTGGCTAAAAGCCGCTAGACAAGTGTAACCTCTATTTCAGCTCAATAGTTGCCTTCCCGGACTAGTACCAGTAGAACATGGGTTACACAGTACTCACTTACCCAGAATGGGCCTTCGCTAAGTGGAAGAGGAAGGTGAGGGTGTTGTGCAACTACACCTCTCTTGCTGCTATGCAGAAAAATGAAAACAGAGGGCGCCAGAGGTTCTTGCAAATAACAAAGTAATAAGTGTTTATTGAACATCCACAGGGTTTACTCACAATACAGCTTCAGAGGCCATTGGTACATGCAACACATACCGAGTGTATATTCAGACTAACACTCCCCTACGGGCAGACTGGCAGGAATCTCCCTTCACCTCTGCGACACCCTGTAGTGGATCCCTCAGGGAATTCTCTATCCTGATTCCATATTCACTTGGATCCCTACACTACAGGCAATATGGCCTGGGAGAGATATCTCCAGAAAAACTGCAAATCCTATGCAGGAGCTCAGTACTGCTCATTCTAGCTCAACCCTAACTGCCTTACACTCCTAGAGTGTACTATAACGGGAGCTACACTTGCCACTATCTAATGCCTCATTCACGGGGCCCTGTTCCCCGACTTCACTGGGCCTGGGCATGCCCTGGGCTCTTAGCACACATCCACCTTGTCCCTAAGGTGGAAGCAAACAGACAGGAATGTGCCACTCCTCTCCCAACACTATAGCAAAGTCAGGCAGGATGTGGTCACCATACCTTCTAACCAATAGCACACATATGTTAATGAACTCACTTAGATACATACAAGGTGGTCGCCAAATTAGACTTAGGGCTTGCTTGCACTGATGCAGATCCAGGTAATAGGCAGGGAGGGTCAAAGTGGAATAATGTACAGGCGATTTTTCCATCTAAGTGAATTATTGGAATCTTTCCAATCTTTTCTTATATGGTGCCCAATGAACAGAAGTGCGTGCTACCAAAATTTCTGGCCATGCCCCTTGTGTGTACAATATAAACAGCTGATGTTACTCTGTAATAAGCTGTTCATATAAAGAGTTCCATTAAAGGAGAATGAAAGTTACAATCAATTGGGGGTGTTTGCTGTTTAGAAATTCTACAGTGTTTGTAGCACAGGGGGCATGACCATTTTCTGCACCTGCCTGGGCTTCATGTGACCAAGTGACCCTCTTCTTTTATTTGTTTACAGTTCATATAATCAGTTGATAATATAGTTTGTGTGCTAATAAGTTGTCTTTTACTTGATATACAAGTTCATAACTTTCCGGAAGTTACATAAATTGTGTATGGTTTGATGTATCTTTATATGTAACTTGCACAATTTTCATAACTTTTTTGACAGTCGGGCCCCCTTCTGAACCAGATTTCACCAGGCATGGCACAACAGTACTCCTCCCCCCTGATAGTGGCCCTGCAACCATCAGTAATTATGGGGCCACACTACTAAGTAAGGGGAGTCACAATGGAAGAAAAATTTCCCCTTGCCTTCATGAATAGCCACACCCATTATGCCAACGCTAGGTGTAGAAGTGCCAGGCTTTGTTAGCTTTGATTAGTTTAATGCAAACTAGCCTAATAAATAGACATGTTTGAGTGCTATAATTTACTATTAGTAAATGATCTTCCTTGTGTCTGACTGCCTATGGAACTGAACCATTCTTTATTCTGTTTCAAGAGCCTCCATGGGTATATATGGGCCAGTGTGTGATCATTCATACTGAATTTATATTTTTACTCTACACAAACATGATTCTATAGCTGAGGGTACAGCTTGAAAATATTCTCTACAGTCGTCGGCTTTCTATAGGGGTTTTCTCATGCAGCAGCAGCTTAACAGTGCTAAAGTTCTTGCTGGTTCGATTGTCTGAATGCACATATTAAAGGAAGAATATACCCTGTTTTTACACTTTGTTTGTATAAACTGGAAAAAAAAATGCAAAAAATCTTGTGTAAAAGTGTCTTGTGCAAATTATTTCTTCAGCAATATGTTACTTGGGTAGTAGATTTGCAAAATAACATTCTTATGTTTTTTTTTCTTATAAGGAGGTCCACATCATAAAAGGCGAAAAACATCTGAACCCCTTGAGATTGAAGACCGATTGGAATCCTTGATATGCAGAGTTGGAGAAAAGGTTAATATTGAGAAAATGTAAAGGGCACCTAATGGCTTGTGCTACTGTTTTATTATTATCCATGTCAGAATATGTTTTTAGGGAATGACAACTTTTTTTTTTAGTGCTAAAACATTTTGGTTTTAAAAGGAATTATTGCCAGACTGACGTGTTTTGCAAAATTGCAAGTGTTTTTTTTTTTTTTGTTTGTTTTTTTTTACAGTAGTGACCCCTAAAAACACTACAGTTGCTATTTAACTTCTTTATATGATGTTATGCATAGTACTAGCAGCAAACTTAACTCCTATTAGCTGTGTCTCCTGTCAGGTCAGTCTGTCACAGGCAGCAATGTCAGAATGCTGCAAGAAAACAAAACAGTATGTTAGATTTGTGATATGCTGAGTATGTTTGCCTGTCATTGCAAGGTAGAAACTAATTTCAATGTATGCAACTGGTTAGAGTAGGGCAGGAAGAAAAGTAAGGGCAAAGCATATATGTGATAATGTAAGCATATAGGAAGTATATAGGAAGTATAGGAAGTAAGACTGATTTAATAGGTGTGGAGGGCCCCCCCCCCCTTTTTTTTTTTTTCATTTTTTTTTTCTGAAGTTGCTTCCAGTAGCCCTCTTCCATCTACTTTTCTGCTAATTCACAATTTGGTAGCCTCCATGTGAAGTGGCAACCTACAAGATGCTCTATTTCAACCGCATAATTCTTCATTTGTAATGCATACTTTAAAGCAGTTAACTTACAGTACAAATATTAAATATGAGTTCTTCATTGTTATTGATACTGATGGGTTTTAGTTATTTAAAATCAATTATATCGTCTTTTTCAGAGTACATCCTCACTGGAAAGCAACCTAGAAGGTTTGGCTGGTGTCTTGGAAGCTGATCTGCCTAACTATAAAAGCAAGATCTTAAGAATTCTTTGTTCAGTGTAAGTATGACACATCTTTAGATATTGCCGTGTGTAGCTTTGGCTACTAGAGTGGTGTGTGAAGGATAAAATATAATTTATGAAGATTTAAGGGGGATGTAAACTCAAAATTATAAATGCTGCCTAATGAAAGAAATTGGCATTTAAAATTTATTTTTAATTGAAAGCTGTATTTGTCTGTCCTTTTCACATGTTGTTCTGAGTTTTGAAACAGAGTAGTAGATTCCAGATCTCATCCAGCCAAAGACCAATATTCTGAAAGTGCAATCCAATTTACAGGTATTGCAACTTTTGCAATTGGTCTTCATTTTTTACAGTTTTTGAGTTATTTGCTTTTCTCTTCTGCCAACTTTTAAATCAGGGTCACTGACCCTGGCAGCCAAGAAACATGTTTTTAAAAAGCTGAAATTTTATTGTTGATACACTAAAATAACAGAGAAACCACATATTTAAAAAATGAAGACCATTTGCAATTTGTCTTAGGGTAAAGACACACGGAGCTACTAGTTGCAGCTACTTTTTCATGGCTACTAAAGCCAGAAAATACTGTGAAATGGCTCTGTTAAAAATCAGACAGTTGTCAGTAAATGACCAGCATTGTCTATTTTTGTATCCATGACAAGTAACTGCTACTAGTAGCTCTGTGTGTCTTCGCCCTTAGGATATCAAGGTTTACATAATACTAATTTAATTTCAAGGCAAACTACCACTTTAATCACCTGGCTTTTCTTAGACACTTATTACAGTCAGAACCAGCAAGGCAATGAATAGCAAGATGTAGACAAATGGTGCTTTCAGTAGCAATTATATTTACAAGAAACTTTAAAACTAGTAAAAGTTTTATTGCTATAACCTTTTTAAGACCAGGTTGTAGCAAGAGGAGTGCCTTTATATCCACTAGTTTTCCTGGCAATGTAATAGCATAACATGCTACAATTTGCTTCTTACATTGTTGTCTGCTGAAATCATGTAGGTCAGGGGTTCTCAACCTTCCTAATGCCGTGACCCATTAATACAGTTCCTCATGTTGTGGTGACCCACAACCATAGAGGAGCGGTGTTTCGGTTACCTAAGACCATTGGAAATGGTTCCGATGGTCTTAGGCAACTCCCAAAGGCGTCCCGACCCACAGGTTGAGAACCACTGATGTAGGTGGTTATTACTGGAGTCACAGACTGTGGGGAATGACTTAAGGTTATTTTTTTTTTTTTTATGTCAAAGATTATTTTCTACAGTTTTAACCTAAAAATGCACAAGCAAAAACGAACCATTTCTGGCCATTTTCCCATAGGCAGCAGTGGAATGGAGGAGAATGGATGTGCATTGTGTTCTTAAAGGGATACTGAACACTAAATAAAACAAAATATTACTGTACATTAAAAGTTGCCTATAGGTCATGTTGATAGAGTTTGTAATGTTAACAGACTACTGCTGCACAAATTTGGAACCCTCCTCATAGAGGAACATGGGTATCAGATAGGTAATGTAAAAGCACTGAGCAAATACTTTTAAGGTAACATTATAAATACCACGCAAAGACAATGTTATGATAGATGTAAAAAGGGGTTTAATATATGCTGTCAGTATCTCTTTAATATGATCAACACAGTTGTCATAGACCTCAGATTTGCAAAACTGCTGTACTTATACCACTGCTTTTTTTTATGTAGTGCCCGAACGCTGCCTGAAAAAATGACTGTGTACACTACATTAGTTGGGTTACTTAATGCCAGAAACTACAATTTTGGTGGTGAATTTGTGGAGGCTATGATACGTCATCTCAAGGAGACAATTAAACTGAATGCTTACAATGAAGCTGTATATTTAGTAAGTGTCCATTTACTCTTAAATCTGTGTCTAGTTTGTTTTGGCAGTTCTTTTGCACTCTCCTGATGCATAGATTCAAACACTATGGGGGTTATTAATCAGTGGTTTTTTTTTTTTTTAAGATTTAAGTTTTTTGGACTAAAAGCCATGATTTTGAATAATGGATTAAAAAAACACAAGTTTTCAATAATTAAGCAAAAAAAAAAAAATTGTCGACCCATTAAAAATTCAAGGTATTGAATTGGGTAACAGCACTTTTAGCATTTTTTTTTTTACATGTCGAGGTTATTCAAAGTTTGAAAAAAAATTACAATTTGAACGTTGATAAATAATGCCTGTATATCCATGGGGATGCCACATTCTCTTCAAGACTCATTTGGTTCATTTGGCTTAAATGGTTTTTCTATACACCGAGAAATAGCATTGCATTTGGCATAACTGCTTTATTATTCTGAAAATATTTAATTGGGTTGTGACTCTTACACAAAGCCACTTTTATTTCCATATTAGTTATGGTGCATACAAACGGTACCTTCTTAAACACTCCTTTTTTTGTGTGTCACTTAAAGGAGAACTAAAATTATTTTAAAGCCCCTCATAGGTTACACCAATCACTTAACTAGACTCCCAAAAGGGGCCCCCATAACCTTGGTACTGTCCCTGACCAGGAGCATGCTTGCTAGCAGATGGACATAGGTCAGTCTTCTGTGGTTCAATTTTTCCTTGGCAGCTGCCCCTGTAGAGCCTCAGACAGGATGTGACCTGCACAAACATGATGGCCACCAACCCAGATTCATAATCTGCTTTGGGCGCACAGGAATGGGGGTCCTATTCAGGAGTTCGGTTGATGCAGTTGGGAGGGGCACTTATGAAGGCACCTAGGCTTTTTCAAATATCTTTACAGATAAATATCCAAGTAGAAAGACTTTTCTACCTATAATTACTTTTGAGAAAAAGTTGCAGAATACTGCAAATCTGATCCACAATTTTCACTTTCTAATGCTGTATTGTATGCAAATATCAGATTAATCAAGCTACTAATTCAGCCCGATGGATCTGACTGCCATCACACAATATGGAGGTATACATTAGGCCTTTGAAAAAAAATCTTGCATGCTAGTGGAATCTATGCTTCCAGGTAGCATTTTGACAAACTGAAAAATCTTTTGCAGTCGAGAATGTGAAATAATTCAGCCCATTAATTGATTTGATTGCAGTTGTTTTTGGATGCAGTATACAGTCAGTCACAACTGAAGAAGGCACTCTGAGTTTTCTTGAAACCGTTTCACCACTCAAAGTTTAGTTTTAGACTTAATTCTACTAAAAACTGTAGTCACTACGTTCATATTTGCTTGGTACTGTGTGAGGTAAAAATGTTTTGAAAAGTTACAAATTCATTTTTTCCTCTTGTATTCCAATGACTCCACTTATAGGTTCGTTTTCTTTGTGACCTTGTAAATTGCCATGTAATCGCAGCTCCATCAATGGTAGCCATGTTTGAAAGCTTTGTTGGAGTCACTCAGGAAGAAGATATTCCCCAGGTAAGTTTGAAACACCAGCAAAAGAAGGCAATATACATATGAAGAGACAGTGATTAAAATAAAAATGTAAAATTAGGCCATAAAATATCCCTAATGTGTTTCATGCCTGTTGGGGCACTTGTAATTTAATTACCAATGTGTTTTGTGCCTGTTGGGGCATTTACTCAAATGCTAGTCTATTATTTTTGTTTACGTTAAGGGATGCCTTTGGATAATGACAATTTTGGACAATTACACCATTCCTATTCTTTAAATAGCTTTACTTTATAGTGTATATCTTTGTTTTTGGTCTGTTTAAACACAGTATTCAGTATACATATGAGTTCAAAAAGACTGCCTGCATAATTGATTTATTTTAAGAAAATGATTTGTACCCTAAAGAAAGCCTATAGAAACTGTTTTCTACTGATATAATTAAAAATATTTTCTTTTGTTTCTTCATACTTTGGACAGTTGCAAAACTGCAAGTGTTGGAAATGTACGCAAATGTTGCCTAAAGAAGCCAATCTGCCACTTTATACACAAAAAGAGTTTTGCCTATACTCATAGTGCACTTGTCATTAGTGATGTATGGGTTGACCCGAAACCCACAGTTTAACTTGCTGGTGGGGTGGGTTTGGATTTAGATTTGGGTGACCATTGCAGGTTCAGGTTGGGAGCAGGTCAGACTGGTGAAGTACACTCCTGCTCCCAGAGGCATGCACAGAAAAAGCATACAGAGTTGGAAGATGCGGGTGGTATGGGTTGGGTGCGGGTCCTACAATGGCAGTATTTTGTGGGTTAGGGTCTGGTATGGATTGAGTTTTTTCTGACCAACACACAGGGCTGTCGAGTCGGTACATAAATTCTTCGACTCCAACTCCTCAGTTTATGGTACCTACAACTCCTCTGAACACCAAAAAATGAGAGCAAAAAATTAATATATTATATTCTTTTGCTCTACACTGGTAAAAGTTGTGTTTGTTTCAAATCTCTACTATTGTTTATATAAACAAATGTGCTGTGGGGGTAACTATTCAGATTGAAAAAGGCCCTTGTTACATAGCAGAAAACAGATAAATTGTGTAGATTGCTATTGTATTCTGCAGAGTGTATCTGTTATCTGCTATGTAACCTGTGTCTGTCTTCTTTTTATCCAGCTTGAAAGGCTGACCCCGTGGCTACAAAGCAGCTTTGTTTATATAAACTATACAAGTCTTTCTGAAGCAAACATGACCCTTTTACCAGTGCAGGGCAAAAGTAGATGACATTTTAATTCCTTTAAAACATTTTTATTTTTTTGGTTACTGTTTCTTTAATATACTAATGTATTTCCATGTTGCTTGAAAGAACTAAACATACAAGACACTTCATCACTGCCAAAGCTCATCAGCTTTAAAGCTATATCAAGATGGTGTCTTCTTTTAAGAACAAACCAAAGAACTACTGGCTAGGAAGCTGATGCACTAACCTACTGGCCATCCAAGCCTGGCACTGCCAACATGGATGAGGATACTGTTCAAGTTTGGGTCTAATCTATAACTAAGCCTATGTCATTGTGGCTTTTTGCTTTATTAAAGAAACTACAAACATTCCTTAAACCTAAAGTTTAAACAGAAGACAAATATGAATACAATAAGCTTCTAAAAGCTCTGCTGGACTTCACCCTAGTGAAACGGCTATGCACTGGGCTATATTCTTACAGCAGAGAAGTACAGGTATGGGACCTGTTATCCAGAATGCTCGGGACCTGGGGTTTTCCGGATAAGGGATCTTTCCGTAATTTGGATCTCCATAACTTAAGTCTGCTAAAATTCATTTAAATATTGAATAAACCCAATAGGATTGTTCTGCCTCCAGTAAGGGTTAATTATACCTTAATTGGGATCAAGTACAAGGCACTGTTTTATTATTACAGAGAAAAAAAGAAATCATTTTTAAAAATTGGAATTATTTGCTTATAATGGAGTCTATGGGAGATGGCCTTTCCGTAATTCAGAACTTTCTGGATAACGGGTTTCCGGATAAGGGATCCCTTACCTGTACTTTATTATGACTATTATCTTGGAAATAGGACATTGTAACATATTGATTTTTTTTTTTTTCATTACAATTTAAATTTGTTAGGTGTTGGAGTCGGTACATTTTTGCCAACTCCAGGTACCCAAAATTGCTTCTGACTCCACAGCTCTGCCCACACATTACTACTTGTCATATATCCAAAATTAGCTGGAGTTAGGGTTATTAAATTAACCCTTTCAAACTGAATTCACACCTTCTTTTAGAATCTTACTGCAAAATGAAATATAAGAATGCTTTGATTACCTCTCTAATGTGACTCTCAAGCATGTGGTCAGAGCCATTGTGTAGTTTAAACCCATTATTTTAATTGCAGGTGCGAAGTGACTGGTATGTATATGCTGTTCTTTCTTCACTGCCATGGGTTGGAAAAGAATTATATGAGAAAAAAGATGTTGAGATGGACCGTATTTTATCCCAAATTGAAGCTTACCTGAAGTGAGTTATTTCCCAGTTCTTGTTGTGTATTTGTATTCTCTAAATTGAGCCCACAAGTTTTGGCTTGTGCTAATCATAGCCTATAAGGTTTTATGTATGTACAGTCAGTGTTTATTTTTTAAAAAAACGAAAACTAAGATTTTATTTTCCACCCTTAAGGCAACGTCAAAAGCTCCATGTATCTATTCTACAAGTATGGTCAGCAGAAAAACCACACCCACAGGAAGAGGTAAGTTCTTGTCTTTTAATGCATTCTTTTAAATATATAATATATACACAAAGGATGGCACACCGCTACATAACATACCTCGGGTGCTCGGTAAAGGGTTCCAATAGTCCCCGATGGGGACCGAAACGTTACGTCGGCTGTTTATGCTACTTTGAATATATGTTTTGATTTTTCACAAGAAATCCCGGAGTTGCTGGTCTTTTTTTATTATATATATATGTATATATATATGTATATATATATGTATATATATGTATGTATATATATATGTATATATATATGTATATATATGTATGTATATATATGTATGTATATATATGTATATATATATATGTATATATATATATATATATATATATGTATATTAAAATTTAGTGGCCTGCATTTTTTCTTCAGATGCCTAATAACTTACCATTGCAGGCTTTAAAGGGCACCTATTATCTACAAATTGTTTCCCCAACTGGAGATGCAGCCATATTTTAGTCTCTAGGCTCATTCTTTATTCACATATATGTGATGCTACACGAGCATAACATCGATACAAGTGTGCGGACCAAGCCAAAGCTGGGAAGCTGTTGTTAATGTCCCAACATGGCCACCTGCACCAGGAGATCCCGGTGGGTGACTAAGCATTTAGTGGGGTCAGGGGAACATTTTTTGTATGGTAGGTGGCCTTTAATGTTTAATGGATGCTTGTAGGTTTTTCTTCACATTTCTGAATGTGCTGATTTTAGCCTTGAAAAATGCACAGGAAAAGGTCAGAGTGACTCCACAGTCCTTAGCAGATGGTCAGGACTGCAGATCAAGGCCATGCTGCTTTAGGGCCATGATTATTTTAGAGACCCTCCAGCCCCCTGAGGAAGATTAAACCTTTTAGGGTGCCCAAATGCCTTCCCGCTTCATGGAGGTCTGCAGGCAAGTTTTCCCCTGTCTGATGCTTCATTTTTCTCTCTCGGAGAGGTCTGCACCTGTCTAATATGCAGGTTATGCATTGGCTGGGGCAACACTACGGCTGGCAGGTAGGTGAACAGTCCTTTCCAGCTCATTCTACTCGAGCCATCAGCACCCAGGGGTCTGCTAAGCAGATTTACAAAACAGTTACCTGGTTTTTCTTACACTTGCTTTCTTCTCTACAAGGTTTACATACAGTCCCTAGATCAAGCTAGCTTTGGGATGTGGGTATTACAGGCAGTGTTTTCTGAATGTTTCAGGGGAAACATCATGGGTTGCTTCGGCATGTCCCCATGGTGCCTGTTTCCCCCAGTGTAGGCAAGAGAAAGATTAAAGAAATTGTCATGATTTTTATGGTATACTTTTTATTTCTAAATTACACTTTTTACATAGTAAATAATTCTACCGTTTAAAATATTATTCTTGAACCAACAAATGTATTTTTTTTTGTTTTTTAGCTGTAATATTGGTGTGTAGGCAGCCATCTCAGGGCATTGTGCTGAGCTTTCAGAAGGAGCCAGCGCTACATATTAGAACTGCTTTCAGATAACCTATTGTTTCTCCTACTCCCATGTATCTGGAGGAGTCCCAAGCCGGACTTGGGTTTCCTACTATTGAGTGCTATTCTGATATCTACTGGGAGCTGCTATCTTGCTACCTTCCCATTGTTCTGCTAACTGTGTTCTGCCCCATGTGAAATTTTAAAATTAAATATAAAAAATCTGTTTGTGCTTTAAAAAAAACTATTTCAATGCAGGATTCTGCTGGAGAAGCTCTATTAACTGATGCGTTTTGAAAAAAACATGTTTTCCCATGACAGTATTCCGTTAAGTAGTTTACTTGCTGAAAAGCCAGATAAGGGGCTTCTTTTCTGTTTTAAAAAAAAAAATTAAAGGGGAGAATATGCTACGTGCCAATTGGTTGTACCAGGAAATAAATGCCTAGAAAATCATACAGATACTAAAGTTGGTGATCTAGAAAACATTTAACAGCCTTATAAGAGTGAATCAAATTAAGTTGATGGATTTTAAGGTGTTTCTACTTTAATTTACATTTGAAAACTTCTGCATTCTCTTCAGTATTTAGACTGCTTGTGGGCACAAATACAGAAGTTAAAAAAGGACCGTTGGCAAGAAAGACACATCCTACGTCCATACCTAGCCTTTGACAGCGTTTTGTGTGAAGCTCTGCAGCACAATCTTCCACCATTTACACCACCACCTCATACTGAAGATTCTGTGTACCCAGTGCCAAGAGTTGTTTTCAGGATGTTTGACTACACAGATGCACCTGAGGTAAAGAATAACGAGCGCAATCTTATAAAGCTTTGAGCTTTATGGACATCAGAGGAATGTGTTCAGATGGGTTGAATAGTTCCTGTGTCTAACAGGGCATCAGCTAGTTTCGACCTTTCATATGTTTTTGAACTACAACTACTAGAGAGTTTGGATGCAATTTCATATAAATGTTCCCATTTTTTTTTACTTCATGTAATGTTTATACAAGTTAATTTGTCAGTCCTAAGTTATTTGTGTAAACTATTCTTAATGCAGACATACTAACTGAATTATGCATATGAGGCCAAATTTATTTAGAGGTTCGGCGTTTCAGTGAAAATAAATGCACTTCGTGCAATCTCTTTTATAACTTACATTGGATATGAGGATATGAATAGATTGTGTGGACATGAGGGAATATATCCCGGCATAGTTGGGAAAATTATTAGAATTGTTCCTGTATGGCTGCTGCCCAAGTGATGTCTGCAGGGTCCATCACTCAGTTTAAATAATGTTCTGGCCCTCTTCCACACTGAGTTTTCAACCAAATTTGAAATTTATTTAGTGGACTATTTTGAATTGTGTATTAAAATCCCTATTTTATTTTTTTGTTACCCACAGGAATTTTACAATATTTATATTCTTGCAGGGTCCAGTCATGCCTGGAAGCCATTCTGTAGAGCGCTTTGTTATAGAAGAAAATCTGCATTGCATACTTAGATCACATTGGCGTGAAAGGAAAACATGGTATGACTTTTTTTCTTTTTTTTCTGTTTAATTCTGAAGTTGGCCACCTAGTGTTCTATATTTATTAGATTTAATAGATTTTTCTCTTTAATACTTTTTTTGTGCGCCCCAGGCTTATAATTGCTGATTTAGTGAAGGAAAGTTACAATCACTAGGGGGGGGGGGTTTAATCCCTTACCTCAGTGCTGTCCAACTTCTGTTGTACCGAGGGCCGGAATTTTTCCGACCTATGTGGTGGAGGGCCGATAATGGAAGCCAGTTTTGACCACTCCCCTTTTTGAAACCGCACCCACTTGAAACCACACCCATGTTATCACATGACCATACCCATATTAATGGTTATAGTACAGCAAAAACCTGCCATACTCTGCCTGCCCTACCCTGCCTGTGTGTGCCATACTCTGCCTTCCCTACCCTGCCTGTGTGTGCCATACTCTGCCTTCCCTACCCTGCCATACTTTCACTGTGTTTACCATTCTTGGCTGGTTTGTGCCATACTTGGCCTGTGTGTGCCATACTCTGCCTGTGTGTGCCATACTCTGCTTGCCCTATGATGCCTGTGTGTATGGCACACACAGGCAGCCTACAGTGACACAATGCTGGCACTGCTCCTACAGTCTGCACAATAACTATATATTAAAAAACTTTTTAATTGAAGTACCACCTCAGTATATGTTCTTTTTGTAGTGTGCAGGGATTATTTGTGGGTTTCTACTGCTCCTGAGGTGTGAACAGGGGAACAATGGGGGTGATTACAGCCTGAGCCTGAGGTGTGAACACTGCAGGGGGTGAACAATGCAGAGATTAAAAGGTGTGAACAACACAGGGGATTACATGTTTAAACAATACAGCCTGATTACAGCCTGAATCTGAGGTGAGAACCATGCTGGGGGGGCAGTTAATCTCAGTACTGATACCATTTAAAGGTTACACAAAGGTAAGCCATCAAAGCAGCCAGACAGGTGGGGGGCCACACAGAGGGCCGCCAGTTGGACAGCACTGCCTTACCTGATACTTGGGCTGGTGCTTCTGTTATCAGAGAACTGCAAGCGGGGTTCCAGCGACCAAGCAATCCTTTTTCACTCGTCTATCTTCAGAATCCTACATGCGCAGTGGAGTGGAAAAGCTGACACTTTTGCTACAGTTTGGCTTTTCACTCTAATGCACATGCACAGGTGCCTTTCCTTTAAGAATTTCAATGTTTAATGGATTGGGGAAACCTAAGCAGTAGGCTTTTGTTGGTTAAATTCACAACCTTTTTTAGTATTCCATTGAAATCTGTACAATAGGGTTTAAAACTAAGTAGTATGCACTGCTACTTCCTATAATCTGACATGTCACAAAGTCCAGTTTACTGGCCAAGTTTCTGTTTTCAGGGAATCTATCTAAACTTTAACATGAAATAAAAGCACCTGTCCTTAAACACAACACAGGTTTGGCTTGCTGAGATGTTTATGGCCTCCGTTTGTTTTAGTGCCCTGCAGAATTTTTTTCTATGAGGGCATACATTTTGAGAATATAATATTTAACAAAGCTGTATTAATACAGAGGGGTGAGTTCATAAACAACATAACTATGTTTATATCATGTAGATTTCATCATTCTGAATTTAGCTTGAGATGTGCTCTTATTACTGTTTTTACTTTCTAGTGCTGCTCAGCTGTTAAGCTACCCGGAGAAGAACAAAATTCCTTTGAACTATCACATAGTTGAGGTATGTAGTTTCCTTTTAATAGGGTTATTGTAGATGTTTACATTTTATATTAATGCTGTTACCCATTGAATAGGCTTGTTAAATCAAAACCAGCAAAAGTGAATGATCACACTTTGCTTTGTTTAGGTTATAGACCACATGGCTTTATAGCCAGATAGCTGTTATTAAAAGCCTCTTTAAAAAGTATATCTAAAGGCAAAAAATAAAATATATTTTTCAGGCTCCTTATTTATAAAGAAACCTATTTCCAAAATATTTTCATTAAAAAATCGGTACTGTTCTTATATAAAAAAAAAACAAACCTTATTGTCTATTGGAGATAGGCGTATCTTTGAGTAGAGAAAGTAAAAGTGGGATTTTATTTTTTTTCAGTGAACCATGGTTTATGGAAATATCTGATGCTATGATTGTACTGGGCCAATTGTTTCCAGTGGGAGTGCTGAGGCTAGTCAGCAACATAGTGGGTTGTCTTTTTCATATTCAAATTTATATTCTAAACATCAGTTCTTGCAACAAATCATAATTTGGCTAGAGTGTGTACAGCTGGGTCATACTTGTTTTTTTTTGTTTTTGTTTTTTTGTGTGTGGTCTAGGTGATCTTTGGAGAGCTGTTTCAGTTACCAAATCCACCACATCTTGACGTCATGTATACTACACTTCTTATTGAACTTTGCAAACTGCAGCCTGGATCGTTGCCACAAGTGGTATCCTTTTTTCTTTTCACAACTGACTTAGTTTTGACAAAAACTCCCTTTTAAATAAATACTTTTTATTACAAAGTAAGCAGTTGTCAAAAGTCCTTGCCCTTGTTTATGGCGCTGTCATGAATTCAGTCATTGATAGGGCTAATTTTGCAGCAGCCAAAGTAATAAGAATGAAAATTTCTTTGCATTATTTTCTTTTGCTTGATCTCTGTACATATGGATTTGTGGGAGATAAGTTGTCTTAAACTGAAAGTTTTCAGGCAGTTTTTACAAAAGTCATCAATACTGCTTGCTTTAGGAAAGCTTTGCTGTTTGATAGTTTGGAGAAAAGATATCTAATAATGATTTAGGATTCAGGAAAAGTGTGAACATCTGGTAGTGGAAAGGTTCATTTTTACAGGTATTTGCTCCTGAAAGCAGTATTTGCCTGGCTAATTACATTATCTGAACTGGTTTTGATTCCTGAAATAATGTTGTAAGCCAGTTGGTGTAAGCTGATTAAGATATCTAGAGGCTGATTTCTGTTGCATGATATAAATCTTGTATAAAAATACAGCTGCTCGTCTAGTACTCTTCAAATGTATTATGCTTAACCAATCAATAGCTTGCACAAGCCTCTGAAATGTTGTATACACGTCTGGATACGATGAACACAATTTGTATAGACAGGTAATAAGCTGCACAACTGCATTTAAACTATTGCCCACTGTATTGATTTATATAATTTATGCAATAATATAGACGTTTACCTTAAAACTGTTCTGCCTGTGAATGATTTCAATTGCATACTGCATTCATGGTAATGATCTGTGTCTGTTAACTGGAAAATTGGTTTTCGTGACCAGTGACTTATACTAGAGATATTTACTTTTGATTTCTTTCAAAAACTAAATGAGCATCCTCATGCTCTTATTAAATGTGTAGTTACTATTGTATTATGGTGAGCGCTAAAAATATTGTAGTTTAAAACAACTGATTCATTTTATTTCTACTTAGAATGATGGCTTTTTACATTCAAATAATGTTCTTTCTATTTTTCACTTAAGGTTTATAAACTGGTTTTCACACCATCTAAGTAATTTTCAGTTCCGGTGGAACTGGGAGGATTGGTAAGTGTTAAACAGCAAATTAATCTTCACAGACTACATCTTTAGGATAATAGCATTTGGGGTATTTTAACCCCCCAAAAAACTTGGGACTAAAAGCTATTGTGGCCAATTAGGGCAAGAAAATGGAATTATGAAAATAAAAAGGCTTATAATAGCATCCTTGCAGCTTTCCTTTAATTATATTTTTGTTACTGAGCCTAATTGTGTCTGGAGCAAAGCATAAGGTATACTCTATACCTCACATTTGGTAATGGCACATTTTTCACTTGCAATGCAATGCATCTTGAGCAAAGCCATTTTACTAGTGTCTCCAATAAACTTATCCTTTCTGCCTGTGAGTGCTAGCGCAAAGGGTATAAATTCTCTTACTGCCTACTTTAGGATTGTGGGTTCTGTATGACAGCTGCATAAATGAGAAGCTAAATGCCATCTAATTTACTTGATATTGTTTTTGTTTATTTTTAAAGTTACATTTAAGTGTTTATTTTTCTTATAGGTCAGACTGTCTTTCTCAAGACTTAGATAAACCAAAACCACAATTTGTTCGTGAAGTGCTAGAAAAATGCATGAGGTATGTGCTTACGGGGCTAAGTATCTTTCTCACTATACCACACTACATTCTATTGCCATTTCATGTACCTTTTTATTTTTAGGCTTTCCTACCACCAGAGAATATTGGACATTGTACCTGCAGCGTTTTCTGCATTATATCCAGCCAGTCCCTCATGTGTGTTTAAATATGGTGATGAGAGCAACAGTAAGTAGTGGTTGTGTTCTTTTTCAGTGTATGTTGTAATTGTGTAGGTCAATAGTGTCAACATTTTTAAACGTTAGAGGTAACATTTTTCAGGTGTTAGGGGCTGAAGTATTATATGGAAATAATGTCATGTAGAGAGGTCTAAGCTCCTGTGCACTCTACGGATAATTAATTACATTGTCTGCTTGTAGCCAACAGTTCTCCTGATTTACAAAGTAATTTTTTTTTTTTTTACATAGTAACTTCATTGTAACACATTATAACGAAGGAAGAATAGAAAGCGGAGGAAAGGATAGCATGGGGAAAGTGGAGTGGGCATAAAACAGCATTACTGTGGTTGCTGGCAAGTCAAGCCAGGGGTTCCATATCTTTTAAAATATTTATATTATAACTATGGCTTAGAACTTGCAAACAGGCAGCAGTTTGGGAGTCACAATGAAAAATAAATGGAAGTAGGCCTGGATAGAAATGTAAGCAATAAAATTAAAGGCTTAGTTGGTGGGGTTTTTTTTTTTTTGTGCTGGTGCGCCACCATAAGTACAAATGTATTTATTTTAACACCAAGTTCTTTGCATACATCACAATTGTAGGTGTCCACACAAGACTTTAAATAAATATTGCACACATTGCATCTGTTTTTGTTTGCCATGATCTATGACCTTACAAGCAAGGATAGTATTAGTTTCAGGCTGGAAAGAGGCAGAACAAGAAAGCTAATACTTTAAAGGCCATAAAAAAATTATTTGAAAGTTGCCTAGTTGCCCTTTAAGTGGTGTCAGGGTTGGTATCAGTAACGAGGAGGAGCACATCTGCTCTATGGCTATTAAAATGATTTAGCCTAATTGGTCATTTAGAATTTTAAAATCTGTTAAATATTTGAGCTGTGTTTTCATTCTCTTCCTAACAACCATTTAATTTATTTTATTTGTGTCCTCCTAGGTGCTTTGCCGGGATATTCTGTTGCTGTTGCATTAACAAATGCAATTAAAAATAAAGCAAGCGATAAAGAAATTTTTAACATTTTAAAAGATATCCCTAATCCTAATCAAGATGACGATGATGGTAAGGGCTTATGAACTGTAATTCTGCCTTTTGCTGTATGACTGATCCCTATGAATTGAATCTGACAAGAATATTCTGCTGTACAAATCTAAATGCTACACCAATCACACACATGGTGCATAACAATACAAATAAAGACCAGCTGATTTCACAATTAGATGATGAATTTACACTTTGTTCAGCCACAGCAAAATTAGTATATCACTGTAGCAACTGATTTAAACATTCACAGTCCTGTTGTTCCAACACTTTCATTTTTTGACCTTATAGGATAAGTAAACCTTAAAAGAACCTGAATGTAAAATTACTTGGGATGCTGTACTGTACAGGCAAAGGAAAAAAAGAAATACCATCAGAAGGAAAACAGAAGTGCTCTGATCTTGATCTGCTTAGGAAGGAGATGGGAAAGGGCATCCAAGCCTTCTGATCTTTCCTGAGAAGAGCAAATTCAGAACACTTCTCTGTTTTCATTTTGAAGGTATATCCCCTTGACTTTACAGTTAGAGCTGTACCAGCAGGTGGCACAGTTGTTACAAATTCATTATATTGCTAGTTTATAAAAAGCTCTGAAACTGAAAAACACAAATAATAGAAATTGCAAAAGTGCTTAGAGAAGCACCCTGAATAACCTTAAATTTGGTTTAAAATGATCTTTTAGATGGTTCAAAATGTATGACAGGTGATCACCTCTCTCCAAATGGGATCTGACAAAATTCTGTTATACTTATAACTGTAATAGCTAAACACATTTACTTAAGATAATGTCTTATAAATAATTATTTCTGCTTGATAGAAACATCACTATGCACCCATTGCCATTAGTTACTTTTTTTTTTCCAACTAGTGACATTAGTTTTATTATAATTAAAGGAGACATATCCTATAAACATTATGAATGTACCAGGGAATTATACTCCTCTAGAAATAGGATTGTGCTTAAAAAAAAGTTCTTTCGAAACTGATTTATTGAGAAATTCCACCAAAACCCCATTTGTCCCTCCCATCTGTTCCACTTCCTGCTGACTGAATTCTCTGGATGTGCAGGGGAGCAGCAGCTCTCTGTACACAGCACTGTAGGATAGGAACCAATCAGCAGCTAGGCTGACCTGATAGGGAACTGAAGGCTGTATTTGCTTGTGTCAGTGCAGGGCTGTGATTGGTTATCCCTCTCCTGCTGTGCTTCTGGCAGGGACTGTTAGGACAACCCACCCTTCATTTCAAACACAGACAGAGAACTGATAGGATCTATAGGGAGCTCCAATAAAAACATATGAAAACATACAAAACCAGTAATCTATACTGATCTTACAGTGACATCACTGAGTTCATGGCTCTTATAAAAGTTTATTTTATATAAGATATTTTACAAATATGGTATTATTCTCAGCAGCTGTCATATTAAGTGAAAATGCTTGTTTTTTTCCAGATGAAGGAATCAGCTTTAATCCACTCAAAATTGAGGTTTTTGTACAGACCCTGCTTAGTCTAGCATCAAAGTCCTTTAGTCACTCCTTTAGTGCTCTTGCAAAGTAAGTTTACTATTTTTACATTTCACCAGGAATGTATTTTCACTTGTTTAATATACACCTTTGCTCCATAGGAGCACAATAAATAGAAATGTGTTGAAAATGTGTTCTGCCTGTTTCAATTAATCTATATCTCCCAAAAATAATTTTATTATAAAACAAAGATGGGAAATTACATTATTCACTGAACTAGCTCACCTTCTCTCTTACTAGAATTGAAATAAAGGACCTTTTTATAAACAAATTACTCCTTGCAATAAAAAAGCAGCTTTGTATATTGAGCTTTTCCCTATCTTAAAGCTTTTCTGTTGACTGTTAATTTCTTTTAATGCCTTATCCTCCTCACACAATAGCTTTATGTGACTCGTAACCTGAAAACTGGGGAAAGTGGGTTTAGCTTGTCTTGTTATAAAAGCAAAACTATTTCATAAAATAAAAAGTATGTTCAGCAAAAGCCATATAGATGAAACTTGCTGAAAAAGGTGGTATGCTGCCTCTTTAAAGCACTAGCATCCCGTTTTGATGAAAAATATATGCTGTAGGGATCTCTCGGCTATAAAATAAAGTTTATGCCATTTTTTTTTTTGTTTGGTAACGTGTGTTTTTTCTGTAAAGGTTTCATGACATCTTTAAAGCATTATCAGAGAGTGATGAAGGGAAACTTCATATTCTAAGAGTTGTTTATGATATCTGGAAAAATCACCCACAGGTGAGTTTATATTAATCAGAGTTTATATATCGTAAATATATTTCTGATGGTAAATACATCAGTAGTAGATATTGGGATAAAGGGCAACCAGGTTGTTCCTTGTTAAATTGTAAAGGTGTTCTCAAAAAAACTATAATTAAAAAAAAAAAAAACATGCAACAAAGTTGTAACCATAAATATCTGTTTATGCTTCATAAGCTCAAATCCTCTTAAAGAAATGTAAATACAGAGTTTGCAGGACTTCAGGGCTCGGTTTCTATAGCAAATTAATATGCAGCAGAATAGCTTTAACTTGTGTTTATTTGGGCCAAATGGCATTATTAATGGCCCGCAGCACCATTACATTATAAAATGTAATTGTAAAATGTTATTTTAAAATAATGTAGTATGACATTATAGAATTATACTAATGCTATAATTGTAAGCTTGCTCTGCTTTTTTGTTTGCACTTTAGTTGTATTTGAATCTGTGCAACATTTGCATAGTGGTAAAAAGCAATCTGCTTGTGAAACTACAAAATATTTTGACATTTTGTCGTCATTCTGTCGACAGATGATTGCTGTGTTAGTGGATAAGATGATACGAACACAAATTGTTGACTGTGCAGCAGTGGCAAACTGGATCTTCTCCCCAGAGTTATCACGTGACTTCCCCAGGTGATCTATTTATTATTTGGCCTTACTGTAAAGTTTGATGGTGAAAACTATGCATTATCGAAACCACTAATAGGCAGCATTTTAGATTTCATGTACCTCTTCTTTCCTTAGGCGCTTCAAAAGGGGCTATACATTATATACTTAATTTGTGATCAAGCTTATACAGTAGCTTTTAATTTTTGAGTCTTCCCTGAGCTTGGTTGCCCTTTAAAATGTTTTAATTTTAACAGTTTGTTACTGTCCATGTCCTATTCTGCTTCCTTCAGATTTTAAACTTTCTTTACAGGTTTTATATATGGGAAATCTTGCACTCTACAATTCGGAAAATGAATAAACACGTCCAGAAAATCCAAAAAGAACTGGAAGACATGAAGCTAAGGCTAGCTAAACAGCATAAACATGTATGTAACTTAAAAGAGGAAAAGAGTAGGGCATTTGGTTTCTGAGTTACTGAGTTTCCAGGATAGTTTTTCATGGAGCCCTTTTAGGTATTCCTATATTTAGCTCATATGGCGAAGTATCTAGCAATTCTTGTATACTCTTTGTATTTAAACAATGTTCATAATGTACAGTGTCCTGGTAGTTGTGTACAAGTTAGTGCTTCAGAGAAACTTAGCTGCCCACACTCCGCTCTTTACTTTTAATTAAAGATTCCTTGCCTTGCATTGCATGTTCAGAAGTACAGTGCCCATACACAGTAACCTTTTGTGTGTACACCATTTATCAAACTTGAATAAAAGGCTGTATGAAAAAGACAGTCACTTTCTCAACAGCTGGTTTACCTGCTGGCAAGGTGTACAGGCAAATGAAATTATAAATTTGCATATATCTATGATCCACAAGGATCATGTGGTTGACTGTCTGCTGATGCATTTGCCCAGTCAGGCAGCATTCTTGAAATTGACAAAACTGTCTGAACAAATGGTCATATATTGCCAGCTTCAGACTTTTCCCAGATAATTTATAGTATGAATAAAGGTATTTATGTGCCTCCGCTTCATATATAGCACAGTTTTAAAACCAAAAATGAGAGGCATGAACCTTTACTTAAGAAGTGAGGGGTAAAACTCTCCAAGTGGAGGACACTTTAGCTCTTTTTATCACTGCATTACCTGACCCCTCTCGTTTTTCAGTTTGATTGCTTTCTAACCCTGATACCTCAGAAGCCACATTCCAATGTTTTGCAGCTGGGGAGATCTAGCAAGAAGCTGCATTGGTGGTCACAGGGACAAAAAAGAGCAATGTGAATGTGTCTGTAAATATTTGTGTCATTTTTGCCTGAATGCTTGAATGTGTCTGGCTATAAATCATTTAGTTAGCGTTAATGCTTTTACTGTTTAGTTTTGAGGACATGCTATGTTTGAATGTATGTTATGTCAGTATCCTCTGATTTATGCATTTTTAAGAAGTCGCTTGGTGACAGTTTTATTAATTAGGTAATTTAATGTTTTCTATGAGCTGTGGTTTTTTTTTTATGCAATTAAACCCACGTGTACTTTGTTTTTCTCCTCCCTCCTTCCCCCTCCAAATCTGACTGACTGGTTTCTAGTTAGAAAAAAGTATTATAGGACACAGAGATTTTCCACCTGAAATGACCAATTTTGGTCAATTTCATTTCAGAGAGACAGTGATGACAATGATGAAGACAGTGGCAGAAAGGATGGTCCTCTAGAAGAACAGATTGAGCGGCTGCAAGAGAAAGTTGAGTCTGCTCAGAGTGAACAAAAGAACTTGTTCCTTGTCATATTCCAGGTAATCTATCCAGATGCCAAATATTTTGTATCTAAACTAAAGGCAACACAATGTGCAATGTTATATTTGTGCTGATTATGCATTTTCCCTCAGAGGTTTATCATGATCCTTACGGAACACTTAGTTCGCTGTGAAACTGGAGGCATTGATGTGAATACTGCTTGGTATAAGAACTGCAGAGAGAGGCTTCAGCAGATATTCCTACAGGTAACACGTGTAGAGCAATCCATCTGTGCTTGATATAATATAAGACTTTCTACGTATTAATTCAAGATTGAATAGGTATATAACAAAGTGTTGTTGGTCATTTACAGCATCATCAGATAATCCAGCAGTATATGGTGACCCTGGAGAACCTCTTGTTTACAGCAGAATTGGACCATCACATCCTGACCGTCTTCCAGCAGTTTTGTGCATTACAGTCTTAATGAAACCTGTGCCGGAGTTTTTCTCGCCCACAGCTGCCTTCTAGGCCTGGAATGTTAATAGGAAAAGACATTTTTGGTCAATAACACTGAAAATGTGATTGGCAGTAGAGAAAAAGCCATCATTTGCAGTGTTACACATATTGGTTATGATATTTGCTTCTTTTTGAACATTATAGCTATTTTATGAGAGAATATTTGTTTTGGATTTGTCCTGTGTTGCTTACTGTATTACCCCTCCCATTATGGTATTGCTACTCTTTGTAGACATACTTTATGTAGTTTTTTTTTTTTTCTTTTAATATTTTCATTGGAAGTTTCCTTCATTGCAAAGTGAGTGAAACTTCACCTTTTGTCAGTGTGGCAATGACCACATGGTTTATTTTATATTTGTCCTACTACAATGAACATGTCTGAGGTTTTCATTCTTTCATTCTAGATTTCCCCCATACCCTGATCCATCCTAGAGTTCTTAATTCTGGCTACAGCATGATTTAAATACAACTGAATTACTTTTTTAAGGTTCTTGTCCTTGGTGGTGTTTTTTTTTTTTTTTTTTTATATAAAGAAACTTAAAAATTTGAATACTTCCACTCCTTTAAAGAAATTAAGTTATGTCAAGAGAATGTAAATATTACATTATATCTAACAAGTAAGACACACAAGTAGCTACCTCACAGACATACGCAGTGTACAGTTTGAGTTTAACTATGAGATGTTCTTACATAAAGCTTTGAAACTCAAGAGTCTGGAATTACAAATAAAGGCATAGGGGTCTATTATACAGAATGCTTGGGACCTGGCATTTTCCAGATAACGATATTTAATTGGGATCACCAGACCTTAAGTCAGCTGCAAATAAGTTAAACATGAAATAAACCCAATAGGATTCTTTTGCTACTAATATGAATTCATACAGCTCAGTACAAGGTACTGTTTTATTACAGAGGAAAAAAAAGGAAATTATTTTTAAAAAAATGAGTTATTTGCTTAAACGGGACAGTATGGGAGATGGACTTCCTGTAATTCAGAGCTTTCCGGATAACGGGTTCCCATACCCATAAGCAAATGTTTTGGAAACAAATATTGCAACATTTTATATTTAATATTATTTGTAGCTTTTTATTATGTTTTTTTATTTTGCAAGTTATGAAGTATTCATTTAGTGGATGAGCAGAGAGTTTCCAGTAATATAATGAAACACTGACATTTTAAGTGGATAAACAACAAATACTATGAATACTAAGAACTTTCAAGCGCTCCTTAAAGGGGTACTTCACTTTTTAAATAAATTTTTGCTATGGTGTAGGGCAGGGGTTCCCAACCTATTTAATTTGTAAAAAGCCTTGGAGAGCAACACAAGCATCATAAAAGTTCATGGAGGTGCCAAATAAGGGCTAAGATTGGCTATTAGGTAGCCTTTATGCACACATCAAAGGGGCTGGTGAGCAACATGTTGGGGATCACTGGTGTAGGGAGTGTTATTCTATGACAATTTGCAATTGGTCTTCATTTTTTTATTTGTGGTTTTTGAATTTCAGTGGCTATCTTCTTGCTTGGGTCCATTTAACCTAGCAACCAGGCAGTGGTTTAAAAGAGACAGGAATATGAATAGAGGAGGGCCTGCATAGCAGAAAGATAAGTAATAAGTAACAATGACAATTAAATTGTAGCCTCACAGAGCAATAGTTTTTTTTGGCTGCTGGGGTCAGTGACTACAGTTTGAAAGCTGGAAAGAGTCGGAAGAAGGAGGCAAATAATTCAAGAACTATAAAAAAAAAAAAAAATATCAAGACCAATTAAAAGTTGCTAAGAATAGGCCTTTCTATAACATACTAAAAAATACCTGATGGTGAACCAATGCTTGAAGACCTACATGTCTATAAGTCCCCATTCCCCTTTATCATGGCTAAATCCTGTTGCTGTATACAGAGACTTAAGGTGGCCATACACGCACCGATATTATCGTACGAAACCTCGTTTCGTACGATAATCGGTGCGTGTATGGCATGTCGGCGAGTCGAAAATTCTCCCTTCAGAGCTGAATCGGCAGAAGGAGGTAGAAATCCTATTGTTTCTACCTCCTTACCTGCCGATTCAGCCCTGAATGGTGTGTGGCGGATCTTACGATGTTTCGTGCGACCGATGGTCGTACGAAACATCGTCGGATCGCCACGTGTATGGCCACCTTAACAGTCTGTTTGACTGGAAGTGACATCTTCACAAGGAACAAAAGCGTGCACAAAAGAGTGCTTTAATCAAATTCTCACAAGGCCTCACCTTTCATCCGTGTAAGAGCTAGGTCCTGTGGTACTAAGGCAAAAAAAAAAAAAACACTGTGCACCAATACATGAACATTGGTGTAAGGCTGGCATATCACATATCCTGTGTTGCTTACAACTCTATAGCTCTTCTCTGTTGACACTGTGCCCACTTCAACCCCCCCCCCCATCCTTCTCAAGTCTGTTAATCACAAAAAATGCAAGAATTGAACTTTATTCAGCAGTCAGGGAAAGCAGTGTAAAAATAGTAACGGACAACTTTTATAACAAAACTTTAGCTGCTTAAAATTACATTTTCTTTCTTTGTAACAAAAAAAAAAAAAAAATATATTTTCATATATAGTTTTAATTTTATATATAATAATTTTTTGGGGAAGAAAGCCCCTTTAAAGAATGCAGGCCATGCAGTAGGAGAACACAAAAAAAAATAAAATAAAATGTACACAAAGAAGACATTGTCTCTACACAAAAAGATAATAATATGAATGTATGTATTGACACTTTAGGTAAAAGCTGTCTTGAGGATTTCAAAAGGGCAGCACCTACTATTTCATGGAAATGATTTAGCAAAGGAAATGTTTGGTGGTCATAATATGACATATTACTGGTCACAATGGTGGTGGATGCCCAATTTCAGCTCCCACAACAAGACAACCTGACCAGTTTCCCTGAATTCACATATGTTGGATTTAAAGAGATACTGACACCAAAAATTTAACCTTTTTTTACATCTATAACATTGTCTTTTCATGGTCCAGGTATGGGGTCCATTATCCAGAAAGTTCTGAATTACAGAAAGGCCATCTCCCATAGGCTTCACTAGAAAATTCTAATTTTTAAAAATGATTTTGAGGCAAAACAATCCTATTGGGTTTAAATGATTTTTAGGAGACCTAAGGAATATAGATCCAAATTGTGGAAAAATCTTTTATCTGGAAAACCCTAGGCAGGGTCGGACTGGCCCACCGGGAAAAATCCCGGTGGGCCCCAGTCCTGCAGGGCCCTGCTAACTGCTTGCTATTGTGCTTCCATACAGACTTCCACCCCCTGCTGAGCACCACTTCAACCACCCACGGAACACAGCCACCACCCAGCTGGGCCCCGCCGAACACCACCGCAGCGCCGCCCCTTCTGGGCCTGTCCAAACACCACTGTAATGCTCTCCCTTATGGCCCTAGTCAAACACCATTGTGACACCCCCCTCCCCTTCCGGTCCCCTCCAACACCACTGCAATGGGTGAGTTAATGCTTTCAGTCTAATTTTTAATCCTTAAAGGACATGTCAACCGCATTAGTTACGCTCCCACAATCTCCTTGTACAGCCAGCGCCGTTGCATTCTCTGTTTCTTTGCTTTTTGTTTCTTTGCTTTTTGTCATCAAGCACTTCTATCTCTTTAAAATGCGCATGCCCCTCCTGCCTGATCTCTTGAAGAGATCAGGCAGGAGACATGCCAAATAGACAGATATTGGCTGATATGCGCATGCTGAATAAAAACGGTGTATCATTGCGCATGTGCACCACGCCAGGCAGACAAGCAGAATTCTGAAGGGAGGGGGGAGAGGGAGACCGATCAAACGATCGCTGCAGCTTCACTTTTTGCTTTTGAGTGGCAGGTATTTAATGAATGCCTGGAGGCATTTCACTGATAACATTTTTGGTTGGGGGGTTGACATGTCCTTTAATGTTTTCAAAACATTTTCTACAGTGTTCTTACTGGTGTGTCAGGGGTTAAAGAAGTGCTCATTCTGTAGGGATCTTACTGGCACATCAAGGGTTAATGGGGGTGCTCATCCATTTCTGCAGTGCTCTTACTGGCATGTCTGCTGTTAATTGAGTGCTAATACAATTATGCAGTGATCTTACTGGAATGTCAAGGGTTAATGGAGTGCGCATCCATTTTTTTTGTGATCTTACTGACACATCAGGGGTTAATGGAGTGCTTATCCATTTCTGCAGTTACTGGCATGTCTGGGTTTAATGAAGGTATATAGAAGGTGGTGGAGGGGCGTCAAGTGCTGTGAAGGGTGCTGGTGATGGCAGCAGTAGCAGGTGTCCTTATGGGGTGAGGCTCTCTGTTGTGCCCCAGGCACCCCAGTCCGACACTGGCCCTGGGTCCCAAACATTCTGGATAAAAGGCCCTATACCTATTTTGAATGTTCTCATAAAAATATCTGCCGATTGCTTTTACCTATCATGTCCCCCATGGTTCTCTATGAGGGGGCTGCCATATTTGTGCAGCAGGAGTCTGTTAGCATTAGAAGCTATTACGGACAGGCTGAGGAGGGACAGTCAGGTTTAGGAACTTCAAGTAACACAAAAGCAGCCCTATCGTAACCTATATGTACATTTATATTTTTACAAGTAGTTTTTAACTCTTGTTAACTTTAAAAATAAGAATTCAAGGGCCATGCCATTAAAGAACTCAGGGGTCCCATCAAATGCCATACCTACCTTGTTACAGGTCTGCAAACCGGCATCTTCAAAGATCTACCATAAGGTATAAAAGATGGGTCATGGAAGAAAGAAACATCCACTCCCTCCTCCAAGAAGGCTTAACTAAAGCATTAGCTTTCTGAAGGTACAGATTTCAGCATTTATCTTTCTTTATCAAGAGCAGTTAGCACTACGTCTGAAAGTATAGACCTTCATACATGGGTTTACCAGATTGGCTCCCCCATGGGACCAACTTGGTGCCATCAGTACTAAAGGATGATCTTTATAAGCGCCTAGAAGCCATTCTGTTGCTCATACTTATGGGACACTGGCGCTCAGCACATCCTTGGTAGTTTGGCACCAGCCTCTGCTGCAAGTTTGTAGAGCAGCTGCTTGGTCTTCCCTACACACCTTTGCTAGCTTTGGGAGAAAGGTGCTACAGGCCATTATTGCCTGAACACCTCAAGGTTTCGGGGGTTACTTTGGCACATCCCTGTCTGTCCCCCAATCTAGGCAAGAGAAAGAGGGATTTTTGTACTCACAGTTTCTCTTTTCTTACATTGGGGACACTGGCCTTCCCTCCATTTTATCCTAGAGTTATATCTTGCTAATAGTACATATGCTAGGTTCGGTTTAAGTTTAGAGTTCACACTAGAGTTTTTTTCTACAGCAAGTCTAGGGGGTTACAGGTTGCTAGACTCTGTCTTTACTCCTGCTATGGTCAGAAATAGGTTGGCAGGAGGAGGAGTCACTTTTCACATTTTATTGTCTGCTCTTCAGCTACAGGATCTTCATTCTCCATAGTGCCAGTGTCCCCAAATGTAAGGGAAGAGAAAAGCTTCATCAAGTACACAGTACTATTTTATTACAGGTATGGGATCCGTTCCAGAAAGATCCAACTTACGCAAAGGCTATCTCCCATAAACTCAATTTTAATAAAATAATTATTTTTTAATTCTAATGATTTCCCTTTGCTCTGCAATTATAAAACAGTACCTTGTACTTGATCCCAGCTAAGATACAATTAATCCTTATTGGAGACTAAACAATCCTATTGGGTTTATTTAATGTTTAAATGATTTTTTGGTAGACCAAAATTACAGAAAGATCTAATTTCTGGGAAAACCCCAGCATTCTGGATAACAGGTCCCATACCTGTACAGAGAAAAAGGAAATCATTTTTAAAAATTTTTATGTTTTTGATAAAAATGGAGTGTATGGGAGATATCCAAACTATGGGAAAGTTCTTTCCAGATAAGGGGTCCTATACCTGTACTATGATAAACAAGCAGGGTGATCGATCATGAGTAAAGTGTCTCTACTGCCTCTAGCTGGCCTGAAACCTGCATTGGGCCAAAAGAGGTCATTGTATAAAGTAATTTTCAGGCAGCAAAAGTAAAGTTTAAAGTAAAAAAAAGTGGCCCCAGCATCATGCTCCATATATGGTCAGTTGAAGCGTTTCTATATTTTCATATATTTTTAAAAAGGCCTTCAGTTGCAAGAAGCAGTAAATGCAGTTCCATATTTTATTACAAAATATAAATATTACATTTTTTCATAGTTCATTTCATAGCCACATGTTATGCATGTCTTTTTGTATGAATCTTCCTCTACATGCTCTTCTGGCCCATACTCATGCTGGTGGCCACTGGCTTCTTTTTTCCATAAACTACTTCTCACAGCACGACGTAATTCTATGGAGTGAAACATATAAGGAGCCCATTGAATAAAACTGTGACAGATATGTCTAACAACTTATTTTTTCACCCTAAATTAATATTTGACAGGTTTTAATCTAAGTTTCAGTGGCGGCACATTAGTATAGAGCAGCTTTATTCTGGTAAAGTTCAAATTGACTTCTTAGGCTAGGGGCACATGTGTAGATGCCCTCGCCATAGCTATGCCAAGCGCATAGGGTAGGAGCTGCAGAAGTGGGCAGCCATGTTTCTTAGCAAAAAGAAAAAGGTACTGGCACTGAAAAGCAATTGCAATGGGGAATTAGTCCCTTGTGTTTAATTTGTCATACCCCTTTTTTCACACTTTAAACACAAGAGACTAGTTTCCCCATTGCAATTGTTTTCAGTACCTTTTTCTTTGCTAAGATTTGCTTGGGGGAGTGCTATCTCCTCAAAGAATAATGCACCAGGCTAAACTGCTTCAAAGGCCCAGGTGTGCCCATATACACTTTTGTGGCAGCCATGTTTCCTCACATGCATGTGCTTTATGACAGAGTATCCTACAACAATTTGGCCTTTAAATGTAATTTCTTCCTGGCTGCATATTTACAACTTATTCCATACAACACCTCCCCCCCCCCCACCCCACACTCCCCTGTCTTAAATCTGATGGATTTAATAGTGACAAGTCAATGTTGCGGTTTATTTATTCAAAAATGCTATTGATATGCTTACCCCAATAGTAAAACACTTTATTGTATATAAACCAGCACTCACCTTTAACCTTTTTATCAAACTTCTTTTGTTTCATCTTATCTCTGTTATCTTTTCGGACTTCCTTTGCTTCTTCAAGAGCTTCTTCAGAGCCCCATACTTCTAGTGAACGTTTAATAACCTGCAGACCAGTGAATGAAATGTAAGGAAAGGTGGCCATCTTGTTATTATTCGTATTAAAAGCAATAAAAAAAAAAAAAAAAAGATTTAGAAATAAAAATATGACAGCCTTTTTTTTTTTTAAAGGGGACACTAAACTCAATAGATGTTTTTGCTTCACAAACTTTTATTACATCATGTCACTATATAGCACATATAGCACTATATAAATAAAGATATACATACAGGAGAGAAAACTAATGTTCACCTTGCTACTACAGTGCTATCCAATATATTCAAAACAGTGGGCCTAATAATAATAATGTAATAGTTTGAAGATGTGTTTTATACTTCAAAATTAGTTTTATGAGGGCCATTAAAGTCCCTTGGAAGGAAGAACAGGTAGAACTGAACACCGTATGGCATAGACATTGATATTCTGAGACAAGCTATTTAGCAGAAGTCAATACAAGAAGTCTAAAAACCTGTATTGTATTGTAAGCATCACCGACACTGCTTGACCAAGAAGAATAGAACTGAAATATTTCTTCTTGGACTGACTAAAAATGACCAGCACTAGGGGCTGCTACAAAAGTTACTACATCAAGAGTTTACAACTGTCTAAAATATCTAATATTTTAAAAAAAGAAAAGTAAATTGCAAAAGAACTTGGAAGAGCATTTTGAGCAAATTGACATTCGTTTGTTTTCAGGGTTTATGTATCCTCTAAATTGTTAGTGTACCTTTCACAAATTAGTGATCCCTATATTCTCTCCATCTATAAGGATGTATTGTGGGATCACGCATACAATTGACAACATTTATCAGTATTTTATACTGAAGGATGTAACACTTCACCTGCATTTAAACATCAATATGTCCAAATCTTTTGTTTTATTAAACATGAAGCAGAATAGGTATTCTGATATTGGTATTCTGATATTCCATAGGCTGACTAGTTTTTGGGCACACGTTGTTGTTACCAGAAATCATCTATATAGTCAGACAAAGCCCCTACCATGAAGATATTAGTATCTGTTATTATATACCTGTGTTTTAAGGTAAAGTTTCATGTCTCCCCAGTTAGAGTTGTGAGGGTTTTTCTTTAATATGAATTTTAGAACTGGTTCCCTTCTGTCAATGTCACAGTCTTTCAGTAGATACTCTTGCTTGGCTTCAGTACGTGTTATTAGTTTGTGCTTTTCTTCTGCATCTCTATAAAGGGGGAAGGCAAAAAAAACACTGCTTAACAGAGGCATTGTACACCTTATCTAATCAGTGAAATCATATCATTTTGACCAGGTAGCTATTTTAGAAAACACAAATGTAACACCTAAGGGCTCTGGCACACGGGGAGATTAGTCGCCCGCGACAAATCTCCCTTGTCACGGGCGACTAATCTCCCCAAACTACCATCCCACCGGCGAAAATTTAAGTCACCGGTGGGATGGCACACGCTGCGCAGGCGATTTCGGCTCTGGCACATGGGGAGATTAGTCTCCCGCGACAAATCTCCCTGTTCGCAGGCGACTAATCTCCCCAAAATGCCATCCCACCGGCGAAAATGTAAAACGCCGGTGGGATGGCATACACGGCGGCGCGATTTCAGTAACATCGCGGAAGTTGCCTTGAGAGGAAACTTCCGCAATTTCACTGAAATCGTGCCGCTGAGTATGCCATCCCACCAGCGATTTACATTTTCACCGGTGGGATGGCAATTCGGGGAGATTAGTCGCCCGCCAAAAGGGAGATTTGTTGTAGGTGACTAATCTCCCCATGTGTCAGAGCCATAAATAAGCAACATATATATCAATACTATTAATAAAACATCCTTCTATTAAAGTACGATCTTAAAAAGCTATAACACTAATAAAATAGTAGCATTCCTGGGGTGTCATGCGTCTTTGAAAAGTAGGTTACGTCAGTGAGCACAGACAAAATTAAGGAAGAAACTAGGTTAACACTTCCTGTATATATATATATATATATATATATATATATATATATATATATATATATATATAAAACTTATTTTTACAGGTATGCGTTAATTAGAAAGTTGAATTACAGGAAGACCACCTCCTACAGACTTAATTTTAATCAAATAATTATAATTTTTAAAAATGAATTCCTTTTTTTCTGTTATAATGAAACAGTACATTGTACTTGATAATAAGTTGCACAGATCCATTATGGTGGCAAAACAATCCTACTGGGTTTAATTATTGTTTAACAACTTTTTTTTTTTTGGCAGACTTGAAATATAGAGAGCCAAATTACAAAAAGACCCCAGGTCCTGAGCATTCTGGATAACAGGTACTATACCTGTATTCTCAAAATATTGGGAGCTCAGTATGCCATACACTGGCCGGTAAAAGCTGTTGACTCAGCACTTCTGAGCCTTCTGGATGCCAATTATTACTTTTATTAACAAGGGGCAACACAGGTTCCTCGGTGCAATAATACGGGGTATACAACAAACTATTTCATTCTTACCTAGCTACTTCAAAGATTTTTTTTTAAAGTGGTAATTTCTCTTTTCTTCTTTTATATCTTTTCTCATATACAATTGTGTTTGATCTGGTAGAAGAATCACATTCTGTACATAGATTGTCTTACCTGCAACTGTCGCAGACTGCTAGATCAAAGTGATTGCTTAAGTAGGAATCCATAAAATCTTTGCCGCACTCCTCACAAATTAGATAATCACATTCCAAAACAGGTCCTGCGTAAGACAAGTTCTCAGTGAATGGTTCTTGCCTTTACTATTATCTGTCATTTATATAGTACTGACCCATTTCCACAGCACTTTTACAGAGATTATACATCATTTACATCAGTCCCTGCACAATCTAAGGTCTTTATCACATTCCTCAGGGCAAGAACTTCATTTGAACTATGAACTACGCTACCTCAGTTAAGCTTTCATATGCCCCCAAGAAAGGTTTTGAGGCTCCAACCTATGTCCCAAAAAGAGACGGATTCTTCCGCCTCATCTTGTACCTGAAGCAACTCAATACCTCAATCTTGGACCTGAAGCAACATCACAGATTTTTCACAAGTATTTCCATTAAGTGTGGTACTATACTTTTCTATTTAAGATATTTACCAGTACTCAGGCAAGTTGCTGCATTAGTTTAGGGAGTGCTCCTCTACGGAGATATAGATAAATATATATAAATAATGGGACAGCTTTAGTATGTCCCCATGGTCCCTGTGTCCCACAGACACTGGCAAAAGAAAAGGAGATTTTGTGATACTTAACATTAAATACTTTTCTCCCAGGACGTCTGAGGGACACAGGGACCATGGAAGTGGGCATATCCGGACTACTCTCTGCCTATACGTACATTGTTCTGGTTACTTTATTTTATTATTCTCTTGTTGAAAAAACTGGCAGTGTAAGGAAGTGACAGGGGGTATAGTAGCAGAAAGGCGGGGTCTTCTTCCTCTTCTAGTGTTCTGCCTTCTGCTGGTACATACTATACCCCCCCCCCCCCCCCCCCCCCCCCATGGTCCCCGTATCCCACAGAAGTTCTGAGAGAAAAGGATTTAACAGTGAATATCACAAAATCTCCTTTTTTATTTAAATTTGAAAACTGAGACTTTTTTGACTTGTCACACAATAACTATAACTATTTCGATCAGTGCACAGAAGCCAGAGCCAAAAATCCTCTAAAGATTCAAAGAAAGATCTTTCAGGGAAGGAAAGGTACATTTGCCATTGACTTCTACATGATCTTGACAAGTTTTAGATGGAGTATTTTTGGATTTTGAATTGTTGATATTTTGTCACATAGTAAATCTCTGTTAGTAAATTAGCAACTTTTAGCACTAAAAAATCAGAATTGGAAAAAAAAAATACAACCATTAGATGGTCCCTAAGCTTTGTTTTAAAAGATTAGAAGCAAACTCTTTAAATTTAAGCAATAGTTTCCCTTTAAATAATGTTTCATAAAATGTAGAGGAAGGCAGGTTTGGGTGGAACACTGCATGCCTTTAACTGGTCTTACTGCTCTCTGGTGCCAAAACTAAAACCCTTCTCTACTACACAAATACTGTAGTAGGGATTCCTGTGTCAGCTCCTTGTGACACATGCTTTTTACTTGTCTCTGTCTTAAGTAACACTATCACTGGTTTACATTCAGCACTGTATAACACATCATTTATGGTAAATATAGATGAACATATTTTACCAGGTTGATGAACCACATTTTCAACATGTTGCTCCTCCGCATCCTCCTCTTCAATAAAAAATCCTCCCCCTGAATCAATTACCTTTGGCAGTGCTTTAACTGTAGAAATACCTGTCAGAGGAAAGGAGAAACTATTTAAAAGGGCAGAATACAATCTTTTTAAACATAAGTGCAATGAATGGGGCTTGGGCTGATGATAGACAAAAGGGTTATGGTTTTTGTTATTTCTTGGGCTAAACAGGGCAAAAGGTTAAACTGAAGGTACTCTATGTTTGGTCTTTGTAAGGTAGATAATTCCATTACTAGTATATAATCACCCTCACCCGTTTTTTTTTTTGTTTTGTTTTTTAGCAGGAGTCCTTTTTGCAAAGCTTTCTGCCTCCAGTTGGCAACATTAGCAGACATAAATAAAGTGCTCTTATTGGTAATGCTAAATTTGCAGTAAGCACCTAAAGTTTATCTTAGCCTCTGCAGGACCACTGATGCCAACTTGTTGCATGGGTTCTTAGAATACAAGTATTCATGATTTAGCATTCTTTGACCTAATTGTTGAATCTGACAATTAAAATCGGGGCCTCAAAGTCACTTTTAATTTACTTGCCGCAGCACCTTTAGCAGCTGACAGCAAACTGCTACACCCTATTCTAAGTAAATGAAGTTATGTTGGACATGGCATACTACAGTCAGTGAACATGCAATTCTACTTGTCCACTGTCACATAATGCACACAAAAAAAAAACAAACTTCAGCAGTCACACTGTGACCTGAATACTGCTATTAAGCCACTGGGCTGCACAAGCTCTCTATAACTTTCAGCAACGTTCAAGTATGCATGAAAATAAACCTATACAGATTTTAACAAACAAAATAACTTTTTCAACTAAGAAATCATCTTTATGAGCACATAAAGCAAACAGGGGAATAAAGACACACAGGCCATATTTGTATTAAGAATTAAAGATTCATATGCTGACCATTCTAAATTTTCACCTTCACCAGTGGGATAGGGCCGGCAGGCCAGCCTGGCCTGTCTCAGCATAAGTGCTCTTTGCCTATTGCGCTCTATCTTGGCTCGGACTGCTGCAGGAAGTATCTTCTCTTCTTCCTTACAAGCTTCTTGCACTAACTCTGGATCCATTTTGGTATGTCTGAAAGAGATATAATAGTAAATAAAATGGATCTATTACCACAAATGCTTGGGACCTAGGGTTTATCTTCCTCCTGTAATTTGGATCACCATACCTTAAGGCTAAACAATTTGAATTATTTCATTATTCTATGAAAGATATTCATAGAATAGACTTAAGCTATGGAGATCCAAATTACGGAAAGATCCTAAATTTCTAATTTAGGACTGCAAGCACAACTGAGTTCATGCAAATTTTGATGATGCAAAATAGGGAGCATATTTAGGTCCGGCACAACCTGTATTTAGGTCTGGTGGCACTGGACTTTAATTCAGCAATAAATAGGTGCACCACATACTGCATTATGAGGGAACAAAAACATGCAGATAGCATAATGCAGTCTATGCCATCGAACAAATACTTCAAACGTAACGGTTTATAATTCACAATATGTGATAAATCAGCCCCATACTGTTTAACACTGTTGTTGGTGTTTCTGTGCCAATTTCACACAAACCTATTCTGGCTTGGGACAAACAGGAATGAAAAGTAATATAGTTTATGGCTTTCTACAGTTTCCATCATATTTACCCTCGTCCCCTAGGCTCTACCTTATCTATTGAGAAACTGGGCTGCTATTCACTTGAATTCAACATAAATCATGTCTAAATTAAATTTAAGACTTTAGCTTTACTTTCAGTAACCTTTCAGCATAGCACATGGTATGAGATGGAAACTTTAAAGTGCACATAAATACATCCAAAGCATATATTTTGGAACCTATACGATCTGTCCCCAGTTAAAAGCAGTTACCTTGTAAGGCCGAGCAGGCCAGAATGAGACGTTTGTTATTTCACATTATGGTTATTAATTAACATATATTTTACTTCTCTTGTTTGCTGATTATTGTATGTATGTATGTATATCTTTATTTATAAAGCGCTACTTATGTACGCAGCGCTGTACAGTAGAATACATTAATACAGACAGGGGGTTAAAGATAATGGATAAATACAAAAGATAATGGATAAATACAAAGTACAACAATAAATACAAATAAATACAAGGTGCCAGGGCCGCCATCAGGGGGGCATAGGGGGGACAGTGGTCCACGGCCCGGACGATCGGCGCTTTAAAGGGGGCCCGGGCCCCATTGGTCCATTGGTGGCCAGCGGGAAATTTTATTGGTTGCGCCCCGTGCGTGCATCCCTACGCACGGGCGCAACCTTTTAAAATGTTAAGATGCAGCGGGGAGGATGCAGAAGAAGAAAGTTGCCGGTGGGAGAGCTGGAGGATGCCAGAGGAAGCCGCAGGGGAGCAGGAGTAAGTAGCTGGGGTGGAGGGCGGGAGTAAGTAGCTGGGGTGGGGAGCCAGAGGAAGTCACTGGGGGTTGAGCTGGGTCAAGCCACAGGTGGATTCTGGGGGGGGGGGTGCTGTGCAAATGCAGCAGGGAGCCTGGTGGGAGCTGGAGGATGCTTGGGGGGTTTGGGAGCTGGACGATGCTGGGAAGGTCTCTGGTGGGGGAGCTGGAGGTTTCTGGGGGGGAGCCGGAGGATGCTTGGGGGGGTGGGAGCTGGAGAATGCTGGAAAGAACTCTGTGGGGGGAGCTGGAGGACCGGGGAGGGGGGTAACTGGAGGATGCTGGGGGGCCCTGGCTACCAATGTTTTAGGGGGGCCCTGGCTACCGATGTTTTAGGAGGCCCTGGCTACCAATGTCTGTGTGGAGGGGCCATTGGGGGGCAGGGCGTGGGAGGAGGGGGGTCCAGAAAATTGTGTTGTGAGGGGCCCCGTGATTTCTGATGGCGGCCCTGCAAGGTGCAGTTGCAATAAGAGTCAGAAACACAAGAGGAAGGAGGTCCCTGCCCCGTAGAGCTTACAATCTATATGGAAGGGGTAACTAACAGACACAAATAGGCAAATGTAAGTGCTGTAGGTCACAGTGGGTGCCATTACAGTATAAGTGCAGTATTATTGTTTGCAAACATATTCATATGCTTTCAATAATTGTCTTATGCTATTGTAAATCTACATTGGCGGACACCCGTCTCTTCCGCCATTGCTGCAAATCAGAAAACACTATGACAAGTGGAAGCGATAAATAAGCATCTCCGATACCAACATTATGAAATCAGTGCCATACACACCCAAAAGACGCGCTGTTTGAGGAACAGAGCCGATTCTCATTAGCTGACAGCCCCTGATCGCTATTTAAATGTCCAGTTGTTGGGTTCCAGCCGGCTGGTTTCCTCAAACGTCACAGGGCTGATCTCGCGTTAATGGGACATCACGACTGCAAGCGTAAAGGGGAGCGGCGCGGCACGGAGGTGCATTGTGGGTAGTGGCGCGCAAGTACAAGTTGGAACACTAACACGCTGCAGTCAGCCATGATTTTGCTACTTTAATCGCTCATACTTTTGAAGAAGAGTTTTTTTTAAGACTTTACATACATTTTTGCTCTGCCCAGAAAAGCTACTTGTGCCAGGGAGCAAAAATTCTGGAAACATGTTTTTTTCCTGGTTGCGATAAATAACTGTAGCGACATGTGGCTTGGCATTTGCCTTGTCCAGCAAAGGGAAACATTTCTGTGGACGCTAGGGCAAGGTGAAATTAGTGTGTTGTTACTCTGAGGGGCCGGTGTGTTTTTGTGCAAACAGTGCCACCCTTTTCACAATTGATGAGCAGACCAAAGGCAACTCTTCATGTACTTTTGGGTTTCCTGTTGGTTCTGCAGCAGAAATTTCCAGGTCTCCAAAGAGTGTTGGTGCAGGCAGATGATGGCAAGGGTTTCTCTTCTGTTTAATGGGGACATATTGGATTAATGGGAAAAAACCCTAATGTAGGCAATTATGAATAATATACGGTGCTGGTTTCCCTTTGGGCTAAACATTAACCCTCTCTGTAACAATGGCCCCTTTATTGGAGCTCCCTATAGATCCTATCACTTCTCTGTCCAAGTTTGAAATGAAGGGTGGGCGTGTCCTAACTGTCCATGCCAGAAGCACAGTATGTATGTATAACTTTATTTATAAAGCGCCACAAGGGTACTAAGCGCTGTACAATCTTACAAAATTACACACAGGGAGGACAAGTGATATAATAAATAAATATATATAAGTGCCATGTGGTATGAGACACAGTAGGAAGGAGGTCCCTGCCCCATAGAGCTTACAATCTAAGTAGTAGGAGGGGGATAGCCAATCACAGCCCTGCACTCACACAAACAGGCTTTAGTTCCCTATCAGGTCAGCCTAGCTGCTGATTGGTTCATGTACTGAGAGCTGCCAGTTCCCCTGCACATCCAGAGAATCCAGCCAGGAAGTGGAACAGATGGGCGGGACTAGTGGGGTTTTGGGAAAATTTCTCAATAAATCAGTTTGAAACAACTTTTTTTTAAGCACAATCCTTCTGTATTTAGAGGAGCATTATTCACTGGTACATTCTTAATTTTGTTACCTTAACAAAGGTGTTAGACCCCTCCAAATGCCATCTAGGATTCCCAATAAACTCAACAGTTATTTTAAAGGAACAGTAACACCAAAAAATGAAAGTGTATAAAAGTAACTAAAATATAATGTGCTGCTGCCCTGCACTGGTAAAAGTTGTGTGTTTACTTCAGAAAGTCTACTATAATTTATATAAATAAGCTGCTATGTAGCCATGGAGGCAGCCATTCAAAGGAGAAAAGGCACAGGCACATAGCAGATAACAGATAAAACACTATTGTATTCTACAGAGCTTATCTGTTATCTGCTATGTAACCTGTGCCTTTTCTCCTTTTTTCCAGCTTGAATGGCTGCCCCTGTGGCTACACAGCAGCTTATTATATAAATTATAGTAGTGTTACTGTAGCAAACACACCAGTTTTACCAGTGCAGGGCAACAGTACATTATATTTTTATTACTTTAAAGCTCTTTCATTTTTTGGCGTTACTGTTCCTTTAAGTGCAAGTTGGCCATGTTTTTAACAATATTTTGAAAAAAGGGAGCAATTTATTTACCTTATTTTCATGTTATAATGTTTATTAAATCTAAACAAAGGAGAATGTAGGAAATTGTATCTGTATGTACAAAGCATTGCATCAGAACAAGGATTTGCCAGGCATGGGTGGGGAAATAGAAGGTGGTAGAGCAAAGGTTGGAGGGAGGAAGGGGAGCGCTAAGGAAAGGGGTATAAAAAGGGTGGGATAGTAAAAATAATGGGGATCCCAACTCAGGTTCTCAAAGCTTCTTTATGCCTAATGAAAGGCTCAGAGCAATAAAACAACTTGACTCTTTAAATTGCAGCCCTCTTCATCAGATAGCCGTAAAGTGAGTATGGTGCATATCTTTTAGGGATGATATATATTTATAGTGGAAGAGCTCATAACTTAAAGAACTAAACCCTGAAAAAAAGTGGGCACTGCTGCTAAAACAAAATTTGCAGAGGAGGCTTTACTTTTGTACAATAGGGCTAATCAAAAACTTGTCCTCTGACAATAGGCTGCAAATCCCTGCTAATGATCCTCCAAAAGGGCTCCTACAAGAGGTGTAAACGGAGGTGCCAAATGTGAGGCACTCCCAGTGACTGAAATAACCTGGTATCTCGGACCGGTGCTCCTGTTAGCAAAAAACTGAACTGGCCCAAGGTATCTTTCTTTGAGATCCCAGGGCTGACACATGCACAGTTGTTTTTTTTGTTACAGATAGTCTTTACACTATGCTGCTCATGTGCAAGTGGCACAAAGAAGTAGGAAGATGATCAGTTGTTCACATTAAATTTTGCTGCTTATTGCACTAGTTTCAGAGCTGCCATGCACTAATAATCTGTATTATTTACTAATCAGCCTTATATAGTCACATTTATATTCTCTCTATATATAGTATATTGTGAGTCGTCCCTTAGCTCAGTAACTGACAGCAGCACAGAGCATGTGCAGTGAATCAGCAGAAAAGGGTGGGGCGAAATGCGGAAATTTGAAGCAAACCCATGCTTGCCGAAAAATTATGCCCATCACTAACTGGCACCATTGCACTTTAATAACTGACAAATTATAGTATAATAATTGAATGTACTGCAAAATAATTAGACAAGAACAAGGTTTTCCTTGTTAAAGTAGTAAGATGACACAACTTTGTTATTCCATTCAGAAAGTTATATCCTGTCAAACCTAAATAAAAAGATATTTACAATTGACAACCTAGATTTATCACCAATACAATTTTTTTCAGTGTTAAACTCCTCCCACAAAACAAAGCAACATTTTCAAAATGTAATCCATTAAAAATCTCCTGATTTTACATATTGCTTTTAATTTTTCTTCCCCACTCAAAGTGAGGTAAACCTGCTGTATCTAAACTTCATCTTGAATACGTGTTCCGGTAAATCAAAGGTTTCACTAGCATTTGAACAATTTTGAACAATATTATAAAATGAATTTCAGCTCACTTCAGCCATGTTTTACAGTACCTGCTGCCTAAGGTTGGTATTTCTTGTCAGCAGACAACCGCCAATCTGCCCAAGTTCAGCACTGAAAGACATGGCAACTGCTTGTCAGTGCTCACCAGGGGCAGATTTTGGCCGAAAATGCACAAGTGATTTGGAAGAGAAAATACTTTGTGCCTCAGAGAATCTCCTGGTCCCTGAGATATTTTGTCACATTCTGTGTGCAGATAGGGCCATTGCATATCGGTGCTTGATAAGGTTTTTTTTTTGTTGCATTTGGTCATACTGTGTCGGAACGCATAAGGAACAAAGCTGTAAGGCTTACCAGGAGGGATCAAGTTTTTGACAGTGACCCCCAAAGCACCTCACACTGCCTTAGAACTCGCCTGGGGTTGATACAGGGAGCAAAGGAGTGAAGTGTAGCCAGTGACGCCAAATAGCGTAGTACACAAGGATGAGACAGAGGTTTTGTCAGACAGATCCGGGTCGAGGGAGGCAACAAAGGTTCTTGAGCGAGAAAACAGGCCAAGGTCAGCAGTGGAGAAGGGAAGGTAAATCAGGCAAAGGTCAAAACCAGGAAATCAGGAACATGCCCAAGACCAAGATAACCAGGCACTGACTAGCAGTTTGGAAATGCTTTAAATTAGCCCCAGAAAGGGCATCATGCCACACTCAATGCCTTGAGATTTACATGTTGAAATGCATGCAGTGCAACATGTCATTTACGTTGAAAAACACACACAGCATGGCGAATCCCATGCCGAGGCTGGCGTACAGATCATGTCACCGAACCTTTAAATATCCTTACAAAAGCTACAAAAAATAGGCAAACAGTGTTGCCAGTTTTGTTGATCTTTATTTTAAATGGGAACCAGATTAAATCTCAGATGCACCCTTTACACTCGAGTTGGTATGGAAGTTGCCACGTCACCGCAACTTATATTGATCATGATCTTTGATAAACATGTCCCTTGCAGGTTCTGTAGTACAAATAAGGAAACTGCCATAAGCAGAAGTTTACAGCAGGTGTCAGTATAACTGAGAGAATGTGACCCAGACATAGTAGCTACACTCCAGAGCCATAATTTGCATACCATTTATCATTGTGTCATTTTTTCCTTTATGCCTGTCAGTGACAGATACCATAATGAATGTCTTGCAACAGCCTCTATTTACTCTGGAGCCACATGACTGGCAGACCTACATACCAGTCACCCAGAACTGAAATGTGTGTTGCAACATAACATTATTTCCTACTTTTATCCAGTGCTCGTCACACGGGGCTCATATGTTTTATACGTTTTTACTTGCGGTAACACTGAGATATGTTGGCATCATTAATCTAAAATGGAAAGAAGCAAGATGTGTGCTTAATTATGTTTCTAAACAGCAGCAGGAGTCAGTCTGCCTTGGTTTAAAAAAATGACATGAGACCTTTAGTGACTAAGAATTTATTTAGACAAGGTGTGCATACAGACTTTGTGAAAGGTTGAAGAGAATTGTGCTACTTCTTTCCATCACACCACCAACTAGTTTTTGAGAATTATGGTTTAAAACATGATCATTATATGTGTTTATTTTGTTATACAGGTATATGATCTGGAAACCCTTTATCCAGAAAGCTTAAATAACAGGTCCCATGCGAAAAAATATCTAAGCAATGTATGTATGTTTGTATGTATATCTTTATTTATAAAGCTCTACTTATGTACACAGCGCTGTACAGTAGAACAATGGATTGATACAACTGGAGATTATTAAAATAATAATAGATAAATACAAAGTATAATAATAAATACGGGGTACAGTTGCAATAAATTAAGAATCAAAGAGGATGGAGGTCCCTGCCCCGTAGAGCTTACAATCTAAATGGGAGGGTAACTTGCAGACACAAATAGGAGGATATTAGTGCTGCAGGTTACAGTGGGTGGCACTGCAATATAAGTGCTGTATGTATTCAAAATGGCCATCTTACATGAAGTTACAGTAGCGCTAGAAAGTTTGTGAGCCCTTTTAATTTTAAATACTTGTTTATAAATATGATCTAAAACGTGATCTGTTTTTATGCAAGTCCTAAAAACGATAACCCATAATATATTAAAGGAAAACTATACCCCCAAACAGTGTAGGTCTCTATAAAAACATACTGCATAAACAAGCTCATCTGTAAAACCCTGCTTCATCTAAATAAACCATTTTCATAGAAATATACTTTTTAGTAGTATGTGCTATTGGGTACTCCTAAATAGAAAATTGCCATTTTAAGAATTAAGGGCCGCCTCCTGGGATCATAGGATTCACAGTGCACACAAACAAGCCAAGGCACACATACTGTTAGGCCACATCAGCCAATCATTGGACAGAGTTCTCTTTTTTGCTACAACATGTCTTCCTGGTAGAGCTTCATTATTTCTGGTCATGTGATCTCTGAGGGAGCACACAGCCCATCACTAAATGGGAGATTAAGGGAAAGGATGTAAAAGGGCAATATTTACTGATCTATATATATATATATATATATATATATATATATATTCCAGTTTGGTGAGATTCTTTAATAGGTCACTTAGCATGCTATAAACTATCTGTTAGTTACGCATTCATTCTGGGGGTATAATTTTCCGTAATAACTCAGCTAAACAAAAATATAATGTTTGTTCATTGATTTATTGAAGAAAATGATTCATATGTATAAACACATGGATCACACCATGTACCCTAAGCTAGAAGAACACGCCCCCTTCTGATTTCATGCAATGTAATAATAACACAATAGAAGGGACATAATATGTAGTCATTGCCAGCCTGCTTGCCTAAGGTAGCTAGCAAAGTACAGTATTTATACACTTCTTAATATTTACATCGATTTACAGCAATCAAATGCAAATTAAGAAAAATTTGTGTGCAATCCCCATGAAATATACAAGAACTTGCAGAAATGCAGAATCTATGCCAACTGAAACTGATTTGGCTTCTATGTTGCCAGCAAGTGGAAAATATATGTTTAAAATTGGAAAATAAAGTAAACTACCACAACCTGGATATAATACTTTCCTAACGGGTCTGCACTGCGCAGGTTCCCATGGGTTCACTTCATTGGCCCAGAGTTGAAAAATTAACCACGTGTAGCTAGCTGCTGGCTCAACTTATTTTGAAAATGAATAGGAGCAGGAATATATGTTTTATTGAAGTTTTTTCCCTTATGTTTGTGCTACTAACTTTTATACTTCTGATGGCAGCTATCTACTTTTTGACTAGTGCAGTCCACCCTGTACGTAGTTGCAGCTTTGTGAAGTCTTTGTATGGTAAATTATGCCATTGCTTAGTTGATAAAGCCTTAGTTACATGTAGGTTGGTTCAGTAAATACATTTTATAGGGTGTTGTTGGGGAGTCTAATTTTAAGTTGGTTATTTTTCTTTTGATATTACTAAAAGCTGCACAAAAACAGCATGTTCAGATATTTACAGTTTTGTTTGCAAATATCTATACTAATCATTGAGCTACTTGCCAATCGATTTTACTATGTATCGCTCTTTTTATACATTCCTTTTGCGCCACTTATGTTGTGTCGATTTATTTGCTTGTATAGAGGGTGGTACAAAATGTTTATCTTTATGTATAAAGATATTCTGATAGGCCCATTAGGCCCATCTTCACCACTCCAACTCACCATAATTAAAACATTTATAGTAGTACAGGTATAGGATCTATTATCTAGATAGAATGTCTGGGACCTGGTGTTTTTCAGATAAGGGACCTTTCTGTAATTTGGATCACCATTTTTTAAGTCTTCTAAAAGAATGTAAACATTAAAGAACCCAATAGAATTGTTTTGTCACCAGTAATGATCAAGTAAAGGTTCTGTTTTATTATTACAGAGATAAAGGAAATATCTTTTTTGAACTTTGACTTATTTGATTAAAATGGAGTCTATGGGAGACCTTCTTGTAATTCAGATTTTTTGGATAACAGGTGTCTGGATAATGGATTCCATACCTGTAGTTGCATTGGGCCTTCCTTGGGTTAGATAATCTTGGTGTTATATGTAAAACAAGCCTGACAAAACTGAGTAAATAGCATTCCATTTAAATTAGTATATTTTTAATATTTTTTTCTGTTTCAGTTATTTTTCCTTACCAAGCACCATCCTTTTATTTGTGATGAAAAATAGAACAAACTCTTACTAAGCAATAGATTTAAAATCTAAGACTATATTACCCTGGCCTGTAGGTGTTATGTGCACAAGGGCAATAAGGCAGGTGGTCTTTTCTTAATCAAACTTTACTAACAGTGTCACTCATTTACTAACACTGGACACTTTTGCCTTAGTGCTGAAGTAAGTCACAGAGAATCATTTGAGAAGAAATATGAAACAAAATGGTAACCATACACGTACAAAGGTCAGAGGTGCTCATTGTTTGTAAATGAGTGCCATGTGGGGTCTAAGCACCCCCAAAAGATGAACTGCATTTTTTTGGCATTTATGGAAAGCCTTTTCAGCTGATTAAACAGTGGAGTCTGGGGAGTCTGCGTACTCCTTGATTAGTGTTGCTAAATGTTACAACCAACAAAGTGTTTCATGTGACTTTGTCTTGTGCTTTACCCCCTAGGGAGCTATTGGAAGCCTGCTGCATTTCCCTTATGAGCAATATTCACAGAGTAATGAAAGGTCCAAAAAATATATGTCACATTACCTAATGCTAAGTGACAAATTAGACAAAACATAGCTTTTTTTGTGAAGCTTTAGTACACAAATCCCCTGCCACAAAAGAACTGTCAATTGACCCATGTATTGGTTCATGTCCAGAGCCACAGTTCCATCTGAAATATTCAGGAGAGAGAGAGCAACTTCAAGCAGCCCTGGATGTCCTCAGACCCTCTGGAACTGATTTAGAGAAAGGATCAACATTACAAGTTTTAGAACTGCCTATTGATGAGACAGTCTAGTTTAGTTTTTTTACTTGCTTTTTAGTTTTCACCATATTTAACCAAAAATGAAGTTAGTTATAAAAGATATATTGGTGACAATTGTGACCATACCAGATATACTGTAGCTCACATTCAAGCTACATCCACATTTTACCCCGAGCAGGAAAACAAGCCCCTGGAAACCTACTCATACCACAGGGTGGCCTCTTCTCAGAACATATTGTCCCTTGTCTTCCAATTCACCTGGTCGAACCATGCATGTTAAGGCAAACTAAGCTAAAAGCATCTTCTCAGCGGTCTCAAAGGCTAGAGTGGAGGTTGCTAGATGCTAAACTCTTGAGTAAATTACTTCATTTATTGATCCCTGAAAATACACAGATTTACCTGAGCTTAAAACTGTGGTATAGTAAACACATAATTTAGTTATTTTAGTCCTTAACGACTACCTAATTTGGCATTGTAACTAAATGGTCATATGCCAGCTGAAGATGTGGTGCATCTCACAAATGTTTTTGAAAAAACATTTAAAAAGTAGTATGACTATTTTTTCATTTTATGGAGCAATAATGAAAATGAAATAAAATAAAAAAAACAATATATCACAAATCTTTAGTCATGGAACTATGCCTTTTTTTGCCATTACACGTTTATACTATGTCTCCTGCATACCAACTTCTATTCAGTTTCAAGGCATGGCTTTCAGCACCCCGGAGATCTTCCTAATTGCTTAGCTTTCATTCTTTATCGCATGATATCATTCCAGTATGATAAATGAAGCAGAAAGACAGGTTCGACTACTAAGTATATCCACCCCCACAGAGCAAAGGCAAATGTGCAAATCCCATAGAAATAATTCTTTTTCACATACAGGTGTAAAGGCTGTCATCCACAGAGCATTCAAATAACCACATTACTAGATAACAGAGGCAATTGCTGAAAAAGTCTAGAAAACAATGTACACTGTCAGAATTTATTGGGATTCTCAGAAAGTTATTTATGATTCTATTAACAGTTGTACATGATTTAGTCAGTAACGGCAAATGTGTATATGTTGGCCCAGGGTTCAGCTGGGGCTGCAAGGTTTATGATTTGCGGTAAATGATAAAGAGCCTGGTGCATCTTCTTTGTTAAATTATCTAAATACATTCCAATACATGATAATAATGTTGACTATTTACTGAACAGCCACTTCTGCATATTTGTTACATTATCTGCCACAGAAACAGAGAAATATGAAAACAGGCCAACAGGTCCATCAGGTTCTGCCATATGAAAAAGTATAATAGTTTAAAGACATACCATAATACTATATTCTTCAGATTTAAAAAAACTAGTTAATTTACATGTTAATCATAAAAAGGTGCATTCATTTCTGATTGTTAAAATGGTTTACTCTGTAAGTGAGTGAAAGGGAACATCTTAGTCTAAAAAGCAAGAATGGAAAATAAGTATAGGGTTTTTGTCTACTATAGTCTGGACTGAGCAAGAAGGTATTTATACAGTGGCATAGCAAGAAGTTGCTTCACTCTGCCCTACAAGTTTGGAAATCTCATTTTATGAGCCTGTAACTCAGTGATTTTTTCCTGGATCAGTTACTACTGCTTGTTTAATAATGTATCCCTATAGTAAAATGAAGATATTACTAGGATAGAACTCACATTACATTCATTGCTCTCTTACTATAAATCATTATTTTATTGTCCCCTTTTCTAATGGAAAGGCCTGGTTGCGAACCCCAACAAAGATCAATCCATTACTGTTCTTATAGTACAGAAACCCTTTGTACCCTGATGTTTAAAGCACTGTCCAGCTTCAGCCAGCTTCCTTGTCACCTGCAAGTAACAAAAAGTATGGACGTTTGAGCACTGCCTGTGTAGCTCAAATTAAAGGTCTAGCCCTGCATAGGCCTGATTTTTCCCTTTCATTCAGTACCTCAAATGCTTCCTTAAGACCACCGCAACTTTCAAAGGCCCATCTGAAACATCCTCAATTTATCCATAAACGTAATCATCATCTCTAACAACCATATGTATAATTTTCATCAGGGCCTTCTAAGCCACTGTTTCATGCAAACGCTTTTGTTCTGTAACCCTTATTTTGTGATTTATTGTTATCCCTTGCTTGTTTATCGCATGATATCATTCCAGTATGATAAATGAAGCAGAAAGACAGGTTCGACTACTAAGTATATCCACCCCCACAGAGCAAAGGCAAATGTGCAAATCCCATAGAAATAATTCTTTTTCACATACAGGTGTAAAGGCTGTCATCCACAGAGCCTTCAAATAACCACATTACTAGACAACAGAGGCATTGACTGAAAAAGGCTAGAAAACAATGTACACTGTGAGAATTTATTGGGATTCTCAGAAAGTTGTTAGTGATTCTATAAACAGTTGCACATATTTTAGTAAGTAATGGCAAATGTGTATATGTTGGCTCAGGCTGCAGCTGGGGCTGCAAGGTTTATGAACTGCGGTAAATGATAAAGAGCCCGGTGCATCTTCTTTGTTAAATTATCTAAATACATTCCAATCCATGATAATAATGTTGACTATTTACTGAACAGCCACTTCTGCATATTTGTTACATTATGTGCCACAGAAACAGAGAAATATGAAAACAGGCCCATCAGGTTCCGCCATATGAAAAACGATAATAGTAAAAAACATACAATGATACTATATTCTTTAGCCTCAAAAACTAGTTCATTTACATGTTAATCATAAAAAAGGCGCATTCATTTCTGATTGTTAAAATGGTTTACACTGTTACTGAGTGAAAGGGAACATCTTAGTCTAAAAAGCAAGAATGCAACAAAAGTATAGGGCTTTTGTCTACTATAGTCTGGATCCCTGACTGAACAAGAAGGTATTTATACAGTGGCATAACTATAAGCTGCTGGGCCCCCTTAAAAGTTTGGAAACTTAATTTTTATGAGCCTGTAACTTAGTGGCCCTGTTTCTCTGGATCTATATTTACTGATTGTTTGATGACTGTTTCATATCAGATTCAATAAAGAATCAACTTCTGTATACTTTTACACATATTTCTGACCTAGACATGACTTTACAATCTGAGAAAGTTATATATGGACCAAAGTAAATTAGGTTGAAAACAAAACAGCAGTCCATTAAATATAACATTTTGAGAATACTCTACAAATTCATCAAAAAGCAAAAGTCCCCAGCTACTTTATCCTCAAAATGAGAATGAAAACACTTCTTGATTTTTTCCTGAATCACTTAATACTGCTTGTTACTATAAGAAGTAATGTATCCCTATGGTAAAATAAAGACATTAGTAGTTGCCACTGATTACACAACTAAGCACAATTTATAAAGATAGAATTCACAATAGATTCATTGTTCAATTGCTATAAATCATTATATTTATTGTCCCCTTTTCTGACAGAAAGTTCTGATTGTGAACCACAACAAAGATCCATCCATTACTGTCCTTGTTGCCCAGCCTTAGCCAGTGTCTTCGTGTCACCTGCAAGTAACAAAGGATGGACCTTTGATTCCTGCCTGAGTAGCTCAAATTAAAGGTCTAGCCCTGCATAGACCAGGATTTTTCCTTCCATTCAGTACCTTAAATGCTTCCTTAATACCACCCCCAGTTTAAAAAGGCCCATCTGAAACACCTTGGATTTATCCATAAAGGATAATCATCTATCAACCGTACATACAATTTTCAGCAAGACCCTCTAAGTTACTGTTTCATGCAAATACTTTTGTTCTGTTACCCTTGCTTGTTACATAATTGTTGTAAAGTGCTGTCTAACTTGCTGCTATACAAATAAATTACAATAAGCACTCTGGTAGGAAAGGGAGAAAAACAACATAGAAACATAATCCTGGGAGAGGAACCTATAAGGTTTCTCTTTTAGAAAGGCTGACAGAGGCAGACCCGTATAATTATAGTAATGGAGTCAGAAAATAAGCATTGTACTAGTTCGTAAACTGGTATAAGAAAGACGAATCCAGAAATAATATGAAGCATGAAAAAGAAAAGTCTTGACCATTCTTGGTTTATAGTCAAATGAATTGGATTGGAGGCCACAAAATGTGTTATAGATTTTTCAGATAAATGTTATAGTACAGCAGTTGCCCTTCTTTCCATTCAATTTTAATGATCAAGCCTTACGTAACACAATAGGGCCTAATTACATTCACAAACACAGTGGGCAAAATGCAATTTCAAGTGCAGTCACCATGTTTTTTTCCAATAATGCAGTTCTTACCCAATGCAAGCAGCATTGTAGCCACAAGCAGTATTGCGCCTGACACAATTGCCTCCACATGTGCTTGCATTTTGTCACAGATCACATGTAATTGCATGGTAGTTTGTCTGCCGTCATTTCTGGTGTGTGGGTGATGTTTGTGCATGATTCTTTATTGCAAGTGTGCTGTCCCTATTGACTCAGGGCACGAAGGGAACCCCTGTTCCCCAGTGTCAATAGGCGCAGCAGTGTCTGATTTGGAATGGAAGGCAGGAAGGACTGAGAAGCGGGAAATGCAATCACATGGAAATGCAAAGAGGGCATTTTGCCATGACCTGTAGTGGTTAAAAAGCCCAAAGTTGCCAGTCACCAATTCATAAAGCATCTGTGCTTCTGGCAGATGGTGTTAACAGGCACATATCACTCAGAAATGTCCACTTTGAGACTTTCTGTGCTTTGCTATGGAAGTAATGATAGGCGATTTCATTTGGGCTATGCAATGCTGTGGCAAAGAACAATAATTTCCTTTAATACTGTAGTGTTAAGAGGTGCTGAAATAGGGGGTGTTTATCTTTTGTTAAAGTGTGGCTTTTCACTTTACTGTGCACGTGCAGCCGGTGCAAAGAGAAAAGATGGAAGAGGATTGCTTGCCTGCATGTACCCCAGGCCGGTTAGTTTTTTCCTAACAGGAGCACCAGCCCAAGGTATAAGGTAAGTGAATATAATCAATAGGGATGCCTAACAAGGCACCCCACAGTAATTCAACCTTTCCTTCTCTTTTGACGGTTAATAGTAAGGCTGCAGAACCCCCTTAATCACTTAGGATTCCTTCTCCTCCTCTAACCCACACGGTGCCTACCTCAGGAATTTACTTTAGCTGTTGGCTACTGAGCATGTTCAGTTCTTATCACCTCAGATTGCTAATCACACCCTCCAGTCCAGCAGCCAGTGAACACATGGCATTGTTGGTTTTCATAGAAATTCTGCTCCTATTTTTCTCCTAACCTCCTCTCCTGAGCTCAGCTTAACCATTACAGCACTTAATCAAAGCAGAACTTTTTATCAGGATAAGTTCTGCCTATGCAAGTCTACAATGTTGATGAAATTTATGCTGAATAAGGGTCTTTGTGTAAATCTGTTTGCAGATTTAAATGTTACTGATGATGTGTCAGAGGAAGAATGGCCGCTGGGTGAAAGCTGCTATTTGTTTTAGGAAAATGTGATGGTGCTGGCAAACGGAGGGGATATATGCAATATAAATGATGTAGTTTGAGTGAGGGGGATGTGCCCAACTTATATACATGTATGGTTTACGTGTCCTTTAATGGTATAGGAATCGCTCTGCTTTTTATGGCGCATGCCATATACAGTATTATTGCATCAATAATAGTTATAATAAAAAGTTTCACGTTCTGGAGGGGTTAGGGTGAGGAAACTACCATACTACCAACTACTTTGTCTTCTGCCCCACCCCCCCCCCCATGACTGCGGGGACTGCTGTACAGTAGCTTTACCACTGTTTGCCTCCCCTATGAAGTGCCTTCCAAGGCCAGGTTATTACCTTTTTTCATGTCAGTAGTCCCCCTGAAGAGATCCCTGTAAACTTCTGCCCTTAATTAAACCCTTAACTGATCAGTAAAATCTCCCTTTTCTATTTCAATTTCAAGTTCTGTAAAAATGTCAAACTGCAAAATTGCCACCTGGTAGAAGAACTTCTTATGTATTTCACGATGTTTTGAAATTTGGGAATATTTTGACTTACAAAGGAAAATCTATTTCTGAGATACATACTGTATGCACATGAGTGCAAGACTTACCAAACAAATTGATAAAATGTGTGTGGTATGTTACAACAGATGCACCGCAACAATAAGGCATAATAGAAAGTCAGCGGTGAAATATGAAAACTGTTTACGCTACATTTTTCATAAGACTTAGCCAAACAAACACCAATTGTTTTTATCTGAAACTTCCTTAGTAAGTAGCTTGTCTGTTTCAAGGAATTTTTTTTTTAAACAGCACTTGCATAGCTCTAATTGGAAACACCGGGCATTTTTGTACACTTGCCCAGTGACCCTGACAATGAGAAAGCAGGTGCAAGTCAGGAGCAACAAAGCAGACCATATTGTCTGAGACAAAAGCAAACAAGTCACTGTTAGCATGACGAGAATTAAATGAGACAAAGAAAGGGTCACATGAACTCTGTGACAGACAGTATATCCAAGGCATCATGTCTTTAGCATAATTCTTAACAAGATTTAATGCAAATTGCTTATGTTAAAAGTACATTGTAGTACAATTATTATTTCTCTGTATAGCAGTTTTTTGTTATATGGTCTAAGCAGTAGTATTCTTATACTTTATTAACATTATTTGCTGTGCATGGGGGATGCTAATCAGTTATATAAGCCACATCAAAACAGTGAGCAAGGGGGCGTTATTCCTGAAGAGAACACAGAACACTCCAAACATTTGTCTGGCACCCTCTCTACACTATACTAAAGGTTAAATTAAAGGTGAACAACCCCTTTAATTATCAGCTTTATTCTGTAGCAATGAGACAAAATCACTGCTAAGCAGTGTGCAAAGCTTGTGTCCGTAGTTCACCTTTCAATTAGCTTTCAGTATAATGTAGACAGTGATATTCTGAGACAATTTGAATCTAATGTTATTTTGTGTGGTTTTTGAAGCATTTTGTTAAGCAGCTCTCCAGTTTGGAATTTTAGGATCTATCTGGTTGCTAGAGTTCAAAGTTACTGTAAAGCAACCAGACAGACATTTAAATGAGACTAGGAAATGAATAGAAAGTAATAATAACAATAAAGTTACATTTGGACCCCTGCAGAGGAATACTTGTTTCAAAGCTGAAAGAGGCAGAAGAAGAAGATTAATAAACTTTAAAAAACTTTAACAAATTAAAAATAAAGACCAACTGAAAAGTGGCTACGGATAGGCCTACAAAGCCTATAAAGGCTCTTTGCACTTGAGTGTTTGCTTGTGCATGCCTCTTTGCTGGATCTTTCATGTATTCTACCACTGGAGAATGCATAAGTTAATGCAGCCCTGTAGTTCTTACCAGTTTATTTTTTGTGGTGCAGAAAAAAGTGCTAAATTGTGGAATGCAGTTTAATGTGTCCCACTTGCATCTCTTCTTTCTTGTGCTACAGTAAGTACAACCCAATAGAAATGACTGGGCTGCGTTAACTCAGTGGTCCACTGCAAGGGAAGCCACAAGAAAACACTCATAAAGGACACTTCAATATTTCAGTGTTTTTAGAGGTTAAAAACCTAATTAGCTGGGAAACTGATATTGGTTATATTAGAGAAAAAAACAAGAAAATATACCCTTTAAGTATTCTATGCCCACAGTTTTTACTGGTGCAAATATGCTAAGTGCCCCCTCAGAGGAAATGTTTTTTTCAGCATACAGGTATTTGACCCCTTATCCGGAAACCAATTATCCAGAAAGTTCAGAATTATGGAAAGCCCATCTCCCATAGACTCCATTTTAATCAAATAATTCACATTTTTAAAAATGGTTTCCTTTTTCTCTCTAATAATAAAACAGTACCTTGTACTTGATCCCAACTAAGATATAATTAATCCTTATTGGAGTCAAAACAGTCCTATTGGGTTTAATTACTGTTTAAATAATTTTATTAGCAGACTTAAGGTAGGAGATCTGAATTACAGAAAGACCCCTTATCTGGAAAATGCCAAGTTCCAAGCATTCTGGATAACAGGTCCCTTACCTGTACTACAAAATTACAAAATCAAAATTTCATTGTAGGACAGCCATTAAAAACTCAACCCAACCATCAGTATTTCAGGCTCTAAACCAGGGGTAGGGAACCTATGGCTCGGGAGCCAGATGTGGCTCTTTTGATGGCTGCATCCGGCTCGCTGCCAAATCTTTAATAAGAAATATATAACGGGGGCATGGCCTGTGCTCGGTGGATAGAAGACGTATTCTAAGCCTTAGAACACGTCTCTATCCGCTGAGCGCAGGCCACGCCCTCATAGTAGCATAGTAAGTTAGGGTGAAAAAAGACAAACGTCCATCACGTTCAACCATATTGCCTATATATAACCTGCCTGCCTTAGAACGCGTCTTCTATCCGCCGAGCGCAGGCCACGCCCTCCTCCGCATTGCATCCGGCATCCGGACCCGCCCTACCTTGCCCCGCAGCATTCGCGGCCAATGATATTATATGGCTCTCAAGGAATTACATTTTAAAATATGTGGTGTTTATGGCTCTCTCAGCCATAAAGGTTCCCGACCCCTGCTCTAAACCATTTACCCTTTTTGGGTCTCCCAATGGGAATATTCAGGGTGATTTTGTAACTTGGAACGCTATGGTGAAAATGATTATAACATATTGAAAGGTTACAAAAACACGTTTTGTATAAATATATGATGGATGGACAAATATTGAGTAATGAGCATTGTCTTGTTACAGAGCAAAAGAAATTATTTACTTTTTACTTATTTACTTTAGTATTCTTGGATTATGCTTGGTAATGGGTTTCAGGACAATTAAATCCAATTACCTGTGTACAAGAGCCATGAATGTACTGTAAATTATATCCCTATAAATGATGCTTAGTGATGTCATCAGTTATAATCAGTGAAGTCATTTCTATCAGATGACTTGCTGACATTTGTGTATTATAAAAAATAACGCACCGCATTTGTAAAATATGACACTAATTAGAAGTCACCTTGGAATTCCATGACCTCTATAAAAAGCACTTTGCCTTGCTCTTTTATATGGTCATGGAACTCCTCGGTGACTTATAATATCCTTATATTTGAATATAGGGGGTACATTATTCACTATATAATGGCCAGTTCCTGGTAAACGATATTTAGTATAAGCATTCTTTGGATATCTAGAATTGGCACTGAAATAAATTGTGACTGATGTGTGACTGATGTTCACACATGTGGATGTATGAACAATAAATGCTGGCTGACAGACCACCCACACAGTGGGGAAGGAATAGTTTTACACAGTTGGCAACCTGCAGGTAAATGGTTTTCATTTTTCCATTAAGTCTGCCTTTTGATGAACAATGGTTATTAGCAATGGTGACAGAGTTCAGCTTTCCTCTCTCTGTGTTCATGCTGCTGGCATAAAGAAAGGCTTTTCAGTAGATGAGAAGTGATTTGGCTGGGAAAACTAAAATGATTATTGCTCCCACAATCACACGTTCACACTGCTGTGGCAAAGGGCTGTCTGATGGAGATTTGATTAATGGGAAGACACGTTACCTATTTCAGTCTATCCACACTCATTGTTACTTCCTGTAAAAAATGTGTCTTGGTTATATTCAGGTTCATTATTGTGTCCCAGCAATGCAAAGCCGTCATCACATCATAATTTCTGCTAATAGAGACTTTAGCAGCACATATATATCATGAGAATTCAGAGTCTTTCTCTTGCTGTTGAAAAAAAAGATTTTTTTTAATGTAGAGAATGCTTTTGAATGTGTCAAAAATATTTACATAGCAAAATGTCCAGACATATACCCACCCAAACAGTTTCTTGCTCTTCTAAGTACTTCCTGGTGTTCTTTTGAGCACTGTTTCAGATTGCGTTAATTATTTTGTCTTTTAGTTTTCTTTATAGTAGCAGTTTTATACTGTTAAAATCATGACTTAGCAATGATAGCGCACTCTGATGCTCTAACTGGCTGGCTAGGATGACAAAATGCCTGAAGCTTAAGTTGGGGTGAGTTGTTAGGCACTCCCTAGTGATTGCAGTCATTTTCCTAATGCCCCTCCTGTTGGCAGAAAACTGCTCCAGCTCTGGGTTCTCCTCATCTTCTTTCTTTGCTACCCTGGGGCTGGTGCATGTGTAATACAATGAAAAAGATGTCTTTTTTTGTAAAGTTTGGCTTTTCAGTTTACTATGCATGCGCACCCGATTGAAGACAGAAGAAGTTGCAAAAGGATCACTCCATAGTGCTCACTGAGAAGAATCAGGTAAGTAAACAAAATCACTGGGAGGAGACCCTAAAATTTGGCACCCCCCAGTCATTTTAAGTTTCATTCTCCTTTAAAGGAGAAGGAAAGGCTAATAATGAGTTAATCTCAAGCTGCAGGCATACCTTCAGTTGTCTCAATAGTGCCCTTAAGTTTCCCCATATTTAACCTGTTCAGATGATCAGAAGCCACACAGCTGAGCTGTGTAAAAAAAGTTCCCATAATGCCTCACTCCTGCACCGAGACCCAGACCAAGTGTACATGCTCAGTTTGTAAGACTATGAGTCAGCTTCCTGCTGATTGGCTCAGATCCACATTCCTAAGGGGGGGGGAGTGAGTTCTTAGCATTCTTGAGGGGGGGGGAGCAGGAGAGGGGAGAGAGCTGTGTGTCTCTGGCACATGAATTACAGACACAAGAAATCTTTTCACAGAGAAGTCAGTGCAGCGTTTCTGTGAGTGCTTAGGGCTGTATTTACAGACCTTTCTGATAAATCTTACTTAGTTTTTACCTTTCCTTCTCCTTTAAAGTGTCTTTTAAAAGTTGGAAAATGAATGCAAATAATGAATTGCTAATGTTGCTGCTCTAGTGCAATTTAGCACCTCCATTTATTAAAGTTTGTAAAACTTGTCTATAAACCATCACCCATTATTGATGCAAACGCTGTGAATATTCTTGCATCAAAATTAACACCATTCCTGTGATTACTACATTGTGATGAAACAGATTTGTCTTGCGATAAGTGCCATTATTTATGCAAGCTTTGCAGTTAATTTCAGCGTTATTTCTGGCGGGTTGTGAGTGAATTATTGAATATACTTAAGGAAAATAAAGTAATAGCAGCAATCAATTATTTTCACATTATTCTTAATAAATGAGAATAATCCCCAGAGCAATCACTAATTTCCATTTCTCATGTTAAAGAACTGACTTTACATCTCTCCCACTATACAACTCCTGTCTTTCTTTTACATAACGCCACTCTCTGGGTGGCGATAATTTTGAATATATTTGGCAACAATTCTAGTGATAATCTTTAGTAAACCTTGTGAGGTATGCAGCATAAATGTGAAAGATGGTGATAATATATATTTGCACCAGAAAATCCACAATGACAGAAATGCTCGCACTTTAGTAAGACCTGATTATGCAGTTTTTCTGGCGCAGGTCATTATCACTGTCAGTCGTACCTTAGTAAATGGACACATATGTCTGAAATTAGCCCCCTTGTTACATTATAAGCCATTGTACGACTGATCTCTTTGCTTGACATAGGCAGTATGTGAGTGCTGCTGTAATTAATTTATTCAGATATAGGCCCTTACTAACATTTATATAAGATCTAACCCTCTCCAATAAAAAAATCAACATTATAAAAGTGTAATATTTACTTTTAGACTGCAATCCTGCATATCTGGCTAGCTAGTCTGTACATACAACAACAAACAAATAACATTTGAACTCAGCTTGTAATAAAGTTATAGAAACATAAGACAACTAGTTTAGCAACTATGACCCAGGATGAAAAAAGGCTCTACTATCAATCTCTGTAGGTTTGGAATTGCAGAGAAGATGATGGTAGTTCCTGCTGATAAAGCTTTGCGCGTCAGTACCTAACTTCTGCAAATACTATGTTGCAACAAAATGGCTTTGAGAGTTGTGAATATGATGGACTGGTAATAATTCATTTGAAAAAGACTAAATACAGATGACTACCAACACGCAAACATTCGCATGATTGCCAGCAGCATTGCTATCGCAAGGTGTTGATGGAAGTAGAAAGCTAGTTCTACTTGCTAATACTATTTGTTGATGCAGATTAGATCCTTTAGGTACACAAAATGAGGGCTGTTATGCTAGTTTAAGTACAATGCATACTTTAAAACATTGGTCAGAAAAGTATTTGCTGAATCAAGGGCTGCAAAAATGTAGACAAGCTGAAGTGCTAATCTACCATGACTTGTATTCGCCACCATTTGATTTTTTTAATACTGCGTTCAGCTCGAGTTGCTACGGGAAATTCTTAAGGTGGAGCTGAGTTCATTAACACACATGACAAATGTTTATGGTCATACTCCATTGCATTTAGTTTTACAGCTTTATTTTTTTAGTACACAAGCTGAGAATTATATTATTGTATATTTATCATTTTAATGCTAGCAGACAATTTATGAATTTCAATTTGAGTTTCTGAAACTGGAATTTTCGAGGTTTATTAAGCACAAAAGATGATGTGCGGGTCGAGAAATATATTATAAATGTATATTATACATGTATATAAAAATCAAAGCTGTCAGTCATGTATTGACTGCCCCACCTTCATGTCTTAGGCATAGAGTCGGGGCAGTCAATTACTTTCACTTTCCATTCAGCACTTCCTAGATGTCACTGCACTACTCTCATTCCTCCAATAATTATGTAGTCTATGCATGGACATTAGGTTCCCCATTCTGGCAACTAAAAAAGATTTTGGGGTGATAAAAAACTTGCCTTAAGGACAGTCTCCACAAAATGGTGCCTGCCTGCTTTCTGTTATTGTGAATTCTAGCACTGAAGGAAACAACAATTAAATAATTTATACAGTTTTAGTAAAGTTTATTTTGGTCAACTATTAATGATAGAAAAGGATTTGGATTTGTTTCTCAGGGTGGCAGACCCCATTTAAAGTCGCCTTCAACCAGCAGGTGTTTAGTAGGGATATCTATTATTTGCTGTAATATGTGATTAAATAAAGCATGAGTTGGTGAATTCAGAGCATAAATGTTTCAAATAACATTAGGGATGCAATCCACAATTTTGGGAACCAGTCAGAGCCCAAATCCTTTGTGAAATATTTGGCTGAATACCTAACCAAATCTGTCACAAGAGGTTAAGGAAAACTGCAAAAAAAAAAATGTACCTTTTTTTTGTTTATGTGACGAAAAGTCATGTGTTTTTAAGGATGCGGATTTGGTTCGGCCAGGCAAGAGGATTCAGCTGAATCCAAATCCTGCTGAAAAAAGGCAAATCTTGGCCGAATCATTAAACAAATCCTGTATTCGGTGTGTCCCTAAATCACATATGTGTTAATTCATCCTTGGATAAAAAGATATCTGCTATTTGGGGTCCTCGATTTTGTAATTTCCAATGAAGTTGTTTTATGTATTAATTTACATAGTTACATAGTTACATAGGGTTGAAAAAAGACCTGTGTCCATCAAGTTCAACCCATCCAAGTAAACCCAGCACACCTAACCCACACCTACCAATCTATACACTCACATACATAAACTATAAATACAACCACTAGTACTAACTGTAGATATTAGTATCACAATAGCCTTGGATATTCTGATTGATCAAGATCTCATCCAGGCCCCTCTTAAAGGCATTAACAGAATCTGCCATTACCACATCACTAGGAAGGGCATTCCATAACCTCACTGCCCTCACCGTGAAAAACCACCTACGCTGCTTCAAATGGAAGCTCCGTTCCTCTAATCTAAAGGGGTGACCTCTGGTGCGTTGATTGTTTTTATGGGAAAAAAGAACATCCCCCAACTGCCTATAATCCCCTCTAATGTACTTGTACAGAGTAATCATGTCCCCTCGCAAGCGCCTCTTTTCCAGAGAAAACAACCCCAACCTCGACAGTCTAACCTCATAGTTTAAATCTTCCATCCCCTTAACCAGTTTAGTTGCACGTCTCTGCACTCTCTCCAGCTCATTAATATCCTTCTTAAGGACTGGAGCCCAAAACTGCACTGCATACTCAAGGTGAGGCCTTACCAGGGACCTATAAAGGGGCAAAATTATGTTCTCATCCCTTGAGTCAATGCCCTTTTTTATACAAGACAGCACTTTATTTGCTTTAGTAGCCACAGAATGACACTGCCTGGAATTAGACAACTTGTTATCAACAAAAACCCCTAGATCCTTCTCCATTAAGGATACCCCCAACACACTACCATTCAGTAGATAGTTTGCGTTTATATTATTTCTACCAAAGTGCATAACTTTGCACTTATCAACATTGAACCTCATTTTCCAGTTTGCTGCCCAGTTATCTAATTTTGTCAAATCGCTCTGCAAAGCGGCAGCATCCTGCATGGAACTTATAGTTTTGCACAATTTAGTGTCATCAGCAAAAATAGAAACAATACTGTCTATGCCCACCTCCAGGTCATTAATAAACAAGTTAAACAGCAAAGGCCCAAGGACTGACCCCTGCGGTACTCCACTAACCACACTGGTCCAATTAGAAAATGTTCCATTTACAACCACTCTTTGTACTCTATCCTTCAGCCAGTTCTCTATCCAATTACAAATATTATGTTCTAGGCCAATATTCCTTAATTTGATCATTAACCTTCTGTGAGGTACTGTATCAAACGCTTTAGCAAAGTCCAAGTAGATGACATCAACTGCCATTCCAGCATCAAGGTTCCTACTCACCTCCTCATAAAAGGCAACTAAATTAGTCTGGCAAGATCTGTTACGCATAAAACCATGCTGGCACAAACTAATAGTATTGTGAACTGCAATGTATTCAAGTACCCTATCCCTTATTACCCCTTCCAAAAGTTTTCCTACTACTGATGTCAGACTAACAGGCCTATAGTTTTCAGGCTGAGAACGGGATCCCTTTTTAAATAACGGCACCACATTAGCAATCCGCCAGTCTCTTGGCACCATGCCAGACCTCAATGAATCCTGAAAAATTAAGTGAAGAGGTTTGGCAATCACAGCGCTCAGCTCATTTAATACCCTGGGATGAATCCCATCCGGCCCTGGACCTTTGTTTACCTTTACATGTTCAAGTCTCTTTTGAATTTCCTTAATTTGGATACTCCTTTACTATGTGTTGAATATGGGGCCACATAGCATGTACTAACCAAGTCCTTTTGCTGAAAGATGTGTTTCTTGCAGTAGTGCTATTTTGGATTGTAGGAGTTTAAGATGATGAAGGATTTTGTATCACTTAACTGGGTTGTTGGTACCCACTACATTCCAGGACTTGACCCCCAGTTGTTCAGCCATTTTGGCCATGTGTTAAATTTGTGTCATAAGGGCATATAATATTGCCTACATTGCTGTAGCCTGTGTATCTGTTACTTAGTAACATGGGATGCAATCTTGATCCCAGTCTCGTATAGAAAAGGTAGATAAAGAGAAAGCAAAACGTGTTACAGTAGTAATAACACTGAGCACATATAGCATAATAATATTTGATGGGCCATCATTGCCTGTTTTGAATCAGCGGGAATTGGGGTTGAAGGAGTGTACAGGATGAGGAGATGGGAAGGGGTATTATGGAGGAAGAAGTTAGTAGCACACATACAATTTATTTGTTGATAACATTTGCCATGTCTTGGAATTATCTTATTTTTGATATCTGCTACCATAAAATAGATTTATGGTGGGGAAACCATAACTAAAGCAAAGTAAATCTAGAGGAGATGAAAATATAGCACATAGATAAAGAAAAACAACAATATGAAAAGGTAATGAAGAATAGCAATTATGCTCACGTTCTCCTGCTAATCTCCATCAGTATATATGCTACTTTATTAAGAAAGTCTGCCTGCCTAGTTGCAATGAGCAGGTCAATGGCTAAATAATAGTGGTGTCCATTAAAGATCAGGTATATTTAGTCATAGTCAAATCAAATAGTTAGGAGTATTAAGAAAACCTCACAAAACGAGGTTTTGTACGATAATATTGGTGCGTGTATGGCCGACTTAAGCCTTGTCCTACCCCCTCCCTTTACTATCTTTATTAATGGCATGCTCATCAACCCTGTCAGCACGTTGTTTTGTGGTGATTTTTGACTCTTCTCTTCTTCTCTTACCATACTAACACCACTGTCAAAACCAGTCACTTTTTCTTAAGCAATATTGCCAAAATCCATCCCTTTCTTTCTACTGCAACAGCCAGACTGCTCATGCATGCTCTCATCTATCCCACCTAGACTACTGTAACCTGCTACTAACCGGCCTCCCTAACTCCCATCTCTCCCCCCTACAGTCTATATTAAATACTGCTGCCAGAATTCTCCTCCTCTCATCCAGGAGAGTTCAGGCCCTTCCCCTGCTAAAGTCCTTATCATGGCTTCCTATTAAACAAAGAATATCTTACAAACTCATTCTCTTAACCTTCAAAGCCCTCCATTCCTCTGCTCCTCACTACATCTCTTCTCTTGTGTCTGGCCGACTCCTCTGCTCCTCACAGAGGAACCACTTAGTTGCACCTCCCACCACTACTGACGATTCCCGCCTTAAACCTTTCTGCCATGCTGCCCCTTACATTTGGGATGCCCTCCCTGATTTCCTCTGGAGAGAATCCTCCCTCAGTCTTTTCAATCTAAACTTAAAGCCTACCTATTGGAGAACTCGCACAGCACCTGATCTGGGAACTAGCACTTATATTGCAGTGTCACCCACTGTGACCTACAGCACTTATATTTGCCTATTTGTGTCTGTAAGTTACCCTCCCATTCAGATTGTAAGCTCTATGGGGCAGGGACCTCCATCCTCTTGTCTCTTTGATTCTTAACTTATTGCAATTGTGCCTATTTATTTATATTCATTGTCATACTTTGTATTTATCTATTATTATTTCATTAACTCCCTGTTTGTATTAATCTATTCTACTGTACAGCGCTTCATACATAAGTAGCACTTTATAAATAAAGATAAATATACATACATGTATCCAAGAAGACTTTCGGTTCTGAGGAGACTCAGGCCTTCATTTGTCCAGGAGGGAGGATCTCCGTATCGTTATACACTTTGGGCCTAGGGTCTTAGAGGTCACGCCAGCCCCAAAGTTCAATGCAGCTCCTCCATCCACACGCCAGTATTAGTTCTGATAGCTGTGGATGACCTTGCCCAGAGATTAGTGTTTTTAAGTTAGAGGAATGGCAATATATTTAAATGCATCTGTTCTTGCTCCATGTTAGGCATGCCACCTCTCAAATGATAATTAGAGAAAGTCTGGTCAGCTTTACAAAAAGCTAGTCGGGTTTCATTTGCAAAATCAACCCATAACATCAGTAGCAATGTTTCAGGAGCTGCCTTTGTTTAGAACCAGGGACCTGAGGTGCAATGGCCACTGCTCCTCCGGGTTACGCCCAGGAGGCAGTGTAGTTTAGGTCTGGTGATAACATCAATGATTTTTCCTTTCTTCCACTTCCCTGGCTCACACCACCTGTGATCCAGCAGCAGAAAGCAGTCCAATTAAGTGGCTATTTAAGCCTGCCTCCTCCTGTACTGAATCATTAGCCTTTTCTGCTACAAGCAAGCCATCCAAGTTCCAGTCCTGTAAGTCAGTGACTGCCCCGTACTTGATTCCCCAGTTTTTACCATAGGCCTGTAATATAGACTTGTTTGATTGCTGCCTGCCCAACCAGTTGTCTGTACTGGGACTTGTTTTCTGTCTTCTCTTTACACATTTGTGCTGAGGTCTGTAATGTTTTCATAATTCATTTTGAGAGTGCTTACTCAGTACATTGGTGAGTCCCCCCCCAACAAATAGTAAAAACAGAAATGTTTAATTACATAGCACTAGAATCACATAGGACTAATGTTTGCATCGGACTTGCATAATCATCAACAATAAACCTCTTTTCCATTTCAGGATTGTTGTGGTTCTCTGTGGAGCTGTCTTGCTGACTTTACAACCCACTGACCTTTTTGATGTTGTTGGAAAAAAATGATCTTCTCAATGATGATCATCATGACATGAAACATACCACTTCATGGACAATAATGTAATTCTGGTATTTTGGGACATTACAAAGTTCATGTGAAGAAAACCTTTTTACAAGGACCACCTACAGTTCTAGACTTATATAAAAAAATATATGAGTGCTTTTATTGTGTTGGCTACAATAAGCAATCTCATCACAACGTAGTGACTTTTTGCTACTCATTGTTGCCCAAATGAATCCCTTCTTCCCAGTGTAATCAATAGAATAGTAAGGCATGCTCTGACACTAACTCTACTAAACTACTGCAACTTGCTACTAACTGGCCTCACTAACTCCCATCCCTCTCCCTTATATTCTGTATAACTGTACTGTGAAGTTCCTCACTTTCCAGCTTCACTTGCTACCTTGGATGATAATCTTTATATGTAACTTCAATGTCACACAATTGTGGGCTGCTAATGTAGCCAGGCCTCTCATCCTCCCTGTTGGCCAAATGTGAAGGTGCACATATGTTTTTTTTGTGTTGAGTTTGTGTTGTGTCATATTTACTAACATCTGAACTGTCACTGCTGTCATTAACATGAATAGGTATTTCAAATTTAAATTAACATTTACTAACACTTGCATGTTTGGTGTTTTGGGCTAAATCTCTGATCTAGAAGTTGCTTTGTTCCTTTCTGATTTCAACTGTGTGTTTTGTGTATTGTGACCTCTGTTTTTTTACTGTGGTGTTTGGTTTTTGGCATCTGTGAGCACTCATGCCTCCTTCATGTTATTCACTTGTTTAATAATGCCACTACTGTGTACAATATTGGTGTTTATTTGGTCGCTCCACAGGCGCTAATTGCGCATCTGCACCTTTTGCGCTCTCCATCTCAAGCATCACAGCGGAACTGCACAAAATGGTGGAAGCCATGTGGTATGCGATGCATAATGCTTACTTGCAGAATATCACGCGGTAATATCAAATGCGAAATATATTGCACACGGCAGAAAATACCGCTTGAAAATGTGTTATCGCCAGATAAATAATGACAATAAAATTGCTTTTTAATTATGACACGTGTCCTTTTAGTGAACTGAGCGTTAAGTTGCAAAAAATAAGAAGCAAAAAATTTTTTAACGTGTGCTATAAATAGCGCTCGTTTTATCAACCTTTAGTAAATCGGCCCCAATGTATTATTAACCAGCAGCCAGTACATTCTTCCAAACTATTGAATAAAAACCTTTAAAATAAGTCCTTTAAATTAGGGCATCAAATCAAATCAGTGACCTTAGTGAATGATATTCATTCTGTCAACCTGAAAAAACATGCCTAAATAAAAACTTCCTGTTAGTCCACGGCTGTGGTTAACATGTGGTATTTTAGGTTAAAACATATAATAACACACACAATGTGCCTATAATGTCACTCACAGTATACACAAAGGATTTGATTTACAAAAACTGTGGATTACATCAATGTGTTTTTTTAATGCAGTCTACTCTGTCAACATTTTTAGGTAAAGACGTTTTGATGGCTGATCCTATTAATGCCTTTAAGGCTTGGATGATTTCTTGAACAAGCATATTATCCGAAGCTATTGTGATACTAAATCTACAATTACGGTAGTATAGATTTTGGTATATAGGGTTTATGTATGTGAGTATATAGATAGGTCTGTGTAAGAATGTGTTTATATGTGCGCTGGGGTTGGTTTAGAAAGTTAAACTTGATGAACTTTTGATGGTCTTTTTTAACAATTCTATCCAGTTGGACTACTGTTGCCATCTTTACAGCATTCTGTTTAAATAGCAATTTGAAAATTCAACAACATTTTTCAGTGGCACATTTCTCTTTTTTGCTTTTGAGGGAAAATCATGTCTGCGAATAAAAAAAAAAATTGTCCATGCTTTCAAGTGCTGTTCAAGGTATGAGCAGATTATGTGAATATTTTTAAAGGCAGTTCTGGAATTCCCTGTGGTGGGGTAATAAAAATTCTATTTAGCTCCAGGTCTAGTAACACGGCGAAGTTTACTGTTGTGCGTCAAATTTTTTGGCCGCACAAAATTATTTCGCCCATCCCTAGTTACTATACCTGGAGCTTCCTTTGACGCAGGCGTTGCTTTCTATGACATTAAAAAAACTACGCATGCACCAAAAGCCGATGCGTGTGTCATTAAAAGCGACACCCACGTCAAAGGAAGCAGCGCGCGGCAAATTTTACTGTCATGTAGCAAATTTTTTTGCTGCACAAATTATTTTGGCCATTTCCACTAGTAACCCATAACAAAGTTTTACTCGTCACTGTGTTTAAAAGGAATCATCTAGTTGGTTGCTATGAATTGTTGCTATGGCTTGCTGGGCCATGTGAAAACAATGCTACTTTTATTACATCCTCCATTATAAATCTTTTTATCTAAGTACATGTATTGCAAACATGCAATATTTTCACAACAGGAAAGAAAAAAAAAAACCAAATGACTATCATGCTTTCATGCGTTCTTAGCATTCTACAGAGCACAATGATGGAATACAATTCTTTGGGGGGAATTCACAAAAGTGTCGGTAAGTACACATTTCTCAAAGTGTCAGTTGCCAAGCTGTAAAAATGTCGCAAGCACAAATTCGCAGAAGGTATCCTATAGTTTTATGGATTTGTCGTAATGCTGGCAAATTTTATGTTTTGTATATTTTTATATTTTATATGTCATATACATGGTAAAAAGATTGTCATTATTGCGCTGTGAAAATGTTGTTTGTATAGGAGACGTTTTGTCCAAAAAAAAGTCTGTTAAAATGTTGTGGGAATGGCTAATTTTCAAAAAGTTCATACACAATAGCCACGCCCACTTTTGAAAATTTATGGTAGAGGCGGAAAAATGGCAGAAAATTGGTCTGTGAATAAGTCGCCCCACAAACGGCATTCTTATACAACATTTTTACAACATTTTCCTTTACCTACGTTTTTTGTGAATTCCCCCTTTGTCTTTCATGAATTATGGTGTCGTTTCTTAGCCTAACATTTTTGTTTTTTATTGCAATCAATTCAACCATGCTGTGTGCCAGTAGTGCGATGCATCTTACTGACTCATGCTGAAATCAGCCAGTTAGACAAAATGGAATCTGTCAGGGACTCACAGAATCAGTGTGTTGGTTGCAGTTTCAAAAAATTTGTTTGAGGAATATATATATATACATATTATAATTATATAAACAACTGTAAACAAAATTCATAAAAAAGATTTGTGAAACAGATTACTTAAACAGATACTACAGTTTAGTGGATTTTTATAAATGCAACAGTTTCCCTTTAAAAATTTGTATTGATTTTCATAATGTGGATGCTTTGAGATGATGTAATTTTTGCTTTTTGCAAAAATAGACACTGAGTTATATTCTTGGACAAATATGATTTTACACTCTTAAAAGTCTTAGGCATGTCATGGAAGAACCAAAAGAGAGTTGCTCATTGTTGAGGTTTAAGGCTTCTGATTCTGAGAGATTGATTTTAAAATTGCTCAATCTCCCAAAATCCTTGAATTCTTGCAGAAAGCTAGGGGGGATATATGGGGTTGCAAGATAAAAAGTAGCAGATTGTCTGCATATGCTGCTATTTTGCATGTTTTGCATCCAGTTTAAAGTCCCTGGATGTAGGGGTTTAGAGTTTAGAGTACAGAGAGCTAAAATTATTTGTATTATACGGGGGCCTAGAACTATAGCTTTAAGAGTGGCACACATAAAGCTTCAGTTTACCCTGTCAAATGCCTTCTCATCTGTTGATAAGAGAATGACGGGTTGCTTATCTCTGATGCACCTAGGCATGATGCAGAAACGTTTGTTGGTGTTGTCTTCTACCTCGCAATTTATTCTAGGTTTATAATATGTATCGAAGAATTGTTTGCAATCTTTGGGCCAGGACTTTTGTTTTCAGCTTAATGTCTACATTTAAGAGGGCAATGGGTCTATATGCACCCAGGTCTAAGGGGCCATTGTTTTTCTTGTGTATGACTGGGATTTGCCCTCCCACGGGTAATGCTGGCAGATTTTATTAAATGTAAATGCCATTTTGAACATGCACAAAGTTATGCAACCCCTAACCTGAAAATTCTAGATGGAACTGTATCTGATTTGTTTTACATCTGTTATAATGCATCAGGACAAACGGCTGCTAGGAGAGCAGCTGCAATTATGGAAACAAATTATAGTATTACTGGTAAAAAAAAAGCATGGAAATTTGCTTCCAAAATTGTAGTTTGCACACCGCACTTGCCTCCATAAAGGAACCATGTTGATGTTGAGTATCAAATGTTAGATATTCCTTGTCTCAGGGCATTCATTGCTTCTTATTCAGGGGCATTTCTAGGCATTTTGTCACATGAAGCTGCACCAGGGGCAGATTATGCATCCCCCACCACCTCCTGCTAACAACACATTTTCTTTTATTGCACTCAGGGGACAGGGGAGGGGAACCAAATCACTAGTTCAAAGAATGCAACTGTACTCTCTGCACTAGAAGAGCTAAATTTCCATTTTAGAAACATATAGTTACCAGTGGTACCTGTTGCAACCCCTGGTACCCTGAGGCAAAGTTCTCACATTGGGCAGCCCTGCCTGAACCTTTTGGGTTTGCTTGTATTTAGTGGAGAGTTGCACTCCTCCCCTTAATTCATGGCAAAAACAGCCCTGTTCAAGTTATTTTTTCTTATCCCCACCCCATCTATGCTTTTTGCTGGTATGCTGCACCCCTAGCCTAAATCAACTGTGTGCCCTATGCCTTGTGACTCCATCTAGTGTGCTGCTTTATTATCCAGACTACATTCCCCTTCATGGGAAACAGACAGCAGAGCCAGGTGCAGTAAAGACAGACAAAAGACAGCTATACAGTTTTTTACATTTCTAATATGAGAGTGTAAACTTTATTTCAATTCTGGTAACCCTTAGCAACTAGATGTCTGGTTTCAGTCCAGTAAATATTACCTGCTGGTAGGTTGCTACGAGTTACTAGAATACAAGTAAAGTTATTTATTATATGAGCTCTTCTGCACTCAAGATGTTCTGACCAGTTAGAAAGGAGAATAGAATTGGGGTTAAATGTTTTAAAGGGGAGTGTCACCCTAAGAAACAATTCCAAATTATTTTCTATTGCATTTGTCAAGCAAAATAAACTTCATTTACACTATAAATTTAATATAAATCTTGTTTCCTTCAGTCTTGGAATTACACAGTCACAGCAAGCAGGCAGTTGCCATTTTGTGGGCATTGTAATTAAGACAAGCTTTAACATCCCCAAAATCTTGTTTATTTGCCAGAATGGGGGACCCGATGGCCATGCTCATGCACTGGCTAAAGAAATAGATGATGAAGAGGAAGGGGGGAAGGGAGTGCTGAATGTAAAGTGAAGGTAATTGTCTGAAGTCAATATGTAATTGACAGCTGGAATTGTTAATGCCTTTATAATGGGTATGGATGTGTTAATAAAAAAAGATATTTGGGTTTAATGTGACTTTTATTATAGCTTTTTATGTCTGGGTGATAGGACCCCTTTAAGATAAAGATTACAAAAATACTAGAAGTGGATGAGAAAGAACAAAGAAGTTAATAATATATTTTAAGATAATTATATATCTTTTAGTGTGTCCTATAAAAGTGTTGGACTTGTGGACAGTGTGGTTCACTGTTAATAGAAATGTACTGTTTCTGTATAGTTTATAACAATAGTAAATAAAGCAGTAAACACAGTAAATACTATAAGAAATATAAGGGAGCACCACTTTTGAGTTCTTTGCTTCTGCTGTGGTGGTAACCATAAGAGTTTTTTTAGCCCATGATAAGTGTTCTGGCACTTGATACCTTTATGATGGAAACTGCACCTTCAGGGCAACTCACAGAGCTTTCTATTCAATTAAGTGGGAAGTGATCTTAGAATGTTGGAGGTGACAAAAGCTTAAATTTAAATCTTCTAGGATCATCATCATGCCGTATATAATATTGATGCAGTGGAACAAAATGTCATGTCATTTAAGCTTACCAAATTCTAGAGCTATATTTAAAATGCTTGAAACATGCTCTTTATATTTTGGCAATACAGCCGCAGGCTCCTGCTGTCCAAAAATGTGGAAAATCTTGTATGTTAAAAAATGACAATGGCATCCTGTATGCCCGCGCTTCTTTCACATGCTTCACTTACAGAAGTCAGGCTCCCATGTAGAAGTCAGGCTCCCATGTAGAAGAAGACTAAGAGAGTGCTGACAGCACTAAGGACTGTCATGATAAAGTTATCTCTGGTATCTACTGTACCTCACAAATTTTAAGCCCTGTCTAAGAAGGGATGAGAAAGCAAAGTTTTCCCTCCAAACTAACTGAAATTTACACTGGTTTATTTGAATCATCACCATTTTTAAACCATATTTATAGTTTGGGCTCTAGAGAACTGGACCTGGTTGGTTTATCAAATTGTTAGAGACTGTAACTATAAAGAACTATAATTTTGTAGCCCCAGTACAGTATGCCATAGCAGCCAGTGTTTGCACTAATTGCTGTTCCTAAATGTGCACCAATGTGCTTTATTGTGGTTTATGTATGTTTAACTAAGGGTAGTGTCACACAGGGCATTTTTACAGACTGAGAATCAGCCCCTATGCTGGCAGTAGCCAGCACTCAGAAGCATTGTTTCCACCCAGGCAGTTAGATATCAGCAAAAAAGCGCAAGACTTCACGTTTCACAGCCGATATCTGCCACATACAAAGTTAAACATCTGCTAGCAATTTAGGACCATAGCAGCATATATACAAGTGATCCCCGACCAGTGGCTTCTGAGCAGCATGTTGCTCACCAACCCCTTGGATGTTGCTCTCAGTGCCCCCAAACCAGGTAGTTATTTTTGAATTCCTGACTTGGTTTTGGTTGAATAAAAACAAGATTTACTACCAAATAAAGTCTCCTGTAAACTGATAGTGTGCATAGAGGCTACCTAATAGCCATTCTTAGCCCTTATTTGGTACCTCCATGAACTTTTATGATGCTTGTGTGTCTCTCCAAGCCTTTTTACATTTGACTGTGGCTCACGAGTAACAAAAGTTGGGGACCCCTGATATATACTAACAAATATAATCACTACAATTCACAAGTGCAGTTACCTACAGAAACCAATAAATATATACAGGTATGGGATTGCTTACCTGGTAACCCATAATCTAGAAAACTCCAAATTATGGGAAGGCTATCTCCTTCTAGCTAAATAGTGTTTGTTCAGAGTTTGAAATTGCATTGGTCGTTGAAAATGCAGTAACCCCATTCTTCATATTGTAACTTGTAGTACTACAAAGTGGCCACCTGTTATGCCAAATGTCAAACATTTTCTTTGTTTTGTTTCCATTGAAGTCTGCAAAAGTTAATTTGCAGGATTTGTGAAATGTTTATCCTTATTTTAGATTTCTACACCAAGAATGAGTATTTTTCTCTAATAGAGAGAAAAATATATACAGTTATATACTACACAAAATAGTATCCATTTTAAAAAGATACTTTCATCATCTTTGGAAATTCTGTTGAGTTATATTAGCGTCAGATACAACTAACTTGTAACTGACACGGCTATCTAGGTGAAATAAAAGATCTCCAGTTTCTCAAATGTGCTTTGACTTTGTACACAAAACTGTTCAGTTCTGTTAGAGCCTAAAATAGCCATACACAGAAAGACCCGCTTGTTGGTGAGGTCCCCAAACAAGCAGGTGGCAGGTGACATTAGGCTGTTCTGAGTCTTTGGCACAAGGGCCACTCATTAGATCTCAAAGGGGACTACACAGAGTTTTCAGGGGGCCATGGCACCAATGGCCCAGTGCGGACTTGGTCTGACTGGATTTTCAAACAAATCCAGTATATTAGTTTGGCAAGCCATCATTTGTCCTAGGCCAATAAGCAATTTGTTCCTAAAGCAGACGGAAAAGTGTTTGTAATCATTCATCTACTTAGCAAGCATCACAGATCTTTCTTTGCTACCCTGAGGCCGACAGGTGCTCAGTAGAGGGAAACAGGTTAAAGTTTGGCTTTTAGAGTTTTACTTTACTGTGTATAGGCACCCATATAAGCAAAGAAGATGCTCTTCTGTGCTCCACAGAAGAACCCTGACCTGGTGCAATTTTCTGCTAACAATAGCACCAACCCAGGATTTAGGGTAAGTAACTATAATAACTTGGGGGTGCCTAACCTTCCCTCGGGTGACCTAACCTATGCCCTCCAACCACTGAACTAGCACATAATTAACAATTAAGGTCTCAGCTTGACTGTAGCCACCTATTGGTAACATCACATGTGTGTCTGTACCGGCATTTATGCACACACCTTCCTTACATTTGCAGGGCTGGAGATAATATTAACATTATGGGGCTAGAGGTAAAAACCCTCAACTAATATAGTATTTTGCCTGAAACCCTGTGTAAGTTTCTTAACTTATGTAGGGTTTCCTTTATGATTGCTCAAGCTGAGAGGCTTGCGTAAAAAAGGTATTAACTTGAGGGATGAAAACATAATTTTGCCTCTTTATATGTTCCAGGTAAGGCCTCACCTTGGGTATGCAGTGCAGTTTTGGGCTCCAATCCTTGCAACGCTTTTGATGGGACATGGTTACACTTTACAAGTATATTAGAAGACATTATAGACTGATAGTGGGGGATCTTTTTATCATATACAAGATCAGCGTACTAGAGGACACCCCTTTAGAATTGAAAAACTAAACTTTTATTTGATGTTGAGAAGATGGTTCTTTATGGTAAAAGGAGTAAGGTTGGGGAATGCCCTGCTGAGTGATGTTGTGATGGCAGATTCGATGCCTTTAAGAGGGGCTTTGATGATTTCTTGAACAAACATAATATTCAAGGTTAGTATGATCCTAAAATATAGAGTTAGTATAGGTATATATAGTTTGTATTTGTGAGTATATATATCGGTGATCCCCAACCAGAGCAACGTGCTGCTCACCAACCCCTTGGATGTTGTTCCCGGTGGCTTTAATGGAGGTGCTTTTTTTTTAATTCCTGGCTTAAAGGCAAGTTTTGATTGCATAAAAAACAGATGTACTGACAAACAGAGCCTCCTGTATGTTGCTGGTCTACATTGAGCTTACAAATAGCCAATCACAGCCCTTATTTGGCACCCCAGGAACTTTTTTCCTGCTTGTGTTGCTCCCCAGCTCTTTGCTCTTTTAACATTTGAATGTTGTTCACATGTCAAAAAGGTCAGGGACCCCCAGAGTAGATATATGTGAGCTGGGGTTCTTTGGGGGATTAAACTTGATAGATTTTGTACTTTTTACACCCAAATTAACTAAGGAACTGTAATATTACTTCACTGGTATAAAAGCAAAAGCACAAGTAAAACTAGACTGTATAAATTGACTATGTTCAAAAGTCTAATTAGAGCAGTAACATGGGCTGCACATATACACATTCTCTTTAGGAAATCAGTGGCACATTCTGGTTACACTCTGTTCATGTGTGTACAGAAGCAGCATGCACATGTTTTGATCCGGTCTTGAAAGAGGCGGTGAACTGAGGCCACCAAAGAGTTTTTAAGCTTTTGGTTCTTACTTGCATTAATTAGGGGGCAAGTCGACACCCGATCCTCCTGGATTTAAAATTGCTAGGTGGCCTGATGCTAAGCCCTGCTCTGCTCAAATTTGCAATCTAATGTATTTCCATTATCACCCTATCATCTCTATGAAAGGGCTGACAAACTAAGAGATATGTTGGTAACCTTACTGTTCTAGATGTTGGAAAGGTATTATCAGAATAATAATGATTTGAGAAAAAAACTTTTAAAGATATTAAATCATATTTCTTTAATCAAGCATTGCTATATCTTTGTACAGGTATGGGACCCATTATCCAGAATGCCCGGGACCTTGGGTTTTTCCGGATAAGGGGTCTTTCTGTAATTCATATCTCCTACATTGTCTGCTTAAAAAAATATTTAAACAGTAATTAAACCCAATAGGATTATTTTGGCTCCAAAAAGGATTAATTATATCTTAATTTGGATCAAGTACAAGGTACAGGTATAGGACCCATTATCCAGAATGTTAGGGACATGGGGTTTTCCGGATAAGGGATCTTTCTGTAATTTGGATCTTCATAACTTAAGTCTGCTAAAAATCTTTTAAATATTGAATAAACACAACAGGCTTGTTTTGCCTCCAATAATGATTCATTATATCTTAGTTGGGATCATGTACAAGGTTCTGTTTTATAATTACAGAGAAAAAGGAAATCATTTATAAAATTAGAATTATTTACTTATAATGGAGTCTATGGGAGATGGCCTTTCCATAATTCGGAACTTTCTGGATAACTGGTTTACAGATAAGGGATCCCACACCTGTATGTTTTATTATTACAGAGAAAAAGGAAATATGTGAAATATTTGATTAAAATAGCGCTTGCTCCTTCTGAAAGCTCAGACTCAGACTGTCCACCTTTTCCTACAATGTTGAGTTTTCCAGCATAATTGCATAATAATAATTGCATAACTGTTAAATAATATTTTATTGCAAACACTGTAATGTTTGCCATGCAGCAGTAGCACTCATTGTTCCCTGAACATTCTTTAAGCCAAAATCCACTACAGCACAAAAAGGATGGAGACACACCGATTTTGTGTATCTAAAAATATGTATAGGCAGGATATGTAAAAGTTTGGGCAAAACTCACTAAGGGCTGTATTGCTTTTCAACCTGGTGCATGTCAGCCAGATAAAAGGCACCATGCCAACATTTATGACTCCCATTGGGGAATGTCCCATTGTTTATAACGGGGAAAACAAGTAGCTTTTCAACCAAAATGCAGTTTTGCCATGGATGCCATAAGCCTAATAGTAAATGGAGGTCTAATAAAGTAAAAAGGCAGAACAGGTATGGGACCTGTTATCCAGAATGCTCGGGACCTGGGGTTTTCCGGATAAGGGATCTTTCCATAATTGGGATCTCCATACCTTAAGTCTGCTAAAAATCATTTAAATATTGAATAAACCCAATAGGTTTGTTTTGCATCAAATAAGGATTAATTATATCTTAGTTGGGATCAAGTGCAAGGTACTGTTTTATTATCAGAGAGAAAAAGGAAATCATTTTTAAAAATTAGAATTATTTGCTTATAATGGAGTCTATGGGAGATGGCCTTTCTGTAATTCGGAACTTTCTGGATAACGGGTTTCCGGATAAGGGATCACATACCTGTACTTTATTTGTGAACAGTCCTTATATACATGTTTGCAAAGAATAATGCATAGAAAGTTTTTTTAATTTATTTTGTATTATGTATTATCTGTTTTTTAGGGGTTTCCTTAAAGGTTAAGGGTGATGATGACAATACTTGTTCTAAGCCCATGCACTGGGTGAAATACTGTTATATAGGAAACTACAGCACATGCAATTTTATACTTTTTGTAACATTTCCTGTCTTCATCCATCAATGTGTGGCCAACTTAACACCTAAATATCCCTAATGTTTCATATCTCATCCTAGATGAGTTGAATGACCATCCTAAATGTTCCTACAGTGACTGCAATTAATATACAAGATATTACTGGATCAAGGACCAGGCCAATGATGTGCATTATATATCTGTGTATAATAAAATAGACCAATTATAGGGTACACACTAGAACTACATAATCCTAAGTAGACTAATATTTGTGAATGAATGCATTATTGATACAAATACTGTAGATAAAGCAAATAAGGCCAATGACCAAATACATTATAATAATACTTATATACTATAATTATAATGTGTTTTTCAGTGTAGTTATTTAATGGCCTACCTACTGCATGCAGTGCCCTGTGGTTCCAGGGTGGTCTAATTGAGACTTCAAAGATTAATGATAGAGCAGGGCTGATGGATGAGGGAAAAGAATGAGGGAACGTTAACCGCACCCACATTTTTGCACTGCCCACTGACTTCATCTGCTGAAATGTGGGATGCATTTTCTTGTGTGTTTAGTAAAGTCTGACTGACTCTATAGAGATTCACTGATATGGAACACTTCATGTGACTTCATGCATTGTATCTACCTGAGCCCAGGCATTAAAGAGAAAATCTTTCCTTAATAGACTGTATAGTACATACCAGACAATCATAAAACAGTGAAAAAAGAGATTACAGCCACATATTTATTGCATAATTTTACCTTGCTTCTTCTGAAATAGGAGGGAAAGTACAAATGGCACAAATGTATTCGATGATGGATGAAGGTTTGAAAGAAAAGGATAATAATGGTAATAAATTGTACTGTGCTGTCTAAGGAAGGGATAGGCAAGATTTGGCAAATTGTGCTGTTGCAGAAGTGGTGTCAGGAGTTTTAGTTCTCCAGTAACCAGCCTGCTACTGGTACAGTTATTTTCTACAGAAAAAAGAACTAATTTATCAAAGTTTGAATTCAAATATTTTCCATGATTTCCAAGTTTTTTGAGCTAAAACTCACAAAATTCGAATTATGGTTCATATTTATTAAGTGCAAAAAAAAAAACAAAAACGCAAACATAAAACTAAAAGCTTGCGAGTTTATGTAGAAGTCAATGGAAGTTGTCCTAGGCAAAGTCAAGCCATATTTTCAGTTCGAGTTTTTTTCGAGTTTCAAGTTTTGTTTTTTTTTTATTTTGTTGAGTTTTCCATATTAATAAATAAGCAAGCATTAAAGTAAGAAAGTTTATTCGAATCAGAAAAACCTCTCCCATTCACAAACTCGAAAATAAGTCCATAAATGTTCAGCCCTCTTTCAACAACAATACGTGTATAAAAACAATAGTAAACTAATCATTTCTATATTTATATATATATATATATATATATATATATATATATATATACTAGATTTTTAATAGGCAATGTGCCAAATTTGAAATCTGTCTTGTGAGTTTTGCACGTCCATAAGTGCAGTGAGCAAAGTGAAATTTCAAGTGCAATCAGCATATTTTTTTTTCCAAAATTCCAGTGTCATTGTGGTCACAAGGGGCAATGCTCTTGACACAACTGCACTGAGCCTATCACATTTTTGTCTGATTTGGCAAAGCTACCACAACTGTGTGTGCAATTTGCCACAAACTGGCAACCTTTGTGTGGAAGTTACCTTGGTGTCATTTCTGGTGTTTGGCATGGGAGTGTCATCTGCGTCTGATTCTTTAGGCTGCAGCTTCAGGAAAATTGCAGGGACCGCAACTGCACCTGTGGACATACATGAGCCCCAGTATATAATTATATATGTGTATGTCTTTCTTGTTGGTCGAAAAAGTGGAGTCTGATCTAAAGGCACACTAATTGTAACCAATTGCAAATAGATTTCAAACATCTTTCCATATTATTATATTTATTGTACTATTTCTTTCAATCCTGCTTTATATTGCAATTTTCAAATCTTTCAAAGGAATTTATATAATGTTATTTCCTGCACTCTATTAACAGATTATATGGATGGGAAAGTGTAATGTCAGCAGTTAGCAAAATTGTACCTTAGCAAGGCAGCCGGAATTGAGAAAAGGATTTACTTCCCTGCTGGGCGGTATCGAGAGGCTTTTAACTAGGGATGCACCGAACCCAGTTTTTTGGGTTTGGCAGAACCCTCAAATCCATTGGAAAGGATTTGGCCGAATCCTAATTAGCATAGGCCGAATACCGCATCCTGGATTTGGTGCATCCCTACTTTTAACCCATATCCTTTGGAAGATGTATTTAGCTTGTTAAAATATACATTTCAAAAATATCACCTTTATATATGTATCTACACACTTACCAGAACAATTTTAAGTCAGACATGTAACTAATGTAAGAACATTGTAAAAGGAAGTGAAAAAGATAAAATATTGCCCTAAAGGCAAGAGACATGAGAGAGGAATTTCATTGGCACACTAAATGTTTAAAAAAGGTATCAATATGTCAACTTGTTGGCTCATTTATGAGCACAATTGCATAGTGCAATTGTCACTTGTTTTCTATGCACAGAGTAGCATTTTCCCTACAATTCCAGTATAATTGTGGTAGCTAGGTGACGATGCACCTGACACAATTGCAGGCGATGTGCCAAAACGCGTGCAGACATATATGTGTATTCTTAGAGCTTGTTTTCCCTTCCTTGCTAATGCCTCTGTCTTGCTTGGAAACAATTGACTAAAATGTATAGAATCAATCCTTGGCTTTAAATTAAATATATGCTTTGTAATTGCAACCTGTTGGTGCAACAAGCATATAAACCTACACCAGGTCCAACTTTATACCTAAGCAGTTTATTGGTGTAATGTAACAACACATGTGGTAGAATTAACCAGAAAAGAATGGTACATTATACTGAATTGGACTCAGGCCCAATTCACCAATGGGTAGTTCCCAGTTTAGGCATAAATGGGTGAATTCCTGAACTACATCTATCAGTAATGCAAATCTCAGATTTTCCTAGCCACCAAGAATCGAAGTTGAGAAACAAGTGAAACGTAGTGTCATTTTTTAAAAATGGTAAATCATTCCATTCCAAAGAAAAATTCACATGATATTATGCATTATTTCTAGATTATCAAGTCTGGTCAGCATTCTAGGTTTTATCATACACAACACTCATTTACTTCTTTTTGTTTTGGTGGTCTCCAGGACCCTTTAAAATACTGTTTATGCACTGACCAGAGGTCATTTTTGCTTTTGGTAACAAAGCTGTTTGTTGATGCTGATGACATGACTTCTGATGCACAGCATCAATACAGGTATTAGCTTCCACTTCACTGGATGCAAGTATTTTGCGTTAGTTGATTCAACCCACTAGGACAGGCTTCAAATTGAGTCTGGGAGTCTGCTTTGTGACCTAAAACATTGATATAGAATTGATTATGCACTTTAATTACTGTTGCCTGTTTAATAAAGGAAGTGATCACCTTTAAATTAGCCTTTAGTACAATGTATTATACAATTTTATCATTTGTTGTTTTTTTAATTATTTAGCTATGTAGCAACTCTCCTGTTTGGATTTTCAACAGCTTACCTGGTTGCTAGAGTCCAAATTACCTTAGCAACCAGGCATTGATATTAATGAGAGATTAGAATATAAATAGGAGAGAGCCTGAATAGAAAGGTAAGTAATACAAAGTAACAATAACAATAAAATTGCAGCCTAACAGAGCAAACTGGGGACAGCGACCCCCATTTGAGAGGTGGGAAGAGGCAGAAGAAGGAAAAAAATAATGAAAAAAATATAAAAAAGAAAAAAAGAACTCCAGTGGAAAAGTTGCTAGGAATAGGGCATTCTATAACATACTAAAAGTTAACATAAAGGTGAACCACCCCTTTAAAGTGAGTTGAGGCACCCAAATCAATTTTTATTGACCCCTAAAACCACAGGCTTTTTAATTATGAACAGTTCGTTTTTGCGTTGCCATCTATATATTTGCCTATATGGCGTTCAATTACAAGACAATTACAAGGTCAAATCATATATTACATTTTCTGTCAGATCTATCTATCTATCTATCTATCTATCATCTGCCTGTCTATCTGATCAGCTTCCTGGAAAGTGATGGCGTGTTGGTGAGGAGTGCAAGGCAGATAAAAGACAGTGTTGTTTTATTGTGTTTTAGAGGGGCTGGATTAAGGCGAGGTGTAAATATTTAGAGGGGAGGCCTCCAAAGCAAATTCTTTCACAGTTGTTTTTACTGTATTACTTTAGGGAAAATTAAGTCTGTTTTGCAGTCTTTCATTCAAAAACTTTGCAGTCCAGGCATGGGACCTGTTAACCTGAATGCTTGGTTCCTGGGAATATGAGGTCTTTCCATAATTTGGATCTCCGTACCTTAATTAATGTTTCAATGATTTTTTAGCAGACTTAAGGCTTAATTCTACTAAACAATCATTGAAACTTTAATTAAACCCAGTAGGATTGGTTTGCCTCCAATAAGGATTAATTATATCTTAGTTGGGATCAAATACAAGCTGCTGTTTTATATTACAGGGAAAAAGGAAATAATTTTTAAAAATTAGAATGATTAGGATTTTCTTTTTGAATTTTGTATAGTGTTTGATATGAGTAATATGTACAATTTGCACTTGCACTCTGCCTCAGAGTGTCACATAGTATGCATAGTAGCTGAGAAACACTTCATACACACAGCTTGTTTTTTAACATGCCCCACACAAGTTTGTATGGCAGTAACTCAATAGCTTTTTATTAAGATGCCTCTAGAAGGTGTTTGGGATCTAACAAGAATGAACAGGAAAACAGATCAATATGACACTAAGCAAATAATAATGAAATATTTGCCAAGATTTTCTGGTAATCATATATTTTGCTAATTTACATGCCACAGACTGTTGATGGCAATTGCTAACCGGCGAACATACCGCATGAAACTATATCTGTTTCATATCTCCGTCAGCCCATTGTGTTCTGCTCAGGGCAAATATTTATCTACAAGTCTACTAATGGAAAGCATGGAAAAGTTTGTCCAGACGAGGGAATGAAGAAAAGCTGAACTATAAACATTGTAAGTGTCAAGTGAGCTTAAAATAGCTTTAGATGTAAAGCACCTGTATTGAAGCGTAGCACCTGCATTGTGTGACAAATGGCAAGACAACAACATATAATCTGAAGGAAAACGAATGATAAAATATAAAGGAACAGCAATGCCACATTCAGATGATAAATATATAGTTATTTGATATGTTATTCTAATTTAAGAATTAGTGATATTACATCTTACTTTTTTCCAAATGGAAAAGGGGGAGGAGTATTTCCAGCACAAAATTTTTATAAGAGAAGGGAGTCAAAAATCTGTTCAAAGCAAAATTGCTATTACCTCTGTATGCCTAGAAATACAAGGAATGCTAACTATATATATATATATTTCCAGTTCCCTTTTTATGTGTAGATTTGACATAGATACACATGCTTATACAGTATGTTCATACATATGTTTATACATTAGTCCTGCAGGGTAAATGTCAAATGCTCTGTTGACTTTGGCTGTATTTAGGTTTACCCAATTGGCAAGAAAGTGTACCAAAGAAAATACTGTAAAAATCAATTGATATAACTTTATTGTTTATATTCCCTTTGTATTTACCTATGGAATATATTGAGAATTAATTTGTTTTGTTTTTTTTACATTCCTTTATGTGGTTTCAGCCTTACTGAAGCCTCCATTATTATCACTGTCTGATTACTTGCTTTAGCACTTCATATAGCGCTCTTTTATTGCCATCATTACTTCAAGTAAGTCAAGTAAGAATATTGCAGTGAGGTCCAGAGTGCTTGAGAAAACATTTTCGTCCTATGTTTCCCCAGCATTTAAAGGCCATCATAGTACTTGATTCGGTACTTTGCCCCTGGTTCACTGTAAATGTTTCTAGATATATATATATAGAAAATAAAGGAAACAAAAGGTGTAGATGAGGTATGTAATAGATTAATAAGTTAACAAATGAGTTGATTTGAGGTCATGGTTAGGGTCATAAATAAAATGTTGGTGAGGCACAGAGAATAAATGGAAAGAGGCAGGGTTGTGGGGGTTCATTTGACAGGAAGTACGGTAAGAAAAACTGATCATCGACTAAAGGCAATTGTGCACAAAGTTTATGTGTTGTCTAAGTAGTTCCCTAATCCCTAGTAAAAGGGATTTGCACTTAAGTAAATTTAAAAACACAAGGAATGCACCAATGACATCATTTTTGGATTCTTTGGCTTTAAACAAATACTGAATCCTTTACCAAAGATTCCGCCAAATACCAAAACAAATCCAAAATATAATGTGTGTATTCAGATTGGGAAAAACTCCCACTAAAATTAGAGTATGTGGTTGTCCTGTGTGTTAAGGTCACATGACTTGGGTTTGGATTCCGTTCGCTAAGCACTGAGGATCCTGCAAAATGTCCTGTAGTTAGGTCAAATCATAACTTTTTTAAAGGTGCAACATACACCTACAGTATGTTCTTTATATCTTATATATATTTTATACTGCTAATTGATCAGTATATGTTTTCATTTTACTTGTACTACCTACTGCTCCCTCACCTTAAAATCATCAGCCTTAGTTTAAACAGAGACCAACCCTCTCCTAACCCTAGTTTTTATCTGTTTGTGAGGCTTGTTAATTATTGAGAAGTTTAATTAAAAATGTTATTAATTTAGTTGCACAGTTCAACAAACTCAAAAACATAAAACATGGTGGATATTTATGGTTGAAACAATAGGTAGATGTGCAAGATATTACAAACGTTTTTTTGACATCACATGGCTCACATGGAACAAGTCACCAAATTCATTTTTGGGGAACAATGTGGCAATATGTTTTATTATGCTGTGGTATGATTAGATTGGCTGAGACATCACATTTAAATGCCATCTTTACCCCAGGGGTGCACAAAGAGTTGCCTGTGTTGGCAGTACTAGCCAGAGTGGATGATAGGCGGGTGGTACAAAATTGTCCCTTGGAAAGCTCCCTAACATGTGTGTCATTGAAATGTGCCAGCTAGGGAGGACTGGGGGTCAATAAGCACTGAAGATTCCTGTACTTGTCACCTGTGGATGATAGGCAAGTGGCACAAAATTGTCCCTTGGAATGCTCCCTAACATGTGTGTCATTGAAATGTGCCAGCTAGAGAGGGCTGGGGTCAATAAGCACTGACGATTCCTGTACTTGTCACCTGTTTGCAGCTGACCAATACATGCTAGGTGCTGGTTTCTTGCTATTGAATACCATATTGAGTAGAAGCAAGCTTTGCAAGTTGTATTATATTACCCCCATATCTTCACCATATAAAAATACTGAATGGGGCAAAGTAGGACCATGAGTAGGAGACTTTCTTAGTTTCAAATGTTACCAGCCAGCCCTCCATACATGGGCCTCATTTTTCTGAAAGTACCTTTAGGCGTGTGCCAAGATTTCTAAGCCTTTGCCAGAATGTCATACAGGAGGTCAAATGAACAGTTATAAAATGTTACTGTAAAAATGACAAGAAGTAAACAGAGCTTGAACGGGGCCAGGTGTTTGTTTTTGAGTGATGTGAAAGACAGCACTGCCAATAACCAAGTCTGTTGGAGAATTTCAGTTCCAGCTATAAAATAAATATTTTCCTTAGGGATAATGCATTGAAGAACTCAAAGAAAAGGCTGAAACATAAAACAGTTCTGTTTATCTGCTGTGCCAAGAGCATTTCAGTTATCCTCATCAGTGCAATCAGAAAAGATATATCTACTCAATCACTTGTTATTCTCTTCTTCCTCCATATCACTCATGTAGTGATTCAAGACAGTTCCTGTGTCTGTAGAGACATGCAGGTCTCTGACAGTCTCATCAGCTCTTCAAGTGATATATTTTCTCACTGTTTCATAAGTAAACTTTGCAACAAAACTCATGCTCGTACATGCAATCCAAATTTCTGTGGGCTTGCCTCAATGCTAAAAGTTAAGGAATACTGCAAACCTCCCTTATGTTAATAACGTTAACCTAAAACCTCTGTAAAGGCATGGGGGTATTGTGCAGCTTATTGTATTCATAGAATTCATGTCAGTCTACATATGAGTAGGATAATGTTATGCTGCTTGCATCCAACCCAAAGACAAAACTACAACAGAACAGTAGTCAGAAATGTAGTCTATCTATCTATCTATCTATCTATCTGTCTGTCTGTCTGTCTGTCTATCTATCTATCTATCTATCTATCTATCTGTCTATCTATTGTGCTTTACATCCATAAAAAACACTAACTAGGCAGTGTACTTAATTTGCCCCTTTTAATCTTCTAAAACTTCTGTCTATCTATCGATCATCTACTCTTATAGAATGTACTGTAAATAGAGTATCTAATAATTCTGGATTATTTCACTTGTTATGGGGAAATAGATATCCTACATTTGAGTCTAGGTTTGTTAGAGAATGCAAACCCCCTTAGCTTTGTTACCAGCATCACTGCCTCCATGACACAGTTAAAATGCATGGAATTATATGACTATTTGGAACATACACGCTAAATATAGGTATACAGTTTTTTAGAGACCAGCATCTCCATCATGGTCATTGCCTTGGTGTAGAAGCACCTGCAGCTAATTTACACAGCTCACATTGCCAAACAGGCATCGCCAGACATAGAGTAACTAGACCATAACATGGGCGTGTTTCTGATTTGTCTAGCACATTACTAATTTAGTTTATGGAATTCATTGGATTCCACAGAAGTCACCGTGCACTGTTTTTCTTTCCTACCAGAAAAAATGTAGTGATTTCCTTCTAATACATAATTCAGTTACAACTAAGCACATACATTCTGTTTGTGGTTAAAATAACAGAATATAGATTATGTAAAGGACCTTGATCACCTTGTACTCACCCACTCCTTATTAAAGTAATGTCACTGACAAGAGTCCTGCTTAAATTACTATATACACCAGTGTTCCCCAACCATTGGCTCTGGGGCAACATGTTGCTCACCAACCCCTTGGATGTTGCTCTCAGTGGCCTCAAACCAGGTAGTTATTTTTGAAGGAATAGTTCACTGAGTGAAGTAGAAAGGTAGAATTTCTTTATTATTTTGTTTGAATTCCCTAAATCTGTCAAGACTGGTGTATAAACTGGCAATATGTGTAAATGTCCTTATGTTTGGCCAGTTTGCCAAATAAATAAAGAGATCTTTTAAAAATATGGTGTTTTTCAGCCCTTGGATTGTGCAGGGAACCTGTGCAGAGAATGGGCTGTATCCTGCATGCACGGGCCTGCCACAATGCTGCAAACAATTTATTTAAAAACTTAGATGGCCAATCTACAAATTTATAATACCCAACCAACATTTTAAAAACGGCTGTTCTTCAAATACCTATATACCTTCCAAAAAGGGTACAGTTTGGCTATAATTGTGAATACCACAATAATTTAGTACAGTTTTTTGAAGAAGACTGGCATCAGTTATTAAAATGTTACAGTATTTGTCTCAGGGAATAATTTTAGGTTCTGTTTTGTACTGTAGATTTCACAAAAGGTGTTTTTTTTGGGGGGGGGTTTGCTTAGTTCCTCTATTAAGAAAGTGTTTAGGGGCCTCGGAGGAACCAGCTATTTGGGCTTCCGAAACTGTTACTGACTTATCTTGATTGGAAAAGGTCCTGCACCACACCCCACCAAGCTGTGACAAGTTTTGCAGGAACTGCTAGGCTACCTGCATCAGTTGGAAGTCAACAGGGCAACGTGAGTGGCTTCTTAAGCTCAATGGAGAGAGTTAAGCTTATGGGAAAATAACTAGTAGCAGTGATGATCTCGAAACAAATATGTGAAATGGTCGATATCCCGCAACTTTTTTATGCCTGCAACATTTTTCATGCGACTGCGTCTTCATTTTTTGATGCGACAAAGCAAAATTTTGTGGCACTTTTGCAAAATGCAGAATTTCACTGTGATTCCATGCTTGGCAAAAAAAATTGCTCATCACTAACTAGCAGGTATGTTTACTCTCTTTAGTACAATAAGCACAAAAATACACAGATTATAAAACAACAGGCAAAAAGTATATTCTGCACAAGCCATATTCATTGCACTTCTGTACAAGGGGGTGTACTGCCCTAATTTATCAGAAAAATAGTAGAAAAATTAGTGAAAAAATTACAATTATAAATTTATGACTGTAATGAGCAGAGGGGAATTTTAGCCCTTGATCACAATTGTGCTCCTTTTAGGGATTCTACACAAAGAGAAAGAAAGTTTGCCAGCGCTTAGTTTGCCTTTAAAAATACTTTTTACAAAAAATGAGGTGTTAGTACCACACTTTGGCCAAAATATGTAAGCTCACATGCCACGTCAAGGCTCCTCATTGTATGTGAATCCTACACTGTCTAATGACTTTGAGTCTGTGATGCAATTAAAATAATGTCCCCCAGAAAACAATGTGACTGAGTATTAAGACCTATTGCACCTACCTTTAGCTCAAAAAGGCTCTAGTGGGAAAGCAGGGAGCTTTTAAGCCCCAGCTCATTAGCACACACATGAACGTGATTCATTGGTTTAAAGGCTACATAGCAGCTAGAAGCAAAATTTGGCTACAATTTGTACACAAAACACAGAAAGAAATCGCCCTAACAACTCTTAGGGCTCTGGCACACAGGGAGATTAGTCACCCACGACACGGGAGATTTGTCCCCGAAATGCCATCCCACCGGTGAGAATGTAAATCGCCGGTGGGATGGCATACGTGGCGCCGCGTATGCCATCCCACCAGCGATTTACATTCTCGCCGGTGGGATGGCATTTCAGGGAGATTAGTTGCCCGCGTCACGGGAGATTTGTCACGGGTGACTAATCTCCCCGTGTACCAGAGCCCTTACATTTTCTTTCTCATGTCTGCTTCTGATAATACGCAGTGCAATATTTAGAGCTTCAGGGAGCTCCCCAACAACGCACCATTTGCAGCTAAGTGAGTGTCACGACAATGTGAGTGAATATGAAGTTAAAATTTCGATTATCTAATAATGATGACAACATTTTTTCTGGTTTAGTAACAAGCAGGAACCAACCAACAGTTCACTTTTACTAGTTCAGTTAGGATAATGTAAGCAAACATCTCACTGTATGCAAGGATTACTCGGAAAAACCCATGTTCCTATGTAAGCCATCATTTTTCTGTTTTGTGTATTCCGTTTAACTGATGAAGGGAAGCCCTGAGATTTTGCTTTTTGTTACAATTGCATATTAAATTTTGCACAGCTGTCATGCAAGTCTTGAGGGAAGTCATTTTCTTTTCATGGATTACTCTGGTACCCTTATCATAAGAACCACAAGCACCAGTGTATTTTCTATTTATATGTGGTGGGTTATTCTGTTTTTTTTTTTTTTTACATTTCTATGAAGTGTACATTAAGCTTTCTTTGAGACTTATTGTGATATCAGGTCTGGGAATGCCTGAGAGTTCACGCTAAGTACATAAACTTCTATTCAAAAAAAGAAAACAAAAACTTGACAAAAGTAAATGTATTATATTTTTTTTCAGAAACTGGAAAAATAAACAAAAACAAGTATAAAGGCCCAAAGTAAAAAATAAAAAAAGGAGTTGTTACTGAAATAGAATGAAAGCCGTGGGGATTTCAGTAAAACTAAGATTTGTTAAAATGTGTTGAAATGCTATAATTTTTCAAAACTGGAATGAAACAAGACCAATTGTGTCCTATCCGACAAAACAAACACAATTGTACAAGCATTCATTCATTGTGGCTACAATTTTTGTCAAGGGATAGTATCACTTCCAAAATGTAGTGTTAAAATTCCATTAGCATGTAATTCTTTGGGGGAAAGTCTGGAGCTCAAATTGATGCATCATGCTGAGGGAACTCTTGAGCAGGGCTGTCCAACTGATGGTCCAAGGCGCCCCTCTATATGGCCCCCCCACCCTGGCCCCTGGCATGGGTTTGTTCTGGGAGTTTGTTAGCAATTGAAAATAGTCATTATATGGTCCCTAAAGTGTGTAATTATGTCCTGGGGGTTGCTGTGCTATCTACAGGGGAGGCATATGGATTTAAGGGTATGAATGAAGGGTGATATCCCTACAGTGAGCACCAACCATTTGGGCTTTTGCTGTATTACCACCATTAATGTGGGTATGGTCTTAAAATCTCTTCTGATAACATGGGTGTGGTTTGAAGTGGGTAGGGTTTAAAAAAGGGGAGTGGTCAAAACTGGCTTCCATTAAAAAATGATGGCCCTCAGCACTGCTCTAGAACAACTACCACAGAGCCGGAACTAGGGGTAAGCAGAAGAAGCATGTACCTAAGGTGCAACCATGGAGGGGGAGGGGCCCTAGGCATATACCTCTTCTTTTTCCTACCCCTAGTCTGAGCCCTCCTTCTCCACACAAGCGACCGGGCACCACTCAATTGCACACTCCCCCCACCCCAATGCAGCGTCAATGTTTATACATGAAAGAGAGTACATGCATGCCGTGACTCTGCAGGTGGTGGGGGGGAGAACGCAATGGAGCGGCGTTGGGTTGCCTAGGGCACCGGGGGTGACTTGGCCTGGCTCTGCCTGCACCACATTCAGGGTTGATATAGCTCCAGGGTTCCCCAACGTCAGTAGGTGCACTTGTGCATGATCCCTGTAAGTGTCTTGGATAAATGAACAGATGTTTAGCACAATTATGTGGAAGTGCAAGAAGTACCTTTAATGGTATATACAGTATTCATGATGACTGCTGCAAACTTTGTGCGACAACAACTGCAGTAGCACTTTCTAAGTGACCCCTTTTGTATTATATCTAATTATGAAACTTTAAGTTACTGGGTACCCCAAAAGATTGGGGCAAAAATTGAAAGACGGTTATACAATAAACAAACATATTGTCACAAATATGTGTCACTGGTTCTGTATGATTTCATTAAAGATTATTTACAGCCATATATACAGTACATTGGCAGGAAGAGTTGAGACTAATCAAGAGGCTGGTATGGTTGATTGCATAGTGTTACTATTTGTTACTGTCATAGTTCACCTTAACCTGATTCCCACCAGGGACTTTACACCCTTTCAAATTTACATGAGGTGCCCCTAGCTTAATAAGTGAGCTTGATCAGAGGGATTACAGTTCACTAGTTTTTTCAAGGAGTTCAGGGTGGGAGAAGAGGGTCGCATCCAATGCCTTTTAATACATTTTTTAGTGTAAAAAAAGTAACAAAACAAAATTGCGCATGGGTGTAGCAGCAAATTGGATGCAACCTGAGTGGAAGTACTACTTCTGGTACTCAGAGTTAAATTGACGTTTGCATGGGATTCTTTTGGTACGAGTCTGCAACACCTATTGATGCAACCCAATGTGAGAACCCTGGTCTTGTTTTAAAGCACTAACTTATAATTTAGCAAATAGTGAAATGAGCACATGTGGATGCAACTACCTTTAATTGATGGCATCAATAAGCACAACCTTTGGTCTGATAACACATGAACATTAGTGATGAGCAAATCTGTCCTGTTTTGCTTCACCGTAAAATTCGCAAAACGGCAGAAAATTTGTGAAATGGCAAAAAATCTGCGAAACACATTTGTCACACGATTTTTTTGTTGCCTGCGTCTTTTTTGTTGACCGTATCTTATTTTTTAACACAACCGCATCTTATTTTTGACACAACCACGCCCAATTTGATGCGACTGCGACTTTTTTTGATGTGCAACAAATTTTTTCTTGGCGAATTTTCACAGAAGTTTCACGAAACAATTCGCCAATGTGGAAATTCGCTGTGAATCCATGCCTGGTGAAAAAATTCACTCATCACTAATGACCATACTTACAGCTGCATTCACTATGAAAAAAAAGAGAAAAGACATAGGTTACATAACAGATAAATGAGAAGCTCTTTAGAATACAATGGTGTTTTACAGAACTTATCTGGTATCAGTTATGTACCCTGTGCTATTTAGCCCTGTTTCAATTTGAATAGCTACCATCTTTGCTACACAGCAGCTTTTTTTATATAAACTATAGTAGTGTTTCTGAAAACAAATACACCAGTTTTGCCAGTGCAGGGCAACAGTACATTATATTTTAATTACTTTAAAACACTTTCATTTTTTTGTTGTTACTGTTTCTTCAAGTTTGCTGTTCTGGACATGAATGGTTGTATGCGCATAAGGATAACTATGCTGTCAATGTTGTCATATATCTCTAACTTTGTTATGAGTTGGAAGGACCTGCCCAACTGAACCCAAAGTCCCTAAATACCTATGGATTACACAACAGCAGTTTTCTTCAAGGTCAATATAAACAGCATAAATTATTTGCAACCTGATCCTTCCTTGTCTTGGCTTACCTAAGATGACTATCATTAAACACAACCACCACAAATGACCCTAAGGAGCAATCTAATTAAAATTCAGGATCACATTTTTATTCAGCGATTCAATTAAATTGCAGTGATAAAGTACAATTTTTATTTTTTTTATTTGATTTCTCTAAACTCACATTTTCACGTTTTAGCAATCTGATGAAAACATTCAGCAAACTTACAAATTTGACAGCCAAACTGGTAAAACTGATTTTCATTTCAGATTTGTGTTTTTCCAATTCCAATAAACATATTAGCTGAAAAATATAATCACAATTTTTTGTGATCAAATTGTGTGAAATCTGAAGCAAAATCATCATTAAAAAACATGGTAGCACTGTTATATTAAGGTAAAAATAAACTATCATCTATCTATCTATCTATCCATCTAGGGTTCTTACCTTCGTAAAAAACCTTAACTAACTAGGTGGTGTATTTAATTTGCCCTTCTAACCTATGCCTCACCTGGCATTTACCTTAGAAGAAACATTCAGTATATAAGAAATGTGGAATAAATTGTCTGTACTCCACCCATGTCAGCTGTACATTTCTCTGAGCCTATTCCCAACCTCTGGCAGTTGCCTATCAATAGCTAGGGCACTGCACTGTGTCTCTTGGATTAGGGATAGGTACTCGAGACTTAGAAATCTCATTCATCAAGCCATGGGAAGTAAAAGCTGTTTGACTTTGGATCATCAGAAGGTATTCGGAAGGATTAATCTGGGCATTGTTTTCTTAGAAATACCACACAAAAGAAAGATTCAGCCTACAGATTTGTGTGCATGTGGGTTGCATGTCTTACTATCCACAGTTGTCTTTTTATTTTCAAGCAAAGAAAAGTCTGTCTCCATTTTATATGTTGAATAAAAGCCAATATAAAGATTGAGGTATGTTGGCAATATGTTTTGCGTGAGGAATTCATTGTCTTTATTCTAGCTACAATGGATGAACTTTATAACTCTCATTAGCACAAAGGGCAGATTTCACTAAGGTAGCATACCATAAAGTAAAAAAATGCACTTTCTGTCTAAAAACACAATATATGATTAGGTCATATAATGTGATGTTTAGAGAAGTTAAATACTGAGCGTGAAATCAAGTGAATACAAGTCATATATATAATACTATAAGTGATGAGCTGAGACAGAGACAGTATACTGCACCAGGTCTATTGCCTTGCATGTTTGTAAATTAGAGTATCCCACAGCTTTAACATCAACATAAATATCAACAAATGACTTACCCAACCAAATTTTATATGGAGTCCACAGAATTCTGAACTAATAGCTCTGCTTAATTGTAATATTTTGTAAAGAAGATTATGTTGGAATTGTGGGAAAAAAATGCTGCAATGTAGATAAAAAACATGGTACACTCCCAGAATTGCACTTTGCCCACTTGTGCACATAAAGGAGCCCTTATATTTCCACTTTTTCCACTCTCATGGAAGTCATGGTAGTCATGTAACTATTTACTTACTGTCTCTCAAAAAGAAGAATTTTGTCACGCTTTTATGAACCTTCATACAGCATCTTTTAATTAAAGTATGTTGGCGCTTTAAAAATAAATGTCAATAATAATAATAATAATAAAGTGAAAATATTAATAGTTAGTAAAAAAGTAAAAAAACTAGAAAGGGAAGTTTGAGAACAAACTTCATGTTGGGTTGAAAAACGTGAAGTCACTGAATGAAATCTGATCTGTTGTTGGCTCCGCCCACTTTTTCTAACCTTGGACCACAGTTATATAGTAAAAACCACTGTGCAAAGTTTGGGGACCCTGGTTTTAATAGTGTCTGAATGGCAGCAATTTAAATTTCCCCACTGAATGTCAACGAGTGACATCTGATTGGTGGCTCTGCCCACTTTTTCTAACCTGGAACTGCAGTTACCCAGTGACTAACTCTGCAAAGTTTGGATCCTAGGATTAATAGTTACAGAATGGCAGCAGTTTACATTTAAACCAATAAAAGTCAATAGGTAAATTGTGATTGGTGGTCGGTGGGTGTGCCCACTTTTTCTAACCTTGAGTCGAAGTCACTCAGTGACAAACAGTGGGCACCCTAGCATAAATAGTGTAAGTATGGCAGCATTTTAAATTTAAATCAATAAAATTCAATGGATGGAATCTGATTTGGCTGTTAGTGGCCCAACCCACTTTTCCTATTTTTGAACTGCAGTCCCCCAGTGACCAACAGTGCAAAGTTTGGGGACTTAGGCATAAAAATTGTGAGACTGACAGCATTTTACACTTCATCATTGAAAGTAAATAGGTGAAATGTGATTGGCTGTTGGTGTCCCACTTTTTTCTAACTTTGAACGGCAAATACCCAGTGAGTAACTCTGGAAAGTTTAACAACCCTGGAATTAATACTTAAATAATGGCATCAGTTCAATATAAACCAATGAAATTTAATGGGTGGAAATGGGTTGGCTGTTGGTGGCTCCACCCACTTGTTCTAACCCTGAATATGTAGTCAGCCAGTGACTGACTGTGCAAAGTTTGGGAACCCTGACATAAATAGTGTGAGAAAGGCAGGATTTTAAATTTAAACCAAAAAAAAAAATCAATAGGTGAAGTCTGATTGGCTGTTGGTGGCTCCACCCACTTTTCCCAACTCTGAACCGCAGTTACCTGGTGACTAGCTCTGCAAAGTTTGGGGACCTTAGTATTAATATTTAAAGAATGGCAGCAGTTTAAATTTAAACATATGAAGTCTATAGGTGAAATCGGATTGGCTGTTGTTGGCCCCACCCACTTTTCTAAACTTGGAACATAGTCACCCAGTGACAAATTGTGCAAAGTTTGGGGAACTTCTGATGAAGTGGCAGTAGGCCACGAAACGCGTCAAGCTGATGGTGTGGTGTGTGGCAACATGTTTTTAATAGAGGTATGAAATAAAGTATTTACTATTTTTATGAAGAAGTAGTCTTGGCGTGCTCCATCCACCAATACCGATTTCTCTTGCAAAGTTTGGGGACCCTGACATTAAACATGTGAGAATGGCAGCAGTTAAAATTTCCCCACTGAAAACAATCAAAGATATGTGATTGGCTTTTGGCGGCCCCGCCCACTTTTTCTAACCTTGAGTTTGTAGTCACCCAGTGACTGACTGTACAAAGTTTGGGAACCCTGGCATCAAACCAATAAAATTCAATAGGTGAAATGGCGGCTCTGCCCACTTTTTCAAAACTAAAACTGCAGTCCCCTAGTGACCAACTGTGAAAAGTTTGGGTACCCTGGTGTTAATACTGAGAATGGCAGCAGGTTGGATTTCCACATTGAAAGTCAATAGGTAAACTCTGATTGGCTGTTGGTGGTTCCGCCCACTTTTTCTTACCTGGTGCCTAACTCTGCAAAGTTTGGGGACCCCGCGTTATTACTGTGAGAATGGCAGCAGGCACCTATTGGAAGTCAATAGGTAAAATCTGATTGGCTGTTCACAGCTCCGCCCACTTTTGGGCATCCAACAATCATCAAATTTTCATTCAGGCTGACCCCATGACTGTGTGATTCAAGTTTGGGGAGTGTACCTGTAGACTCAAAGCTGTAAGATTGGCAGAAGTTTCAATTTCCCAATAAAAGTCAATGGGTGAAATTTGATTGGCTGTTGTTGGCCCCTCCCACTTTGGGGTCATCCAACAAATGTCAATGTTTCATTCAGGGTGACCCCATTATTATGTTATTCAAGTTTGGGGGCTGTAGCTTCAAAGCTGTAAGTGTGGCAGCAGTTTGAAATCTTCCCTGTCAAATTCAATGGAAAATTGGGGGGTTCGGAGGGGCGGCACAAAAAGACGGGAAAAAGCACAAGCAACCTGCTCCGCTATAGGGCGAAGAAGTGTGGGGAGTTTGGGTGTTGTACCCCTAAAACTGTAGGAGGAGTAGAAATGAAAAGTAGAAAATGGGGGGCGCTAAGAAGAAAAAGAGGAAGAATAAGCCAAAGTCGAAGAACCGGATGTGGGGTTTTCAACCCAACACAATTAGAATACAGACAAAACTCAACCACGACTCAAGCATTTATAAAATGCTAATTTGTTTTCTATATTCTTCTAAGCCAGAGCTCCTACTCGTAACCAGTATCTCAAATAGGAATATTTGGTAAAAAAAAGACTTATTTATCAAAATGTGAAAATAGAGCTCACTAAAGAAAAACTCACCCGCTTTCTATTCATTGAGGCATCAGTGGGGTATATGTTTAAAAATATTTATTTCAAAGAAAACCAGTAAACTAGCTCTGTAAGTGGAGAAGAGGGTCAACAAAAACATCAGGCACTGGAGAGTCTGGTTGCGGGTGGCCTAATTTGCACACAAAGGTGCTAGTCTGGAGGGACCCATGGCACCCGACTCGAGTATAAGCCGAGGGTGACTTTTTCAGCACATTTTGGGTGCTGAAAAACTAGGCTTATACTCGAGTATATACAGTAAGTGGTACTCAATCCTCAAAACTGTAAAAGTAATAAATGCTCAGCAAGTATGAATAATAGGCAAATAAACAAAAGGAAAAACCCGACAGTTCACCCCAGTCTATGGGTGCATAATACAAAAATCAATAGGAATGATATATATGTGGGTTAAAAATATGTAAATTAAAAGCTCATTTATTAGCACAAGGATTAAGGCTTAATCCTTGTCCTAATAAATGAGTTTTTAACTTTATCTTTACTTATTTGTGTCCCTTACTTTATGGGGAACCCACAGATATACCTTTTTTTACTGATTTTTGAAAGATAGAGTTCTTTCCCACAGGAATGAATAGAAAGTGGGTGAATTTTTATGTAGTGAGCGCTAAAGGTGGCCATACACAATTTCAGCTGCCAAATCGGGTCCTTCAGACTAATTCGGAAGCTTATCTGCCTGTGGGCCTAAAATTGGCAAGATCTCGATCGTTAATGCAGTCCTCGGTCCAACAGCGCCTATGCCCTCCATTTTAGTTCATTTGTTTGGCCCTAGGTCAGGGGTGGGCAAACTACGGCCCGCGGGCCTCATCCGGCCCCTTGGCCTTTTTAATCCGGCCCGCCGACGACGCCAAGTCTCATCACGCGAGATTTGGTGTCATTGGCGGGCCGGAATTAAAGAGACGAAGGGGGCCGTAACGCTGGCCTGGCCCTGCCCGCCCTGGCCCGGTCCGGCCCGGGGGTGAGTAAATGTGGCCCGTGAGCCAAAAAGTTTGCCCACCCCTGCCCTAGGTGCTTTTGACTTTAGTTGGGCATATTGGGAGAAGATCTGCTTATTTGCTGACCTTGCCAATCGAGTGGATCGTAAAGTGTATGGACACCTTAATTTCACATTTTGATAAATCTTCCCTTAATGGCAGAGGATCCTTTAACATTGTCACCACATAGTTCAGCCAGGTCTGGACTGGGATTCAAAATAAGCCCTGGCAATTTAAGTACATACTGGCACAAATAGACCCCCACCAGCCTGATCAATAGTGACTGCCTATGGCATCTTACAGCAGCCCCTCTGGCATTTGCCAGAATCCACAGATTGCCAGTCTGTGCCTGAATTCAGCCGAGAATCAATAAATGTATATGTTACAGAGCACGGGGCTATACTATAAGGCCCTTTTATCCCCTCCCTACACATGTATGTACGGGTATAGTGAAAATTGGTGTATAATGGAAAACTTGCTTTGAAGATGCTAAAGCTGATTGAAAGATTGCTGTCAGCCTCCGCAAATTCAGTGTGGGATGTAATATGTAATTAAGGCATCCTTATGCATCCTTATGCTTGATGGATACGTGGTGTGTTTCTATACTTAACTTTTTTTTTAATCTTGCCTACAATAATAATGTGAAAGAATTTTCCACTTGGATTTCTTACACTGCATTAAGTCTTTAAGTTGCCATTGTCTGTGGGCAGCCAGGGCTAGTAAGCAGGCTCCAGACTGAGACGTTGATCTCTGCAGTGCCGTGAAACCAAGTGTGGCCACAAGTGCATTGCTTGTCACAACTCCTAAGTCCAAAACAAAGAATATTTTAGCTGCTAATAGGGCATGAAAGGACATTTCTTTAAACAATGCTATTTTTAATATTCAGAGTGCTCTTGTATGGCACCATATATGTGGGTATTGAGTGACCAGTCTAGTATTTTGTCCACCTAAGCATGACCATATATACAGTATATATATATATATATATATATATATATATATATATATATATATATATATGTATAAAATAAATGATGTTTTCATAATTTGACTCTTCCACCTTAAGAATGCTAAAAAACATTTAAAGGAGGAGGAAAGTCTATCATTAACTATATGTTAGCCTTACATAAATATTATCATATGCAACCAGAGCTGACCTACCCTCTTCCGTTTGCTTGTAATCTCCCAACCTGTATTGCTGCGTAAGCGATGGCCTGGGGCACGCGCATGCCAATACTGATCCATCTTAGGAAATGGCTTCATTGTAGTATACTATTTTACCATCATACAGTTCAACATACTGTTTTATCTGTTTTATACTGTGTTATCTGTTTTATTATTATCCCTCCTGACCCATTAAGCAGCTTTTTAAATATATTTTATTTTTATAAGCATTGAATAAATAATTTGCATATGTTATTATGTCGTGGACACCTTATATATTTACACCCTTGTGGCTATTCTTATTAGTGAGAATAATAATAAGTGAAACTACTTATATGTCATCTAAAACAGTGGATTGCCATTCCCAAATTATGTTGAAAAATGGTGGATACTTCTAAGAGTTTGGACAAAACTGGAGGAGTATAGACAAACAGAAAATCTGAATTGTCTTACAGAGATCCCAAGGTGATTAAAGTTGAATCATATCTTGAGCTGGCAATACATTCCTTGATTTGATTGAAAAGTTTGGCTAATTTCAAGCATACTGCCCGACCAACATAGTATGCATATCTCCTTGGGTGCCATTTTGACAGGGCATTGTGCAATCTCATCAGATTTTAGGTGATCTGTCCAAACTGAAAGCATTATCTGCTAAGATACTTTGTTAGCTGCAGATGATTAAGTGAAAGGAGCCACATCTTTCCATCCACGGCCAGATCTGCTTGTTAGGCAAGGTTGCAAAACAAGCAGATCTGGGCCCCATTTGGCAACTAAACATGCTGGTCCATATTAGGCTGATCCAATAGTTGGCCTACGGGGCAAGTTATGGATAATATATTGCACCTACAATATACAATATATTGCGCCATAAGATAGAGAAATGTATCAGAAACATGTTTTTTTATACAAATGCAGAATTATTGGAAAATTTAGAAAACCCTAAGTCTCTCAAGCATACCTTGATTCCTTACTTGTTTAGATCAAAACCCAATATCAGTACAATATTATGTTTTCACAGCACCACAGATAAGCATTCTTTATCAATATTCAGCTGAAATAGTGGATTTGATGCATCCCTAATATACTTATATTTTACATGGGGATACTTGTGTTTGTGAGGCTATAGCCTTGGGTCATAAGAGGAAAAGCCTGCCTCCCCACAAAATCATGAGATTGGCTGACTCAATAGGTGCAGGTAAAAGGCCCTGGATGCCCAACATGGAGAGGTAAATGATCACTCTGTGGGAACAGATGGCTAGCATTCTAATACATTTTCTCTACTGTTCATGAATCGCTCTGACTGTGGCTTGTTCTGAATAATGCTTCTTGCCAGGGAGTAATATGGTAGCTTCTGCTTACATTGTGCATATAAATATATTGCAGAGGTGGGAGACTGTTTGTGCACTCAAGTACCAATATTTATAAAACTTAAAACAAACACAATAATATGCAGAAAAATAAAAAAATAAATACCCCAAAAGTAAAGTAGAACATGGGTAACAGAATAAAAGTGGTGTGTATCTAGTGAAAAAACAGCCTCTGCCCACAACGAAAATGATATACACTTTACAATGTAAACGCTTCACTGCATTTTTCTAAGGTTTTCCAAATCTGCATGTAATAGAATGCTTTCTTTTCCCAGAGTGTAAAATCACAAAGAAATAAATACGCATGGGGGTGGAAATCACTAACTGGTAAATTGCATTTGCAAATGGATATGCAGTGAAATGCAAAAATACACAATTTAAAGATAAACTTGTATTTTGCATCAAGTGCCTAGTTCCAGAGAGATAAACATCCCTTAATCCCATTGTGGTATTCTTGTTGTCTAACATCAGTAGATATGCCCCTTTTAATTGGAGGACATAATCTTTTGACAGCCCTCTCACTATCTTACTCCCAAGTACTGTAGCTGCTGTGACTTTTTAATAGTACCGTACAGTTGAATGACATAGTGGTTTTAAAGCATTCTGATTCTAGCATTCAGTAGCAAATGCAAATTAACCATATCACCTTTCATCTACAGCACTGTGCTAACATGCCTGTAATTAAACTGCTGTGCCCACTCATAAAGGTTTATACTCCATGCCTTGCTTTATGGATATACATGAGAAACAAGTGTGGGAGGCATCCGCTAACGCAGTATTGCCCTAAAGGTGGCCTGGGGGCCAGTGCCTGAATTGGGGAGGGATGGCATTTCTTCACTATTTTATTTTTGTGAAATAGCATCTCCATGGGGGGGGGGGTGCGGGATTTTTGATTCCTGAAACATTTTATTCTCTCCACTCCATAAAAATAAAACAGAGAGGTTGAAAAGCACAAGAAAAAAGTGCAAATAGAAGATGCAATGGGAGAAAAGACTGCTGGGAAACAAGTAGAGAAGAGATAGAGAAGTGTTACACGGATGAAGAAGGTAAAGATCAGAGAGGGCTATAGAGAACAAGAGAGAAAAAGGAAATAGGGTAAAATTAAAAAAAGAAATGAAGGTAAATAACGGTAGCAGATTGAGGAATGGTGAGAAGATGATATACATTAAATAATGTGGGATGATACAGAATATGCTGGGTTGTGCTGTGTTGTGACACATAATCCGCAGGCAGGGGGCTGTATTTACAGAAGCTCAATTGCCAGCTGAAAAAAATCATATACACTTTCATTTTAGGGCTCCTGTAGGCCACATGTTTGGTAAATCTTTGCATATTGGGCATCAAACTGTTCAGTAGATGAAAATAGCTAAATGGCTTTAGTTTGATGTGGGTAAAACCAGACAGTATTGGTGGGTGAGGCTTATTATAACAGTAGGATTGGCTTGTAATTGTGGGAGCGGCTTCTTTTTGGCACATCCCATATAGCCCCTTTCACAATTATAAGCCACACCCACTGTTATGATAAGTCATAGCATCCCTCCACTATTGTTCCCCCAAGTACTGCTGGGAGCTGCAAATGGCAAAGAGCCTTTATTTGTAATCTACATAAATACTCTGGATTGTGTGTGTGCGTACAGAATTTAGAATAATTGCAAGTTTGATTAAAAGTTAACAGTGATACCTAATTTAGTAACTGCTCTTATATACTAACGTGCAATTGTCATTTACAAATTGGCGCAAAAGCACCATTTTTATACCCATGATGCACATTGATCCCATGATGCCTACTGCTGTCAGACACAAAGATTTGCAGGAGACAGTGAATGGTGCCAAGTAAATGAATGCAGCCCATCAGCGTCCACATGTGCTCTATTTGTATGAGCACAATTCCACAGGTACTACAAAGTGTGTCTTTGCATGAAAGTGCATTACAAGTTTTGTCATTACAGCCTGTTTAAAGCAGGCCTTAAGTGTAACTCTTGTGCATGAGTGGTGCGCTTTGTGCTGTGTGCCAGATGCTGACTCACAGGGGCAACTGGCATATGGGTGCAATGTACAGCTACCCTGTTTCCCCGAAAATAGGACATCCTCCGAAAGTAAGGCACCCCCCCGATTTTTCAACCCCCTCGGAAAATAAGGCACCCCCCGAAAATAAGACACCCACCTAGGGCTGGGCGATAAATCTCGCCCAAACAATGGAATAAATGTGTACTGTATTCTTCTTCATGGAAAAATAAGACATCCCCTAAAAAATAAGACCTAGTGCATATTTTGGATTTTAAAAAAATATAAGACAGTGTCTTATTTTCAGGGAAAAACACGGTAGTCTGCACAGGGACCTGGTACAAGCCATATGTGAATTGTGTGCTATTGTGACTACAACTGTACACTTCTGCTTTTGTTTCAGCTTAATTGAGCCAGACACTCAGGGGCAGTCACAAACGCTCCGAGTGTATTTTCGCCGAATTTTTCATTGCTTGCGCAACTTTTTCATACGCTTGGAATCGGAAAGGTTTTCCCGCTGTTAACAATTGTTCGGTACGAAAATTTTGTGACTTTCGGATCACGAATATGATATAATTGTGACTAATGTGATTTTTTCGTAAGCATTTTCGTGATATTTGCAATCTTCAGAAATTTTCGTATCCAATCCGAATTTTTCCCATTCGAGATTCGAACTCATGATTTCATGAATCTGCCCCTCAGTGTGTAAGTGGTGACACTTTTTGGCCTTTTCCCTGGTTGTCACATTTGCCATTATGTTTAAAGGTAAAAATAACCCCCTTTTTTGACATAAGCTTATTCAGTTGGGCTTATGTATATAGAAGGTGCATAAACCTATTCAAAAATATATATAAATATTTTTCTACACACACCTGGATTTTAGAACATGGTTCTCCAATTTTCAGAGAATCTGTTTCTCTCACCATATTTTGCACTCAGGAAAAGAGAAAGTGTGCCTAAACACAAACAGTCTGACTTCTGCCAGTTCCTTCAGTGATCCACTGACCTTGGATAAATGCTTTTAAGATTGGCTGTCATGCACAGGGAAATTCTAGAGGGCCACAGCCCAGCAAAGGCCACCTTAGTTAACCCTCTAGGATCAGTACTATTTTTGTCTTTGATCCTCTTGCTTACTACATTCTGACTGATAATTTCAGGTGGTGGCTTTCATGTCGGAGTTTGCCCTGTTAAAGAAGTCCATCATGAAAAATAAGATAGGTCTGTGACAAAATGCCAGAGCATAATCCCCAAACTATGCAGACGAGGCAAGTTTGCTTGGAGTCAGCACAAATGAAAAAAAGAAATCCTTTTAGACTTAATAGTATCCAGCTTGGTGGCACACTGACAGCGTATTCTATTTCTCTCAATCTAGCATGGGCTGAGAGACAAGTAAATGTACTCTTTCTGTTTACCTGCTTTTTGTCTGTCATAAGTAATAGTAATCCCTTCTGCTTTAGTCATATTTTCTCTTTGAAGCAGCCTGTGTTCCTGTTTCTTTAATTTTGGCTAAAGATCATAGCTTTTGCCAAAAAAAGAGAATTACATGCATTTGTGTTATTCACTTTTTATTTGGTTTCTTAATCCAGAAGCAGCAGGTTCTCCTTTCACACTTGCCATGCAGAGGAGTTCTTTAAAGAAAAATGCATGAATTAACATGAACATACCCAGTAAAAGGGGTTGTTCACCTTTTGAGTTAACTTTTTGTATGATGCAGAGAGTAATATTCTGGGACAATTTGCAATTGGCCTTCATTTAGTTCATTCAGTTTTTTGTTCAGCAACTCTCCAGTTTGAAGTTTTAGCAGCTATCTGGTTGCTTGGGTCCAAATTACCTTAGCAACCAGGGAATGGTTTCAACGAAAGACTGATATATTTATAGGAGAGGACTTGAAAATTAAAATATGTTATTTAAAGTAACAACAATAAAACTGCCTCAAAGAGCAATAGTTTTTGGCTGCAGTAGTTGGTGACCCCCATTTGAAAGCTGAAAAGATTTAGAAGGCAAATAATTCAAAAACTATTTAATAAATAATGAAGATCAATAGAAAAGTTGAATTGGCCGTTCTATAGCATACTGAAAGTTAACTTAAAGATGAACCTTTAAGGAGGCATATAGGAATATATGGTGTTTAGAAAAAAAAAACAAAGAATTCTCCAAGCTGCATTAAACAGACCAGCTCCTGATTGGCTAACCCAGTGCTCAGTACTATTACAAACCATAACCCTATAGGCCAGGTAAATCCCAGCATTGGTGCTTCATACATACAAAAATGGTCTTGCATTTCCTTGTTTGTGGTCTTTTTTATGAAAATACCAAAGCAGCAAAATGTTATGTCTTATTGCTGGATAAGTTATTGTAATTTCTCTTTTTCAAAGGACAGCCTGTCAGACTAGGAAGATGATTTGATGCAATAAAATAACTTTGGGTATTTACACAAGTGGATGGGGCAGCTAACAGTCATTAAACACAAAATCTATAAAATAAACTTGTAGGCTAGAGTAAAAGTGAACAAAATTATTATATCTAATATACATCACCACCCTGTTAATAAGGTGAGATCTCTTCTTTTAAAATATCTATCAATTTACTTTATTTAAGAGGTCACTATTCTAGTGAATTCAGAACATGAAAACATACTTTGTATATTAAACAAAACACGGGTACAACAATGTCTTAGAGGTAACGTCATTGAGAAGTTACTGCTTATAAAGTTGTGAAAGTCTTTTCTATGTTATTCTATAATAGAGAGATTTGCCCTTAGAAATGGATTCACTTTGTACAAGAGCAAAACCTACACCAACAGCGAAATTAAACTATTCACAAATTCATATAAGTAGCTACCATGTAGTTTTGCCACAGACTTACAGATTTGTCTGGCCCCTAACTTTCTGAATAGCCATTCACAGATACGTAGGAAAAACACAAAATGATCAATAGGGGCAGCACTAACCCTTTTTTGCTCTCTCCACATGGTATGTTTGGTTGTGTAATGATTAATGCATTAACATTACCCTAAAGTAATTCATTTTAAGGTTTTAAGTAAAATTGTTGGGGCAATTTTATCATTCACAACTACAGTATAGCTGTTATAAAAGTAGTAGCACTACAAGGAAACTACAGTATAGCTGTTATAAAAGTAGTAGCACTACAAGGAAACGCACATTAAATAAAAACTATATTGTGTAGTAAGTTTTTGTAAGTTTGTAATTGTAAGATTTTGTAACTTACAATTTTTATTTTTTTGTTTTTTTTTTCCGCTTACAAGAATTAACATGGCATATTAATATTTATACCGTTTGTCATCAATAACAGGTAAACATTAAAAAGGGAAAGAAAAAGAAGAAGTGTATGTATGTATGTATAACTTTATTTATAAAGCGCCACAAGGATACGCAGCGCTGTACAGTCTTACAAAATTAAAAATTACACACAGGGAGGACAAGTGATATAATAATTAAATATATATATAAGTGCCATGTGGTATGAGACACAGTAGGAAGGAGGTCCCTGCCCCATAGAGCTTACAATCTAAGTGGTTGGGTAACATACAGACACAAATTGGAAGGTAAGAGTGCACCAGGTATGGGCATTTGTTCTTAAGCACAGGGCAAAATAATGTTTTAGTGCTCAAGGTAACAGCTGAGCTTTTTCTTAAAGAGAGTTTCTTTTCTTCTTAAAGAGAGTTAGTGAGTATTCCCTACAGAGGGATTCAGGGATAGAGTCCCAGAGGTAAGGAGCAGCAAGATAGAAAGGTTTAAGACAAGAGAGCGCAGTGGGTGTGAATGGTGTAAAAAGACGGAGGCTCTGAGAGGAGCGGAGGAGACGACCAGGAACATGCAGGCTGACCAGTGAAGAAATGTAGTGAGGAGCAGAGGAGTGAAGGGCTTTGAATGTTAGTAGAAGGATTCTGTAAGCTATCCTTTGCTTAACAGGCAGCCATGCAAGAGAGCTTAAAGTGATACTGACACGAAAAAACAACTTTTTAAAATATGAATCTACATAAAAAGTTGCCTATAGGTCGTGTTGATCATTTTTTACGTATAGGGCTGCTTTTGTAAGTAATTGTTACTTGAAATCCCAAAACCTGACTGTTTTGCCAGCCTGACTGTCCCTTCTCAGCCTGACAGTTACAGCTTCTAATGCTAACGGCCTCCTGCTGGACAAATATGGCAGCCCCCTCATAGAGGAACATGGGGGACAGATAGGGAATGTAAAAGCTTGGACAAATACATTTATGGCAAAATTATAAATAGCATGCAAAGGCAATGTTATGACAATGTTATAAAAAAAGGTTTGATTTCTGGTGTCAGTATCACTTTAAGTGAGGCTGAACAGGTTCCCTCTTAGGAGAGAGCAGGAGGATCCTGGCAGCAGAGTTTAAAATTGATTGCAGGGGAGAGAGGTTTAATTCAGAAAGGGAGGGGTATAGAAATAGGGGACAGTGGTTAACCAGGGGTGAGGGGAAGGGGAGACCAAGGAGATGTATAATTGCAGTTATATAAAAGTACATGGATGTATATTTGCGTTGGGTGGGCAAGTAAATCCCAAGGCGACCATACTTTTAGACATTGGGGGGTTTTGTTCTGTAGCCAGGCCAGACTATATTCAAATTGTTTGGTGTTATTAATTTTCTGTTCTACTTCTGAGAGAGAGGGAATGGTGGGCGTAGTCGTGTCAAAATCTCGTCCCAGAATGGTTGTATTAGAGGGCAATGCCAAAATATGTGGGGCAGGTCCCCCAGCCGTCCGCATCCCTCCAGCAGTTTTGTGTTGTTTCTGGGAATATCAGTATTAAGCCAAATGGAAAGGAATGATGGTGCATATTGTCCTGCAGCAGATCTCCAAATGCCCCAGTTATGTAAAAATATTGCAAAGCTCCACAGGTTGGACATAACATATACAAGCTGGTATATATCGTAGAAGATTTTAATAAGTTAAAAAACATTAAAATTGGTTACTTACAAAGCATCCAATATAGGTATAGCATGTAAACAAATAGATGGATTCAATTCAGTCCTTCAAATCAGTCCAAAGCATTTCACATGGTTATAAGCCACGCTTCATCACGGAAAGGATTCATAAACTCTCATTTCCCCCCCCCCCCAACACACACACAGCCCCCACTTTTTTATTGCCTGTGGCAACAAACCCCCCCTTGTGTATGCAAGGGTGACGTCACATGTATGTGCATCCTGAGTTACACACTTGGCACATGTGCAATGGCAGCATCCAAAGCGCCAAATTGGCACATGTTCAAACATCACTATGGCTGTTATATGTAGACTCAAGTAGGCTGAAAACCACTGATATAGGGATCCAGAAGAAACTCTCGGTTAAGCTTTAACCAGACTTTGTCTTTAATATAGCTAAGACTGTAGCACTGAGTGGTATCACATGACAACTTTCCTTTTCAGCCATAGCACATTCCAGGAGCAGTGAGACTGTTTCATCTTCTAAAACCTTGCATGGTGTCCATACCTGCAGTGAGACCACAGTTATGTTTTACTATACTACCAGTTATTTATCAATACTGGTCAAATTGGCAGTAACCAGTAGTGAACAGGTATTAAGCCATCTGCAGGTAGAACAATGAAAGCAAATTGATTGGTTGTTTGGTAACTGCCCAAGTGCAATTGCAGTTTGGTTTAGATTGTACTACTTTATTTGCACTATATGTTTTTTATAGGCAGCCAGTGACTAGGTTTAACTATTATCAATGCTTGTGACTGTGCTCGGTATTAGAACACTAATCTGCTGTGGTGGGACAGTGTATTTCGCTTAATAGGGCTGCAGAGTTACTCTGAATTGATCTTCCTTCCTTCCTTCCTGCAGTGTTCACACCTCAGGCTGTAATCACCCCCATTGTTCACCTGTTCACACCTCAGACATTGTAGGTACTGCCTGGACTATGCTGCCTGTGTGTATGGCACACACAGGGAACATAGAGTAGGCAGATTATGGCACATAGCATAGGGCAGGCAGAGTACGGCACAAACAGGTAGGGCAGACAGAGTATGGCACACATAGGCAGCATAGGGTAGGCAGATTATGGCACATAGCATAGGGCAGGGAGGGTATGGCACAAACAGGTAGGGCAGGCAGAGTATGGCGCACACAGGCATCATAGGACAGGCAGAGTAAGGCACACACAGGCAGGGTAGGGCAGGCAGAGTATGGCACACACAGGCAGGGTAGGGCAGCCAGAGTATGGCACAAACCGGCAGCATAAGACAGACAGAGTATGGCACACACAGGCAGCATAGGGCAGACAGAGTGCTGCCTGTGTGTGCCATACTCTGCCTGCCTTATGCTGCCTGTGGGAGGTGAACCTGGCAGGGGTTTGTTAGCAGTTGGAAATAGCCATGTAATGGTCCCTAAGGTGTGTAATTATCTGCTGGGTGTTGCTGTGCTATTCACAGGGAAGGAGGAGGCATATGGATTTAAGAGTATATCTTAATATCACATAATATAGTTCTTTCACATATGAATGACGGTTGATATCCTCGCTGTAAGGACCAAGCATTTGGGATTTTGCTGTGCTACCACCATTGTGATAAAATAGGTGTGGTTTGAAGTGGGTGTGGTTTAAAATGGGGGAGTGGTCAAAACTGGCTTCCATTAGCGGCCCTCCACCATGTATGATAGAGAAATTCCGGCCCTCGGCACCACAGAAGTTGGACAGCACTGTCTTAGAGTTTTCTCTCAGCAATAAAAGTATGTATTGTTTTCTGAATCTGTTATTGGTAAGTTATATTTCTCTGTGGAGGAGTTACCCCTTCATCAAGCAAGACATTGCTGCCTAGTCTAGAGGTTACTGGGATCATATCTTCAAGTTACTGATTGACAGTTCTACTGTATAAAATAAGTAACCAAGGATTACATTGTCACCTCTTAAAATAACCTTGATTTAAGACAATAGGATAAACAGGTCTTTCTTCATGCCTTAAGATTCCCACGGATTATTTATGGCTGGTGTTTCAAGAAAGACTGCAAAAATGTTTTTCTAGGTAATGGAACATTTATCAGCATTTTTAGTGGAACAATTTAGGATTATTTTATGACCATGAATTTTCTGGATATTGTTGGGAAATTATAAAGTCTGTTGGGGTAATGTAATAAAAGGCACCTCTGCAAGTAGCATGTATTTTGCGGCTGTTTTAAAGCAGATATCTTACCTTGGTTGCTGTAGGCTGCTGCACTTGCACAAACTTAGTGCCTTGTTAACATATGGGGCAATTTGTTACTGTTACTTTTTCTTAAACTGCCCATATATAGAATGATCTTCCACCAATATGCCCACCTTCAGGGGGGTGATATCAGATTGATCCAATCATTCGGATCACATTGATGAGATGCACCACATCAACGTACCAATGTGCTCCTCATTCTGATGGAATTTTTAAACCTGGCTTATCTACATCTGGATGATTTTCGGTGAGATATTGATCAGGCAGACCTATCTGAGCAGCAGACCCTCAGAAGCTTTTATTATCCTGTGTATGGCCACTGTTAGAAAATCTTTCTTAATGACAAATAACTAGACATCAATAATAATAATATTTAAGTCCCTTATAGCTATTTGGACTGAGTTGTCATTCTATCTCAGGTACAGGATCCCTTATACCAAAACCTGTTATCCAGAAAATTCTGAATTATGTGAAGACCCTCCCCCATAGAGTCCAGTCCATTTAATTCTTATTTTTTTTAATTATTTCCTTTTAATCTATATAAACATTTAAGTTTTCTGTTGGCCAGTTTTAAAAACCAGAGTATTTTCAGGGACAAACATTTCCAAGGACAGAGAGTTAAAACCAGACATTATACCTTGAAATCAAAAACAATTGACTACTCTGCTATAAAAAGAGGGGTTAGGTCCCATTGTTGTTCAACATATGGCCAGACACACTGTAACTTATGACAAGGTAATAAGGTTGTAATGGACACCCTTTAGGGTAACATAATGATGTAAAAAGTATTCAAACCCAGATGTCACCATAAGTGCCATTTAAACTGCCCCCCACCCATTGCTTTAACTAGGGAAACCCTGATGGAGACTATGGGGCACATTTACTAATCCACGAACGTCCGAAAAGCGTCCGAATGTGTTTTTTCGTAATGATCGGTATTTTGCGACTTTTTCGAGTGCTCAATATGAAAAAGTTGCGACAATTTGCGAAAGTCGTAATGGCTATGAAAAAGTTGCGACAATTCACGAAAGTCATAATGGCTATGAAAAAGTCGCGACAATTCACAAAATTTGTAATGGCTATGAAAAAGTTGCGACAATTCACGAGTCATAATGGCTATGAAAAAATCGCGACAATTCACGAAAGTCATAATGGCTATGAAAAAGTCGCTACAATTCACGAAATTTGTAATGGCTATGAAAAAGTTGCGACAATTCACGAAAGTCATAATGGCTATGAAAAAGTCGCGACAATTCGCGCAAGTCGTAACGGCTACGAAAAAGTCGCAAAAAATATGAAAAAGTCGCAAACTGTTCGTTTTCCAATCCGAATTTTTCCCATTCGGATTCGTGGATTAGTAAATCAGCCCCTAAGGGGCTGATTTACTTACCCACGAACGGGTCGAATGGAGTCCGATTGCGTTTTTTTCGTAATGATCGGTACTTTGCGATTTTTTCGTATGTTTTGCGATTTTTTCGGATTCTTTACGAATTTTTCGGATCCAATACGATTTTTGCGTAAAAACGCGAGTTTTCCTATCCATTACGAAAGTTGCGTAAAAAGTTGCGCAATTTGCGTAGCGTTAAAACTTACGCGAAAAGTTGCGCATTTTTCGTAGCGTTAAGTTTTAACGCTACGAAAAATGCGCAACTTTTCGCGTAAGTTTTAACGCTACGCAAAATGCGCAACTTTTTACGCAACTTACGTAATGGATACGAAAAACTCGCGTTTTTACGCAAAAATCGTATTGGATCCGAAAAATTCGTACAGAATCCGAAAAAATCGCAAAACATACGAAAAAGTCGCAAAATATTCGTTTTCAAGTCGGAACTTTTCCAATTCGGGTCGGATTCGTGGGTTAGTAAATCAGCCCCTAAGTGTAAGCAAGAATGCAAGTCCTAATTAGATGCAGGCATCGGTGATAACAAATGCCTTGACATCAGTGCATGTACAGATCTTGAAATATAGTTTAATCCATTTTATTCCCATTCTTACTGTCCAATAAAGACACTCAGTGAAAGCCAAGAGAGGGAAGGTGATAGAAAGTTCTACTACAAGAGAGAAAACAAGTCTTTTCAGTATTGTTTAGAAAAAAATAACCCTTTTGTGATTTATTTATTGAATGGCAAGTGATCTGTGTACTAACCAATGCTGAAATCAGGGACGTCATGTTAGAAAGCAGCAGAAACCTTTAACAAAAATTGCATGGTATTTGCCTAGCTTACTGATGAAAATGTCATATGACACGCCACATTGTTTAGCATACTTTCCTGAAGGTCTAAATTAGAAATATGTAGGCTATTATTATGAAATTTTCCACTGCAAACAATGGCGTAGGAATTCATGGGTAATTCCATGCTATATATAGATAATTAGTATGCATAATATGAACTGCAATTAAACATTTTTTGAAGAAAATTAAGATCATTTCTGTGGTGTCTTTTTATAGACGCTCACTCTAATTGTGCCTTTTGTTTGGACCAGTTGCACCAAAATAGTTGTATTTAGGGGTGTGTTTTTGGTTGCACCCCTTCCTCCTTTGTGTGTTAGATAGAACTATCCCTGGAAATTCAGGACTGTAGGAGAATATGTTGTGTCTGGATAGCAGAGTGAAAAAAGTTAAAACTATCCCAAAAAGGCCTTTATACTCCTATGTATTCTACAGCCAGAATCTGGGTATTGCTAATTACTTTATGCACCATATCTTATATGGGTAAGAACTCTGCCACAACAGGATAACGTGTTTAGAGTCTGAAGAACCTATGCTTTGTAGAGTGGAGAAGGAAATAAATATGGTTGTTCCCAAGGAATGTTCTTTGCATACCATACAATATTTCCTCATACTGTATATTCCATTTATTGCAAGGGTTAATCATTTCTTAAACATGATGCAATAGAGACATAAATGTTTTATTATTACAGTCTAAAGATATATTCTACACACAAAGTGCTATCGTTATGATGGAAGCAAAGTGCCATAAATAATGCATTTTTAAAATGAAAAATAATGCCTTCTTGGCTATATTATTCACATAGATTTGAACAATTTTTCAAACATGGGAAACAGCAAACAGAACACACAGATCACAGCTGCAAAAACAAAATTAGTCCTGAATGTCAATTTGGAAGCTGCCACATTGGTTGCCATGAGATTTCTGTGTATGAAATGTTTACTTCAATGATCTGGCACCTAGTGGGAAAACTGTTTTGGAAAAACAGCACCTACTTGGCTATATTAAAGGGGAACTGTCACTGTAGGATATTATTACATCCTTTTCTATAAGGTTAGTCAAGCAAAATAAACATTTAGTACACTACATAAATAGGGTTGCAACCTTGCCAGTATTTTACTGGCCCAGCCAGTAAAATACCAGCCAAGGCTGGGGCTGGTATTACACATTTACTGACAATGTACTTGCCAGTAAATTTGTAATATCTACAGGGCCGGATTTGTGATTGGGGCGCCCGGTGGCCACCCCCTATGGCCGGCCACCCCCTATGGCCGCCCACCCACCTCAATTACGCATGAGCGCACCACCCCTCTCCCCCCCACACGCGCGCATCCGCATCACAACTCATATGGGGCATTGGGAAGAGGATGCGCTAAAGTTTATGTGCGTCCTGTCCCAATTGCTCCTTATGGAGCAAAATTTTCTGGTGCGGCAGAGCGGCGTGCCGCCCTAGGCCCGGGCCTTTGTGGTTTTGCCACAAATCCGGGCCTGAATATCAAGTCAATTCGGCCCCAGCCTGGTCTGCCCCCAGCTCATCCCTTTCTCCCCTCCAACTCACCTAATCCACTTAATTCCATGTGGCTCAGTTCCCTAAACGATTAAACTCTGCCCGGTTGCTTAATATAAGTCAGAGAAATAGTGTAAATGGGACAAAGCCCATGTAAATGGACTTTTCTAGGAGCCTTAAGGAATTTCTTCCCAGAATCCTGTTCAGAGAAATAGCAAATGATAGTTTTAGTTCACCTTTAAATGCCAGCTAATAAATTACTAAACATACTATTTTTTTTTACCTACGCTTGAAGTCTTTCTGTCCTTTAGCAGTTGACTTTATTTTTCTCACTCAAGGAAGGACCCAGTGCAGAGCAAATCCTATTGCCCGAAACAATCTGCAGTTCTTGTTGCCTGATTCTGTTTACAATAAATTGCTACCAGCCCAAGGGAAAAAAACAAATGGACAACAAATTTGGTATCTTGTTGTCCTTTAGCAGTCCTCTTCCTTTTTTCCCCTCTCAAGGCAGGACCCAGTGTACTGCAAATCTCTTTGCCAGCATTTTAGACTTCAGCAGCTCTCATTGCCAGGTCCTGTATAGAGTAAATCAGAAAATAAGTTAAAGCAGTAAATAATAATTCAATATGATTTCATATGTTACAGAACTGCCTATACCAATATGTTAATCACCTACAGTGAATTTAATCAGTAAGTTGTTTTCCAAACCAATTCTCTTTTTATGAGAATTGTCCTCTTCCTTTCTTCCCCTCTAAAGGCAAGACCTAGTACACAAAAGTTGCTATATGCTGCAAATTCCATCTGCCGATGCGCCCTGTTGGCCAGAACATGGTGCATCGTCAGACAAGAAAGTGAAGAGGAGCTGTACTTTCCACTATTCAATCATTTGGGCTGTCAGTCTGAATGGACCAAAAAAAAAAAAAACTTGCCATTCCTGTTAGGGACAGTATCCGTCCATTTCACCATTTCTACGGTTGGATACCATTCAAAATTGACCAGTGACTAGCTTTACTCAGGGTACTCCAGTTTCTTTCTACACTTCGAAAACATACAGGCAGGTGAATTAGTTCAAGAATCAGAGTTAAAATGCAAACATAATAAACACCTAAAATGTATTTGCTAACCTGCCACAAAGCCTAAGATTTTAATACCACTTAAATAATGGTTTTAAGAAAAACTGGTCTTTGGAGGAATTTCATTTAAATTGCTAAAACAAGAAGAGGTTAATAAGAGGTTAGGTACAGGTTTTTTAAAAGACAGCAACATTTGACACAAAATCAATACTGGGGGGCTGTTTGCAGTTATCCATTGTGTAAATAAAAAAAAGTAATACAAAAAAACACCCATTGATTTCAATGCAAATTACTGTCATGTCTGGAATGGAATGCTCATTGGCCAGTTCTACAGTGATTATACTGACACGTTTGGGGTGTAACATTTTCTGTAGTTATTATAGTGGCACATCTAAGGTTAATATGCCCTTTATTTATTTTTATTAGGCATTATATTGGCACATCTGGGGTTAATATGCTCATGATCAATTTAATGTAGTAATTATACTGGCACATTTAGTGGTAATACGTCTTTTAGCCATTTTATTTTGTGATTATACTGGAACGTCTGGGGTTAATATGCTTATCAATTTACTGTCATGTCTGGAATGGAATGCTCATTAGCCATTTCTACAGTGATTATACTGACACGTTTGGGGTGTAACATTTTCTGTAGTTATTATAGTGGCACATCTAGGGTTAATATGCCCTTTATTTATTTTTATTAGGCATTATATTGGCACATCTGGGGTTAATATGCTCATGATCAATTTAATGTAGTAATTATACTGGCAAATCTAGTGGTAATATGTCCTTTAGCCATTTTATTTTGTGATTATACTGGAACGTCTGGGGTTAATATGCTTATCAATTTTCTGTAGTAATTATACTGGCACACGTAGAGTTTTTAAGTCCATTATCTGTTTTATCTAGTGATTATACTGGCACGTTTGGGGTTAATATGCTCATTATCCATTTTCTATAGTAATTTTATTGGCATGTCTGGGTTAGTGATGTGCAGGTCAACTAAAACTGTTGCTGTGTGTTGCCTATCTCTTTGTCCTTCTTTTTACTTTTCACATATGCCTTAAGGTGGCCATACACACACCGATAATATCGTACGAAACCTCATTTCGTACGATATTCGGTGCGTGTATGGTATGTCGGCGAGTCGACCGATATCGCAGGAAGCTGCTGATATCGGCCGACTCGCCGATCGGACCAGTTGGAAAATTTTGATCGGGCGCCATAGAAGGCACTACAAGTGGTTTTGATGCAACTAAAGTTTGCCTGCAAGCCAGAAATTCAAATATAAGCACCTGCTTTGAGGCCACTGGGAGCAGCATCCAAGGGGTTGTTCTGAGCCATTGGTTGGGGACCATTGCATCACAGACTCTATTTTGGGCCATGGCTTGTTGGCTTGCCTTAAATACTGTCAAATTGAGGATGGCATTTGGAAATAATTTTTGTCTGTGGCAGATGAGGAGGGCCCACCAATTGGATCTTTGCCTGAGGAAGGCCTTTAAAGGACCCTTCCTCAGGGACAAACCAACAAACCCCCACCCTACCAAACACTAATATACCCAAACTCTGTGACCCAACAAGCAAAAAGCAACAATATAGTGACCAGACATGAGGAAAAGTGCGAACATCCAAAGTTCCAACAATAACCAGGGTTAGAATATTAATGTAAAATAATAATTGTGAAAGTGTGTAAAGATCAAAATACAGTGTAACTACCATTGGCAGTATTAATAAGGAGTCGATGCAGAAAATCATAATGTGGAGCCCAGCTGTTCATCCAAATAGCCCAACTGTTTTAATGCAACAAGAGCAATCACCTAACCAATGACCGTCTTGAGAGGTAGCATAGAGCTGGCCCACAAGCAAAGAACGAGGTTAGATGGTAGCACCAACTGGCACGGTACAGCTGGTATGCAGTGTAATCCATAGAATACAAAGGCAGCCAGTCAGCATCTATGATCATACTGAAGAGATAGTGGATTGTACATTACACGCCCAAGCTGAAGCTGAACTCCTATTCAGTTGGGGAGTTAAGCTATATTAGCAACATTATGTTGCATGGTCATCCTGTAGTAATCATCACTGACACATTTCCAGAATTTAAGTAACCCCCTATGCACCTGCAAATGATAGATACAAAAAGAATAGCATGGTGGGGCAGCTTTTGTTTACTTGAAAAAAAATAGGTGAAAAGATACTTGGAAAAGTGGATATTAAGGAGGATTACAATGCGGTCATTACTCTTTTGTGTGCAGATCCATTAAGGGCTCTATGAGCAAATTTTAAAACCCAGGAAAGTAAACAAAAAGACATTTCTGCAAGCAAGAAAGTTATCATTAAATGGAAGCATGTGGATTAAAGAAGGATTTGGCTGGATTACCTAATGAAGGAAACAAATTAGTTAAGAAGAAATGAGGTTTACTTTTCTTAATGAAAAGTTGCTTTTCTGGGTGGTAATGTGGAATGTGTATAAGTGGCATCTATAACTTTTCAAACAGATTTATAAAAAAAGACACTTTTTAAATACTCTGGCTTCTCATCTAATCAGTGGTTATTGTCATTTACCTGCTGTCTGGTTGTTGGGGTCACTGATTCCTTGTACGGCTACTTTTCTATTGTTGTTGCTTGTTGTTATTGCTTATCTTTCTGTAAAGTAACTTTCCTATTCATCTTCTATTCTGTCTTCTAAGCTACTGCCTAGCTAATAGAGTAAAGGTGGCCATACACGGGTCCAACCCACCCAGTATCTAATCAGATTGATACCACCTTTGCATCGTTCCAATCAGGTGGACTAAAGGTGGCCATACACGCACCGATATTATCGTACGAAACCTCGTTTCGTACGATAATCGGTGCGTGTATGGCATGTCAGCGAGCCGACCGATATCGCAGGAAGCTGCTGAAATCGGTCGGCTCGCCGATCGGCCAAGTTAGAAAATTTTGATCGGGCGCCATAGAAGGCGCCTGACCAAAATTCTCCCTTCAGAGCTGAATCGGCAGAAGGAGGTAGAAATCCTATTGTTTCTACCTCCTTACCTGCCGATTCAGCCCTGAATGGTGTGTGGCGGATCTGACGATGTTTCGTGCGACCGACGGTCGTACGAAACATCGTGAGATCGCCACGTGTATGGCCAGCTTAACTGGAACAATTCAAAGATGGCCATGATGCATTAAAAGACACTAAGGGGCTGATTTACTTAGACACGAATTCGAATCCGAATTGGAAAAATTCCGATTGGAAAACGAACATTTTGCGACTTTTTCGTATTTTTTTCGATTTTTTTGGCGCCTTTACGACTTTTCGGAAATTGTCGCGACTTTTTCGTTACCAATACGATTTTCGCGAAAAAACGCAAGTTTTTTGTAGCCATTACGATTCGCTCGTATCTTGTCGCGACTTTTTCGTATTGAGCGCTCGTAAGCGGCGGCCGAAACTTTCAGACTTAGCATGATTTTGGAAGCCTCCCATAGGACTCAATGGCACCCTGCAGCTCCAACCTGGCCCAAGAAAAGTCACCATCCTGAAGCTTGAATGAATCCGAACGCTACGAAAAAATCGCAACATTTTGCGCAACTTTCGGAATGGCTACGAAAAAGGCGCGACTTTTCGCGCAAGTTTTAACGCTACGAAAAAATCGCCAGATTTTGCACAACATTCGGATGGCAACGAAAAAGTCACGATAATTTTCCGAAAAAATCGCCAAATACCGATCATTACGAAAAAAATGCAATCGGACGCATTCGGCCGGTTCGTGAGTAAATAAATGGGCCCCTAAAACTTCACTGAAATTAAAAAAAATGAAGGGAAACTGCAAATTGTCTTAAATTACTATTGTAATTGTACCATCATACCAAAGGTTCATTGTTAAGGTAAAGCCTCCTATTATTTTCAGCCTTTTTAGTGTATCAATATGAATGCCTACTCTATACAAATAAAGAGACACTTCAGTAAAAATAAGTATTATTGATTTATTCTAATGAATATTTTGGAAATATGTTTGATGCAGTAAGAAAATGAACTGGACCACTATCCATGTGAAATGGTTTGAATGATACCAAAGAAAAATGAATTTAAATGCAGTGAATAGTCAATAACAGGAAGAGGTGCGGCCCAATACATTGAGGAGTAGACTCTCCTACTGCCCTTACTAGTGGGGTTGGGAAGAACATACATATCAGTGGGGGGTGGCAGGTGTATTAAACTGGTACAACCAAAGAGAGCCAGTAAGTGCAGGAATAATTCAGCAAGCTGGGTAATGTAAAATAGGCTTGTAGAGAAAGACTAAAGTCAAAGTCAGCAACAAAGCAAACAGGGTGATCATTTTATGATCCTGAGTTTCTTAAATACATATGGGGGCGTATTTATTATGCTCTGTAAAACTAATTCACCGAAAAAACGGAGTAAAAAGCTGTGTAAAATAAATGGAAAAGATCGCCATCTGAACGCCGGATATTACGCCGTTATTTTCCATAAGTTCTGGTGGAAGAAAAAATGCGTAAAACAATTACGCCGATTTTACGCCATTTTTACACGGCGAAGCCTGGCGATGTGTGCCGAATTTTCTCGCCGTTTTTTACACAGCATAATAAATATGCCCCATTGTGACATGTGTGACTATACATAGCTTCTAACTATAGGCTAATAGAACTGACTGATTGCTATTTACTTGAAAACAGCAGCAGATTTAATAATGCAGTGCAGTATAGAAAAGTACGTCACAATTTGACCTTAATTATGTATAGCCATCATACACCGTTTCTCTCAGTATGACATGTGCATTCACAGTATAGAACCACTAAGGGAAGAACTTATATGATGAACACTGACTAATTATATATTTTAAAATATGTCCATAATTTTATATGAATTGGCACCTTCTTTTCAGTATTCACTTTTGGACTTGCTTTCCAGTCTGCTCTAGTGAAGGGCCATATGAAATGACTCACATCAGATTGGTCTTGTCAAGTACAACATCTAAACAGCAGTATATTCTGTATGGCTGTCAGGCAGTGAGTCAGTATTTACACCTGTACAGTGAATTAGCATTTAGACACTGAATGAACAAATCATTCCATAACCATTTTCTAAATGATTGGGTGCTATGCTGAACTCTGAATGCTGGGCAATCTGTTGGTTCTGGCAAATGCAAGAGGGGCTGTTTTTAGATGCCAGGGACTTTCACTATTGGGCTGGTGGGGTCTGTTTGGGCCTATGTGTACTTGAAATGCCAGAGCCTATTTTTTGCAATGACTTAGCCTTGTTCAGATACCTTCAGTGCATTTTATGCACCCCCGCATGTATATTGTTTTTGCTCACCTTGACCTGCAGGTTTTCCTAGCCTCTTGAACCCATTTTGACTTTTGCTAAAGCTAACAAAGACATGGGATTAGTTCCTGGCAGGTCCTGTCTCAATTCCATTCATCAAAAAGCAAAGGCTTTGTGTTCTGCCACTTAACTTTTAGAATACTATACCTACTGCCAAGTCTTTCATTGCCTTCTGACTTGGAATGCAACTCACACAGCCCTGCACTGCTATGGCTTGTTCTGTGCATTTTATTTTCCCGATTCGTACATTTCTGCATTTGTGCCAGATATGAAAGCTTTCTATAACTATCTCAAATTCAACTAAGGCGGCTCCATAGCTCATGGCTGTGTCAGTGGTATCGTGGGTTGAAAATGCTTGTGTAGGTTTGCATGTCAGGCTAAACTAATCCTGGCTGACATAAAGCACTCAGTGCAACAAAGTCTGTCAGGAGATTCCGTGATCCACCTTACAAAACACAAAGCAACATGTGTGTGCCTCATGAAATAAAGAACCTCCACACAAGTATTATATCTGTGTAAGATTTAATACCATTGAACATTTTTATTAATGTCTGAGTACATTTACTTTCATCAAGCAAAAGTCTATTTTTTGGGTGGAGATCCCTTTAACGTGATGTATTAAATAGGTACATTTGTACTGCCAGAATCTACTGATATGCTTGAATAGCCTAAAAGCTGAACTTTTCGTAGTGCCATTGAAGACATACCATTAGTCTTTTTTTGTATAGTACCTTATGTAGGTTGGACTAAGCTAGTTTGGACTACTTGAGGGAGAATGTACACTATGCTTACAGGCTGAGAAAAGGTCAAAGCTGATCCCTCTTTTACCCTGTGGTATTATGTGGTAATTTCCTAAGTGCATACCAACAGCTATCCCACCCATCAAAAAAGTGTGCACACTGTGTTTCTGGTGCATTCAGCTGAAGCTATGTTTTTCTAGTTGATTTACACAATCTGTAAGACTGGGGGACTGGTACCAAATATCAATACTAATATATAGTATAGATTAGTAACATTTTTAATACATAAAAAATACAAACCAGCATACTCTGTAGATCTGACAACCATTCAGGGTGTGTTGCCTACTGTGATTAGGCCACTTGAGCTCAGTTTGAGTTAAAAATAGTTGATTACAAATATGGCCAACCACAATAAAAAAAGAAGCATTGCGCTTGTGCCACTGGCTAGTTGGCAAGGTTCAACCCCTCCAAATGAACCCCAGTGCACATGTATCACATACCTACAGTATACACTCACATGAACTATATATGCACATGCTTATACTCTGTGTAGCTGCACTGACAGGCACAGCATTGGCCTGAGTGCAGCTACATGGAGCGCCAGAAAAAAAATTATAGCAGGCATGTTCGATTGATCTCCAGGCAGAAGTTGTGCCTATCAGTGCAGCTACACACAGGAGAATATAGGAGCAGATCCGCTTCTCTCCAATGCTTAATGTGGATTCGGCCTTAAAGGCATAAATAGAATCTGCCAACACAACATCACTCGGCAAGGTATTTCACAACCTCACTGCCCTCATCATGAAGAACCACCTACACTGCATCAAATGAAAGTTTCATTTCTCAAGCCATACATGGGCAGCTGGTCCTTAAGACAAACTTTGCAACTTATATGGGGCCCTCCAACAGGCCTCCCTGACCATTCTCTGGTGAAAAATTGGCCAGATGTCATCAATTGGACAGGCTAGATTTTTCACTGGATCAGGGATCGCATCAGCTCATTGATTGTGATCCTAGAGCCAAAAGATTAACATTAACACAATATTGCCCACTAATCGGGGGAAAGATTTGGTGAGGCTACTGCCAGACAGAGCTAATTCACAGCCTGCATATGAACGCTGGGTTAGAACCAGTTGATCCTCTGGCCTCTGTTCCCTCCTAGGTTTCCTTCCTTCATACAAATAACCTTTCCCATTTGTGTTTCTGAATTTTCTTACTTCCTATTGCTTGTAACAATATTTACTCTAAATAAATTCACATTTTATATTTTGTTCCCTTGGATGTGGTATTCAATATTACTACTTTTGTATTCAAGCAAAATAACAAAACAACAAAATAAATAAACCATAATAAAAAAAAGTTAAAGGTTTGTTTTCTACTGATTACCACATTTCTCAAAGATACATTCCAGAAATGTTTAGGTTTTCCCCTTTGTATATCCATGTCAGGTTTCTTATGTTCATTTCTCTGAGACTGCCCATAGTTTTTTTTGCATAATTTGGGAGGTAAGCTGGCTATTTATGACCTAACTGTATGGCATTGTGACATCTAATCATAATACATGTATGGGACCTGTTATCCAGAATGCCCAAGACCAGAGATTTTCCAGATAAGGGATATTTCTGTAATGTGGATCACCATACTTTGTCTACTAAAAAGTCATGTAAACATTAAATAAAAACAATATAATTGATTTGCCACCCATAAGGATTTATTATATCCTAGATAGGATCAAGTACAAGTTACTGTTTTATTATTACAGTAAAGAAGGAAATCAATTTTAAAAATTAAATTATTCAGTTAAAATAGCGCTTCTGTATTTTGGAGCTTTCTGGAAAACAGTTTCAGGATAACCAGTCCCATACCAGTATATGCCATCCACAATAATAGCCATGGTACACTAAAGTGTGAAAGAGACAACAGATATTTTTCTAGAGAAAGCCATTCTGTCTAAATGATATCATTACTTCTGTGCATTCAGTTTTTGAATGTAACACAGTAAAGCAGGAATTTAAAAACACGTACTTTTTTCACAACAGTCTTCACTTCCTGGCACATTAACAGAAGGAAACACATTTGGTTAGTTATTTTGTTATGCCTTTTGGGTTTTTACTTTCATGGAAAAATGGTTCATGTTTTATAACAGCTGAGTAAAATGACTATGCGGGTATTACAGTGACAGATGACAGAAACATGTGACATTATGTGTTATAAACACTGGAATCTTTAGAACTCTGAGCAGCAGGTACAATCGCAGTAATATTTTATAGTGTTATTTGGCAATTTCCATTTAAGTCAGTCAACTGTTATAGGGGTACAGTGACATTAACAAATGATTTCCACAGCCCTACAGAGAAAACCATAAAGCAATTTCATATTAGAAGGACTGCATTTATACGCTGAATAGCATAGTAAGAACCTAAAATAGCCTACAACATGCATTTCCTGCATTTTAAGCATGGACTACTAAAGCATGCCAGATATTGGCTATGTAATTGTAAATGTTATTTTCTTTGTAATATATGAATTTGACATTATAGTTTTCTATGTGGGCAACTTTTAAAAAGTGAAGAAATATAATATTTTCATCCATTTGGCTAACTTCATCTCTGTATATAATTTCCAACGCATTGTTATGCTATTATAAGAGACAGTCCATTATTGTTATCCACTCAGAAGGTAAGGAGTCCAAGCTAAAATAGCCCACAGTGTTCTTCTTTAAATGGTGAACAAACTCTTAGGGTAAAGACACATGGAACTACTCAGTAGCAGCTACTTTTTCATGGTTACTAAATGCCAGAAAATACCTTGCCATAGACAATACTGAGAATTGCTTCTGCTAAAACACAGGTAAAGACAATTATCAGTAAATGACAAGTATCTGCTAATATTAGCTCTGTGTGTCTTCTCCCTTAAACAGATATAGTTGTAGGAGTTGTAGGTCCCTTGGTAATACTCACAAGCATGCAGCTGCTGTGCATCTATTTCTGTACTCATTTTCTAGACATCCATTGTTTAATCAGTCATTTAATCTTCATTATAATGCGAAAGCCAAATGGGGCGGATTCTCAGCCTGTGGATAAACACTAGCCAAGGATCCAATCAAGCCAATGTTATTGTTGTTCCTGCACCTAGAGCCATTGCATTGGCCCGGGAACAGGCACACAAAGCGGAATTTGACATAAAACTGATTGTGTATGCAGTGCTGTATTCATGTTAGGCACAGGTCCCAGGCCAACATTCAGTTCCAGGAATCTCCACTCCAATTGCTATGGTGAATCATGCAAGAAAAATCCATAATAGCTTTTTATTTTCTTTAAGATACCCACAATTGAGTGCCTATTAATTGCTTACCTGTCCTTGTTCCTAGCTGGTAACTGCAAAAGCAAAAAGGAGAATAGTTATTCAGAGAGTCTAACCCTTTCGGCTCAGCCACTAATCACCTTGAGTATAAGGGTAAAGACTATAACTAAATCTAAATGTTGAAGCAAGGAGTACCATAATTCCAAAATAATTTAAAAAAACATGTAAATAATAAACAAATAAAGCATAAATGGGTGGGATTCTTCCTCTGAAAGCAAAGATTTTGAACTATTTTTCATCTGTATACACAACTGAGGAACCAGCTAATGAAGCTTTGCTTTGTAATAAGCCCAATTTTAATCATTTATCTTTTGATGGTTGGTTAACTCAGTAGAAAGTTTAAAAGAGATTAGAATGGTCTATGACATAATGGTATTCAACCACAGGTACTAAAAGAGCTAAGCTCTGTAACTGCCAAACCACCTTACTAACCACCTTAAAGGTTTAAGAAATGACTTCTTATTTAGGCAAAGCACAGCAATATCATTTTGAATTGCATTTTATCTGTAATCGAGGGGAGTAAAAGTCCCTGCAGGAAATAAAAATATAATATAACTAACAAAGGGGGTTGATTTTTGGTTTTGCTAGATATTACATTGATCCTTGAACTATGGATTAGATAAAACAGTGCTTGTAACACTTTTGCACGACCCAACAGTTAACTTAATAGACAGTTGCATTTGCTGGTACTTGCTGTTGTACAGGAAAATAAATTTTCAGCCAGCACAACAGGTAAAGTGTAAGCGGGGCAAAGCCCCTGCGTGTTTAATCGAAAAGCAACGTTTCGGGGGCGTACCCCTTCATCAGTTGAGAGTGCCGACTCTCTAAGCCGTGCACCAGGTGGTAAATCTCTGGAGGAGGTAAGGGTGTGCTGGTGTAAAAATTTGTTCACTTGCTGTTGTACAGCAAGGATAGGTTACAGGAGTGAAAAAAAGATTATGGATAAACCTGGTGGGGTGGTTATGTATTGAAGTTTAAGGGGCGTATTTATTATGCTGTGTAAAATTAATTCGCCAAAAAAATGGAGTAAAAAGCTGTGTAAAATAAATGGAAAAGATCGCCGTCTGAATGCCGGATATTACATGTTATTTTCCATAAGTTCCGGTGGAAGAAAAAACGCGTAAAAAATTACGCCACTTTTACACAGCGAAGCCTGGCGATGTGTGGCTAATTTTCTCGCCGTTTTTTACACAGCATAATAAATTTGCCCCTAAGTGATCTATTCTAACCAATGTGATCAATGATTAAAGGAGAAGGAAAGGCAAAGTCACTTGGGGGTGCCAAAATGTTAGGCACCCCCAAGTGACTTAAATCGCTTACCTTTTACCCTGGGCTGGTGCCCCTCTACTGAGAGAACAGCTCCAGCCCGGGGTAGCTGCAGCGATTCCTCCTTTCATCTTGGCACATGCGCAGTAGAGTGAATACTTTAACAGAGAAGTCGGCTTTTCACTCTACTGCGCATGCGCCTGTCCTAAGTCCTTCCAAAAGCGAAGGCGGAAGGAGGAAGCGCTCGCTACAGGTACCCCGGGCTGGTGCTGTTTTCTCCTAACAGGGGCACCAGCCCGGGGTACAAGGTAAGCGATTAAAGTCACTAGGGAGTGCCTAACATTTGGCACCCCCAAGTGACTTAGCCTTTCCTTGTCCTTTAACTGTGCACCCTGCAGTGAACTTTCTCCAGAATATTATGCAGATATTATTGAATTACAGACATTATACTGGACATCTTCTAAATCAGTCTGACCGTTTTTTTGGTATTTGTATTTTTTATTGTTTTATTAATTTATCAGTATGTATGTATATATTTATTTATACTGAGTTACTTATGCATGTAGTGTTGTACAGCGGAGCTAGCTGGCCACCTGTATTAAAAATAGGAATTGCCTTTGTCAAGGCAGAGAACAGCTTCTTCCTAGTAATAAATTCATGTTTTAGCTACTATAACAGTCATTTTCCTCAGCTGGCCAAGTCACTATTAAGTCATTATTATTTACTTTTTATTTCTCAATAATCTTGCTTAAAATGTATTTCTCGCCTTCACTTTTTATTGATTGTTCCCTACAGAGTATTACTCTATAGTTTTTAACTGTCACTCTTTTAAAAAAAAAAAAAACCCACATGCTCAAAGACACTGTAGACTTTTTTCTTTAGAATTTTCCTTCGTGTAGCATAACAAAAGATGAGTCATATGCAGAAGATTAGCTCGCTTTCTCAATACCCTGGAGTTGCCCGGACAGGTTGGAGAAAAATGACATGCGGAACAAATGAGGCTATAAAACGTAAAACAAATTGGTAGGCATATACTGACATACCTCCTTGTAAAGGATGAGCCAACAAAGACCACCCTGCGTCTCAAAGACAGTTCAGTCACTTTCTGGTATTTAGTTTGACAGTTGTGCAATAATCAGACAAATTGTTGGGAGCACCACCTTGATATGTGATTGGGGGGTGCTGTAGCCAGAACCATTAACACTTGTCTCAAAAAGGATACGTTTGCTAAGACAGTACCCTAAGATCTAGAGACTGCCATGTAAACTAATTGGGCGCCTTACGTTTCCCCTAATAAAACATTAACCAGTAGGACTACTAGTAGTCTAGTTACAACCTTCAAAGATGCAAATTAGGATGAGTCCATTCTTTAAAATACAACTGACAAAAAAGGAGGGAAATATATATTATGTATGTAGGGGCAGTGGAGAGGGCTGAGGATGGGCTAAGGTTAGTTCTCCTTTAAAAGACTTTTTGTGAAATTCAGTGCAGTGAGACCATATTTTTTACTCTGGCAACTATAGTCTTTCAAAACTTACTTCTTTAAAAAAAATCATAGAACTAATGGAACTAACTTTAGGGTTCATTTACAAAGGCACCAACAAGTGTGGGTGCTATAAAATGGACACAAGGGAGAGCACATCCAAACATGCTCCTGCACTTCCATGTGGTTGCCCACATTTGCCATAAATGGTGTGTAACTATTGACACTGGAGTTTCAACTATGGAACCAGCAGTAGCTCCAGGGTTTCTACAGGGTGTCAGTTGTGTCGATAGGCTCACCAAAGTTGTGCCCAGTAAATCATATGCAAACAATGTTTTTAAATGCATGCTCTGAAAGAGACACACTCTGAAGTCACTTTTGACACATCTGCAGCAGACACAACTTGGAAAGTGTCTGCAATTATGCTGTAATTATTTGGGAAAAACTGCATAACGAGTAAAAATCATGTTGATTTTCATGCAAAGTTGCAGTCTGCACACTGCACTTGCATTTGTAAATGACCCTTTATGTGTATTTATAATATATTGAAGTACAAACAGAATAGTCTTCAGCACAAAGCAGCTTAAGCCCATCATGTTCTAATGGAAAATACCAGGCAGAATGTTTTGTAGGGAAATCACTGACCATCAATGTTTACAGGCAAATAACTGTTCATTACATGTTTTTTTGTAAATCACTGTCTATTACATTTCACAGGGAAACCATTAGTTATTATGACACCAGGAAAATATGTAGTGTTTGGGGGGTTATTTATTGTGCTTGAAAAAAAATAATACCAACTTAATTTTTTATTGAAGAATAAAAATCAGATACAAGAGACGTTTCTAAGAAATAGTTAATGTTTTGTTTGCAGAAGTATTAGCATCTGCAGCTGGCATTTGAAGTAGAAGACATAAACAGACAGTAGTGAGTGATCAGGCAGTCATGTGTTCAGATTACCCTCGGTGTGTTCCATAGGTATATCTCATATATCTGATTGCAAGATCCAGTATGATCCTGTTGATATTTAAAGGTATCCAAGAATGATACACTTCCTTTAGTGATGCCTACTATTTAATCAAGACTTGATTCACCGGTAAATCAACCCTAGCCAGCACAGCAATACATGAAATGAGGTTGAATCTTAATCGCTTTTAACAGTACATTAATTTTCCAAAGGCAGAACAAGAATTTCAAATATTTTTATTTAACTTAAGGGAATTCAGATGTTTAAATGGTATACTAAATCCCACATTTTATCTTGCGCTACCTAAAAAAGATCAGTCCAACAACTGCTAGAACCCTCGCCCATTTAATGTGATGTTTGCTTCATCTATTGTGAGTTTCTGATGTTCAGTTCAAGTGCTGAGATTAAAGATGGAGCAAACTGGAGATTTCAAAAATGGGAAAGGGTGCCGTGCTGATCAAAATGCAGCATAAATACTAAACAAAGCATATTTTTTCTTTTTTTAGCAATCATAGCATACCTAAAATGTTTTCTTGTCAACTTTTCTAAATTCTTTATCTTCTAATGTCAGGCTTACCTCACCAGTCACCAAGAAACTTAAAGAGCAAATGGAAAAAGCCTTCCCCTGTGTCTACTACTAAGAATGCTGAACCTGGGTATAAGGACAGGGTGAGCTCAGGTAAGGAGTAGCAGAGGTGCCAACAGATAAGTACAGGTTCAACAGGGCAAAAGTCAGGAATGCAGGAGGCAAAGCAGTTTCAAAAATAGGTAGGGGTCTGTGCAGGCAACATTCAGGATAAAGAGTAAATGCAGCCAAGATCAAACCAGGAAGTCAGTAGAAGGGTCAGGAAACCAACAGAGAATTACAGGAACAATAACGCTAAGGGACATATTTATCAAAATGTGAGATTAGAGCTCACCACAGAAACATTTACCCACTTTCTATTGATTCTTATGGGATTTTTAAAAAGTGTATTTATCGAATGGTGAACTTTTACCCACTGATATGCTACTAGAAAGTTGACATGAATGTGCAAAGCGACCCGATTGACATGAGGTGACTGACATGTAGATTATCAAAAAGAGGTGCCACAACTTTTACTCCTGTCCTGTGCCCCAATTCTACTAACAGCTGCCCTGATCTACACCTTCAACTTATATTCTTTCAATACAACAAACCTACATTGCTGGCCTAGCTATTTTGATCCCCACTTTCTTTTTTTCATATTTTGGCATTTTCGCTTTCTCTTTCGCTTTCGTTTTCCTACCTACCACACTTTTTTTTACAGTTTTATAAATTTTCATTATAGATTCTTGATGTTCAGTATGGGAGATGTTGCTAAATTTGCTAAATAAGCACCACAGTGTCCAGGTATTTTAAGCTGACTGACTTAACCAGTAAAGACTTTTTCTACTTTAACAGTAGTAATATGTTGTATCTCTTTCTGTACTGTAAAATGACTCATCAATCGTATTTACAATCAATGTAAAAATCTATAAAAATATTAAATACGTTTCTTTTTGGAAAGTTGCCTATATTTTCTTTCATTGTGGGTTGGGTTGCCATCCCCTAAATTACAGCAACATAATCTCTTGAGTGATAACAAATTATGAATACAATATTCAGAGCCCAAAAGTGCATATAAGTGTGTATCCTAGTGTGGCTTGTGGGCATTTATTGCAATGGCTTTTACCTCTCCATAACTTTCAGAGATAGAAGCACTTTGGGGCTGATTCACAAAAGTTTTATGCGTTAAAAAGTGTTTGTTAATTAAGTAACAATTCATCAAAGTAATTTCGCATGCGTTATTACTCATATCACATGCGCAAAAAGCTCAATTATCGCAAACCGTTAGGTCCATCGCATGGCGATAATTATCTAATAGAAATAATACTAACGCATAATTCACAGACATATTTGAAGCATTAAAAGCATGAAATATGGCGATAATCAGTGCTAATATTAACACCTACTTGGAGTAGGCGTTAATCCAAAAACATTGCAGTTCGTGAGCATTTGTAAAGTCAACATGGAGTTTGCAGTCGGATTGTGAAAAGAGAATCAAGTATGTGAACGTCCTAGAGTGATGCATCCTAGTGTTTTCAGGGAAACATCAATTCTAGAGGGATTACCAGAGGAGGAATTAGTGAGGCGCTATAGGTTAAATAGTAATAATAGAGTATGTGTAAGGCATGCCAAAATATCAAACAAAGTTCATAAAATTTATGTTTAGTAGCTGGTATTCTGTCTCACATACGCACATATTCGCACTGACACAAACCGTTTTTCCTTTTCAGATCTTCAGTGCAAACAGATGCACACAATGATAGTTGTATTTTATTCCACTAGGACAACCTATTTTCTTTAGAGGCAGCTGTTAGAAAAGATGGGTGTCTTTCATTCTAAACCTTATTCTTTCCAACTTTTGGTCCTTTTATCATGATCTGAAATGTGGTGAAACTTATTAATGACTAATGACATGCTAATTAAGCTTTAAAAACACAAGCATTTCCATTTCTATTACTATGCTATTTGTTCTGTACACAATACTCTGTTATTCCAATATTTATTTTGTATGCCTTTGATTTATGTTTATACTTGTACCATAACATGGAGTTTAGCACTTTCAATACATTACATCCAAACTTTTCTTTGACTAAATAATCACATAAAGGAGTCTATTTTCTCAAGGCTTATGACTAGAATTATTACAAAGCAATACAGTACATAAATATCGAAGAATAACAAATATAAAAATAAAGAAAGCATGCTTAAAAATGAACATAATACTGAATTCCAGAAGTTTGTAATGTGTTTTTGATTTCAATTAATATTTTAACCATTTTGTACTCTGCAGGGAGATCACAACCAATAACAAATTATTTTACAAGCTGCCATTATAATAAAGTAGATTTCAGGAAAAACAATATTGCAGAGCATTAATATTAACATGTGATTAGTTGGCCGGGTAAAAAAACCAGTGGTTGTTCAGACCAAGTTAATTTGAAAGTAAAGGATTTTAATGTGTAATGATTTCTTAAGGTGAGAAATGGTTACTGTGATCAAGAAAGGTACTGAAAAGGAGAGATTGACAGTCTGGAGTAAGATGGACAAGCAGAAACAAGACAGAGCAGGGGAAAAGTCTGGAACAGTCAGGAGCAGGATGGTGTGGGTAAAGAGTCTCAAGCAGGAGCAGGACTGGAACAGGAATAGAACCAGACAGGACTGGAACAAGAACAAAACCAGACAGGACTAGAGCAGGAACAGAATCAGATAGGAATGGAGCAGGACCAGGAACAGGACCATACAGGAGTAGGAAAAGCACCAGCAGTAAGAGAACCAGACAAGATTGCAAGAGCAACAAAACCAGACATCGCTGGATTAACACTGCCGGATTGTGATAGGAAGCCCAGGTGAAAACACGAGAATAGATGAGGATGAGAGTGAATAGGAAAGACAATGAAACTCACAAACTGCTCTCCTGGCCTAGTGGTCAAGGAGGTTCCTGGCTTGATTCCTAGTAGAGCCTTAAAGGTCTACTGTTGAGCCAATGATTAAGTCAGACTTGTGCATTGATTAGTTACATCATAGCTTGCTATTCATTTTGGTTTTATACCCAAGACAATAACCTGTCAATTTCAGAAGAAGCAGATCAACAAATATTGTTGGTCTGTTTACAGGTAGTTGAGCAACCATAAGCATACAAAATTTGTCACAGTTAGCCATTACTATTCATCCTACATTCGGAATTGAAAATATATCCAAAAATAACAAATATAAAAATGATTATAAGAACTTGGGCACTTTTTTACATTTCAGAATAATGGAACAATTTAGGGGCTGATTTATTAAAGCACGACTGGTACGAAATATACGAAATATCGTATTTGTTTGTACTGTGTGTATTTTCTGCAGCTTTTTCATATATTTGTGTGACTATTTCGTACTTTGCGACCAAATTTGTGCAACAAAATCGTATTTGTCACGCCAAGTACGAAAGTTTTGGATTTATTCAAGCTTCAGTATTGTGACTTTCCTTGGGCCAGGTTGGAGCTGCAGAGTGCCATTGAGCCCTATGGGAGGTTTCCTTGGGTCAGGTTGGATCTGCAGAGTGCCATTGAGCCCTATGGGAGACTTTCCTTGGGTCAGGTTGGAGCTGCAGAGTGCCATTGAGCCCTATGGGAGACTTTCCTTGGGCCGGGTTGGAGCTGCAGAGTGCCATTGAGCCCTATGGGAGACTTCCAAAATCATGCACAGAAGGATCAAAGTCAGAAAGGTTTTCCTGCCGTTTCTGATTGTTAGGATATGAAAATTTAGTGACTTTTGGATCGCCAATACGATATTATCGTGACTTATACAATTTTTCCGTAAGCATTTTCGTGCTATTTGCGATCATCAGAAATTATTGTATTTAATCTAAATTTTTCCCATTTCGGGATTCGAACTTGTACTTTGATGAATCAGCCCCTAAGTCTGCAATAATAAGTAAAGCACCCAATAAACCTACAGGATTTTCTCTTTTGACCAACAAACGCTAGCAAAATCTAAGACTTAAAACAATGAAAAGGTAAATAAAACTAAAAAAAGACGATCTGGCAAGTATACAACTTTAAAGGTAAGATGTTACTTTTATGTTGGGTGGCAGCAGTTTAAGGGGTATAGAGGAAATTAGTTTTAATAAGCAAAAGATCTTTACAATATTTCTGTGTAAGGCTGAAATTAAACACAGCAGATGAAATACGGAGCACCAGTCACATATGCATGCAGATAACACTCAAACAATTTTTTGTGTGGATTTATTTGTAAACCTTGAAATAAAACGAGAGTGTACCGTCACTCTGAATCCATGAACAACAGCGATGATCACCTATGAACTAAGTATACAGAAAGCCTCTTAATCCCAAGAGCTAAACCAGAATGATAAGATGAAGGCTGATTATGAAAAAGTCACCTAACTGGGTGAGTAAATATGAGAGGTGTGAACTGAAAGTTGATAGGTGTGAAGTGAAATGTAATATCCGTGCAATTTGTATGTGAAAGTATCTAACTAACAGACTGTGGGAGGAGGAGAAGTTGGCTAGGGCACATCATATTATTTATTACTGCGTTTATGATTCATACCCTAAGTTATTTCAAGCAAGTTCCAAAACAAAGCAGAATAGATGGGGTTAGAATGGGCTAATGTGACAGCAAAGTTTCTCAATCGAGTCTTTACGTATTGGTTTGCTTAGACCAAATGGTGCCAGATAACATATGGTATGATTGAGGAGGTAGGGAATGTTTCCAGTTTTCATGAACTTTAAAAAGGTGGGAGATGAGCTTCGCTGAAGCAAAAAGTTTTCATGAAACATGTAGAAAATGAGAAAGCTGATGGAGAGACACTGAAGAGCAGAAGAACAGTCTTAAAGGAAAACTGTTGCCTAACTTATGTGTGAATGAGCTGGGTTTCTGAATCCTATCATGTCTGTGTCATATATAAGTATATATGCATGTACAACTAATTGTGTAAATTTGCACATAATTTAAGTCCCATGAGTGCTCTGTGTTCTACATGCTAATATTTTTTGTGGTAGCACCTGGGACTTTCTTGCCTTTTATTGCCTTTCAAACTCTCTCTCGATATATACTGTATATGCAATTGGGACTGAAACCTAATGTTGGCTGTATGTTCCTACTAAATACAAATTTGGTTTTTCCCTAAAAAAATCCCGATGTTGCTGGCCTGTTTCTGGATTATATGTATATATATATATATATATATATATATATTATATGTATATATATATATATATATATATATATATAAGGCAAGACAATAAGCTGCACACGCCAGGACTTAGCAAAAAAATAAATTTAATGAAGAAAAATCCAACGTTTCGAGCACTGACTGTGCTCTTCCTCAGGGAAAAAAAAGCAAGGAAGAGCACAGTCAGTGCTCGAAACGTTGGATTTTTCTTCAATAAATTTATTTTTTTGCTAAGTCCTGGCGTGTGCAGCTTATTGTCTTGCCTTATATAGTTTTTTGCTAGCACCCTGGGCATCTGACCTTTAATAGGGTGTGCTCCGTTTGTTCCTGTATATATATATATATATATATATATATATATACACACAGGTATATTGAATTCTACTTTTTAAAACATAGGCAGCCACCTCAGTGCATTGTGCATGAGTCTGGGCTTTTAGAAGGAACCAGCGCTACACATTAGAACTGGTTTCAGTAACCTATTGTTTCTCCTACTCCCATGTAACTAGAGGAGTCCCAAGCCAGACTTGTATTATTTAGGATGAAGACACACAGAAGCTACTCAGTAGCAGCTACTTGTCATGGCTACTAAACACCAGAAAATACCCTGCCATACTGAGAATTGCTAAAACACATATGGAGACAATTATCAGTAAATTGTTGGCATTTTTTATTTCTGTAGCCATGACAAGAAGCTACTACTAATAGCTTCATGTGTCTTCACCCTTACTATTGAGTGCTATTCTGATATCTACTGGGAGCTGCTATCTTGCTACCTACCTATGTTCTGCTGATCGTCTGCTGGGAGGGGGGTGATATCACTCCAACTTGCAGCTCAGCAGTAAAGTGTGACTGATGTTTATCAGAGCACAGGTCACATGGCTCTGGTACCCTGAGAAATGAAGAATATGGCTAGCCCCGTATGAAATTGCAAAATTAAATCTAAAAAAAATCTGCTTGTGTATTTGAAAAGTGGATTTCAATGTAGAAACTGTCAGTTAAAAGTGATACATAGGCACCTTGTACACTGTTTGATTTATTATTATTAACAGACTTATTAATCTCACTTTTACATTAAAAAATAAAGAAATTCTAGTATAAAGAGCCAGTCATGCCGAAAATTAAAAATATCTGGTGGAAAAAAAAGATGTACTAATAATGTATTAAAATGAAGTGACATGGTGGAACATGGTAAACTTATTCTGCATTCAAGTAAATAAGGAATTAAGGCTTTGAAAGTTCAGACATTCAAGCTAGTCTAATATTTGCATTTAAAATGGCAGCCTGAGTACCTAACACATTCTCCTAGAGAACAGTTTAAATGGAATAATGGCAGGTGGTGCCAATTTGTTTGGAAAATAATTTGAATATAATTTTCCTGTATGTTTACCATACCAGGATGATAGATGAAATTAACGCTGTCCTTAAGCAAATATATACTTAACCATGTCGGTGAAGGAGTGCTAAAAAGCCACAGGAAAATACATTTTCAACAATAAAATGTTTCACCCTGTAAACTTCAGCAGGTCTGAAACTGCTGATCGCAACATCTTAGCTCATCTTTCTATTTCTGCTATATTCTGCCACTATTCCAAATTGTGGGGAGATCTAGGCACACCTTTGTATTGGAAACTTGATCACACAATATCCTGGTGTTATTATGGCTCCTTTTCATAGGAATGATAATGAAAAAAACTAAGTTTTTCACCAGTTTTTTCCAAATTTGTCTTTTTGTAAAACTTTATATTTTGGCATAAATGTTTTATTATGATAGAAGTTTCCAAATTTTTACACACCGCCTTACCAGTAATCCCAAAATGAGATAAAGAATATTGCAGGTCTGGAACTATTGATTGCAACACATATATTTACCACTAGTTATGAGCAAATTTTTTCACCAGGCATAGATTCGTAGCGACTTTCTGCATTTCACCATTGGCAAATTGTTCCACAAAAATGCATCGCAAAAAAATCTGTTGCACATCAAAAAAAGTCACGGCCGTGTCAAAATAGGCACAGTTGCGTCAAATTGGGCGTGTGCAACAAAAAAAACGCTTGTGACAAAACAGTTGTGCCGACAAACGCGTTATTTTTTGCCATTTCGCGAATTTTTCTGCAAATTGAAACGGGACAGAGTCGCTCATCACTATTTACTACCCATCAGTGAGGTTTTTCTGTGGTCTTTTAGCAAAAGTTTTGAAGCTTTATAAAAAGGCTTTTAACATTCACATTATCCAGAATGGGGCCTGAGGTTTTCTGGATAAAAGGTCTTTCCATAATTTTGATCTCCATACCTTAAGTTTTCTAAAAATAAAAAAACTTGAACATGAAATAAACACAAAATAAACAAAATGTGAGTTTAGAGCTTAATACACAAAAACTCACCAACGTTCTATTTATTCCTATGGGATTTTTAGAATCGTATTTATCAATGGGTGAAAGTTAGAACTCATCATTTGATAAATATGCTTTTAAAAATCCCATAGGAATAAATAGAACATCGGTGGGTTTTCGTGTATTAAGCTATAAACTCACATATTGATAAATCTGCCCCTAAGATTGTTCTGCCACCAATATGGCTCCATGCAGCTTAGTTACCATAATTGTTTATTACAGAGAAAAAAAGGAGATCATTTATAAAAATTTGAATTATTTGATCAAAATGGAGTCAATGTGGCTGTTTCCGGATAATGGGTTTCCAGATAATGGTTGGCAAACCTTTACTATTTTATTTTATGCATTAGAAAAATGTCCAGTATATCTGGTTGAACATACTATACTGAAACAGGCCATAATTTCAGGGCCTCTTCTGCTTCCTATGGTGAAAGCCCTGTAAATATTTTTTAAATGTTTCCCCATGACATGAATCATTTTTAAAAGTTTTAATGAAACTTTTTTTTGCTGATAAAGATCATTTTAATGTTTACCCAGGTTTTGCCTAGCCTCTGATAGGGCAATTTGCCTTGACACATAAGGCAAAGATTAAACAATTTAACATTGATCTATAAATGAATATTCCATCCTGTAGGCTGATGGCACAGAACAATTCCATTTGAATGCAATCTCGCCCCTGTACAGCTCTGCTGCACAGTATCTTTTTGTGTTAGCCTCTTACATTTGCAGCAGTCACCAAATTTTTTTTTTTAGAGTCGATCACCGTGAAGAAGGTTCGGTGTTGTTAAAAGAAAAAAATTCAGTTGGGCAATTTACTCTGAAAGAGCTCGGATCAGCAATACGTTTGATTTTTTTTGGTACAGCTGCACATTTAATGTGAAAACAGGTGGCATAAGAGCATTTGTTAAAGCTCCTAAATGTTATGCTGAGAACACAATGGCTTGAACGCATTGAATCCAGGGAATCTCTGCTCAACCGTTCACCAACTTAAGAAGTTTGAATCAATCATAATTTTTCTTAAAGCTTTAAAGGGACAATTGAAATTCTCTAATAACGGCCCCATGCTAATGTTCCATGACACTTTTTCGCATGGCTTCAAAACTTGCCAGCTACATTCTGCCGCCCACATAGCTAGCCCACGGCTCACACCAAGATAAACACTTTGCATTCCAGACAGTAGACCCACCAGAAATTGGGCTTGTCTATGGTGAACACACACACACAGAACACATGGAACATACCTGCAGAAACATTGAGAGCATACATATATTTGTCAGCCAAACATTCTACATGATTTTACTGCATTTTATTATTTGATGTCATTCAGGTGTAGTAAGAAATAGCAGCCTAAAAATAGGCAGCTAAAATTCTGCTGCAGTAATGTAATAAAAAGTGCAAGCCACCTAAAGCATCCACTCAGCAGTAAGTATTTACTGGTCATCTGTTTTAAAGCTGTGGGTTGCTGTGGGTAATTCGACCTGCAACCAATGTCAGTGCCCATGTTTTGCTTAATATTATCTTTTGCTATTTTTATTAAAAGGTGCATCTTCTATATTGTTCCTTTTTACAACAGTAGGTGAGTCTTACTTTATGGTGTGTGTCTAAACTGACCAACAATATCAACTAAATGTGCACCATGCAAATAATGCATAAGCTGGACATACACATCACAATGTACATTTTTCCTATGATGAACCTTGTCTGGCCTAGCCGTTCCTTCCAAAAAACTTCAGCTTCCAGAACCAAAAAGCAAGATTCTATAAACAAAAACATACTAACTGTTCACTGATGCCCTTTTTGAAGCTTTACTGAAGCCTTCTATGAAGCGTTACCATTAGCACCCTCCATTCCAGTGGGAGCCCTGCATTTATAACTGCTCCTTGGGGGCTTCTCCTAAGCATTTGACTAAATCCCAGAGATTGCATAATACTGGAGGGCTTAGCCCAGAGAGAAGAAGCTTGCAGGGGAGATCCAGGGTCTGCTGCCACGTTGAATTGTGTCTCTTTCCATGGCTGAATTTTTAAAAGTATATTTGGCACCCTGCCTTAAGTTGTATTCAACCTAAAATAAGAAGACTAAAAAATGTTGTTCCCGACAGGTTAGAAAAGTTCCTTATTGCAGGCTACATATTCCTATTACGTTCTTTCTAATCTTGTTTTTTTAATTAATTAATAAATGATTGCTTTCATTAAAACTAGGGTCATCAACAATACTTCAATGTCATCCTTCAGACAGTAATGCGTATTGACAGATATGGTAGAGAATCCTTATGTATGCATGAATTTGAATTTCCCAGTGAATATTCTAAAAGCCTACTGATAGTATTTGGCACTGGTACGGCTTCTTGCACACTATTTAAGACAAGAGATGTATCGAATACCTTCAAGCAGACAGGCTGAAATGGATATTTGACAGGCAAAAGAGACATGAGCATTTAAACTCCCAGACTGGGGGATTTTCATTAAGTGCTGACATAATGAGGTAATAAACGACATATGCAAATGAAAAGCTGACAAGATCACAAGTCAAGCATATCAACAAATCACAACATCGAGCGCTTTGAATATTCACTCTTAGCATCAAATATTTGCAAGTACCATTATGCACAAGTTTGCATGAGGGCTACAATCTGTAACCACTGCTGGGCCATACCACAAATATCTATCAGTTATTAAAGATATGGCTGCCTGATTTTTTTAACCAAAATTCAGTTTTAAAATAATTTTTAACAATTTATTAACTTGTACATGTACAATGGAACCAGAATTACTGACACCATAGATAAAAATGATAGATACCAAACTGTCAACAATTCTTTTTGGATAATTGTAATTTTGCAAGGTTCATCTGTATCCAAGTCCCAGCTTCCTGGTTCATGGTATTCTGTGATTGCATGCTGATACTTTTTATGATACTGTTGTTTTTAACCAATGACACAGCCAGTAAAACAGCCAGACACCACCAATGATCCAATACATGTTTTTTTGTAGCAAGCAACATCTGGTTCCCAATGTACTGATAGTATATGTAGCCAAGTTAGTTTTGCACATATCTAGCTATAGCAACCCCAAATTACATTTGGTTAACGTTAACCAAAAGGTGGGCTTGTCACTTGTACTGATGCATCCAGTAACTGCCCAATGTTTAATGTAGCTTGCTTATACCGCTAGTGTATCAGTATATCTGTGAACACCAAAACTTGTAAGAATGGTGTGGCAAAAGGCAGAGAAGGTACCTGGAGTTTGAGAGGTTTATGACATAAGAACTGAGAAGAAAATTGTAGATGAAAACTTGTTTAATTACTTGTTTAATTTTCCTCTTAAGCAAAAATTGCTCTTGGACCAGTTAGAAGAATAAAATCATGGAAAGTGGTATCTTGTAGGTTGTAAAGGGTTTTTGTGGATCAGCAAAGCACAGCAATGGTTGCCCACTAGTTAAAGATAGAGTGAAGTAAAATTGTACTGGCCTAAATAAAAATGTAAATAATCCTTACTGAAAGTGATACAGTGAATTTCTAGTGGTAATTGTAGGCCTACTAAAGCTTTAATAGTGCTTATAGGCATATTGGCACATTTGAATGTCAGTGTTATCTCTTGTTCTCTGTATCATCCGTCCTACCACTCAGCAAAATTTCTTTTGTCCTGAACTTCACATTTTACCTTTTCTATTCTCCTATTCTTTTCCTCTAATATTCCAGTACATATGCTATTGTTTCTCTTTTAGGGAGGCATTTCCAGTAGCCAAACATCTTTACTTTATACCTCAGTCACAGTTTAAGCTTAACATGAAGAAAATAGTTTACCATGGCTAGAGGTGAATCACAGTAAATAGACAGGCCTGTGCTTGAGGCTAGAATGAACCTGTATCACCGGAAGTTGCATCATGTAAACTGATCCATGGGAATTTAGAATAGTCTGGGAAATGTTTCATCCTTCTCAAATATGAATTTCCATATTTTTAAGCGAATAATTTCTCTCTTAATTTTTACAGTTCAATACATGGAGTTAGGTTAATCTAATTTCAGTATTTATTGCCCAATTTGATAGTTTGCCTTGGCCTACTTCATCTAGAATTGACAGGGCTGTGAGATAATGACAAAGAAATTTAAAGAATGTGACTTGTAATTTCCCAGCAAAGCTTTCTGTGATAGGCTGCCTACTACGGACAGGACAGCTTACCTCAAAATGCAACACTGCTCATCTCTACAAAAGACTGGCCACTGGGGAAACTTTACACTTGAATTTGTAGAATTCATTTAGCAAGGCTTCCCACTGGGATTAAATGCCTTGTGAAATTTGCCTGTCTGGTCCTAGCGTTAAAATGATACTGCCTTCAGAATTAAGTTTCATTATAAATACTTTCATTATAAGTATTTGAAACTTACATGACAACACCTAAAACCAATGTAAAAATAAGCGTGGTACCTCATAATCCTGTAGAAATGTGCAACCACGTATTTATAGAATTTAATTAGTCCGCCCTTTTATATTTAAAGTGGAATAATAGGAACCAAAATATTTTTTTGCTTAAGCAATAGTTCCATTCATTTCTATCAACAGATTGATTAAAATGGATGGAACCTTTGAACTGCAGTTTTTTTTCACTTTTTGTGATTATTGATAAATTTGCAAAGGTGTAAAGAGTATTTTTTATTTTCTGGGGTTACTGGCCCTTTAACTCACAGACACTAGTAGTGACACACAAAGCCTTCTCCTACTGATCTTGATAAGAGAAGGCTCATAATCATGTGAACAATAGTCTTTTGATTAAATGAGCCCATTCTTTGTACATCAAAAATTTTGGGAGGTTGCACTCAGTGCAAATGAAGCATAGTGGAACTATTTTCTTTTAAAGACTGCATTACTCAAGAACACATCAAGATCTGTCACAACTTTGACAAATCACCTGCTGAGTGAAAATCAACCTACAAGGGAAACTGAATACAGGACTTGCTACTGATAATGCATCTATGATCTTTTAAAAGTCGTTTAGAAACATAGTAACAAATCATGGGGACATACCTATTTTAGTGTAAAGCTAATACTATTTTATTAAAAATCTTTTTTAACAATGTGAACACTTGTTAAATAGGATCAAGACTAGTCACTCTTTATAATTATTATTATTATTAACTTTTATTTATAAAGCGCCAACATATCCCGCAGCGCTGTACAATAAGTGGGTTTCATGCATTGGACATACAGAGTAACATATAAAGCAATCAATAACCGATACAAGAGGTAAAGGGAGCCCTGCCCAAAAAAGCTTACAATATACAAGGAGAAAGGGTTGAGACACAAAGTGTGGGAATGGGCGTGAGAGGGTGGCACAGGTTATTGCTTTTAGCGGTACACTGAGGTTATGTTAAACTAGATTAGGGGAAGCTTCTCTAAATAAATGCATTTTTAGAGATCCTCTATCCTTTACTGGATAAGGGGACTTTCTGTAGTTTGGATCTCCATACTTTTAGTCTAAAAAATAATTTACACATTAAATAAACCCAATAGTATTGTGTTGCCATAATGCAGTTCAGTTACCAAGATACCGTTATTTTTACAGAGAAAAGGGAATTTTTTTTTTTTTTTTAAGTGATTTATTTGCTTAAAATGGACTCTATGGGAGATGGCCTTCCAGAAATTCTGAGCATTCTAATGGGTTTTCTAACAGGTTTCTTGATAACATATAATGTACCAGTACAATAGAAAATGAGCACATTCCAAATTGTTTATCTTTAAATAAATTTGTACCCAGAAGACAGAAGAGGCATATACTAAGCAAAGGCAGAGGGGGGGATCAGTAGTGGTGAGTGTAGAGCAGTGGTCCCCAACCTTTCTTACTCGTGAGCAACAGAGAAATGTAAAAAGACTTGGAGAGCAACACAAGCACCATAAAAGTTCATGGAGGTGCCAAATAAGGGCTAAGATTGGCTATTATGCAGCCTCTATGCACACTATCAGCTTACAGGAGGCTTTATTTGGTAGTAAATCTTGTTTTTATTCAACCAAAACTTGCCACCAAGTCAGGAATTCAAAAATAACTACCTGGTTTGGGGGCACTGAGAGCAACATCCAAGGGGTTGGTGAGCAACATGTTGCCCCGAGCCACTGGTTGGGGATCACTGGTGTAGAGGGTGAGGGAGAGAGAGGCAGAAAAGGGGTGGATACACTGAGGGCTTGCTTTGGGTGGCCTTTTGTGTTGGGCCCATCTCTCATAGGGCCCAGCAGGGAAGTGATCAAGAAGCATTTTCAATATATGTTTTTTAAAATGTCCTATTCCAAAAATGAATGCGGGACCCAAAATGATTTTTCTGGGGGCCCAGGTAATTACAATGGCCTTATGCACACTTTAGGTCTGATGGAAAATGTCTGAGGTGCCACAACTTTGAATGGCTTTGCATAGGCACCAACATATTGCTACAATATACAGTTATTACTCTGTAAACAGTTGCATTTACCCAGTAGCCAAACAAATGCTTGCAAAATAAACCTGCCAAACACTTAATACATGTGTACCAAAAACAAAAGCCTTTCTGGAATTGTTTGCTCTCTTGTATGTTTTTTTATGGTCATGGACTGAGTCATCTTAACCAAGTTTGTGTACTAAGCAAAATGAGTCTTGTTTGTTTGTGTTGTACGTTTGTTTGAAGAAATAAGTGAATTTGTAATGAAATTGATGTTTTTGCAACTTCATTGATCTAGATCCCTCCTTCTTACATCAAAAGGAGTGTACTTATTAGTGGTGCTGAACTGCATAAACTTATAGCAATTTCTTTTTAAATTTGTGAGATTAGAGAGAGGGCTTAAGAGATATAACGTTCTAGCCTTAAAGTAGCAGTTCATCTTAAATTATCTTTAAACATTCTGCAGAATGGCCAATTTTAGCAACTTTTTGGTCTTCATTTTTTAATAGTTCTTGAATTGTTTGCCTTCTTTTTCTGCCTCTTTCTAGTCTTTAAAATTGGCGTCACTGACCCCAGCACCAAAAAACTATTGCTTTGTGTGGCTACAATGTTATAGTTACAGTTACTTCTTCAGACAGCTGAAGAAAAAGCTGAATCATCCAAAAATCACCAAAAATAAAAATAACTGGGCAAAATATTGTTGTGTAAATCATACCCAATTGCAATATAAAGGTGACATCCATTTAAGATGGACATGCATAGGCTTATATAAACTGCCAATTCCAGATTTAGAACTTACTGGCCATGTGTATGGCCATGAAAATGATCTTTGCATGTCTTTGCATTCAATAATTTATGCATGGCCAAAAAACATCCATATAATTATTGGGCAGGTTAGAAATCAGTATTGGGCAAGTACTGCTTTGGAACATTGAGGTAGCCCTCTCCTGCAGGACCTGCATATGCTTTATGATCTGATCATTGGTCCAAGGACCAAACAATCTGAACAGCTGATTTGGACCATTGTGTTGGTGGCCAACTAAAGCTGACGATAATGGTGATAATATCTGCCAACTAACAAACATAGATGTAGACTATTTCAGAGATGTTTAAGCTTTAACCCCCATGAAACTTTGTTTCTTTTTTTCTTTAAAAAAACAATGTTATGGTGTATTGGTATGTCACATAAGGAACGGTCCTTACCACTGATCTTATAGCATAACTATCATCTGTCTGTGTTATGGAACTCATCACTCCATTTAGAAGCAAGTTGCTTTGGGTTCAGCCACGCCTAGAGAAGCTGTTGCAGGATGAGTTGTAGATAAGCCCCTGGGCAGACACTCCTAATAGGAAGGAAGGTAGGTGTGTTTCATGTTTAATGAGGAAACTACTAATTGCTCTCTGACAATGTTATTTGTTATCTTAACCAGCCACCTGTATTCATAAGTAAGAGCTGCTGCTTACAACTGAATCGCCTTTTCTCTTATGGTGTTTTTAAATCTCTACCTAGTTCAGAGAGCTGCCATATCACTTACCTCAACTAAGTAACTCCTCTTAGACTGCTAAAGCAATTGCTTCTCTAGAGGCACTAAACATATAGTTCTGTCTACACAGGATGTCTGCTTTTAAAGGCAATGTAGCTGGCAGCTCCCACTGTCAGATAAGAAGGTAAAGATACAGAAAAGCAGAAAATCGAGTTAAAAAATAAACCTTCATATGTTGCTGTTTATTTAAGTGGATTACTTATAAGCCAGATTGTTTTCCTCTGGTTTGCTTATGCACCAGTCCATGAACAACAAACTTACCTCTTACTGCATGTTTAGTGCTCTGAATTATTACATTGTTTATTCAAATATCTACATCTGTTTATTTGTCTTACATATTCACATGCAGTGCTACATTAAAATAGGATCAATGGAAACTACTTCTGACTTCAATCAGGGCACTTGATTTGCAGTGAATACATATCATATATATATAGTTCAAATGCATTCATATTTTTGCTATTAGGAGTACATATATGGAAGATATGATTGCAAATTTGAAGTATGAAAGCAGCAGCTGTTCTTAGTGAATAGAAACCAATCAGGTCAGACCACATTGTGCTACTTATAGCAGCATTTCTTTGGTATTTCTCTTTAGACTTTATACAGAGGGAAGCCTGAGAAAAGTGATAAACTGGCGTCCTATGAATTCTGTGTTGCAATCTCCTGTGTTTATCAAGCCAACACATTATTTCCACAGATGAACCAAAAAATCTTTATAGATCTTAATAGGAGTTTGAGCATGGCATGGCTTATAGTGCTTCATATTTGAGAATTCAGAACAGGGGAAGAGTGATATAGAGGACTAATCTTTTTAAAAGTCAGTTTTCATAATAGGAGACAACCTCCATTTGAGGAAATAAGAGGTATATGGGAAACTATATCCTCTAGTCATTATACTAACTATAATTAATTAAAGATTTACTTATAATAATGTTGTGGTGCTAAATTGGACCAGTGTTGTAACCCACATCAAACAGCTAGAATTTAGCATGTTAGTAAATGAATCATATGGCTTACTGTATGTGGTAAGGTTATAGGCAGCACAAAGTTTGCTCTAGTTAGGCCAATGGTACACATGGTGGATTTCAAGCAATTTGTACCCTATGCTTTTTAGCATGCAGAAAAAAATACCCCAAAAATGTATGTATGTATGTATATCTTTATTTATAAAGTGCTACTTATGTACGCAGCGCTGTACAGTAGAATTCATTAATACAGACAGGGGGTTAAAGATAATGGATAAATACAAAAGATAATGGATAAATACAAAGTACAACAATAAATACAATAAATACAAGGTGCAGTTGCAATAAGAGTCAGAAACACAAGATGAAGGAGGTCCCTGCCCCGTAGAGCTTACAATCTATATGGGAGGGGTAACTAACAGACACAAATGGGCAATGCCCCCCTGCTATTTCCCTGAGCTAAATTGCATTTGACTTTGCTTGTCAGCCATTTACTACATTAAGGCCCTCTAGCGCATGTTTTCAGGCAACAACTGTCTGACACCGCCAGTCCTGCCAGTCTTAGGCCATTGCCAGTGAACTCTACGGAATATGCTATGGGTGATTTTAGCACATAGTTATAAAGGCACTGATCCGTTTGTCTGCCATAGGTTACTTGGCTTGGATTAAACTTTGCCCCTGTTATATCCCCTTAGCATATTACTGAACAAATTACAGTCTTCTGCCTGCAAACCTACACCCAGAATTCTGCAGAACATCTTACCTCCATTTCCCCACTAGGTGTCCCACACTGCAATTTTAATATCATAAATGTTTAAAAAATTATGATGACAAAACCAATCTGGAAATCCTTTTTGTAATTCTTTAGGTCAATAATGCATCGCCATTGTTTCTAAATTCAGTGTAAAAATCTCATCTGTACCTCACCTTCCAATATGATATTATTCTATGTTTCTGTTAGATACAGTGCATATTTTAGCATTAAGCATGGCAGTTTTATTGACATTGTATGTGTTTTGAATCCCATACGTATGGACTGGAAAACTAAAATAACGTTTTCTTTGGCAAAAGACAGAGTTGGCAGAAAATGAGATTTGTATAAACCAACAGCACCAGAATAAATAATGTAACTAGAGTAGCAAAGCAAGGCAACAAGATATTTACTTTCAGTGTTTGTGTATTTGCAAAATATTACTGTGCTTTTTAATTCTCAGGCTGTGCTTATGAACGTTTATTTAGTAATATAAAACAGCCTACATACCTTAAACCCTAGGGGTTAAATCAGTGTACACATTTATCCAAGCGGTTACATCTGCATTTGTTCTAACAAGGGAACGCTCAAACAGTGGATTAGAAAGAGCAATGGATTTTTTTCTTTTTATTGGTATTTATTTAGATAGCACTATTGTTTCCTGTAGCTCTGCAATGAATAACGTCAATCACTTCTTTTAGGATTTAACATTATATATGAAAAAATCCAGTTAGCGGTGTCAAATTGTGTAACGTTTGTAACTCCTACAAGCATAATTGCGCAAACAAACAAACCAAAATGTACATTATATATATATAAAATTAAATGCTTAGGCACACACTTATTTAGGTGCGTCCCAGGTATATTTTTTGTTAAAATTCCTGATGTGCATCAGAATTTTTTCAAACATTTTATATATTTATATATAGTCCCATGCATATAGGCTGGTGCTCTCCCATAACTTAACATAAAAAACAATATAATAATAATGCAGGTAACTTTTGTAATAATATTTTGAATAAGTGTGCAGGGTCCTTCGCAAGAAGGTCCCTATGAGGACCAAAACATTGACTTAAATAAACGTTTTGATTATTATGAAGGCAGTATATATATATATATATATATATATATATATATATATAAATCAAAAAGGAGAAAAGCAGGCACTCACGTTTATAGAGGATCTCAGATGCCTGGGTGCAGTATACAAAATTGTATAGGATAATTGAATATAGATGCCGCACTCACAGGTCTTAGTGAAAATAAAAGGTATTTATTGTGACAGACTAACGTTTCGGCTGAGTCCACAGCCTTTCTCAAAGTGTACAGGCAATGCAACACACCCACTCTTAAACCCAAAATGGCGCCAAAATCCTATGGTGACGTCATACCTTAGTGTATTTGGTGATTCCCTCCCCCTTTAGTGCAAAAGTAATCAAAAAAAAAAAAAAAAAAACATCTAGAGTAATACATAAAAAACAAACATTAATACACACATATTAATCCAATAAAAGAAATATAATTTAAGTGTAAAGAGTAAGAACAGAGAGAACAGAAATAGACACCTGTCATTGCTGAACTGCAACTCCCACTCGCACATTCTACAGGATCGTCAATCGTACGTTTTGCTGTGCTCAATTGTTGTCATCATAGAACTTACATGATAGGTACACAAGGGGCCAGAGACAGTTCATGCCTCAGAGATATTGGTCATAACCGTTTCGCACAGTACAGTACATGGCCGCTTTTGTTCAGACATGAGCGGCTCCCGGGGAGTCCTACGAGCGGGTAACCATGGTTACCACAGCGCTGTAGCGCTGAATGTATATGCGGCTAGTTGTTCGGGGTCGGCTGGGGGAGCACTTAGCCTCCTGCTTAGGGGGGACAAGTACTTGTGACAGGCATTGGTCCCTGACCGGCACCTTTAGTGTCCCAACTATATAAGCGGGTTTCCATGGTAACCAGTGCGTTACCTGTGCCAGTCGATGTGTGACAGGGAGCCCCTCATTGCTCAGGGGTTAGTGTGCCAGGTGCTAGCCTTAGAGGAGGCTACGTGATTCACGACCTTACCACCCTCAGGTGGCTTAGCTGGAGAATGATCGTGGAACCCGATGTCGGGAGTGTTTAGTGCCAGGATGTATGAAGTGAACCTACTGCTATATATATATATATATACATAGAGTATACTCATAAAATACAATAATACCTGTATATCCTCAATAATAAGTTCAATAGTGTTTTTTTAGCATAATAACTGGCAAATCAGTATAAACTGCACTAGGTTTCAACACCTACTTCTACTATGTCAAATGAAACTACACAAATTAACTTACCAATACCCTACCAATAGCAATTATTTAATACTATGAAAAGAATGTAAAAATGAGTATGGTTGTGCAGTGGTTACTATTAGGTTAATGTTTCTTTTTTTTTAAGTGTTCAATTCAATACAGGAAAGAAATGACAGCTGTGAAGGAATGCAGGCAGTGCAGGGTATATTAATATACTAAACAGTCCATAAGTTATCTTTTGAGAATTTGCCCTAAATATTAATGTAAGACAGTCATTTATGCAACTATTATTATTATTATTATTGCCTACTCACACTATAGCAAACAAGGAGTTACTGTACAGATAAATCCCAGCATGAACTCTTGGTGACAAAAAAATGACACTTTAAAAAAAAAAAAAAAAGTGTAAAGATAACATAAAACACACTACAGATATTTAAGTATATATATATATATAAGTATATATACATACATACATGTGTATATATATATATATATATGTTCACAGGTAATGATAAACGTGATTGTTTTTGCATGCAGCCCATCAGCACAGGCTAAGCAGTCACATGGAAGTTTAACCTTATCCACGTAGTTATTGCCGGCAAGCCTTTAATTGGGGTAAATACAATGTGATTTGGGAGCAGATTACAATGTTTGTTTAATCTACAGTGGCATGTATTGCAACCAAAGACATAACTGCCCCTTTTAACCTATTTTATATATATATATATATATATATGCAAAAAATAGCTGCACTCAATTATTAGAGAGAGTGCCTGGGTGCACACTGCAAAAGAGTAAATATAGAATGTCATATAAAGCAGGGCAATTATAGGACTTAAAAGTATAGTGAAAAAGAAATAAAGACCAAATAAAAAGAATAAAAGACCGAAACGTTGAATAACAAACTTTATTTCTTTTTCACCACACTTTTAAGTCCTGTGAGTATCTATGCGTATATTTATATATATATATATATATATATATATATATATATATATATATATATATATTGTAAATCAATCAATAATAATACCTACCAATGTAGAAATCCTTTGAGCATAAAAGTTTGAGTTCTCTGTCACACAGTTCTGAAGGTTATGCAGCAGAGAGCTCTTATTTTTGCTGTCCTTTGGTTCCTACACAAGGATTCCAGGTGTGTCTGTGACGGGACTTTTATTGTGACACAGAGGTAGGCAGGCTTTACCTGTAGTACTATATAAAGGCAGGGTGCTGAGAGGCAAGGTAACAATACAGCTGAGTCTCACATGCACACAGGCTGTACCAGCACCTCTCTCCCCTCCAGGTAAGGTTATGTGTATACTTTTGTACCCAGTAGTAACTTGCATCCATATTACTGTATCCCATGCTAGTTTTATTTATACAACTAAGTGATACTGTGTTATTGACCACATTATCTATGCTGAATATACCCTCTAAATTTAGGGGACTTTAAAGCGATAGCTGGTTCGTATTTGTAAAATCTTGTTTAAAATTGTATTATATTTATCCTTTTTCATTTTAAACTGTAAAATGAGCAGGAAAAATGCTGTGGGGACTGCAATTCCTGTCTATAAATGTGTATGTAACAGTTCCATGACTATTCTGTATATGAATCTATCCCTATACCCTTAATGTTTCTTGTGATTATTTTGATAAAATGTGCATGGCATCTCTCAAGCTCAGATTGCAATCTGCATATTTATATAAGGTCATTTATCAATTTTCTTATACAATTTATTTTACAGAATACTTTGCTAGCCCAGTGAATCCTGGGAACAAGTGGTTGAGTAAGCCTGGATGCAGGAACTATGTTTCAATAAAGAAAACCAGCTCATCCCTTCTATTAAACCCACATCTAAGTTTCTGGTCTTTGGATTCGGTGCCTTCAGTTTTGTAACCTACTGTGCAGCTTTTACTTCTTGGGATTATAATCATTTATCACAGAGAACCAACAAGCTCTGAGGACCCATAAAAAGTTACAAACTGGTACAGTGTTTAAATCACTGTCAACTGTTTGCACTGATATAGGAGGCAGCACCAGCTGTGGAGAATTCCTGTTGCTAGAAGGTGGGATGACTGCAGAGAACCAACAGTCTCCTACTAGGGCCACTGCTGCTGGTGCTAGTTTGCAACAGGCCAGTGGTTTAACCATGCCTGTGGTAAAAGTAGAGAAGGATCCAGCCCCTGAAGCAAGCATGTCCAATGGTGGGTCTGAGGGAGAGGACACCCCTAAGGGAAGGAGAAGAAAGAGACCCCTCCAGAAAGGAAAGCCTCCATATAGCTACATTGCTCTTATAGCTATGGCCATTGCTAACTCCACAGACCGTAAGCTGACATTAGGCGGAATCTACAAGTTTATTACTGAGAGGTTCCCTTTTTACAGGGACAACTCCAAAAAGTGGCAGAATTCAATTAGACACAATCTTACACTAAATGACTGCTTCATTAAGATCCCCAGAGAGCCAGGCAGGCCGGGTAAAGGAAACTACTGGGCTCTAGACCCCAATGCTGAAGATATGTTTGACAGTGGCAGTTTCTTGAGAAGAAGGAAGAGGTTCAAGAGAACTGACTTAACCACTTATCCAGCCTACATACATGACACCAGTATGTTTTCACCCCTGCAGGTTGCAAGAGCAACTTATCCCAACACAGTGTATCCAAATATGACAATGAGTCCCAGCTACAGTCAGCAGATAGCCCCACACTCCTCAGTGTACTATCCATCATCTTCTCCTGCCTTCAGCTCTGCCCAGCCCAGGGTGTTTAGCATCAACACCCTTATAGGGCACAGTGGGTCTGAACATGCACAGCAACCCAACCGATCCATCAGCCCTGAAGTCAATTCAACTTCTTCCAGCTCCTGCAACTATGGAGGGTCCACTTATAGTAGCCAAGCTGGTAGTGGCACCATGCTGCCCAGGTCTACCAACCCTTACTCCTACTCAGTGCCTAATAGTCACTTGCAGATGAACCAGAGCTCTTACCCACATAGTAATGCTCAATTGTTTGGCAGTGCGAGCCGGCTGCCCATGCCAACATCTCCTCCAATGAACAGTGATGCTGTGGACTTCTATGGTAGAATGTCACCTGGGCAGTATACCTCCTTGACTACCTATAATAGCAATGGGCAGTTGGGTGGCACCAATGCTTACCTGCGCCATGCCACATATTCTGGGAACATGGAAAGGTTTGTGCCTGCTGTTTGATGCAGGGTTAAATGCTTGAATTTGAACTGCAAGGGTTATTAACACACCATGTTAATTTTAATTAGCATGTATCAGCAGGATTTCCATCATTCTGCCAAATAAGGCATATTCTTTACTGTGTAATGAGAATGATAAAGCCAGTACAAGAGAACAGGGCAGTCTGGCAAGTGAAGTCACAGTGACCATGGTCTGCTGATTACACCCTTAGCTGGGCAGCCATGTAAAGGCAAATTACCATTCTCTTACAGTCATATTGATTAATTAGCCTTTATTTTTCCCTATGGGATGACAAATGAAATATTTTTGTACTATGCAGTAATTATGTATTATATATTTTAACAGCTTTAATAACAAAGTCTAACTTTTTCATGCCCCTTATGAGTCTTTTTTATACGATATTCATATGAGTATGATAAGTGAATATGTCTTATTGATGTTGATATAAAACCAAAAAAAAAGAAGAAAAAAAGCAGAGAGAGTATGAATAATACAAGCTTAGGAGCAAAACTGAAAGTTGCTGAAGTATCTCAATGCAGGAAAATCATTCTGATTCAAAACATTGCACTTATTTTCCCTGGGAAAGTTCCTTCCTTTTTACATTGCTCATAAAAGTAAAAATTCATTTTTCTTTATGTATGTGGTATTATTATGAGAAATTGCTGCATATATGAGATTATATATAGCTGTGTGTTAAATAGCACAGCTACAAACTTACAGTATCTAATAGTTTCTGCTTTAAACAGGAAGATTTTTTAAAGAAAATACTTGCATTATGACTACACTGTGATCTATTGTCGGAGAAATGTGAAGCGCTTCAACTGTGTCCTAAATGATGTGACAGCCCAACTCCTTTCATTGCACTGCCACCAAGCTTTTTCTCTAAGTTACTGCTACTGAAGCTATGAGTAGAATGAATCTAGTACCAGCTGCCTCTTATCTTCTGCTCTGGCTCCTTAGATAGATGTGCAACTGCATATGTAAACCACACATTTTATTTCACAGCTGCTCTAAAGGTTTATTGCCACATTAAACACATTAACACTTTTCTATGTAATCTGTGTATAGATGCACGCATGCTTTTTTCTCTTATCAAATTAATTCATATTCACAGCAAAGTTATTCTTCTTTCATAGGAAACTGGAAACAGATTTTGTTTAAATTCTATAGCAGGATTTTTGAGTTGCAGACTATCTATCAGATGTGGAACTGGTGTATTCCTCCTAAGCCTTATCCTGTACTTAGGGCAGTCCCTCACTGGCATAGGAACAAACGGTATCACTTTCCCTGAGTTTAGCATCCAGATAACTGCCGTTTTCCATCATTGCCAATGAATAAGACACTAAGGTAAATATGGTAGAATATATAAACAACTTTGGAAGGATCATGAGAGTTCTTATTTAGCGGCAGTCTATGCAGGCTTAATAACCCCAGGTTCTATAAGTAAATGTTAAGGTGTCTAAGATGGAATACAGGGAGGCCTGTTAGAAATTCAAATAAAAAGGAAGAAGCGTTCCAGCAGATTAAATGCAATGGTTATTTGGTTACTTGAACGACATATTCTTTTTAAGGGTAATATACAGTTCACAAATATTTAATACGGTTAGAAATGCAATGAGAAAATCTATTGCTGTATGTTCATACAGCAATAGATTTTCTCATTGCATTTGCTATACTGTAGTTGGAGAGGGTCTTCAAACAAAAACAGCATAAACAGGTATACGATATATTATTCAGAATACTTTGGATTTTCTGGTATAAGGGGGTCTTTTCATATCAGCATGCCTGATATCTACTAAAAACATTTAAACAATTAAAAAATACAATGCAGTTGTTTTGCAATTATCTTTTAGCAGTTAATCTCAGGTACAAGTATTACTAAGGTGGTAAAGGGCATCAGTAAAAAAATATTATTTATATAAAGAAACCAGGTGGAGAAGGTCATTCACTGCTTTTGGAGCATTCTAGATACAACATGAAAGGTTTTTTTTATAATAAATTCAATTTTGTATTGTTAGTTATACTGCAAAATAGTGCAATTTCTGCTATCAAAAGTCCATTTCTATTATTAAAATAGAAGAAGATTAAATGGGCCCTGCATTAGATCCCTTACAAACTCATCAGCATTTGTGATTCAGTTTCCTGCTGATTGTTGAAACTATATGTTTCTCTTACCCCCCCCCAATTTCTACAATCGCCTACAGTATCTTCTCAAAACATCAATTCATTGCTCCTGTACGTAAAGAAAAAGTGTCACAAAAAAGAGAAAAAAGTGAACAATAATTGGGCCAAATTTTTTTTGAAGAACCTTTCTATTCTAAAAAATCTTTACACCTAATCTGTGTGTTACCCTGAATAAATTATGCATTATACTAAATAAATAACGTATTTTTAAATAAGATTATTTTCAATGTATAAATTGAATTGAGCTATTTATAACATTATTTCAGGTGTGTGTCAGTAAAACAAAAGGTATTACTGTTCCATTCATTACATGTAATGAGCAATATAGATTGCAGGAAGAATACTCTTTAATAATGTCATGCAAAGTAAACTAAGTATTATGAAATGCAGAGACTTTATATACTGTATAACAAATATAAGGCCTCAGAACAGTTTATTATATTTTTAGGCATCTCTGAACCTTTTCTCTCCTAATTGTTGGCAAATAAAATCGTTCTGCCCAGACACCACAGGGAAACATGCAGCGTAACTACTGAATTGAAGTATATGTTGTTAGTCTATGCCTTGTGTGCAATGTGTAGACCCTCATTCTTATCTACGTCAGTCTTCAATGAAAATTGTATCCACATTAACTATGGGTTTTCTGTTTCATTTAGCTGGCAATAAAATATCAAGGTACATCTTACCAGAATTCAAATACAAGAAGTTTCACCTTATTTGGAGTTTTTTAGGTTTTTTTTCAAGTTGTAAAGATATAATTTCTGAATTATATTGGTGGAATGGCAGCAATTTTGAATCAGATTGCTTTGTTTTGATATTTGTTATATGACTGTAGTTTTTTTTAATGAGTTAAATATGTGTTTTGTACTTTTGGCAATGTATTTCTGGATTTTTTTTTTTTTAAAGTAAAAGCTTTATGTAAATTTGTATTTTCATTTTGATATTAAAATATGTAAATCCAAAAGTTTGATTTCATGAGTTGTTTTTAGACAGAGTATGAGCTACAGTAAAATCTTTGTATACTTCAATATCACAAACATATACTGATAGTTCACATTAGCAGGGATTCTTCTGGGCCCTATACAATCCTGTCCACAGTGTGTAGGAAGTTCAGGCAACATAGATAAGGAAGCTGCAAGGCTTACAACCACATTTATTTCAGAAAAAGGAAAGTGCCCTTCCTCAGGTAGAAGAAAGTACATTTGACTGAACACAATCACACCCAAATGTGGTTGGGGGAGTGAGTCCTTAACCCATGGTCCCATGGTGCTGCAGTAATGCATAATCCACTAAAAATGTCCATATCTAAAGTAACAATTCCCAAGAACCTTTAATAAAGAAGACTATTAACCTAGCATATCTATAAAAAGATCTTAATTGCCAGAAGTAAGAATCTGGATTTAATGAAATCATTATCTGTTTCTGCAGCAGTCGATGAAGAATCATGGTAATGTTATAGGTAATTCCTGACTATCTTGTTGGCTGCAAATCTTTCTTACTTCAGTTATTCTAATGTATACCTGAAAGATACACCGTAACCCTCTACAGTCCTGATCACTGTCACCAGCAGCAGCAGCAGCTGGGTCTACTATTCTGACGGTACAACCTTGGACAATGAATTATTAATGATGGTATTGTTTAGATTGAAATGTGTGTGGTTTGTTGGCTACGGAAGCATAAAATTTAATGAAAGTGACAAAGTTTGCACCAGATCTAAAATCCCATAGCACCCCAAGAGCACATAGTGTTTACTGATCACCTGTATGAAAGCAAACATCTAATAAGTCCTTACGGGTTGCTAGACTTGTTTCAGACAGTGTGACTTTTATTATATTACCACTTAAAGAGATACTGACACCAGAAATTAAAACAGTTTTTACAACTTTCATAACATTGTCTTTGCATGAGCTTTAGAATTTTGCTATAAAGGTATTTGCCCAATACTTTTACATTACCTATCTGACCCCCCTTGTTTATCTATGAGGGGGCTGCCGTATCTGTGCAGCTGTAGTCTATCAGCATTAGAAGCTATAACTGTCAGGTTTACAAAACAGTCAGGTTTAGGGACTTCAAGTAACAATTACAATAGCAACCCTATCAGCGAAAAAAGATCAACATGACCTAATAGGTAACTTTAAATGTACATTCATATTTTGAAGAGTATTTTTCAGTGTCACATGGCACATTGCATAAATTAGAGCCAATTTTGCAAGCTAATCCCATGGCTGTCTAATGCAACCATGGGCACATTTACAGAATCTGCCCTAATGTTCTTTGATACTTAGCTAAAATATTTTTATGAAAGAATTAGATCAATTGTGTATAGCTTTTTAAAAGTCACAAAAGATGAGAATGCCTTTGTACAGCTTGTATCAACTACAAGTAACGCTTACTTTTCTCTATCTTTTCTTTATTGTACATGTTATTTTATTAATTTTTATTTGTTAAAATCTGAAAAATATAAAAAAAAAAGATAAGTACGGTAGCACTTGATCCTTTTAAAAAAATATCTATATATTATGAGGAAAAGCTTTTGAGAAAAAGCATTTCCTTTATAAACTATGCCATAGGCAAAATGACACACAGAGCAATAAATGTACAAAAAAAGGTTAATTCTACAACTATTAACTGTGTATGTCATTACGTAAATTTTTTACAAAAAAGTTTATTTCTACATTTATAATTGCATGTATGAATAAGCTCTGTCACATGATTCTAATTTACTCAGTAAAACAGATGGGGGCAGATTTTAGAAGTGTATTTATCAAATGGTGAACTCTAATTTTCATCCATTGATAAATACGCTTCTAAAAATTCCATAAGAATGAATAGAACGCGGGTGATCTTTATGTATTAAGCTCTAAACTCACATTCTGATAAATCTGCCCACCCAAGAAGAACACCTAACACATAAGGAGTAGTTAAGTAGAATTATTCTGTAGATCGGTATTCAACATGGTAGCAACATATAATATCAAATGCCTTTAAAGGGTTGCTATACTATAAGAGCATTGGCTCATATCATTTATCAGAATGGCCACTCCCTGTTGTAAACATCTTTCCACTAACAAGAAAAGGAAATGTTGTGCTTTGTTCTGCACCAGGGCATTTTCAAGCATTAATCACACAGTCCAGGTTTCAACCTTTCACTCCAGTACTTCTGAAATACCTTTTAGCTGATTCTATCTAAGCTGAAAAAATTCAAACATGTCCTTTTATACTCCACTGACAATTGGAACATATTTAATTTACAAAAAAACCTAGCATGAATAAAACAGAGACAGAAGCTTTAGTCTGGTTCTGATATGTGGTGTTACTGGGTTTTTCCCCTCAAAAAATAAACAAGCCAAATGGACCATCAGTCTTTTATTTTCCAATGTAATTATCCCTTTAGTGTTTATTTTTTCATTTTTATGTACACAAATAGCCTACTGGTACTGGTTTTTTATACTAAGTTCTATCTTTCTTAACAGATCTCTTAGGCTAGTTCTGTGGTCAATCCATGAGCTGGTTACCCTGCACTCATTGTGGCCTCATGTTGTCAAAATATTAAAGGAGCCATCAGGGGTGTTTCCAGACCTAAAGGCACCTGAGGCGGCTTTCACAATTTCGCTTCTCCCAATTGCGCTCCCTGCACTAGAAGAGTTGAATTTTATATTTTATATAATATACCAATAATAGAGGCTATCCTCTTTTTCAGAAAATCTTAAAGCAAGAAATTCTTAATTTACAAAGCAAGACTGCATAAACTTCCTAGTGTCATACCTGACATACCTGACACCCCCTCAAAATAATTCTACCATTGCTGCTGTAGGGAGGGTGAAATAAGTGATTGGCTGCTTGCAATTTAGTAATTCCAGTGCACATTGAGAGTTGTCTGGTTGCCTGATGATTCTTTTCAATGTAGCAATTCAATACAACATCAGATTTAAAAATCACCCAGCTGTCCATCATCACTAACTGAAAGGAAGGTAAGATAAAAGCAGTGTGGCCTTCTTGTGCTAATGTTTATATAGTTGTTGCAAGTTGCTTTTTACGGTACTGCCGTTTGTTAAGCTATGTGTACATTGGTAGCACTTTTTAAGCAGAAACACAACAAACACATATATAATCACCCACCTAGACAGCCAATTCTGTTAACCACGAAAAAGCTGTTTAAATATTTTAATCCAAATGAAAAGCATATGTGTATGGCAGCTGGAAGGTGTTGTTGAGGGATAAGAGGCAGGTAAGTTATGTTTGCACCATCCATGTCTATTTATTGCTACTAAAAGTGGCACAATATGGAAATAATGAAAGAATGCTGAAAGCATGTCTGCTGAACCTTTACTGCAAATATATGCCATGTATTTGGCATGTCTGGGCTAATCATCTTTCAAGGGTAAAATACAAAAGGCTGGGTTCACTATAGGGTGCAAAAGTGTAACTTGGAGGCTTAATTATGAAAAGAGCAATGCACTTCCCTGACAATTCAATTGTTTCTAAGCATGCCAACCAACTTATGTAATATAAGGTGCAAAGCTACCACCATGTCTATTTAACCCAAACAATCAAGCAGATATTTAACTTTAAACAGGTGTACAGTAAAATTCAGTGTGGGTTAATGGACCTGGAACAAACTTTACAATCCACTTTGCACATTGTCCCATAGGATAATGGGTTCAAAGCTAGATACAGTGGCTTGCAAAAGTATTCGGCCCCCTTGAACTTTTCCACATTTTGTCACATTACAGGCACAAACATGAATCAATTTTATTGGAATTCCACATGAAAGACCAATACAAAGTGGTGTACACGTGAGAAGTGGAACGAAAATCATACATGATTCCAAACATTTTTTACAAATAAATAACTGCAAAGTAGGGTGTGCGTAATTATTCAGCCCCCTTTGGTCTGAGTGCAGTCAGTTGCCCATGGACATTGCCTGATGAGTGCTAATGACTAAATAGAGTGCACCTGTGTGTAATCTAATGTCAGTACAAATACAGCTGCTCTGTGACGGCCTCAGAGGTTGTCTAAGAGAATATTGGGAGCAACAACACCATGAAGTCCAAAGAACACACCAGACAGGTCAGGGATAAAGTTATTGAGAAATGTAAAGCTGGCTTAGGCTACAAAAAGATTGGCACAACTGTAAACCTACCAAGACAAGGCCGTCCACCTAAACTCACAGGCCGAACAAGGAGAGCGCTGATCAGAAATGCAGCCAAGAGGCCCATGGTGATTCTGGACGAGCTGCAGAGATCTACAGCTCAGGTGGGGGAATCTGTCCATAGGACAACTATTAGTTGTGCACTGCACAAAGTTGGCCTTTATGGAAAAGTGGCAAGAAGAAAGCCATTGTTAACAGAAAACCATAAGAAGTCCCGTTTGCAGTTTGCCACAAGCCATGTGGGGGACACAGCAAACATGTGGAAGAAGGTGCTCTGGTCAGATGAGACCAAAATGGAACTTTTTGGCCAAAATGCAAAACGCTATGTGTGGCGGAAAACTAACACTGCACATCACTCTGAACACACCATCCCCACTGTCAAATATGGTGGTGGCAGCATCATGCTCTGGGGGTGCTTCTCTTCAGCAGGGACAGGGAAGCTGGTCAGAGTTGATGGGAAGATGGATGGAGCCAAATACAGGGCAATCTTGGAAGAAAACCTCTTGGAGTCTGCAAAAGACTTGAGACTGGGGCGGAGGTTCACCTTCCAGCAGGACAACGACCCTAAACATAAAGCCAGGGCAACAATGGAATGGTTTAAAACAAAACATATCCATGTGTTGGAATGGCCCAGTCACAGTCCAGATCTAAATCCAATCGAGAATCTGTGGCAAGATCTGAAAACTGCTGTTCACAAAAGCTGTCCATCGAATCTGACTGAGCTGGAGCTGTTTTGCAAAGAAGAATGGGCAAGGATTTTAGTCTCTAGATGTGCAAAGCTGGTAGAGACATACCCTAAAAGCCTGGCAGCTGTAATTGTAGCAAAAGGTGGTTCTACAAAGTATTGACTCGGGGGGCTGAATAATTACGCACACCCCACTTTGCAGTTATTTATTTGTAAAAAATGTTTGGAATCATGTATGATTTTCGTTCCACTTCTCACGTGTACACCACTTTGTATTGGTCTTTCACGTGGAATTCCAATAAAATTGATTCATATTTGTGGCTGTAATGTGACAAAATGTGGAAAAGTTCAAGGGGGCCAAATACTTTTGCAAGCCACTGTATATGGAGTTACCTACATCTTATCTAAAAAACATTGCCTGGTGTTCCTGTTTATCCTGTCAGTAATTTTGTCCAGGCCACTGACTATGTCTTCTGTTTTTTGATCCCTGTCTTTTATCAGATAAAATAACTGTAAATTTATTTGGTTAGATCAGTGTTTTTCAACCTTTTTTGGGCAAAGGCACACTTGTTTCATGAAAAAAATCACGAGGCACACCACCATTAGAAAATGTTAAAAAATTAAACTCTGTGCCCAGCAGCAGTGCCCCCCTAGTACACTGGTGCCCAGCAGCAGTGCCCCCCTAGTACATTGGTGCCAAGAGCAGTGCCCCCCTAGTACATTGGTGCCCAGCAGCAGTGCCCCCTAGTACATTGGTGCCAAGAGCAGTGCCCCCCTAGTACACTGGTGCCCAGCAGCAGTGCCCCCCTAGTACATTGGTGCCAAGAGCAGTGCCCCCCTAGTACATTGGTGCCAAGAGCAGTGCCCCCCTAGTACATTGGTGCCAAGAGCAGTGCCCCCCTAGTACATTGGTGCCCAGCAGCAGTGCCCCCCAGTACATTGGTGCCAAGAGCCAGCCCCCCTAGTACATTGGTGCCCAGCAGCAGTGCCCCCATAAGTCAGTGTGCCCCGTGGCCCCCCCTAATACATTGGTGCCCAGCAGCATTTTACTTCTACTCTTCGGCGGCTTCAGCAGCATCTTCCCCTCACGCGCGCCGCCTCTGCACTTCTGCCTACACGCGACCGCACACAGGCCCTTTTATAACGTTGTGCCCCGTTCGTACTGACGTCACCCGTACACACGGGGCGCAACCAATGACAGGGCCCGGATTTTATTAAAGGGGGCCCGAGCTACTAAGAAAAACTGTAGCATCGCCGGGCCCCCTTTGAAAGTAAAAATTGCGGCCCTGCCTACGGCACACCAGGCAACATCTCGCGGCACACTAGTGTGCCGCGGAACAGCGGTTGAAAAACGCTGGGTTAGATGAATCTGGACTTAGTTAGCAATCTTTTGACTCTGACTTCTGATCAATATGCTGCTTTGGAACTTTGTTTTTATCCATTACTTGAATCAGTTGTCCCTCCAGTTTCTGGCTTCCTCTGCCATCAATGTGCAAATAGAGTAAGAGACAAACTATTCAGCATTTACAAATGCTGCCATGGAATTCTGCTTTCATTTTACTTTTGGTTACTCCAGTCACTGGTTCTCCACCAACATTTTAAAAGTGCTGGTAAAACCTAACCCAAAAATTTAATATTCTGTGCAGTTCTAGTTTTTTAAATACTTTTATTCTAAAGAAAAGGTGAGGTGATTCTGAACCGAAGTCACTCAGCTTTTTTTCATGTAGACAAGAGTCTGCCTTTCTTTTCAGTGTTCCCTTTCAATCAACTTAGGCAAACATAACCTTTATTGGCCAAGGATAGCTGACTGCTTTCTGTAACCTGAGATGTAGCAATTGTTCAAAATGGACATATGGGTAACTTGTTAATGGCAAGTGAAACCTATTAGTTTGTTGACTGACTGCTTCTTTAAAAACCTATTTACGTAAAGGCCAGTTGGTGTTTTTTGCATATTAAAGTAAGGGATATATAGTTGCAAGGCTCAGTAGTGACCTATAGGATCCCATATTGGGAAGTTCCAATATTGGTAACCTATAAGCACAGAAAAGAGAGGGGATTGATCAATACACATTCCCTGGTCCCCTGTTTTACTGGCATTAGCTTTCATAAGGTAAGAACTTGCCAAGACCAAAGCATTGGTTTTACAGGCTTACCCCTCCCCTACCTGCAGCTTTTAAAGAAGAGAGATTGCCCAGACCAATATCAGTCCAGGCATCAGGCATAAGACCACCATTAAAGAATAATGAGAGTTTATCCAAAACTTTGGGTAATTAAGACCGAATGGCACATTCAGCTACATTGTTAAATGGCTTTAAAGGCTAAGGGGGTGTTAGGGTTTCTTTAAAACCAAGCGAATGAATAATCACTACCAAAGAAATAGTTACAGGGAGAGCAGAAAAGGATCCAAGCCAAAGCTGTGCCCATCACACTATGGGATATGGAAAATACAGTATTTTACACAAGAAAAAAGTGTGATTCTTCTGTGCATGATTTTGGAAGCCTCCCATAGGACTCAATGGCACTCTGCAGCTCCAACCTGGCCCAAGGAAAGTCACAATACCAAAGCTTGAATGAATCCGAAACTTTCGTACTAGGTGCGACAATACGATTTGGTCGCACAAATTTTGTTGCAAAGTATGAAAAAGTCGCTCAAAGGTACAAAAATTTTGCAGAAAATATGCACAATACAACCAAATACGAATTTTTTGTATTTCGTACCTGTCGTACTTTAATAAATGTGCCCCTAGGTGTATCACTACATATATAATCTATTAAATCACCCCTATGGGCTCTCATATGTGGGCGAAACAGAAGACGTTTACATATAGATACACTTATATCAGCCTTCAATACAGCATATTGTGATCAAAAGCTCAAAACCTGTTGCAAAACATTTCCTAGGTTGGGCATAGGATGCCTACTTTTAAATATATAGCTATAGAACATATTCTTATGCCAAGAGGTTGGGGGGGATAGATCGTGAATGCTTTTACAGTATAAGACATTATAAGCACAACACAAAGGTTTTAGATCACAAACCAAAACACTGATGGAATGTTGCATAATAAGAATTGTAAGACAACTTAGGTCCTTGCGCATGGCATGGCATAATACAGCAACTAAAAAATCATAAAAAATGTGTACTTAAAACATAGTTAAAAAAATTGTTATAAATCTGACATTGTATGGTTATATCCAGATATTGATTAGTCTCTCCCAGTTGAGAGCCCTCTGTATGGGATAATATAATTAACAACTATTTGTAAGATAACAAGCATTCCTGAGGCAACTGTCTATAATGTAAAAAAAAAAAAATTTGAAGTGGGACCATTGGTTGAAGAACTATAGATGGTTGCAGAACCATTGGTTTCTATAGATCCCTATTGCAGTATAAAGGTGATATTACAATTGTTTCTGCAGGTATACCTTGTTCTTGCAGATATATTTGACAGCCATGAATTCCGTCATTATCAACTCTTCATCCACGTATCTGATATCCATGTCACCTGACGAGGAAACCTAGACTTTAACCTCAGTAAGTTCAGGTTTTCCCGAGTGCTCTCTTGACAAATTTCGATAAATAACATTGCCTTTAGCATTTGGTAGAAGGGCTACTACAGGAACTATAACTGAATGGCTAATGCACCAATATCATTATGAATAGCAATGCATCTTTAAATGATCCTCCCTGCCTGGGATACAGAAGCAAAGTGATTTGCCAATATGTTATTTTGTAAGACGTATTTTGTAAGATATCTATTCTCAGAAACATCAACCTTTCTTTCTTTAAATTACTGGAAGAAAACTGCATTCCAAAAAACTTTAGACGGAGCAGGCTTTAACAGGTTTTCGGTAAATGTAAATGAATATGCTGGGCAGTTGCAGCAGTTGTAGAAAATCTTGGCTTGGCTAAAACAGACACATTAACAATACTCTCTATGTGTTTCAGTCTGACTTTGGCCATCAAAAGGACATAATTGCCTACCAATGATTTTGAAAGTTTTTTTTTATGTATTTATGCCTATATCCCGCTCATCCCACCATTCCCACCTCCCTGCTACTCCATAGACTATTATACTCCATAGCGTTTTATAAAAGCTAATAGACCAACAACCATAGTTCTAAACAAGTACTCCATGGATGTGATTCTGTGTACTGTGAAAATCTTATATGCAGGAACCCTTAGTACACAAATAATTTCTACAGCAACCTTTATGTCTCATTTTGGTTATTTTGCTGATGAAAAGGTTACACTTTTTATGCACTTAAGCCTTTTCTTGGGGGACTACTGTATACAGACTGTTTACTCTAATGGTGCCTGGGTAGTCTGCTTCAGACAAAAAGAGAAATTATAGATGAGAAAAGATAGTTTTTTTATTCCTCAAGCACAAAGTTCACATTTTCTATTATTAAGAAGGATTTTTAAAACATTACTCTTTGTGAAGTGCTTTGTATAAATATAGAGCATAGTGACATTTTTCTACTACCTTAATGTACATGTCATGTAATTTATATTTTCATTTTAAATTCTAATCCTTGAAGCAAATAAGGAAATGTAAAGACAGAGAAATATCTTGCTGTGTCATTCACATGTAATATCTTTTGACAGATGGAAAAAAAATGGCAACGCTCAATGAATAGAATGTCTCACAGCCTGAGTTTTGTTTCCCAGAACTGGGTTTCCTTTTTTATTTATTTATTTTTTTAAGGCGTCTAGGTTTTTCACCGTTCAGAAATTTGTCGTGTCTTTTTGACCTTGACAACCAGTAAACAGTACTGTGTAAAGATTTCAGCGCTGGTTTATCCTGTTGTGCATTAGAAAGAGGTGAGGCATACATCTAATAATGCGGTCTGTATTACATTACATATTACGCAGGAAGGGAGTTAAGTAGTATTTAGTAAGAATGCCATCTAGTGGACAATACTGAGAATGCTGCTTTGTGGCTCTCCTATGTTACCTTTTAATATTAAAGGACTAAATCCGAACTAAAGAAGTAGGGCAGAAATGTTGTACATTATGTTTTTGGCTTTTGAACCAGCCCAAAGCCCCCACAGCCCTTTAGCAGGGAAGATCTGTGCCTCCAAAATGCCCCCAGTAGCTCCCCATCTTCTTTTCTGCCGATTCCCTGCACATGCTCTGTGCTGCTGTCAATTACTGAGCTTAGGGAGAAAACAGCACCAGCCCGGGGTACCTGCAAGCGAGCACTTCCTCCTTCCTGCTTCGTTTTGCCGGGACCCCACAACAGGCACATGCGCAGTAGAGTGAAAAGCCGAGTTCTCTGTTAAAGTTCGGCTTTTTCACTCTACTGCGCATGCTTTAACACACATAAAAAATAGAAAGTTCAATGCACTTTTTATTATGTATTTAATATGAGTTTTAATAATATGCTCTACAGAGATTTACAGAGATTATACATCATTTAGATCAGTCCCTGTCCCAGTGGAGCTTACAATCAAAGTTCAAAGTTATTATATCGACTGTGCTGAATTTTATTGTTAGTTGTTTAATCTGCCTATATGTTTTTAAGGAAAACCAAGTTCCCACACAGACACAGGAAGAACATATAAAGTGCTTGCAGATAGGGCCTGGATGGAATCGGACTCAGAACCCCAGGAAATGCAAGGCACAGAGTTAACCCTAGGACAAGCGTTCTGCCCTTTCAAAACAGGGGTTTGTAGATCATAGTTTATGATTATGATGTTGCCAGTTGGTAGATGCTTTGGTCAGGAAACCATTTCCCCGAGAAATGCAACTAGGTGAGGCCCATGAAAAATATGACAAAAGGTTTATACAGTAGTTAGGGCCCCATATAGGTGTTGCCTTAATGTGGTAGTGGCTTAGCAGCTTTATGATCATAAATTTGTCATTAAATCCTTTGCTTTTTCAATTGTAATCAAATGGCAAAAATGAATTTTAGGTATGGGATTCATTATCTGGAAATCCATTATTTAAAAAGTTCTAAATTACGGAAAAACCATCTTCCATAGACTTCATTATATGCAAATAATTCTAATTCTTAAAACTAATTTCCTTTTTCTCTGTAATAATAAAACAGTACCTTGATCCCAATGAAAATATAATAATGAATCCTTATTGGAGGCAAAACAACCCTATTGGGTTTATTTAAAGGTTACATGATTTTTTAGTAGACTTAAGGTATATGGTGGTCAAGTTTTGGAAAAAACTTATTTGGAAAACCCCATATATAGTGGAGAGTGAAATTAGAGCTTGCCACAGGCCAACAGAGTGAAATTCCTCCATTCTCTATTCATTTTAATTGGATTTTTACACATATTGCGTTCACTGATTGATATGTAGTCTTTAAAAATCATGTAGAAATGATTTGAAAGTGGCAGAATTTCACTCTAACAAGCTTTAATTTTACAGCCTTCCGATTTGGTTGAATTTGCGAGAGCAGTCCACATCATTATTTCATTCCTGGGGACTCATTAATGAATACCCTTGCCAGTGGTAGTCCACTATCATGTGTGTAACTTTTGTGCAACAAAACTGCAAAGCCTAGCCTCTAATTACTGGATCAGTGAAATATCTTTTTACCTATGCATGAAGGTAACAATCTAAAAGACTGACCATGTGCATAAATGTTTACATTCCCCCCAATATGGACAAAGCATTTAGGCCTACACATAAGAGTATAATGTAAATGTAACATAATGAAAACCTTCAATTACAATTTATTATGATAACAGTGGGATGGCCAATCTAAAGTCCTCAAGAGGTTGCTAAATTACAACTCCTAGCAACCCATGGCACGCATAAACTTACAACTGTTAGCTTACTTGTGTTTTATAAGCCTGAGGGGTGTGGGGATCCCAGCAAATCAGATCCCAGCAAATCAGAGGGAGACTATTGTAATTTGCTCTCAATCTGGGTAAAAAATATTATATATGCATATTTATTCAGTTTTGGCAGTCTAGATTGTATGTATGCCTAACTGAATAAGCTAATGTCAAAAAAAAGGGGTGTTTAAATTAGGGTGACAGTAAACCGATAAAAATGACACCACTGTGCACAGTACATTTCATTGCAGAAAAATATAAGTAAATGGACAAATGAAAGTTGGAGCATACTTTTATTTAATTTACAAATATAAAATCTGCAAAGAATAAAACCCAAATTAAAACAAAATTTTGATGATTAAAATGCATTCACTCAATCCTGCTGCAATATTTAAATGTGCCAAGTAACCTAATAATTCAGAGCAAGTACACATTACTGACCCATAGTGGCAGGACTTGGTATTGAGGCCCACAAGCTACTTTGCACACTTACTAAATGGAAGCAACACAAGGAAATTTCCTGAGTTATGACTACTGCTACTAGGTGGGAGGAGATCAAAACATTTCTGAATTTTTAAAAATGTTTCCTGAGATATTCTTAATCACACATCATGGCAGTCACTCTCTCAACGGTACTTTCGGAATTTCCATATACAGTACATCACTCCAAAGAAGCATCCACTGAGATGTTCCTTTGTTATTGCATCTCTTTAGAATACTTGGTGACTGCACAAAGAACTGTATTTGTCTTTACTGAAAAGCATTGCCTTTCCTCTGACTCACAAGCAGTCGGATCAGGGTTGTTTAAAGAGCTAACATAAAATCAGAGGAAGCATAGGGCAGCCTTGATCAGGGTAGCAATTGATGAAGCACCTCACGAGGCAGAGTAGCCTATACAGCTATGTAAACCTTGTGTTTCACATATAAGCAGCTAGTTTAATAGAAATGTATTTATAGGGATGGCAATGGCTTAACATCATAATTCAGTGAGTCTGTGTCAGCTCTGGGCTTTAGAGTTCTCTCTGACGGGCTGTATTTGAAGAACTTCTGCAAACCCATCACCAAACCAACATGTAATGTGAACTGTGTCCAGACTAAAATAAAACAGACGGTCCTGGCACTGCTTTCTCCGGTAAACAGATCGAGGATCAGCACACAGTACGTTGCTTATTGCACATTTTGCTTCTTCTGGAGACTGGAAGTAGCGAAATGATGGCCCACCTATGAGAACATAAATAAGATAAAGAATCTGGGTTCAAATTGATTTTTTTTTTTAATTCTTTCTCCATATTAAAGCACTTAAGGAATTATGGCCTGGGCCCACATTACTTAATGCATGAGTGTGTCTATATATATTCATTGTAAAATACCCTTAAGTAGGCAAAGCAATATAAAAAGTTGGCACTTTATAATTCCAAATAATAATAACTGTCTTTTTCTACCTTTTATTATAAATATTAACTCTGACATTCAAAGCAGTTAAAAACTCTAGCATTTATCTACTAACTTATCTACAAGTATTCATCAAACAGCTTGCTACGCTCTTCTATCTACATCTCAACACCTCCTTCTTTACCTCTTTACAAGATTTTGCAAGAACTGTGCCCCTTCTCTGGAATTTCCTCCTATGTTGCATTCAACTTTCTCACAATCTCACATTTAATTTCATAAAAAGTATTTCTTTAGTGAAACTTACCCTTATCTAGCTTAGTGTTCCTTCAGTATATATATATGTCAAAGCCATCCACCAAGTCCAATACTTAAAGGGCTTCTGTCAAGATTTTTATGGTATTTCTACCACACTGTTTACATAGCAAATAATTCACTCTACTATTTCAAATTTTATTCTTGAACCAACAAATGTATATTTTTAGTTGTAACACTGGTGTGTAGGCAGCCATCTCAGTAAATTGTGCCTATGTCTGAGCTTGGTAAATGAAGAATATGGCTAGCCCCTGTGAAACTTAACAAAATAAAATTAGCATCAACTTTCTTCTATCGGTGCTGAAAAGAGATTGCATTTCAGAGCCGATATCCATTGCATGTTTCTGCACCTGGGCTGACACATTGGTTTCGAGTGCAGGCAAAGAACAAATTTAATGCTAACTTGGGGGCTGATTCTCAGTCTGCAGGCCGAAAATCATCCCCGCATCAACCTTAGGGGCAGACTTAATATATGCAGTGTAAAAAATAGCGACAAAATTCTTTTTTTACACCATTTTTTTTGGCGGATTTTATTGTACACAGAATTATAAATAGGCCCCTATTCCTGTATGTGAAGATTTGGCAATCTGCCACTAGTACTATGACATACTGAAGCAGCTCTTTCTAGAATACAGAGTGACACTGTGGCAAACTGGTAAGTACAGTATTGTTCTACCTATAATACAAAAATAAAGCAACAAGAAGACAACCTACTGTTGCTCGGCATGCCAGTCGCTAACTGTATACACACTATAGATTCATAAAACTGTCAGCCGAGTTTTTGTGATTTGCCCACTGTGTCACCATCACTCAAGCCTATCTGTACATATCAGTGTTGCTGAGCAACTGAGTGGGGCCTACCCTGAAGCATAGGGCCTAAGACAGCGTCCTTGAGTTGTACCCCCCACCCTTCCCATGGCCTAGCACAATGCCTGCTAATGGCTTACAAGTTCCCAAATCTCTTGCTTTACTAACCTCTGGAAACATGTTTCTTACTATACAGTAATTGTTTTGGATTAACATGCATCAATATGCATACCTGTAGAATTTGGAGCTTTAAATTGCATCAGTTCCTTCTCTGCTTGGGGAGTAAACCTCACTTTTAATATGGCCACGGGTGCATCTCTTACCCAAGTGGGAACAAAGCTTTCACCAGTTCTGCAATTATTATTGCCCGATATAGTGTTTGCATCCTTTTCCTGTGTAAATTGTAACACACCATCTTTTGTGGCCTTTTTACATTCTAGGTCTCTGGGATACTGGTCCTCGAAAATAGGAAGAGGTGTTTCTTCATTTATCTTCAAATTTTGATCTTCTAATTCACTTGTCTCTTTGGGAATACCAGTAATTTCTGAGGAACTGTCAGGTATGGCCTGCTTAGTTTCTGGTACATGTGCTGAATGGTCAATGGTAGGCTGACAAGGCCTAGTTGATTTTCCTTCAAGTTCTGTATTTGTCTCAGACAGGGCACAGTTTGTACTCTTTTCGTGTTTATTGGGGCTCTCCTGCTGCACATCTTCAAAGGAAACTGTAGATTGTGGGGAATCATACTCAGGAATATAAGGCTTTATGTCAATAACTGGAGTACCATGTATTATGTCAATCCCAGATAAGTAAAGTGTGCTACCTGTAAAAATAAAAATCTGTGTTACATTTTTTTTCTTTCATTTTAAGATTCTTACCAGCTTGCAATAGGTTAAGTGCACAACCCTAATACTTGGATGTTTGTTTAAAAGAAATTTCACGTGAGCTCATTCAGTTGGTCTAATCTAAAAAAGATGCATAAATACATATATAGTCTGTGTCACAAAGTCTGTGTGTGCTTGCAGTGACCAGTGCCCCATCCCCCTCACAAAGTTATCCAACCCCTTCCTTTTTTATTACCTTGATTATTATTATGGATTTCAAAAATGGGGGGGGTGCATTACACTAGAATAGATGCATAATAGCAGCGCACTGTACATACTGGTCAATTTGTTAAGCACCATTTGTTTATTATTTGAAATTGCTGCTCTTACTTTTATGAAATGTGTGCAGCCATCATCTTGTTTCTGGTTCCTATGTGTCCCTTGTGCTGCCCTGGGCAAATGCACAGTGTAGAATTTTTTTCAGAGATTTCTGTAATGTGAATGCTATACAGCCCAATGTAGGAGGTTATCAATTAGAGTAAATGGGGTCCCAGACTCCCAAGTTCCTCCTACTTTAATATACATTAGCAATCATTTATAACTCAGTTGCATGCTCTGCCCCATTTTTACATTTCAGATGTTTTGATCCTCAAATATATCATTCGTATTTTTTGTAAATGCTTAAGGTATCATTTCCTGTCAATAGTTGATGCCAGTTAGCCAACACCAATAAAACTCCCTCAATAGAATTTGTTTGTTTTGCATTGGACATACCCAAAGAGCCAGACACTATGCAGAATGAAGGAGAATGTGAGACGTGGGAAAAATCACTTTTTCCTGGACTGCATGGTAGATGACACATAAATAGAAAAATTAAGACAGCTTTTTACATTCCTGTAATGCTCATCACTCACACATAACATTTACATTAACACTAAATGGTTCGTTTCCCCTTTCAGAAGCATACATTTGCTCTCAGGCTTCTCATTTATATTCTGCAGGTTATTTTCAAGTAAGTCTTGCATAGAGTGATTATTAAAGGCAAGATATGCAAAACATGCATTTCTGAATACAGTTACCAACGATAGCAAATAAAGCCTGTTTGTTTAAAAAGGTTTTCTAATGCTTGGCTATTAAAACCATTTCAGACACTGGTCTGAAACTTACACTAAAATCTAATCTTCCACTTATCTAGAAAATCAGTTTTACTCAACCTTATGTATTATTTTTTTAAATGCTTACACAGTCTAAATCAGAAGGCTGGTTTTTAGTTGTAAAATATACTCTTTTCAAGTTTTTTAAGCATTACATCTAATACAAAATGAAATCATAAATCAGCAAATTAAGCAGTATCCATGTGTATGTAAATGGTCGTCGTTGCCCAAAACTGGCTGCACAGCAAGTGAGACAGCAGGTTGCTCATCACCATTTCCCATAGTAATATATGTGAAATGCTTGCGGCAGAAGCACATGTAGAAGCAGACAGACCTCTGCTTAGAAATACTGATGCATTTGCTGGGGCTGAAGAACATACAGGATTCATGTGCCTGTGTGCCCACTGTCTCTCATATTATCAAGTATACTTTGCGGTGCCAGTAAACACTGCCTCCGAATGTATATAGTGTATTTAGGGCCCACTACTTTTCTAACAACATTAGATTACCTGGGATGCCACGGTACATTAAATATTTTGTACCCACTGCCTATGAGTGTATATAATATACTAGCAATGCTTTTGCCCACTGCCTCTTACTAGAAAGTGAAGTCCTAAAGTTTACATACCTATGCTAAAAATTTAATAGGGTATCTATGTTATTTTATTTGAGGTAATTTTAAAGTAATAGCTGATACACCTATTTATTTCAGCTTTTATTTTTATGAATAGTAAGGTGGTCATATACAAAGAAAAACTCTGAGATTTTGCCACATTTAGTAGTCATTAAATTATTACAATTTCTTGTTAATCTTTATATACAATCCATAAACATAGCTTGAAAGTTCCATCTTTTGACCAATCACTGTGTGGCTTTCTTGTTTGCTGTCATGCAATAAACAGCTTATCAATCTGGAAAAGAAATGAATTTCAGAGCGCTGCGGTTCAAAGAAGACACAACTGCAGATAAAACTGTGGGCCACTAGCTAAACATCCCTTTAGTAGACATTATTTAATGCTTTGTTTTGGAAACTAAAACTAAAAAACTAAGCCTGCACTATGAAATTCACTGGGTTGTATGGTTCTGGCCATGTCCCCAGAGTCATAAGGCCCTACTAGGGATACAGTCTTCTTTTTTTTTTTTAAACCTGTAAAAAAAACACAGAAATAAAAGTATAAGAGCTTATAAAAGTGCTGAATCAGGAATACTTTTATCTGCTCTTCTGATTTTCAACAAATGGAAATGGAAAATGAAAAAGTACAACAGGCCTCTAATTGTCTATTCACTGTTAAAGGGAACCATCTAAAGTAAAACAGCAAGAATTAATATATATGCTTGTTTATCTAAAAAAAAAATATACCTTCAACCTTTTCAAGTCTTACTAGAGTTAACCCTATGGCATTAGGGCGATGTGGACTCCTTGTGGAAAACACACCAGTTTTTGCGCCATTCAGTCTTGGAGGTTGGACTTTAGCTTTGCAACTCAACCGACCATTTTTATGAAAAACAAACAAAATCCTGAAAAGAGAGCAAAAGATTGTATAAGGGGTAACTATTTTGAGAACCAAGTATTTGCAACTTTACTGTCAAAATAATTATCTTTCTTGTTTTTAAAAAACGCTTTCTTTGTTTTCTTAGAAGTCCTCAGCAGACTATTTTTATTTTACAAAAATGCAGTAAAATAAATACTAGAAATGCTTATTTTGAAACACAAGTGAGCAAGCTAAAAATAAGAAATTATTTTAATGCAGATATTTTCTTTATTTCTTTGTACAAACCAAAACCCAAGGGTGTGGTCACCACTAGAAGGACTTCCATTTAAGGCCCTTCTTAACTTGTCCCTGATGATATTAATAGAAGCTGGGGGTAATGGCACAAAGCAAATAACTATACATTTATGTATTTATATAAAACACATTAATAGGTAAAATAAATAAATAAACTATAGTCATTCTTTAAAAAGGCATTTTCTAGGGGACTACATACTACTTTGCATGACAACTAGATCCAAATCAACTTCAGACCAGTGTTGTAATGCAAGAAATCAGTAAGCATAAGATCTTGGTGTATAACATGGCAGCAGCATTCATTCAAGGAAAATATAATTGGTTGTGAGGAGTTGGAGTTGTGAGGAAAAATATTTATGCTATCACTTTCTGTACTGACAACTTTGTGCCGACTACCTTTTTTCAGCCATACTTGTTTATTAGAAAACATAATTGTTTTTTTCTATTGCTTTATGTTTTCAAATAGCCAATTTTCACCCTTTCTTAAAGGGGTTGTTCACCTTTGAGTATGATGTAGAGAGTGATATTCTGAGACAATTTGCAGTTGGTCTACATTTTTTATTATTTGTAATTTTTTAATTATTTCAGTTTTTGTTCAGTAGCTCTCCAGCAGTTATTTGGTTGCTATGATCCAAATGACCTTAGCTGTGGTTGGAATGAAAGACTATATGAATAGGAGAGGACCTAAATGGAAAGATAAGTAATATATAGTAAAAATAGCAATTAAACTGTAGCCTCACAGAGCAATAGTTTTTTTCCACTGCATGGGTTAGTGGCCCCTGTTTAAAAGCTGCAAAGATTTTTAAAAAAAGATGGCAAATAATAAAAAAACTAATAATAAATAATGTAGACTAACTGAAAAGTTGCGTAGAATTGGCCATTCTGTAACATACAAAAAGTTAACTTAAATGTGAACCACCCTTTAATCCTCTGCTATGCCCAATTTTCCCCACTTCCATTAGAATTAACACTAGGGACTCACAATCTGTCTGCTTGAGCACTCAGATCAGTCTATCTACATACATACACAAAAACTCTTTTTCGGACAAACACATCAAAATACTGCTTTATGGCTTTTACTCACAAGCATTTCTTCCTGTGCTCCCCTACATTCCACCCGCAGGGGAGCACAGCAAAAAATGCATTCCATTCTTTCTTATGGGGCTGTAATAACACAGGTGCATGTAAGTGCCAAATGCAGGTGCACTAGGGCAGAAAAAAGGGATTCTTCCTTTCCAAACTGCACTACCCACACTTAGATACAACCCTGCTTTCCTGCACCTGTTTACAAAAATAGCAGAGTAGGCTAGTGGGGCTCATTGCCACCATGTCTGTCTGGCAGTGATTAACAACCAAGAGCATAGGCAGTTAAAGTTGATCTGGTCCTGGCATGTGCTCTTGGCCTCCATTTATGGCATCATAAAAATACCCTGTGTAACATTCTTAAACATTTTGCTTACCAGACATGCGAGAATTGCTCTATCCCAATTAGTGAATGTTCAGGGTTGTTGAAGACACTTTTGCTTATTCTTAAACGGCCACGTGACAAACTGCAAACTGATGGCTGCCGGGGAGTGCCATTCTTTGTCATGAAGCAGGATTCAATGTATCCAATTGGGGTTGTTAATATGGTTCCTATTAAAAAAGCAAACAAGAATGAAAGACATCCTAAAATGGTGTAGCTCAGGAGTGCCAAAAAATATCAAAAAAGATCACAGCAACATAAAAATTTTCTACAAACAGCTCCATTTGATTATCATTATTAAGAGTATAAATAAAATGGTTTTGTAAACTGTGATAAAATTAGACCCTGGGTATTCCTAATTTTTTTTTATAATTATGCTAGACATTTCACCTGGCATGATAGGCGTTAGAAGGGAACAGTATATTACTTAATTTATAGCTATCCATGTCACAGATGGTACACAATCCTAAGGCAGAGGAAAACTTTAATATACCACACACCTCTGGACTTATCTCTTGCCCTTCTGTATGTCTCAACTGCCTTTTATTTATTCACTCTAATATTCTACCTACCCTGTTTCATTTTTCTTCTATATACAGGTATGGGATCCTTTATCCGGAAACCCGTTATCCAGAAAGTTCCGAATCTAATTTTTTATAAATTATTTCCTTTTTTCTCTGTAATAATAAAATAGTACCTTGTATTTGATCCCAACTAAGATATAATTAATCCTTTTAGGAGGCAAAACAAGTCTATTGGGTTTATTCAATATTTAAATGATGTTTAGCAGATTTAAGTTATGGAGATCCAAATTACGGAAAGATCCCTTATCCGGAAAACCCCAGGTCCCGAACATTCTGGATAACAGGTCCCATACTTGTACCACATTTCCTGAAGCACTACTACTACTACTTTTTGTATCTGGTGTCCCTGCTTTTATACTATTGTCTTGTCATGTCTTCTACTGTTTCCTTCTGGTCCCTTCTTTTTCTACTATCCACTACTAATTTTGTTCTCTGATCCCCCCGCTCACCTTTTTCCCCTTTTCTCTCCTTTCATGTTTTTGTTCTCTTCTTTCCCCCTCCTTTTCCAATTTGTGTACCTCTACTTCCAAGATCTTCTCTCCCACAATCTTTTTCCCCCTCTGCTCTGCACAATACCTCTTCTCTGCCAAACTGTGCCTTCTGCTTTGCAATACAGTTTTCCTACACTCTATTTTCTATGATCCAGTTTCATGTTCTCTAATCTGCTCCCCTTCCACCAGACATACATTTAAATTCTCAGTGCTCCCACAGTCTTTTCTACTCTCCCCACCTCACACCCTTCCTTTTTTCTTATTACTGTTAATCTACTGTATCAGCCCTTCATGTGCTTTCTACTCTTCATCAGGCTTTCTCATGAATTTCCCTTTTCCCAACCCCACCTCATATTTTTTTAATATTTATCCTATGCTTTGGGTGTCCTTTCCACTATGTCAGTTAATCCAGCTTTTTTTGACTAAGTATACTTCCCTTTTAGTTGTACAGGTATAGGACCCATTATCCAGAATGCTCGGGACCAAGGGTATTCCGGATAAGGGGTCTTTCCGTAATTTGGATCTCAACCCCTTAAGTCTACTAAAAAATCAATAAAACATTAATTAAACCCAATAGGATTGTTTTGCATCCAATAAGGATTATTTATATCTTAGTTGGGATCAATTCCAAGGTACCGTTTTATTTCTACATAGAAAAAGGAAATCAGTTTTACAATTCTGAATTATTTGATTATAATGGAGTCTATGGGAGACGGGCTTTCCGTAATTTGGAGCTTTCTGGATAACGGGTTTCCGGATAAGGGGTCCGATACCTGTACTGGCAGATACATTAGATCAAAAGGAGAAAATGTACTGACACTAATGCTAGTACAAAGTCGATCTGGGGACTCCGGCAAACTGGTGAGGCTGCAGAGTGGGAATTTTTGTTTTCCTTTGAATCAATTAGTAATTAGGCATGTAGTTTTTTCGAACCCTTATCTACTATGTTACTATGTAGAGGTGAGGTGCAATTTGATTGGAGAAGTTGGCCTAGAGCCTTTATTATATAACTCTAAATCTATTATGTATTGCTAAATGCCTTTATGCCAGTTCCAAAGCAGCATGTGATGTACAGAACATGACAGACACAAAGCAGGAGACCAACCCAAACATCAGGAGTCTCCTCCCTATTTTTGGAGTACTGGAATTGTGGCCTTTTTATACATCTCTCATTAAATTCAACACACAATACCAAAAACTTCAAAGAGCCCCCAGAAATAATTTTAATATATTGGCAATTTAGAGTTGATATGGCCTTGCTATATGCAATGACAGGTACAGATTTTATTGCTATAGCTGTTACTAGGACCCATCCCAGTGGAAACTGTAGCAATCACTGTAACTTGCAGAAATACCAATAGAATGGAACTAAAGACAGAACTGCAGCTTGTTCACTTTTCTACCCAAACTAAACATGGCCACAACTCATCACCCTACATGTTATCGGCGTCTAGTCACCTCCTTAGCTTACCCGCCTCCAGGAAGTTAGACCCAATCTCGGGTTGCACTTCTTTTTTCTTTTTATTTCGGTCATCACACTGCATTATTAACTCCTGTCAAGTTCTGCTCTTTACTTATCTCTTGACAGCAACACCGCCACGTTCTCCAGACAAAAAGCTGATTTGGGGGACTCTCTCTCTAAAAGTGATCTTGCAGGTTGCTCAGGTTGAAAATAGTTTCGTTCTGCTTTGGTGATGGCACATTACGTTGTGTATTTGCTGTTCTGCCTAGGAAAGATTAGCATGTAAGGAAAGTTAACTAATGCAAAAAAAAAAAAAAATTTTTGATATTTGTGACATTATAACAGTTGTTAAAACAAACTATAGCCTGATGTTTGTGAAATTACATTAGTTTAATTGTTCAGACACCATAGTCCCAAGACTCCCAGTACTAAAGGGATCACCTTCATTCTTGTTTTCAACTGACAAACAATTCTAGGGGGCTGATTTACTTACCCACGAACGGGTCGAATGGAGTCCGATTGCGTTTTTTTCGTAATGATCGGTACTTTGCGATTTTTTCGTATGTTTTGCGATTTTTTCGGATTCTTTACGAATTTTTCGGATCCAATACGATTTTTGCGTAAAAACGCGAGTTTTCCTATCCATTACGAAAGTTGCGTAAAAAGTTGCGCATTTTGCGTAGCGTTAAAACTTACGCGAAAAGTTGCGCATTTTTCGTAGCGTTAAGTTTTAACGCTACAAAAAATGCGCAACTTTTCGCGTAAGTTTTAACGCTACGCAAAATGCGCAACTTTTTACGCAACTTTCGTAATGGATACGAAAAACTCGCGTTTTTACGCAAAAATCGTATTGGTAACGAAAAATTCGTACAGAATCCGAAAAAATCGCAAAACATACGAAAAAGTCGCAAAATGTTCGTTTTCAAGTCGGAACTTTTCCAATTCGGGTCGGATTCGTGGGTTAGTAAATCAGCCCCTAGGAGTTTGTAAATATCCAGTAAATATACTGAAATAGTTAATACTGAGAATTGTCACACTCAGTTTAACTGTATTCATGTTTAAGGTTATATAGATTATATTTTTCGTTTTAGATTATATTTGTATTTGCATAGAACCACCAAAATGCATTACCACAACCGATAACATGACTGCTTAAAAAAAAAAAAAACAGGCAATACGGAATAAGTCTAAAGGATGTAATAACTATATGTTAAATGAAAGTATAAATAAAATGTAGAGACCCATAAGGTTAATATAGAGACTTTCATTGGCTTTAAATCCCCTATACTTTGTATTCCTTAGTTACTAGGCAGAAACCATTGCATCTAAATTAGTTCCTAGCCCTAGTTATTAGCCCATAGCCCATATGTCTATGAAGATTTTCATTCATCCAGGTCATGGTATATCTAGTATAAATAAATTTAAAGCAACTGGACTTGTTAAGTAATCATTGAAGACGTTTCACTACTCATCCGAGCAGCTTCTTCAGTTTTCCATCCAGTCAGTTGAACTGAAGAAGCTGCTCGGATGAGTAGTGAAACGTCTTCAATGATTACTTAACAAGTCCAGTTGCTTAAATTTATTTATACTAGATACCCATAGCCCAGTGCTGTCCAACTGGCGGCCCGCGACCCCCCTCTGTGTGGCCCCCCACCTGTCTGGCTGCTTTGATGGCTTACTCTTGTGTAAACTTTAAATGGTATCAGTACTGAGATTAACTGCCCCCCCCCTGCATGGTTCTCACCTCAGATTCAGGCTGTAATCAGGCTGTATTGTTTAAATATGTAATTCCCTGTGTTTTTCACACCTTTTAATCTCTGCATTGTTCACCCCCTGCAGTGTTCACACCTCAGGCTCAGGCTGTAATCACTCCCATTGTTCCCCTGTTCACACCTCAGGAGCAGTAGAAACCCACAAATAATCCCTGCATACTACAAAAAGAACATATACTGAGGTGGTACTGCAATTAAAAAGTTTTTCAATATATAGTTATTGTGCAGACTGTAGGAGCAGTGCCAGCATTGTGTCACTGTAGGCTGCCTGTGTGTGAGCATAGGGCAAGCAGAGTATGGCTCACACAGGCAGGGTAGGGAAGGCAGAGTATGGCACACACAGGCAGGGTAGGGCAGGCAGAGTATGGCACACACAGGCAGAGTAGGGCAGGCAGAGTATGGCACACACAGGCCAAGTTTGGCACAAACCGGCCAAGAATGGCACACACAGTGAAAGTATGGCACACGCAGGCAGGGTAGGGAAGGCAGAGTATGGCACACACAGGCAGGGTAGGGAAAGCAGAGTATGGCACACACAGGCCAAGTTTGGCACAAACCGGCCAAGAATGGCACACACAGTGAAAGTATGGCACACACAGGCAGGGTAGGGAAGGCAGAGTATGGCACACACAGGCAGGGTAGGGAAAGCAGAGTATGGCACACACAAAGGCAGGGTAGGGCAGGCAGAGTATGGCACACAGGCAGGGTAGGGCAGGCAGAGTATGGCAGGTGTTTGCTGTACTACAACCATTAATATGGGTATGGTCATGTGATAACATGGGTGTGGTTTCAAGTGGGTGCAGTTTCAAAAAGGGGAGTGGTCAAAACTGGCTTCCATTATCGGCCCTCCACCACGTAGGTCGGAAAAATTCCGGCCCTCAGTACAACAGAAGTTGGACAGCACTGCCATAGCCCATAGTTTTAGTGACCACTTCCTGTCGCACTTTGATATAGTGGTTATAAAGGGGTCGCACTTCCTCCTTGGCCTTCCTTTGCTAACCCAAATGAATGTGTCTGGGGAGCCTAAAATCAACAAGGTCCAGTTAAAAGTTCTGTCCTGAAGGGACAATCCATTTAGCAAAGGGCAGGGAACAGGGACGCTGTGAACAAGGTTTAGTCAGTTACTTGACTAGCATCTGTTATAGTAGGTTCTAGGAGTGCAAGAAAGTCAACAAGAATTGATAGTTTAGCAGTCTCTCGTCTATTTCTGCTGTAGTGGATCCAGACCACATTCGCCAGATGCCCAAACTGTGAACCTTAAACCTACCATTTCTATACTATCTGTAGTTTCACAACACCCTCACTTTCCACTTCCACTTAGCAAAGGCCCATGTGGCATCCAGTGTGACCCATGTTCTACCTTCACTAGTCCAAGAAGGCCTGTTATAGCCAAGAAGATTATAGAAACTATTCTTGTGTCCCAAAATAGGAGAGAGGGCCACATGAGGCTCCCTGAACACCATTATGACATACCCGCCTATTGTAATAATAAACAGGACTGTATATATACACCTAGGATAAAATTGTGTTGGTGCTTAAGCATTTAGTAGTTATAAAAGCGCCTCTCTGAGTTATAGGTGGAAAATGCTAATTGGCATAGACTCTAAAGCAGTACCTTTTTGACTTTATATATTATATCTGTATTGATTTCAACAGCCGTAAGAAGGGTGGGAGAACATATGTGCTTCTTCGGCTTTGCAAAGTAGCCAGAAGTTGCCTCGTGAGAAAACTTTGGGCTTTGTCACATAACCAAAGTGATGTATATGTTTTCCAATTGGCAATTACATTATTGCCGGTGGGAAAAAAATTTCAGTAGCCCTTATGTATTTATTATTTCATTTATAATTTCAACATTTTTTTAGTTAACTACTTACATAACAAATAAATGCAAACTTTTTTGTATGGTCTAATTTTTGTGGAACTGACCTCACAAGACCTGTACGCACTCCACTTTTATTCAAAATACATTGAGTTTTAACAGGATCCGTCAAAGATATAAAACTTTGTCCACTATAGTGGATGCTAACACCTTCTTCACAGTACTCAAAAATCAGTTAAAGGGGAACTCCACCCAAACGAAACTTAAGCCTTTTGAAAAGTAAACATAATTTCAAGCAACTTTGCATCAATTGAAAAATATGCAGCATTAGCATGATTTTTAATGTAATAATATGGTTTGGAACAGTTACCTTAAGCCTGGCCCCCTGTTCTCCTGCTGATCTGGCCGACTACTTTGAGACTCAAATAAAATGTTACAGTAGTTGACTGTTCTCAGCCTGCATACAGCCTGCATTCTCCAAATCCCACAATCCGCAGCACACATGATGTCAATATGGAAAGGAGCATCACTGTGCAATGCATTGTGGGTTATGTAGTTCCTGTATGCTGTCTGTAGGCTGTGAAAAAAATCAATGTTTTTGTTCCTCCTCCCCTGCCAGGATTTCAAATCATGCAGAAAGAGAATACTTGGTTTGCAGCTGGATTTTAGCATATAAAAATGGTATTTAGTCATACTCTTTTGAAGGAGCAGATTACAGTGATAGGTATATTAGGTTTCTGTGTTTGACAAGTTTTGGTTTGGAAGCCGGAGTTCCCCTTTAATAAACTATTGTAAGACAGAAATAAAAAATGACATTTATTAAATATCCTGCACAGTTATATATATACAATATATATTACATATCAATTTACACCAAATATGAACTAAAATATCCACTACACTAGTGAGTTTTTTAAAATGAGTTTCTTGTAGACTTTAACATTCATTGTGAGTCTAACATTCCAGTAACACCCTGCGGCTCATAATCTATGAAATGTCAGAATGGTCATACTACTCTGAACGCAAGTGAACCATGCTGATATTTCTACTCTCTCTTGTAAGTGAAAAGAGCACAATTCTGGAAACTAGTGTTTGATAAAGGAGACATTTCATATGATATTCATCTTCAATTATATGATTCATCCTTCCTCAAAATATGTAATGATGCAGCAAGAGACCCGTTTTGAAAGCATTTTACCTCCTAAAAACGTGCTTATATCAGAGCAGCAGAGAAATCCTCTCTCGTCTGAGTCTAAGCTGAAATAAGGGGTGGGAGTATTGCCTTATTCTTCCTCAGGAAGTAGTCACAGCACTAACTGACAGGCTGAACTCTGCAGCAGCAGCAGCAGGGAAATCCCCTCCCACTCCCACTCCCACTCCCACTCCCCCTGTCTCTGTTTCCAGTATGCACATTGTGTAAGTGCTCTTAGGCAGAGGCATTTATTCCAGTGTTCCCCTGAGGTTTGTCCCTGAGTTTACAAGTGATATTTTCACCGTATCACTGATGTGGCATGCACAAAAGATTCAACAAAGGCAGAGATGCCACATGTATTAAAAACCCTGGCAGAATTTGCTTTTTGGTGCTGTTACTTGCGGATCACTTACAAAGGCATACATGTATTCTTTGCCATTTGAACTAAATTATCCTAAACAGCTGTAACCCCCTTTTGGCTGTAAAATAGACAGGGTCCAGCTAGATTGGTTATAGAGCATGGGGTACACTGGACTCTAGCACACAGGATGAGCTTTTGCTATGTGGAAGAATTAAGGGGTAGCGCAACTACAACTCACTTATGCTGTGTGCTAAAATAAGAAATAAAGCTAATGCCAGATGTGGCGTTTTTACGCTGCGTATTTTCTGTGCCTAAAAACGCTGCACAACCCACACAGCCCCTGACTATGGCGTTTTTCAGCCAGGCCTTTTGCCTAGTACTCGTGACGCAGCAAATCCCGTTTCCCATGGTGCTAATAGTGCGAAATAGAAAAAACACTGCGTATTTTTGCAAGGTCTGGCAGCTGCCTTTGTGTATACATAGGAATAGGTTGCTGTGCAAATAACGGCGTATTTCGGCAAACGCATGAAAAGTCTGTGGTAACGCGTTTTCTAGCATATTTACGCATAGTGTGTTTTCCATCGAGACTGTTTAAGTTATTTCTACGAATTATGATATTGTGTGTTTTTTAGCTGCCAAGAGAATTAGAAAATAAGCAGCGTAAAAACGCCTAATCTGGCATTAGCCTAAAGGACACTAGAAAGTTCTTACAGTTTATTGTTAAAGACAATGCAAGACAGGGTTGCTAATACAGTCCACAGAGGTAAATTAGCAGCAGTAGAAAATGATGGTACAGTTTTCAGGGCAGTAGAGGAGACAGCACAACATGACACTGTGCTTAGGGAAGTTTAAGGTTCATCCCTAGGGTTTCAATGCCTCATGTGGTCCGGATCCTATACAGCAGACATGGATCAGGGAGATAAACTAAGCCTGATTCCCTCTTTAGTTCTGCAGTGCCTTCACTCCCTGATATTGATCCTAAGTTGAAACACAGGCTGCTTTTACTAGCTAGATCTGTCTAGCTCGCTTTCCTAGAAAGTGCTATTACAATAAAAAAAAAAACTTTCTCTAAGCCTCATTCACAGGGTCCATGCTCCTTGACTTCACTAGAGGTAAAAGGTCCCTCTGGGGCAGAACACTTACCTTGTTGATCCCAGGCTTCCTGAAACATCCACCTGGTTCAACAGGTGCAGGCCAAAGAGGAAGGACCACTGTGGCAGGAAGTGGTCATAAGCCAATGATACAAGTAGAGGGATTTAAAGCCATAGGGATTATTTGTCCCCCTAAATCAGTGGTCCCCAACCAGTGGCTTGTGAACAACATGTTGCTCACCAACCCTTTGGATGTGGCCTCAAAGCAGGTGCTCATTTTGAATTTCATGTAAGGAGGCAAGTTTTGGTTGCGTATAAACTGAGTACAATGCCAAATAGAGCCTTCTGTAGGCTGCCAGTCCACATAGGGGCTAATAAATATCCAATTATACAACCTAAGCCGTTGCCTACCCCTAGTCCCCACTACTGCTTGTCAGTGCCACTCAAGTGCGCGCTACCCCCCCCCCCCAGCAGCATCACTATGCATGCAGGAAAGAGTGCACGCACAGTGAAGCTGCAGGGGGTGTGGGCATTGAGCACTGGTGTGGCACCAGATGGCCGGCCAGGTGACCTAGGACACCTTGGCCTGGCTCTGTACATTCCTTTTTACTAAGGTAAATTAGGCTTTAAATAAGCATCTTAGCATAATATAATGCTATACTTCTTCTATGTAATTCTAACATGCAATAGAGACATACTGGACCATAGTGTCCATAGTGTACTCCCCCCCCCCACATTTTATGAGAGGTACAGTGTGGCCCCTAGTGTTTTTTTATGACAGGTACAGTAAGGCCCTAAGCATTTGACAATAGGCACATTGCGGCCCACAGCATTTCATGACTGGGACAGTGTGCCCCCAATTATTTCATACAAGGCACAGTGTTGCCCCCTCTCCCAACCCAGCATGTCACAACTGGCACAGTGTGCCCCCCAAAATGTTTCACACCAGGCACAGTGTTGCCCCCCCAGTGGGCCACGACAGGCACAGTGTGCCACAGTGCTGCCCCTCAGAATTTAATGAAAGGCACAGCGTGACTTTTCACAGCATACACAGGGTGCCCCCTGCCCTGGCATTTCACAACAGGCACAGCGTGGCCCCTCTGCATTTCTTGATAGGTGCAGAATAGCCCTAAGCTTTTCATGACTTGCACAGTGTGGTCCCCAACGTGTCATGAAAGGCACAGTGTGGCCCCAAACATTCCACAGCAGTCATAGTGTGCCCCCAGTGTTTAATGACAGGAACTGTGATCCCCCCCCCCCCAGTGTCCCATGACAGGTGCAGTTTAGCTTCAAATATTTCATAAAAGTCACAGTGTAGCTCTAAACATATCACAACAGGTATAGTATTGCCCCTAATTGTTTTAATTGATTGTAATTGAATGTCCCCCCCAGCATTACAGGTGCAGGGTGGCCCTAAGCATTTCACGTAAGACTTAGGGGCAGATTCGAACACCCCGAGCGTATTGTCGCTGACTTTTTCTACGCTTGCGTGACTTTTTCGTACGCATGCTCAAAAAAAAATTTGATCTTCCGAAATTTTAGGATCCAATCTGAATTTTTTCCATTCGGGATTCGAATTCATGATTTGATAAATCTGCCCCATAGTGTGGCACTATATATCTCACAACAGTCACAGTGTGCCCCCCAGAACTTCGTGACAGGGTGGCCTTAGCATTACATAACAGGCACAGTGTGGTCCTAATCATTTAAGGACAGGCAAAGTGTGGCCCTAAACATTTCACAGCAGACATATTGTGCACTCAAGCATTTAATGAAACGCACAATATGGCTCTAACTATTTTAAAGCAGTCACAGTGTTGCTCACCTCAGCATTTCATAACAGGGGCAATGTGGCCCTAAGAATTTCACAACAGGCACAACGTTACCCCCAGCACAGTGTGTCCACATCATTTCACAATAAGCCTAACAACTGCACTGTGCCCCCCCACCCCAGCTTCATGACAGATTCAGTGTACCCCCCAGCTTGCCATGAAAGGCACAGTGTGGCTGTAAGCACTTCACAGCAAGCACAGTGTGCTTGGATTTTACAACCCTCCTGGCATTTCATGACAGGCATGGTGTTTTATCCCTTCAGGCCATACTTAAGAGTTGGTGCCACCTGCTGGTTGACCTGAATATTGCTTAACTATTTACATTTGATATATAATTATTTCACCTCCTTACATGGTTGGCCCACCATGCTATAAAGACTATCTACCTCCTGTCCTACACAAAATTTTGGTATTTCTGAGGTATGAAATCCCTTATCTGAAAACCCCTTATCCAGAAAGCTATAAATTATAAGAAGGACATTATAAACAAACAATTTGAATCAAATAAAAAGTATAAATGAAACTGTTCTTGTGTCATAAAGTAGAAAAGAAAGGGCCATATGAAGCTGCCAGAACACCATTTTGACATGCCTGGTGTAGGACTATATACATACACAAGATAAAATTGTAGAGGTGATTAAGCATTAAGTAGTTATGAGAGCTTCTCTCTGAGTTATACATTTTTGAGATTGCTAATTGGAATAGACTATGAATGTTTTGGCCTTACCACAAATCTGGATTCAGATCTGAATTTGGAGATTTAGATTTGGAGATCCAAATTAAAGAAAGACCCCTTATGTGAATGTTATTTATTTATTGTATTTTATTTTTATGATATTGACAGTTCCTTGTAGCCTTTGACATGTTCATAGTTATGAGTCTGACATTACAGTAACTCCCTGTGGCTCATACTCTATGAAATGTCGGAATGGTCATACTACTCTGAACACAAGTGAACCATGGTGATATTTCTTCTCTCTCTTTCTAGTGGAAAGAGCGTCATTGAGGGAACTAGTATCTTTTAATCAGTGCAGAACATGTAGGAGGTGATGCTGTTTTGTGTGTCCATAGAGGTGGTGGTAAAATAACTGTGGGTCATAGTTAGGAGTAAAATGTTGCCATTCAGGAATTAATTGCAACCGTTTTCTTTGTTTTATATGTTCTCAAAAAACACCCTTAAGTTCAGAGGGGAAAACTTGCATTAAAACATTCCTACAATTTGGTGAATGGTATGGCAAGTGTTTATAGGAGAAGGAAATGTTAAATCACTGGGAAGGTGCCAAATTTTAGACTTTACTTCACCTTTATTATGATGGGAAAATTGCACAGAGGTTGAGTAAGAAAAAGTTGCACAGATGCTAATGTGTACCTCTAAATTTAAATTTAAAGAGCAAGAAAAGGCTACTACTGTTGCCCTTAATATAGTGTAGTGCTCCCTTGCCCAAAGTAAATCGCCAAATTTGTTTTTTAAAATACTGGTCACATCTCCCAAAAATTTGCTTGTAACTTAAGTGTATTTGCAGCCTTTCACGGCCGCCATCTTGGATTCCGCCATCTTGGATTCCCCCGCTCGCACCCCCCCGTGATCAAACACCCCCGCCCGCCCCCCACTCGCACCCCCCCCGTGCCGATCAACCCCCCTTCCCCGCTCGCACCCCGCCGCTTGCTTCCCACTTGCCTGCTCCTTGCCTGTCACTGAGGGGAGCGGAGGGGAGCATGGCGCCTTCTCTCATTAAAATCCAGCAAAGAGCATGCGGCACCTACAGTGTCCTAGTCACAGAGTCAATGCAGAAGTGATGCATTATGGGAATCCTCTTTATCCAGCTCTGCGTTTTTCATTCCTGTTTGGCTTCAGATCTTCTGAACAGGTGAAATATGGGGAGACTTAAGGGCACTATTGAGACAACTGAAGGTATGCCTGCAGCTTGAGATTAACTCTTTACTAGCCTTACTTGCATATGCAAACCTGTCTGCTTCTTCAGAAATGTGTAATTATGCACAGAAGTGCCACAAGATGCGCGATGGACACTGGTACCAACATCATTGAGCTGAACGCCTTTAAAAGGACACCACAGAATGCCATTTATTGCTTGGTTATCGAGTTACCCTCACTTTGTTTTGCTGTTCTCTGTTTCCTGATTTGACTTTTGGACTTCACTTGCAGTGTTATAATTTAGATAGATAAAACAATGTCTTTTAATGCATCTTACCTAAGGCATGGGTGTTTGCAGAAAATGTTCCTTTCCTAGACAAAGGCTGAGGGCACATGCTGGCTTCACTGCTCTTGGCCTGCATTTTTTCCAGCCAGAGAGAAGCAGATATGTTCCCTTATGCGCCGCAGTAAAACTGAACTGACAAGTACAGCTTCTGCCTCTGCTCGGCTACATGAAGCAGAGCCAAATAGGGATCAGCTCTAAAACACAAAATCAGGCATCTTTGGACAGATCCCAAAAGGTGGGGACCTTTCACTTTAGAATACTTTTTTAAAATCACAGTTATTGGTTGATTTGGAGGCCTTTTGTCTATAATAGGTACCTTACTGAAACTGTTCAGTTCAGTTGGGCTGAATTCAATGTAATGTGATTTCCTTCATAAATATAAATACAGTTCAATAAAGCACAGCATTCCTATAATTCCTTGTGTTGCTTTTAATGCAACTTCACATCTTTATAGAGCACAACAGGCAGGGTCAGACTGGGGGGTGCAGGGCCCACTGGGGCTCCCGCCCCAGGGGCCATGCAGGTGCCCTCGTCGGCTGCATCCCCTAACCCCCTGCAGGGTCCCGCACCCGACATTCTTCCCTGAGCACGCATAAGTTTAACTCGTAAGGTGAGGAACGGTCCGGCAGGGGGAGGGACGGCAAGGGTCGGGTCTGGGCCGACCCTGACAACAGTCCGACCCAGTTTGACCCTGACAACAGGTCACATGTTGCAATCACATGATGCACTTAATATTCTAAGAAAAAATGCGCACCGTAAAAGTCTATGGATATACATTACTGAATACCCTTTAATAGTTACAAAAATAGAGGACAATGTATAATATGTAATGTATAAAGCATCTGAATATAAATCAAACCAAAAAATCGAAAAACTCAAATAATAGAAAGTTAAAAATTAAAGAAAAACATATAAATCTTAATTCTTGTTAAGTCACCGGTTGAAATTTTTTCTTTTCAATGGTTTTTATTGATTTTCATATTAAACAGGATGGACAATGTTTTATATATAACATATACTGAAATACAAAGTCCTTAAAGAAATAGTCTGAATGAGTACGAATGAGAAAAATTCTTATTTTTTCTCATTTCTAGAACTTTGCATTATTTCTACGATATTTTTGTTAAATTCCGCAACTTTTTCGTGCTTTGTGTCAATTTTTGTGAAAAATCATATTTCTCGCAACGACTACTAAAGTTTCGGAATTCAGAAAGGTTTTTGTGCCTTTTATGATCGTCCGGATACGAAAATTTCGAAACTTTCAGGTTGCACCACAATATTTTCATACGACCACGATACAAATTTTCGCTCAATTAACGCACATCAGAAATTATCGTGGTTAGTCCGAATTTTTTCAGATCATGGTTTTAAACATCCAAAATTCGGACTTTGATAAATGTGCCCCTAAGTGTGCAGAATTTGGAAACACGTATGTATGCCAAGGTTCCCCTATTTTATTAAAGGATCCGTGTTTATTGTTTAATATGCTTGTCAGTCTTTTATTGATCATAATCCATTTCATCTTATCTTTAAAATGAGAGATGGGCATAGATATAGATTTCCAAAATCTGGCGATTGTTATTTTAGCGGCTAAGAAAATAAAAGTTATTAATGTTCTGGTGGATCTATTAATATCTGGTTATTTTTTATTCAATAAAACTATTTGAATATCCTTTCTCAGGTTTATTTGTGTCACTGAATAGATTACATTATGTATTCTTGTCCAAAATCTCTGTACCTTTGGGCATGACCACCAAATATGTAGCATGGTTCCAGGTTGACCACATTTCCTGAAGCAGTCTTTGCTATATTGATTATTTATTTTATGTAAGCGTGACGGACAATATATCAATGCATAAGAAACTTATTCCATAAGAGAAATATTTCTGGAACAGTGTGCGATGGATTCCCAAATTTGGGACCAGATTTCCTCTGTAATGTTATTGATCTTTATTCCATGCTATGGTGTAATATAAGGGAGTTTTATTACCTGTTTAAAGAAGTTGTTTCTATAAGTTAGATAGTACCCCCTTTGAGAAAGGATATTTAATGCAAATTGATTCAAAATAAGTCAAAGTGATGGGAAAGGTATTTTGGTTTATAGATTGAAAGAAATAGCTCAGTTTTTTTCCTGATTTGCTGGGTTATGCTTATCTTGGAACCAAGCCCAGGGTTTTAGACCCGCTATAGAATAAAAATGATAAATAAATTGATATCCATTTTTTGTCCAGTTGAATACTTTATGTGCTAGACCCCGGGAGAATAAAGGGTTTCCCAATATTGGAACAGCAGGAAGGGTAGGTAATAAAAATTTAGCTGGGAGTTTATATTTAACCAATATATTTAAAGAATGAGACATATAAGGATCTATAAAATCTGGGCGTTGGATTTATGAAATCCATAACAAGGGACAAGGAGAAATTGGAAAAAGCTGGTGGGAAAGTATCTCCATTGTAAAGCATAGATGATTGTGTTTGAAATAGAAACTATTTAGAAATGATTAACTGCTGCAAGTCTGAACATGTCTTATACCAATGATTTAATATTTTATGTTATGCAAAGCATGCTGCATATTTGCTGCGCTGTGAGTTTTTAGGTAAGATAAAGATAAGCAAGATCATTTTTTGTCATCTGACTTTGTTTAAGGACTAAGTATTTGCTTTCATATTAAATATAATAAAGATTTGTATAGGTTTTAGGATTTCAATAACATTTAAAGGAACAGTTCAGTGTAAAAATGAAACTGGGTAAAATGGATGGACTGCGCAAAATAAAAAATATTTCTAATATAGTTAGTTAGGCAAAAATGTAATCTATAAAGGCTGGAGTGAGCAGATGTCTAACATAATAGCCAGAGCACTACTCTCTGCTTTTAGCTCTCTAACCTCTTAGTTAGTCAGTGACTTTAGGGGGAACCACATGGGACATAACTGTTCAGTTAGTTAGTGAGCATGCAGGTCAGATTTAAATGCAAACTAACTGATCAGTTATGTCCTATATGCCCCCTCTCAAGTCACTGATTGGTTACTGACTGCTAACAGCTTAGAGAGCAGTAAAGGAGGAAGTAGAGTTCTACCCATTATGTTAGACATCTGCCCACTGCAGCCTTTATAGATTACATTTTTGCCTAACTAACTATATAGTGAAAACATTTTTTTTTGCTTCTATTTTACCTATTTTAATTTTTATGCTAAACTGCTTCTTTAAGTATTTGCTGCATTGTTTTATGTATAAAGGGATTGCCCTCAAACCAGCTCAGCATGCTAAAGAATTGTGAATCCCACTCTGTCAATATCTTGCCATTTAAGCCATAATTTAGTGTGATTGTTGTGATAGTTTTCCAGTTGAACTGTATGGTCCTTATTACCTGTGTGTATCCCTAATATGTGCTTTGTCCCATCATGTTACAATGGCCAAAATCTAAAACTATATCAACCTGATTTGGTATGTGTCATCACCCAATTTAGCAGTGGTAGTTTAGTCAACCATATCCTAACTGGTTGTCTGACTGGCTGAGAACCCAAAAGGTAGTGCATCAGAAATGCTGTATGCAACCAATTTCTCAGTAGAAACTATTTATTGTATTAATGTAATCACAGACACATATAATTGTTTTACAATAAATTCTCATCCACAAAGCAGTATGGAACATTAATCAAATGTAGCTGTCTTCTAAGAGAATACACTTTTATCACATTTACTATGTAATATATTAATAACAATTGTATGTTACACTCAACAATTTCTGTAATTTTAATAGTACAAAATATTTGTTATGCTGTCTGCTTAATATGCTGACTAAATAGAAGCTTATGTGTGCCTTTTATCTATGTAGAATTTAGTACTTATTTTAAAAAGTCAAGACTGTTTTGGCACTTTTAGAAACTAATACAGTATAATTAACAGATTTATATAAATTAATGTTGACCAATAATTAATTCAGCATACATTATCTGTAGGCTTTTAATCTGTAGGCTGTGTACCCATAATATAACTGTGTTATATTTTTTAATTCAGAATGCTTGGGAGCTGGGGTTTTCTGGATTAGGGATCTTTCCATAATTTGGATCTCCATATTTTAGGTCTACTCTAAAAACATTTAAACATTAAATAAACCCAATAAGATTGTTTTGCCTCCAATAAGGACTCATTTTTATCTTAGTTAGGAGTAAGTACACGGTACTTTTTTACAGGTATGAGGGCTGATTCACTAAAGTGCGTTAATTTTTATCACACGATAAAAATTTTAACGCATGCTATAAATAACACACTTTAGTGATTTAGCCCTATGGGGTCCCTTATCCGGAAACACATTATCCAGAAAGTTCTGAATTACGGAAAGGCCATTTACCATAGACTCCATTATAAGAAAATAATTCTAATTTTTAATAATGGTTTCCTTTTTCTCTGTAATAATAAAACAGAACCTTGTACTTGATCCCAACTATGATATGATTTACTCCTTATTTGAGGCAAAACAATCCTATTGGGTTTATTCAATGTTTAAATGATTTTTAGTAGACTTAAGTTATGGAGATCCAAATCACAGAAAGATCCCTTATCCAGAAAACCCCAGGTCCCGAGTATTCTGGATAACAGGTCCCATACCTGTATTAAAGCATATTGTTTTAAATGTAAATTATTTGATTAAAATGTAGGCTATCGGAGATGGCCTTCTTGTAATTCTGAACTTTCTGTATAATGGGATTTGGGAAAATGCATCCTATACCTGTCATAGTTGGGTCCTACCAAGTACAGGTATGGGACCAATTATCCAGAATGCTGAGGCATCGGGTTTTCTGGATAAGGGATATTTCTGTAATTTGGCTCTCCATACCTTTTATCTACTTAAAAATAATTTAAACATGATTTAAACCCAATAGGATTTTTTTGCATCTAAGAAGGATTAATTATATCTTAGATGGGATCAAGCGCAAGTTATTGTTTTAATATTACAACAGGAAAAATTCCTGTAATTCTGAGCTTTCTGGTTAATATATCTCATACCTCTACCATGTAACATTGTTTGGAGACACTCCTTGGACTGTAATATGGTAATTCATTAACTATCATATGAGTGCATGCTAAATTAGGTTGCATGATACTAGTTTCTGAATTTAGTCAGGTTCTGTAAAACAAAAATTGTTGATGTGGGAGCACCCTCTTCTGGAAATAACCAGAATAGGGCTCAATCCAGGTGAAGATTTATACATAGTGTAGGACTGTAGAATTATTTTATCTCATGTACACCAGTGTTTTTATGCATTTGTGTATAATAACATTTATTAAAACACCCACCAACATTAAAATGCAACCTTAATGACCTAATCCCAATAAGATACCCTTGGAATTCATACTGCAGAGGTGACTTCAAAATGCCTTAATAGGATGAAACACATAAGTAACACATTTATTATTAATAAATTGTCGTATTATTAATAGCAATAATATTTTTCAATGATAGATTATAATGGCATAGGTTATAGTGTGCACAGTATAGTTCAGTGATATATCAGTACCATACCGGTAGCTTTGGTAATAAAATATGATCATTATTGATGTGTTTATCAAAATAACCAAATTATACATACATGCAATGCGACAACACTGGGTATGTAGAACAAAAATACTATCAATCGAGAGGTAAGGAACTAGCTTCTGAACTTCTCTTTTTCATTTTCAGTGGATGAAGATTTTGGCTGTTGAAATCTGACTAAAGAGATCACAGCTACACTACGTCTCCTCCTGAACTTTCCATTTATGTCCTTATTTAAATGCACATCTAGTGTATCAAATGACAGCCTCCTTGCCATATGCCTCCTTTTGTTCCCCAGTTGTTTGGGGAAACTTATTTTATTTAGAGGTAAAGGTTCTGCTTTTTTACAATAAGATGAGCTATGTTGGATCTCAAACATACTAACCAGTTTTTGGAAATCCCCTTTCCAGCTGGTAATCTGGCAGGGATCGCATTCTTTTCTAGACAGAGTACCATTAGTTTCTTTTCTGGTGTCTGGAGAATTACCAGTAATGATTGTCGCTGTTCCTAGTTTCAGGGGCTTTTTTGTTGTTGATTGGATGGCACTGTTTAGACCTGAACTTGAATCCTGCTTTATACCTTTATAGAAAGCTGTTCCTTTTTTCCAAATATCAACAGGCAGTGTTTTGTAAGGCAAAATGTAGCTTGTTCTATTACATTTAGTTCCTAAACACCCATTGTTATCGTATTTTGCACATACTTTGTACAGTTGTGAAGGTGTCTTTTTTGCTCTATGTTGCAGTTCAAGTCCTGTTTGGACTTTAGACTGGGTATGAGCTTTTTTTAAATTACTCGGCAGTTTATTAGGTACTGTGGGTAGCAAGTTGTACTTGATTAAAACTTGCCTTAGCATTGTGTGAATTGCTGGATTTCCAGATGCTGCTGCATACCATAGTGCTGTACGATTACACTTATCACAGTGTATCAGATCACAGTCCAGTGCCGAGAGAAAAAGTTTAACAAGTTCTTCTCTTTGGTAAATAACTGCGTACATCAGTGCATTGCGACCCAGTTTATCACAACGGCTCACTTTGGCCCCATGAGTCAGGAGTAGTCTAGCTGAGCCCATTGCCCAGTTTTGGCCATCATGGAGACAGCAGTTTATTAATGCAGTGCGATATTCATTATCCCTTAAGTTCACATCAGCACCAGACTCCACCAGATTTCTCAAAAGCTTAAAGTCACCTCTCATCAGTGCTATATTGACATCCATCTGCAAAAGCAATTTGGGAGAAATAATGTTACATAATAAAATTTTACAAAAATGCATAACAGATAGAATGATAATGTTTTGAAGGTATAAAAAAAAAGACGCGTACCTTACCATTTGAGGACACTACAACAACTATTTCTCTTGAAGAACTAAATCATAAGTTTGTACTGGGAGGAGTTTCTTTGACAGAAAATCATTGATTTATGATTAACATCTACATTTTGCAGGCAGTACTGGTTTAAGCTTCGATTGGACAGGCTGCACCCATACCACCCTTAAAGTTTTAGCATGAAGTTAAATAAAGGCACAAACACATATTGTGGCAAGTGCTGTGGAGGTCACAGGCTTCCATGGTTTAGAAAACATAACTTGAACAGTATTTTAAAGGCTAGACATTACTTGAGCCCAGCTTTAACTCCCAAAGGTGAGTGGGCTGAGCAAGCTCATCTTTTAAACATAAGGCAGGGCTAAGCTTCATACACCATAAAGGAAACTCTGCACACCTCTGCCCATCATTCTGCACTAAAGGCTGTAGTCCCTGTGGGTGTCACAGTTGAAACTATGAAGTCAGTGTATGTGTCTTATTATGCTATGCCTGCTCAATAAACTGTATGGCTTAAAGGAGCCAAAGCTCTATGTGGAAGCAGGAGCATAAAACATGTTGACCTCAAACAGATTATTACAGTTCAGAGGAACAAGATTTTTGGGTGCTGGTCTACTTAACATGGCAGAAAAAGGTTTTCTTGACCCTCAATCTTCTCTCTCTACAATTACCATCTTACTCTGGTCCATGTGGCTGTCAGGAAAGAAAAACAGAAAAATAAACTAGATTTACCTGGCCAAGTGAGCTTTATTAAATAATTCTACATAACCTTTGATTTTTCCTCTTGCCACTCATTTGCACCACTTAGCGCACACCAAAACTAACTGTTTTCTTCAGATGCTGAAGGTGGTTGGAATACTTTGCATGGGAGGAAGGTGGCCCATGGCCTAAATACATTTCAGCCCTATTTGGTCTTCATTCAAATGTATCATATGGAACCTTTGGGACACGCAGGGCCAGATTTCAAAACCGCCCGCCCAGAGGCCGCCCCCGGTCGCACGCCCCCCCCCCCAGTGCACATGCGTGCGTGACCAGCGGTAGTGCGCATGCGCGAACGGGGGGGGTGCAAGCGGACATGCAACGTGGGCCAACTTGGGGAGCACACATTTCAAGATTTTTGTGCGGTGGGGCGGCATGCCACCCCCAGATTTATATGGATAAGGCATCATTGTTTCTGCTTGCAGAGTTGTTTCTGCTTGCAGAGTTTTGTACCCTGCAGGTGAAAGCATGGCCAGGCCCGGATTTGTGGAGAGGCCACTCCCCACTGCTCCGTATGCAAGTTTGGCCCACTGCGCATGTACGCGCGCGCACACACACCCCCGCACTGTTCGTGCGCGGGGGCGGCCAATTTGGAAATCTGGCCCTGAGCATGGCTGGTGGTAGGAGGTAAAGAAGGACACATCTATTGTAATTAAGTACAAGGCTGAACCTACAGAACCTACAGAGTCTGCAGCAACACTGATTTGCCATGTTAAGGCCCCAGTTTTTAATCATGGCAAATCCTGACAGTCCCTCTATAGGTTTGGGCCCCAAGTAGTCAAGAGGTCAGCTTTACACACTGTTATGCCTCATGCTAAAAAAAACAAATTGATTCAAACAAAACATTTATTAAAAAAAGAAATCCATGCACACTTAACTCATGAAATTTAGCCAAATAGATTATATGCCTACCAAGCTGTTTTACTGAGCAATTATTAAATTATTATTATTATAAAAAAAAGTGGAAATCATAACTTAATAAAGGGTATAATTTCCATTTAACAACAGCAGTATAGATGTATCTCTCCTGTTTACAGTTTCTACAACAGACTATTGTTGACACATTGTTTTTGTGATTTTTAGAAACATACTCCAAATAATAAACAAGCCAATGTAAAATTTCACCAGTCTTCAGATCTATGCCCATAGCATTTCAAGTATTAACTTATATACTGTATTTCTACCCTGGCAACTCTGGTGCTGCTGTTGTCTGAGGCAACAGATATTGGGTTTCCCCCTTACCCCCTGCATAGAGCACTATTGTGTTCTCTGCACTAGTATTGATGAATTCCTATATACAAAACTGGAAATTCAGCTCTTATAGTTGGCTATTTCTTCCCTGTGGTTAAGTAATGCCTTGGCAAGATTCTAACCTTGCTTTGTGGCAAAAAGTCCCTGATGTCTACATGTATGTAACACTGGCAATGACCATATCATCTATTACTTATTAATTAGGCTAATGCCAGAATTGTTCATTGCTCTAACTAGGTTTTCACACAGGGTTAGGATACAACTTTTGTCTGAGGTCTGGCAGTGAAGTGCAGAGCGCAGCCTTGGCGAGTACTGCCAACCTTTCATCAACTGGGTTGTGTCCAGTATAGGCCGCCTTGTGTCCTTCACCTACAGTACAGCCTGGCTTTGGAAATAGACCTTAGACAGCACAGGGTGCACAGTTGCCCCTGTTTAGCACAGCCAGAGGGAAAATATGTTATGGACGCCAAGTACACTTTCTGTTTTAAGTAAAGAATCTTCATAACAATACATAAAAGATCAGAGGCAGTTAAAGTGATGTTATACCAGAGTTTTAAACATATATTTATGTTTTTAAGCAAGCAATGAACTATGGAGCTGGTATACATTTTTAATCTAAACTTTAGTACTATAACATGTGGATGCTGTATCCAAAGGGTGCACACCAAATGCAGCAACCAGACCTGGGTGCTAGTACAAAAAAATACACATGAAAAAGGACATCACTTCTAGGATTTAAAGAATTGGCAAACAAAAATGTAAATGCAAAAAAGTAAGGTTTATTATTTGACGTTTTGGTCTCACACAGAAACCTTCATCTGTAGTGAAAAACAAACAGAGCACTCCTTCCCTTTTTTTTTCCTTTTGCTGCCAAAACATGTTGCTAGGTTAAGGCTGTTGCCACATGGGGGTGATTCTCGCACACACAGTGGATGTACCTGTGTTCTGTATTTAAATTGGTTGGAGTCACCTTGGTATATTTAATTATTAAAATGTTAGTATTTAAAGGTTTACATTTCCTTATGTTAAAATTATGATTTTAGGGAGAAAATGGCGATGGTAGATGATGGACAGAAAAAACAAGATCCTCAAAACAAAAGCAATTCACACTGACATGTCTTTTTATTTGTTTAATGAATACTCAAACACAAAGAACAATGCAAACAAATGATCACTTATAACTATATGGTCAACAATGCTAAATATATTTTAGGTTTATTTACATTTACTGAAATTTAAGAAATCCAATTTTCAGGCAGGCATTGTATTAAAACTGAACTACCAACTGCCCCCCACCTCCCCACACACACCTTACAGGGCTATATATAAAAAAAAAACAAAAAAAAACATGACATGACATTATATATAACCAAGAAACTAAATTATTGCATTGCTACAAAAAGTCATGACAGTAGCAGAAATAATGAGCTTAATTGCCCACAGGTAAGTCACTTAATCTCTTTGCACCTTACAGCTCTGTAATAAAATAAAGTTAAGAAACCTACATGTCATTTTATGTTTGGCGCTGTTCAACTTGATCAGAAACAGACAGTTTTATTTCTGCTCTAGTTACGCCAATTTTATACCTTAAAGGAGTGGTTCACCTTTAAGTTAACTTGTTGTATGTTATAGAATGGCCAGATCTTTCAACTGGTCTTCTTTATTTTTTATAGTTTTTTTAAATAATTTGCTATCTTTTTCTGACTCTTTCCAAATTTCAAATGGGGGTCACTGGCTAAGGTAATTTGAATGCCCAGGACACGAGATAACTGCTGAAATTTCAAATTGGAGAGTTGCTAAACAGAAAATAATTAAAAATCCACAGACTACGAAAAATGAAGACCCAATGCAAATTTTCTTAGAATATTACTCTCTACATCATACAAAAAGTTAACTTAAAGGTGAACAACCCCTTTAAATGTTTGGAACAAAATGTCCAGTGGACACGTTCCAATCATCCATTTCATATTACACAGAAAATAATGTAAGCACGAACAAAATTCAGTGCATGTTAACAACCCATAGTTTCTACATCAAAGATAGTTTTTGTACACTTGAGGAGTTATTTGCGAAACTGAACACAGTGATGAAAGTTCAAAAAGCGGCCATGTTTTGCAGTTTTTGCAGTTTACACATTGCCTTGTGCAGAATGCAGCTTGCCACAGGTATCTGCACTCTGAAATGAAGCACTGTGACCAGCAGCTTCCCCCATGAATGCAGTGCTGTCTGTGGTAGAAAAAAATGAAAGGGTACACATTGTTACACAGACTTTTTATGTTAGTGATCATGTTATATATCAAAAATATTCAGTCTAAGACATTGTAAAAGGTGGTCAGTACCGTTTTAGAACCTTGTATAATTTATGGCCCCTGTTTTTAGGCCAAAATTTTGTCTATGATACAAACTATTTTCAAAATTTCTGAACAGAAACACTATATAACTTTTATAAAGGAAGCTTTGTGTACCAGTAGCACAGATTAAATTAAATGTGTGTAGATATTTTGTTCCTCACATTGATGTTCCTGAGAGAAGCTGAGAGTCTCAGGTAATGGAATTGTAGCTAGGGACACCGGCCTTGCCTCCTCTTCTGTCTCTGGCTCCGGCTCCGGCTCTAGCTCTGGCTCTAGCTCCTTGTCTTCTAAAGTAATACAATGAAAAAATATAAGGCACATTTTTGTACATCTTCCAGCATTTGAGTTAGGGAAAAGCCATATATAACAAACCATAACCACTGCAGAAATCATGTAATACCCAAAAACTATTAATATCAATATATATTCCTGTATTTTTAACCTAATAATACCCAACAGCCTAAAAAAATACATCCGGTATTCAATGATGCCACTTGTATCACACTCACTGAAAAAAAAGTGCCCCCTGTGAGGGGTGGGGCAATATGGGGCCCACAACCAGCTTCCTCCAGCTTTCTCCAGCTTCCCAGGCATCTCCTGCACTAGACTTGCAGTACTAAGTTTTTTCCAGCAGGTTTTGTGCATTTGACAAGCCTGTTGTTTACTACCCTAGACCAGTACATGTTTTTCCTTAAGACTTTCCATTCATAATCGTATATATAATGTACCTGATAGGAAAGGGATGCTGCTGTGAGAAACATGCCCAGCCTCCTCTTCATGTGTTAAATAGGCTACATCTTTGTTAACTTCTTCAGTAACTGCCAGGTCTGGATCTCCATGATAATGTAGGAGCTCCTGTCCATTTTCTGTCTTCTCCTGTAAGACTTCAAGTGTAGGCTGTGGTTCTTCTTCACATGCTAACTCACTCTGAACATCTGGCTCAGGCTCAGCTTTTTGCACCTTCCTTCTCCCACGTCCTGAAGTTTTGCCTTTGCGTTGTCCCTTACTGCTAGTTTGCCCCCTAAAGATAAGTTAAACACATATCTGAATTGATATCTCTTAGTTTCTTACAACATTAATGGGAACTTCATTACAGGAAAAGAACAGACATAAATGGCAAAAATATAAAAAACCTTTGTCAATATTTTATTGCTAATTAGATGCCCATATAAGGAAAAAAAGTGCACAAATACTTGCAAGCTTTTTCTGCTAACATGGGTTATTACAAATTTTGTTGTGTTGTAGAGCTTTGTACACTTTGAACTAGTGCCGAACTTGGGACCATGCTTATTATGGGGGAAAATGAAAAAAGAAAAACAGAAAAACGTAAATGTATGCATTTAAATGTTGAATTATGGTTCCATATGCAAATGGAAAATACACTTAAAGGTAGCACAGTCTTAAAAGCTTTTAAGAAATGCAGTTTAACTTGTACTTGTACATTTAGCCTTAAAAATAAGAAGCCAAATGTGCCTAACGGAATGCCTGCACACCACCTACTGGTGCTAGTCTATAAAGGCATTGTATTTCCATCTCATTTCTTATTTTAATCCCAAACATGCTGGAAGGGAAGATCTGCAGACTTTATAGGACACTGCATTCTAAATGAATCCTTATTGGTGATCAAGGGCAGAATATATATATATACTTATTTGATTAAACAAAAATATTATGCTCCCTGTGCAGAATAACCTTTATGTATTACTTAACTATTATGGAAAAATTAAGTAAATGCAACATATTTATAAATAAAGCAAAGGTTGCAAGAAATCTCTGATTTAGATATTTTTCATGGCCTACATGAACCTTTTAAAACAAATGCTATGTTATCACAAACCTTCAGTCTCCAGACTCTGTAGTGGTCAGTGGATCTGAGCTTAATTCAATGGGCTTTAACTGTGAAAGGCAAATCTTGGCTACAAGGATTCATTTATTTGACTATCTCTCTGTAGTCAGCAGCCATATGAATTGCTCTGTTTCGCTTCACATTGCAATCTCTTGGCAAACATTACTTCTTATTAATTATTTCTTATTGGGGATCATAGATGCACATTTCTAATAAATAGGGTTGTAGCCCTGTGCTTACATGTATTGTTTATATTTTTCCATAATATAATCTATTATATAATCCATAGTGATTTTAAAACAAGAACTTTCCCACTCTGCATAAATATATGTGAGAGAGCCTCTATATTACTTACTTACTCATTTTAAAAATGTTGTCCTATCTGCCTGCCAGGTAAAACCCCAGTTAATAAGGAGTCTCAAAATTAGTCTGGAACCATTGTTTTTCAATCCTATAGTTAATTGCTAATTAATCTAACAATTTCCCAGTGTATACAGGAACAAAAACAGCAGGCAGACACATCTGGTATCCGAAAAAATGTGAATAAAGTCTAGAACAGCAGCTTGTGGTCTTAACAAGCTGCTGTTCTAGACTTTATTCGCATTTTTTCGGATACCAGATGTGCCTGCCTGCTGTTTTTGTTCCTGTATATTCCTATATGGCTCCCTAAGCTGAAGGTCTGGGGCATGAGCACCTTGGCCCACTACTATCAGGGGTAAGACTTTACATATAAATATATAACTACAATCAAGTTGTTGTCCTGTGAACCATCATGTATATTCCTTACTAAAATTTCCCAGTGTAACCTGAAAATTTACCCCCAAACCCACTGGAAAGAATCTTTCTCTTGTGCTTCTTCTCTTTTCCTCTTCAGGAGAGTTCGATCTCGCAAACGCCGTGTCATAAGCTCTACAAAAGTTACATTAATATATGATTAAAATAAATACTGTGAAGTAAAATGTCCTTATAAATTGTGCTTAGTGATGTAATTTCTGCCACATGACTCATTATGCATGTGTATTATAATAAATAATGTACCACCTGTTGTAAAATATGAGGGTAATAGAAGTTGTCTTGGTATTCAATGACCTGTATAAAAGCAATCAACCTTCAGCCCTGTGCCTTTATATGGTCATGGAACTCCTCAATGACTAACCGTATATTTTACAATAGGACTGGGGTCCCCAACAAGTGGCTTATGTTGATCACAACATAACCAGGTGTACTACCAAACAGAGCCTCCTGTGGGCTACCAGTCAACACAGCCCATAGTTTGCACCCCCAGGAACTTTTTTTTTTAATGCTTATGTTGCTTCCAAACTCTTTTTACATTTGAATGTGGCTCACAGGTTAAAAAGATCGGGGACCCATACAATAGGGGGGACATTATTCACTATATAAATAGTGCTGTCAGTTATCAGATCATAGTGATTTATTTGTATCATATGACTCATATTTGTTTATCATTCACATCAGTCCCTGCCACAGTGGCACTTACAGTCTAAAATCCCTATTACAGGGATTAAAGTGGCAGTATACACACTTGTTCAATACGAGTTATTATTATGATTATTTGATCACTAGTGTGCAGATAATCCCCCTGCATAATGGGCTTCTGCTAAAGGTGCCCATACACTATAAGATCCGCTCGCTTGGCGATGTCGCCAAGCGAGCGGATCTTCACCCGATATTCCCACCTACGGGTGGGCGATATCGGGTAGCAAGCTGCTTTAAAAAAAAATAATCCGATCGTTTGGCTACATTTGATCTTATGGGGCAGTCGGTTCGGGGGCCGCATCAACGAGCCCATGCAGTCCCCGATCCGACCGGATTTTCTAACCTGGCCGATCGAGATCTGGCCAATTTCAGGCCAGATATCGGTCAGCCAGGCAGCTCTGTTCTGCCCATACACGGGCCGATTAGCTGCCGAATCGGTCCAAGGGACCGATATCGGCAGCTATAGTCGGCCCGTGTATGGGCACCTTAACAAAAGAGTCACAAGAAAGGGTGAAAAGATGGAGTTGTATACTGGTAATCCAATGTTTACCTTGTAAAAAACAAATAGGGAGTAGGTCCAGTTTCCCTGTTTGTGTGGTTCAGCTCAATATATAACCAAAAATTGATTAATGATTAAAACACTACCAAAAAAAATTCAGCACAAGCCCTATTGAAAAAGGAGCTGTAGTGCCCATTTAACCTAGAGTGTGTTAGGAATTACATGTAGAATTTAATAAATAGCAGGTCACTAAATATAAAAATGGAATATTCTAAGTGCAAATTCCACAAACTGCATACATTGTAACACTTGAGAGAGAATTGGGTGCAGTATGCAGTACAGGTACTTCCCAGTGTCTCAGATACACTTCATGATTAACTGTATGAAATTCCTATAATGATCAAGATTTCAACATATCATGATATCAACATATAACATGTGTGGGAGATACCACTTTAGATCATCCTTTAGATGAGAAAAAAGAAGCCATATCATCAACAATAGCTTTTGCATTTCTGTTACTTTAGTTTCTGTGTGGTACTATTACAAACCCCACTATCTGTTAAGGGGGGATTAGAAGACTACACTTTAGTATATATTAAACTGTTCTTGTAAGTTGTGTTGAAATAGAAGAATATTAATTTTTATTGAAGGAAATGTTGGTTTTCTTTATGACATGGTCTTTCAAAAAACAAAACTGGATTTTATTGAAACAACAGTGTAATTTGTCATTACCCAGAGCTACTGCACATATGTTTTAGTCCTTACCTGGCACATCTTTCTGAGCTTCATGGAGATGACTTGGCACAACAGAGATCTCAGGTACTTCTGAATAATGGTGGTCTTTTTCAAAGCCATCCATGTTTAGTAATAGTCCAAAAATTTTTACCAAGTTTCAACTGTTTCCACAGCAAGTAATTTTGAAATGGTGCTGATCTCTGGAAAAGGAGTGTCTAACACACTTTTGCCACCCGGTGCTGTCTTATCTCTTTTGACCATTACAGAATGTTAATAAAGATTTTGTTATCTAATGCAGAATAGGAGTTTCTGTCCATGCCTAGTTGGTCTGTTGGCGGCAAATTAGTAGTGCTGCTCATTTTTGTTAGTCTAGCATTCACAGCTTTTAAAATAAGGTCTTTAAAAATGCTTTTATTATTTTACCTCCATGTATATATATTATATATATATATATATATATATATATATATATATATATATATATATATATATATATATATAGTGGCAAGATGTAAAACTATAGATTAATGGCAAAATGGGGCTCTTTCCACTGATTTCAGATATGATTCTTACCTATTCAGAACAGGTAGGTGTAGGGAACTAATGCCACAGCCTAATTACATACTTTGTAGTAATCTGCCTCCTGCTTTACTGTGTAAAACTCATAGTTAACATTTGTATTAACATTTTTCAAGGTTATTGGCTAGTTAGTTATAGGTCCCTTAAGTGTTAAGAAGTATATTGTACCATGTATAAGCAGGTATAAATCAGGCTAATGCAGTAGTTTACCCTTTGTTATTGTTGAACTACACCTGGGGACTGAATCTTCTGTAAGGTACAGTGAGTACAAGGCATCCATAGGAGAGATGAAAAGCACAGGCCTTCTTAACACCCTGCACCTGCTCGTGATCCCTAACATGTGTCTGAATGTCATGCAAGTTAGGGAGCAGCATGGTAGATGCCTATGTACCTCCACCCCTTATGTAGGGTTGCTTCCTTTTGTGGTTGCTATTTTCAGGCAATGGTGTGGGGCATGACATCACTAGGTGGGACACTGATGGTACATGGGTGGTACTGTAATATCATGGGGGATATGAAGTGATGATCAGCGAGTCCTGTGCGTTTTTTCAAATTGGGGAATCAGGGCAGCCAGTTTTGACCCGGGCTGTCTGGGTCAAAAGCGGACAGGTGCCAACCCTACCCTAATACTTGCTACCAAATGCTGGCAGTGCTGTATTCATATGAGGAGCACAGGTCCAGAATGGAGCACAAAGACCCAGTGCCGGATTCGTGTTTCGAGCGCCCCTAGGCCGCCCCGCTGGTCGCAGCCCCCCTCACCTAGTGCGAATGCGCAAACGTGCAAGTCCCTAAATTTCTGCCGCCCTAGGCCTGGGCCTTTGTGGCCTCTCCACAAATCCGGGCCTGCAAAGACCCGCATCTACGGTGCAAAGTGCAAAAATCATTGTGTCTGTTATTTGCACTTGTCTCCCTAACCTGCGCTATATTTTACCCCTGACTGATCTCTGTAGCCACTGTAGCCAGTTTGGCGCACCACCTCTCAGGGTAGCCAACTTTTTTATATGTGTGCTATCTGCATATGTAGTAACCTTAAATTCTTTTGGGGTTTTGCACATAAAGGGCAAGTTTTTGATTTATTAGCCTTCCTATAAAACAGATTTCCTATTCTGACTTCAACATTGCTGCCAGGTTACTAAGGTAATTAAACCTCAGCAGCCTGATGACAGCTTCAATTTCAAGCCTGAGACCTGCAGAAAAAACTTTAATTTCTTTTAATTACATAATTTTTAAAAATTCTGATTACAATTGAATGCTCATATCTAAATCGGTGCTGTTTATATGGAATGACATAATACTTTCATATTTCATTAGGTCAAGGGCTACATTATATTAAAATGCTGATGTCATGCAAAGAAGTCTACGATGCCCTTGACCAGAATGGAGACCAAACATCTGGACCAAAATTCAGCAAATTTAAAACCTTGGTCTACACCATATCACAAGTAAGTTTTAAGTCAACTTACACGTTAACCAGACAAAACTATGTTCCAAATTATAGCAATCATTTAGCTATTATCAATGAGGCATCTATGTTAATTGAAAAACTTAAAACATATATCCCCTTCATTTGCATTACCCACATTAGTTTGTCATTTCTATTTCCCAGCTTTTTAAAATACAGATGCAGATTATTACCACAAAATGACAGATTTCATTTTATATTGTAGTTTACTTTTTAGCATATCCGTTTACTTTTGGCAAATATATGGGTTTTCTTTTCTTCTTATTTTAGTAGATTGTATTAACAAACTACTGGGATTCTCAACAATAAGCCACCCTGGGCTGTAGTGGGCTTTGTAAACTGGTGTTGGGCTAGAGTGTTTATTATTTGTGCCATATGGCATAAATATGGCAATATAGGCAGTATGATAACCCTGATTTAAATGGCAGTGGAGTATTTAATTGCCTATCATTGTGCACTGACTTTTGCAACAATACTGTGTTTAAGGGGAGATTATAATGTTTTAGTTACCAATAAGGGAATAATTATCAAATGCTGAAAATACAGCTTGCCACAGTTCACCAAAGGGAAATGTTATAACGGTCTCAGTAGAACAAGTGAACAGAGAGCTGTAAAATTTCCCCCTGGTGAAGTGTAACAAGCTCTGTTTATATTTAGCCATTGATAAATATGCCCCAAAGTGTATCCTGCTTATGTTTTATAAAACTTAGGGACTGATTTTCTACCACAGTTACATAACAGAGCAAAACATGATAGATTAAATATTAAAGCCTACAGTAAGAGAGAGTGCTAAAATATGATAGAAGAAATATGACTGTGCTAAAAAGGAGCCAGATGACTTTTGTAAGCAGACTGATAACAAATAACCACACCCCTTCTTCATGTACTACTGAGACCGTTAATGCTAAGTCAGGGTCACATTATCAGTAAAGAGGATAAAAATATCATATATCAGCCTAAACCATGGAACGTTCTACAACGTCAGATGGTAAAACAGAAATTTAATTAAAGTAGAAATATTTTTGTATTTCTTGTGCAGTAATAGTTTCTGTTTAACATTGTGTACATTTAGATGTAGGTTAACAAACTGCTAGTGGAAAAAATTGAAGTACTCACTGAAAGGCATGACATCTGCCTTTTACTACACTCACAGAGTAGATTTTGCACTCTCTGTGCATCGTTTGACTAAAATTCCAACTTCGTATCTCTCTGTGCACATTGACAGGTACATTATCAGGCACTAGCATCAACATTAGGTGCAGGGTGTCTGCCAGCACTCCCCAAGTTGTCTGAATGTTGTCCCAGTTAGGGGAAAGGTGGGGAGAAACCTACCTGTCTGCACATAATAAATGCTGTGATGGTCCTATTACCATTATGTCTGATGTGTTTGTTATATAAAATCTCTTATTCCCTTGTTTCCCTCCAGGTGTTTTACTGTGATGCCTGAAGGTCCTATTACAAAACAGAATGCAGTGTCCAAAAAGCAAAAAAAAGGTTGCAGTTGCCATTTTTTGCAGTTTCTGTGGCAGAGGTAATTAGAAGCTTTCTTGGATATGGGTTTTTTGAGGATAGGAGATCCCATACCTCTACAATAGGAGTGCAACAAAACTTTTTTTTGCCAGTGTATATTATATAAAGCAAGGATGTTTAGCTTGGGTCCCAATTTCACCTATGGTACCCTGCTCTGGAACTTTTGTGCCCTTCACCCAGGAACTCATGGTGAACATGGGTGAGGTATCCATGGTAGAATTTATGAGATAGAAACCAATTCTAAAAATTATTTTATAGTGCTTTGTACCAGGGTCAACTGGGCTGTGTGGCATCGGGAAAACCCAGGGGGCCCCACCAACCCAGACCCATCGCTGGTGGCGCTTCCCTGTTGGTCCTGCACACCCCAGTCCAACTCTGCTTTGTATACAGAATGTATAATACATTAAAATGTACTTAGCGCATAATAACGGAGACCTTTTCAAATTGTTGCTCAAAAACCATTGTCAAAAATCTGAAAAATTTTCCAGGGAAGAGTAGGAAAATTTGCCATTAACTTCTACATGACCATGACAGGTTTTAGGTGGAGAGTTTTTTGATTCTAAATTGCTGTGGAAAAAAATGGATAATACATTTTGAAAAAGTTACAACTTTTTTCCTGCAGCTTTATTGGAGTTTGTGACTTTTTTAATGTCATAACCCTGACCTGAAAAATTTGTAGGTTAGTAAATGCCCCCCTTAGTGTTGTGTTGGCTTGTTTGAAAGCTCAAGACCTGTAGGTTGGACAGTTTTGGCCCACCAGGTGACAGGTAGAACTTGGCTGCACTTCTGTAGCATACATGGTGTCATTCATTTGTGAAAGAATTATATTATGTCATATTAAGACATACCCTTAAATCCATATGCCTCCTCCTATCCTGTGTATAGCACAGTAACCCCCAGCACATAATTACACACCTTAGGGACCATTTATTGGCTATTTCCGACTGCTAATAAACTCGCAGAACAAACCCCTGCCAGGTTCACCTCCCAGAGGCAGCATAAGGCAGGCAGAGTATGGCACACACAGGCAGTACTCTGCCTGCCCTATGCTGCCAGTGTGTGCCATATTCTGCCTGGCCTATGCTGCCTGTGTGTGCCATACTCTACCTGCCCTACCCTGCGTGTGTGCGCCATACTCTGCCTGCCCTACTCTGCCTGTGTGTGTGCCATACTCTGCCTGCCCTTAGCTGCTTGTGTGTCATGCTCTGCCTGCCTTACCCTGCCTGTGTGTGCCATACCCTCCCTGCCCTATGCTGCCTGTGTGTGCCATACTCTACCTGCCCTATGCTGCATACATGTGCCATACTCTGCCTGCCCTTAGCTGCGTGTGTGTGCCATGCTCTGCCTGCCCTACCCTGTCTGTGTGTGCCATACCCTCCCTGCCCTATGCTGCCAGTGTGTGCCATACTCTGTCTGCCCTATGCTGCCTGTGCGTGCCATACCCTCCATTTTTTCCTGTTTTTATGCTAATGCCTTTAAAATACAACTATGTTTCTTGAATTCAAATAATTCTTTTTTTTTTTTTTTTAAATAATCTTTCTTTATTATTTTCATTAAACAAGGGGGTACAGAAAAGAAAAAATGGGGGGAAGAGGAGGACAATGCAAGGTACATTGGGACAGTCTATTACAGGACTCTTCAGTTATATTAAAAGGGTATACAAAGTCATTTCTAACAACTGGATAGCCTGAGTATTAACTTGTTAACTTTTATCCATGGTGTCCAGATTGCCCAGTATTGTGCTACCTTATTTTGTATTAGATGTGTAATTTCTTCCAGTGTATTTATTTCTTCCACTAAGTGCATCCAGTCTGTATAGGATGAGGGAGTTATATTTTTCCACATTCTAGGGATAAGAGCTTTAGCTGCAAATGAAGAGTTAGACTGTCTGTGTCACAGTGATGTTTTTCTTACTATCGAGATGAAATAGTAGGAGAGTTAAATCAGTGTAAGGGATACTAATACCTGTTATTTTAGGGATAGCGGTACATATTTTGACCCAGTATTGTTTAATTGTTGGGCAAGTAAACCATATGTGTTTGAAAGAACCTACATCTGAGTTGCATTTCCAGCACATCTCTGAGGAGGATGGAACATTTTTACCTTTGGTAAATAGTACCACCTAGTGGTAAGTTTATATGGCATTTCCCTTACCCTGGAAACTCTAGCTGCTTTATGGATATTCTGTAATATCCTCTCTCTTGCTATAGGGGGAAGTGTTACATTCAGTTATTTTTTCCAGTCATCAAAGCATCCTATATATTACCAAGAGCGGTTTATCTGGTAATCTTTGCTTGTCTAATAGTTTTTTTCCAAATAGTGATAGTATGTTAATTTGAATAAAACTTGAGAAATGTTGTAATTGGTAATAACACCATTCATCTCTTGGGTGATATCCCCATATTTTCTGAATAATTGCTAAAGGTATCTATTCATTAGGTTTCTTTGTTATTGCATATACTCCATTGCTGGTAGGCTTTTGGGTCTAAGCTAGGAGCAAAATCTGGATTTAGTGTTAAGGGCTGGAGGTTAGGTGTTTTGGACATTTGTTTAAATGAGAACCTTTGTCTAAACCAAATATCAAGAGTTGCAGCAATTGTAGGGTGCTTTTTAAATTATTTGGGTATGTTGGGGTGTTTCCCCCACAGTAAATTACTAAGGGGTATATAGGTTTTTGCCTGTTCTAACCCTACCCATTCTGACTGCCTGTAGTTTTTGGGGGAAATTAGTTGTGGTAGGCAGGTAAGCAGATAATTTGGGGCATAGAGACAGGGACACCAATTCTTCAGGCAAAAACACAGGTTTATTTAGTTACATTTTTTCCCAACATAAATCTCACAGGAACGCAGTTCATCAAGAAACAGTTCAGCAAACTTGTTCAAAACTTGTCCTCTCTTTGGGGCTCTCACCTTCCACACTCTGGCACTTTTTTGGGGTTTCCCAACATCCACGGTGACTCTCACACTCGTGAACATTCTGGCTTTTCACTAAGCCCTACTGACTCTTCTCAGCTCTCGTGCACCTGGTCACGGCTCTCTCTGCTCCTTGCAGTGGCAGGAGGCACCCCCAGCTCCTCTGGGAGTTCCCTACACATGCAGGCAACCTTCCTGCCCTGTGTCCTGCTCTGAGAGTGGACTCCTCCCTGAGTGACCCCTCACTCTTGGTGACTCCATCACACTAAGCAGCCCATATTAAGGAAAAGCCATCTTCCATAAGGTCCCCTGGATTGCATTCTAGGCAGTTTATTCAATTTTTTTTCAAAATGAAAAAAGACAAAGGGACAGTGGATAAAAGCTGGAGAGAAGACATGAAAACAGAAGGGGAAGAACAGAAAGAGAGAGCAGGGAACAACAAAACAGAAGGTAAGTAGGGTGTTTTAATATTTGATGGACATCTGTGATTAGTGATCAGGGTTTTTAATTTTTACAGCTGCCCAGAATGCACTACTGTTTGGGGAGGCAGAAACTACCTGTATATGGACAGCTTCTGCCTCCCCAAACAAAAAAAATCACCCTTTTGCCTATTTTATGGTAACTAAGCTGCTTAAATCTTATTTGCTTTATTACATGTTTAATGTATCTTAATATCCTTAAGGCAGTGATGCCCAATCAGTGGCTCGTGAGCAACATGTTGCTCCTCAGCAATAGATGTTGCTCTCAGTGCCCCCAAACCAGGTAGTTATTTTTGAATTCCTGATTTGGTGACAAATTTTGGTTGAATAAAAACAAGATTTACTACCAAATAAAGCCTCCTGTAAGCTGACAGTGTGCATAGAGGCTGCCTAATAGCCAATCTTAGCCATTATTTGGCACCTCCATAAACTTTTATGATGCTTGTCTTGCTCTCCCATTCTTTTTACATTTGACTGTGGCTCACAAGTAAGAAAGGTTGGGGACCCCTGCCTTAAGGTATGGCCAAATTATAATAATAAACCTTATTGGAAAACCCAAGGATCCAAACATTTCAGAGAGTAGGTCCCATACCTGTAAAAGAATTTTAAAGGTAAAAAGTCATCAGGTAATGTCTTAAGGCTGATAGAAATTTGACTCCAACAGCTGCTATTGGTAAATGCATGGAAGAGGACCTTTGTTGCATGTGTGTGTGTGTTTTTATGTAAGGCAACTTAGATAGGTTTTAGATATTTTAATATTGAATCTTTTTAGGACACATATTGATTGCAAATTTAAGCAAGTATTTACCCATACTATGCTGGTATAAATATGGTGACAAGAGCTTCATAATAGGCAGTGGAAAATTCTGTTGTTTCTGGACCATAGTCCAGAAGTGATCCTCTTATGCAGACCCAGTAAGGGTTTTTCAGTCCACATATGTACTGTATATAATGGGAGTACGGGTATGGGACCTATTATCCAGAATGCTTGGGACTGGGGTTTTCCAGATAAGGGATCTTTTCATAATTTGGATCTCTATAACTTAAGTCTGCTAAAAATCATTTAAATATTGAATAAACCCAATAGGCTTGTTTTGCCTCCAATAAGGATTAATTGTATCTTAGTTGGGATCAAGTACAAGGTACTGTTTTATTATTACAGGGAAATAGGAAATCATTTTTAAAAATTAGAATTATTTGCTTATAATGGAGTCTATGGGAGATTGCGTTTCCGTAATTCAGAACTTTCTGTATAATGGGTTTCCAGATAAGGGATCCCATACCTGTACAGGTATGGGACCCGTTATCCAGAATGCACTGGCCAAGGGTTTTCTGGATAAGGGGTCTTTCCGTAATTTGGATCTCCATACATTGTTTACTAAAAAATCAGTAAAACATTAATTAAATCCAATAAGGATTAATTATATCTCAGTTGGGATCAATTACAAAGTATTGTTTTTACTAAAGAGAAAAAGGAAATCAGTTTTACATTTCTGAATTATTTGATTAAAATGGAATCTATAAGGAGACAGGCTTTCTATAAATTTAGAGCTTTCTGGATAAAGGGTTTCTGGATAACGGATCCCATATTTGTAATATATTAACTTATTGCCTTGAAATGCCTATACTGTAATCTGTTTTACAGTTTCCTCAGCATTACTACTACAGTTAAATCAGAGCCTAGTTCAATCACTAATTGGTTTCTGCCGAATAAAATTACCTCCCGCCCCAGACTTGCCCTGGTACCCAAAATCCCAACATATCAACACCCCCTTATTAGCAAATGCAAAGAACCTATGCAGTTGGCCCAAAATGTAGGATCAGAGAGCCCACACAAAATTAAATTGACGGAAACCCCCATATTTTATATTACTACAGATGCTGTTTGACTATATATTGATTCAGCTGAAACTTATGTAATTAAATGCCATAGGAAAACATTGGATGTAATTAAACATATACATTGATACTACGCGCCCACTTATGCCAACCTTTACATGGGTTGGTGGGAGGAGTCCCACATCTTTGGAGATAGATCGCTTTTTTCACAGTATATAGTTTTATATAAGAGATGATCTCCTCTTTATATGGAAGGGGACTGAACGCAGCTTTTCACAATTTATTGAGGAATTGAACAATAATGATTTAAATCTTAAATTCACTAGTGATTTTAATGGAACACAAATTACATTTTTGGACTGAGAGGCATTGGTCTGTCCATAGAAACGGATATGTATAGGAAGTCCTGTGCAGGGAATTCCCTCTTAAGGGCTGACTCCTGCCATCCCAACCACCTCTTTAAAGGGATTCCCACGGGGCAGTTCTTTAGAGTGCATAGAAATTGCAGTACCGATGAGGCATTTGTGAGGCAGGCATGCGTTTTGAAAGATCGGTTCTTGAACCGGGGTTATACCATGAGGTTGCCCTTACCAGCATTTATGAAGGCCTTACGTGCTGATAGGCAACATTTGTTGGATAAGAAATCGGGTAGGGATAGGGTCAGTATTGGAGGTATGGGTAAAGATACTACTTTGGTTAAGGATCAACATGTTCCCACTTTTGTGACTTCCTACAGTAGGCAATTTTATTAGGTTAAAAATATTATTCAGAATCTATTGCCCATCCTGCATAATGATCCTCAACTCTCTCCAATTGTGGCTGATGGATGTAAGTTTGTTTCCCACAAGGCCCCTACTTTGGGAAACTATTTGTCTCCAGCTGTTTTAACTCCTAGATTGACTAAATCAACATGGTTTACCACTTGGGGTACTTATCCCTGTGGGGCACAGAGATGCGTTACTTGTACATACATTAAGCGCTCTTCTACTTTTAAAAGCACTGTAACAAATAGACAATTTGATTTTATGCTAACTGTAATACGCATAATGTGGTATATTTATTTACTTGTGGTGCTTGTCAGTTTCAGTATGTGGGCTGCAAAATTCGTCCTTTGAAAAACAGGATGCGGGAACATATAGGGCACATTGTTGCAAAGAATAGACACAATCCTGTCTCTAGACACTTCCTTGAATGTTGCAAGGGTAAAGTAACTATGTTGCAAATCCAGGTAATTGATAGAGTTTTTCCGGACGAGCGATGCAGTGATATGTGGACCTAGCTTTTACGTAAGGAGGTTAAATGGATTTTTGTATTAGGCACGCGCCAACCAAATGGGTTAAATTCCATTTTTGACATTAATTGTTATATTCCCTCCAGGTGAGCTTGCTAGGAATGTTCAGTATACTTTGTGCTTTTTTCATTTGCCTTTTCTTTTTTTCTTTTTTCACTTGATTGTGATTTTATATCATGTTATGTCATTAATTAAGGGGTTATTTAAACCCCGTGTGTATGTTGAGAAGTAAGCCTACGATTAAGTGCGCATGCACGAAACGCGTCAGGCGTAAGAGGTTTTATGAACATGAATAAAGACTAAGTTTTATTGGACTTCCTGGTTGTCCGAGGTGTTTTGAGCACCCGGACCACACAGCAACGGCGGTGAGTTATACTGCACTATTTGACTTTTCATTTGAAACTGCAGCTAGATGCATTCAGCGGCAGGCCCGGGGTCTATACACCCGGGTCAGGATAATCCTTAGGTATTGCACTTCTGCCAATACGCTTTGCTATCTAATTAGTTATTTTTTAAAATTTCCCAACTAATGTTCGGGTGCCGTAGGTGCATATTTTAGCTTGACACGTTTGTTTATTGATTTGTTTAATTTTTTTTATTTTTAGTATTATTTAGGTTAGTTTTGGTGTTATACATTGATACTACCAATACTTGCTGAGGGCAAATACATTACTGAAATTTAGCTTAATTAAATCAGCCTCAACTAGTGAAACTGCAAGAGGTAAAGAATTGATTGTGCTTAATAAATGAATAATTCCAATCATCCTGGCTTTGAAAATATATTAAAAGGTATCAGCCTCTAGAGTTAAAAGATATTATATTTACAAAATGAATTATAGTAACTCCAGTGGGTGTATACCAGTTCCCAAGTTGCAGATCTATAAATTTAAGTGTCTATGTTTTGCGTTTTCTAGGTGGCAAAAAATGTATTTTATATGAACCATGTTCTTGGTGAAAAAAAAAGCAACTGCAACACAAAATATCATAGAATGCAGTCACAAAAAAAACTTTTTTTTCCTGCAGTGATTTAGGTGAATATCAGCAATACATGAATACAAAAACAAATAAATAAATAAATCTGCCCTAAGTGTCACACCTCAGCACCAGTTGTAATGAATAGAACCACAGTTAAGTGCAATTTGGCAATTTGCTTTCTCAACAAGCCATTACAATTTTTGTTAGAGTTTACTTTACTAATTTTTTTGTTAGAATTTGCTAGTCATTACTATTCACCACTTTGCCTTCATCTTACCTAACTTTCACAATTGTACTTTGGCAGTATGCATAGTAGAAAAATATTTGTGTTTATTTATAATGCCCTATTTGGGTCACACAACATACAGTATTACCTGGTGCCAAAGTTACAGCACACACAGGAATTTGCACAGTCATTATTAATGCATAAAATTTAAACTTGTTCTGAAACTTAAATCAGGTACAAGGAGGCCAATAAAGCAAGACACTACCAGACAAGATAAAATAGATATGGGCTTTAGCATTGAGTAGTAAAATGAATCTAAAATTATTTTTTAAAAGCATAAATAGTAAACAAAATTAAGCAAAAAGGGGCAGGACCCTTATTATCAGAGGGGGTCAGCTGTTTGACAAAAACAGTTGAAAAACAGAGATTCTGAACTGTTATTTTTCATCTTTCTACACAACTGAGGTACTAGCTAATGAAGGTTCCCTTTTTAATAGATCCAATTCTTATAATTTAACTACTAATGCTTCGGGAGGAAACTTAGAATAGACCTGAACATGTTGAAATAAACAAAGGTCTACGGCCTGATAGTATTCATTCCAAGGTGCTAAACAAGCTTAGTTCTGTGATTGCTAAATCTCTTTACATAATTTTTTAGGATTCCTTTGCATTCTGATGTTGGCTTATTGCTAATGTGTTTCTACTATTTAAAAAGGGATCCCTTTTTCAACTGGACATCAGTGGTTGAAAAGCTTTTGGAAGAGGTAATAAGGGATGTAATACATTGCAAATCACAATACTATAAGCTTGTTCCAGCATGGTTTTGTGCGTAATAGATTTTCCAGACTGATTTAATTGCCTTCTATAAAGAGGAGAGCAGAAACCTAGATTCTAGAATGGCAATGGATGTGATTTACTTAGCCTTTGCTAAAGCCTTTGATACAGTACCACGCAGAAGGTTACAGGTTAAATGAAGGTATTTTGGCCTGGAACATAATGTTTGTACTTAGATATACTACTGGCTGAAGGATAGTAATTAGGTGACGAGAACAGGGGTCTGTCCTTGGCCCTTTGATTTTTAACTTGTATATTAATGACCTTGAGGTGGAGATTGAAAGAACTGTCTATATTTGCAGGATGCTGCCACTAAAACTGGAAAAAAAGGTTCACTGTTGATAAATGCAAGGTTATGCACTCTGAACTAGAACAAAATAGTTATACAATAAATGGTAGTGTGTTGAGGGTATTCTTAATTGGAAAAGACCTGGGGATTTTTGTGGATAACAAGCTGTGTAATTTTAAGTAGTGTCATTCAGTGGCTACTAAAGTAATGTCTTGCATAAAAAGGGGCATTAACTCAAGGAAACATCCAGTCTGTAAAGCCTACATTTTCCTACAGTGTAGGGTACCTGGGGCTGTCCTCCGGGGCCGACTGCCAGGCTCCACAACGGCGCCACCAGACAGTGTAGGCGCGCGCACTAATACAGTTCTGCACATGTGCATTGCGCTCTAAAGCACGCCTGAGGCCTGGAATCACTGCAAAGTGATCTTTTCTCTTGAAAAACACCAAGCACTTATTCCTGTTACCAAGACTTTGATTTTGACCCTGCCCGACTTTGACCCTCGCTGCCTGCACTGACTCATCGCCTGCCTGACTACTCTCTCTGCCTTTCGATTTTGCTCTGACGCTTCGGTTCGGCACTCCTGCCACTCCTCCACTAGGTCCAGTCCTGTCTCACCCTCAGCAGCTGTCACCTCAGAGGGAGGTGTAGGAGAGGTCCTTCCTCTGCGAATTCTTCCAACAACCCATCACCTTGGCCGTGATATACAGTGTGTGTAAGTTGGGTATATTTCCCCCACCCAAGTGGCATAATTTGTACTGCCAATATCACAAAATAACCTTAGCCGTGATAGTATCACTTCGTTACAACAGAAGAATCTGGGGAAGCTTCGGCCATGCACCACCTCACCCAGCAGCTGGCGGCTCTTACCCAGGCAGTACAGCATCTCCAGACGGGTTTCCAGCAAATACAGGCCTTGCCCGAGGAACCAGATGCCGCCCCTGCTGCCTCTACTCCCATTATAGTTCCGGCTCCTGCTACAAAGCTTAAACTTTTCGCTTCTCGGGGGATCGGAAGAAGTTCCGGGCTTTCATGAACAGTTGCAAGTCGGAGTTCACCCTAAACCCCACGTCTATGTTACAGAACACTCCAAGGTGGGGTTCGCAATTTCTCTTTTATCTGGCAAACCGCAGACCTGGGCTCATCGGCTTCTGGAGCAACAAAGCCCACTGTTTGGTGACTCAACTGCCTTCTTCCAGGCCATTGAGACCATTCCTTTGTTAATAAAGATTCAGCAGCATTGTGAGTCCTTGTCATTTGATGTGGTGTCTTCTCCCTTATACCCGCTCATCCTGGGGTTTCCTTGGCTCAAGGCACACAACCCTCTTATCAATTGGGACTCTAATCTAATCTCATTTTTGTCCAACTCGTGCTCCCGTCATACCTCTCCTTCGGGAAGTTTGCAGTTATTAACCTCCGACCCTCATCTCAAACTTATTCCTGAGCCCTATCACGAGTTTCTGGATGTATTTGACGAAAAAGGGGCTGATGAACTCCTACCTCATCAAATTTATGACTGTCCTATTGATATCCTTTCTGGAGCAACTATTCCTTTTGGACGGATCTATCCCCTTTCTGAACTAGAACTCGCTGTTCTCAAGGATTATATTGAAGAAAACCTAAGTAAAGGTTTTATTCATCCGTCCACCTCACCCACCAGAGCAGGCATCTTCTTTGTAGAGAAGAAGGATCATTCTTTACGTCCCTGCATCGATTATTGTGATTTGAATAAAATTACGATTAAGAACCGGTACCCTTTGCCTCTTATACCAGAGCTCTTTCAAAGGTTGCGATCAGCCCGAGTATTCACCAAGCTTGATCTTCGGGGGGCTTATAATTTAGTCCGCATTCGCCAAGGTGATGAATGGAAGACAGCCTTCCGCACCCGGTATGGCCACTTCGAATATTTGGTAATGCCATTTGGGCTTTGCAACACTCCAGCTACGTTCTAGCACTTTGTCAATGACATTTTTAGAGACTTTTTATATCATTTCGTCATTGTTTATCTTGACAATATCTTGATTTTTTCCTCTTCCTTAGAGAAACATCGGGTTCATGTTAAGAAAGTGTTTACCAGGTTACGGGCCCACCGATACAGGTGTCCTTCCGTTCCACGCATGCACGCGGCTTTTGTGACGCTGGCGCATGCGTGTACGCACCCATTTTTACACTGTCGCATGCGGGTGCGTGCGTCTTGGCGTGTGTGCGCGCACCTGATGTTCTGCGCATGCGCATTGCGCTTTAAAGCACGCCTGAGGTCTGGAATCACTGCAAATTGATCTTTTCTCTTGAAAAACACCAAGCACTTATTCCTGTTACCAAGACTTTAATTTTGATAAGGCCCGACCCTCGTTGCCTGCACTGACTCATCGCCTGCCTGACTACTCTCTCTGCCTCTCGATTTTGCTCTGACGCTTCGGTTTGGCACTCCTGCCACTCCTCCACTAGGTCCAGTCCTGTCTCATCCTCAGCGGTTGTAACCTCAGTGGGAGGTGTAGGAGAGGTGCTTCCTCTGCAAATTCTTCCAACAACCCATCACCTTGGCCGTGATATACAGTGTGTGTAAGTTGGGTATATTTCCCCCACCCAAGTGGCATAATTTGTACTGCCAATATCACAAAATACAATGAAATCATTATATCCTTATATTATCCTATCTCCACCTACACTGATTTCATCCTGCAACACTGGTACACTATGTGCTATAATAGACACAAGACTCTACTTATGTTATTAGGAGATTTAATGCCCTGAGAGAGATCCCCACAGACAGCCTTTTGGATGTGAAAAGTCTTAACATTTCATACCGTGTGAATACATGTAAGAAGGCATAATTAGGACTAACCTGAATACTGCAGTTACTAGAACTAACTTTAACTAGAAATTATTTGTTCTTTGAAAACTCCTTTAACCTTCAGGTGTCTGGGACAGCGATGGGCAGTACCTTGGTACACTGTTGTAAAACTACACATAAGCGAAATCGACCCTTACCTACGGTACTTTTGTTAAGTTGATGACCTGTTCACATGAACAAGTTGCCTCGCGAGGCTTTTCCGGCGATTTGCGCGAAATCGCGTCGCCGCGTGTGCCATCCCACCAGCGACTTACATTTTCGCCAGTGGGATGGCAGGGGAAGGCAACTCGGGGAGATTCGGGGAGTTTTGTTGCGGGCGACTAATCTCCCCGTGTGCCAGAGCCCTAAGGTTGCTACAACAGGCACGACAGACTGGCTCACATCAACTTGGCTGTTACAGGTGTCCAGACTGTGTCACCTATAGGTGCATGCTAATGGGGCCTGATTTTTCTCATCCGTATAGTGGCAGAAGCAATAAAATCAATTATAGACTGGGCTGCCATTCTACATGTGGTATATATTACCACTTGTCCATATGTGACTATGCTGAAGAAACATATTGATAATCACTGGTCAGACATAAGCAAAGCCATAAAGAATAAAAAACTGAGTAACTTCTTGTCAAGCATTTTCTAAATGGACAGGGATAGGGATGTGACCTTAATTTGCAGAGAATCAAAATGGATATACAGAAATATGGATATTTCACATAAGACTTGTATAACCTTGTTTCCTGACACCAGGCTGTTGCTTACAATTGTGCCACATAGGGACATTATCTCTTAAATGTGTACATGGCTATATACCAGTTGTCACACTGTCTATGTTTCCAGAAATGTGACTTTGTATCCTGGACTAGTTACCTGATTTTTGAGATAATCCACTGCTTTATTAGATATGTGCCTGTGTTCTATGTTTATATGTGTTCATAGTTGTGTGTCATTGCTTAGCCAACCCATTAGGACAATTGTAACCCTGAACAGTTTTCCTATGTGGGACAGCAGGAGTGCCAATAAACACTATTCCATGAATGATGATGAATGATGAGGACACCCCCGCTATACAATCAATCCAGTGTAGCAGAGGGATGCGTTTTAACTAATAATGTTTGGCTTTGTCTCCCAAAGAAATGAAGCAGCCATAAAGGAACAAGCATGTAATAGCAGCAAAATATTTGCTGACCAGTGCAGACTGGCAGCACATTCTGTGAGTGCCAGGATGTACCCTTCTACCTTATCATACTAATGCAGAAGTGAACCAGTCCACTTGACTCACATGCTGTAATGTGTAAGGGTCACCAGGCAATGCAATGGTGTAGTACTGATGCCCAAACCCTCTGAACACAGGGCCAGTCCACATCCTATTCGCTACCTAGAATAGGATTCTAGGTAGCGTGGCATAGCATGTTTACCCTCTAGCATGCATCCAAGTGTATTAGGACAAACACTATTGACCTGCTTATTTGGGCTGGATTTGGTGACTTACTAGGATACACTCACATTGGGATTTGTTGCTGGGTCATAATATCACAAATGGCCTGTAGGACACTTTCTGGTTGCTTAGCAACAACACTTGGCTCTATTTGACACTTTTATTTTAAGCTTTTAAAGAAGAACAAAAAGCAGAATTTACATACTATGCCTTCAGATAAATGTAATCATGCTCTCTTTAACTGTATAGATTCCACCAAAGTATTTTAGATACCTTAATATTTTAAACCAAAAGAAATTCCACATTATGTCTTCTTTGGGGATGCCTACTTCCCCAAGCACTATAGCATTGTGTACAGGCAGCGTTTTTTCCTTTCAGTGTTACATTCTTCTTTTGTAAACAGAGCTAGCAGAAGTAGGGATATTTCATCTCTATGAGAATGAGACAATGTTTCCGACTTAACTTAAGAGATGTTTGAGCAGGTGTCTATGGTTTGTGATGAGTGTGTATTTGGCATGGTTGTGCATCAGCACTAAAATTAACAAAAATTAAGATAGAAAGGGCATGTGCAGGGCTTTAGATTATTTATCTGCGCATGCTCTTACCCTTGATAGAATATTTTCAAAAAGGCTAGGAAATGCATTTATATCATCCAGCAAAAAACATGCCAGAAGGGGAAGCTGAGTCAAGGAAGCACTTTAATAGCAATTGCACAATTACAGTAATAACGTTTTTGAACATGTTATATATTTAAATCAGCTCATGGACTACCTAGAACAGGGGTGTCAAACTCAATCACATAAGGGGGCAGTAATATAAACACAGGCTAAATCGGCTGCCAAACTTTTTATTAAGATACTGTATGGTCAGGCACAGTCACAGTGCAGTCAGGCGATTGGTGCTGCATGGTCAGCACAATCACCAGGGGCCACATAAAACAGCCAGAAGGGCCCTATTCGCCCCCTGGCCAAGTGTTTGACATATTTGACCTAGAAAAACAATGGCTGTATGGTGTTTCCCAGCCAAGCATGCTGAGCCTGTGCAATTTTTTGTAGAAGAGGCACAGCAACTAGCTTCGATGTAAAATGGGGGGCAAGACATGAACAAGGGGTGGGGCGATGAAATAAAGGGTTGGGCGACTGCACAGATTGGGTGCAATAAAGAAAATGTTCAGTCAGTTGGAGGGGAAGAACGGAAGGGGAGTAGCAACCTGGCAGTAAATATTAGGGGTGGGACAGTGTACAAACTTACCAGAAAATACATTGCTGGTAAATGTTAAATTCCTGCTATTTTACCTGCTAGGACAGTGGAATTCTGGCAACCGTAACAAAAACCCAGAGCAGAAGTAGCGGTAAGCCCCACACTGACCTAGGTGTTGACCACATCCTAGCTCCACAACTATGAACAGACAGTTCTGGATTAAATTATTTTAGGCCCTGATCTAAAGGTTCTGCTGCAGTCCCATCTACCACACAGAGAGCAAATGCATCATTTAGTAGAAGATGATGGTTGCAATTTCTAAGTGCTTGTAAAAACTCTGATGTCTTTAGGGCAGTGACACACAGGGATATTAGCTGCCTGTGGTTAAATCCCAGCTACAGTGGGCAACTAATCTCCCCAGAATGCCTTCCCACCACTGGTCGCTGGTGGTAAGGTATTTTGGGGATGTTAGCTGTCTGTGGTAGCATATGTGGCACTTCATTTTCTAAAGTCACCAAACGTTTTGTGCACAGTTTCCTGCTTCAGAAAATGAAGTGCCACATATGCCTTTCATATGTCCTTATATTGAAATTACAAATCCTTATGAGGCCCAATAAAGTATGAATACATTTTATGCAACATATATGGCTCTGATCAAACAGCAAACTACATTTCCAGACAGCATGTTGGACAAAATCATGCTGAAAATTTTTAATCAGCTCGGCATCATCTCCAGCATTCAGGTTCCTCTGTGTCAGTAGGGACACTGGCTCAATTTAGAAAAGAAGGCAGGGTGAAGCAAGCTGCACTAAGCACAACAATACAGGAATGCAAGAAGTGCCTTTTGATACAAGTACAAGTAAAAGACTCAGCACTGTCCATTCATTGGCTGGTGTAACCTGGTGTGTGTGTTTCTCTTGGTTTGTGTGAGAGGATAGAGGAAATAATTTAGTACTTGAAATGGCATTTTTTCTAAATAGGATTATCCAAGAGATCAAGAACAGTATTTTTTCATTAAAAAGGCTTTATATATATATGAAGCAGTGTTTTACATCTGGACTTTTATGTGATATATTGTTATATATATGTTTACATGTATATTTTCAATTTAAACTGGTCCTCCACCCAAATAGTATTTTTTGCTGACTAAAAGTAAATATAATTTTAAGCAGCTTTACAATATAAATTAATTAAAAATGTTTAATGGCGTTAATGTTATGTGTAAATATAACTATAACTGAAAGCATTATTTGTTTATTCCCTTGAAACAAGATAATCAGCTGGATTCCGCTACATTAAGTAGTTAGAACCAGTAGTACAGAGACTATAAACAGACAGATTCTATGTTAAACACCAATTGCATTTACAAATAATGATAAAAGAATTGAATATATGTAATTAATGTATATTGGAACAGTTGTTCACATTAGACACTAGGCTGATGGTATATTGGAAGAGGAGCAGAGCCCCAAAATACACCTGCAGTTTCCCATTCACTTAAATAGGAAACACCTATGTATAAATATATAACGATGTATAAATATATAAGGGGATCATATAATAACCTCTCTAATGCTTTAAATATTCGGAAAGGTTTTTTTACTGTGAGAGCTGTGAAGTTGTGGAATTTCCTCCTCGAATCAGTTGTACTGGCTGATACATTATATAGCTTTAATGGATGGATTCTTAGCAAGTGAGGGAATACAGTGTTATGGGAGATAGCTCTTAGTACTTTTCAGGGAGATTAGTTGCCCGCAACAAAGGAGATTTGTCGCGGGCCACTAATCTCCCCGTGTGCCAGAGCCCTTAGCCCATAAATGAGGCCTCCAAATGTGCAAGTAACACAGAGGGGGGTGGCAAGACCCCCCCTCCAAAAAAAAAGTTAAGGGTCCTTACTGAGCCCCCACTTATTCTTCTCCAACTTTTGTTACCCCATTAGCCCAGAAACTTTTATGGGCAATTACTGTGTTTTCTAAAGCCTTGAGGAGGAGGATGCCCCATCACCTTAAAACCAGACATAAAATTCAGCTAAACAATTGGCATTTAGCTAACTACTGTAGAGAAACGAACATAACCTGCAGCATGCAACTACATCAACTATTAAGGGTATAGAATAAAAATTTGTCACTGGCTCACAAAGTTTGCTTTAGAACCTAAAACTTTTACACAGGTTTCCAACCCCCTTGTACATGCTCTGTGGTTAGATTCTGCTTATGTCTATCCTGGCTTTTGCATCTTTAACATAACATTTCTCCTTGACAAGGTGGGTTAGAAAAGTGAAAGGCGCAAATAAACTGGCTGGTATGCATTCTGCCCTTGCGTTTGCTTGTTTTTTTTTTTTCGTCTCTGCTTTTTGCTGCGGCATTTGCTGCTTTGAGCTGCAGTAACGTCCTGTGACCTCAAGGGGCAGTGCGCACGACATTTTTTTTTTTTTTTTCTCCTCTCTCCTCCATGGTTTCTCCTCCTTGCTCTTGTGAGTAAGTTGGCGTTCGCTCTCAGCAGCTTCCACACGTTTCCTATATACAGAGAGGGTGCTCAGATTGTCTCCTTCCATTAAGGACACCTCGGGCTGCTCTTTTGCAAGCACAGGGCGCACTGTTCAACCTCCCTCCCCCTCCCCTCCAAACTTTTTTTTTTTTTTTTTTTTAAATAATTTCTGAGCTTGATCATCTGAGAAAGAAGAGCAAGTAAGGGACGCAGGAAAAGATTGGAAACATATATATAGTCAGATCGGCTGGGGGGCAGCACGACTAGAACAAGAATAACAGTTCCAACAAGATGGACATGAAAAAACGAATCCACCTGGAGCTGAGGAACAGGACGCCGTCTGATGTGAGCTCATCTCTCTCGCTGTCTGTGTGTGTATCTGTGTGTGTATCTGTGTATGTGTGCGCATTTGCTACAGTTCGGTTTGCCGCTGATCGCACAGTGCATGCTCCTATAGCTCGCCCTATTCATTGCATGGGGAAAAGTAGGAGCGATTCGGCTTTTTTTAGTTGACTTTTTTTTTCTCTTTGCAAATGACTTGCCCAGAAATGTGACCACATGGGTTGCTTTTATTTATTTATTTTGGCTTCCCTGTATATTTTCTCCCTCGCTCTGTGCCTGACAGCCTCTGTATGGAAGCATAGCCGATGTGAATACAATCGTTCTTTGCTAATCCTTGTGCTCGATGGAGTCGGTATATGTTAGCCATGCGGGTTATGCCGTGCTGGGAGCTGGAAGGGGGAGTGGGTGGAGGTGGGCAGCCAGTGTGATAATATTGCACATTATTTCTTGGGTTTTTTGTTGCTATATTACACAGTTGTTTCATTGTAACAGACGTGAATACTCTGCTTGGGGCAGATATCAATAGAAACAATGATAGCTAATAAATATAACATTTAATGAAAATTTGCTGTATGTATAGTGTATGAGGGGGGACTGCTATATTGCCTGGGATAGAATGAGGGGATTCTCTTCCCAAACAAGAATAAATAGAGCAAAGTTAAAGGCAGGAGGCAGGTCTGTGTGCCCATATGTAGCCCAAGGGCGATCAGTGCAAGTAGTGAGTGAGTTGAGTGTGTAGCAGAGGAGGGTGGGGGCCGTTATGGAAAATTATATTTATATCGTTGGTTTTTCTGAGTTTTCTAAGTTTCCATAACTGCTTCTTTTGCCCCCTTCCTTTACGCTTGTTTTTATCCCCAGTAGGAGATGGTAGCCATGTTTTACGAAAAAAGGTCGCACTTCATGTCTTTTTGAAACGGCTGCTAAATGAAGGGGGTGCGGCTGTGAGAAACCCGAACTTTTAGTATTGGGAGTGCAGGAGAACGTCAACTTTAGACGAAGATGACTTTTTCCCCATGTTAGTATTTAGGGTGTGTTTAATGCATTTAATGTACAAACGTGAAGGTAGTTAAACTCCAAGCACCCTTGACAGCTGAGGTAAACTGCGAGTTTTCAGTCATTCGAAGGGTTACAGCTCGATTGTGCTTGGGTTAGAATCCATGTTTTTGTGGAGTAGGGTGTGTTTGTAAAGGGTTGGACGGGGGGAGTTCACGTCCCCCCCCCCCAGTGATTTTGTATGGAACCTTTCTGTAGTGCTTGTGAGCAGCAGCCTGGCTGGCTTCACTCTCACTGTGTATGGAGATTAGCTCAGCATACTGTCTGCTCGGTGTGGGATAAGATGACCTACATTGCAAGGCGCACTTTCACCTACTACAAAGGGGGCACTTATACATTATACATGAAGTTCATTGGCAGCTGCTACAGCAATGAGTGTACATATGTAGTGCACATATGTAGTGCAGCATATACCCTTTCCATGTTCTTAACACAAATCATGTCTGGCTATACTAAGTAGCATTGCCTTAAACTGATTTGACAGTCATATCAATGACGTGCTAGGCTGTGGGGTTGCTTTATAAATATTAGGGCAGCTAGGCACCTTCCAGGCAATGGATTTAAGGGGACATATAATGTATGGCGCCAAGATGCCTGTGTCATTGAGAGAAAGAAGCATGTCTGTGGGCTGAACTATTACTGCCAGAAATCCTTGACAGCCAAGGGTACCAGGAGGCTTTAATGTATCAGCTTTAGGCTCCTAGCATATAGACCGCACGGTTCTACTTTTGTAGAGTGATGGAAAAGCCTTAAGACTCCGCTGTGCCAGTGCTTGTATGTGTATAATTGTGCCTATCTATTGCATGTGACGCGCTGTCACTCTCCCTACGTAATGGTGTTTATGTGCGCCAGTACCTTCAGCGGGGCATAGAACTAACAGGGAAGATACAGTGCTAACGGGATTCCTATCTCATGGGGTATTATTCGAAATAAATCAACTCTAATGTTATTTTCCCCCGGCGACGCGCCCCCCTCCTCTACTTCTCGGGCGGGAAATAAGCTTAAAGGCAAAGATGGGGGTGGGGGCGCGGACAAGAACCTACTGTCCTACATTCTCACAAAATGAACACACGCACATACTCTAAGGAGGTTTGAGTAAATAAAACGGTTAGTTGCGTGGCGGTGTGCGGGTTCTTCGAATTTAGTTCGCTTTCTAGTCCACCCCCACCCCCACAGTGCCGCGCAATGTCAGACGAGGAGATATCGCCATGTTGTCCTCTTGTCTTCCCTCCTCACTTTCTCCATGTTGAATGCGTCTTGTTAATCTGGACTTTCCCTCCTTTCTCCTCATGTCTCTTCCACGTTGGTTGGAGCCTCGGTAAAATCAGCAGCCCGGCATGGGGCTGGGATATTAAGCAGACTGCTCCTTTTCGTCTCAGCATTGTGGCTTTCCTGCTCCTCTGGCAAACTGTCACCCTTCCCCCTTCTCTCTGTACAGTAGCTGTCTCTTTGTCTGCTGCTCTGGCTGGTACAAGGGAGTCCTGGGCTCCTCTCAGCATTTAACTTTTTGTCTTTATAATTATCTTCATTATTTGGAAAGATTATTACATTATCCACTTCCAAACCATTTCAATTTTATATTGCAACATTCCTTTCTGCATACTGTAACACACTTAAAATATATATATTTTTTCCCACCTTAATTTTTTCTTTCAGTATATACACAAATATACTTTTTCTATACACCTTATTAAGCAGGCCTTTGGCATGGGTATATACCCTTGCAACTATACAACAGAAATCACAGTTTGTCTAAAGCAGATGAGCATTTTTTGACTGGAGGTCCATCTGTCACCATTAGCCTAAGAGAAATAATTTAATTCTGGCTACCTGGTGGTGTCAGTTTGTAAGGCACCCCAGTGACTATTAGATAACCTCTTACTTTAGTGCAGAGTGTACAGCCACCTTGGGGGTAAGCATATATGCAGTACAGAACTTCATTGGCAATGCCTTAGCATGAGTTGCCACAGGAGATGGCAGACAAGATTGTGGTGGTACACTTTTCACTAAAGTTCTCTGGGCTTGTGCCCCTTATTAAAGATGAGCAGCACTGAATGAAGGTAGGGGCATATCAATTATAGTGGCTGGGAAAATCCCTGGTGATTTTTAGGTTTCATTTTCCTTTGTTATCAAATTAACCTATTATATTCTGTGTAATGTGACGTTTGAATGTTTTGAAAGTCTGGTTGTGGTAAGTGTAGTTCTTATCACCACCAGAACTACACTGCTTACGATCAGTCCAAATCAGTCGAACCACTGAGGAGCTATGCCAGTAGTGTGGGTATTTGGAGGCCTGGTTGATCAGCGGTATATTTAAAGTTGTCTGACATAGGGAGCAGTCCAGGTGTCTAGATTTACCAATGTGTGGTCTACTTTTAGCAAAGTTCTGCCATATCTAAAGTGCTTTGTCATATTGCTGTTATAGTGCCACAGATATGTAATTTAAAGGATTCACCTTTAACTCTTGGTGTGCTTTTCAGTTAGTCTTTCTTATTTGTTTTTCATATTTTTTGAACTATTTGCCACATTTTTTTTCAAAATGATTTCAAATGAGGGTCACTAACCCCTGTGTCAAACTATTGCTTTGAGAAGCTACACTTTAATTGTTATTGTTACTTTATATTACTTATTTGTCTATTCAGGTCCTCTCCTATTTCTATATCAGTCTTTCAGTCAAACCACACACTGGTTGCTAAGGTCATTTGGATCATAGCAACCAAATAGCTGCTGAAACTAAAAGCTGGAGAGCTGCTGAACAAAAACTGAAATATTTTAAAAACGGCAAATTATAAAAAAATAAACACCAAATGCAAATTATCTTAGAATATTACTCTCTACATCATACTAAAAGGTAATGTGGTTTGAATGTGAGACTGCAATATAAATAGGAGAGGACCTGACTTGAAAGTATTAAAAATAAAATTTTGCAATAACAATTGCAGCCTCATGGAGAAGCGGTTTAAGGGCTACTGGGGTCAGTGACCCCTTTTTAAAAGCTGAAGTTAGAAGAAAAGGGCATGTGATTCAAAAACTATTATAACGTGAAGACAAATTGAAAATGTTGCTAAGAATGAGCTATTCTATAGCATAACAGTTAAGTTGACAGTATGCATGGCAATATGTATTGCAGAACATGTGTTTTCCCACAAAAAGCTAAAACTTTTTTCTTGTAAGGAAACAATGGCATAAACATTTGCTGTCCAGACGGGATTTTATTTTGTCTCTGGTATAGTCAGTTTACTGCATTCAAATCTTTAAGCTTAATTGAATAATCCTGCAAAAAAATTTTGTCTGCCTAAAAAGACATTGTCCTCCAGTAAAATGCCTTTCACATTCCTTAAGTATTCGCAAGTTAAGTATGTCCTCTTGTACCTATCTGTCAGAAGCTGAAAAAGGAGTGGCTGGCATTAATGCCCATATAGTAGCGCCATAGCTAAGGTCAGTTGAAACTTAGGTCTGATGAGAGCATGATAAAATGTTTTCTTGCAAAAAGCAGCACACATTGTTTGCTGGGAGATAGTTGTGTAACTTGATATTGTTGGGCTCTAGAGCAAACTTAATTAGAGCCCTAAATCATTGGTTATTTGACCTATTCTATCAAGATTTATTGAACTTTCTCCTTTAATTAGGGCTGTACTGGCTTGCTACACTCAAAGGTCTCCCTGCAACCTCAGGGTCTGCTACCTCTATAGTTGTGCCCCTGCTGAAAGACGAGCATGCACATTTTGACTGATAGGTTGCTGTCAGCTCTGTGAGATAATGATGGCTGCAAATGCCCCAATATAAGAGCAAAAATCTAGTGTGACAGTTGCATGCACATTAGTGTGAGTGAATGGACAAATTGCACTAATCTGACAAATCAGCAAACAGATGTTAAGCAGGTCAGGCAGCAGCATTTCTGGGCAGGTCAGTGACCTCTGATATGACCAATCAGGCAGAATAATAATTTTTTTTAAAAAAGCATGTCACAACATAACAGTGGGTGTGATTTTATTCAAAACTTTAAATACGTTTTTTTAATGTGACTGTCTTGTGTTAGGAAATAATTTATCTCCGCACAGTTTAGTATTTTGTAAAGCCACCTTTTGCAATACTGATTGCATTAAGTCTTTTGTGGTAAGTATTTGCCTCTTCTGCACACTCTTTTTGATTGTGCCCCATTCTTCCAGGCAGATTTAAATGTTAATCAGATAATTTGTGTACCTCCGTTTTCAAATAGTTGCTGAAATTCTCATTTAATTTCACCAGCATTTTACCCAAGTACAGAAAAAGCAAGCAGGCTCATTATTGCCCTAACTCACATAACTTGCCCCTTATGAACTGGAACAAAAATAATGTTCTGCTGTTCGGCAGCCAAAACAAAGAGTTTTTTTTTTTAGGAGAATTTTTTTAGGACAGTGGTTTTTAAATAGTACCTTAGCAATAATTGCTTTTTTTTTTTAAAAAAATTTCCCTTCCACCCTCTAATGTTTCCCAGTAACAGCTGAGTAAGCAATTCTGTTGCTACTGCAAAATGTTACAATTTGATAAATTTTCCAGCAATATAGGAGAAATATCAATATCTTATGTATTGTTTTTCATAGTTAAAGGAGAAGTAAACATAAAATCGCTGGGGGGGGGTACCAAAAGTTAGGCAGCTCCCTGACACCTGTATTGCTAAAAATGGTAGATATGGGAATAACACTAGTAGTAAAAAAAAGTCTTCTAATGTGCTGCACTGGCTCCTTCTGAAATCTCAGAATCAGACACAATGCACTGCCTATTACAGCATCAATCCTAAAAATAATAAGTGGCTCAGTTTTACGGTAACAGGAGGGGGAATGTATGTATACAAGCCTCAGTACAATCCCCAGGCTATCTTTCAAAGCTAAATGCAAATGAAGTGGTAATAAGCTCACCCCATAAATTATGTGGTCCAGGTGTATAAATCCCGGACCCTCCACCTCCAACACACGACTTTAAAACAGTCCTGGCAAAGTTATTGGGAAATGCACTCACCAAAGACAAGTGGTGGTCCAGGTGCAGCGCCCTGAACCCGTAGCTTGAGGTATTAAGCGAACATCAGTTTGAAGAGAAATGGTACACACTCCTTGGTCCACTAAAACTTGTCTTTATTGTAGAGATCTTAAAGCAAAAAGGACCTTTTTGTTTTAAGATCTCTACAGTAAAGACAAGTTTTAGTGGACCAAGGAGTGCCGTGCCATTTCTCTTCAAACTGACAATGCACTGCCTACACACCAATATTACAACTAAAAAAATGTTTGTTGGTCTAAGAATAACATTTCAAATGCGAGAGTGAATTATATGTAAACAGTGTAATTTAGAGGAAAAAAAGTACACTGTAAAACTCATCAGAAGACAGAATCCCTTTAATGTTAGTAATACCTAGATAACATGCTCAGTAGAGGCAAAAGCTGCTGGTGTTAAAAATGGTATCAATGAATGCATGAAATTTTGGTAACCCTTTCCTTACAGAGAATTAAACATTAAAATGCAACCTTAGAAAAATGGTCAAATATAAAAAGTTATTGAAAAGTGTCATTTCTGGTGTACTATTCTAAAACAAAAAAAGTGTTTGGAAAGTGAACTACCTTTGGCAGATTGGCACATTTTAAAACAATAATCACGTGACCAGTAATTTTTTAGCTGGGTTAAGGTGGCCATACACGGGCCGACTATAGCTGCCGATATCGTAGTGCTGGGCGGTATGACCAAAAATTTATATCACGGTATTTTTTTTATTATATCGGTATCACGGTATTTGACGGTATTTTTTTTTCCCCATGCATGATTAGGTGACCACCCCAAACACCCCCCCCCAACCCCAAACACCCCCCATCCGCACCCCCCACCCCAAACACCCCCCCATCCCCTTCACATAAATATAACTTACTGACCAGGCAGCCGCAGGCACCCCCGACAGCTCACAGAGCCTCCTGGCAATTTTTCTTACTATTTCCGGGTTGCGCGCGTGACGTCAGCGCGCATGTAACGTCAGCGCGCACAACCCGGAAATAGTAAGAAAAATTGCCAGGAGGCGCCCACACCGGTATGCCAGTAAGTTAAAAATTTTTATCATTTTTTAAAAAAAAAAAAAAAACCGGTGTTCGGTATATACCGGTATACCGCCCAGCACTACGATATCGGTCCCTTGGACCGATTCGGCAGCTAATCGGCCCGTGTATGGGGAGAGCAGAGCGGCCTGGCCGACCGATATCTGGCCTGAAATTGGCCAGATCTCGATCGGCCAGGTTAGAAAATCTGGTCGGATCGGGGACCGCATCGGCTCGTTGATGAGGTCCCCGATCCGACTACCCCATTGCCGCCCACATAATCCGATCGTTTGGCCCCAGGGCCAGTTTGGAGATGCTCCTTATATAATAGTTAGTTGCTCATGTTAGATCCCTTTTAGACCCTGTTTGATCAAACGTTAACCATGCTAAATGCAGGTTTTTGTCATTTGCCCTTTGAAACATGCTCATTTTAGATTTTCTCATGGTAATAATTAAACAGCTGAATATGAAGAAACATTTGAAATCTATAAGTACGTTTTGCAAGTGAATTGTTTGTGTTGTCAACTCATTGTACATAGAGCCATGTGCTTGGTAGTTTCCAAATATATTGCCACCATAATGACTGCTATGTACTTAGAAAAAAAAATCTTTTATTGGCTTTGAAAGGGGCCTGTTTTTTGGGTTTGTTTGGTTATATTCCTAGGTACCTGGATATGCTCATTGGCAACCAGTGATTCCAATGGCAGATACAGCATTAAACCAGTTACAAATTAAAGGAAAAATATACCCCTGAACAATGTAGGTCTCTCTAAAAATATATTGCATAAACAAGCTCATATGTAAATCCCTGCTTCATCTTAATAAACCATTTCATGAAAATATATTTTTTTTAGTAGTATGTGCTATTGGATAATCCTAAATAGAAAATTGCAATTTTAAGAACTAAGGGCTGCCCACTGGAAACACAGGATTCACGGTGCACTCTAACAGAACCAAGGGTATACATTCATCAGCCAGTGGATGGACAGAGCTCTGTCTTTTGCTCCAACATCCTGTTAGCAGGTAGTTCTGCATTATTTATGGCCAGGTGATGTTTGAGGGTGCTCACAAAGTGGCGGTTCAAGGTAAAAAGTGTTAAAGGGCAATATTTACTCATATATATTCCGGTTTAATAAGATTCTTTACTAGGACACTTAACATGATATAAACGGTTTAAGTATTGTTTGTGGGGGTATAGTTTTACTTAAATAAAAAGCAATTTTTTTCTAGTGTTTACTAAGACTTGAGCAAGAAAGTCTCCAAATATTATTTGTAGGACCTTGCTGGCTGTCTGACTTTAAATATGCATCTGTGAATCCACTAGTGAAGATCAAGTTCCTTCCATTCCATATTCCTCTATAAATATAGAGGCTCAAGAAATAACAAAACAGAATTTTTTGTACTTAAAACAGTAGGCAAAACGCAAACCCTGTTCTTTGACCTCATGTTGAGCAAGTGTACTACCCCTTTAAAGGTAAACTCTGGAAATGGATGTGAATGTTTGATTGTATAATAACTTAATTAGTAGTTTATAGTAATTGCAGGATGACACTTCAGTAAACCAAGAAATTCCTTTAAATGCTAGCATTCATGTATTTTCTATATCTAATGTAGAAGGCCACAGGTATGCCCTGGTGTGTGACAATTAGATACTGACAAAATTGTTGATTCGGATAACCTAATATTTTCACTTTATATAAGTACTAGGTTAGGCAGTTTGACCAGTCTTAGGATGTCCCAAATAACAAGCATGAGAAGCCTGCACTAGCCACATTACTTGCATTTATAAGTATGTTTTGTCCATTTGTGTTTTTTTCCCTTAGTCATAAAGCGTTTCAATTTTAGCCATTTATTGTATCCAGCATTATTATCCAGTTGTTCTAAAAATTGGTGTCTTATCAATAATAATTCTGAGACAACTTTTGAAACTAGAACATGTATTTTTGACATTTCCATTGCCAGCTAAGAATGAGCTGTTCTTTGGTAGTGGAGCGCTTAATATATATCGGCAGCTTTATGCACTTTGCATTTTTGTGCTTGCCAGTGCTATTTATGTTGGTAGTACTATTAGAGCTGGGCGGTATGACCAAAAATTTATATCACGGTATTTTTCAAAATTATATCGGTGTCACGGTATTTGACGGTATTTTTTTTTTCCATGCATGATTAGGTATTAACCCCATTTCCTAATAAATTAGAGAATAATTACTGCAGTATTGAAAATCGGAGTCAGGCAAGCGAAGGATCGGCAACAGAAAGTCGTAAGGTAAATCAGGCAGGCTTAGTTTCCCAGGCAAGGCCGTAGACAACGTAGCGCAGGAGGAGGCGTTTGATAGCTTTAAATACCCCCCCACGCATGCGCAGAACCGGCGCTGTCAGTGCATCACGGACGGGCACGCTTTGACATGTACGTGCACTTTGACGCACGCGGACCTGGACGCGCGTGCGCGCAACATCCCGCGGACAACGGCACGCAAGGAGGCGCGCGAGACCAGGCCGCACGGGTGAGTACCCTGACACCCCGGTATTGCGGTATCTGAAAAATGAATATAGTTTTAAAATAAAAACACCGGTATTCGGTATTAAACGGTATATCGCCCAGCCCTAAGTACTATATTTATCCACTTGTTCAGAATGAGTCACTCAACTGACAGTTTTTACATTGCTTGGTATGCCACTTCCTTATTTTGTTTAGGTGGAATATAAGTTAAGAGTTCTGCAACCTGCCCATATTAATCCTAATTGAAAACTTTTCCCTATTCTAAATGGGATGTTATGTTGTGTTTTTTTGTTTTTTATTCTCTACCTTTCCATAACTATGACTGTCTAGTATTGAGGATGAAGACACATTGAGCTACTAGTAGTAGCAGCTACTTGTCATGGCTACTAAAAAAGACAATGCTGATCATTTACTGATAATTGTCTCTAAGGGGCACATTTACTAACCCACAAATGGGCCGAATGCGTCCGATTGCGTTTTTTTCGTAATGATCGGTAATTTTGCGATTTTTTTCGGCGTCTTTACGATTTTTGCATAAAAACGCGAGTTTTTCGGCGTCTTTACGATTTTTGCGTAAAAACGCGAGTTTTTCGGCGTCTTTACGATTTTTGCGTAAAAACGCGAGTTTTTCGTAGCCATTACGAAAGTTGCGCAAAGTCGCGATTTTTCCGTAGCGTTAAAACTTGCGCGAAACGTCGCGCCTTTTAAGTTTTAACGCTACGAAAAAGGCGCGACTTTGCGCGCAAGTGTTAACGCTACGAAAAAATCGCGACTTTGCGCAACTTTCGTAATGGCTACGGCGAAATCGCGTTTTTACGCAAAAATCGTAAAGACGCCGAAAAAATCGCAAAAAATACGAAAAAGTCGCAAAATGTTCGTTTCCAATCGGAATTTTTCCAATTCGGATTCGAAATCATGTCTTAGTAAATCAGCCCCTAAGTGTGTTTCAGTATAGACAATTCCCAGTATTGGCTATGGCAGGGGATTTTCTGGAGTTTAAGGTCTAAAAATATAGTTTCTGACCCATATCTAGATTTTCCTCTCACGCACACAAATGTTTTTGAAGGTCTTCCTGTTAAAAGAAACACAAAAATTGACCACTTGTGCCTGTTTATTCTATGCAGCTGCACTGGTTATGCAGGAAAACTGCCCTGGTTATGTAAGAAATAATACCTAATAGTTTAATACATACAAAATTCACCAGTGTACACTACTAAAAATGCCATAAAAATGAATAGAACATGGGTGAGGTTTTTACGCACTAAGCTCTAAACTCGCCGCTATCGCCGAAGTTGCCTCGATTTTGGCAAATCGCCGCGCTGCGTATGCCATCCCACCAGCATACATTTTAGCCGGTGGGATGGCTTTTTGGGGAGATTAATTGCCTGCTGATTATTCAATTCTGATGCAGAATGCTATGGTTTCTGAACTGCCATGTAAAGTGAATATGAATTAAATATTAATTAGCTTTGTACTGTGCCTTTTTATATTCTATATATTTTGTATATTTTGAGTCTCGAGCATCTAATAACAGCCCAGAGCAAATGTAGTGTAGTGAATCAGCAGAAAAATACAATAACAAACTTTTGGAGCATAGTCTGAGGCACAGATTTTCACTGTGTGGTTACATTGACCTTGTAAAGAAGGCCAACAAATAAAGAGTAGAATTTTTAGCTTACTTATTCAAGCTTTACCTCTCCCTGCACCTCTTACTGCAATCTATAGAACTCGTGAATGCTATCCTTTGAAGTTATTCCATGCTGCTTTGTCAATTATTGTTTTTGCACAGGTCAGTTAGTACTCCATGGGTTTTTGGGTGGAGCCAGGTGTTAAATTTTTGGTAGAGCAGAGTAGACCAACATACAGGATATTCAAACCTGCCTTTATATATAATGTGTGGCAGAGTTTGGGACAGAAATTGCAAGCACTTCTGAGGCCCTATACACAAGCCAATAAGCTGCCTACAATGAAGAGCTTTGCCAATCATGGGTCAATGGGTGGATCAGTTCCACAAGTTCTTGCAAAATACTGTTGTCTGTGGGTGTCTTTTTGTTGGGAAACCTAGTAAAAAGAAGTTTGCTTATCACTACTCTCAAGACCGTTAGAGTTGATGCAAATTGATCAGGGTGCTAAACACATTTTAATTTACATTTTTGTTTTATTACAAAATATTCAGAAACATATGTATTGCTAACATAAAGAATTTTGTACCAACTGTGCCACCTGCTGGCCAGTTTTTAGACTAAAAAGTCAAATTTTTGTCGAGGTAATTTTTCAGAAGATGATGTCGCTCTCTTTACAGTAGAAAAAAAATCAGAATCCTTATTTAACTTTTCTCATGTCTATCCTAAAAGCAACATCAAGTGTAATTTAGTTAAAGGCTTACATGTCCTTTGAGAGAATCATGCAGATAAGCTTGAGAGGATGCTTTTACCTGACATGTTGGTCTTAATTTAAAAGCTGCTCTTACAAAAATATGCAGGCAGCACATCATTGTTAATAACACTGTTGGTTTTTAGCACTCGGCAAACAATATTTATTTGGTAGAGGTGCTGTTAATTAAATCTAAATATGCCATACACAATCTTGGGAAAATGGGTTTAGAGCTGCTAACTTTTTATAAAGCATGGTCAGTTATATATAAAGATCAGTTTCCATTCTAATCCTCTCAAGCAACCTCCTGTTTTATTTAATGCTGAAATAAAGCTGAGTAAGGCAAGAGATCTAAGTGCCCCCTTGTGTTGGTAACATGAACAATTGTGGATTTTTATGTGTTATTTTAACACAGCTAAGAATGTAAAGATTCCTAAATATATTTTAAGTTTTGATAAAATGAAGAAGCATTGCTTTCAGACTTTCACCACAGAATTAACCATATTATTTGGAACTGAGTTTAAGAGAATTCTGAAGCTCTTCTGGCAAGAATAACTTTCTTAGACAATTTAGGAAGAGCGTGTCTGATTTTACTGGGGGAACTCCACAAAACCTCAGCTTAAGCTTTTTAAATAGTAACCATAATTTTAAGTAACTTTGCAATATACATAAATTGAAAAAATATGGAGCCTTTTCATGATTTTTAATGCAAAAATATGGTTTGAATCTGTTACCTAAGTATTTGTAATGTTTGCATGGCAGTGCTTATCCTTATGGAGCCATGTAATTGTCCCTAAATCCATAAAAAAAAGTGAATATACGTTTGCCATGAATCTATTAATGTAGCACAATAAGTTATCGGGAGCGGATTTTTGCCACACCCATGGTAACTTACGGGGGGCATTACCGCCTGAGGTAAGGTTCTCGCCTTTCCCCATGGCAGGAGGTCCCCTGCCCAGGATGCATTTGTTTTTATGCTGCCATGTAATGTGAATCTGTGTTAATTACTAATTCATCTGTAGTGAGCTTTATGTACTGTGTGTACATATACTGTGAGCATTGAGAGTCGGTCCCTAAGCTTAGATGTCTGACTGCAGTCAAGAGCATGTGCTGTGAATCGGCAAAAAAGAAAAATGAAGGTACCAATATTAGCCGTTAAGGCATGTGGCCTTAGACTGGTACAAAAGCACAAAACATAAGGTGTAATATTTCTAGCCAAATTCTTATATCTTTAGTTCTCCTTTAAAGAGTAGTGCCACTTGGGGAGCTTTATTCACATTTTCCTGCATCATGGTATCTCCAGAAACTTTCGAAATTCGCTTCCTTGTATCTACAAAATGTATTACCCATAAGTATCACATAGCCAGCAATTGTTTGCTGGAAATTTTTGACCAGACCATGCTTGGAATATTATCTTGCCCATGTGCCATACTTGCCATTTAAAATGCCATGGCTGACTACAGTTGTTACTGCCTTTTTTCTTGTGGTTTGGTTGCTGAGAGCAATCCCATTTGACTGTGCAGAAATAACCCATAATAAGGTGAAATTGCTAATTTTCTTTAGCAATAAATATAGTATTGTAATCTCTTGGCAGTTTGTTCCTATTATATAGATTAAATGTGTAAAATCAATTTTTGTAAACCAACCATTTATTGGGACCGTAGCCTGAGAGAGAGCATGGATCCCAGGTTCTTACAGGGCCTAGGATTGTCACCTTTTCTGGAAAAAAAAAATACTAGCCACCCTATAAATAACATTGGCATTAAGTATCATTTTTTACCGGCCAGGTGGCAACACTAACTGGGCTCCCGGATTTAGAATTGTCTCTGCACACAATCAAGTATATATAGCCCATCCCAAATAGTTAATTAAGGAAGTGAGATCTCTAAAATGATTTGAATGTATATTATGTATTATTGTTTAATCTGGGTATTATGAGCCATGAATATCATGACAGCCTGAGTTATAATCCATGCTCAGTAGTGATGTAATTTGTGTCACATGACTCACTGAAACCTGTGTATTATAATATTTATGGTCATGGAACTCCTTGGTGACTTATATATATATATATATTTTATAATACGGGGTACGCTCTATATTTTTGGTGAAGCAAAATTTCTTAATGATACAGCTTGACTATGTTCAATCAATCCTTAGATGGATGCGACCCCTAGAATCACAGTAGTGTCAGTTTATACTCGTTTTGCACGTTTTCAACGCGTGATTAGTATACGGGTATAAATATACGTGTACATAACAAATTTCTTAACCAACAATATTAAATTATATTATATCATATTTTATCATATGTTGACCAATACTGAATGTATAAGTTTTCAACGGCTGTTATTATTTGTACTGCAGATTATTTTTCTGCATAATGTAAATATTAATGTTTGAAAATATTTTAATGCCTTTATTTGGCTATAATGTTTAAAAAATCCCAATAAAAATGATTGAAACTATAATACGGGGTACATTATTCACAATATATTTAGTATTTATAGAATATTCTTTTTTAACTATTCACATTAGTTTGTCAACTCTATTCTCAGCAGATGTTCTGTGAATTAACTATATAAATAACAAATTAGTGCCACCTGTTTCAACAGTAGGCCAACTCATACACTAAATAACCACAGTAAAATATGCAGAGCAATTTGGAATCCCTGCAATTTTTTTTTTTCACCTTCATTTTGAACACGAAACATTGCTAAACTTTATAAAGTGGATTTGTCTTTTATAACTGTCTGAGCCACCATTTAAAACTTTGTCTAAGGCTGACAGTCCCTCTCCTTTCCTTTTTGGCAGTGGCTCACAAGGCTTTCTTTGTTCTTCCACGCAGGTACGAGAATTGGTTCTGGATAACTGCCGGGCGCATGAAGGCAAAATAGAGGGTCTTACAGCAGAGTTTGTGAATCTAGAATTCCTCAGCTTAATAAATGTCTTATTGATGTCAGTCTCAAATCTTCCAAAGCTCCCCAAATTAAAAAAGGTAAGAATAGTTTGCATATTTTCTTGTGAGTATGCATTTTCCCCTATAATAATATCTTTACTAAAGAACCTGGGAGTGCAGCACTTTATAGATTCTTCTCATTTCTCAGCTTTAGGGTGATTTAGAGGGGCAGTACACCCTCTTGTTCAACATGAGTGCAGCATGGAGTAGCTTGAGTTTTGCTGTATATTTTTCACGATTCAAACAATAGGAACTGCATCAGCTTTAAGCCAGCAATCCTCTTCTTTATTTCTTTCTTTCTTTTTTCTTTCTTCTTGCCGCTTGCGCATGCGCAGTAGAGTGAAAAACTTTAACAAAAAAAAGGCGCTTTCACTCTACTGCACAGGCGCGGGTCCCGGTATCCCAAAGATAGAAGAGAGAATGAAGAAAATCGCTCATTCGCAGCTTCCCCAGGCTGGTCCACTTTTCTCCTAACAGGTGAACCAGCCCAGGGTAAAATGTAAGTGCTTACAATTACTGGTGGTGCCTAACATTTGCCACCCCCAATGATTTTTATCTTTCCTTGTGTAAAATAGTAATAGTAGAAGTAGAAATAGAGGGGAGGCTGAGAATGGGGTAGGGTTTAGTTCTCCTTTAAAACATGGTTTGCAATGTACTTAAGGCATGGCTTTTTTTTCTGTTCTTCTTTAAGCTTGAGCTGAGTGACAACAGAATCTCTGGAGGTCTGGATGTACTAGCAGAAAAATTATCAAACCTCACACATCTAAATCTCAGTGGAAATAAAATAAAGGACATTAGCACATTGGAACCTCTGGTAAGAACATTTGCTATGTTTATACCTACATATTCATTTCTAACAATACCTTTCTGTATTTTCTATATACTGTGGTGCAGACTAGAGTACAATGGAACACATGTACAATACTAACTCTTATCCATTTCTGTACTCTACACAAATAATAAATAACAAATGCACTAGTTTTGCCCAGGTTTAGTTACCTATGGCAATCGATAAGTTTTTTGCTTTTAAACAGATGACCAGTACATGCTACCTGCTGATTTGTTGCTATGGGTTACTGCACCTCTGTAATGTTAGTGTCTCTTATTACATAACCTCTAAACTACATTTATTGGGCCTAAGATGAAACACTTTATTTTAACTGTTTCAAATGCCTTTTGCAACTAGAATGACTGTTAATCTTTTGTTGTGTCAGGTATATCTGGGGCGGTTCACCCTGAATTTAATCTTTAGGTTAAGAACACACTGGATATTTTGTCACCCACGTTAAATTACTTCAAGGTCTCAAAACTTATTAAAATGCCTTTCTTTTAAGAACCTCTTAAATAGGCATAGGAAAATGTTTGAATTATGTAAACTTGATAAAATGAAGAAGAAGGCTTTTTCGTTCAATCAAATTCAAATATTTTGATAAAATTTTAAATGTAAATATTTTACCTTCAGCAATTCTTGCAAATTCTAATTGAATTTGGTATTTTCAGACATTCTGTCACATACCGGAGGTGATGTAGCATGGACAACAAAACATCCCTTTTGTTACCCCTAGACCAATGACACGCAGGTCATCCACTAGCTTGTAAACACCATCAGAGAAAACCAGTCCGCTGCCTTTGTCTTATTTAATGAGCAGATTAAGGCACGGAAACATATGTATGCATTTTGCTCATTGATGGGTTCATCATGTGCACACACTCAGTATGCTGATTGGTTTTTCTTCACATTGCCTTGGGGGTGCTGCAGTGCTAAAAAGTTGTCGTCATCATAGGAACCAGAAATAGGATGTTCAAGCAAGTTTGATTAGTAGCTGACCAAACCTTGATCTGAAGCCAAAACTCTTGTTATAGCTTCTACATGGGTCAAAAAGCAGCCAGCTCTAAGGAGATGCTAACCCAGATCCAAGGTGTTCAGGTGCATTTTTGCCTGCACCTGTGACACTACTGACCACCCTGCCCTACTCCACTACTTCTGATGATATTGGGTGACGATTCTATGCAGTTAAATGGGAAGGGCAAGTTAGGTTCTGGGGCCTGATACTGTGGGTGACCAGGTGAGAGGGCCTTAAATCAGGGAGTCTCCCAACAAACAGGGGAATTAACATATCTGCATACAGTTGAAATTATATCTACTACCAACTGAAAGTTAAAAGCGGAAGCCAGATTCACCTTTGACACAACATTCCATCAAAAAAGTCTGAGAAAAAGGGAACCAAAAATAATGTAATCAAAGATCGGGAAACAAGTTTTATTTATGTATTTTATTTGACCAATGGCTAGTCTTTACATCCTGTTTTCCAAGATTCCTCATGTTTGTATGCCTTGGCATAAGTTTTCACTCTCCTGCCAGAATTCAGTATTTTTGTACACACACAAGGTTCAGTATGAATGTTTTGAACAAGAAAATAAGCAAAGTTATAGTTTATAAAGGTATAACTAAGGCACACTGCAGAAAAAAATATATTTTCATGGTTTGATTTTACTATATACAGTGGTGTGAAAAACTATTTGCCCCCTTCCTGATTTCTTATTCTTTTGCATATTTGTCACACAAAATGTTTTAAATGAGGGTTTTTATTTATGGAGAAAAAAAATCCAAACCTACATGGCCCTGTGTGAAAAAGTAATTGCCCCCTGAACCTAATAACTGGTTGGGCCACCCTTAGCAGCAATAACTGCAATCAAGCGTTTGCGATAACTTGCAACGAGTCTTTTACATCGCTCTGGAGGAATTTTGGCCCACTCATCTTTGCAGAATTGTTGTAATTCAGCTTTATTTGAGGGTTTTCTAGCATGAACCGCCTTTTTAAGGTCATGCCACAACATCTCAATAGGATTCAGGTCAGGACTTTGACTAGGCCACTCCAAAGTCTTCATTTTGTTTTTCTTCAGCCATTCAGAGGTGGATTTGCTGGTGTGTTTTGGGTCATTGTCCTGCTGCAGCACCCAAGATCGCTTCAGCTTGAGTTGACGAACAGATGGCCGGACATTCTCCTTCAGGATTTTTTGGTAGACAGTAGAATTCATGGTTCCATCTATCACAGCAAGCCTTCCAGGTCATGAAGCAGCAAAACAACCCCAGACCATCACACTACCACCACCATATTTTACTGTTGGTATGATGTTCTTTTTCTGAAAATGCTGTGTTACTTTTACGCCAGATGTAACGGGACACGCACCTTCCAAAAAGTTCAACTTTTGTCTTGTCGGTCCACAAGGTATTTTCCCAAAAGTCTTGGCAATCATTGAGATGTTTTTTAGCAAAATTGAGACGAGCCATAATGTTCTTTTTGCTTAAAAGTGGTTTGCGCCTTGGAAATCTGCCATGCAGGCTCCTGGGAAGGTTCACCACTGTTCCATGTTTTTGCCATTTGTGGATAATGGCTCTCACTGTGGTTCGCTGGAGTCCCAAAGCTTTAGAAATGGCTTTATAACCTTTACCAGACTGATAGATCTCAATTACTTTTGTTCTCATTTGTTCCTGAATTTCTTTGGATCTTGGCATGATGTCTAGCTTTTCAGGTGCTTTTGGTCTACTTCTCTGTGTCAGGTAGCTCCTATTTAAGTGATTTCTTGATTGAAACAGGTGTGGCAGTAATCAGGCCTGGGGGTGACTACAGAAATTGAACTCAGGTGTGATAAACCACAGTTAAGTTATTTTTTAACAAGGGGGGCAATCACTTTTTCACACAGGGCCATGTAGATTTGGAGTTTTTTTTCTCCCTTAATAACGTAAACCTTCATTTAAAAACTGCATTTTGTGTTCAATTATGTTATCTTTGACTAATAGTTAACGGTTTTTGATGAGCAGAAACATTTAAGTGTGACAAACATGCAAAAGAATAAGAAATCAGGAAGGGGGCAAATAGTTTTTCACACCACTGTAAATGCTATAGCGCATTGTTTCTCGAACTTTATATGGAGGGGTTTTTGTGCTCAAAAGAAAACATTTTTCAAGCATGTTACTGATAATAGACACATCAGTTAATATGTATACAGATTTACTTCTATAGATTTATTTATTCGTTTTCCCTCATTACTTGTTTTAAAGGTTTAGAACAGTGATCCCCAACCAGTGGCTCATGAGCAGCATGTTGCTCACCAACCCCTTGGATGTTGCTCTCAGTGCCCCCCAAACCAGGTAGTTATTTTTGAATTCCTGACTTGGGGGCAGGTTTTGGTTGAATAAAAACAAGATTTCCTACCAAATTAAGCCTCCTGTAAGCTAATAGTGTGCATAGAGGCTACCTAATAGCCAATCTTAGCCCTTATTTGGCACCTCCATGAACTTTTATATTGTGTTGCTCTCCAAGTCTTTTTACATTTGACTGTGGCTCACGAGTAAGAAAGGTTGGGGACCCCTGGGTTAGAAAGGATAAGTAAATATTTTAAATAAATTAAAATTGTTGAGTGCTATTCTGTGACTTTTTGCAATTCACAAGTTATTAAGGAAAATATGTTCTGTTAACAGAATGAATTTTGACAGTGGAACTGCTCTCGTGTCAATCTGCTTTTGGAAACACGTGAGAAAAATTATCTAAGGTTCCTGAAGGCTTTTCTAAATTGGGGAACATAAGAACAGTCGTTTTTCTTTGTCAAGTTCCTTGACTAGATTAATGCAGGAAACTTATCAGCAGGTCACATATTTTCCTTAATATCTTGGAATCTTCGAAATAAAAAAATAATTTGTAAATTTCTTAGAACAACACCCTGATCAATTTTACATTCGCTTAATTTAAAGGTTTACTTATCCTATAAACATTGAGTCAGTGAGAGAGTAGACACTTTCTGGCACATTCTTATTATCTCCTATACCTTCTATCACCAGGACCCCAGCACAGTGGCATGGATGGTTACCATGTGTCAGTATCTCTTTAATCACACTGCAAAAAAATTCTAGTTTCTGCAGACTAATATATAATGTCATTGGTGCAAAGAGGACATTAAAAAAAAGTTACATAAAGTCAGTCAGTCACAAAGTCAGTTACATAAAGTCATAAATAGCTTTTCTTATTTACTTATTTACTTTTTTCCTGGTGTATCCTGTGTCCTCTGCTTTTAATTAACTTTACTTACATTGAGAGGGTGCTGATCCCTTTGTCACCAAGCACCAGACCTTTTTGGTCCTAAGAAGGCAAGAGCTTCCTCTTTGGATCCCTGCTTTCACAAACCACTTCTTGATAAAATTAACTGGACAACTGGTTTTTAGCTAAACAAGAAAAAAAAACCCTTGTGAGCTTTGAATTATTTTGAGGAAGGTAATTAAATTCCCAGTGCACAGATAAACCCCCTATATAGTAGAGTTTTGCTAACAAAACAGTCACAACAACAGAACAACAAAGGAGGTGGATGTATACTAGGAATCTCATTATCTACCTTGCAAGGACCAAACATGCAGTAGCTTTAGTTTCCCTGTTTAGCTCAAGAAATAAGGCAAAAGGCTTGTTTAGCAGAAGCCCTATTCATTGCACTCATGTTGAGCAAGCAGCTATACTGAAACGTTAAGACAGAGAATAAATGATTGCCACAGTCAGTTTTACAGTTCTATTCTTATCCATTCAACCAATGCAAAGTTTTTTCTAAGATGTATATTCAGTGTGCTACAGGAAGTGCTTATGCCAGGCATGGCTGTCACGTTTCCTTTTTTACTTGTTTCATTGGCAAGATCAACCGAGTGATCTTATTTCTGCAGGCTCTCCGGATTTTATTATTTTTCTTATCTGAATTCCTAGTTATGGAAGGAAACAGCACAGCATGGTGCCTTGCACAGTGCACAATAACCACTGCTGATTCCTTGGCTCTGCAGAGTTTTTAAAATATCGGAGCCATAGACAAAAGACTCAAACCTTATTCTGCATTGTCCAGAGTGCAATTTTTTTTAAGAGATGTATAACATGTACACTTTTATCTGTGGTGATAATCATAAATCTTGCTAAGGCTTATGTCACACAAGGAGATGTGATCTCCCATTTTTGATTTTTAGAAGCAGTTTCATTTGTCTCCAGTTAAGCAGCCTCCTGCTGACCAGTCTTCCTACTGTGATCCAATAAAAGTTGTGTTGCTTTCTTTAGGGAAGACGTCAGAATCCTCAGATACCTCCTCTCATGTTTTTCCTGAATAGAGCATCATCAGAACGTTTCTTTTTTTCTTCTGACACATTCCCTCCATCAGATCACTCAGTTAGAAAACTGGCCAAAATGTGGACATGTTAGTAATGTACCTTGCAAGCGCTGGGGCTTTCCACAAAAAAAATCTTCACAGGGGCCAGTGAAAAAAGTCCCACGTCTCCCACTCCCCTCCTGGCCTGCTTGCTTGTGCCACTTAGCTACCTTCAGCGAAATTCAAGGCAGGAGAAGGGTGGGGGGGGGGACAACGATACTGCAGACCCTATGGTCCGGGCCATCCTGTTCCCGGGCCCCCCCCCACAACCACGTGGTTTGCTGTATATGTAGTTGTGTGTTGGTTTCACACTATATACAACTATATACATTAGCTGAAATCTGCCCCTGTATGGCCACCTTTACACAAGCAGATAAACAGGAGTCAAATAGAATGTAAAGCTTTCCCACATCAATCCATATTATGGATACCCAACCCACACAGCGATCAGTCTTCGTTTGCTCATTGGTCATCCATTACCTTGTTCTGCCAGCACACTAGTGGCTTCCAATGGCTTGTTTGCTGACCTGTCCTCTGCTTTAATTAACTTTACTTACATTGAGAGGGTGCTGATGCCTTTGCACCAGACCTTTTTGGTCCTAAGAAGGCAAGAGTATGCAAGAGCTTCCTCTTTGGATCCCTGCTTTCACAAACCACTTCTTGATAAAATTAACTGGACAACTGGGTGCTGGGTGATACACTGGGTGACATGTTTCTCTGTACTTTATGCTTAGGATTGTCTTTGAGTAAATCCTTCTTTCTAAGCAAGTTTCCTCACTGCTCTATTACTCAGACAAATGAAATGTGAACAGCAGTTGCAAAATCTGCATCTGTGAATGGTGCAGCATGCTTGTTTAGAATGTGTATTCATTTGATAAATACTTATAATTGTTGCCAATCCCTCTTCAACCCACCCCTCCTCAGGAATCTGCAAATGTCAGTTCAGTAAAATTTACTATGAAATGCTTGTTTGAGCTCTAATGGCCACGGCATAAATTCTTCCCACCTCTTTTATAGTACAGGCTTGCATTATTGTTCATTACAGTGCATGATACTGTTTTATCCTTCTCTAATGGCTTCACTATTTATGCTTATGAGTGACCTATATTTTATCCTGAACTCCAGCATAAACAATAGTTATATACTTATTAATGCTGCATGTCTGTATGTCGGTTTGTCAGATGCAGAATATTCAGCAACTTAATATAATTTGAATGAACTTTTCCTGAGTGATCCCATGTAATAATGCTGGCCCCACTTACCTGTTTCTCCCACAGTCAGGATTCCTAACAGGCTCAGGTTTTACCAGCCAGCCGAACAGATTATTCTGAGAGTCCTATGTGATCTTTAGTATGAGAAATCGGAATATAGTGAATGTTGAATGCATCAGTTTCATAAATAGTTTAAAATAATTTATTTCTACAGTTGTTTTTATATATAATGGAGAACAAACCTATCCCCAACCCAAGGCCCCCTCCAACAGCCTGTCGCACCACTATCAATGGCACAAGCATGCACAGTTAAAGCCATGTCCGGATTGCCTTTAGCAGTGTGTCGCCGACCATAAAAAAGATAGCATGACTTGGCACCTGCCTTCCTCGCCATGCAATGTGCATTTTTAAAGCAGGTACACAGGTAGGTACACCAGTAAGAGTAACACCCTTTCCTTTATTTATTCATTTGAAAGCTCCACAAGTAAGGGTGTCCATAAATTCTATTTTTGTGTATTGCGCATGGCTGTACTTACCTATTGTTTTCTCTGCAATGATTAACTGATTGAGGTGACAGTCTTAACATTCTGCCTTCCTTTTTGTGTTGTACATGCAAAGATTTCTAAAACTGTTTAACTAGTGAAGCGTTACACTGCTTCTCAAGTCATTGTTCTAAACAGCCACATTACTTTCATATGTATGATACAGCGTTACAAAGAAACGGCAAAGCAATAATTCAGTCTCATGGAAGAAAGGTGGCTTCACTGTGATGATTGTAACTTTAATAGATGTTAAAATATTTTGGCCCACCCACATGTATTTTCATGATTTATATTGTTTTGGTAAGTACATACTATGTAAGAGACTTCAGTGGCTTTTAGTTAAAAGTTCTTAAAATGTTTTAATGTATCCATACATGCCCAGATTTGGTCAGTTTGGCCAACTCTGACCATGCGGCCCCACCATTTATTAATGTAAGACACACTGTTTTACCAAGGTACCCTGTGATGTTGTAGTATTGCATTCATTTTGTCTGAAATTAAAGTGCCCCTTCTCAGAATATTAATTGGATATTGGCAGATGTGAAGGTGACAGGAGACATAGATGCTCCTGCTTTTCCTGCATTCGAGTTCATAGTTTTTTGTGTATGGCTTAAGTACATCATATCTGATTGGCCCAACTTGGGCAAGTCAGGAAATCTGGTTTCATGATATCAGCATTGGCCTGTGTATAAATAGAGACCAATCACACTGCCTTGCAGGTCTGGACCTTGACCAAAGAGATAAGCAATCATATTTCAGTTATATCCACTATACGTGTGACCAAGCTGTCCATTCATGCATCTGAACAACTGCTTGTGGCTCTTCTCCCAATATCCCCACCTATGGGTGGGCAATATCTGGCCAATTCAGATTAGACGACGGTATAGGCGTCCATCTGTTCGGGGACCACATAAACGAGCTGATGTGGTCCCCGATCTGACTAATTTTGAAACCTGCCAGATTGAGATCTGCCCGATTTCAGGCCAGATGTCAGTCAGGCAGGCCTGTCGTTAGTGCCCCTACATGGGCTGATAAGCTGCTGAATCAGTCTAGGGGACCGATATCGGCAGCTAGAATCGGCCTGTGTATGGCCACCTTTTAGTACTGCTACAAAAAAATGATGTAATTCAGTCAAAGCACTACTACATAGTATCTGAGCTATTCCCAGACATGTACTTATGCAGACAAGAAATAAAAATAAGAAAAAGTAAAAAGTTGCGGTGTTGCTGACCTTCAGGAGAAATCTAGGTGTCACTACAGTGTACTGAAGGTTTTAAAGCGGACCTGTCACCTTAAGAAATAATTTCAAATTGTTTTCTATTGTGGTTGTCAAGCAAAATAAACTTTATTTACACTATATAAATTATTTTAATTTTAGTTTCTTCAGCCTTGGAATTCACAATTGCAGCAAGCAGGCAGGGGCCATTTTGTGGACACTGTTATCAAAGCAGGCATTGCATCCTGCCAATATCTTGTTTCTGTGCCTGTATGGGGGGACCTGATGCCCATGTCCATGCACTGGTTACAAAATTAGATGGTGAGGAGGGAGGGGGAATGTGAGGAGTGCAGCAACATCTAAAAAGTTCTGAATTGAAAGTGAAAGTAACTGTCTGCCACACCTCTACCTAAGGCATAGAGGCGGGGCAGGCAATATATGACTGACAGCTGGGATTTTTAAATGCCTTTATAATGGGTATGGATGTGGTAATAAAAAAAATATTTTGGGTTTCATGTTTAATTTGAAAAGGGCTTTTATTATACAGCTTTTTATGTCTGGGTGACAGGTCCACTTTAATATCTAAATGAATTTAAAAGGCAGTTTCTGAACATCCATTCAGAACAGAGTAGAACACCAACAGAACACAACAAATTTAACTAGGACATTTTGGGTTGTCTGGGAATATCACTGCACTTAGGTAATCCAGAGGCCTTAATCATAATGGTTTTGACAACTATTTACTAAATTACTAAGTTACAGAAATACCCTTTATCCAGCAATAACATTGTTCTTTAGCTCACATCTCTAAATAACATACTTCTACCTTTAAACTACCAGGCAACATTAGGGCAAAGGATGAAGTCTCCCAGTCCAAAAATGACTTCACTCTGGTCCCAAAGAGACTTAGGATGCATACTGATCATCCATAAGATGGGGTTGCTTATTTGTTTTTAATGTCTTTTTCAGAAAAAATTAGAGTCTTTGAAAAGCCTGGACCTATTCAACTGTGAAGTAACAAATTTAAATGACTACAGAGAAAGTGTTTTCAAGCTCCTCCCACAACTGACTTATCTGGATGGGTATGACAGAGAAGACAAAGAGGCCCCAGATTCTGATGCTGAAGCTGATGGAGATGGTGTAGATGAGGAGGAAGAAGATGAAGGTGGGTAATTTTCAGCTCCATTTTGCATAGTTCAGGTTGTGACTAGTTGGAATGTAGGGAACATAAGCTTAAATTAAATTGGTCTTATAAGAAGCAAGTAAGTTTGTTCCCAACTGTTTGTTTGCACCTATTTTTCTGCCTTTTGTCCTATTCTAGGTCATTAGTTTCTGCTTTTCTCTTATGGAGGATAATTTAGCAAAAAAAAGTTATTATTCTAATATATTTAGAAATATCAGCAGTGTTTGGTTTCATCCAGAATTGGCATTCATATATATAATCTAATTATTTTATTTAATGGTTAATTGTAAAAGCACACTTAGTTCCAGGTAGGGGATGAAGTCCAATTAATCATATATTTTGGTACTAGATAATACATCATTGTAATACAAACCACTGATAAAAGTTTAGCACACCACAAACTAACCTGTTTCCTCAAGACACCTGCCTGACCTTAATTGGAGGTTAAATGGCATTTACAGGTTCTATTTCTGGTAGGTTATTCCTACAAAATCTCTATTTTTAACGTTATTTGTCCCCTTCGGCACTGAAATCTTAGCTGGTGGCACTGTTCTATCTCTGTCTATGAAAAAATGTCTCTCCAGCAGGAGACTGGATATGGTACAGCAAGAAAAAACATCTATAAATATGTACATCCTAGAAACTCTGGGCTAATTAGTTCAACACGTATTATCCTGGGTTGGAAAACCCAAATGAAACTGTAAATGAAAAGCATCCAATCGCATTTGATAAACTGGGGAAGTTCTAGAAAACATGAGGTCCCTGGTTGTCTTACACTGGCCTGGATTACCTTGACCCAGCCCTCCTGAGGAGTAGGATCTGATTGAGGATGCCCATATGGATTGTTAATGGCTACAGAACACCAGGAAGAAAAAAAAAAAACAATTTAAGTTAATGTTGTAGCTAATATTCTAGCTTAGCAAATACAATACTATTTTTGTATTTGGATACCTCAGTAAATATCATATCTGTTGGGAGTGCACTTGTTCAGAATGTGGCACTATGTGAGACCTTGCTTTTTACTTTTGTAAAAACGAGGGCCATTTGTTTACCTAAAGCTGTTTCCTGTGTAATATGTGTATCTTATTCATTAAGGATGCAAGACTAAAACCATTTGGTTTAGTCATGAAAGCATCAGTGAGTTTGACAAAATGAAATGAAACCATATATGTGTTAGTTCTTATATTTGTCAATTTGATATAACACTAAATACATCTAATGCTCATAGAGGCTTTTCTTGTTAACTTGTTTGTTTTCCTAGAGGGTGAAGATGAGGAAGAAGATGAAGAGGAGGAAGGTGAAGAGGAAGAAGATGTAGATGAGGAGGAAGATGACGATGAAGATGAAGAGGAGATAGGGGAGGAAGAAGATGAAGAGGATGCCAGTGGTGAGGAAGAGGTAAATACATTGCTGTGATTTGTAGGTGGCTAAAAGCTTTTGTATTCACAAAATTTAAAAATGAACCAGTTATAAGAAAGCAATGTGAATGGTGTTGCAGAGTTGATTTAGGAAAACAAATATTAAGGAACTAACATTTAAAACTTAGATTTTAATTAAGAAATTTAAAACAACCAAGCAATTCTAAAATTACGGATTATAGTATAGAGGACTTGTGAGGATACATTCCCAGCATATAGGAGTAGAATGGGTTAAGCTTCTCAAACGCTAGATTTAGTAGAAGGTGTCTTAACTGTTCAGCGTGCCGATTAAAGGAGAACTATACCCCCCCAGCTATAAAAGCCCTTTTAACTGGCCTGCCTCAACCCCTTCACCTCTCACATTAACTGGCCTGCCTCGACCCCTTCAACTCTCACATTAACTGGCCTGCCTCGACCCCTTCACCTCTCACATTAACTGGCCAGCCTCAACCCCCCTCACAGTAAAATCTAGCTTCTATTAAACTAAGACAACCAAAGAATTCTAAAATTAGAGATTATAGTATAAAGGGCATTTGGAAGGGACTTGTACCCTGATAGATGGTTGAGTTAAAAAATTCTGCCTAGGCACTGTCCTGAGGAAGATACACCAATAAATCTATATATAGTTTGGTGAGCTATTTAAGTTTGGCTTGATCTTCCTTAAGTGCTTTGGGATTTGAGACAGGCTCGGGGTTTATACAGCCGAGTCTCCACTGTTCACTGGGTATGATCTGACATTATTATCCCAATACAAGCCATTTTTGTTCATCTTTAAATTCTTTATTTTAATTTAGGGTTTTGGGTAAGCTCTTTATGCTGGTGTTTATGTGTGTATATGTATGTATATATATATATATATATATATATGTATATATATATATATATATGTATATATATGTTTTGTTTTTCACTCCAGATGAAGGTTTCTGTGTGAGACCGAAACGTTGAGTAATAAACCTTTCTATTTTTGCATTTACATTTTGCTCAACACATACACACACATAAACACCAGCATAAAAAGCGTACCCAAAGCCCTACATAATATATATAATATATAAATGTGTGTGTAAAGTCCAGTGTTGAGTTATATTTTTTCTATCACTGATGTCTGCAGGAAGAAGACTTTGGACATGATGGAGAAGTAGATGAAGATGATGATGAGGAGGATGATGAAGAGGATGAAGGTTTGTTACATGCATAATTTAAAAATCTTGATGTCAAATTCACTGGATTCCCTCTTGTGAGATTCCCCTTCACTTGCTCAGCCTTCCTTTCCCCACTTCTTTACTTTGCTGATCTTCTCTATCATTCATTCCTTTAGGTGCTCCCTTGTCTTAACACCTAGGCCTTTTCCATTAGAGCAACATTAAAGTATACAAATATTATAGTTCACCTATAGCGTAAACATAATTGCATTTCTAGCCACAGATCTTCTCCTAATATCAATGTTTGATCTCAGTGTGTGAAAGTTACAAATTTCTGCCCTTTCTACTGTAAGCTTCACCCACAGTGAACTCCAAATTCCTATTGACAACCACAGTTGCCCTGCTTTGCACATTGACAGAATTACTAACAATTGTGCAATATAAACATAAAAAGGCAGCCCTGGTAGTCCCAGAAGTAAATTGGTTTAAAGATGAATAGTAGAGAATGAATATAAGCAATAACCAACCAGGTCGCATTTTGAGTTGCTGACTGGAAAGAGCATTGATAAATTAAAAGCCATACAAAAATGAATAATTGAAGAATTTCTTGGACTAGGTCCAGCTATATTCTGTAACTAAAAGTTAATATGAAGGTGAACTTTAATGCTGTGAACCACAGCAAGGTATGTGTTTTCCTCGCCTTACAGTGAGTGCACATTTTTAGCTGGTTTCCTTTTTTTAAGTATCATGATGCCCATCCCATTTGGAGGGAAAGCATATAAATATAGTGTGGGTAACAGAAATTGGCAAGACCATTAAAGCTTTGAAGAGAACATTGCAATATAGGTTTATTTTTCATTAATGCAGAGTCCGTTTCCACAGTGATTTCAAATGCAATGCTATGGTATATAACACTATGAACTAGAATTGGGAAAAACTAGAATACCTTTATAAGCTATTTTTTGTTTTCTTACCAGAAGAAGAAGAATCTGGCAAAGGAGAGAAAAGGAAGAGAGAAACTGATGATGATGGTGATGAAGAGGATGACTAAGGCAGAAAACAAAAAATAGAGAATGAAATGATAAAGGACCTTAATGGATTATATGGTATTGATTGAACTGGCCCCACCCATGGATTACTGATAAGCAGGTTTCAGTCATAGTGATTAAAAACAAGCCCCTGTCCTTGAAAACCCAACGAGCCAAAGAGTTGTTACTGTGACATTCCTACCACCAATAACCCCTACTGGAAGCTTACAACATAATTTCTAATTAAGTCTGAAAAAAAGGCAAAAAAAAAAGACAGAACTTCTGGCTAAATTTCAAACTTTGGTCAATGCTTTTCCTATTCTGTTGGGGTTCCTAAGGGTTTCTGAGTTAGACCTCTGAGGTTGTATTTTTGGAGTCATGGTTATCAGTGGCTACCTGTTAACTAGAAGATGGAGCAACATTTTTACTTTCTGTACAACAACGAAAAAAAGAGGGAAAAAAAAACCTTTGTAAATAAAATCTTAACATTTTGGGTCTGTTTTTCATGCTTTGCTTTTTTTCTAACAGTTCGATATTTTTTTACAGTAGGATGTTTTTTGCGACAACTGCAGATGATAAACTATTTTTTAAGAACATGAGTGAAATAAACATGTTACTATTTGGTAAATCCAAGTTGTATGTTTACCTTTCTCAATGCTGATTAAATTCCTTTTAATTGTGCGGCCCACGGACCTTTAAAATGCATTTCTGTTCCTTAACAGCTTTAAGAACTTTTGCTTACAAACAATGGTTGGCACGACTGGTTTTTAAGTTATGGCATTTGTCTGCGTTATCTTCTCTTAGTTTGGGGATATCATTGTGTAGAACCTTATGGATAAGTGATTTTAAATGGAACCTTCATGGTAATCCTTTTTATCCCAACATCACCCAGACACAGGGCCGGAACTAGGGGTAGGCAGAAGAGGCAGCTGCCTAGGCCGCAACGATTGGGGGGCACCAGGCAGGAGCCTCTCCTGCCTACCCCTAGTGCTACTTTCTCATTGCCTCCAGGCCCGGATTTGTGGAAAGGCCACAAAGGCCCGGGACTAGGGTGGCACAAGTTTAGGGGCGGCATGCTGCCCCGCCGCAACAGAATTTTTAAATTTGGCTCCCATACGGAGCAGTCGGGACCTCTCCCCACTGCTCCGCATGGGAGTTTAAATGTGCGATTGCGCATTGGAAACACATGATCGCGCATGCGCACTCAGGGGAGAGGGCGCCGCGCGATTGCGCATGTGCACTCGCGGGGGCGGTGGCGGCGGCCTCGGGCGCCCAGAAGTTAAATCCGGCCCTGATTGCCTCCGCCGCTTATTATTAGCGGTGGAGGCAATGACCGATTGAATTGCACCGCCCCCCCCCCCGGGCGGAGTTGGCCGACCGGGTTGCCTAGGGCGCCCGGTCGGCTTGGCCCGCCCCTGCCCAGACAAACAGTTTGAATTATTTTATCTGTTGGATAAAAGAAGCAGTATCAAACATATGCAGAGTTTGTCTACTTTCTGCATATCATGGGATTGCCTTCACACATTTTCTTTCAGTCTTGGGAGGGTGGTTCTCTATCTGAGCCCTTATTTCTGACCGATGGTACAGTGGAGGTGACTGGGATAACTCATAGAGTATATATGAAATCATTGTTTCATGATACCCATGCCATGCTCTACATTAAACTGTATATATTTTATTTTTACCTAAAATACATTCTTTTATATAATATTTTATGTTACCCAGAATGCATTATTGATGGAGATTTTTGCCTGGGGTTGGTGCTGTCCACCAGGATGATCCTATATTAACTAGTGGTGATTCAAATGGCTGCTAGGCCTATAAATAGTAATGTTTTGGTATATGTAAATTTCTGGAGGAAAAAATCCTACTCAAGGTAAATGTATTTTACTAATATAATAATTAAGCTTCAAAAAAAGATATGTCAGTAGACTTCAAACTTAGGCAGGTTTCACTTAGACAAACTGCTAGCTTATCCAGAGGAAGGTAAAAAAAAAAAAAAATGCCAAACAGAGCCTTTACAACTTGCCTTAGGGCAGTGACACACAGAGCTACTTAGTAGCAGCTACTTGTCACGGCTACAAAACGCCAGAAAATGCCCTGCCATAGACATTACAGAGAATTGTCTCTGCTAAAACACACATAAGGACAATTATCAATATTGTCTATTTTATTGCTAGCTAAAAGTATCTCTGTATGTCATTGAGCTTAGAGTGGGAAACCATTCCTTCTTGGCTCCTAAAAAGACATTCAGTCCTTTCCTGATACTATCTTACAGATGCAGCCAGCAAGTTTTCCCATTTTGTCTCGCCATGTCCAGACAGCATTTTTAAGTGTCTCTAGATCAGGGGTAGGGAACTTATGGCTCGGGAGCCAGATGCGGCTTTTTTGATGGCTGCATCTGGCTCGCTGCCAAATCTTTAATAAAAAAAATAACAGGGGGCGTGGCCTGTGCTCGGCGGATAGAAGACGTGTTCTAAGCCTTAGAACACATCTTCTATCCGCCGAGCGCAGGCCACGCCCTCCTCCGCATCGTATCCGGCATCCTTAACTTGCACTTGAACCAGGAAACTGAGAGGGACATTGGAGCAGAAACCTGTGACAGTTCACGCTTGAATTGAAAATAAAATGTGGCCAGTATGTCTCTGTTGGGGCTACAAAGAGCAGCCAACTGTGCACTGTGCTAGGTAGCCCTCGAGTTATACCACTATCAAGCCATATTGAACAGCTAAAGATGACACCCACCCTACCTTGCCCCGCAGCATCCGCGGCCGAACGGGCCTGAAGCTGCATCGCCCTCCACAGGCAGCCGAAAATTGAGGCCCCGGCTTCGGCCTAGCTCCCGTCGGCCATTGTATGGCTCTCATGGAATTACATTTTAAAATATGTGGTGTTTATGGCTCTCTCAGCCAAAAAGGTTCCCGACCCCTGCTCTAGATGGTTCTAGAGTGCAGACTTGCCAGCAAAACACAATAGAAAACACCAGGTGCCACCTGGTGGCGATTTTTTTTTTCTCCCTCTGTGTTAACTGGAAAAGACATAACATGACAACATGGTAAAGGATCTTGGCTGCGTTTGTATCTATCTGCTAGTACAATCACTTCAGGAAGAGAATACCACAGCTTCACAGCTCTAATGGTGCAAAACATGTTACAATTATTACTTTTCCTGCGACCATTGATCTACCGGTGTAACAGTCAGAGCTGAATCGTCCAATATGCAGGTAGAAACAAAAGAATTCTACACCATCTGATGATTCAGCATTAAATGCACGCCTTTGCTCTGATGGCTTCAAAGGCGCCTGATAAAAATTTTCCTTCCCGTCCGATTGACAACCCAACTGATATCCAAGTCTTTGCCGATATCCGTTGCCCCGTCTCCCACAATAGATGCACTGAATATCGTATGAAACGAATATTTGTGCATGTAGGGCCACCTTTACTGTTAAAAACCTTATTTACATCTTAATATGGAACCTTCTTTATTCTAATCAAAACATCCAGTGGAAGAATCTATGGGTAAATAAAGCATAAATTAGTTGAGTGTTTATTTAATGGTCCACTTATATATTTATGCATAGTTGTGATATTGTGCCTCAAAGGAGATGTCAACCCTAATTTTAATTTCACTTCTAATGGATAGGGCACCTTACCCCCACTTAAACCGCATAAGTGCCGCTCCCTCAATCTCCTCCTACAGCCTGCACCACCGCATTCTTTTCTGCTCCATTTTGCGTGTCACCCGGCGGCCATTTTGCTGGATGACATCATCGAGAGCGCGCGCCTGACCTCTTCAAGGATTTTTTTTTCAAGTTTCTGCTTTTTTAAACAAAGCTGTACAGACAGCTTTTTCCTTAAAATGAAACTGTTAGGGCATTAAACAACAATAAAAAGTGCACATTGCTTAAGTATTTCAGCAAACACTGTTTAAGCTTGCAAGACTCACTTATAAAATGCCTGCAGATCAGATTCAGCGGTGAAAAGGTTAAACTTTCCTGCCTGCAGTCAGAAGAACATGTTCCAAGAGAGTGAGCAGAGAGCTCTGTTTACAAAGGCAGAGTTAGTATAGCAACTGCCTATGCGATCGGCTCATTGGAGGATTGACTGTGGGCAATCGTCTGCTCAATCGTCTGCTGTGTAGAGAAGAGATTCATCTCAAGTGAGCATGCTCATTAAAATGGCTTGGAACTGGGCATGTGCACCACGCCAGGCAGACAATGAGATTCTGAAGGGAGTGGGGAGAGGGAGTTACACAGCTCTGCAGTGAGAGAAACTCACTTGGATGAACTTAGTCTGCAAATGGGAGCCCAGATTTTACTGGAGCGTGCAATGGAGCATGCTTATTACTGTGCTTGGGTTACTAGAGGTTTAGAAATTGAACTTTCACTAAATAATATGCCCTTAAATTATTGCCCTGGTTGCACTTCTAGTTGCAATCTACCCTACCTAAAAAATCTTCCCCGCCCTGACTCCACTGCCAATTACCCCTTGTAAGCCCATTTCCTAGAAATTGTCCTGTGCATGAGTCAGTCGGCAAGACAACATCAACCTTCAGCTACAGGCCCAGTCAGAGCAGCTGGCATCATTCTAATTTCTTTTGTATTGTACTGTATGTATTTCTGTCTCTTCAATAATAAAACAGTACCCCTGTACTTGAAGCAAGACAATCCTATTGGGTTTCTTTCATGTTTAAATCTTTTTAGCAGACTCAAGTTATGGAGATCCAAAGTAAGGAAAACTCTGTTATCCAGAAACCCCCAGGTCCCAAGCATTCCAAATAATAGACCCCATACCTATATTTTCAATCTTATAACGCACTGAACTGCCAAACAACAAAGATTCATAAAATACAGCCAATAGCAGAGATTAAGGGATAAGCAAGCATTTTATTTTAAAATTGAATTCAGTCTTATTTCATTTCTAAATCACAAACTACAGCTCTCTCAGCTACTTCCTAGTCTGGCGTGAAGCTCTTCTCATGTTTTCTTTGCTGTCTACTGTACATGCTTGCATGCATTTATTTAGCTAGCGGTCTAGCTGAAATGAGCTGCTTGTCCTTTAGAAACAAAACAAGATTAAATGCCAAGAGAAAGGTATGTTATTCTGGGCACATTTTAAAGTAATATTATAGATAGGAAAAAAGGTTTACTTATTCTTTAAATCAAGACAACTCCTCCTATTCATAGGTATTATTAAGCCTGCTCACAAAAGTAAAGAGATGCACTTTTTAATGGAGCACACGCATTATTCTTATAACCCAATGCCACTGCACACCCTTGTTATGGGATATTTGATTTCACGAAAAGTTTATTAGTGTCAGTATTCTTGGGGTATATTTAATGATAAACAATTCCATACAAATGTGACCGAAGAATACTCCACATGCCCATTCGCTTGTATGGAATTGATGCCATGGGTTATTATGCCAAGGCTTGTATTTATATGATTTGATACAGTACCTGTTTTGAGGACGTTCACCCTACACAACTTAGGCCTGCCTGCAACTTATAACAGGGGTACATACATCAATGCTGCATTATATTCCCAAAAAGAGTATATAGGACAGCAAACAGGCATGCTCCCTCTAAAATTACATTAACTGGCCCTTAAGCTACCCCCCTACTAAAATTGGGTTAAACTATGAATGATTCACATGAATAAAGTATAGGTATGGGATTTATTATCCAAAAACCTATTGTCCATAATAATCATCTAATAAATAAAAATGATTTCCCTTTTCTCTGTACAGGTACAGGATCCATTATCCAGAAAGCCCCAAACTACAGAAAGACCATCTCCAATAGACTCCCAACTAAGATATAATTAATCCGTATTGGAGGCAAAACAATCCTATTGGGTTTATTTAATGTTTAAATTATTTTTTCAGCAGACTAAATATGTTGGCCCAAATTATGGAGAGACCCATTATGCGGAAAACCCCAGGTCCCGAGGATTCTGGATAACTGATCCCATTCCTGTAATAATAAAACACTACCTTGTAATTATGCGTAGTAACCAGCATGACTTTATTAAGGACAGATTGTGTCAGACAAATGTAATGACTTTTTATGGAAGTGGGAACTTGGACAGTGGGGCTGCAGATGTGGTCTATCTGGACTTAGCCCAAAGTTTTGATACATGTTCCACATAAACAAAACTTCTAAACTATTGATCTTGCTAGTGTTTTCACCTAGACAGAAAAGTGTGGGCAGAGTTTTATTGTCAATAGTATATTCTCTACTTGGAATAGGGTTCTCTGTCGGGTCCAGTTTTATTTCATGAATTACTTTGGCAGTGGCAAAACTACTGGTTCTGGGAGTGCGATAACACCAGGGTCTGCCCAGGATACCAGAGCATGCTATAGACCAGGGATCCACAACCTTTTTTTACTTGTGAGCTACACAAGCATGAAAAAAATTCTTTGGGGATGCCAAATAAGGGCTGGGATTGGCTATTTGGTTTGTGGACTGCTAGCCTGCATTTCCAAAACTTGTTGCTCAAGAGCCACTGGTTGGGCTTGGGGTTGCTAGTTGAAAATAAACTAAATTAGAGTGACTAAGCTGGTAAAGGGTGTCAGTTATGAAGAAAGACTGGCCCCAGAGGGCCCTGTCATCCCAGGCCCAATGCCCACAGATCTCCCTTATCAGTGTTTTCTTTCTGTGGGGGAAGGGGGGTGCAAGGGACCTTGGGGGGTTGGGGACCCTGGGGCAGCAGCCCTGGTGGGGCACTGCACCCCCAGTCTGACCCTGTACACTTAAGAGGCACTTAAAGGACATGTCAACCCCCCAACCAAAACTTTTAGCAGAGAAAAGCCTCACAGCACTGTTTAAATACCTGCCACCTGTCCCTCAGGGATCGCAAACACTGAAGCTGCAGCGATCCCTTGGAGGATCAGAACAGATGGCGCTGGTGCTGAGCCATCCCTGCTGCACTTGAACGATTGAAGCCAACAATATATTTGTATACAAGCAGTTTTCAGTGAAAATTCAATCTTACACCAGTACAGGGTTGGTGCTTAATGTATTGGGATCACTTGAGGTTTGCTAGAATATGTTTTCATTCATCTATCTTGCTTCACAGTTGTTTATTTGACTTGTAGAAGGTATAGGAGTCATTTATTTAATTGTCAGTCACAGGTTATTTCATGGGCAGCTGATTTATAGAAAAATAATCTTCATTAAGGGCTGAAGTTTTCCTTAAAGCCAATGTCACACTTGACGTTTTCTCTGCTGGTATACATTAGCCCAGTGTTCCTCAAACAGTGGCTTGATGTTGCTCCCCAACCCCTTGGATGTTGCTCCCAGTGGCCTCAAAGCAGGTGCTTTCTATTTCTGAATTCCTGGCTTGGCGTTTTGGTTGCATAAAAACCAGGTATAATGCCAGACAGAGCCTTCTGTAGGCTGCCAGTCCTCATAGGGGCTCTTAAGTATCTAATTATAGCTGTAATTGGCACCCCCAGGAACCTTTTTTATGCTTGTGTTGCTCCCCAACACTTTTTCCATTTAAATGTGGCTCACAGGTATAAAAGGTTGGGGATCCCTGCATTAGCCAGTGGAGAAAAAGGCAATACACTCCTGCCCAGGAAAACATGCAACTATAAATTTTTCACACCGAGTTCCAGTGTATACACAAGATGCACTCAGCAACAAAACAAGTAAATAATATTCTCAGGATATCCTGCAGAAACCCTCTAGTGTGTGTTTTCCAGTGATTACCTGTGAACATAAGTCCAAAGCCTTCACTGGGAAGTTCACCTTTAAGTTCATTTTTGGCATGTTATAGAGGCGATTAACCCCCTATGGCTGGGCAGGGCCAGAACTAGGGGTAGGCAGAAGAGGCAGCTGCCTAGGGCGCAATGATTGGGGGGCGCCAGGCAGGAGCCTCTCCTGCCTACCCCTAGTCATCGTCCTCTGTCATTGTCTCTGCCTCTGTCATGGCCTTGTCATTAGCGGTGGAGGCAATGACCGTTCGGATCGCGCCCCTCCTCGCTCGGGGGTGGGGTGGTGGCCGACCGGGTTGCCTAGGGCGCCCGGTCAGCTTCGCCCGCCCCTGTGGCTTGGCATTGGAGTTTGGCATGGAGTATGGTAGCCTGGGCTCTTAATCTTGTGGGCTATTGTGGACAGTCCTATGCTCAAGTACAGGGAGTGCTGGGGGTCTGTTTAGCCCACCAGACAGAGGCTCGTTTATACAGAGGTTTTATAAGGCACTCACCCCGGCAATCTACACAGTCTGTCATTACCAGGTGAGGATCTTCCCATCCCACCACTTTAAAAAAAATAAATAAATAAATAACGTTGCAGCTGTGCAGTTTTTGGTGGTTTTTGGAGTGTAAATGTTGGTTCTGGCTGTGGCCAGTTATGGCGGGCACTGAAAGTACAGTGCCTGGCTAAGAAGGTTAATTATAAAATAATTTACATATGAAATGTTGAGATCTGAATGTTGGTTATTGTTATGATTCATCTATTATTCAGCAATGAATTGTTATTATAGAAGTCAGGTAAGTATATGTATATGTTTGGTACTCTCAAATACATGCCTACTACTCCTTTGTACTACTCTTAGCAACCTTTCGCCCTTTGCTTTCTAAAGGTCCCCATACACAGGCCGATTCTAGCTGCCGATATCGATCCCTTAGACCGATTCGGCAGCTAATTGGCCCGTGTATGGGCACTACCGACGGGCCTGCACAGCCAATATCTGGCCTGAAATCTGCCCGATCTCGATCGGACAGGTTAAAAAATCTAGTCAGACCGACTTTGCCTATACCCACCGTAATAATTCGATCGGGCCAAACGATCAAATTAGCTTGGATTCTCCTGATATCGCCCACGCGTATGTCACCTTAATACTGCTCTTACCAGTTTCTAATTTAAAATACTATCAGGTTGTCAGGGGTCACTGCACCCAGCAACTTAGCACTGCTTATTGATACTTTCTATTGCTTATCTTTCTATGCAGACCCCTCTCCTATTCATTTTCCTATCTCATTCAAACCACTGGTCTGTTTGCTAGTGTAAATAAAAACCTAGTAGTCAGGTACTATGGAGTAAAACTGTATTTCTCTGGTTATCTATACACTTTTCTAAAAAGATTACAATTTACAAAATTGTCATTAGGACGAATTTGGATTTTAAAATTGAGTAAAATGAGAATTACTGCACATTTTTTTTCTTATCAAAAGTATTTTGCTGTGAATTATTTCTACAACACATTTTTCTCAAAATTGTACTTTATTATACTTTTAATTGTTTTTACAAGGGAGCATTAAAAGTAACAAACAAACAAAATAAAACAACAGTAAAAGCAGAAAAAAAATCTAAGGTTGTGTAATCACAAAAACATTTTACAATTAAAGCTCTTACAGAAGTATTGCAAAAATAGTCAAGTGCTAATTACATATTCTTTGTTCTGAGGTTACATAGTAAAGCCAGGAATTACAACCAGTGGTTCTTCAGCTGTTGCTTTTTGTCAAATCCCAGGCAAAAAGCTGCTGTATGCTGGGAGTTGTAGTTCCTGTGTGCTGGAAGATGTAGTTCAGCAGCAGCTGAAGGGGACATGCGTTGCAGATACCTGCCGTAAACAATTACAAATTTCTCTTCAAGTAATTTCTAGCAGTAAGCATAGTTATAATTGGCTTGTAGTCATTTGATTTGCTCGTTACTTCTCATTCTTATAGGAATACAGCTTAAGATAATAGAGATGAATCTTTAAAATTACAATTTGTTTATTTAATGCAGATTACAATTTAAATATATCAGTCTAAGTGAAAATATTTGTATGGAAAGCAAAGAGATCATGCATCATTAAAAACACATCCAGTTCTACAAGGGTAATGCTTCCCCAACCATGGTGCTTCTGGCTTGGTGTAATGAGTTGCCAGCAACATGCAGTCTATTCAGTATATGAACAGAAGGATCATGAATATCACATGGCAGCACATGATCATTCATATAATATCATTTACTACAGAGCAGTGGTGGTCAGTCCCTTTGGACGTCCAACATTTGGCCAGGTCGCTCTTAGCTCATAACAAGGTTACAAATATATATCACCAATACAGGATACACAGGATTGATATCAGCCATAATTCCAAGAAAATCCAAGACAACCACATCTATAGAGGCTATAATTGGAATGAGGTGGGTACTACTGTAGGTGAAACATAAGTACAGGACTACTCTTAAGCTGGCCATACACGCACCAATAGTATTGTATGAAACCTCGTTTTGTACGATATTTGGTGCATGTATGGTGGATCGGATATCAGTCGTCTCGTCAATTGCGTGGGACAAAAGATAGCAAAGACGCCCTAGCAAAATCTGCGTTTAGGGCTGAATCGTCAGGTGAAGGTAGAATTGTTTCTACCTCCATATCTGACGATTCAGCCCTGAATGTCAATGAAGGGAAGGAATGATCTGGCCTGTGACCAATGGTCGCAGGAAAGATCGTTATTGGTATGTGTATGGCCACCTTTAGAAACCTGTATATGGCCATTTGTTATGTAAACTGTCGCCACTTTGGGTATTTGACTTTATAAACAATGGCCAATATACTAACACAGGTGCTAAACAAGCAGAGGATAATGAAGGCTTAGGAAGGCCAAGCCTCCCAAAAAAGGCACCAGCTGCTAATGCCAAGGCAAACAAAATGGAGCCCCAGGCAAGCTCCCACACCAGAACCCCTTCGAGGTGAAGAGCATCAGTTGCCAACCCAACTCAGCTCTCTTAGCAGTCAGCCAGGCAGAATTGTTGCAGAACTAGGGAAGGCAGACAGAAGAGGCAGGTGCCCAGCACCATCCGTTGCACATTAGACGCATGACTCTTCTGCCTACCCCTAGGTCTGGCCCTGCCAACTGCCATGTATATAATTTTAAGCTCTCACAAGCAAAGCCAACTATTGGTAGTTATTTCTTAATGCACATACATTACTTAAATAGCTCCTATGTAGTGAAGCCATATATATTTGCTCAATAAGGGCTCTTACACACAAGCCTTTCTTCATGCATTTCCTTGCAGTGGATCTTTCATGCGTTCCTCTACAAGGAACCACATGAAGAGATGCAGCCTGTTCTCTTTGATGAGAAACAGAAACATAGCTCATTATATGACCCCTCTCTATTATACTGAATATAATAGTGCACTGCAATCTTGTGACAAAAAGACTTAGGGTCCACATGGCTGAGGATGATCTTACCTTATTTCATATTATTTGGCTGCTTTAGGGTTCATTTACAAGCAGGGGCATAACAGAATGCAAAATTGCATTTACACCCCTTACAACTTTTGCCTACTGCCTACTGTCATTCAACCTGCTCTGATGCATGCATAGTGTGTAATTAAGCCATGGGGCTAACAACTGCCTATATATTTGGCTTACACATGTAACTGATTTACTAATACATTGCAGCGATTCTGCCTTCACACACATCAGTGCACTGAAAATGATTCCACTTGCATGTACCTTGGCACAAAACCGGCCTTTGAGTTTACAACACAGACACTGGTAAATCACATGCAAGTTGTAATGCCTGCTAATTAATGGACAACCATTACTGTGCTGGAAATCCAAAAATGGTGCATTGTGGGTAATAAAACTATGAGAAAATGAGTCTTTCGGGAAAAATATCATGTGGGTACAGTAGCAAGTGGTGGTGCTAGAGGCATTATATTCCTACGTTAGGGCATTTTCGAACAACTTTCCACAGTTGATTCCTAAGAATAACAAGTCTGAAAAATAAATTTGCCTATTGGTGGCTTCCTGGGAATTGTAGTTCATCATTATGTTGCTTATCTCTACAGATTCTAGTCTGTTAGGCTTACATTTTATTCCAGTTCTACAGATGTACTGATTTTGAAGGCCTACTTAACTACTAACATATAGTAATGCTAAAATGTTAGGTAGGTGGAGCGCTCAGTGCTAACCCCCCAATATACACTGGACCACTGACCTGTCCAATGTGTTTCTTCAGTTATGTTATTGTGACCAACAGAGCACATTGACATTCAGTGAGAAATACCACACTAGCGTTTCCATCATCAGTGATAAGACTTCTATCTACCAGAGAAATTTACAAAGCATAGAGATGCCTCTAGCTGCTAGAGGAACATTATTAAAGAAGCTTATCCCACGGTACCTTATGAAAGGGGGTGAAGGTGTCATAGTCCTGCACCACACAAAGTAAAGGTGCGAGTTCTTGTGCAAAGAATAGGAGGGGTTACAGAGTAGTGCATCAGCTATACATTATATACAAAAGCAAGACATTATATTTATTTAGCATTTTCAATCATTTTAATAAAGATGCTAGGTAAATAATTACACATTCCAAGCCTTCTGTTTAAAGGCATCACATATTACCAGTTAACTACTGAACAAGCAGTCAGCCATTTACCTCAGCCATGTGCTGATTTGCTGTTAGATCCAAGAAGACAACCCGCCCCCCCCCAAAAAAAAAAAATCTAACTATCTCTATGGCTTTCTGTTCCTTTTGTCATTCTACCAGTTTAACAAAGAATCAGCCGTGTTGCATCAGGTTCTGAGTTTGGTCTTCTATGGCCAAACTGCAATGGGCAAGAGCAGCAGGAGCACAGACTACAGTTCCCTGAGTTGTAGTGAAAAAGGGCAGTATATTCCAACAATCTATGAATCCCTAAAGAAGGCCCACCACTATGACTGTGTAATTGTGCCTGTTGCTGGCTCTCCATCACCATAGTGAAAAACTGCACCCTAAAGACTTTTACCTGTGTACAGTATAAGACCAGAGGAGCCTGATTACATAAAGCTGCTTTATGCTTCAATATCAAAGTGTAGATTTGTGCACGGCACAAAGCAAAAAGATAACAGCAGGCACAATAATTATTATAAAAAGGTGCAGCCCAGTAAAAGGGAAAGAAGTGCCACATAGGTTGCTGGGAGCTATAGAGTAGGATCTTCTGACCTTCTTCACCTGATTTCTTTAAAAGGGTTTGGCTCCTCTTTCCATGTAGTCACATGTTGGTTATGCAGCTTTGCCTAGCTAGCTATTTGCTGTTGTTTTAGCCAAAGGCACTGAAGCTGTGGAGGGTGTAAGAAAAGAAATATTACCTAGAACATAAACTGCTCAGACACAAATGGTGCTCTGATTAAAAATGTTTGGGAATTTTGTAATGTGTGAACTGAAAAAAATGCATCCTTTGAATAAAGATAAAGCCTGCATTTGTAATAGCTGCCTTTATGATTCCAGTAGGCAGAATATAGTGGAGAAACAACTCTTTCAGTACGCTCCCTGAATTGGCTCCAATATTTTAATTTATTGTCACTGAAATCAGATCAGATAAAAACTATAGGTATGTCTCTTTCAATAAGCAGACTTATTAAGTATTAAGACTATAAAAGAGAACCACTGGCAGTCTTAGGTTTCACCTACGTACCTGACATAAGGGTCTCTGCACCCTGCCGTTTTGAGCCACCAGTTGCTCTGGACTGTGTGGGACTTGGGGCAATGTTTCATTCCTACTGCCACCTTCAAAACAGCCCACATTTATTGATGCAATAAGGCGGTGGAAAGGCAAAGAAGTGTTTTTTATGTGGCAGACCTACAAACTATGCTTAATGTGTGCGTCAAAACTACTCAATTACAGGGAACCATAAAGAACCAATAAGATTTTTTCCTTTTGTGTGTCAGTTTTTTAAAATCAGTATTCTGACCATATATTTAATACAACCTTAATTTGGTCAAATATATGCAGCTGAGAACTCAATTACTGCTGCTTATCATGGTTTTTGAATAGATACAAAAATACAAATAATGCCTTGCAAATTGCATGGCCAATTTCCCCTGCTCATCCTTTAAATGCGCTGCAAGGCACAACAGACAGTCTATCTCTCAATACTGGCACCCGTGCTAGGAAGCAGAGAATGTATGATTGCAGGAACATGCTATAGGTGCAGATTTTAATGTATTCTTTCCTTCCTGACGTCCAATCAATAAAGACATCACAAAAAACCCAACAGGCTTTTTAAAAGCGCTGCTCCATAGCGTTCCGGCCGGTTTATGGCCTACTAATTTCCGGGGGTTTCACAGGCAAGCGAAGGTCAGACTAATCATTCCAAAGAATTATGTTTTGGCTCACTTAAGGCAGATGGGATTTTTATTAAAGAACTTCCCTCATTTTATAGTCATAGTCCCCTTAGTGTTAAAAACCTTTGACTGCAGTTTGTTCAAATATAACATAAAAAAGCTGAAAACAGATAATAAAAGGTGATAAATATTATGTGCACCTTGTAGCATTGCTACGTATCTGAAATTTCTTTCTTTACATAAAAATAGTATATAGGCCTTTTTTTCTCTCTGTGTTACATTCTAGTGGCTGTGGGTAGCTGATAGTCAATAGCTGGCTGTACTGTTGCGCTTGTTCTTTATTTCCAATTCTAATTGTTTAATCTGAACATCCCTTTGAGTAATTTGGTCCCGTAACCTGCGGATTTCTTCCTGCTGCTTGTAGAACATCTGTAACAGCTGCAGAGACAAAGTGATAAAACTTTATTAAATTTCCACTCATAAAGCTTCTAATACCAAACACCACTGCCCATCACATTATATAACGGGGCAACTTTGACCCAAGACAGTACAGTAGTCACAAGCTACAGCTTTTAGTTGATCAGATATTTTTATATCATGTCATTCAATTTTGTTTATACTGTGTAATCTGCAGCAACATCTTTCTGTTTGTTCCTTTGCTAAAAGGCTGTGTTCAGATGTGAGACTGTCACACAGAGCTCTAGCATGTGCCATCCAATTGCTTTAGTACATGCCCCTATTTGCCCAAGTTACACCAAGACTCATTTCTGTAAGCAACTGGGTGGTAAACTCAAGCACAGCATGTTACTTTTGTTAGGAAAGTATATTTCTTAGCACAGCATTCCTTAATTTCAATAAATAGGCCTTGATTTTTTTCTAGGTAACAGCTCAGGGAAGCACTGTAGCACAACTTCTTTCTTAAGCAGTGGCGTGTCACTCGAAACTTTGTGAGCTGTTGCAATGAAACTAAAGATTTTCTTTAAGGAAATGTATGTGAAGGATTTGCACCCTCTACAAGTAGCTATGGTAAAGCAAGTCTAATTTACTTGGACTTTGTTCTAGCTTCTGAGGCTTGAGATTCAGACTACACAACAATCACCTGGCTGTACCACAATACTTAAAAGTACAGCCAATCCCTGGTAAGTAACTGATCAGCAGTTTATTTGGCCTTTGTTCCAGTTTTTTTTTTCAGCTGAAATTCTGACATTCCAGTGGCAGGATAGATTAACAATTTAGCCCTGACTGGCTAGCTTCCTTGCCTGTAACATACGAGCTAATGTTCCCCCAAATGTAGTGAACATACAAGAATGTTTATCAAGCCAACCATTAAGTAAACCAACCTCTTACAGAAACATATTTTACCTCATTTTCAGTTTTAGGTGCTGGACACTCAAAGAAATCAAATCCATTAGATATGGCTTGTTTGGAGTCTTGAAGCCTTTCAAATGCTTTTTTATTGCTCCGGTCCTCTCTTATAATCTCTGTTTTGTACTCTATCTCCCATAATGTCCTTGTGGGCACCTTCCCTTCATACATTAGTTTTGGCTCCTTTATAGGAATAGGAAACTTGGGTTCCTCCTTGGTCACTGGTACTTGGTATGGAGCTGACTTTGATCCTGGCTTTAATGACATTAGAACAGGACCTGGAGAAAAAGAATATAGTGTATCAGTTTCATTTTATCTCTTATATATATTATTTACTAGAATTATTTAGTATAAATCTGGTACTACAAAAATGTAACCGACATCTACATATAGTAACAACAAATGAGATACAACAATCTGAGACATAATAATCATAATGATTTGGTAGTTTTTATACTGTAAAAACGGTGATGGCAGTGCATTATGTATATATGTAGTAAGTGCAAAAATGTGAAGCAGACCATATATGGTCAATATATAGAGCAAAAAATTGCAAGTGGTTGGATCCACCTTTGTCTAAAGTGCCAGTTAATACATTCTGATGCACTTTACTGTGCCCCCAAGTGTTTGGGAGGTAAAATAACGGTGGTCTCTCACAGCTTTCTTTATGTGCAGCCTGGTGACACACACTAAGGAACTTCTGGCTGGTCCCATTGTTAGTACTAAGGTTCTCCTGGACACATACTTTTAAATAAGAAAACATGCTATATTTGTTCTCTTAAGAGAAAAACTATATTTTGATATTTGTATTTATGAACCCTCACATTTCATCTAAAAAAGTGTTTTGACAAATGCAAACTCCCATATAGATTGTAAGCTCTCATGCACATGACCCTCCCACTACTTTCTCCTAACAACATGCAATAATAGCTGTGCACTGGCGCTATATAATAATAATAATAATAATAATAATAAACATGCAAAACATATATATAGTTGGAAAAACTGCTTGATGTATTTATATACTTTATATACTTTTTTTGAACAGGTACAAATGGGCAGTAGAATGAAAAGCCAAAGTTTAACAAAAAAGCCAGCTTTCTCACTGTACAGTGCATGGCCCTGGGAAACTGAAGAAAGAACAGGATCGCTCCGTGGTGCTCTCTACAAAGAACCCCGGTGCAGTTTTCTGCTAACAGGAGCATTGGCGCGGGGTATCAGGTAAGTGATTACAATCCCGGGGGGCGGGGGGATAACTTTTAGCACCCGCAATGATTGTGACTTTTCACTTTCACATGCATGCATGATTGTGCCCTTTTAAATATTTCTAGAATGCTGCTGTCATTATTTTTTTTTTACTTCTAGATATTTTTGAGATTTACTAATGAGTTTTTGCCAGTACTTAATTTAACTTTTTTGGCAAAACTAAATTTAGCAGGTTTGATCTGTTAAGTACCATTGAGTCCTATGGAGGCTTAGAACAGTAGAGGAATAGAATAGCCAGTGGCAGCCTGTCTTTGACACATTTTCTTGGGGAAGTTAATCACCTCATTGGTTTCTATTTCACACAGTTTCAAGGGGAATTTAATCCCATCATTGTTTTCTATTTCGCCCAGTTTCATGTGGAAGTTAACCCCATCATTGTTTCCTATTTCACACATTTTCAAGGGAAAGTTAATCATTGTTTTCTACTTCACCCAGTTTCAAGTGAAACTTAAACATATTATTGTTTTCCAAAAATGAGTGCCAATGCTCCTAAAATGGCTGCTGGAGCAATTCCTGTTTGGGAAAAATAAAGAGGATTCATAGAAACCAACGTCCATATGTAAACTCGAAATTTTCGTACGACTGCTAACAGCATTATTGTGACATTTTATAAATACAATAATGATCGAGTTTAATTCAAATTGATACTATGCTAAGTTTATACGACAATGAAGGCCAGAAAACAATGAATTTTGTCTGTCATTGTTTACAATGCTAGTATTTTGTAATCTTTTTACATGTGAAAGATGCTTCTTATTTTTGTAAATGGAATATTCTTTATGTATATAATTACATTAAGGCATATGAGTGGTAGCCACTACATTGCTTGGTTCAGCTGAAGTGTACCATGTACACAAGACAAACAGAGGCACCTGTGTATGTTCAGTAAGATTCTGTTATATGTAAACATCACCGTCTCAAGGTACCTGTGAGCAAGTGATCCTCTTTCTCCTGTATTCTTTCTTCGTGCTCCCAGGGCCGAAGCATGGACAGTAGAGTGAGAAAGCCGTCTTTTTTGGTTACAGTTTGGCTATTCACTCTACTGCGCATGCACAAGCAGTGCAAAGACAGAAGAAGCAAGAGGATCACTCGCTCACAGGTACCCTGGGACAGTGCAGGTTTCCCCCAGTGATTATACCTTTCCTTCTCCTTTAAAACCTGCCTATATGTGTTGCTGGTTTACAGCAGGCTGCTGCCAGAGGAAGGAAGTGCTTCAGGAATGGGTATTCTGGGGAATGTAAACTGACCTCCATCTAAATGCCTTTAGCTGGGGGTAGGGCTGTGGTTGCAATCATATAGTACATGGAAGAAATAGCTTGTTTCATCACTGACATTTATTGAAATTTCTTAAAAGCATTTTAATGCTTTCATGTCTCCCCTTGCTCTTAACCTGTGCTCCCTGTAGCTGAAGAATAAGATAAGGGAATAGCCATCCCTGCTTTGTATAACAGAAATCTGTATAATGTGTGACTTTATGAATGCTGAGCTGTAGGCTGACTTACTGCAGCAGATAAATAACAAGCTGTGTTTTATATACAGTGCTATTAAATTTCACAATAAAAATTTTACTGCTATTACGTCAGATGTGATTTGCTTAACAACATTACTGTGCGAATAAACATCCCCTTGCACTTTGTATGATTTATTTCTGTGTGTAATTTGCTACCTTATTTTCTCGTATACATGTTAATGGGGATGACCTTGGATTTTTAAGAAGCATGCACGATAAAAGGCAAGTAAGTGCTATGATAAGGTGACTCAAGATATGCCTATCTGACCTCGGTTAATCCCATCCAGCCATTCACGTGCAGTAAGGGCTGGCTGAGTTCCAGTTGTCATTGGATAAATGTCATCCTGGTACGATTCTGACTGGAAAACACAAAGGAAGTTCTGGGTTTAGAGCGAATGAAATCAAATTATTCTCCTGACAACATATTTAACTTAATGCATATTGATTACAATGATTTATAAACAAAGAAATATCTGCTAGAAAACATTTGTAATTTGAATGCAGTTCCCATGGGTTTTACCCAAACATGTCTACTCTGGACCAATGAACAAATGAATCAATGGGACCTGTTGTGAACAGGGACAATATTTCAAAATGTACTCACCCGTCTAGGCACAATCATTGACACCGGCTCAATAAGACTTTTTATAGTGACTAGTTTGTAGAACCTAAAGACTTCACAAGTTGAAACATCGACCCCCCTCTTTGGCAGAACACCTACATTTAAAAACAAAGGTAAAACATATATTAAATAGTTAAAATGCATTTGTAATCCTGGCAATCTTACCGTCCTCTATAAATAAATGTTTGATAATATAACTTAAAAAACCTGCAAAAATGCATTTTGAACAACGTGAACTAACTTCCTAACTTCAAGGCAAGCCTTAGAGACAAATTTAATATCAAATAGAGAGAAAGAGGCAATTGCAGCCCTTATTTAGCCTTTGAATGTGCAAAAAGTTACTGTGTGATCCTACAAGTGATCCTTTATGATATATCTGCTGTATAATTGTAAGGGCTTCATCAATCAATTCTAACCAACACTATGGTTTATGGATAAACAGCTAGTAATTGACAGGAGAGGTTTCAGACACAAACTAGTAACATTCAGTGTCTTTTAATCCTTCATACTTGCAAATTCAGACTAAAACTACCAGCAAGTATTTTGGTCCTCCAGTATACCTAATCACAATCTGTTACATTCAAACAAGGTAATTTAGGACCCTATGGTGAATAAGTCCAACTATGGATCCAACTCCTATCCAATGATGTCCTCTAGTTGGATCAAAATTGCAGAATGCTAAAATTCTGGCCCAAATATCCAAGGCTCAAAGGTCATTATTTTAGTTCCCAATTTAGTTCACCTGCTTCAGCTTGGAATCAGACCATGTGCGCAAAGAACTAAAGCTGCATAAACAGCCAACCTAGAACATCCAAACTCATCAACCATACAAACTGAAAGGGCATTTTGCCAAAACTCCTCTCCACAAACAAGACATGACTGGCTTTGAGCTCAGAATGCTTTACAAGTTTTATACAAACCAAACAGGTCGAAACATTTTTGTTATATCAAAAAACCAATGTATAATGATACAAATGGGAAATTACTAGCTTTACTTTCTATGGATCTCCATTGACCAATATTCTTGCAGTTAGAGACAGCAGTGATCCCATTATTACTAACCCATCTGAGCTCAATCAAGTTTTCATGCACTATTACGCACAGCTCTATAATTGGGCTCTATAAATTCCAGGTATTTGCATATATTCAATATGACACAAGTCATTTTCTCTGCTGGCAGCAGTATTTAGTGATCAGTTATGTCTAGGAAACTATTTTTCATATTGACTTGACTTTTTTGCTTACAGAATGGCTTAATTAACTCTTTGGGTTACTTTGATACAAATGAACAACCTTAATAATTGATGTGAACATTTTGAAATGGCAGAAATTACTTACTTACCAATTCCTTTTTGAGGCAAATTGGATCTGTATTCATTAAGGTACTGCAAATAAGGCTTTTGAGAACAGACTTCATAATATCGAATGTTTCCATCTCCCTAGATAAAGAGAGATACACAGAATGTTTTTTGTACTTATAAGTCTTTGTATTCTGCTCTGAATGTCAGGTTTTCAACTCTATATGCTATAAAAAACATATTATAGAGTGGCAGTGTTTCTGTACCTGCAATTCAACAAAATATTAAATCTGCTTGTGCTGCCAAATGACCTATGCTGCTAATCTCAGGCAGAAGGCATAAGCTAGCGTTTGGAAAGAGTTGCAGTGAAATATCTTATCTGATAAGGACAGTGAGGGCTGAGATTTCAAACCAATGCAACAGAAGATATAGAGAATGATATACTATAATTATTGCTGTAAGATATAAGAATATTAGTACAGGTATAGGATTCATTATCCAGAAAGCTCCGAATTACGTGAACGTGATCTTCTATAGGCTCCATTTTAATCAAATAATTCACATTTTTAAAAATAATTTCCTTTTTCTCTGTAATAGTAAAACAATACATTGTACTTGATCCCAACTAAAATATAATTAATCCTTATTAGAAGCAAACAATTCTATTGGGTTTATTTAATGTGACATAGGTTTTTTTTAGTAGACTGGATTGGAGATCCAAATTACGGCAAGATCCAGAAAACCCCTGAACATTTTGGATAACAGGTCCCATACCTGTAGTTACCACAGAGTTCCTTGATAAAATAAACAGAAGGTACATTGTTTCTTATAATGTCTTTATTTCATAAAACAAAGCTAAGAAGCAACACGGTATTGTAGGACATAAGGATATTATCATTTACTGAGAGGGTTCAATGACCATATAAAGCCAGTGCTTTTATACAGGTAATGGAACTCCATGGCAAGTAATATGCTCCTATTTTAGAGAAGGGAGTGCATTATTTTTTTCTAATAAACAAGTTTCAGTTGTGTACAACTGATGACATCACTTGCACAGCACCATTTAAAAGGATTTAATTTACTGGATATTCCTGGCTCTTGTGTATTATATAAGAAATAATATACACCTTATTGTAAAATTCTAAGGATATTAGAAGTCACTGAAGGGTTCCACACCCATATATAGGCAATAACACATAAGTTTTAGTGAGTCATGTGACACAAATTACATCACTGAGCAACAATAATAACTGATGACATCACTAAGCATTATTTATAAGGATATAATTTACAAGATATTTATGGCTCTTGTGTACTAACTTCAATATAGCAACCAAAGAGGAACCTAATTAAAGATCTTTTTTTTTATTTAAAATTCAAAGAAGAATTATAGTAAACTTTTTAACCACTGTTAATTGTCCAGTTTGGAATTCACTTATTTTTTTAGCCAAGTAACATGACAGACTGGCCCATAGGCAATTGTGTAGGACCACTGCAATTTCACACTGATATCATGGCAGTGTTCTTTGGACAACTGGTTGTGTAATTGGCACTTCAACCTAAACATGTCACTAGTGGAAACAAGAAATCCACTATGATATCCCAAAGCTATCTAACATTGGTTTCCAAATGCAAAACTGAATGGCCCTGGGGCTGGACAATCGGGCAAGCTATATTATAAGTCATTCTTGGGGGTGACACCTTTAGCCTTTAACAATCAATCTGATTATCTCAGAAGCTCTAATACTTTGCACAGAGATAGCCTGTAACTGCAGAAGCTGCCATACAGGTTTCAGTACAGCTCTAGGGCTCACCTGTCACAGCAATCAAGGGAAACACTAATAACAGAGTATTTGTTTCAGATCTTAATGATGATAAATAGAAGTCAAACGCCATTCATGGAGCTCTGTGCTCTGGGGCATTTTGAGGCAAACACATGGATAGATGTCAGCCATCTAGGATTAGACCGGAGAGATTGGCCAAAGACACCTGTGTTATATGGAACATCCAGAACTTGTGTCAGTTATTGTGATTAGTAGGACTCCATCGAGTCTACTGTCTCATTATGTCATTTTGATGTAACCAAAGGCCATATTGCATTAAAATACATTTTGCCCTACAACTTAACTATTATCCTAAATTAACAGGAAGATTGATCCACCTGCAGCTCCTCGTGCAGCTAACTTTTCCAGATCATCAGTAAGCAATTGCATGAAAAGCCACTGTGTATCAGATAAATCGCACAGCTGAACTGAACCCATTTGCTACAGAAGTTCATTCATTTCTTGTAAGCATGTTTTTTTGGATGATTTTAATATCAAAAACAAAATAAGTAGCATAAACTATAAGATATAATGATTTATATTCTAGGTTTTCCCTATAGACTACAATACAGGTTTTTCCAAAACTGCACTAATTCTCCCCACGAAAGAGATTTTAATATAATTTTTGGACCTCCTGGATTTATCTGTAAAATGTTGGTATAGTAGGTTTGAGGAAGCTGCCATGAGTGGTGAGTAGTATATTTAATTGTGTCATTTAAAATGAATATTAACTAGGGCAATGACACACAGGATGTTTTGTTGCATGTGGAAGTGAGTTATGGAAGTGAGTTGTTGGCAACAGGCTCAATACCAGTTCTGACAGTAGGAGAGATGGGGAAAGTGGGTTGCAAGCAGGTGGGACTGATGCAAGCTATGAGTGGATGGGAGCAATAATCCCAAAATAAAGCCATGAATATGGTTCTCTCCCAACTGTCTATGATCAAATCACTGGAATTGGGGCCTGGTACAAAGGAAAAGTCAAATAAGCAGATCTGTTTTGTGGATGGCTAGCCTACAGTGAAAATATACCATCCATTTTGACACAAGCTCATTCAGTTTGGCTATGTAGAAGTGCATAAATACTATCTGAACTTCTTTATTAATGCATACCTGATTCCACAGATTGAAAGGAACCCATGCCAGTCTGCCTATGCTGCAGGGACCAGATTCCTATTCCCCAGAGAGTGACAACTTCTATCTCACCTTGTTCCCTTGTGAAGTGATGAATTTTGATACTTGAAGGCCCTCTGCTGTCTAGAGAATCTGTGCACCACCCACTATGGAAACAGATGGACTTCAAGTCTCAGAATTAATCACTTCACAAGGGAGCAAAGTGAGGGGGTAGCATTACACTATAAGCCTAAGGAGTTTTGGTAAATGTTTGTCAGAGTAACATGGCTTCTTTTAGTCTGTGAAATTAGGTACGTCTGTGCAAAAAACAAAACAAAACATACATTTTTATTTATTTATGGAGGTTCAGATGGTGTTTATGCACCCATTCAACATGAGCTCAACAGAATGAGCTCAAGGGAAAGGTATTTTCCCTTTAATTCCTGCTTGCCTTATTTTGCATGGAAAAGTATATGACCATCTATTAAAGACCCTGTCAACTTTGTCAACTTTTTCTCCCTTGGCATAGATTGCTTAAGTAAGCATCTCAAATAGATTTCTTTATCTCTTTAGATTTTTCTCTCACACTAAACTTATATACTGGTCCCTGGCATGGCAGACAGTGCTCCACCTGTAACAAGTTGCTGGTTAGTTATATTATGCAGGGTTACATGTTATATTGTCACCCCTGTGGCATAGCCTAAATGCTATTTCAAATAACGATTTTCAAATCTAATCAGTGATTTATGACACTGTACCACATAAAAATTTGTATAATCAAAGCCATACAAGATATCTAGACTGTTAATTATTGAGAGAATAGAATTAAGCAAAGCCACATGAGTAATACCTTACACCAGTGCTGTCCAACTGGCGGCCCGCGACCCCCCTTCTGTGTGGCCCCCCACCTGACTGGCTGCTTTGATGGCTTACTCTTGTGTAAGCTTTAAATGGTATCAGTACTGTGATTAACTGCCCCCCCTGCATGGTTCTCACCTCAGATTCAGGCTGTAATCAGGCTGTATTGTTTAAATATGTAATCCCCTGTGTTGTTCACACCTTTTAATCTCTGCATTGTTCACCCCCTGCAGTGTTCACACCTCAGGCTCAGACTGTAATCACCCATATTGTTCCCCTGTTCACACCTCAGGAGCAGTAGAAACCCACAAATAATCCCTGCACACTACAAAAAGAACATATACTGAGGTGGTAATGCAATTAAAAAGTTTTTTAATATATAGTTATTGTGCAGACTGTAGGAGCAGTGCCAGCATTGTGTCACTGTAGGCTGCCTGTGTGTGCCATACACACAGGCATCATAGGGCAAGCAGAGTATGGCACACACAGGCAGGGTAGGGAAGGCAGAGTATGGCACACACAGGCAGAGTATGGCACAAACCAGCCAAGAATGGCAAACACAGTGAAAGTATGGCACACGCAGGCAGGGTAGGGAAGGCAGAGTATGGCACACACAGGCAGGGTAGGGCAGGCAGAGTATGGCACACACAGGCCAAGCATGGCACAAACCAGCCAAGTATGGCACACAGGCAGGGTAGGGAAGGCAGAGTATGGCACACACAGGCAGGGTAGGGAAGGCAGAGTATGGCACACACAGGCAGGGTAGGCAGAGTATGGCAGGTTTTTGCTGTACTACAACCATTAATATGGGTATGGTCATGTGATAACATGGGTGTGGTTTCAAGTGGGTGTGGTTTCAAAAAGGGGAGTGGTCAAAACTGGCTTCCATTATTGGCCCTCCACCACGTAGGTCGGAAAAATTCCGGCCCTCGGTACAACAGAAGTTGGACAGCACTGCCTTACACCATAACCATTCAAGCAGAACAGTAGCTATAACCTTTTCAAAATTTTTATCACTCTTTTTCACTTCTTCTCTACTGCGCTACACATTTTTAAGAACAAATATAAAGCTGATATTGGACTGACTGTAGTTGCTGACTGGTGCATTCTTGAGATTGCATCTTCAAAATACATGTCCATGCTAAGAACAGATAAAAGCTACTGATACATACCTTTCCCACGATATACAGCATGTTGGTGTCACAGTCATAGAATGGGAAGATCAGACCAGAGGAGCCATCTAAATCTTCTTGATGTAAAGGCACAGATAGATCATTCTGCATTTTATAGAAGAAAATATAATTAAGTACCCTAATCAAATTCGAAGACTAAGAAGTATTTTTTTCAACTACTAACAACATAGCCTACTAAAACAATCTATATTAAAAGACAACTATAACCCTTCAACCAACTGTGACATTTAACAAAAGTGCTAATATAAAATAGAGGCCTAGAAGAAAAAGGGTTCATTTTACCACCCTGTTGGGAAATTAGGTGGCAACTGAGAGCAGAGCTGCTACTGCAGGTAAAAGTGGTGTGCTCCCGCTTAGATGTCTAAAGGAGAAAGTGCTTCCTGAATGTGACAAGGAGAGCCACACGCCTGATTGGTCCCTGTGTGTGGGGGAACCTAAGAGGGGGCCAAGAAACCTGAGAGAAAGCCAAGATGCCTGAGAGGGGCCTTGAGAGTGAGAACCTGGGTAAAAGCAGAAACTGTAAAACCTGAGAGACTGCGTTATATAGACTTGTGGGGTTTATTTGCTGGGGTCTGGGCATTAGGTCCTTACAGGGAAGCCACCTGCGTATTAGGTAGAGTCAGACAGGCTTAGTGTTTTATATTCTATGTTTTGTTTTGTCTTTTCATCTTTGAAGAAACCTGTTATACTACATTGAACTGTCTGTGCCGCTGTTTTTGGCGTCTGGAAATCATTACTACCTGAAATCATTACTATATATAAATATAAATACATATATACATATATATGTATATATATATACACTTGTGTTCTATGAAAGGTGTTAGTTTCAGTCTAAGCCTCCTTACTCTCATGAGGTTTGTTTTAGTCTTCTTGAAAAGATACTGACATCAGAAATGAAACCTATCTATCATAACATTGCCTTAGCATGCTATTTATAATTTTGCCTTAGAAGTATTTGCCCAATGCTTTTACATTACCTATCTGATCCCCCAAGTTTCTCTAAGAAGGGGATGCTATATTTGTGCAGCAGGAGTCTCTTAGCATTGGAAACTATAACTGACAAGGGACAGTCAGGAAGTCAGTTTTAGGAATTTCAAGTAACAATTACTTACAAAAGCAGCCCTATCAGTGAAAAATGATGAACATGACCTATAAGTAACTTTTTATGTACATCAATATTTTGAAGAGTAGATTTTTAGTGCATCGCTTTAACACAACCCATAACCCCCTATTCTTTAATGCAATAAAAATAAGTGAAAGAATGGTCACACTGCGGAACTAAGCTGCAACCTTCAGTGTTTTTTTGAACAAATGTTTCGAGCAAAGCACTTGTGTTCAAATAAACCCTGAAGGTTGCAGCTTAGTTCTGCAGTGTGACCATTCCTCTACCATGGGTTTTTTATTGTATAATTAAACTTCAGCTGGACTGAAGCAGAGGATATGGCCAAAAAGCATTAAGCTTTACCGCCTGATCTAGGGTCAAAGTGGCTGTTATATCCTCCTTACAAGAAGTAATTCAGTAATATTTCTTGTATGGATCACATTCTTTGTAAGACACAGTCTATACAACATGGTATACAATGTATGGAATATGATTCATTTTATTTATGTATTGCAGAGACTTTGGCAACTATACCATATGTGACACATTGTCACACTGTGAAGATATGCAGGGACATGTTGAAAGTGTGTTCATAATTTAAATAAAATTGCAAACAGGACAGGAAAAGCAATATTTCTACATTAAAAACAGAAAAACAACTCTATCATGCAAACGTATGTGTTTTTTCTAATAAAGCTGCCAGTCACCATTTCACAGAGTCATAAAATGCACAATATATTTAACTAGCAGGAAGTGATTTATTTCTGCACATATAAATCTAATAAAACTGCCAGTAAACCCCTTATTTAAACAGAAAATCTTTTTAAAAACAACAGGAACATCCTTAATAATTTGCCCCATTCCACCTAATTTCTTGAGCCTTTGCAGGTATCAGCAACCCTGCAGAAAACACAACAGGGCTGAATGCTAAAGGATTTCTATCAGTATGAATTTTATCACATTTATTAGACTTTCATAACTAGCAAGAACATTTACCTGGCAGTCAGGAAAGTATTTAAATAATATGTCAGATTCTCAGACATTCAGTGGAAATGTTCAATAACAAGTTATTAATGTGAAAGAAATATTTTGCCTACAGTGCTACCACTGCCATAATTTATAGAATTAGGTGGCAGGAATTTCTAATATAACTCATAAGCGTCACATTGCACAAGGGCCCAAGATTGTTGTTAGAATTTGAATTTATTATTTTCATATAATCCAGTTAATGGAATGTCAAAATATCTGCATACTACACTTGAAAAGTTCTTCTCTAGTGTCTTGCTTCACATCCCACTATGGATCACTGCACACTTACTTGATCCCATAGGGCTGCCTGTCTGTTATTCCACCTGGATGTCCCTGAAGATAGCAGCATGTTCATGTTTCCCAGAAACAAAACTTTGCTGGCTTTATGAGTTTTGCAATTGGACTCCTGCAAGAAAACAAGACCAAACAATGCATAGTGAAAATACAAAATGTCTAATCAATTCAAAGGATGTACAGTATATATGTAGTAGTTTTGGCTTCTAAATTGAAGTTCAGTCAGTTCCTGATTCAGCCCAAACTTTTGTGCTTTGCCTTGGAAACAAATAAATCACTGAGGCATACACACAGCTGTAATGACCATTATTATTATTATTATTATTATTATAATACACTGTATATACAAGAGGTACCACACTATGGTATTGGCCCAATAGCGGATGCTAAAGCAATAGATATGTAGAAGGGAAAAAACAGTACAGTACACAATTTTTTCAGTATATGACACTAGTCAACAAACTTTTAAAGAATTGTTTCCATACACTTTATGCCTGATTCAAATAGTGTCATTTCCTTTTTAAAGTTGACCATGTAGAGGCATATTTGTTTAGCATCATTATTCACTAATTTGATCAGCTAAGACAGTTAGCAAAATTATTTCTTACACTGGCACTGCAAGCAAACAAACCTTTTACATTTAGAGATCACGTTAGTTCATAGTCCCTGGATTAGTCTACAAGTGTTATTCCATTTTGCATCCCCATATTTCTTGTGAGTTACCCAATCTATTTCCATGGGCAGAGCTTCTGAATGGTAAACTATTATCCCCACAATTATATTTCTGTAACAAGTGCAAGGCACAAAAATGGGCAATATTTTGTGTGCATCTAAACACCATTATGCCCATACACAATCCTTTCAATGCTTGCTTAGTTCAGCCTGCCAAACTAGGGCCAGCAATGAAGCCCTAGAATTAATACCTAGGTGCTACTTTGAGGGTTCCTTTGGCATGTCGCACCTGCTTGCACCTAGTGAATTGCACACAAACGCTGTTATTGAGGCAGTGTGTGGGGAAGTGATACCATTTACAGACAGCCTGTAGAGGCCACTACTATGCTGCATTGTGAGTTAAAAACATAGTGGTTTATGTCCTAATTATGCATCTTGCACATTTAACCAGTTTAGCAATTCAGTCTTCTGGTTTTTAGTCACAAAGCCAACATTTGATGATAGTGTTAGTTGAATTATTGTCACTTGCTGTTTAATGCATAAAAGCATGATGGAAGTTGTAGTACAGCAACATAGACAGAAAAATAAAAATGCTTCACAAAAAAAAGATTCCCCCATAGCCCGCTGCCATTACTTTCGGCTCAATCCAGAAGTGGAGCTGAAGGTGAGGTGGGTATTCCACTCTACAGGATCGGAACATGTGCTGGCTGTCCTGCACATGCACTGATCTGCAATGGGAAGGTGAAGGGCACAGGTCTGGTGTGTAGGGCAGTAACTGACATAAATCCCTTGCCCTGATGTTATCTCCATAAACTGAATTTTTTAATACAACTTCATTGCCTACTTGCATTTATTTGGAAATATAACTCAAATAGCAACAATATTGGTACAGGTTCATTTTTCAAAATATCAAGATTTCAAAAAGTGTATAATGGCTCAATTTAAAAACAAGTGCTAATGGAATATAGCCTTTCTGAAATTCATAATTTTTGTCAGTGGCGTAACGTAGAAAGGCGAGGGGCCCAGCAAACCTCCACTCCAGATAGTTGAACACATGTTGATAAACCAAATATGTAGCTCTGTGTCATTTATGTCTATTATTCCATAACACTTTACCAATGTGTTTTAAGGTCACCTATATGCTCATGAAATGTGCTCCATACAATATATATGTAGTGGATCAAGTTTCACGCCAGGAACCTATGAAGTGAATTGGTTTTATGGAAAATTTTGCGGATCGCTGATATCTTTTCACACTTTGATACATATTTGCTGTTCTTAATCCTTGGTGTCAGTGATCCTGTTGTTTATGGGGAAATGCAGTAAATGGAAACAATCTATAAAACAGGATATGCTTCCTAAAGAACTGTTTGATAGACATTAGCCACTACAGTGTTCTCCAGTTGTACATCAGCAGGAGCCAATCTATCAGCTACAAGAAGAATGGTTTTCCTGGAGCCATCACAGAAGCCAGTATGTGCTGATGGTATTTGCTGTTTTACATTTAGCAGCCGAGAAAGGCTCTTTATTAGTAATTTATCACAAGTTCTTTTGAAGGAAGCCATTACACTCACTTTCTCTAGCTTAATTATTAATAAATATACTCTATGCTCGATCAAAATCTGCAGCAGCTACAATCTATGGAAACATTTAGGCTAATGGATAATGCTTTATGCTTGTGCTCATTTTCAGGTTTCAATAATGCAATAATGCTCAAATTATGGTTAATAAAGAGGGTTTTTGTCTTATTTGCTCTTACTTTGTTTATGAAACAACATCAAGGAAGACATGTTTAAAGCTAGTGAGGCAACCATTCTTCCACACATGTTTGAAATCCAATCATTATACTCTGCATTGATAAAAGGTTTTTGAATGCATTCTAACATTAACATTTTTCTTGCTTAATGATGCCTGATACTGGAAAATAAATGCATTTGCTATACATAACCTAATTGTCTGTCTTGACCAGGCCTGGATTTGTGGCAAGGCCACAAAGGCCCAGGCTTAGGGTGGCATGCCGCCCGTGCCGCACAAAAAATGTACTTCTTTGCCAATTTTGCCATTCACGCTCTAAATTTTACCGGATTCAGGTATGGGACCTGTTATCCAGAATGTTTAGGATCTGGGGTTTTCCAGTTAAGGGATCTTTCTTTATTCATCTTCTATGCTACAAAAAAGGATGATTAAAATGATTTAAACACTAAATGAACCCAATAGGATTGTTTTGCCCCCAATAAGGCTTCATAATATCTTAGTTGGGATCAAGTACAAGGTACTGTTTTATTATTATAGAGAAAAAGGAAATATGTATTACAATTTTGAAATATTTGATTGAAATGGAATCTATGGTAGATGATTGTACTAACATTTCTAGGTTAAAAGTTATTGCAGGGTATAGTACAGGTATTGGACCCGTTATCCGGAAACCCATTATCCAGAAAGCTCTGAATTACGGAAAGCCTGTCTTCCATAGACTCCATTTTAATCAAATAATTCAGATTTTTAAAACTGATTTCCTTTTCTCTGTAAAAATAAAACAGTACCTTGTATTTGATCCCAACTTAGATATAATTAATCATTATTGGAGGCAAACCAATCCTATTGGGTTTTATTAATGTTTTATTGTTTTTTTAGTGGAATTAAGGTATAAAGATCCAAATTACAGAAACACCCCTTATCTGGAATACCCTTGGTCCCGAGCATTCTGGATAATGGGTCCCATACCTGTATCTGAAAACAAGTTGTTCACCTCTAATTTTAATTAGCAGAAATCCCTCTAAAACATGCCTGGTTAGAAAATCAAGCATTACACATTTTTTAAAATGCAGTACTCAAGGTTAATAATCATCTCGACCATGGTACAAGCTGTATTCATGCACCTTTTTTAATCGATGCCCTTTTCCATTAAAAGAAAGCATTAATCCTTACATTGTAATATCATGTGAACTTGCAGAAACCATCTGTTACATTTTTTCCTTGCTGCATGATTTGAGTTTACATTGGTGCCAGCAGCCACTTTAATTTATGGTTGGCCAAGTTACTAGTATAGATACTATATATATAGTATATATACTGCACCTTACATAATTTTCTCTCTATTATATCAATGTTTTCTATCAGAAAACAAAATATTTGTAATTTCATAATCCAGGAGCCAAGAAGATAGGAACATACTGAGAGCTATACCTTTGAAATGTGGCGCCATATTGTCATCACATACTGCATTTTTTGGCATTGTCTACACTTTACACAGGATGCAGCTAAGGTTAGTTTACAGTAATACCGCCAAGCTAGGAAATATCACAGCATTTTTTTCTGTTATGTTCTTAAAGGGACATTATTAAAACATACAAAAGGCCATTTACTTTACCTCAGGACACAAGTGATAAAGCACTACAGGGCATAAAAGAACAAACTGGATGGGGGCACCTTCCCCCAGGCCATCCCTCGCTGGATCGCTAGGATCGGGTAATGTATTTCTTCCAGTCACATGACTGGTGATTTAACCTACTTTTATATACAAAGTAGTTTGTAGTTGTAAGTACACAATTGTGAAATATAAATGACCAATGGATATGCCACTGGGATAGAGAACATGGAATAATTTAATCTATTAATAATTCTTTATTATTTTCTTCAAAATAACTATTATTATGTTGTCGAGAGTATATCAGTTCATGAGGTGCATTGTGAAGAAGAATAATTGGTATATTTGTCTGCGGAGACAGCTCTCTTAACTAGACTTTTAGGTCAAACCTTTTTCTCTTCAGCTTTGTGTTTTGACAAGTGACACTCATTATACGTGACAATGAATATGATACTGTGCAAAATTACCCTTCTAGGTTATTTATATACAGTAAATGTAGTTTCATTTTCTAGTATCTAAAACATGGAATATTATTGCTGCTATATTTTTTGTAATTTTGCTTGGCATACTGATTACAGAATTGTATAATTTTCAGTTAAAATACATTCTTTTCTGGAGAATAATTTCCGTTTTACAATGAGACAGAAATACTAACCTGTATAATAGTCCCTTGCCGAGGGTCAATGACCCTAATTATCCTGTCCTTGCAAGATGTGGCAAGAAGACTTCCATCAGTGTTAAATGACATGGAAAGAATGACATCTTTGTGACACTCAATTGTTCTCACAGGACTATAAATAACAGGATCATCATTGTCAATATTCCATATCATTATCTGAAAAACAACAATGAACATCACTGAAATTATTATCATTTATTATAGAATTGGCAAAGCAATTGGATTTGAGCACAAAAAAACACAAGATTAAAATGCCAGGAAACAAATCACAAAAATTACTTCATTATGTTTAAATGGGACAACAGCTTAAAAATGAAAAAATAAACTGAGTTCACTAACAGTCTGGAAATGGTTAGCTAACTTAAAGGGCAGGTTTATTAAAATTCCAACTGGGGAATCCAAAAGGATTTCCAGAAATGTAGCTTGTATGACATCTTCTAGAAGCTGTCTTACAGCAGAACCCCTGAAAACACTGCATAAAAGCTCTGGATTATGATATAAACACCCAGACTGATTCTACACTGCACCAAATATGACACCAAAACTGCCACTAGGGATGTGCAGGGACAGCAGAGTCTCGCGCAGCAGCTGATATCTGTAGTTTAGATAAACAAACCCAGGAGAACAGATAGGATCATTTATAGAAATTTGTATAGAAAGTATGATAGAATCTGGGATTAAAAGATGACTGTACCTTTTAGCTCTGTGACACATGTATATAAATCATGTATCCAAACTGATTTCCATGTTTTTGTTCTATTTTAATTATGTTTTTTTAATAATGTTTTTTTTCCCATCTTTCACTATTTAGGTGTTTTATAATTTCTTAACACACATCTGAAGTTAAATAATAAACACTCAGATAAATATTCCCAAAGAGTACTATGGTCAGGTCATAAAGAATTCTTAAAAACATTAAGACATCCTTTGTCTCTAGAGAGCTTTAGCCATACAGCAACACTGTCTGTTCAACCTGGCATGTCAGTTTCAGCACTAACAAACTAGACATAGTAAGACAAGCAATTACCAGCCTTATTTACTAGTGCAGTTACTTCTCCTCTCTGGAGAAGAATTGAATGACACTTGCCTAGACTACCTGAGTTTGTTTTCTTTAAAAATCTTGTGGGCAATTAGGTAGCCTTGCTGTTCTACTGACTGACCTACCCACTGAGACCCCTACAGGTAAATCGATCAAGGAATTGCTAAACCAGAAAATCAGTGAAAACTTGTGACGATTTTGTATTCAAAGATAACAATTATATGAATTGTATCTCTTCTACCCTCACCACGACACTGCACAGAATACCGAATATTGAAACTCAGTTGCATTCTTGATTGCCCCAGATTTGAAAAAAAACTATGCTGACATGTGAGAGGAACATCTTTTACAAAGGAACAAATAGAGGGCATGTCAGCCTGATGCCAGTTTGAAGCCACTTAGGATGAGCTCCTTCCTGTATGCCAAAGATGGAGCTGGTGCAAGATGAAGCAAAACTCGTGCAAACCTTTGGGTCAGAGAAAAAAGTTGATCGCAAATCAAGTTACAATGTTCAGTGGAATTTAAGATGTGATCCCATTTTTATTCTGTAACCCTTGTTTGGCTAAATTAGTATAGAGCTCTGTTTGTTATAAATTAATATAAACGGCTGCATAACTGCTGCTATATAAATAAATGATGATGATCATGTTCATATGCTACCCATATGTATGTCATTATAAAGCTTTGGTGGACAGATTGCCAGGATGACAGTAACTGACAAACACAGTAACACACTGCAACTTCTAGCAATAGTCATCTTTTACAGAGACTAAAGTGTTATATTGATTGTTATCAATAACTTAAATATTTCAATATAATCAAAATGATAAAGTATACCTCCCAACATTTTTAGCTGGAAACTTGGGGAATTTTGGGCCACACAAGAATCTAACAAGATCTCTCCTACATTTAGGTCTGCATATCAGGGACATGTTTCATTCATAATAACTACACTTTATTCTGACAATCCACAATTCTTTAAGGTTATTTGTTGCATGTCTTTCCTAAAGAATATTTAAAAATTCTAATAGATATTGACAAATTTCAAATTTTTAAACTAGCCCTATGGGTATTCCTTTTTCCTTTGTTTTAGTTATTGCAGTATTTATAACTGTTATAAAAATGCACTGTGCCGCTTATACATGCAGGGGTGCTTCTGCCACCTTTGGTCTGCTCCCCACCCTATAAAGTGCCACCTGAGAAAAACTTCTTACATTCACTTGCAGCAGCAACACAACTATATAAAAGTAGTGCTATATAAATAAAGATATACATATGTACATACAGTTGCACCTGCAACATTATATAGTATATAGCCTCACTCAGCTATACATATAATATTACCACTGCTCTCTCCTTTAAAAAAGAAATCTGTCTTATGGAACATATTTATTTTTAATGCAAACTTTTACATTTACATTTTATTTGCTCTTCACCCTCTGGTCTTTAGAATACAAGGCATTATGATCACTGTTACAAGTATACCAACTAAGGAATAAGAGGAACCCCATGGATCACTTGACAGATGCAAGAATGGGAACTGTGCATGACAAGAAGCCCTTGGCATGTGACTGACACATACTGCCAGTTTAACACTATTATCACAAGCACAATCCTTTGAAAATTCTATGAATAAAAAAATTCTTATATTTAAATAAGTCCCTGAAACCATACATTTTCTTGCTTTTACTACACTGCCTCACCTCATTCATTGAATAGCAATCATTCATTTCAAACTTATGCCAACATGACATATGATAAATTGACTTTCAATGTCCACTTCCTAAGTTCAGTGTGACAAACAATTATAGCAAAAAAAACACACAAAAATAAAATTTTATTGCCTTGCAAGATGGTGAACAAATACTGAAAATTCCTTACTTTGTAATCGTAGCCAGTACTGAAAATGATATTACTGGCAGTTGGATGCCATTCAATGAGGCCGACTCTTCTGGTGTGCCCGAGCAGCTCCTTCCTTGGATCTGTTAAATTTTTATTTAACAAATGCCTTGGAATGTCCCAAATTTTGACCTGTTAGACAAGAATTAAATCTTAAATACAAATGTTTTTGTACACATTATCTCTTGGGTCAAACCATTGTGCAATTTTTCATCTAACTTAGGTGTGTGGCAACCCCTTACCTTACCTGCCCAGCGCTTACCTCTTTTATGTTGGAGCAGGTCTAGAAAGGGGGCTGCATTGCTAGTGCACTAGAAGACTGGAAGGGCTGAATATCTGTTTTGAAAAATGGAAATTCAGCTCTTCAAGTAACAAGAGGTTTTTGCCGCCCCTGGTAACCTGCCGCACACTTCTGCCTGGGGCAAGGTTTTCACATTGCCTCATGGCATGTGCGTCCCTGATCTAAATGCATTGCACAAAACTACAAATATTAAAGGAGAAGGAAAGTCTAAGTCACTTGGGGGTGCCAAAATGTTAGGTGACTTTAATCGCTTACCTTGTAAGAGAAAACCACACCAGCCCGGGGTAGCTGTAGCGAACGCTTTCTCTTTCTTCTGCGGCGAAATCCCTGGGCCGGCGCATGTGCAGTAGAGTGAAAAGCCAATTTTGTTGTTAAAGTTTGGCTTTTTACTCTAATGCGCATGCACGCCAACGTGGAAGAAGGAAGCACTTGCAGCTACCCCGGGCTGGTACAAGGTAAGCGAACATTTTGGCTTTCCTTGTCCTTTAAATCTCTGACTAAATACAATTTTATTAGCACAGTATTTTTTTAAAATACTATACCGTGGACAAATAATATCCCAAAAATGCCTTTCCACCAGCAACAAAGTGAATCACCCATGGAAAGACATATGTGTTGCTTCGCTTTCCGAAATGGCACAAAGTTGCCCGCAGGAGAAAAATTTGCGGGACTTCGGAAAATGAATCAAAATGCTGGTGGAAAAGCATTTTGGGGAGATTAGTATCAGAGATTTAACCACGGGTAACTTATCTCCCCATTGACCTTCAGCCTTATGCTTAATTTTCACTCTTGTGGTTCCTGGGAGCAGCTTGATAAGTTGGTTATCACCTAGTCACTTAACTGTTAAACCTTAATAACATTAGTTGGTAGATTTCTAAAGAGCAGAATCTCCAGTCCCTACTGAGCATGCTCTCTGAGCATTAATAAAGCTTACTACTGCAACAGATACATTAGTTGATGTCAAGTAGGGATTAAAACAATACATCATCAGAAAATGCAGTTATTTTATTTACAATTTGCTAGTTTATTGCACCTTTGTAGGAGTTATTTTGTGCATAGGGAGTTTTACTTACTGTGGCATCTTCAGAACAAGAGGCTATTACATAGTCATCAAAAGGGTTCCACTTGATGTCCAGCACATTTCCTCTATGACCACACACCTTTGGATGATGAGGATCGAGTTTTCCTGACTGTATACAAAATTGAACTGTTAGTTTGGATAAAAACAATGCACAGTTCTTGCTAACTGCGTCAGTCACCGGTTAATGGTTTGTGAAGCTGCCACAAGATGGCTACATTGGGCTATTTATACATTCAACTAAATCTGTAACTATATTACTTGCTATGTCTGAAAGCAGGATGTTCATGAAGATTTAAACATTATTACCACATTGTGCATATTTGCATCAAGGAATATGACATTAAGTTAAATATGGAAAAAATATACTATATACAAAATTATATACTATATTATTTAATACCATAAGAGTCTTTAGATTTTCAACAGCATGGATCGTGTTTATTTTTTTACAAAAACTTAAAAACCAGTGGGTGTGAGACACTGTTGTTTATATTGAGCACATAAGAGTAAATCAAGGCTGGTACCTACTAATGATGTTGAGTAAAGGTTTTCCTTTTCTTTAGGCAGCCCCCATACGGGATAATAAAGCCAAAGGCTGAGCCAGTTTCACAATTGGGAAGGAGAGTTGTTTCCCTATCCAGGTTTAAGTTCCCTTGCAGTATGGTAGTTGGTCAGGGGTTTCAGGTTTCCCTATTATTCAAAAAGGGAAGTCACCATATGCTCTGTTATTTTAGACACCACTTGATGGTTGGTGGGTGGTTGGTGCTGGAGAGCTTGAGGTGGAGGTAGGCCTCAGGAGAAGTTAGTGAACAAAAAGCTATGTAATAGGTAACTCCGGAGTGAGAGTTAGGATCAAGTTATTTGAGCAGCAAGAGGCTCCAACAGGGTTAGTACCCCATGGTGTCAGGCTCAGGAACAGGATATTCCTGGAGAAAGGCTTAACTCTGAGCACCCTTCTAGAGATGGTGACTAGTTTACAACCACTGGGTGTTGCAAATACTATGCCCTTGTAAATGCCATTCATTTAACCTATATGTTGCAAGAACCACTGGCGTTTTTTGAAAGATCAGTGTATGTGTGCATGTATATTAGTGCGGTTACCCCTTACTCCACTTTCAGAAAAAGGGTTCCATATAATGTATTCTCTAACAAGAGTTGCAACTGGCCAAAAAGGGATTAGATCCAATAATAAAGGTACATTTTACAAACAGATGTGCATGACATTCTGATATCTCTGCAATATGCCAGAGGGCGATTTTTTATGTGGGGGCTGCAGTGATTTATATTTATGTTTATGGGGGATAAAAGGGTTTAAGAATACACAGTTCAAATATATGAAGAAAAAGACATCACAATACTTAGTAAACTACTTAGTAAATTTCAGTGCATGTATGGTAGCCCAATAATCTCTGCCAATATTCATGTACTATAGATATCTGTCAGTTTGTGGATCGGAAGGCTTTGAAAAATGTATCTGCAGATGTACCAGCTGCAGCTAAGAAACTTAAGAGGAGCCGCAGTTCTTCTATACTTGCTCTACACCAGCTGTTTTGGCTGTTTCCCTGAACAGACATAAAATTAGTTGGGCGGCCATGCAATAGATGGCATGTTGTACAAAATCTATCAGTTGGGCCAATCAGACAGATACCATATGAAGACAGGCTGGGTATGGCCCCCTTAAGAAAAAGCGAGGGATTAATAGCATGTACCATAGTTAATATTAACTTGTGTCAGCAAGCTTCGCCATATGGCCAGCTTATTCAGACATCTTGGTTAGAAGCTCTCTTTTGTGGCCCAATATCTGACCATAACCCAAGCTTCTTACAGGATAACATGTACAAATACTGTTATAATGAATGTCATTCGTCTACGATTCCTGAGCATATGAATAAGAAAAGGTTACCTGTTGAAGAGGTATAACAATAAAGGCTCCACCACCAGCACATTCTGTCACTACGGCAATGAAAACTGGATTTACGGCACAGAAATGGTTGTCTTGTACACTTCTTGTGATAGGCACACAGTCATAGCAGCTCTCCTTGTTTGCAGGCTTACCAAAGACATGGCGGTACTTTGAGCTTCGATATTGGGGCTGCCATGACATCTATTAAAATACAGCACAAAATAAATTTTGATTAGACACAAATAAAACCCTAATTATAATAATTTATTTTAAACCCAATAAGTATGTTGTAATGATGTTTAGATCTTTTATTTATTTTGACATTTTTTTTCTCGACATGTGAGGAAGTGGAAAGTGACACCAGAAGCAAAATAGGTTGCCTCAAAATGTATCTACTGTGTACAGTGTTGCAAGATTCCTAAAGGCAAAGTTCACCTTTGTTACCTTTTAGTAAGTTATATAATGTCCTATTTTGCTGACCCCAGGGGCCAAAATTCTATTGCTCTGTGAAGCTGCAACTGTACTGATGTTGTTATTATTTTTCATTATGTTTCTCTTTATTCAGACCCTCCCCTATTTATATACCAGCCTCTCATTCAAATGACTGCCTGGCTGCTAGGGCAAATCAAATCTGCTACCATTTCAAACTGCAGAGATGATGAACAAAAAATACAAAATAAGACCCAACCTCAATTTGTCTCAGAATATCACTGTTTACATTATAGTAAAAGTTAATTTAAAGGTTAACTACATCTTTATGTAGTATGTGGAACCACTGTAACTACAACAGCTCCTCAACAGTTGCCTCACAGCTCTTCCTTTTAACTTACCATAACCTTAATATCTTAAACACAGTTTCATCAAATACTGGCCACATACAGCTTTGCTTGGTGTAGGCTGCTTCAGTTAGACGCAAGCAAGATATTCCAAGTCAGTTTAGAACTTGTTTGGATTTCTCAGGTTATATACATTAGTGCCAACATATACATCCACAACTGCTACACATAAACCACAATGTAACATGCTACTGTAATAAAACAACATGAAATAAAACCAATTTCTGGATTGCTATTTTGTTCCACAGTTTCATTTTCACAGTAGCGAATGGTTTGAAGTTTATATTAAATATTTTACAGCTCTTTGCAATTTAACGTCCAAGAATATTCATAACCCAGCTTGCAATAGCAATATACTTTACAGCACAATCAGGTCTTTGACCCTATGAAGAATCCATATTATGTTATATTATCAGAAGAAGAAAGAAAAGAAACATTTTTGTACATCCATAAACCAGGTTGTAAGGACCAGATTGTGATCTATTTCCTACAACAGGGCTGTGCAGCTGGAGGCATGCAGTTGAAATAAGGCCCTCTCAAACATTTAAATGACCCTCACTTTTACAATAAGCTCTACAGAATTTGTCATTTTACTGTAAAAAGGCCCTCAGTCATTTCTCCAATAAGTCCACAACATGGAGAGCACTGGCCTATAGTAGGCCCATTTATTAATACTGGAAAAAAGTTTAAATTTCAAATGGGACTGGGAGGAGAAACTACTATACAGCAGACCCCACAGTCTGGGTCCTCTATGATCACATAATCTGCTGTATGGTAGTTACGCTAATGCCTGGCCTGTGACCCATAGCAACCAATCAGTTTTAGCTATTTTCAGCCAGCTGCAGGTAAAACAATTAAAACAAACATCTGATTAGTTGCCTTAGGTTATTTCCAAGGTGCAAACTTGCTTAGTCATTATACATGAGCCACACTAGCCCTGGGGACTTACTTTGTGCTATAATCAAGCCTTCATTTGTCAGTACTGAAATTATAAATGGTCAGATGCAGAAGGATAACTATTGTTTACCTGGATATGCACAAAAGATGTTAGATGGTGTCATCAGACACATCAGGTACTATTTGGATTTGAGGTTCATTATGAGATTGGGGAAGTAAAGGTATAAAGCTATTTTTGTGACTTTGCAGCAGACACTTGAGTACCACCTTGCTGGGATAATTTAACAGTTTTTCTGTGCCTTTAGCCCTGTGCATGTAGACATAGCTGGGAATTCCACCAATCACCTCCTTAGTATTTTTTTTATGCTAAAGCTCTGTGGTTGTTACAAATTATTGTGGTTAGACTTGAGCTGCTGCCTTCTCAGTCCAATTTATTGGAATGTTTTTTTTGTGGCTGGTGAGGCTACTACTTAGAGACTGGGGAGCCATTTACTAATGGTTGGATTATTTTTCTTCCCAATCTGGATTTTAAATTCTAAAAGTCGCGGATTTTTAGTGATCTACTATGCGACAAAACTGCTAAAAATCTGAATCTGGCAATTCGCCAGCTAAAACCTGTCAGGATCATGTAGAAGTCAATGGCAGATATCCCTTGCCTTCCCTGGAGGATCATTCTTTGAAAATTTATTTGCTTTGAAATCTGGTTTTCAGATTTTTTTATGCTGCTTTTTTGTGTGACAAATCGAAAAAGTTTCATGACTTCTTTTTGCATGTACTTCTTCAGTTTCAACTTTTTAGTAAATGTCAGACATTTGTGGAAATTAGTTTATTTGAAAAGAAAAAAATAAGAAAAGTTAGAGTTTTAGAAAATTTGCCCCTAACTGAATTAGATGTAGGACTGAAATTGTTAAAGAATGATTACTCTTGTTTTCATCTATCTGCACTTTTTGGTCTGCCCTTTCAAAGTTAAGATAGAATAGTTGGCTCCTAGATTTGATTACATTAGATACAGAAGGACTGAACAAGAAAGTCATGGAATGATGGAAGTGAGAATTTTATGGGTACCAATTTTCTCCATCCTTGTTGGAAATTATTTATTTCTGTAGGAAGGTTTCATTCTTTTCAAGACAGGGAAAGAGAAACAACCTAAATGTAAAGCAGGGGTATGAGGAACGTGAGGGAGGCACAATGATAATACATAACACAATGGCCCATTTTGCACATACAGTATACAAATCACGCAGCAATCTGTGGTAGCAAACAGGTGTGGCAACATTACAATTAAATTTAGTGGAATTCCTGACTCGCACTCATAAACAGGGCTTGATGTGTTATTTGGATTGATGACCTTCAAACATTCAACATGTATCTCAATTTTATAAATATGTTTCGCTTGAGTAACTGCTTCTCTTGCTCCACCCTTCCATACCTGCCAGTATTTTGCACTGCTCTCAATTGGTTGAGATACCTACAGAGAAATATAGTGGTGGCATAGTGCTCTATGGCTGCTTTACTTTAAAAGGGAAAGGTATCTTGTTAGAATGAAAGAGGACTGAATGGTTCAAAATAAAGGGAAATAGTGCAGTCTTCTAGAAACCTAAAGTTTGGGCAGAAGCTGCATCTGTCAGCAGGAGAATAATTTCACAATGGTGCAATCAAAACCCTAATCTTAATCTGCCTAAGCATCTATGTCATTTAACTAACCTGAGCTTCCTGGAGCAAATACGTCTGGAAGAAAAGACCAGAATTACCACATTGCACAGCTGGTACTTACTCAAACAGACTTGAAGCTCTTACTGCTACAAAAGGTGGCACGTGCAATTAGTATACTAAATTGCTTACGCAAAATGCATACTTCAGATTTATTTTCTTGCATGTCATTTAGGTACAGAGGTACAAGATACGAAGCAATACGAAAATTTAATAATTTTACCATGTATATAGTGCACTCAAATGATTTTGCAAATGACTTACATGTACTGGTGTATAATACAGTTACATATAATTGGAAGAAAGTAACATTGATAATTGATGAAATAGTGAATTCAGATTTTTTGCACAGTCCTCTGAGTCTGGCACTTATGTTTTTAAGTGAGTAGAGTACTTTCTGTTTATATAAACACATGACTTGGAGTTGTCATTAGCACTGGAATGTGTACCTTGAACACGCAATCAATGACCAACCACTTAGGTGTGTATACATATGTACATACATATGCACATGCACCTTCCCGCCTGCCCCAACCCTAACCTTTTCTTTCCCAAATCAGACTTGTCACAGGAAACAGGGCAGGTACAGCTATACATATAGTTTTTTGCTACAGTTTAGAGTCAGGGGTGTTTGGCCAAAGGAGACCACAAGGACTGGAACTCTCCTGTGTACCACAGGATTTAAAAAGGTCTTGTAGATTGTAAGCTCTTTTGGGCAGGGTCCTCTTCACCTCTTGTATCGGTTATTGATTGCTTTATATGTTACTCTGTATGTCCAATGTATGAAACCAACTTATTGTACAGCGCTGCGGAATATGTTGGCGCTTTATAAATAAATGTTAATAATAATAATAAAAGGTGCTTTTTTTTTGTTGTTTATGGAAAATGTTTCACCCAACTATAAAGTAAGGTATCTCCTAGTCTTAGGTATAAACCCAAACAAATGGTACACAAGAAGATCTGTCGCCTGCAGTAGCTCTGAATTACCATGTGTGACAGATGTGCTAGTGCCCTTACTGAACAAACTACACAGTCACACCTCTGTGTCAGTGAAAACAAATATATGATTTCCCCTTTAAAACTGCAGCAGTAGGTATTGTTCTTGCGCAACTGTGAGACCATGCAGAGGAGTAATGAGCTTGTAAAGTAAACAGACCTTGCTGAGATATACTTGTGACCCTAGGGTATCGCCTTGTTACTTCAGTGTTTGCTTAATCAGCGCTTGCTGTTCTTGCCAACCAAGTCATATAATCCTAGCCACGGGTCTTATTTATTCCCAAAGATCTGCAAAGCTCAAGCATAGTGAAACTCTACGCATGGCGCATACCCATGAATATGTATGCAGGACTTGCTCGTTTGTGCAATCAATTCAGGATAAAAACATAAGCTTTTTGTCTTTCAACACACTCAGAAGTTTTGTAAATAGATCACCTACTTTCTGTAGCTTTTGTTGGCCTAAGAGTCACTTTGTTAATTACTGCGTACTTTCTTAGCCAAAAACCACAATGTTTATTTGTTTTCTCATTCTGTGTATGTTTTTGTAACCAAGCACTCAACGTTATAACACTTATGTAACGAAAGGTGATTCATGAACAGGTAAGAAATGAAACCCAAAGACAGCCCGATTAAAGTTTTTTGCTTTCAGATGCTAAAAATCCAATATTTTATAAGGTAATTTTTTCTATAGAAAGACAAATTATTTCAGAATCACAGGCTGCTTTTTAGTAAAGCATTAAACTCCACTAAGAATTCCAGTGTATTTGCTTCTAGCTTTATATTATGATTGCGAGCACAATTGCAAACTGTATGCAATATTCACAAAGGTACTTGCTTCCGCACATGCTCCTAACAACATGCAGCAACACCAGTCTTCCTTGCCCAGTCTGTTCTCATGCAAATGCTTGCATGGACACCCAGTGATTACTGCAAGACTGGCAGTGGCATTAATTCTAGGATTTCTTTAGTAAATGTTAATAGCTGCAACTGACTTTATGCCATTAATATTGCACACCACGTAACACCAGTGTAACAAGCTGGGCCCCCTGCAAAAAAATCTTTGGAGGGGCCCAGCGAGCATCTGACAGGTACAACACAAGCAGGTTGGGAGAAGGCTCATACTTTACATTTTTCCGTTAGAAATTGTCTGGAGGGGCAGATTTATGTTAAGCAGACCCCCTGTCCCCTGGACCCCCCCTAATGACCTTGGGGTCTGCTTCCTCTATAGTTATGTGCCTGATTTTTATTCTAATCATGCTGGAATTCTGGCCAAAGAAATGCTTCATTGTAGGTTAAAAAAGAAAAGTCAATTTGTGCCCATAAATAAAACTTTGCACCCTGACTGATCTGGAACCTCCTGCCTCATCTCTTTTCAGCACCTTTTCACACATATTATTTCCCTTTTTTAAATTTTTTTTAAAATACAGAAATAAAGAACTACATATATTTAATATATTTGCTCCCCCCCACCATCTTATAAGTATTTTTTTATTTAAAATATTTTTTTTTATTAATGTATATTAAAAAAGTTGCTTAGAATGTTAATTATGTTTCATTATGTGAAAAATCAGTTTTTGGGTAGAGAACTCCTTTAAATCAGAGAAGCAATGTTCAGGGGGAAACATTTTCATTTTCTCTGTTTATCTAAATAGAAAAGTGATAAATATAGTCTGAATTCTGTACATGTTTTTTTCTTTATAGGTGTGTCTCTGGATTTTGGTTCAAAGATTAAAAGAAAAAAGAAGAACTGATCGTACTGGCAGACAGGTCTGAGCAAAGCTAAAAGTGTCATTCCTGAGATAATTCAGCTGCTTTAACAAGCAGGGCAAAGGGCTGGTAACACAGCATTTTCAAAAATAAGAGATAGTGACTAAATGTCAAGGACTAAAGTAATAGTTGGGATTTTTTAGAGTTGTTCCACATGTATAGGAGTTTCTAAAGTGTGCACTGCTGACATTAATCTGGTACAACAGGTTACCTGAAGGGAAAACAAAATGAACAGTAATGTTCTCTGTAATTGCAGTGTCACTCACAACTACTTTTATATTAACACAATTCCATTTTCATTATAGTGTGTATCACTGACAAGCTGAGGCTGAGGTAACCAACAGAAATCTACATGAAGCTTTGTCATTTTAGCCTTTAAAACACAAATGTACAATAAGGGGTCACTGAACATATTAAGTTCTGCAGGGCTGCATTACACCAAATTAGACCATTATTTAGACTAGGGTTAAATTCTTTATCCTCACTATGGCGTGAAACAGTTGATCATCCTACAGTGGCTCTGCTGTATACTTTAGCCTTTACATCTATACAAATCTGTACAAGTAACCTGAAGCACTTCAGTTGCAAACAGTGTCGGACTGTGATACCTGGGACCCACCAGAAAACCACACCCTGGGGGCCCACCAAACATATAAGCACAACCACTGCGCCCTCCAATCCCCAGCTTCCACAGCCCACCATACACTATGTACACAGATGAGCAGGGCCATCTCTACAAAAAAATATGGGGCCTAAACAAAACTGAAGCTTGGGGACCCAAAGAATGCAAGCTGCTGATTTAATCACGGCTGGCTGTGTCTTTTTCTTGCACAGGTTCTGAGGTCCTAATTTAAGCAGAAGATTCAGTGGGACTGGGCACCTTGCCGTGAAAGGAGACTGCACTGAAGGAGAATGCAGATGTGCAGTGCCAGCATTACAGGGGCTTAGTTTTAGCAGTGCATTGGTACTGCAATAAAAGTGGGGAGAATTATCAGAAAACTAAAAAATTATTACAATTCCAGCCACAGTGTAACTGGGTAGAGAAGCCCAGGGCCCACCAGGACTGGGCCCGCTGGCATTTTTCTCATTATCCCGGTGAGCCAGTCAGACTGTGGTAGCAAAGTAAATAAAGTGCCTTTATAAGTAGGCACAAGGCAACATTTCATGCTTTTACCACCATGGGTTGGAGTAAACTAAATGAACATTCTAATTTGTAGACTACTTTTAGAAATGGTCAATGCACACTGGGACTGGTTTACAAAGTGTCCAGCAATATTTTTTTTCACCACTCTTCCATAAAGTCAAACTTTGTGGAGCAGGCAGGTTATAGCTGTCAAAGGATGTTTTTTTCCCAGTTTTGGTAATGCTGATTTAACATTGTTTTGGGTAATTTTTAATGTTTGGGATCTGTTTTTCTAACACAGCCCTGATTGCTGCTTCTACAGAACTATTTCCAAGACTTGTATTTACAAAAACTTGGTCTTCATGATGCTGTAATATCTGTTATTTAGATGTGTTCTCTAACTGTGGGAACCTTTATTTCGATCGATTTATTTCGATCATAAGACACTTAAGCACCCCTTTCAGTTAACTGTGTGACTTTTGAATAAGTTGGATGCACCAGAGCTTATTTAGGTGTTTAAAGTAGAAGGTAAGCCTAAGTCACTTGGAGGTGCCAAAATGTTAGGCACCCCCAAGTGACTTAAATCGCTTACCTTGTACCCCGGGCTGGTGCACCTGTTAAGAGAGAACCGCACCAGCCCGGGGTAGCTGCGAGCACTTCCTTCTTCCGCGTTGGCGCGCATGCATGCATTATAGTTAAACACCGAACTTTAACAACAAAGTCGCTTTTCACTCTAATGCGCATGCGCCGGCCCAGGGATTTCGCCGCAGAAGAAACGCGGAAGGAGGAAGCGCTTGCTACAGGTACCCCAGGCTGGTGCAGTTTTCTCCTAACAGGGGCACCAGCCCAGGGTACAAGGTAAGCGATTAAAGTCACTGGGGGGTGCCTAATATTTTGGCACCCCCAAGTGACTTAGTCTTTCCTTCTCCTTTAATTGCAAAGGATGTGAATACATATCCAATTTACATTTTGTAAATAATTTTAAAAACTATGTAGAATTTGTAACACTACAAAATGTAGAAACTTCCAAGAGGGTGAGTACTTATGATATACTCTACAGGTAATATTTTGGTTTCTTATAGTACCTTGCAATTTTCTTTCTTGTTTTAAAGCACACCATACTTTAGCATGCAACCTGGAGGATTTAAAGGCACACCAAGTTCCCTTGTGGTGGAACACAGGAGAGATCCACTGCAGAGGAACACGCGTTAAGACGCCCATGTGTAAGGGCCCTTAAAGGTTCTTTGATATTTAAATGATTTATTTGAACCCAAAGCTCATTCACTTAAAACCTGCCAAACACACAAAAATTCTCTATGTTCTAAACTAATTCAACAGAAACAGGTAGGGTTCTGAATTCTCCTTCAGGTTAGTGAGGCCCTCTCTTTTCCTTTTACAATATGTATTCCACACCAACGTAATCCTTCTTAAATTATATATAGTGTCTTTCATGATTTGTGGGTTTGCACTCAATAAAAACCAGGTTTCCACTCTTTTCTAGACATACATACTAGTCATAAGATGACGGGTAACTGTATACATAACCAGATGTTGCACTGTATGATTTTACATGTATTCATTATTATCCCTAGAACTATTTTTTCTTTGCTCCTGATTAAAATATTTCAAAGACACTTTTGCAGTTTATGAAAGATTCAAGTTGTCATAAGATAAAATCCCTTGGGCTTTTCACTAAATTGCTGCTCACAAAACAGTTGATGTTTACATTGATAGAGTTTAAACTGCCATGTTGCCATGGTAACTACAAACTTTGCACTGTAAATATATTACATACATACTGAAAAATGGGCTTATGCAACCTAATCTCTTAGCTAAAAAAAAACTAAAACAATATAGGACAGACTCAAACTAGACCACAACGCTGACACACTCACATTGACTGCAGATAACTGATAAAATCCAGGCATATTTCTTTACTTTCCAAAGGGCTGATGTATTCAGATAAATATACAGATTTTTTAGTTGCCTACTAAGCTAGGGGGTAACTGATCTGTTGGTACGCAGACATGGGGAATGGTAAAGGAATTCTGAGTGCTTACACTCTCCTACTCGCTATAAAGAATCTTATATTCCAAACACAGAGCTATAAAGTATGTGTAAGGAATCCAGCTTTCATTTCAACTTCTTACCTTTTCTCCATGACATGTTAATACATGTACAGGTCCTAAAATCCATCATGGTTAATTTCCCTCATTCAGTGGTCTCTCATTATCTCCTTGACTGAAAGGCTATTCTAAAATGTCTGCTTTGGAATATTTTTATTAAAGCTCACAAAAATTTAAATTGTCACATTTAAAAAGTATATTTAGCCCATTGCACGAATATCATACACACCATGTATATTTATTACACAGTATAAAAATAACAATGATGTTTAGCAGGTGGCCAGGCCTGAATTCAGGAACCCAACCAAGAAGCTATAAATGTCTGCATGTGTACACATAAATAAATTTACACATTTTTAAAGCGGTGGTTCACCTTTCAGTTAAACATCACTACTATATGGAATGTCTTCCTAGCAAATTTGCAATGTCTTCATTATATATTATTTATATTGTTTTAGTTATTTTCCTTCCTTTTCTACCTTTCCAGCTTTTAAATGGAGGTCACTGACCCAAGCTGTCAAAAACTATAGTTATGTGGGGCTACAATTTTATACTTATTGTTACTTTTTATTACTTGTTTTTCTATTTAGTCCCTTTTCCTATACTTATTCCAATCCCTTATTCAAACCACTGACTGGTTGCTAGGGAAGATAAGATCTTAGCATCCAGGTAGCTGCTAAAATATCAAACTTGAGACCTACCTACGGAACAAAAAAAGCTAAATAACTAAAAAACCATAACAAAAAAGTTAATTTAAAGGTGAATTATCTGTTTAGTAACTGCAGATAACATCCTGGCTATAAATAACACACTGCTTCTAAAATTCTCTTAAATCTTATAAGGGGTCATTTACATTTACTAAGACCCCGGTCAGAAGTGCAAGGGGTGCAAGAGTGTGCCCCTTTTATAAAACACAGTTAGCAAAAAGTCTGAAATTATCCCATGTGTCATTGCTTTATGTAAAATGTAGGGAAACCTTTTTTGGATAAGAATTATATAATAATATTAACATGAAAGGCTATCAATCAAACATATGATATTTTCAATTACATTTGCAGTTTCTTAATAGAAAATTCTCAGGGTATAGACAAGTCTTTTTTCTTTAATCACTCTGTTTAGAAGAGGTAGCTGGACAAATCTTCTCTTTTAGACCACATATCATGAATGTTTTTACTCATGTTAGTTAAAGAAATCCTGTTACATATCTTAAGAGCACAGAGAGATAAAACAGTTTCCATGTCTGTATAATAGACTTAACAGAAAATGAGGCTCAAGCTAATGTGGAAAGGAAATCTATTGTTACCTGAAGCAACTTTAAGCTATGAAACATAGATAAAAAATTAACAAGGAATGACAAGCTCAAATGCCATTTTTCCTTCTGTTTGGGGGAGGCAGTGGGAAAGAATAAATACTCACTACCAGAATATTAACATAACATGACAACCTTTTCACTGGTACCCTAAGGGCTTATTTATGACCACAAGTGCAGTAGTGGTTCCTGCAATTGCGCATAAAACTGAAGGTACTTGCATCAAAATGTCTGTATAGTTGCAGTTAGTCCTTCTTGCCTTCGGTTCTGAATCAAAAGCTGCTGCACTTGAGTCAGAGGAACCCTGAAGCTACTGCCACCTCCAAACAAGGGGATAGCTCCAGGGTTCCATTCACGTACATTGTCAATGGCACAGTTAACTTGCACCAAAAGAATCTAGAAGGGAATATCAAAAATATGATGGCAGGCAGACGTTTGTGCGATAATATCCAATTTGCAATGAACTGTACATGCAATTGCACTCATTTTTTCCAAATCAGATACAGTTGCAACAGGTACAGCACAATACCCACTTGCATATGCAATGTTGCTGGAATTCTGGGAAAAACACTGCATTGTGGGAAAAAACATGGTGATTGTGCTCTAAATTACACTTTGCTTATTGTATTTGTGGATGTAAATGAGCCCCTAGTCATTAATCACAATATTTCTAAAACTGCTGTCTAAAAAAAAAACACAGACTAAAAGAATGGCTACTTCAGCTTTTGTCTTTAGCCTATAATTGCCTGTGTAAAGTGTGTTAAAAAAAATCAGTGTGCCAAAAGAGATGGCATACAGACTGCAAATATATATTTCTATATTATACCGACAATCTGAAATAAAGTTATAGGATTTATTTTCCAAAATGCCTGGAACCTGTGTTTTTTAAGGAGTCTTCCTCTGCTACTAAAGCATTTAAGCATGTAAAACTTAGGCTGATGTCCCATGGAGCATGTAAGTCGTCCATGATAGAAGAGATCTATCGCGGGCAACTAACTGCTTCGAAATGCCTTTCCACCACCAACAGGAGTTGCCGGTGGAAAGGCCTTCGCATTGCTTTGGTTTTCCAAAGTCACACGAAGTTGCCTGCAGGAGAAAATTTCACTCAGCTTTGGAAAGCCAAAGCGATACAAAGGCCTTTCCACCGGCAACTCCTATTGTTGCCGATGGAAAGGCATTTTGAGAGGTTAGTCGCCCGTTATTGCAGAGATCTACTGCCGGCAACTAAAAACTAATCTTTTGCTACTAAAATGTGTTTATACTAGGCTGGTTAAAATCAAGTATAAGGCAAAGTTGAGCTAAATGGATATCTGGACCCAGCCCTTTTTACCTCTAGGGAAGATTTCACGGCTAGTGAAAAGAAGAAAATGACATCAGCAGACAGCAATACTATAGGAGGGGGTGATTAATGCTATGTCTACATAATTGTACAGTGAAATCACAAAATGAGATAAGCCCATTACAGAACTACAGCTGTGTTAACAAACTGAAATAAATAATTCTAAAGAATCACAAGGTCCAACACACAGGATAAAACAGCCCCAGGAGAGGTTTGTGATTAAATAGCTTATGCAAAATTAGTATAATCTGTTTTTATTCATCACCCTTCTGCCATTTATTACACCATAAATTGAGAAAATGTTTTAAAAAGAGTTTTAAATAACAATTATAGAATTATAGAATAAATAATAATTACAGTGGCAACATATATATATATGTATATATATAAGTATCCAGGAGAATTTAATTTTAAAGTAATTATTTTAACTCACAGAATAACATACTGAATTTTTTTGGGCAAAGCTGGTTTAAAATATGTATAAAATATAAATATATATATTATATATATAAAATATATTTATTTTTTTGTGTTGCTTTTGAAACATTTTGTTTTTTGTTTTGCAGAGTGGTTCTCAACCTTCCTAATGCCATGACCCTTTAATACAGTTCCTCATGTTGTGGTGACCCCCAACTATAAAATTATTCCTAAGACCATCGGAAATATGTGTTTTCCGATGGTCTTAGGCGAACCCTGTGAAAGGGTCCGCGACCCACAGGTTTAGAACCGCTGGTTTAGCAGCTCTCCAGTTTGAATAAAAAACTGCTGGGGTCACTGACCCACTTTTGAAAGCTGTGGAGTCAAAAGAATAAGACAAATAATTAAAAAACCACAAGAAATAAAAAATGTAGACCAATTAAAAAATTGCTAAGAATCGGCCGTTCTATAACATACTAAAAGTTAGCTTGAAGGTGAACCACCCATTTAACAGTGTGATCTTTAATTCTTTTCATGAACTTCTGAGCAATGTAAAGAATGGTGTTACACCTTAATATAAAAAAAAATAATTTGGCAGATTCAGTCCTTAACCAATAGTTTATATTTTGAAGACTTTTGATGCCCACCAATAAAGGTGACCCCAGAAAATGCATTGCCATCTGGCTCTGTCTTCCAACAATGTTATTTGAGAAAAAAAATTAAAGGGCACCAATAGCGGCAGCTCTCTTAGAGCTCTCTTCTTGTTGTCCCTGCACCCAGGACTTGGTTTGTTGGTTGATATTGCCTGCGCGTGCCTGCACCTGAGTGGATTCAATGCTTCCAGTTGCTGGAACAACAAGAAGATTTGTCAAGTGTACGGGTGTATTTTCAGCCTGCGCTTATCCACAGTGCACAGATAACCCCATATAGACAAAATGGTAACAACAAAGGGGTGTAGGGAGTTGTTCACTGTTTAATCTATTTAACTAGCTTGTAAGGACAAAACATGGAGTAGCTTCAATTTACCTGTTTAGCTCTAGAAATAACAAAACCCATACATTTATTTTATAGCAATAGCAAAAGTATATTTATCACAGGCCCTTTTCACTTAATGTATGTTAAAAGGGTATTATTTGCAAGGTTTCTTCTGCATGTTTCCCCTAGGCATGAAACTGACATAAATCCTACACTAATGTAACCACATTGACAGCAACAAACATGAATACAAATTGCACACAATTTGCCAACCTGGGTACTAATAAGCATCTTTCCACATGATGGATTGTGTGCAAGCTGAACTGCACGCTACTTAGCAGGGGTCTGCAATTATGCTGGAATTCCAGGGAAAACACTGAATTGTGGGTAAAGCACATGGCGATTTGCATATGTACTTGTGAATGCAAAGGCATTTGTAAACTCAAATGCAAAGACAAAGAATAAGCCTGCTATCAAGCTGCCATGGTTCAGTATGAAACAACATTAGATTAGAAGGCTTTAGGGGGAAATAAAAAACAAGCATTGTCAGGAAAGGATATTGCCTGGAATTACTTGTACAAGGCCTCATTTACTAATACAAGTACAATATTGCTTTAGTGTGATTACCAACTAACCAGCAATTACAGTATAAGGGCTCTGGTACACGGGGAGATTAGTCGCCCGCGACAAATCTCCCTTGTCACGGGCGACCAACCCACCGGCGAAAATGTAAATCGCTGGTGGGATGGCATACGCGCCGGTGGGATGTCATATCGGGGAGATTAGTCGCCCGCAACAAGGGAGATTTGTCGCAGGCAACTAATCACCCTCGTGTGCAAGAGCCCTAAAACAAGTTAGAAAATGAACATTCTAACATGGTAACATTTAGAACATGTATGCAAATAATACAGAAATAATTCTGAAAAACGCCAGTGGCGTAACTAGATGTTTCTAGGCCCCACAGCAAATGCAATAAAGGGCCCCAAAACATTGGTAAGTTCAGGCCTGGATTTGTGGCAAGGCCACATAGGCCTGGACCTAGGTTGGCGCAAATTTGGAGGCACCAAGCTGCACCTGAACTTTGCTCAGATCCTGTCTACTGGGGTCTATGCGCGATACAGATTTCTGCACATCTTGTCACCAGTGTCCCGTGTGTGAGATAAATTAATGAATGAAACCAATGTGATTCCGAGCAATCCTAGGGGGAAAATGGGGTGGCCGACTGGGGGGGGGGGGGGCTCTGGGCCCCTGTGGAGAAATCTGGCACTTTGTAAATTGCCCTATTCTATTAAGATATATTGAAATTGCTCACTAATTATGGCCTTACTGGGCCCTCTACACTACTGGGCACCCCTGCAACCGCTCGGCCTGCTTCCTTTGTAGTTAAGCCCCTGAAAAACAAGGAAAAGTCTTTCTGCAGTTGTAAACCTTAATCCTAGTGAATTTCGAACATTTCTCTCAGCGCCCACCATGTGTTTCTCCAAGCTTAAAACCTCCAATACAAAGCAATGCCATTGGAAAGTGTGGCCAGTTTCATCTGAATTGCCTGACCATCAATAAATATACTTTTGGAAAACAATTTATATAGCCTAATCCTATTCCTCTATTTGGTTATTCTTGAGTGTAGCTAAATTGTACAATGCATGACCCTTCCAACCATGGCCTGGACAGCCTGAAAATCCCTTTTACATTGCCAAGACTACTTGTTCCATGTCACTGCTTTTGTTTAATTTAAAGTTACCATAAACATTTATTCATTTGTTTAAGTGTATGCAGCAGAGATGTCTAAATGGAACTAGCTCCAGTAGATACTACTTTGCAGGTAGCCACAGAAGTAGGCACGTTCAATGATCATTGTTATTCATTTAATAATCATACTGGTGTAGGCACGTTCAATGATCATTGTTATTCATTTATTAATCATACTGATATCCTGCTTTTCTCTAACCCATAGCAAACATGAACCCACATACAACATAACATGAACAAATTGCTCCTAATTTTAATAATTCCCTTGTAAATGAACACCAAGGTATTCTGTTTCATGCATGAGCTGTTAATCTAATCAGTATACATTCATTTGTTTAAAAAAAGGCAATAAGTTCCTTCTGTAAGTAAAAGCTAATATTTGCAGTTTAATTTGCAGGACAAACTGAACAGTCACTGTTTATCAAAAAAACTGTAATAAAGGCAGATTATATCCCTCTGTAAGCAATAGGTGATCTAACAAGACTAGCTGCATTGTGTTCATTTTAACTATGAGCATAATTAAATGACTGGCCTCTTGCCATCTAGCTCTTTATTTGTGAAGATAAATACAAAAGTGGGTAGGTACCTATTCTTCTCTGATCATGTCATGAGCATCAATTTAAACTCTGTTTTAAGGTTTATAAAATGTTCTGCATGCATATTTTTCAAAAACTGCTACCCATAACAGACAACTTTCCTTTGTTATAAATGGGAAGTCTGCATGGGTATTTATTGCTTTAAACCTTACTTATTCCATGCCCTTACTAGAGCACGGGCCTCCTCTTCTAGTATCTGGACCAATATACAGTTACAGTGGGCTGACTTAGGCACTACGATCTAGATCACCAATGTTCAGTACAGTAGCAAGTCTTTATCCCCCATTTAAAAAAAAAAAAACATTTTAAGGCCCCCTCCATCGCAGTACCACATCCTCCATCATACAACCACCCCAGGGCTGCAATAACATGGATCAAACAGCTTAAGTGCTGGCACAAGGTCTGAACCTTAGCCACTGGGTTTAACAGCAAAGCCAATGCAGTATGCTATCAGAATCCCAACTGCAGATCAGTTTTGCCCTTAGGGCTCATCAGTGCAGTGCAGAGTTTTCTGATCGGCATATCGGAGCCACTACACTAATATTACAATACAATTTCTAAAGCAATTTTACTAGCACACAGGTTGGATGATTGCGGTGAATGTCTGCAATACAAAGTGCATCTTGAAAAGGCTTTTAGGGAGTAATCATATTCCTGTGACGGATTAAAAATAGGCCTGATAAGAAAGGAAGGACCATGTAATTTATAATTTGTACTTCCTGGCTCCAGCAGTTATTACATATACATCAGTTTAACTGTATGATTTAATCCTACCATTACCAATAAATCAAATAAACCTTATGGCTTAGTCCCACCATAACCCACAGATCAGGTTATCTGTATGGTTTATGCTGTAGAGATATGTCCTATCCTTATAAATAAGATTATAGAAATATGATCCTTTTGTTCTATTAGTCATGCTGCTTTAGTTCCCAGAACATCAGCATATAAGTGTAAACCACAAGCTTCATCAGAAATGGCCTTGGACTGAGCTTTCAAGAATATAGGGGCAAATAAATAACCATTTACTCCAAACCCCTAAAGTGGTAAAAGTTTAGCTAAGGGAGCTTGGAGTGTTTGGGGTGGATTGGGACTGTGCCTTAGCTAAATTGATGACGTGGCTTGATGACGGCACATCTTGCAAATTGTTTAAAATGTCATTAAGAATAATTTACAACTACAAGCATTGGGCAACTTGCACTTTTCCCCGCAGTGAGTTGCACGTAAAACCACTTTCATTCAAAGATACATTACAAAGATTTATTAAAGATGCTTGTGTCAAAATGCATTCTTCATACTTGTGTAGCTGCACTCAGAGTCACTCAGTCCCTCCTGCCCTGAATCAAGCACTAATGCGCCTGTTGCCACAGAAGAACCCTTGAGCTAACACTACCTTTCTTTTGCTTTACAACCCTAGTTTCTTTAAATATGCACAGATTTAAAGCTTTAGCCTTCCCTAAGGGCGACTGAGTACACCTTTCTTACTACAGTGCACTAATCCACTAAAAAAAACAGAAGGGAGGGGCCCAGGTAGAAAGGTCTCAAGGTACTGTAGCTAGCTGAGCTATGGTGAAAATGCAACTCTTCATAAAATTAAAACTCACTCGATTTTCTTAAATCCTGTATAGGGAGTTCCCATAAATCCATGCCATCACACTCTACTAAAGACAACTTACCGGGATAATTTAAGGGTACAGCTAATCTTCTAAAGGCTCATCTGAAAGAGCAAAGATTTGCTAGAATGATGTAATCCATAGCCATCACTGCAAACTATAGCTACAATGTGGTCACACAGAATAATACAGAGCAAACAGTTATGACCTGGACAAATTCCTAATAGTGAAAAATGACTGTGTTTTTACTTAGCTTCAATCTCCAAACAATGATACTATTTAGAGTTTGTAGGTCTGACACAGAGAGCAATTCAAAGAAGATGGACAGAAAAGGAAATGCTGTCACATGTCAGTTTGTATTTCATTAAACAGATTGACATTAAATACAGAGAACACAGATACTGGCAAGTACAGCAGGATGTACACTGAGTTTAAATAAATGGTATTCTGATACCAATTGGTCTCTATTTACAAGCTTTCATCATTGTTTTAGTCAGTCTGTATCTTGTCCAGCTAAGCAGCTAATCTTCCATACACAACAATAAATAAGGATGAAGTATAAATATATTGTTTTGTATTACTATAAAAGAGAAGATTTTTTGAACCATGCTATGAAATATTAATACAAGGTTCAATGAAACATAATCTGCAGAGTAGAACCATAAAAATGAATATTCTAACTGGATGCCAATGTTCAGTCTGAGAACACAAACAAATCTATACAGGGAACAGACAATGAGACATTAATATTAACCCTAGGCCCCAGGCATTGTAGGCTGAATAAAGAAATGAAACAATATAATAAATGTGCTGAAAGTTCAAATGGGTTTGAAGAGGTATGTACACAAGTTTAAAGACACAATACTACAAAACAAAAAACTGTCAATTTTTTTTAATTCTCGCTTTAAATTCACTCAGGGTAGCTTACAATGTTTGAACAATGCATTTTAAGTGGGTGAAAAAATGTGTTTTACTCTTCCGTTACTAATAAAGGACTCCTAAAAAGTAAATAACTTTATCAATGTAATCTCTGCGCTCCCAACATTTATATGCTGAACTATTTATAAGGGCTCCACGACAAATCTGCCTGTTCGCGGGAGACTAATCTCCCCGAAATGCCATCCCAACGGCAAAAATGTAAATCGCTGGTGGGATGGCATATGCAGCGCCGCAATTTCAGTGAAATCGCGTAAGTTGCCTTGAGAGGAAATTTCTGCAATTTCAGTGAAATCAGGCCACCGCGTATGCCATCCCACCGGCGATTTACATTTTCGCCGGTGGGATGGCATTTCGGGGAGATTAGTCGCCCGCGAACAGGGAGATTTGTCGCGGCGACTAATCTCCCCGTGTGCCAGAGCCCTAAACAAGCACTGGAAATGCCAATATATATATGATGAAAAAAGTAACTTAGCAGCACAGATCTACAAAAGACACTCTGATAAAGTCCACAGATAAAGAACATAAAGGTTGCTTGTTTGTACTGAGGGTAAAGGAACACTTCTGTTGCTATACAGGCAAGAAAAAAGAGATGTTGGTGCTGGAAAAGTTCATATTGTTGGACCAGTATGACAATTAGTAAGTTGTTTCCCGCCCATCAGACTTATTATCCAAAGCACCATATGAATCACCTATGATAATGCCGGGGCAACAAAACTGATGAAGAAAAGTAAATACAGTATTTACCCTAAAAACATACATTGCAGACTCTGTAGCTCATTGAGCATCTTTCAGAAGAATGCCAAAATGCATGCCTTTGGCTGTTTTCCTTCATAAAATGCTATATTTTGACTAATGAAAATGCCATTGGGAGTAAAGTTGATGGGATGGGTTACGGCAAGTTCAAGAGCACATGCTGTTTATCAATTAGCATATAGCCAGAGAAGCCTAAATTAGCAATCTGCTAGCAGCTATTTGGCTTTAAATGGAGATATGGTTTCAAGAACAAATATCTGCTACTTTTTGCAGTAAAAATGTCCAAAGAACCTTGACTGCACAAGCCAGTAGACTGCAAAAATATTTACCCCTTTGCATGTATCTTTTATACATGAACCTTGTATTAGGTCCCCACAGTCAATTTAAGGGCACAGACACACAGGACTTTTTGTCATTGAGCTTTATCTGTTTACATAGTTGCCCAAAGTTGTAAGGGAAGCAGAAGGAATGCATGTTTTCCACCAGCAATTTAGGAAGGGAACCTCAGACATTTTGTAGCTGTGCTGAAGGAGAAGTCAGGGTGGCAAAACATTCTGTTTGCCTCTGCCCTTAGGAGTGGCAATTTCATGATTATGCAGGTAATATGTTTTAACAGTGGTGTTTACCATTGACTACAATACAAATGTATTTGCACCGGCAAGAAGTGCAGATTTCCCACAGGCAACCATCATGCTAAGACAGTAACCCTGGGATCATATCCTGCAGCTCTGTCGAGCTGCAGCGGTGGTGACTAATCTCCTCCTGAATGCTTTCCTACTGGCGTTAATGTTAATTGCTGGTAGAAAAATATATGCATTGCTTCATTGTATGCATTGTTTCCTCGCAAGGCAACTTCGGAAAGCCAAAGCTTTATCATTAGCTCCCACAGACATTTTTAAGGTAGCAAAATAGGGAGGTGGGTGGCCAATATTTAACATTTGTAAATTAGAAAATCTACGGGCACATTCCTAAGAAAAGAGTCACTAACGCGCTTATCTTATCCTTTGTTATGTCCTATTGTTATGTAGCTATCATTAAATACAGGGGTGGGTAAATGCAGAAAACTAAAAGCATTCCTGGTTAAATTTTCATTAGAATATTATGAACTGCAGTGGAGAGTTGTGTGTGTAGGTAAAACTGGTTATTCAATAAACTAAATGAATAAACTACAGATATTGACAACCTATGGATAAATTGTCAGAGTTATGATATTCTTGATAATGAGAAGTAATATAATATTTGATACACAGGAGTCTCACATTTTAGTTTTGTTTATGAAAATAGTAGCAATGGATTTGTCACAATGAATAGTTTATTCACATTATAATCACATTTACATTTCTTAAGCAAGAAATAAAGAGGCCTATCCAATAGTTATTTATATAAGGAATCCCAAATGGAAATGAAATATGCCCACTGAGTAATCAGAATAATATACAGTAAGCCTAGGGTTGCCACCTCTTCTGCGCGGAAACTTCAGAAAGGGAGGCAGGATGTGATGTCACTGGGTGAGGCAGTGACATCATGGGGGCGGGCTGCTGCCTTCACGGGGGTGGGCCATGATGCTGAGATCGGTGATTGGTGAATCGCTGTGTCAATCTTGGAGAATCATGCCTGGTTTTAAAAATTGGGAAAATTGGGAAAACTGGGCAGGCAGTTTTGACCTGGACAGCCCTACAGAAATCCAGGCTGTCCAGGTCAAAACCTGACAGGTGGCAACCCTACCCACACCTAGTTCAATAAAATCTGAATAAAATAAACCACACCTAGTTTCATAAAATCTGCCCACTGAGTGATCTGAATAAAATAAACCACACCTAGTTTCATAAAATCTGCCCACTGAGTGATCTGAATAAAATAAGCCACATCTAGTTCCATCAAGATCACTCATATCAGGTTCAGTAACGCCCATATTTGAATGTTTCAAATGATATTACAAACAATTTACAATTTGCTACAAGACATAAACATGTGAAACTGAGCACAAAGATCTAATAATATGGCATACGTCCCATTTGACACTATTTAGACAAAATATCCTCAGTTTTGCTCCCAAAAAGGGCATACAAAAAGGCAGAGCTAAGGCTTACTGGATATCTACAAGCCACAGCATCTTTTAGCCTCTCATTAAAGGGATGGTTCACCTTCAGGTTAACTTTTAGGTTTTTTTAAAGTTTTTGAATTATTTGCCTTCCTCTTCTGACTCTTTCCAGCTTTCAAATGGGGGTTACTGACCCCAGCAGCCAAAAAACTATTGCTCTGTGAGGCTACAGTTTTATTGTTACTTTTTATTGCTTATCTTTCAAGTTGGGCCCTCCTCTATTCATATTTTAATTTAAAACTACTGCCTGGTTGCTAGGTTCAGTTGGACCCTAGAAAGCATATAGCTGCTGAAATTACAAACTGAAGTGATACTGAACAAAAACCAAAATAATTGAAAAACTGCAAATATTAAAAAATTAAGACCAATTGCAAATAGTCTCAGAATAGCAGTCTCTACATCATACCTCGGATGGCATTTACTAATGCTTGATTTGATTTTTTCACAATTCATGTTTTTTTTGTGCCAAATACAACTTTGTCTCTAAAAAAAAAAAACATTTTTTTTAACAAATTAATTATGTGCCAAAACCCCATCCCCCCACCCAAATCCAAAAGCAAAAATACACATTTCCCTTTTACAACTGAAAGATCTTTCTTTGCTTCGTGATTTGAGGGGTTTTCGGGTTTTTTGTTGATGCTTACATTTGTGCAAAATGTTTTTTTGTGTTTCTTCCACGTCTTTCTTTCTGTGCTTTTCCTATTCGGATCTTCTGATAAATTACTGGCATTTGTGGAAATTAGTTTATTTGTGGTTTAAAAAAAACTCTAAAACCACGAAAATCAGAATGTTAATTAAATAATCCCTTAAAGTCTTCATTTACTTTGTCTTACTTTTATAATAGCCTTCAAACAGAATGTTCTAGCATGCTACAATACGGCATTTCTTAGAAGTAGAAGCTCACATGATTTGGTGCCATAAATGCTACATTAAACAGATTTTCAGTAGAAATTAGAACATTTTGATAAAGCTCTTACCTGATTACAATACAGATTGGCAAAAGGATAATGATGCATTTGGAAAATAAATATTTCTTTTAAGGGGGATTCATAATAATTTGATGAGTGCTCATAACTGAAATCACAAGACCGTAACTAAGCAACTATATCAGGTGATATATAAATAAATGATCCAGTAAAGAAACTGCAGCTAAAATATATTTTGTATTCTATTCTTACAATCTGCTTAAACAACATTTTAGCTAAAAGATATAATGATATTTGTCCCCCAGGTGTACAGGTAAACATGTGATATTGTCAGGAATTAATGTATAAGAAGAATAAACTAAGCACAAATCACTTGCCAGTGGCTAATACAAGAAAGTTCAACATTAGCCAAGCACCATTTGCTATTCTCTCATGGGAATATTGCTGTTCGGAGATCGTCATTAAACAAATAATAGCTTTGCTATAGTATTTGATTGATGCAGTTTTGGGGCCTGGACCAGTTTTTTTGCCAGAACTTTCCCTGCAGAAGACAAAATGCCCAAAATGACCTTTTTATTGCAAACTATGGAAACTTGAATTGCATAATCAGGCAAAAATGCTGCCTTCTGCATTTTTGAGCCATTACATGGTTCAAATGCTCTCAACAGAAAGGTATTTTCCGGCCTTCAGATGTTAAGTGTAGAATACTCATATCACATTCATACACATTCTCGAATCAGTTCCATCAGGAGTGAGTTAACCTGACTATGGGGCACATTCATTAAAGTACGATTGAACCCGAATACAAAAAAAAGTATTTTTCTGTTTTTGTACTGTGTGTATTTTTTGCGACCTTTTTCGTTAATTTGCCCGACTTTTCGTAACTTGTGACAGTTTGCACGACACAATTGTATTTGTCGTGCCGAGTACTAAAGTTTCAGATTCATTAAAGCTTCGTTATCGTGACTTTCCTTGGGTCAAGTTGGAGCTGCAGAGTGCCATTGAGTCCTATGGGAGGCTTCCAAAAACATGCACAGAAGGATCAAAGTCAGAAAGGTTTTCGCACTGTTTCCGATCGTTTGGATACGAAAATTTTGTGACTTTCGGATCACCAATACGATACTATCGTGACTATTAGGATTTTTTCCGTAAGCATTTTGGCGACATTTTCGATCATGAGAAATTATAGTATCTAATCCGAATTTTACCCATTTCGGGATTCGAACTTGTACTTTGATGAATCTGCCCCTATGTGTCTTTGGGGTGCATAAGGGATACAGATAATGTCAAGTCAAAATCCAATTCATGAGCCCATTGCTGAAAGGAAGAGATACTAACCCAAGTCACATTGCCTTTGTTTTATGCTGATGAAGAAAATTTACAAACTATTTAAATTTTTGTTTCAAACAGATAAATGCATTTCATGGCTTCACAGGAAAAAACCTTTTTTTTAAAGTAAGGAAAATGGGCTGAGAAATGATGTAAGGGATGAGACCATAATGGGACTAGGGAGGGATAGGGTGGGGGATTTGATGAGTAGGGCAGGGTTACAGATGTGTATGGTGGGGGAGCAAAGAGAGGGATAATAGTTGGGCAGGGGCAGAATGACAGTGAATTGTAAATTTACCAGCAAAAACAATACATAACAGTACAGTAACTTTGTAAAGTTGGCCTCAGGCTTGGCTGGAGAGAAAGGAGAGGGGATTGGGGTGGATCATAGCCAGGCAGAGTTGGAATGACTGGAAATTACAAGTTTACCAGCAAGTACAGTACATAAGTACAGCAATTTTTAAAAGCTGGCCTCAGGCTTGGCTGGTATTTACTGGCAAAGAAAGTGAAATACTGCCCAGGTGGCAACCCTGTTTGGGTCCTATCACAAAACTTTATCGGTGGAAGTCCCAAGTGGAGAAAATAGCTGGTGTCTCCAAATGTCTGACAAATCTTACTGACTTAAAGGGGACCTGTCACCCTAAGAAATAATTCCAAATTGTTTTCTTTTGTGTTCAAGCAAAATAAACTTCACTTACACTATATAAATTATTGTAATCTTCTTTTCTTTAGCCTTGGAATTCACAATCACAGCAAGCAGGCAGGTGCCATTTTTTGGACACTGTAATTAAGGCAAGCTTTGCATCCTGCCAAAATCTTGTTTCTGTGCCAGTATGGGGGGAACCCGATACCCATGTCCATGCACTGGTTACAAAATTAGATGGTGAAGAGGGAAGAGAAATGTGAGGAGAGAAGCAACATCTAAGAAGTTCTGAATTGTAAGTGAAAGTAACTGTCTGCCACACCTCTATGCCTAAGGCATGTGGTAATAAAAATGTGTTAAAAAAATTAGTTTGGGTTTCATGTTTAATTTGAAAATGGTTTGGCTGTACAGAGAAAAAAAAGTACTGGAAAGAGATAATCAACATAATACATAAGATCACACCATTTTATAAGAAACCTAACATTGCAGCGCTGATTGTGCTCCGTTTTAATTCAAATAAAGGCCAAATTGTAACTAACAAACTGACCTTATTAATGATCCAAGCTGCCAAATCCATAGTCCCAAGAAATAGAAAGCTCCAGACCCACCAACAGTTACAGAATGGTATAAACAAATGACAGAAATAAAAACATTTGAAGAAATAGCTGCCATGACCAAAGGAAACAGCAAATTTTTCCAGATAATTTGGTTACCATGGATCACCTACCTAGAAACCTCATAAATCACTATCCCACTTGTTGATGAATGAGAAAAAGTATCAAGGTCCTAACTGTTCGAGAAACAGACTTAAAAAAAAAAACACATCTAAAAAAATATACCTCTCCCCTTCTCAAAAAATTACATAAAATAAAGAATTTACAATAAAAAAAGTTTGGACTTTTATTATATAGCTTTTTATGCCTGGGTGAAAGGTGCACTTTAAATCAAAGTGGGTATTGCCTCTGTGAGTTACAAAATTGCAAAATTTATCATGGTAAACTTACAATGCTAGCTGTTAGGCTAGTGGAACCCAGTGCTGTTCATCGGCTTCTTTCCACCACTGTAGGAAAAAAAAGAAAATAATGAGCTCCTGTCTGCTCATTCTTGCAAATGCACTGACAAGCTAAGAGTCTGCACTGACACTGTGTCTGTCAGTGCATTTGTAAGAAGTAGTGGATAGGAGCACACACAGCTACTAGCCTTAGGCATTTTAACCTTGCATGAACAGTTATTAACAAGAAAATTTTCACTTTTAATTGCTCTTCCTTTTTAAAGCTTTAAAAGGGGGTCACTGACCACATCAGGGGAAATCTATTGCAATCAAAGTCAGGTTTATTGTAGTTACTTTTTGTTAGCTATCTTTCTATTAAGGCCCCCTCCTACTCATCTTCCTGTCTTTCAAATCATTGTATGTTTACTAGGGTAAATTGGACCATAGCAACCTAACAAAAAAGCTAAAAAATATTACTGTCTATACCATAGAAGTATGGGACCTGTTATCCAGAATGCTCGGGACCTGGGGTCTTCTGGATAAGAGGGTCTTTCCGTAATTTGTATCTCCATACTTTAAGTTTGCAAAAAAATAATTTAAACATTAACTAAAACCCAGTAGGATTGTTTTGCCTTCAATAAGGATTAATTATATCTCAGTTGAGATCAAGTACAAGGTACTGTTTTATTATTACAAAGAAAAAATCATTTATAAAAATGGGAAATATTTAATTAAAATGTGGAGCTTTCTGGATAACGGGTTTCCAGATAAGGGATCCCATACACGTACAGGTATGGGACCTGTTATCCAGAATGCTCGGGACCTGGGGTTTTCCAGATAAGGGATCATTCCGTAATTTGGATCTCCAAAATTTAAGTCTGCTAAAAATCATTCAAAAAATTAATTAACCCAATAGGCTTGTTTTGCCTCCAGTAAGGAATAATTATATCTTATTTGGGATCAAGTACAAGGTAGTGTTTTATTATTACACAGAAAAAGGAAATCATTTTTTAAAATAATAACTATTTACTTATAATGGAGTCTATGGGAGATGGTCGGAACTTTCTGGATAACGGGTTTCCAGATAAGGGATCCAATACCTGTACTATAAATTAAGATGCTGAAGATGATAGCACAGTGTGATCCTCGATCAATGGGGATTTTATTCCCAGCTTGATCAATATCTAAATAAGACCTAGGATGGGGTCAATGAGGAGACATTGTTTTGGACTCATGTATAATATCTGTAAAGGCTACTTTAGTGTGATTGTTATCTTTGAGACAGATCTATTAAACATCCACTACCATTTTCATGATTTTTAAAAAAAATACTATTGACAATCGTGAATATTTGTGAAAATGCTACTTTTAACTAGTTGTAAGTTGTGGCCAACACCCAACTTGTTGTTCTCTTCTTGGTTATAAACATTATAAAGCTCTAATATTTACTACAAGAAAAAACTTTATCACTGCAAAATATTTATGTGCATCAGTCTTCAGCCATATGCTGATTTCTGAAGATTGAAATATGTTAATTGTTTAACTTCACTTTTTGAACAGTATATTCTTACGCGGGCGACTAATCTCCCCGTCTGCCACGGCCCTTATATACCAGGCATAGGATTGTGTACGGTCAGTGCATTCAACTCAAGCAGATGACCCTGATAAATTCATCTTGTGCACATATCTAATGCCGTCACAAATAGCAGCTGAAGCAAGCACTAAAGAGTAATAGGTTGGAAGGGCTTTTGGGGATGGGATCCAGATATAGTCAGAAAAACTTGGGCAGGAAAATCAAGTTTCATCTCTCTGTAGTGAAATGCATATTGTGTTTGTTTACTGTACAGAAACAAAAGCAATTCAAATAAAACAATGGACCAGATAAAATGCTCCTGTAAACTTGGCATCACCTGGGTGAATGTTCTGTGAAAAAAACAAAAACAAATATAGAACCAAATTGATAAATGACACCATTGCCCTAGGACAAAAATAAGTAAAAATACCTATTATTTGTTAAATACTTTCATTACTGCCTTGAGAAAATGGTGAAGCAGGTGTTTCAATACAGCATCCACTGCCCATGTGCCTTTTGGGGGCTGGTGTTACCTTTAACATATGCTTATGATGACACAATCATACACAAAATTGTGCACAGTTTTACAAACTCCTCTCTCGTACACAGCATTTTAAAACTGTGCATAAAATATCATTTTTGAATGTGCAGTCAAAAAGTGGTGCATACAGTCTGTGGCCATATGATGGTGTTTTGAAGGCTGAAAATTGCACAGGCCGATTCATGTGATCCTCACCTAAAAATGTGCTTGTGTAAGTTGTCTTGCAAGAATCATGCCAAAATAATTTGTGCTGCCATGACAGGAAGGGGCCAATTATTTAAATTCCTTCCACAGATAGACCACAGAACAATAAAACAAACAGTGCCAAGTGTTTCATTACATGCTGAAGCAGAGGAGAGAATATGGGAAAGGCAGAAGCTCACCAGAGAGAATGGATTAATGAATCGATACTTCAGAATGGTGAGATATCCACATGCTTGTAAAGTAAGAAGTTCTAGATGAGATTTAATGGATCAAAATGTCATAAATAATGTTTATAACCTCAAATAAATGTACCACTTTAAGACAGGTTTAAACTTTTTTTTCCTCTCTTTTTTTTAATGTGAGTTATTTGATTTTATATCCTGGCCATTGCTTACATTTTCACTGATTTTGCAGAATTGCTCAGTTAACCGCTTTTGGCTGTAATATTAACAATATACATGTGCCTACCGACTAGCACTTCTAGTACATATAGCATAATCTTTCTTATAAAAAGGATCACGCTTCTGGTTTTGTTCACCAGCACACAAAAATATATACAGGTGTAGGATCCGTTATCCAGAAATCCATTATCCAGAAAGTTCCGAATTACGAAAAGGCCATCTCCCATAGACTCCATTTTAAACAAATGATTCTAATTTTTAAAAATGATTTCCTTTTTCTCTGTAATAATAAAACAGTACCTTGTACTTGATCCCAACTAAGATATTATTAGTCCTTAATGGATGGGAAAACAATCCTATTGGGTTTATTTAATGTTTAATTGATTTTGTAGTAAACTTAAAGCATGGAGATCCAAACTACCTAAAGATCCCTTATCCAGAAGACCCAGGTCCCAAACATTCTGGATACCAGATTCCATACCTGTAATATAATTAGAAAGAAAATATACCTTAATTAGAACCTATTTTTTTAGAACTTAATTAGAATACACGGTGCAATCCACTTGTTTGGCGAGGTCGCCAAACGAGCGGACCCGATATGCCCACCTATAGTGATAAGGCAGATAAGCTGCTGAATAAGTCAGTGAAGGACCTGAATCGGCAGCTGAAATCTGCACCGGTATGGCTACCCTAAGGGGGAAATTTACTAATCCATGAACGCACCAAGCATTCGTTCCGCGTATTTTCGGTGACTTTTTCGTACCTGCGCAACTTTTTCGTACTTAACGACAACATTTGTGCAACAAAATCGTATTGTCGTGCCAAGTACGAAAGTTTCGGATTCATTCAAGCTTCGGTATCTTGACTTTCCTTGGGCCAGGTTAGCACTGCACAGTGCCATTGATTCCTATGGGAGGCTTCTAAAATCATGCACAGAAGGATCAAAGTCGGAAAGGTTTTCCTGCATTTTATGATCGTTCGGATAAGAAAATTTTGTGACATTTGGATCGCCAATACGATATTATCGTGACTAATATGATTATTTCATAAGCATATTCGTGATAGTTGCGATCTTATCGTATCCAATCCGAATTTATCCCATTCGAGATTCAAACTTGCGTTTTCACAAATGTGCCCCTAAGTCTTTCTTCTTTTTCTTCATAGTTATATATACACTAAAGTATGAGCTTGTAATTTATTTTAAGTGCACCACATTCCTACATTACATATCTACATTTAAAATATAAGAAACAGTATTCATGGTAACCATACTGTTTGCCTCATCTAAGGGCCTGCTAACAGGAGAGCATTGCTGTTTATGAGGAAATACTTGGCCTAGAGATATCATTACAAAGGTAAATTTGCAGAGAATGTGCACACGTAATCAAAAACCACATGCTTCATTACATAGTTCATTGCAAAGCAGATAGAAAGATTTGTTTTAAAATGGTGCTCATTATGGCCCATACACATAGGGGCCATTTACTAACCAACTGATTTTTTTTTTCTGATTTGGACTTTTAGCGCTAAGAAAAATAAAAGTCTCAACTTTTCCGAGATTTAAAACTTGCCGGAATCAATGGCAGATGTCCCTTCACTGGAAAGTTACAGTTTTCATGAGACAGGTTGATAAAATTCTGAATTTTCATGACTTTTTCTGCAAGGTTTACTGCCTGGCCTTCTTCAGTTCAGACTGTTTAGTAAATGTAAGACATTCATTTAAGTTTATTTGAATTAAATATTTTACATATTTTTTTGTTATTTTAAAATAACAAAAAAGAGAAAGTTTTTGTAATATGCTCAATAGCCTACAACTGGACATGAATGTCCTAATTCATACCCTTTTAGTGTGCAGTGCAGTCATAGTTGCATACTTAGATGGGCACACATTAATGCACACTATTCTACAAGTGTAAAGGGTTGCACAACCCCAGGGTGCAAAGTGAAGAAAAACACTGCATTGGTCGTTTGCACTTTGCAACTTGCCCTAAAAATATTGTTTACCAATAGTGGCCTATGTATGCTGTACAAAGCCATGGGCCCCTGGGACCCATGGTTCAATACATTGCATAACAGTACCTTTTCACATTCACATGGACCATTTCCTATCTGGGCAAAAAGATAATAAAAACATTTTTAAATACAACATGTACTTTACTTTAACTTATACAGTGTTTCTTTGGCAAGTTGCTAGGCTGCAATGACTGCAGACTGATTTATTTAAAAATGCAGTCAGTCTAGTCCTTCTAGCTGAATTTTCTAGAAGTATCCTTAATTTTCTACATGATCTGTATGTGTTCTTATGCACAGCAAATTATATCCAGGAAATCTGATCAATGTCACTTGTGATTCAAGATGACATAATTTAGAGCAGCATCTGTTTTGCACCACTGTTATAGTAATGCAGAATGTGACTGCACAGTAATCCCTTCCACAAAAACAAAGTTAAAAACTATACAGGTCCTTTTCAAAAAATTAGCATATTGTGATAAAGTTCATTATTTTCTGTAATGTACTGATAAACATTAGACTTTCATATATTTTAGATTCATTACGCACAACTGAAGTAGTTCAAGCCTTTTCTTGTTTTAATATTGATGATTGTGGCATACAGCTCATGAAAACCCAAAATTCCTATCTCAAAAAATTAGCATATCATGAAAAGGTTCTCTAAACGAGCTATTAACCTAATCATCTGAATCAACAAATTAACTCTAAAAACCTGCAAAAGATTCCTGAGGCTTTTAAAAACTCCCAGCCTGGTTCATTACTCAAAACCGCAATCATGGGTAAGACTGCCGACCTGACTGCTGTCCAGAAGGCCATCATTGACACCCTCAAGCAAGAGGGTAAGACACAAAAAGAAATTTCTGAACAAATAGGCTGTTCCCAGAGTGCTGTATCAAGGCGCCTCAGTGGGAAGTCTGTGGGAAGGAAAAAGTGTGGCAGAAAACGCTGCACAACGAGAAGAGGTGACTGGGCCCTGAGGAAGATTGTGGAGAAGGACCGATTCCTGACCTTGGGGGACCTGCGGAAGCAGTGGACTGAGTCTGGAGTAGAAACATCCAGAGCCACCGTGTACAGGCGGGTGCAGGAAATGGGCTACAGGTGCTGCATTCCCCAGGTCAAGCCACTTTTGAACCAGAAACAGCGGCAGAAGCGCCTGACCTGGGCTACAGAGAAGCAGCACTGGACTGTTGCTCAGTGGTCCAAAGTATGTCATTCGGAAATCAAGGTGCCAGAGTCTGGAGGAAGACTGGGGAGAGGGAAATGCCAAAATGCCTGAAGTCCAGTGTCAAGTACCCACAGTCAGTGATGGTCTGGGGTGCCATGTCAGCTGCTGGTGTTGGTCCACTGTGTTTTATCAAGGGCAGGGTCAATGCAGCTAGCTATCAGGAGATTTTGGAGCACTTCATGCTTCCATCTGCTGAAAAGCTTTATGGAGATGAAGATTTCATTTTTCAGCATGACCTGGCACCTGCTCACAGTGCCAAAACCACTGGTAAATGGTTTACTGACCATGGTATTACTGTGCTCAATTGGCCTGCCAACTCTCCTGACCTGAACCCCATAGAGAATCTGTGGGATATTGTGAAGAGAAAGTTGAGAGACACAAGACCCAACACTCTGGATGAGCTTAAGGCCGCTATTGAAGCATCCTGGGCCTCCATAACACCTGAGCAGTGCCACAGGCTGATTGCCTCCATGCCACGCCACATTGAAGCAGTCATTTCTGCAAAAAGATTCCCGACCAAGTATTGAGTGCATAACTGAACATAATTATTTGAAGGTTGACTTTTTTTGTATTAAAAACACTTTTCTTTTATTGGGCGGATGAAATATGCTAATTTTTTGAGATAGGAATTTGGGGTTTTCATAAGCTGTATGCCACAATCATCAATATTAAAACAAGAAAAGGCTTGAACTACTTCAGTTGTGTGTAAGGAATCTAAAATATATGAAAGTCTAATGTTTATCAGTACATTACAGAAAATAATGAACTTTATCACAATATGCTAATTTTTTTAAAAGGACCTGTATTTAGGCATTGTTTAATAAGCGCACATTTGAGATTTTAAAGTTGTTTTTTTTTCTTTAGAAAAAAGTTGAAATTTTTTATCTTGATCTACCCCTATGTGTTCTTGGAACATGGGAGGAACCCAGAGGTGTTAGAGAAAACACAGGTACAGCATAATAACTTATAGTGGCCAAGTCAAAATTCAACTCAGGAGCCTGTGTTGTAAGGCAGAGGTGTTATTAAAATTGGTACACAATTGGTACACGTATGGGAATTGTATCTAGAATGCTTGGGACATGGGGGTTTCCAGATAAGAGATCTTTCTGTAATTTGGCTTTTTAAGTTAAGGCTAATGTCTCACAAAGGGAATTAGGGGTGACTTAAGTGGCCATACACTGTAATATCAGCTCATTTGGTGAGGTTGCCAAACAAGTGGATCTTCTCGCCTAAGGTGGCCAATATCGGGCTAAATCAGTCTCCTTTTGTGCAAAGCAGAATGTTGCCTTTTATGGCTTTTATGGCTTTACAGGATAATATATGATCTCTGTCCCTTCTTGCCCCCAATGTATTGAATTGACCGTACATTAAAGAAATAATTCAAAATTATTTTCTGTTGGGTTAGTCAAGCATAACAAACTTTACGTACACTATATAAATGATTTAGATCTTGTTTCCTTTAGTCTTGTAATTACACAACTACAGCAAGCAGGCAGGCACCATTTTGTTAGTAAGGAAAGCTTTGCATCATGCCAAATCTTGTTTATGTGCCGGAACAGGGGCCTGATTTCCATGCCCATGCACTGGCTACACAAATAGATGGTGAGAAGGGAGGGGGAAACTGAGTCCTGAATGGAGAGTGAAAGTAATAAAGCATAGAAACAGGGAAGGCAATATATGACTGACAACTAGAATTTTAAATGCTTTTATAATGGGTACGGATATATTAATAAAAAAAGGAATTTGCATTTAATGTTTAAAATGAGCAGTACTTTTGTTATACAGCTTTTTATGCCTGGGTGACAGGTCCCCTTTAATGGGCCTATTTTTTTTAATCTTTGTAAAAAAAATAAAATAAACCACACATCACCATCTGAATGCATGATATCCTTTTGGAAAATCTAGTGTATTTATCAAGTAGAGCATTTATTTTATGTGATTGTGTAGTCAGGGGTAAAGTTTTATGGTAAAAGGGAGCTGCTATTTGTACTGCTGTTGTCTGAGGTGGTGTAACGTAGTCATAAATTACAGAAACCGGGTGGTGTAAAGTAAAAAGAACATGTTTATAAACAGGGAAACTACTTCTATTTAAAGGATGATTTCAGGGATTATGCTGGATGGTGTAAAATCACACATAAGGAGAAATACACAGCTTGTAAATACACAAGTTTACACTACTTTTTATAGTTTTTTTTTGGCCTATATCAATTTACACAACTTAATAAATAAGCAACTGTCATGTAAAAGCAACATGACAGCAAATGAAAAACTGGTTATTTCCCCTCACCACCATCTTCTGAGCACTGATGCCCTGCCACCTGGTGGACATTCACATTAGTCATATACACAGCTTTGTCTTGACCTAACAAATGTATTCAGTGTGTGCACATATACACAGCTTTGTCTTGACCTAACAAATGTATTCAGTGTGTGCACATAAAATGTGACTGCAATGTGTCTGAAATTGGCCATACACATTGAAAGAACACTTATTTGGCCACCCAATTTCTATTCCCAGGGCCAGTGATCAGATCATACAGTGGGCCTACAGAAACTCATAAAGGACTATATCAACACACCCCTATGATTCTTGTCTGAAAATCTGCTTCATAAATATCTGTTTGATTTTTGGCTGGATATCCTGAGAGCTCCATACACAATGAGCTAGTGTCTCACCGAATAGGCAGCTTTTATGAGTCCATATTTGGCCACAAAAAAATTGTTGCCAGTGATTATAGACAGCAGATCTCAGAAGAACCACAATAATATCAGTTTATATGTGGGTATATTATTTCCCCAATACTCCCATAACCCCGAATCAATCTCTGTTATTTCAGTAACTATCCTTTCATGGCTATTCTTTGGTAACATTCCTTGCTTAAAAAATACAACTCTGCCTATAATTCCACCAGAAAATTACAGGCTTTCTGTAGATTTGTTATATGCACTTGACTGTAAATATGGCTTGAAAATTCTAGTACGCTGTATTTGCTCAGCAGATGGGTTGCTTAGTGAAGACATTTGAGTCCATCATCATTACAGGTGGTTACAAATGGGAATATGTCTGTGAGCTGTTAGCTATGAGCTCTGCAGTAGCAAATATACCACCAGCTGGACTTCAAAATCTAATTTACAAATGCATAAAAGCAGATAACCTCTTGAGCAATGATTACATCATGTTTAAACTCCCAAAGCAAAAAGAGAAATACAAGCCGTGATTAGAATAATGAAATACATTGTTTACAAGAATAGTTGAAGCATGAGGAGCAACTGCTTGAACTCGGCTGAGCCCCAGAAATCAGCACTATTATCTGCTCCCCAGATTCAACAGAGATGTCTTCCCAAGCTAGGTATGTTTTATTAAGCCCCATGGGCATCTCAAAGCAGACTAGGAGCCTATACAGCAGTGATTTTTTACATTTTTCTCTTGGGACCTATAAGAAAACAGCCTGGCAACCAACAGCTTGGTTTATATAGTAACACAGTAATTCAGGTTGAAAAAATACACACATCCATCAAACCTTTTTTTGTCTAAAGAAACTTGCTTAACTGTTAGTTGACCCAGAGGAAGTCAAAAACCCAACTGGAAACCTCTCTAATTTGCCTGAGAGGGATACAATCCTTATATGTTATAATCCTATATAAAATACACACAGTGTTTATTTTTTGTGTTGTGTGCTTGGTTTTTTTAGAAGTAACATAGCCCTCTGTGCACCCATTTAATTCAGCCCTTGTATCATGGAATTTGACATGTCACCCTATACAATCTGTCATATTTGTAGAAACTCAGCCTTTGGGCTAACAGCTGTAGGCTGAAAAGTTGTTTGAAGGGTGATATAGAGGTTTTTAGTTGAGGAGGATTACCATTACACACTTTGCAGAATCTGGAAATTTAGGTGGCCATACAAGTACAGACAGTATTGACCTTGTAGTCTGATCATGTGAGATTCTATGGATACCACAGAAGGTTGCTTTGACAAACATCAAGCCACCTTTCGATCACATCAGATAAGAGTCTGTCTGCATAAATAGAAAAAAATATGCATATGGTATGTAGATAAGACATGATCTGATAAGTAAGTGGGGGCCTGATGCCTTCAATGTACACATAGATGGTTTTAGATACCCCATTATAGAAGTACGGTAAAATGCAGCCCAAAAAATACAACATACAATTATATATTGCATTAGATAAGGTGGGAAAATTAAACAAGCCTTAGTGTGACTTTCTGTGACAGTAATATACTGTTCACAATTATCATTTTACTTCTTTATGAAAAGAATTAATTTTGTACCCATTGTTACTAATAATAATGTTCAATCCATCTAATTATTTCCTTTAAGAAATAGTTTGAGAAAACACCCAACATGCTAAACTGAATATGTCATAAGCAAACTGAAATGCATTTTTTATAAATAAGCTCAATTATATGGGCCTTGAGGCTAGATAGTTAAATGCATCTGTAAATTAGGCATAAGCCTTGTTTCCAAGGTAACGAACTGGTATGGAGGCTTCATAGCAATATACAGTATGTTATCATTACAATTTATTGAGGTTATTTTTACTTTGGAGAATGATAGCTTAATAAAAAAAAGGAAAAAAAGAGAACGATGATAGGTAAAATGTGTCTGTTAGAAGATTAATAATATGTGAACTAATTAAAAGAAGTAATAAAATAGCCATTCGTGTCTCAAGAAGTTGTGAGTATTTTTCTTGTTTTTGCTGAATGGCAAAACCAGATGGTATGTATTGCATTGATTTCCGACTAGAAATTTACAGTGACAGCAGGAAAAAGAATCAGATAATTTTGTACCTTTCCCTAAATTCACCCTAATTCATAAAAAAATGTATGGCTGGGGCAATTTACTTTACTCTGCAGTACAGGTATAGGACCCGTTATCCAGAATGCTCGGGACCAAGGGAATTCTGGATAAGGGGTCTTTCTGTAATTTGGATCGCCATACCTTAAGTCTACTAAAAAATCAATAAAACATTAATTAAACTTAATAGGATTATTTTGTATCCAATAAGAATTATTTATATCTTAGTTGGGATCAATTACAAAGTACTGTTTTATTACTACAGAGAGAAAGGAAATCAGTTTTAAGTAAGGGATCCCATACCTGTATTAATTTACTAATTAGTTTAAAAAATTGTTTACATTGTTTTCTCATTAAAATTGTCAGTTTCAAGGGCATATAAAAAAAATTAAGAGGGTAAATGGAACTATCCTTAAAGGTACAATAACACCAAAAAATGAAAATGTTTAAAGTAATGAAAATATAATGTACTGTTGCCCTGTACTGGTAAAACATGTATGTTTGCTTCTGAAGCCCTACTATAGTTTATATAAATAAGCTGCTGCATAGCCATGGGAGCAGCCATTCAATCTGGAAAAAGAGAAAAGGCACAGGTTATGTAGCAGACAAGCTTTGTAGAATACAACAGGCTATGATATTTAGCCCTACTTTAACTGAAATTGCTCCCATGGCTACACAGCAGCTTATTTATAAGTAGTGTATACATACATATATATATATATATATATATATATATATATATATATATATATATATATATATTAGTGTTTCTGAAGCAAACAGTGTCGGCAACAGTACATTATATTTTAAAACACTTTCTTTTTTTATATTACTGTTCCTTTAACAGCAAAAGCTTCTAAAAAACAATCTCACAAAAAAGGAATATCCTGTTTTTAAAGTTGATCCCACCGAACTGGACAGTGTAAACGAGACTATATAAGCTACTCTGAAATGGTGGTAACGTCCATCAACAATTTATGTCTGGAAATCTGGTGTCTAAAAAGCATTAATTAATATTAATATGGGTAAACAGTACATTTATGGGAGCTGAAAATAATGATGATATCTATAGTACTGAAAGTACTTACAGAATCTTCATAAGCTATAGTGGGAAAGGGAAGAGTCCAATTACCAGTTCACAGCTAAACCTGGGGATAATGAATGATTTATCTGTAATCCTGGGACACAGGCATCACAGTGGCGGATTACTATAAGGGTAGCCCAGGCGGTGGAGCCCAATATTTAGGGGGAACAGCATCATAGAACAGGGATAGATGCAGACAGAAGAGGAGCTGGGCTGGTTGGGGAAGGAGTAGGAAAAAAGGGTGGGGAATTGGCAAAGGCTACAATATGTTACTGAGGCTGTAAATAGGGGAAGGTAGAGGCTAGATTATATAGAGCTCATTATTTCTATTTAAACAGCTCTACTGATGATGCCAGGAAGGGGGTGTAGTAAGGGTAAAAACAAAACAATTATGCTTTACAAAAGTAAAAACAATAAAAATAATTTTTTTTTTAATTAAAAGAATAGACAGTATATAGTAACAATTTATTTTATTGTGCTGATATAATAGTATAAATTGCTAGTTCTACCATAGACTCCATTTTAATCAAATAATTTAACATTTAAAAACATATTTGCTTTGTCTCAACAACAGTACCTTGTAGTTGATCTTAAAGGACATGTCAACCCCAAAAATACATTTTTGCCTAAAAAAATTAGAGCTTTAAAAGTTATGTGTAAATGTAATTGCTACTGAAAGCAGCATCTGCTAAACTCCTGGTTGTTATTTTTTAAACAATGTTGCAAAGGTCAGTCTCCTCCAGCAAGGCAGGTCTGTCTGCTGGCTTGTGTTACATTGTTTCAAATGCCAGAGCCACCAGGGTAGACAAACACTTCTTCTAATAGCAATTATATATATAAATAAGTCAAAAAACCATTAGAGATTTGTATTGAATGTATATTGTTAAGTTGCTTAGCACAGTGCTTTCTTTTATTAGGCAAAAATTATATTCTGGGTTGACTTGCACTTTAAGATATAATTAATCATTATTGAAGGCAAAATAATTTTATTGGGTCTATTTAATATTTTTTTTTTAAAGTATTTTTATTGATTTTGTTTTTTAACTGGAAAGGTTAGAGGGAGATAGGAAAGAGGGGAGGGGGGAAGGGAGCTGGACGGTCACTTTCTTCATTCCGCAGTCGTTGCTGAGGATTCGAGCCATGGGGACCAGACACCTTCGAACTTGTTTATACAGCCTCTGGCCAAATAGGTGAGTTTGTATAACTGTAGCTGTGAGTTAACCAGGGCAATCCACTTGGCAAGTGTTGGTGGGGTTGCGCCCATCCAGTGCATGGCTATAGTCTTTTTGGCGTAGAAGAAAAGCAGTCTCATGAGGCATCTAGTATATGTTCTGGGTACCAGGGAGTCAAGTAAGCCTAGTAGGCATGTGGTTGGGTTATAGACTTGAGGGAGCGACAGTTCTGTGGCCATAAAGTGTACAATTTGTCTCCAGAATTGCTGAGTGTCGGGGCATTCCCATATCAGGTGGAAAAAGTTAGCGGAGGGGGCCTGGCATCTCAGACAAGCGGGAGAGGCAAGTCTTCCAATGGAATGCAATTTATAAGGTGTGAAGTATGTTTGATGAATGATTTTGAATTGTATGAGCTTGTCTCTAACACTCACTAGGGGTTGGTATAGATTATCAATGATTTCGTCCCAATCGTCGGTCTATTTAATATTTAAATGTTTTTTTTAGTAGACTTAAGGTATGGAAATTATGTAAACATTGCTTATCCAGAAAACCCCAGGTCCTGATCTTTCTGGATAACTGATCCCATACCTGAACCTAATGCAATCTAGTATATTATGTATATGAGCTACTTTACAGCTAGGTATACTAAAGCAGAATATTTTTTTTTTGTAATAAACTGCACTGAGGTGGCAGATCATGTAACTCCAACATCTTTCTTAGATGCCATGTGAAACTGATTATAACTGCAGTGGAATAGCTCTATGTGTAGAAAAAATGGAAATCATTTGTTACTTGACATACAAATAAACCCAATCAGCCGGGCTCCTTTGTTTCAGTCTAAACAATACTGATGTATATGCTGGCCCTCACGTTACTAGCAAATCATTTACTCATAACAGCTAAGTGCACTTATAGAATACATGAGGTAAACTGGATTCAGAACCAAAGTAAACTTAGCATGTTTAAGAAGTGACATAATGTTTACTGAGCATACCTTTTTATATCCCCATGCATCCTTCATAAATCTATGCATTAGACTAACTTTGTTATGAAATAAGCTAAATGTGTGGTGCACAGAACTCAGAAAGCTCTCAAAAGGAACAAAATGGACTAGGTGACTAGGTTTTCAGACTTGTTACGGCATTGGTAGAGCAGATTGGTAGGTCCAAGAGGATGAAATTTACCAGTTAAGTGTCTTAAGAACATAAAAAAATCTCTTTAGGGCTCTGGCACACGGGGAGATTAGTCGCCCACGACAAATCTCCCTTGTCACGGGCGACTAATCTCCCCAAACTACCATCCCACCGGCGAAAATGTAAGTCGCCGGTGGGATGGCACATGCTGCACAGGCGATTTCGGCAAATCACCGAAAATGCCTCGCGAGGCAACTTCGGCGATTTGCCCAAATCGCCTGCGCAGGGATGGCACTTCGGGGAGATTAGTCGCCCGCGAACAGGGAGATTTGTCATGGGCGACTAATCTCCCCGTGTGACAGAGCCCTTAGGGCTCTGGCACACGGGGGAGATTAGTCGCCCGCGATAAAACTCCCTCTTCGCGGGCGACTAATCTCCCCGAGTTGCCATGACCCGCCATCCCGCCGGCGAACATGTAAGTCGCCGGCGGGATGGCACACGCGGCGGTGCGATTTCCCGAAAAAGACTTGCGCCATCCCGCCGGCGACTTACATGTTCGCCGGCGGGATGGCGGGTCATGGCAAATCGGGGAGATTAGTCGCCCGCAAAGAGGGAGTTTTATCGCGGGCGACTAATCTCCCCCGTGTGCCAGAGCCCTTAAAAGGATTCAGACATCTTAAGAAAACAGAAAGTCACAATCAAACATTATAAAAAAAAATCAAATAGCTATATGAAGAGAAGATATTATCAGTGCTTCAAAGTGATAAAGCACAAGCAAATTATAGGGCGTTGTACAGTGATTACTAAGCAGAACAAGGTAGAACAGATTTTAATTTTGCTATGTTCATGGCTCATTCCTTTACTTATTCTTTCATTCACTGACTCTTTAAAAATAATTATCTGCACTACATCTAATTATCCAGTTTTCTTGTCAATAGCATCTTCAGTAGAAGCAATCATTTTGCTCAGGATTTACATGTTTTTCTCATACACCAGCAGAAATGACCACTTCGTCAAACATAGAAACGTTATCATGTCACTTATCAATAATGGTCTTTCTGCAATGCACATTTTAATAACAGATGTTTATAAATGCCAGGAATCCAGTACACTACAGGGCTAATTTACGATCCGAAAGCACAGTGTGCAAAGTGTTCTCTCCAGCACAATTGCCATGTATTTTTCCCACAATTTTCCCCCTATTACAGAATAATTGTGGGTGCAAGCTGGTGTTACATCTATGTGTTACATGTATGAGAAGCACCAAGTGGTGCCGAGTTCACCTATATTGAAATATATGGAGCAGCTTTTGACACAAGTATCTTTGATTAATTAATTTTTTTTGCGCAACAACTGCTGTCAACTTAATGTGACTGTAACTGCACTGGGAATCATGACCCCTTACATAACTGATGGGCAAATAAAATCATTATTAGTGCTGTACTTGATTATACAGTACAGTACTTATATACCACTGAATTAACAGGGAGAGGTCAGTAACTATTCTTTAAGTGAAAAATGTCACAATTGAGGAGTGGTACACAGAGACCGTAAAACAAAAATATTCCATCAGCTTGTCCTTTAAAAATAGATACCGTGAGATCATTATAAGAGTAGTATTACCTATGATCTTTCTGTTCCTGGATAATTTCTGTGAAGTCAGAAGTCACTGAACATGCCACATAGTTCTCAATTTTAAAATGCAATTTGCTCAGTTCCTGAACTGTAATCCATAACCTTTAAAAGGTGATGTGACCAATGACAAAAAATGGAAAACCAAGTGGAATGGTGACCCCAAGTGCAGTGTGTATGACTTCATAAGATGACATGAGAACGCCTGGGTCCACATATTGGCATAGCGATTGGGCCTTTACATCACATTTTACAAATATACAAAGCTTTCTGCCAGTGAGTCTATACATACATGCAGTGTTGTCACCAAACAGTGTGAAATCACTTTCTCAGTCACTGGGAATTAATTTTACTGCTGTACCAACCCCTTATCCGGAGACCCGTTATCCAGAAAGCTCCGAATTACGGAAAGCCCATCTCTCATAGACTCCATTTTAATCAAATAATTCAGAATTTTAAAACTGATTTCCTTTTTCTCTGTAGTAATAAAACAGTACCTTGTAATTGATCCCAACTAAGACATAATTAATCTTTATTGGATGCAAAGCAATCCTATTGGGGTTAATTAATGTTTTATTGATTTTTTAGTAGACTTAAGGTATGGAGATTCAAATTACAGAAAGACCCCTTATCCAGAATACTGTTGGTCCCAAGAATTCTGGATAACAGGTCCTATACTGGTACTAACAGGCAGAAAAAAGGAACTGTTTCCCTCTTGTCCAGCACAGCTTTCCAGGCCCCTCCCCTTACCTGCAGATATGTCATCCGCCTGACTAACACAAAGTGAGAGTGACAGCATCTGATTTATGACAGACTGCTAATAGTACCCAACTGCAAGTAGGATGGACACTTAGAAAGTAGTGATGTGTGGGCTTGCCCAAAACCCTTGGATCACGGGCACGTTCAGGCTAAGGTCCTCCTTCCACCCTCCCTGCCCACGACCTAACGATGCCCTGCTTCCACCTCTGGCAGCCCCTATTTATAGACTCGTGCCTGCTCCACCCCACCCCGTTCATGACTTCAAGATTGCTGGGCTGGGTTTGGCATGGGTGGGAGCGGGCAGGTTAGGTGCGGGTTGACATTTTGTTGCTCCATACCTCACTATTACAAAGTTCTTCATTTTTGTGCAGAGTTTGAAAAAGCAGCTCACTCTCTCCACCTTTCAATATAAATGTAAAATCCCTAGCGACTGTGAATGCCATATGCAGAGCCACCTCTCAATGAAGATGTTTCCTGCATATTAAAGTGAACCCAAGGCTGCAGCCTCAGCAGCTCTTAAGTGGAACTTCTGAGATAAAACAACCTTTCAGAAGCATAAAGGCTCTTTTATATTAAAAATGGATGAAAAAAAAGTTTACTCCAATTTTCATTTTTAATTCATATTTTAAATTAATACAGTGCAGTGGTATGTTTCATTAGGTGTCTGTGTTTTATTTATTTAAACAATTCAGCGTAGCTTTACTTCTCCTAGTCGAATCCAGTGACAGATACCTTTAGTCATCAATACATTATGGATGGGTCTTTCAGATTTGTAGTTAATCATTTTATGTATCTTGGTGGCATGCTTACGCTGATCTAGAGGGTGCACATGTATGGTATCCCCCATCAGGAAACCTGTTATTGAGAAAGTTCAGAATTTCAGGAAGGCCGTGCCCCATACAGTCCATATTAAACAATCAATATTTATATATACAAGTTCCTTTTTCTCAAGTACCTTGCACTTAAGGTTAACTTGTTTGAATGAATCCATTTGGTGGCAAAAAAAAATCTATCAGATTTATTTTATATTTAAATGATTTTTTTTAGCAAACTAAAAGTATGGGGTTCTGAATATACAAAAAAAAAAGATCCCTTATCTGGAAAACTTTAGGTCACAAGCATTCCAGATAATAAATCCTATACCTGTATTTAGAATCGCTACTATAAAGCAAGACAAGACTTTTGTTATTTGCAAGAAAAGAAGTAGAGATGACCACACAAGTACAAGGATATACACCCTTATGCAAGTAGAAGAAAAGGAATTAAAAGTTGTATATATACACGATCCCACAGATTGTAAGGAAACAATGATAGTCTATCTCTGTGCTCATTTGAACCAGCTTTTCTTCCCCCCCCCCATCCTTAGGCTCACAGTGTAATGCACTCCCCCCTCCCACCTTGTTTTCAGGGCCGGAACTAGGGGTAGGCAGAAGTGGCAGCTGCCTAGAGTGCAATGATTGGGGGAGTGCCAGGCAGGAGCCTCTCCTGCCTACCCCTAGCTCCTTTGTGACTGCCCCCTCTGCTTGTTATTACGCAGTAGGGGCAATCAATTATCGCGTCTCTCCCCACACCCCGATGCGCATCAAAACGAGGTGGCTGACCGGGTTGCCTACGGCCCCTGGTCAGCTTGGCCCACCCCTGCTTGTTTTGTTTTGATGAATTCTAGGGCTTTACGTCTTTCTGTGTTCGACAGAATCTGCGCATCAATTACTAGGACTTAAAACCCCAGAAGCCCCTGCATAGCCACAGACTGCTCAGTAACCCAATGGAATAATGCATAGTTTACCTGACCAAACAGGCGGGTTCACTCTAGAGGTTTACTGACCAATTTGCTTGTTAGAGGAGCCTAAATTCGACTGTAACACCAAAAAAATGAAAGCATTTTAAAAAATGTAAAATATAATGTAATGTTGCCAAACACTGGTAAAACTGGTATGTTTGCTTTAGAAACACTATTATAGGTTTTATAAATACCCTGTTGTATAGTGATGGGGGTAGCCATTCAATGTTTTACAGAGCTTATCTGTTAACTGCTATTTAACCTGTGCTATGAAGCCCTGTTTAAACTTCCCCCATAGCTACACAGCAGCTTGTTTATGTGTTTCTGAAGGGACACACCAATTTTACCTGTTCAGGACAACAGCACATTATATTTTAATTACTTTAAAACTATTTTAAAACACTTTCAGTTTTTGGTGTTACTGGTCCTTTAAATATAACAATTATGTCAGGTGTGGTAATACAGTTAAGTGTTTCTTTGTTTACTTGGTTTTCTGTACCTGACCTCAGGCATACCTTCATAAGTCACAAGAAAGTTCATGTGTTAAAACCAATACAGATTGCCTTTTAATTAAAGTCTATATTGTACATTAACAGAACAGGTAGAATAGATTTTAAAGCAGTGGCCAAAGCACTCTATTCTGCCTGAAACCGATTTCCATTAAAATGGAGATGCCAGTCAGGAAATGCCTAGCAGTCTGGGCTGGCAGATTTGCACCTCTAATAGTACACGCGCCACCAAATACTTTGTGTAGCTGATCTAATAATTAATACTTTTAGGCTAATTAGTAAGCACTGAGGGTAAAGTTCTCTTACTTCACTTTGTTATTATAATAAAAAAGATGATGGCCAATGACTTTGTAACTAGATTTTAAAGGTCTGCATAATTCCATAAAAACAAAGTACATTACATATAATGGTCGGAATAACAGGGAAGAATAAAATGGGGAGTGGTGGATAATGTTTGAAAAAGAAAGTAATGTACTCATATCACAGTTACCAAACTGTTTCTGTTTACATTTTCCACATTTTGTGGAGAAGATCTCTTGTCATAAAGGCAATCTGGATTAAAGTAATTGTTTCAACCGATTTGCCGAGTCTGGCAACATAGGACAAGGCCAGTGCATCACATTTAGTTTCCTAGTATAAAACAAAAGGACCCAAAAAAGCATACTTTTATCATTACTTAGAAATGAATTGCTTACTACTCCTAGCATACAGACCAGCTGATGGACTATTTGTGGCATATTTACATAAGTATGAATTTTCTGTTCCTTTAAAGCAGGGGTCCCGAAGCCTTGTTCACCTGTGAGCCACACTGAAATGTAATAAGATTAGGGTAGCACTTCTCCAGCAGAATCCTGCATTGAAATCCATTTTTTGTTTATATTTAATTTTTAAATTTCATACGGGGCTATCAATATTCTTCATTTCCCAGGGTACTACAACCATGTGACCTGTGCTTTGATAAACTTCAGTCACACTTTACTACTGAGGAGTGATATCCCCCACCTTCCTTTCCCCCTAGCAGCCGATCAGCAGAACATAGGTAGGTAGCTCCCAGTAGATATCAGAATAGCACTCAATAGTAGGAAATCCAAGTCTGGTTTGGGACTCCTCCAGTTACATGGAGTACTAGAAACAATAGGTTACCTGAAAGCAGTTTTAATGTGTATCGCTGGTTCCTTCTGAAAGCTCAGAAGCACAGAGGCACAATGCACTAAGATTACTGCCTACACGCCAATATTACAGGTAGAAAAAAATATATTCGTTGGTTCATGAATAAATGGTGAAGTGAATTATTTGCTATGTAAACAGTGCAATTTAGAAATAAAAAGTACACCATAAAAATCATGACAGAACTTCACCAAAGCACACCTCAATCAGGCCATTTTTTTTCAATCAACACATCTCATATTTACTAAATATCACAATTACGATTTTGTGAGAGTAATGTGTTGACTTTTCTTGTGTATATACTTTGCGAAAAAAATTCAGTATATTTAATAAATACAAATGTTGCAGTTTGGCATCTCTTACACATCGTTAAAGTTTATTTAAATAAAAAAATTAAGTTCAACTTATCACGAATTGTAAATATAAGATATAGTTTTCCTTTTCTAGACAAGCGCATACACCTTTAGCATTTCTAAGGGAAATTTCCATACAGTTTCAGAGCAAGCTTTCAGTTTATAACAAACACTGGCAAACCCTCTTCATTAAAATAAATCAATCTACATGGTAGAACATAAAACAAAACACCAGTATTTGCCTTTCTCAGATTAATTTGGCATAATTACATAGTAGGCAACTACACTAAACAGCTTCAACATGTCTCTACTTGTGGCTCTTGGTTGCACTAGAAACTGTCCCTTAAAGGAATAATACCCCTAAAATTCCTGCAGTATGTAATACAACTTTCACCAATTGATAAACACACCTCTAAAAATCTCATAAGAATGAATAGAGAGTGGCGGAATTTTACATGTAGTAAAAAACATATTTTGCTTAATAATTAACAGGTTATTTTTCACCACTGGTGAAACCTGGTGTATTTTTTTTTCCTTGAGGACACTGTTGCAGTAGTTATGCCAAATAAATGCCCCTTTTGTATCTTTATAGCTTGACTTTTTCACATTTTGCTTGCATAAGAAAGGTACATGAAAGTACCTAAATGCTGGAGGTTGTTATAAATAGTTATCCTTTGCAATTTCTTACACATTCAGTTCAAAGGAAGCAGCTGAGTGTCCAGGCTCAAACAACCTTTATCAATGAAACTTTGCAAGTTACTTGGACTTTGGAACTGTATTTGGATTTGCGTGCGTATATTTAAACAAATTCACAAAGTACCTTTTTAAAATGATCTGTGTGAATCCGGTTAAAGAATCTTCATAAAAAGACTCCAGAGACATAATAGCTGGCACATACCTGCAAGGAATTCATCTTTGGAATATGTTTCAAAGCCATTCAAACGTCTTATTTACACTTGGCAAAAGTCTAAGATGACTAATGCACCAATTCCAGGTCACGTCCCAAGGAGAAACTTTCCCGTCTACTTGAATTACTGTAAATCCCACGACTCGTATTATTATTATACACCTTCTAAGCAGCACAAACATGCAGTCTCAAAAACAAGGAAGCATAGCAGTGTAATATACTGCAATCAATTTTTTCCAATGTGAAACTGTCTTCTTTACAGCTTGAACCTTGTCTGCTCATGTCAATAAATGTACAGTTACCATGAGGTCACAACAATCACTGATTGTAGCCTCTCTTCCTCCCCTTTGCTTTAAAATGTGTTGGTGTGCTTTACATTATTCTTAGATCTGCTTTGGTAATTCCCTTCAAACATAATTAATCCATATCTATATTGCTATTTGATATGTACATCTGCCTATATTTAAGATCACTATTTAGAAACTCAATCCTCATTTCCACACTGTAGACAACTGAGAACATGAATGCAGTGATAAAGTAAACTTTAGATACAAAATACAGCAATACTATGTATTAAATGAGAAGGAAAGGTAAAAACTAAGTAAGCTTTATCAGAAAGGTCTATGTAAATACAGCCATAAGCACTCACAGAAACGATGCACTGAGTTCTCTTTCTAAAGAAACAGGATTTCTTGTCTCTTTGTTTTCCTGTGCCAGAGACACACAGCTCTCTCCTCTCTCCTGCCCCCCCTCCCTCAAGAATGCTAAGAACTCCCTCCCCCACTTAGGAATGTGTGATCTGAGGTATATATTTCCTTTAAGGGCTCTGGCACACGGGGAGACTAGTTGCCCACGACAAATCTGCCTTGTCACGGGCGACTAATCTCCCCAAAATGCCATCCCACCGGTGAGAATGTAAATCGCCGGTGGGATGGCATACATGGCACCGCTCAGCTACTGAATGACATATCCAATATACTATATTATAATGCCCTTCTAATTCAAGTTAAAGATTACATTTGATGTCAAACAGCAGCAAAAACCTTTTATCAAAGTCCAGTTAAGAAATATTAACAGACCCATCCTACCCACCCACTCTAGCCCCAAATCTGTAGCATTAGCCATATAAAATAAATGTGAACAGAACTATGACTATATTAAAATGGTTTCCAATCATTGATATTGAATGACAATATTTTTCGCTCTACATACAGTATATGCCACTTCTCACTAGTACAACTTTTTTGGAAATTACAGCTACACTTGCAACTAGGGCAAACAACTTTTAGGGGGTAATATAATAAAGTCTGAAGTTTTACCACATCTATTATCCCATAACAACTAATTCGATCTTTATTCTTTAACAGCTTACCACTAAATTCTACCTACCTTTTACTAGACAAGTAACAAAGGTAAGACCATTTATTACATTGTCCCTTTAGTTTTTTATTATATGTACCTGCCATTATAGGAACTTTAAATAACTGTGGAAACCAGGCTTTAGGCTACTGCCAGAGAGGGTTGTGGATTTACTTCTCTTAGGCTGTAAAAAATGCCAGGCTGATAGCTGCAGAGCCAACGCTCTGTGGGGCCTTACCCTGAAGTACCTTGGCAGACATACAGCTACACCTTTTTAACTGATAAACTTAAATTCTAATCTGTCAACAAACTGCTTTAGATTTTATCACTAATCCTAACTTTATATCAACAAATGTTAAAATAAATCATACAGCTTGATAATTAGTTTCCACTAATGTGCCCAAATGATTTTAGTTACAGCTGAATATTTCCAATTTATTTTCATCTTTATAAAACCCATACTGATGATTTAGTTCTTTGTACCTCACTCACACTATGAACTGCAGCCCAACTGAGTTTAAAGAGAACATAAATGCGATATACAGTCAGTTCAGATAAAAGCTCATGAAGCAATCTTCTAATAAACTATTTATTTTTTTATAATCTCTTTATCAATTTTTCAGAAAAAAAAAATTTCAATATCAGTGACATGGGTTATAGTACATTGTATTAAGAGGCGTTGAATAGTGTCAATGTTCGTAGGATAAACTATTTATTTGGAAATGCAAATGATATATAGTCTAGGTCAAATCAATGTAGGTATATAAATTAATATAATACTTTTCAACAGAATTATGGGAATTGTTTTTATAAGCTGTTAGGTATTATCTAGTATAATTATGTGCAACACACAAGAGATCTTGGTTTGTGTCTCTGGTGAATCCTAAATTGGATGTTTTGTTGCATTATCATGGTTACACTTGCACAGTACAAACAACACAGCAGTTCAGATCTACTATCTTAATTCTGGCATGTAGATAATCAGGTTGTTTTTCCATGGAAATCCTCACTGCCTTAAAAATGCAACAAAAATATGATTATTTTCCACAACTTTAAGTGATTGTGATTACCTATTTAAGTGCCATAGTTGCAACGGAGACTATGGCAATATGCAAATTTTATTTTGGTGTGATTTTGGAAAACTTTGATTGGATACATTTGCAAAAAAGTTAAAGGAAAATATTCCATGATCTTCAAAAGTGGAAAGCAGTTTTTGTACTCAAAAAAGCTGGGTTAGTTACCTACAAGAATTTTTTTTTTTTTTAAATAATCTATTAATAATAATTTAAAAATTACCTTTTTTTACCTTAGTAGCCAGTGTATTTAAGAATAATCCAGCCAGTTGATGAGCTTGTTTGGGTCAATTACTGTTAGTAACTGGCTATTTCTAAACATATTGTGTTATTTTGCATGTCAAACATGCCCCTCCCCAGACCTGTGGAACCTGGATAACCCGAGGCCTGAGGTTATTGACGAATGGTAGAAAGTCCCCAGGTAATGGAATTCAATAAGGGTGAGGAGTTCAGTACTGATAGAAGGATTTATAGCAGATACCAATCCCAACCAGGCTTGTGTCTGCAGTTTTTATTTGCTGATAATATCTTATTTATTTTGGTAAATGTTGATTGACAAACAGCAACTATGCTGAGAGTGTAACATAATGATAATATATCTAGCTGCTAGGAATGCCTCAGCCATAAAATACAAGACCTGATATTTTTAAAGTGTCTTGTGTGTTTGTGAGTGTCTTTTGTTTTTTTATAGAAATGGAAAATCACCACAGAAACTCTATTAGCTGTATTTTAAGCTCTAAATAACTTGGTGATTTACTACCAAAGATAAACATTTAGAATAGTAACCAATAGCAAGCAATCAGAAACTAAGAAGAAAGTATAATTATTGTATGAGCAAATCTGTACATACCTGTATTTAGCATAGTGGTGCTAGTCACTTAATATATATAAGTGTCACTGAAAAGTCAGAATCAACTAACCTGACACCTACCTAAACGGAGGAGACAAAGAAATTGCTGGGTGAGGACCATAGAATAAATCTGATTATGGTATGTCCTTAGCCAGAGCATTAACACACCATCAGTATAAGCAATGTGTGCTTGTGTGCTCTCACACACAAATGTAAAGGCTGGCACACACATAATTATAATATTGAACAGTTTTTTCCCACACAGTTTTTAAAAGTACCAACAAAACATTTTTGTACATACAGCCAAGAAAAATTTTCATGAACACCAAGTATCAGCTTAAAACAATAACAAAAGTCATCTGTATTTTGACAAAACAGCCAAAGCACAGCAGTTTAGGTTTTGCTTTCCATAATGTACCATACCAATATTCACCCAAACTGAGGCAAATGCATTTAGTGAAATATACAAGGCTTACATTAAAGGTAATGTAAAAAAAAAGTGCTTAAACAATATCCGAAATTCTAAAAATAAATAGTTTTATATATATACAGTGGAGGAAATAATTATTTGACCCCTCACTGATTTTGTAAGTTTGTCCAATGACAAAGAAATGAAAAGTCTAAGAACAGTATCATTTCAATGGTAGGTTTATTTTAACAGTGGCAGATAGCACATCAAAAGGAAAATCGAAAAAATAACTTTAAATAAAAGATAGCAACTGATTTGCATTTCATTGAGTGAAATAAGTTTTTGAACCCCTACCAACCATTAAGAGTTCTGGCTCCCACAGAGTGGTTAGACACTTCTACTCAATTAGTCAACCTCATTAAGGACACCTGTCTTAACTAGTCACCTGTATAAAAGACACCTGTCCACAGAATCAATCAATCAAGCAGACTCCAAACTCTCCAACATGGGAAAGACCAAAGAGCTGTCCAAGGATGTCAGAGACAAAATTGTAGACCTGCACAAGGCTGGAATGGGCTACAAAACCATTAGCAAGAAGCTGGGAGAGAAGGTGACAACTGTTGGTGCGATTGTTCGAAAATGGAAGGAGCACAAAATGACCATCAATCGACCTCGCTCTGGGGCTCCACGCAAGATCTCACCTCGTGGGGTGTCAATGATTCTGAGAAAGGTGAAAAAAGCATCCTAGAACTACACGGGAGGAGTTAGTTAATGACCTCAAATTAGCAGGGACCACAGTCACCAAGAAAACCATTGGAAACACATTACACCGCAATGGATTAAAATCCTGCAGGGCTCGCAAGGTCCCCCTGCTCAAGAAGGCACATGTGCAGGCCTGTCTGAAGTTTGCCAATGAACACCTGAATGATTCTGTGAGTGACTGGGAGAAGGTGCTGTGGTCTGATGAGACCAAAATAGAGCTCTTTGGCATTAACTCAACTCGTTGTGTTTGGAGGAAGAAAAATGCTGCCTATGACCCCCAAAACACCGTCCCCACCGTCAAGCATGGGGGTGGAAACATTTTGCTTTGGGGGTGTTTTTCTGCTAAGGGCACAGGACAACTTATTCGCATTAACGGGAAAATGGACGGAGCCATGTATCGTGAAATCCTGAACAACAACCTCCTTCCCTCTGCCAGGAAACTGAAAATGGGTCGTGGATGGGTGTTCCAGCACGACAATGACCCAAAACATACAGCAAAGGCAACAAAGGAGTGGCTCAAGAAGAAGCACATTAAGGTCATGGAGTGGCCTAGTCAGTCTCCGGACCTTAATCCAATAGAAAACCTATGGAGGGAGCTCAAGCTCAGAGTTGCACAGAGACAGCCTCGAAACCTTAGGGATTTAGAGATGATCTGCAAAGAGGAGTGGGACCAACATTCCTCCTAAAATGTGCGCAAACTTGGTCATCAATTACAAGAAACGTTTGACCTCTGTGCTTGCAAACAAGGGTTTTTCCACTAAGTATTAAGTCTTTTTTTGTTAGAGGGTTCAAAAACTTATTTCACTCAATGAAATACAAATCAGTTGCTATCTTTTATTTAAAGTTATTTTTTCGATTTTCCTTTTGATGTGCTATCTGCCACTGTTAAAATAAACCTACCATTGAAATGATACTGTTCTTAGACTTTTCATTTCTTTGTCATTGGACAAACTTACAAAATCAGTGAGGGGTCAAATAATTATTTCCTCCACTGTATATATATATATATATATATATATATATATATATATATATATATAAAACTCAACAGTAGGAAGCACTCACAGCTACAGCATCAATCAGGTCAGTGATTTATTTCAGCATACCATCTACGCGTTTCGATCACCACAGGATCGTCATCAGGATATATATATATATATATTTTTTTTTTTTACACAGAAAGAGAAACCATGACAGTCTATTTCTGACTAGAAGAAACCATTTCTCCACTCCTCACTTGGGCTAGCATTCAACTTTTTCCATTGTGAAGTGATGGTTTCTGGGTCTTAATGCCCCTCCTCATTCCATAAAGGGTGATGCACAGATTCTCTGGAAAGCAATGGGACTCTACTTTGGCACAGTAACAAAAGGGTTGAAAGCTTTAGTAGTTTAGTTCATTTTTACACACTAATTTCAGGATGGCAGCATGTAATTTATTTATGCTAAAAGTATGTAAAGTATTTTTTTACAGACCTTGTCCCAGGAAATGTTACAAGTACCAAAGTGGTTTTATTGGATAGCTATAAAATGATGAAGCTATGGTAACATAGTCAAAGCCATGACTGATTAGGTGTTTATTGGGTTATTATGTCTCACTGGACTTTGCATACAGATAACATGACCAAAGATCACACATTGTCAGAATTCTATTTGCTCAGTCTGTAGATCTTTGCTAGTTCCAAGGATACAAATATGAGCACATGGAAAGAGCTATACCACAAACAAGCTTTAAAGCGTACAAAGGGCCTTTGCTTTAAGCCCCTGCCTCATTTGGTGGATTCTCGGCCTGCGCATAACTACAGGCCACGTATCTGCCCCAAGCACTGTCCCAAGGTTATCTGATGTGGAGTGCACCACCTCCATTTTTTATGCTGGTCTTTTTGTGTGATCTTGAGGGAAAGTGCCTCTACTTGAAAACCTGAGATACAAGATACAAGTTTTCTTTAAAGAGGTACACTGCACAACAAATTGGCATCCCCGGTGATTTCATCATTCTAATAATATGGAAGAAGGTGTCTTATAAAAGTCTGTTAATGAGGTTACCTTTAAAAGCAGTTATCTCTGTTCTAACTGATTTATGTTATTAATAATTATGTGTGTTTTCTAAAAACTAGAAAAAAAACCTGATAGCAAGAACAGGGCCACCATAGCTCCTTATAGTGTCCCACTCCACTAACAAAAGGCACTTTATTGATTCATGTGCCAAAAATATTTAGTTCCTACAACACAGCATTAAGGGTAACAGAAAGCCAAGCATCACTGAAGGAAAACGCTCATCCGGTAAAAAAAGTCTTTAATTAGGGTTGTCTAAAAAATACAATTAGTGCACCAATCATTTGAAAATAAACCTAAAAAGCATACATCAGCAGATTTATTCAGCAGGAATTAGGAACACTACATCCTCACGAAAACAGGTATTAAGCATAAAGTGCATGTACATTAAGGCAGATAATGGATATTAGCCCACATCAATACATGTAGCATATATAACAATTAAAGTCACTCAAACTCATCTCGAGTGCAAATGTACCTTTACCAAATCAATGAAAATGCAGACAGATAATGGCTGGTCAGTAAACTACCCCGATAAAGACCATTTTCTAATTCTGTGAAGTAGATGGGCTTTCTTTTATTAGTATTACTTAAAGGAGTGTAAAGCCAAAAATAACATTTTGTCTGATGAAAAAATATAACTCTAAGCAATTCTGAAATATACATGAATTACACATTTTAATGTAACTGCTACTGAAAACAGTATCTGTCTGCCCCTTATTATTATTCTTTGTTCTGCTGAAACTATGTAGCAGAATCCAGCCACTGACAGACCTGTGAAAGAGCTTGCAAGAAGCATACAAGAAGAATCATACTGTAGAAAATTAAGCATTGGATAGAGGGTGTCACGGTCGGCACCCTAAACCAGAACAGATGCCAAGTTCCCTTGTCTCGGCTCGGCTTCACCAGTATTGTGACCGCCTTTGGCTTCGGGAGGAGCCCTCAGCTACTCAGATGCCACCTGGACTTAACGAGGGGGACAAGGCAGGAGTTCTGGCAAGCAAAGGGGCACGACTGTAGATAAAGTCAGTTAGGCCGAAGATCACGGTACAAATAGGGTTAAACAAGGTCGTCGTCAGGCAGGCTAGGTCGGGGCAGGCAGTAATCAAGGATAGTCAGACAGGCAAGGGTCAAACCGGATAATCAATACAGCAGGATGAGACGAAATCGTAGTCGAAGTACAAGCCGAGGTCAGATATGGATAATCAGAATAGTCAGGAGCAAGCCGGGTCAAAAACACAGGAAGGCAACAAGCAGGATACAGGAACGAAATACACAAGGCTCAGAAAGGCACCAGGAATGAAATCCTATCACGGGCAATGAAAAAGTGGCAAAGTCCCTTTAAATACATTTGAATTTCGCGCCATTGTGCGCGCTGACGTCATCACGCCAGCGCGCATGCGCTTAAACAACGCGGAAGTGCGCGCGCACACTAGGAAGCAACTGGCGCAGGGGGCAGACGGCGCGGCGGGCGTCCCCGCCGATGGTGGTAAGGTGGTAAGGTTGTTACAGAGGGCAGCAGACTTCTGCTACATTGTTTTAAGTGTCAGACGCAGCAGTGAAGAAATAACAGACAGCTTTCAGCTGCATACAAATTTTCAATTAAACTTTAATTTCATTTTCAGTTAATGTACAGTAGATATTTTCTTAGAACACTCTTTAAGGGACACTCTAATCAAAATAAAGATTTTTTTTTTGCTCAGGAATTTACAACAGTTTTTAAAACAAAATAGCTTACCAACATTAGCAATAATTATAATGGGCAGGGCATTGCATTGGTAATTTTGTGTCTGTGCTTCCTTTCTGTCAAAAACTAATCATCTTGTCAATATAACAGAGCATTACAAATGCATATATCCACCATGATGATGAACTGGCTTTCTTTCCAGGGTTCATTTACTAATGGTCAGATTTTTGTAATTCAGATTTTGTGCGCTAAAAGTCACAGATAAAAAAGTTGCAAATTTTTTAAAATTTAGGGGCAGATTTAACAAAATGTGAGTTTAGAACTCAATACATAAAAACACACTCATGTTCTATTCATTCCTATGGGATTTTTAGAAGCATATTTAACAAATGGTGAGTTCTAACTTTCACCCATTGATAAATATGCTTCCAAAAATCCCATAGGAATGAATAGAAAATGAGTGCATTTTTATGTATTAAGCTCTAAACTCACATTATAATTAAGCGGCCTTTTACTGTGCAACAAAATGGCTAAAAATCCATCAATTCGGCAGCAAAAATGTGTTGAGATCATGTAGAAATCAGTGGCAGATGTCTCTTCCCTTCCCTGGAAGATCCTTCTTTGCCTCAAAACTTGAAACTCGAAATTTGAAAAAGTTGTAGTTTTGTGGCTTTTTCTGCATGTACTTTTTCAGTTCAGACTTTTTAGTAAATGTAGAAGTTTATAAACCATCCTTCTTAATGTTATCCTGTCATTTACTGTAGATCTCGAGTACTGATGGAGCTTGTACTCTCAAAAGCTGGCTATATATGTTTAAAATTAGTTGTTTGTATGTATGTATGTATAACTTTATTTATAAAGTGCTACAAGGATACATAGTGCTGAATAATCTTAGTTGAACAGTTTAAGGGCTCTGGTACACGGGGAGATTAGTCGCCCGCGGCAAAACTCCCTGCTCGCGGGCGACTAATCTCCCCGAGTTGCCTTCCCCCTGCCATCCCACCGGCGAACATGTAAGTCGCCGGCGGGATGGCAGACGCGGCGGGGCGATTTCGGGAAATCGCCAAAAAAGACTCGATTTGCGCGAAATCGCGCCGCCGCGTCTGCCATCCCGCCGGCGACTTACATGTTCGCCGGTGGGATGGCAGGGGGAAGGCAACTCGGGGAGATTAGTCGCCCGCGAGCAGGGAGTTTTGCCGCGGGCGACTAATCTCCCCGTGTACCAGAGCCCTTAAGGATTTTGTTCAAAGAACATATTTACAAACAGATTATATTGTTCTTTGAACTATTGTGAATTTTAGTATGTTGTACTAAAACTACCTTGCTGTAATATTACCACTTCCAAAATTTGCTGTGAGAAATGAAGTCACAAACATTTGTACTCAACCCTTTGGGCCACAGATTTGTCTCCCACAGCCGCTCATTAATATATGCAACAGTAACTTGCAGCGGTGACTGAGAGCGCACTGGGTACAAAACAGGTACAAAAGAAAATGTTTGCATGCAGACACTACAAACAAATTAGAGGGAAATTTGGTACTTGGCCGTGAGTCACTTGTTTTTTCTTTCTGAAGAACAAATGTAATTAGCAACTCAAAGTGCCTATATTGTGCTTTCCTTATCTACCCCAATGGCCCATTCATTTGTTCCAAGCAATCATTTTTTCAATAGTCTTCAAGGGAAGGCTTGTCTATTTTTTTCACTTTAGTTTACATGTCTATAAGAAAATTCTGTCCCACCCTCTAACTCATGTGCAACTCATGGTATTTTTTGCATGAAAGCATACTTAAATCATGAGTTATTCATCATGTATCTGACTCACCAGGGCATTGCGTTGAGTTAACTAATCAACAAAATATCTAATTAAGGCCAAATTATTATGTCTAGAATGGTGATGTTTTTTCTTTTTTTCAACGCAGGCTTGTAGCTTTTAGAGCTTATTCCTCATTGGTACTCAGCAGTGTGCCCAAACTGTGTTGACCACTAGAAGACAGTGCCAGCTTGCATAGAACTTATTAATAACTGAGATCAGGGATCATTCTTGCTGTAAGCAAGCCTTCTGGCCTTTAACAAGTGTGCAAGGGAAACAGGGAGTGTGCTTCTAGGAGCACTTACACCTACAGGATTGGCAGTGTAAGCTGGACTCTGCACCATGTTGTAGGCACAAGGGAGTCCTGTTCACAACTGCACCTTGTGGCCCTGAGGTTCACTAGCTTGTGTCAAGAAAAGAGGCATTTAAGAATTACTCACTTGCCACCATTGGGAGAAAAAAACTTGCTAAATGGAAAAGGCAAATAATTTGGACAAAAATTTGTTTCAATGATTTCCTTTTTCTCCTTAATCATACTTTAGTACCTTGTACTTGATGGTAATTAAGCTACATAAATCCACTAAAAAATTCCAAAGGCATTCAAATACCTGTGCCTCAGCAATAATGAATGGCTACAGGGTGGCAACACTAATATAAGGAGTCATTTACTCATGCAAATGCACCCCTTACTGCTCCCTCAAGGCACTTATTGGGGGTCTAGCTGCATCTGCACTCTGCATCTCAGGCCAGATAAATAATCTGCCCTGCATATAACAAATTACCTCTATAAAATAATACTGCTGCCATATTGCACTGTGGCCATCTTGTGTTGTATCTACCATTCCCCAGCTCTTCCTTTTTATAAATGTTAGGCCCCACTACGTAGGTGGCACATGGCAATTACACCTATTCTGACCTCTAAAGGCAACTCTGTATAGGGCAAGAGTTTGAGGCCAGCCAAATGAGCCATAAGTTGCACTTGTCATGGCTGGGGCAACATCCTAGGCTTGTTCATATCCTGTTATGAGAACCCCATAAATCTATGTTGGCATAGTAAGCAGGTATAGCCCTTTAATACCAACAATATGAAAGGGACTTTTCTTAGGTTTCTTCGATGGCAAATAAGCCAAAAAAGTTAGATGGTCACTCAAGAATACAATTGCAAAAATGGGTTGCTCCACTTAGGGCTGTGACAGACAGAGAGATTAGTCTCCTCTCAAGGCAACTTCCGTGATTTCGGGAAATCGCAGCGCCGCGTATGCCATCCCACTGGTGATTTACATTCTAGCCGGTAGGATGGCATTTCGGGGAGATTAGTCACCCGCAACAAGGGAGATTTGTCGCGCGGCGACTGATCTCCCCGTCTGCCATGGCCCTTAATGTCAGCAACACAAGGTATCAAGTTATGTAGCAGCTGAGAACAGGTACCTGAGAAAGCCTCTCATGTACTTGTTTAAGTTAATATCAGTAGGCCTTTCTTTCTTTTTTGATTGTTTGTGGTGCCCAAGGAAGCAGCAGGCTGGCTTTGGCACCAGCTGTTATGAGGATCTAAGTGACCTGATGAACTGTGAGACTGCCGTTATTATGTTTTCTATGTATGACCAATAGCAAACATATATATTTATTTCACTTTCCTAATTTCAGCCACAGTGATGGTAATAAACTTAGAATAATTGGGTATCACACAGATAAAACACAGTCTCATTCTCATCTGCTAACTGTGCAGGGCGATAAGCTAAATCAAATTGACACAATGGTTATGCCCTGCACAAACAATCAGTTCATTTGAGAAACTCATGTAGACTAAGCGGGTTATGACTGCATTCATGGCACAATTAAGGTGGCCATACACGCACCGATAATATCGATATTCGGTGCATGTATGGTATGTCGGCGGGTCGACCGATATCGCAGGAAGCTGCTGATATCGGCCAACTCGCCAATCGGACCAGTTTGAAAATTTTGATCGGGCACCATAGAAGGCGCCTGACCAAAATCTCCCTTCAGCGCTGAATCGGCAGAAGGAGGTAGAAATCCTATTGTTTCTACCTCCTTACCTGCCGATTCAGCCCTGAATGGTGTGTGGCGGATCTGACGATGTTCCGTGCAACCGATGGTCGCACGAAACATCGTCAGATCGCCACGTGTATGGCCAGCTTTAGTCCTTACCAAACTATATTTATCAGCCTTTCAAATCAATACCTAAAAACGCCCAAGTGAAATATATTTATATATATAGCACCAACAAATTCCACAGCAATTTACACAAATTATGTACATTGTTCATGTCAGTCACTGTCTGAGTGGAGTTCATGGTCCCTGTAACACAGATATTGATCAATTTTATCAGGAGTTAATTAACCTACATCAGTGTTTTTGAAGTATGCGCATAAACTGTAGTACCCAGAGGAAACCTATGCACATGGAGAAGATACAAGCTCCTTCCAGATGGTGAAGGATCAAATGAAATCTAGGACCCCAGCACTACAAGACAATCCAAACTACTGAGCCACAGTGCTTCATTTCTGCTGGGCCAACAGGCTACTAAATCATTCTGTATACTCTGCCGATATATACAGTATATTGCCAATTACTCATACAGCTGAATAACTATTACTATCTGTGAATACTATGTTATCAAACACTAAAAGCTTATTCTCTCCATTGTTCCATGGGCCAAATGAATACTATATCAGGACTCATCTTAGGTCCCACCAATGCCCAGGTGTTTTGCTTCAATGCCCCCATAACAAAAGTGGGATGGAAATTATAGTAACTCCTCCTTCTACATATACTATTATAGAAGAAGTCACACTGTGGGGTCACCCAGCCATTCCCACTTAAAAAAACACATCAGACAAGGGACTTCCTAAAGCTCTACAGCTATTCTTACCTAAAGAAAAACTAACTATGGTCAATAGATTCATTCTCTCTGCTGTAGACTACTAAAAAACACATTTTTCATGGTTTAACTTTATGCCATATCTAGCTTAGGGCCAGGGCACACAGAGTTGCTCCTCTTGCAATATGTACAAAGGTGGTTGAAAGCACATGCGCTTTCATGTGCTTGTCCCTGCAGCTCTATTGACAGGCCTTGCTATCAATTTTCAGGCTTCTTGTGCCTGTGTAAAAAATGCAGACAGAGGAAAGCAGACTATCTGCTGTATGTCCTTGCCCTTAGGCTGAGTGCTCACTGCTTTTTTTTTCAAGCTGGGAAAAATGGATCTGCTCTCTTCCCCAGGCCTGTTGATCTGTACTTAAAGTAGAGCTTTCATTTGTGTGCAGGCACATGCAGCAGAGTGGAGGTCGGGCCAAAAATGGCCACTTCCGTATTTCGGCCCGACATCTGTTCCACTGTGTGCTTGCACACAAGCAGAAGCTGTACTTTTCAGTTCAGTGGAACTGAGTAAAGGTGGCCATACACGGACCGATTTTTTACTTACAAACGACCGATTCCCGAACGATCCGATGCTATTGTTAAGTTATCGTATAGTTGGTGGTGTACGAACGATCGTCGGCCCACTAAACGAGCCGACATTATCGTCCCCAAAATCGATCGGCCAGGTTTAAAAATTTTGGTCGTTTAACGATAAAATCTGCCAGTTGGTGTGAGTGTCAGACATTTGTCTTTCAACAATTGTTCTCTGCACATGTCACGATTGCCAGCAGCGGAAGTCAACGACATTCGATCGTACGTAGATGTACGATCGTACGTATTTTACGATAATGATGCGACGAAATCTTTCCCGAATTATCGTTGCCCGTGGATGGCATATCGTATGGGAACTCGATCGCCATACGATCGTTTGTCGATATAATCGTTCATCGCACAACGAGCGAAATCGCCTCGTGTATGGCCACCTTTAGTGAAAAAAAAATGCAGGCTAAGAGCAGCAGAGCTAACACTTCATACACCCTCAGCCTTAATTTATAATTATTTACTTAAATTGTGCTTGTATGTATACACACAATTAGAAATTAACTGACCCTGCATCTCCTCTTAGTAATCTGACCTGTGGGCCAAGTCATTTAGATAAATGAGATTTGGACACCCATGTTTGTGTATTCAAACTGTACTACTATCAAATCAACAGGCAGATTGTCTGCTCAGATATCAAGAAAATGCTGGCCAGCATAAGTAATTTATTGCTGCTCGTTGAAATTTCTGACCTGCAATGGTTAATCTGTACAAATATACATCCAAACAAAAAGCATGGCATTAAACAAGTTGAAGGCTGAGGCCTATCCTATTACAGTGCAGCCATGCAGCTGTAGCACATCATTTAGGAAAATTATACAATGGCCTGTGGTTTAACGTTCACCTCTCTGGCAACGTGATGCACCTGGTTACAGTGAATGGATCAGGTAATCGTGCCTGTAATGGTACATAAAAAATCTATATTAAAGACACATTCACTTTGTTCACAGGTAGTAAACTCTTTATTTAAAAATAGCACAATCACTAATGCAGTAGATCTGATTGGCTTATTGAATGCAAACATGCATACCTGAAAATTATTGATTGCCTTTGGATGCAGTCGGAGCATGTGTAAGCACAGTTAGCATAGGGGAATCTGTTTTTTATGTGCTGGTCAATGGCAGGTTTGAGCACAGGTTTCATTTATAACTACAGTACTGACACCAGATACAACAAAGACACAAGCTTAGAGATGTTACTCTGGCACTTTTAAGTGCAGCTTAACAGACACAATACAGAAAGTATTGTGTCTGTTTAGCTGCACTGAAAAGTACCCCAGTAACATCTCTAACCTATTCGGGAAGTCAGAAAGGGGTATCCATAAAAAGGGAGCACTGCTGTATATCAATACTTTCTGTGTTTTATTTCATTTATGACTTCCCATTTCTCTCTGTCTACACCCTGTGAAACTCAAATTCAAGAAGTGAATTTGTCACAAAATTTTCGTACCGAACGATTGTAAACAGCGGAAAAACCAATCCGATTTTTTGTGCGCTAAAAATATGAAAAAGTCATGCAATCGCCAAAAAAGTCGCACAAGCATCGAAAAAGTTGCGCAAGGTACGAAAAAGTTGCGGAAAATACGATTGAACAGATTGAACGAACCCTCAGGGCGTTCGTGGATAAGTAAATGTGCCCCTTAAAGTATGGAGATCCAAATTACTGAGAGATCTCACATCTGGAAAACCCCAGAACCCGAGCATTCTGGATAATAGGTCCCATACCTGTATCTGACAGAAAATACCTCGTTTCGTATGATATTCGGTGCGTGTATGGTATGTCGGCGGGTCGACCGATATCGGCCGACTCGCCGATCGGACCAGTTTGAAAATTTTGATTGGGCGCCATACTGTTTATAAACAAACACACTGATGCATGTCATGCAGTTGGAAGAAGGCAGAAAAATTTGTAGCAAATATACCAGGTTTAGAAAAGGAAGAAAACCTATTGACAGCCTACACATTGTGAATAGCTCCCCTGTTGACCCCCTGTGTTAAGTAGGGGTTTGCTACATGTTTCCAAGACATGTATATTTCATTACTGAACAACCTAAAGACACACACAACTCTCAGTACCCTATACAAATGACTACACATGGCAGAATCAAGATGAACACTCCCCATTTTTGTGCATAAATTTTTCTTTAGAGACATCTATAACTGACACAATAAATTAAAAGGAGATGTACTTTTTAAATTTTTTTAGTCTTGAATCTACTCCCAAAACATTACATCTATCATGTTAACTATGTGGAAGGGTTACTTTTGCCAGTTTTTGACATCCAAATATTTAAGATTCCAGGGATATTTTTGTAAACGCATCAGTATGAAAGACATTGTATGCAACTTTAGTCCTTGAGCGTGGCTTGGCCCCTTACCATGTTCATGTTAGCAAACAAACACACAGATGGTATGAACACGTGCTAAAGGAAAAAGAGGGTGAGAGTAAACCAGCATACTTACTGGACTATATCAGTTCACTGAAGCAGCAAAGATACAGTAAGATAACATTTCATTTCTTTCCAGGGCCCTCTTGCAGCACGAGGAAAGGATTAAAATTTTGATCGTTAACTACCCTTTTGTGTTTGCTCTAATAAAGCATTTCAAAAGTCCATTCAGGGAGCATACTGAGGGCATCTTCAGCCTTGCTTTGTAGGCACAGGCCACAACAAAGGTGTTTCAATTTTTCACTTTTTCACTAGGTTTTATTTCTTTAATTTGTGCTATAAATTATATCTTAATTTGTCTTAATCTGTTATGAGTTATTTTTGAAGAAAAGCACACCTAGCATGCATCACTTCACAAACTGTATATTTCTTTATATGTCTATTTGCTTCTGCTTTGCTTCTGCATGCATCATAATATGGCCACTCAGCAGTATAATTTGATAGGGTTAATAGAAATGAGGGACACACAATGCTAATGCCTTTGAAAGACGTTAGCGAGTAAATCCAGAGGATCATATGTCATTTTTAACAGCACTGACAAGACTTGCAGGAAAAAGTGAAAGTGGGACAGGAGTATTCCTATGTCATTCTACCAAGCTCTGCAGAGCCATGTGCAGCACTTAGTTAACAAAACGGCTTATGTTGAACTAAAGGGTGTATTAACTAAGAAAGTAAGAAAATATACTCTATTTTAATTGTAGTTTACTTTCACTTTACTTTTCTCTGTATCCAATGAAAAACATGGGCATAAGTAAACCTAATTTATCTGCATATTTATATATATCATGTTATATATGATTGGGTGCTGACACACTGGTTGATCTGAGAGAGTGAACTACAAATTCATGGTAGAAACTAAGATAATGCCCACCAGGGGCCAGCGCCTGTTGTTGCACCAATATTCTAAGGACAACCTGCAAATTGATATTCACTTTTATTTTGTCTGATATCTGACTTTTTTTTTTTCTGAATCTCTGAGGCTTAAAATGTGTACTGCTATGTGATTACTTGGGCTTAATTACCCTAGAAGCCAGAAAGCAGTTAGGAAGTCAGAATGGAATAGAATAAAGTATGTAAATGTAAGAATAAAACTGGGGGCCTCGCAGTCAATGTGTTTTTAGTTGTTGGGATCAGAAAAGATCACAAGCAGAACAGAGATACTTGACACAGAAACTAAATATTAAGTGTACCAGTACCTCTTTCTAGGGTGGTCACTTCTATTTTGTGAACAAATACCAGTCCTCCTACCTCTTTCCTCCCTGTTACTAACATTGACATGAATTGCCATTTTTATGTGCTGGACTAGTAAAATACCAACTAAGAGACAGGCCTACCAGAGCCCCACCACATGAAAGTGAAACAAATCCATATTCTGATTCCTGACAGTTAATACTGTGTACATGTGTCACCAACAGGTGACAAACATGTAGATAATTCAGATCCACCATAAAAAGTTAGCACACTGCCCTCTATAAAAGTTTCTGAATCAAGGTCATTTTTAAAAGATCTCATACATTTCCTTTGTGCCAACTAAAATCATTTACAGCTTGGCCTTTTTGTGGAAATGTGGTATGGCACCAAGCTTAAAGTGCCTTTGACAAGAAAGTTCCAGTGCCATGTACTAAAGTATAGGCATCACTAAACTTTCCGGTGTATAATACAATGAATTGAATAGCAAAAGCTTATATTATACCTAGGACGCCATACATTTCCTTTAATAATTGCTGTCTCCAGGCAGGCACAAGTACAAATATCATCAAGGTTCAGCCCTTGAGGGAGGCACCCCTTAGCTCTTAATCCGGGTCCAGCTATATGAATACATTGCTGTATTAGCCATAGTTCTAACAATAAACCATTGCTATAAACTGTACTGTAGAACACGACTTCTTCCCTAGAACTTGCGCCACGGCATTTCGGGAGCGGTTATGGGGATTATGAGGAGATAAAAAAAAAAAAAGAATGTTTATGCTATGTGTCAAACGCACTCACAACTGTTATCTCTCTGAGCCAGGTCAATGCATTAACCCTTTTAATGCCGGACGCAACCTTCTTAAACCGTCCAGAGAGCAGCAAAATGCCCCGGTTATGACGCAAGGTGCCAGCTCTCGGTAGTTGTGCCCTGGCCATATCACTGCACACTAGTTCCAACCAACCTGCCTGGCAGAGATTGGACGCGCCCGAATATGGAACCCCTCTTTCTCAGAGTTCCATGGACACGCCCGGGATAAGGGTGAGCACCTGAAGGGAGCTGAGCTGGTATTGCTGTATATGAGAGAACATGCCGCACCGGCAACAACGTACACAAGCTATGTACAGACACAGGGGACAGCTGCTCAGCTAACCCCCTTCCTCCCATACGACTTTAAGCTTGACTCACATGCGTCTTACCTTTGCTATAGTCATGCAGAATCAATCCAGGTGCTCGGCCCGTCCCAGGTCTACTGTCCAGCTCGTCGCAGCAATGCTCTGTCCCCAGCACCGAGGCAAGGCCAGCCCCTCTCTCCCTGCGCTTCCAATGCACTGCTCTGTGTTACACACACTCACATAGAGCTGTTCTGTTGGGACTGAGCTGTATCCTCTTGCAGCTCCTGCAGAATCAGCCAGTCACGTTCATTCATAAATCATGACAAGTGTGTGCGTTTCTTTTTTTTTTTAATCCTCTTTTTTTGAAGAGATGATGAGGAAATAGAGTATATAAACAGCAGCCAGGAGGCTGTGCAAACGCCGGCAGTGTGAGGTTACAGGATGCACTGGGGTTGGCTGGGCACTAGGGATAATGTGAATAAAGGAAGGGAGAGAGGGCTCTAATCCCTTCCTTTGTGTGCTCAAGGAAGCGTGCAGCCAGTCATTGGAGCCTCCCCAGGGCAAGAAATTCATATTTATTAGGAGGGTGTGGTTAGGGAGAGAATAGGACAACAGGTTGCCAGTCAGGGGAAGCTTTTAGTTCACTAGGGCAAAAGAAGAATTCACTGAGAAGGAGAGAATTCCAATTTGGAACTATAGCGTCAAGCTGTGGTCTTATAATTAGTAGATATATGTAAAAAAAAATAAAAAAGATCTGTCTCATCTATCTATTTATCTAGTCATCCACAGAGCTGCACTCAAGGACTTCATAATATGAGAGAAAAATCAAAAGTTTATTGTCTTGACTTATATAATGTTCTTGAGTGCATCTCTGCATGACTATATGGAGATCTTCTTTTTCTGTGATAGCGCCAGGGTGATAGGTGATAGCACCAGGGCATTTGCTTAATTTAAATTAAATCTGAGTGCACCACCTTTCACCTATACATATACCAAAATGGACAGCACACATATTATTTGCAAAAATCTATAAAATCTATATGTGTGCAAAAAGGTTACACATAAAAAATGCAATGTTTCAAGCTCGGCCAGGGTGTTCCTCATTAAGGAAGACCCCGGCTGGACTCGAAACGTCGCATTTTTTATGTGTACAGTAAGACTATGATGTAACCTTTTTGCACACAATATAGATTTTTGGAAATAATGTCTAAGTAACAAGTACTTAGGGTGTTCCAGGAAGCGACAATCAAAATGCCTAATCTTCCAAGAGATTACCTTGTTTAATAAAGGAAATGTAAGCCTTTGAAATAAATGTATTACAGTTGAGCTGAATGCTATTCTAAGAACATACACAATGTACATTCATTATATTTTTTTGAAGAGTCCAAGGTATTATCCAAGTAATCAAGGTAAATATTTACTGTTAATGGTTACTTCTGTACTAACAGCGCCACCTGCTGGTCAATTGTCAAATGGTGAACTGGTGGATGAAATAGAAAAAGGAAGAGAGAACTGTTCTGATGTTGCTCTCATAGTTACATAGTTAAGTTGGGTTGAAAAAAGACCGAAGTCTATCAAATTCAACCCTTTCAGCGCACACATAAATCTATACTGACCTATCTATAAATTCACATACATAAACTATATATAGCAACATCAATCTAACTGTAGATTTTAGTATCATAATAGCATTGGATATTATGCTTTTTCAAAAAATCATCCAAGCCCCTCTTAAAGGCATTAACAGAATCTGCCATCATCACTAAAAAGGGCATTTAACAACCTCACTGTGAAGAACCCCCTATTCCGCTTCAAATGAAAGTTCTGTTCCTCTAATCTAAATGGGTGGCCTTTGGTGCGCTGATCCTTTTTATGGGGAAAAAAGAACATCACATATCTGTCAATAACCCCCTCTATTATACTTGTAAAGATTTCTGAAGTCTTTCCTAAAATAGAGTTATTATCAAAACAAGTCGATTCTTCTGACACATATGCACATCAGAAACCTTTCCAGTAGGTGGTGCTGTTGGTACAAAATGTATTATTTAGAAATGCATATTTTTCTTAATAGATGAATTTAAAAAAAAACAATAAATTATGTTGGTAATAGCGAAAGTGCTTAGAATAGCACTCTGATCGATTTCATATCAATTTATTTTAAAGGAGACATATCATTTAAAAATTAAGAATGTACCAGTGAATTATACTCATCTAAACATAGAAAGATTGTGCTTAAAAAAGTTGTGTTTATTGAGAAATTCCCCCAAAACCCCACTAGTCCCGCCCATCTGTTCCACTTCCTGCTGGCTAAATTCTCTGGATGTGCAGGGGGGGCGGCTGCACTCAGTACACTGCACTGTAGGATAGGAACCAATCAGCAGCTAGGCAGAGACCGTTAGGACACACCCACCCTTCATTTGAAACACTGACAGAGACCTGAGAGGATATATAGGGAGCTCCAATAAAGGGGTCCTTTTTACAGATAGGATTAATTTTTAGCACAAAGTGAAACCAGCACCATATATTATTCACAATTGCCTAAAAAAGTAGGGTTTTTCCATTTATCCAATATGTCTCCTTTAAAGGCTCACACTTTCTTTGCTGAGCAGTTAAAGAGATAAGTAATACTGCTGAAAGATACCAGTTCTCACCACCTGGTTTACGTCATAACCTATATTAATGCAACACAAATGCACCTTTTAGCATGGTTCTGGCCTTATGCAAAGACCCATAAACAAAAGGGGGGTCATTTGTAACGCTTAAGGCATTTACTGAGGTGCACAGCCATGGGGCGCCTCTGTAACTGCAGCTCCACTTTACATTATATTGGACTGTGTTGATTTGACATTACATAACACTCTAAGGTAATGTTCACATATTAGGGGCTGATCATATCTCAGATACAGATGGTTTTCACTTGTTCTGGAGCTCATCTCTGAGGTATGTGATCAGGTAGCAGATTCAAACGGCAGCAAGAAGAAGAAGTGTTTAATTACTCTTATGGCATATGGCTGCTGTTCTTCCCTTGGCTAGAAGCCATGTGTTACACGATATAGAGCTCTTTGCTAAGTAGCCCCATCTATTCTCCATGTTACTCTAGTGCAGTCCTCTTCCACATCCAGAATTTATTGCATGTTCAGTGCATATCTACAGTGGCACACTGCAATTTGGGGCAGTGCTTGCACATATTCTGCTCATTGGAAAAACAGAAGTAGACTTGCACTAGAGAGATAAGGAAGGTTAGGCAGCAAGCTGCTCAGTGGACTCACTCGGCATTAGTTGCCATTTGATGGTAGCTTTTGAGCAGCATCTGAGCACAGCACAACCTTGAGGTCTAGCCCTTTATGAATCAGTTAAGCAAATTAATACAAGAATTCAAATGCAGTGCATGCCTATTCTAGCCTCAGTAGAGCACCATAAGCTACTGGAGAGAACCACAGAGCAAAGTGAGTACACATCCAGAGTTAAGGAAGCCCAGTCTTACCAAAGAATGCGTTGACAAGGGGGTCTAGATACGTTTTTGATGGTCAAAACACATAGGGAAGGTAGAAAACATCAAACTATCACTGAACTGATCAAAACTATTCTGGCATTTATGGCCTTCACTATATTTTGTTCTTGCAAAAAAAAATAGACCAGGGTTACTTTTATCAAGTGCCCCGGTTTAAGGCCAAAAAAGAAAAATACGTTACATGACTGGATTATTTGTGTAGATTTAGATCTCTGAAATGCTTGGTATCTAGGTCCTCCTAATCATGGTAGAGAACAAGTAACCCAATAAAGCTGATGACCTTTAGCTTCACTGCATGGTGGCTTCTTTTTGCTACATTGATCTTTTCCAAATATTGGACCCCCCATGTCAGCATGAAGTAATCAATGTGTTGGGCTTGGGAAAGGGGACATCACTACAGTGCAGCTCGGAGGTTAGGGCGACATTTGGGGTGAACACATTTTTGCTGTCCATGACATTCTTGGAACTATTGCTAAAAGTCTAATAGACCATATTCTTTTTTCCCAAGGTTTAATCTGCAAGTGTGGGTTGAACCAAAAAAGTCCAACAATCACAACTATTGCGGAGAGGTGCACTGGATGCTTGAAAACAGGAGTTCGAAGGCGGGTGAAGTGGAAAGGTACATGCAGATCAAGGACAGTTATGTTTCACTTTTCCAGATCTGTCCCAGTTTATTTTAGAGTTCATTGGTCCTGTATTGTTTTCCACTTTCTTTTGGAAACTTGGCATCACTTCCAGTTGCCAAATGGTATCTACAGTCTATGATGTTTTTTTAACAAACAAATAATAAATCCAATATTTATTGACATCTCTTAATATTCCTAGTCTTGGGAGACTAATTCAGCTAAAGATAATTTATTGAAGTCTCCCATCCTCATTTGTTACTTCATTGATGTAGGAAAACTGGTGCTGTTCCATTTACAATCAATAGGTGTCACTATGACTTCAACCTTCAGAACCTGTTCTACCATAAATAGACCAACAGCTCTCCCTTGTGATATACATGCATATAATAATCCTATTAAAGGTGAAGGAACAATTGCTCCCTTAATTATACTTTCCATCTGTAAAGCATCCGTAGAAAAAGGAGTGAATATAGTGGCTTTGAACTCAGGGTAAAATTACCCTAGTCGATTGTGTTTTTACATACTGTATGAGGAGACCTAGCCTGGGGTCAAAACTAAGCCATTGTAAAAATAAGCACTTGCTAGTGAATTTTACTTTCATTGTATTTAAAATCTCCATGAATAACATAGGAACACCTGGATGTTTACCTGGACTATTTTGAGTAGTATAAATTGTCATGAAGTGAGAACTGTTAGTTTAAATATGATAAGGTTCATCACAATGTAAACTTTTCTTAAAGGGGGAGTTTGCCTTTAAATAAATATTGCATGCTTTTAAATCTGTTTTAAGACACTTTTCAGTTGGTTTTTTTTGTCTGTGTGGTTTTCAAATGATCAGCCTTCCTATTATGTTTCTGTCCAGCCTGCAAAGGAAGATGCTATCTGATTGCCAGGATCAATGAACCAGGCAAAAGAAAAATAAAAAAAAAATACAGAATACAAGGCTAAAATGTTATGGTGTATATTTTATTTTCTGTCTTAATATTCATCTTTCAGTCCCACATCCAAACTGCTGCCTCTTTGCTAGGGTAATTCAGTCCTTGCAAGCAGAAAGCAGTAAGTTCTTTTAGAATAGTATTATCTACATAATACTGTAATGTAATATAATGTAAATTTTAAAGGGACAGTATACACCTAAAAACATCTTTAATAAAAATTAAGAGCTTTAAGAAAATTAATTCTAAAAATGTTGTATAGTCAGTTATGGTGCTATTGTATTTCCTAGCACCCATATAACTGTTTCCATTGTACCGTAGAAAGTAATAGCCACGAGAGAGAGAAGTGCTAACAGCAAAAGACATGCTTCCTGTGTCTTGTGACTTTATTGATGATGAAAAACTTCCACCAGTATTGAAGACCAATTAGGGAACTAGATCAGGTTTATATTAAAGGGCAGTTTACCTTGAAGGGAAAGTAAACTCATCAGGATGCCATGCTAAGCATTTTTGCAATTTACACTATTTATTTTTTCTAAGATTCTAAGGTATTAGCAAAAATATGTAGTTCTAATATAATACCTTTTTGTAACAACAGCACTATTCCAAATGTGATTAATTCAAGGTTATGTGTCAGAAGAAAGAAAGAATACTGTTCTTGTTGCTCTCTTTAGGAAAGACTTTAGAATCCTCAAAGAATACCTCCCATGTCTTTCATATAAAGACCAACATCAGAAAAGTTCAATTTCTCATATTGCTATTTCTTTCTTCTATTGAGATAACTCTGATAAAATGCTGGCTGAAGTTGACAACTTGGAGAAAAATATGCCTATTTTAACCCCTTATGCTTGTATGTAGCTAACAGAATATATATTGTTAATATGTACTCAGGACAGGTATATTAATCATATTTGGCCTAGTTTTGTTAAGCGGCTCTTGACATGATTCAAAGCTTGTATGATTGTCTCTGTGGAAATAAAGGAAAAGTAGCATTGAGAGCAATAGCCATATAATGCAGTTTTGAATTTGGGTTTCATTTTTGGATTTTGGCGGGCACCATTTTGTGTATATTGTTATTAAGGCAAATCTTGTATCACCACACAATCTTGTTTATGTGCCAGAATGGGGGACCTGATGCCCATGCCCAGGCTGTGCAATTATAAGCAGTGAGTAAATAAGAGGAGTGAAATGAGAAAAGTAACTGCCTGCCTGCCCTGCATCTATGCCTGAGGCTTAGAGGCAGGAAAGGCAATATATGGTTAACAGCTGAGATTTTTAAATAACTTTATAACATGTCTGGAATTTTTTGAGAAAAAGAATTTAGCTTATACTGTATAAGCAAAGGTGGAGAAATCAAATGTCGGGCTACAAAGGGGAGATCAACAGATAGCCTAATCCTAAGTATGGAGATGTATAGGTGTGTAGGCAGTCTTCTTAGTGCATTATATCTGATTCTATCTGATTCTGAGCTTTCAAAAGGTGCTACAGATTAGAACAGCTTCCAAATAACCTATTGTTTCTCCTACTCCCATGTAATTGGAGAAGTCCCAATTATTTTTTACTACTGAGTGCTATTCTGATATCTACCACTTTTAGTAGGGAGCTGCCATCTTGCTCCGTTCCCATTGTTCTGCTTATTGACAGCTGTTTAAAAAAAGATCAGTTCAGGATTCTGCTGGTAAAGCTCTAATAACTGATTTGTTTTGAAAAAAAAACATGTTTTACCATGACATTTAAGGCAACATTTTCTGGCAGAAAACTCCAAGAGGGGAGACTCCAACATCTGCCCCTTTCCTTGACTTTTGCTTACCTCTTTGACATTGAATTGGGTTGGGGGGGGAGCACATAGCTAGTGTAGAGAGTGCAATAGCACTTTCTGTACTAGAGAACCAAACTTCCATTTAAAAAAACTGAAATGTGGTTCTTAAAGTTACTGAAGGCAGCTTTTTGCTGCTCTTGGTACACACTGCTGTCTGAGGCAAGAGCAAGAGCAGCCCTGGTAGGAATCACTATGCACAATGGGCAGATTTTGGCACAAAAAAGTGCCAGATGCATTCCATTGATGTCACTGCCTACAGACATAGGGAAGGTATGGGATATGCACATAATGGTAAGTAATCCTGCATATAATCTCCAGTAATCTTGTGCTATACATGCCTGTAATTCCCAGTAATCCTGCAACACATATGGGCATAAACTCCCATAATCTTGCAACACATATGACATAATGCCCAGTAATGCTGCACATAATCTCCAATAATCCCGATAATGAAGGATTATACACATAATGCCCAATAATTCTAAAACACATATGTGCATAAACATACCATACATAATCTTGCAATACATATTGCATAATGCCCAGTAATGCTGCACATAATCTCCAGTAGCCCTACACCATACATGCAGGTAATCTTGAACACAGGACGGATTATGCATGCAACTACCAGTAACCCTGGAACCCATACATCCATAATCCACACTAATTCGACAACACATATGTCACCATTATGTCATAATCCCCAAGTAATTTTGCACAAAATATCCAGCAATCCTGCTGACATATGACATAATTCCCACATATGCAGCTATTGTGTTTACTATGGGGCAGATTCATCAAAGTACGAGTTTGAATCCCGAAATGGGTAAAATTCAGATTAGATACGATAATTTCTGATAGAAAATGTCACGAAAATGCTTAAGAAAAAATCGTAATAGTTATGATAATATCGTATTGGCAATCCAAAAGTCACAAAATTTTCATATCTGAGCGATCATAAACGGCGGGAAAACCTTTCTGACTTTGATCCTTCTGTGCATGGTTTTGGAAACCTCCCATAGGGCTCAATGGCACTCTGCAGCTCCAACCTGGCCCAAGGAAAGTCTCCCATAGGGCTCAATGGCACTCTGCAGCTCCAACCGGCCCAAGGAAAGTCTCCCATAGGGCTCAATGGCACTCTGCAGCTCCAACCTGGCCCAAGGAAAGTCTCCCATAGGGCTCAATGGCACTCTGCAGCTCCAACCGGCCCAAGGAAAGTCTCCCATAGGGCTCAATGGCACTCTGCAGCTCCAACCTGGCCCAAGGAAAGTCTCCCATAGGGCTCAATGGCACTCTGCAGCTCCAACCCGGCCCAAGGAAAGTCTCCCATAGGGCTCAATGGCACTCTGCAGCTCCAACCTGGCCCAAGGAAAGTCTCCCATAGGGCTCAATGGCACTCTGCAGCTCCAACCGGCCCAAGGAAAGTCTCCCATAGGGCTCAATGGCACTCTGCAGCTCCAACCGGCCCAAGGAAAGTCTCCCATAGGGCTCAATGGCACTCTGCAGCTCCAACCTGGCCCAAGGAAAGTCTCCCATAGGGCTCAATGGCACTCTGCAGCTCCAACCCGGCCCAAGGAAAGTCTCCCATAGGGCTCAATGGCACTCTGCAGCTCCAACCTGGCCCAAGGAAAGCCTCCCATAGGGCTCAATGGCACTCTGCAGCTCCAACCTGGCCCAAGGAAAGTCTCCCATAGGGCTCAATGGCACTCTGCAGATCCAACCTGACCCAAGGAAAGTCTCCCATAGGGCTCAATGGCACTCTGCAGCTCCAACCTGGCCCAAGGAAAGTCTCCCATAGGGCTCAATGGCACTCTGCAGATCCAACCTGGCCCAAGGAAAGTCTCCCATAGGGCTCAATGGCACTCTGCAGCTCCAACCCGGCCCAAGGAAAGTCTCCCATAGGGCTCAATGGCACTCTGCAGCTCCAACCTGGCCCACGGAAAGTCTCCCATAGGGCTCAATGGCACTCTGCAGCTCCAACCTGGCCCAAGGAAAGTCTCCCATAGGGCTCAATGGCACTCTGCAGCTCCAACCTGGCCCAAGGAAAGTCTCCCATAGGGCTCAATGGCACTCTGCAGCTCCAACCTGGCCCAAGGAAAGTCACAATAACAAAGCTTTAATGAATCCGAATACGATTTTGACGCACAAATTGTTGCAAAGTGCGAAAAAAGTCGCAAAAAATACGCAGTGTATGAAAACTTTTTTTTTCGTACACTGCGTTTTTTGTCATTGGAAACAATCATACTTTAATAAATGTGCCCCTAAGTGTACTCTACAATATAAAACACAAATCATACAACAAAAATCCTGCACATAATCTCCAGCAATTTTCGCACTCTCCCCACCCCCTTGTGCCAATCACTCCTATTAAACCCTCCAGCTTCCTGCCACCCCCAGTATTTAGTTTAGCAGACCCACAATGTTAGTGTAGGGGATAGCAGGGGCATGCATCCGAGTACAGCACTGTGCTGGGTATCTCTACACAAACACCAACATGGTTTATATTAATGGGCTAGATCCCCCTCTCTGAATATGTGCAGTCTTCCTTGCCTCTCCCTACTGCCTATGACTAAAAAGGCGTTTGGCAGGGCAGAGCAATCTCTTTCTAAATATATCCGTGTCACAGAAAGCAGCAGCAGCAACAATATCTGCGTGCAGCAGCCAGGAACTAGAACGGCCCCGCCCCCGGCTCCTCCCTGTGTTAGCACTACCGGCGAACATGGCTGCTTCTTGTTCTGCTGCTGCCCAGGACGAGCTGAGTAAGTTACGGCTGCTTGAGAGCAGTGTTTTGGGGGTAGCAGAGCTAATTGCACTTAGAGAAGGTGGTTGGAGGTGATGGCAACAGCCGGCATGTGCTACCTATGTGTGCTGCCGGCAGGTATGGGTGGTCGGGGAAAGCCTGTTTATTTCTGCAAGTACCACGGCTGGCATGAGGGCATGGCCTTGGCATTGCTATGTTGCGATCATAAATGTGCTTGGTGACAAGCCTTTTATTAGGGTGCTGATATGAGACGTAGGCAAGGCAGGCCTCCCTCCTTGTGTGTCTTTCTCCAGGCCTTTCTGCAGGGATTGCATAGTCATGAGTATGAAGTGAAAGCAAAATCAGCTGCCACTGGCTGTGCCGAACTTGCTGCCAACCTATGGTGAGCCTTAGAATAAATTAGCCAGCAGGAGCCTTTCATTATAATGTATCCAGCTAACACCATGTAAACACTTCTGCCATTTATTTTGTGATTGGGTCCTCCTTTCCTTCTATATCACTCTGCAACTATTGTTACAGTGTTACATATCTGAAATGAGGGTATTTTGATAAGGTGTAGCTATTTATTAGCCTATATTTTGCAAATGTGATCCTGTATTTTAGATACAAAAAACTTTGTGTAGCATGTTGTCTACATGTACCCAAATTCTTACATTTTCTTTAAAAGTGTGCTGTCATCACATTATAAAGGCTCAAGGGTAGGGTAAATCAGGCAGTTCAATGGGGGGGGGGTATACTGGGTATTTAACCCAGTATAAAGAATGTGTCCATGTATGAAACAGATCCAGCGGTGACTGCACCACTTCCTCTACAGCACTAGTACACAAAAAAGCACACACAATGTTATTTTTGATGTGCTATGTCCTGTTGTAGACATGATTTCACTAATGAAATGGTTGTTTTGGTGCGACCAGCTGAGGTCATGCTTAGTCAGGGCAGGTGAGTGCAGGAAGCGGCAGTGCAATATAAATGATTCAAAGGAGTTTATCATCAACTGGGGGGTTTGGAATATTGGCATAGAAGGGGCCAGTTGAACTTTAGGACTGGGGAAGGGTAGAATCCCTTACTCTAAATCTTGTCCCTGTTAAACAAAAAATAGTGCATACAGTGGAGAAAATGAATAAGAATGAAGAAAATGGTACAACAAATGAGAAGTGAAAATACAGGCATGGGAGCTTTTGTCCAGAAACCTGATATCCCCGATAGTGCCAAATGACAGGAATGCCATTTCCGATTGAGTCTATTTTAAGCAAATACATCTATTTTTATAATTATTTCCCCTTTCTATGCAAGTGTGCCTTGTACTTTATCCTAAATGAGTTTGCATAAACTCTTTGCACTGGTTGGAATTGATCTCAGGGCCCCAGTTCTACATAGCAGCAGTGCTATCCACTTTATACACTACATACTTTACATTTTTTTTTTATATTGAAAACTGTGTTTGCAGGTTCACCGGTGATTTTTTATAAATGTTTCTGCGGGGTTATTAGAAAATATGTGAATGAAGAAGTATTGGTTATTATGTATTTCTACACCTGCAGAATTATTGAGGATTAAGTAAATATATTTGGCTGAACTTTTAGGTATTATACTATAAATATTTCTGCAGGATTTCGGGCAAATATGTGCATGAAGGAGTACTGGTAATGAAGTAAATATTCATTAGTAGATTACCAAAGCATTCTCTGCAGACGTGTAGCAGGATTGCTGAGAATTATGTGGCAAGGTTAATGGGGGTTATATATGTACAGTATATTTATGCAGGATTAGTGCAGATTATTTTCATATGTGATCCAGCACTGCATATCTTGATCCATGTCCCTGCATAGCTTGCCCCTGTTCTCCCAGAAGAGTGGGTAGCAGTGTGAAGGGATACAGAGTGGGTGGGATAATAAGTAATGGTTGTGGACATGTACAGGACCCCATGTTTTCTGATGGCGGCCCTACGTGTTAGTCTTGAGTGAATATGCACAATGATCACTGCCCTAGTTACAAGTTTCTCTAGAATTATATAGAAAGAGTTTTGTAATATTTTACTGGCCTGTGTGGTTTCATGGTCAAAGCCTAATTAATTTCTGACCTGTCTGTGGTAGTATTCCTAAACCCTGTGGCAATGTACACTGGAAGCCAGAAACACACAATCATGGTGAAGAGTGCCAGCATCATTGATTTTATGATCTGTGGCGTGTAAGGGGTTTCGTGATTTTAGTAGCTTCACTGCACGTTACTCCAAATTAGGGAATACTCCTTATCTGAATGAAAAACCAAGATACATTTTTGTAGACTCTGTACATCCTTCGAATATGCTTTAATTGTGTTAAGTGTTTTTTTTAATTAATCCTGTTCTTTAAATTGGCCATTGGGCTAGACAGACTGAGGGAAGGTTTTGGTTTTTCCTTATGAGGAGATGGCATTCCTAATTACATAAATTTTTTTCCTGTCACATATTTAGAAGTTTCATTACAACCGAAGAAATTACTGTTCGCCATTCGCATACTTCTGTGTATCACATTGCTAGATGAATGATGAAAGGGACAGGTGCTAGCTGTAATTTTGGCTTTGTTAAAAGTGTATCTAAGTGCTCTGCCTGACTTTAGCTTGTTTTAGTGTGTCTTTAAAGGGGAAGTCATTCTAAAATTAACTTTTATTATGATATTGCAGACTGTGAGGAGTAAGCATACTCCTATCTATTATTATGTAGCAGCACATAATGGAAGTCCTTTTGCCAAGACATTTAGGAAGAAACATGCCAAGCAGTGTACAAATGCAACTCTTCTTTATTGAGCAGTGGAAATGCAGCATGATTCGGACAAAGTCCTTTATCATTTGCCTGAAACATGCTGTGTCTTCAAAACATTTTTCTACTAAAATTAGAATATGTATATCATTTTAAGGGGCAATTCACCTTACATAAACTTATGTAATTTTTTAGATATTAGTAAAGGAATGGGACCTGTTATCCAGAATGCTTGGGACCTGGGGTTTTCCAGATCGTAATTTGGATCTCCATACCTTAAGTCTGCTAAAGAACCATTTAAACATTAGATAAATCCAGTAGAATTGTTTTGACTCTAATAAGGATTGATTAAATCTTAGTCAGGGTCAAGTACAAGGTACTGTTTTATTTTTACAGAGAAAAAGATAATTTTTAAATTTTAATTATTTGATTGTGATGAATGGAAGATGACCATCCTGTTATTCAAAGCTTCCTAGATTGGGTTTCCGGATAACATTCCCCATACTTATATTATAAAACAGTTTACTACTTGTTTTTTATTTTTAGTAGTTTTAGAATTATTTAGTTATTTTGTTCTTCAACTCCAAGGCTTGGAATTTAGACATATATCTAGATATCTAGTTGCTAGGGATTTGTTACCCTAGTAACCAGACCTTGTTGGCTGTGCTGCATAAACCAGAGTTCCTATGGCAGAGCCCGGCCCTAGACAGCTAGGATTTCTTATACATACAGTGCACTACCAGGTAGCATAGAGAAGTTGATGTGCATGCTCACCAGTGCAATTTACTCTGTGATGGAGCACGGTGCATTTACTAGGCAAGGAAAGCAGAAATACTGTTACATCAAATTTTAATCAAATTTTGCCACAAAATTAAAAGTCCTGTTTTGGAATAGGTAAACCTTATACCAAATATTTAATCTTCAAGTAACTGAAGAGTTTTTTTTTCACTTCAACAGATCAGCTGGAGCGAGTGTTTCTGCGGCTCGGCCATGCAGAGACAGATGAACAACTGCAGAGTATTATATCAAAGTTTTTGCCTCCAGTACTCCTCAAGCTTTCAAGTGCCCAGGAGGGAGTACGGAAGAAGGTTTGTTTTCTGTTTCACTTTTATCAGTTATGTTAAATGGACATATTGTGTCAAGAACAAGAATGTACCAGTGCATTATGCTCTTCTAAGACAGAATGTGCTTAGAAAAGTTGTGTTTTATGCTGCTTTATGGAAAATTTCCCCAAATTTACTAGTGCTGCCCATATTTTCCACTTCCTGCTTTCTCAGGCTGTGCAGGAGAGCCAGCTGTTCTCAGCATTTTAGACTACAAAATGCCACCTAGGCAGTCCTGACATGGAACTGCATCCTATATTTGCCTGGGTGAATGCAGGACTCTGATTGGCTCCCCCCCCTCCTCCTGCACTTCCAGCAAGCAGAATTAGAAAACACCCACCACTCATTTAACACAAAGAGGCTATATGGGAAGTTCCAATAAAGGAGTAATTTTAAAGAGAATGATAATTTTCAGCCCAGATTGAACCCAGCACCCTATGGTATTTATTATTGCCTGCCAGATTTGGTGAATTTTAAGTTATGCTGCATGTCCCCCTTTATGTTTTAAAGCTATCGACACAAGGACAGATAAGTCTGACCAGTACAAAGTGTCAAAAACGGAATCAAGCAAATTCAGATCAATAATCTGTTGTCCACTAACTAGTTGTTAGGGGTTTAGCCCACAATGTGTATTGTCTGATGTAACTAATTGGCTGTTGGTTAGACCATACCAGATTGGGCTTTGAAGATGGTTTAAGCCATTTCGTTTGTATACCATTATTTTTATGGTACTTTGTTTCTCTTAATGAATTTCTCTAATTTATGTATTTAGAGGTAAATGTACATTTTCAGTTTGTTAGGGTTTTCAGAAAATCATCCAGATATTTATCTATCAGGAAAACCCTGTCATGTGATGACTGCATTGCCCCTCATTAGGGTCAGTTGTTAACTCCTAGGCCAGTAATTAGATTATCCTGGCTCAGCACGTGGATGGCCACAACTGACAAAGATTTGCTTTGCAAGTATTCAGTTTTTCACAGTTTTTATGAAGACACTTGTGAAAATAATTGTGACTGATGCCAGCTAATACTTGTCGACATGCCCTTGGAGTTAAAGGGAAGTGTATCCAGAGACACTTTTCTCCTGAGATAAATAATCCCACCATATGGGGTTTACCTTGACATGGTTTGATCATAATTTTTGTAACTAAAACCCTGGTTACATGCACTTGCATAGATACTAAATTACTTATGAAACAGGGTACCAAGAAAATGTGCATTGAGAAATCCCTCCCTCTCTTTTGTATGCTTGTAGCTAATTTGGCCAGTTCAGTTCCACTTCCAGTGTATATTTTACCTGGCCTTGAAGTGATCCCATGCACCTCCCTTTTTATGTAAAGTGAAAACAATGTTGTTCATAAAATTTTCCATGTTTACTGATTTGCAGTTGTGAAAAATATACAAAGCTTGTTAGCTTTGTGTATTTTTCTCAGTATATTAAAGTCATGTCCCAAAGGGTCTAATTATGTAATAAAAATGTTTGTTTCTTTTGGCAGGTTATGGAGTTGCTTGTTCATCTAAATAAAAGAATTAAGAGCAGGCCCAAAATACAGTTACCTGTTGAGACTCTTTTAGTACAATACCAGGATCCTGCTGCAGTCTCCTTTGTGACAGTAAGTTTCTTTGCAGTAGAACTTTTTTCCTTATGTCCTCCATGGAATCGGTTTTATGATCTCTGGGGCTTTTATTTTTGCGTTTAACATGTAAGGGCTGTGACAGACGGGGAGATTAGTCGCGGGCCATCCCATCGCGGGCGACTACTCTCCCCGTCTGTCACAGCCCTTAAAGGGAAAATATGCACCCTTTCTATATGAGCAACCTATGACAACCTAAGTTTTCAAAATAGGATAGAATTTTTGTGTAATTCCATTTCTGTAACAAGATATAGGCTTCTAAATGTCTAAAAATGAAAAAAAATTTTTTTTTCAAATTTTCCATAATATAAACACACATACTAGAAACAAAAATTATTTTATGCACGAAAATACAACTGATTTGGAATGCCCCATGTCTCCTGAATGTGCCAATACCAAATATATATGGGTTTATAGATATCTCACTTGTATAGGTCAAAAACTCCCAGCAGTACACTACCAAATTTCCAAAGCACTGCTTCAGAAAGCTGCATACTTTAGATTTCAAGGCCAAAAATTCCACTAACAGAAGGTTTATCCCAGAAAATTGTACATTTTTGGAAAGAACAGATTCTGGAGAATCTGTCTACTCCAAAACAATCAAGTCGCAGTGCTTTCCTAAAGTCAGTGGATTTTATCAAAATTTGGGAAATTTAAAAAAAATCGCTTCAAAGCTTCCAGTCTATAGTATCTTATCTCCTACAGGTCATAAAGTAACCAAATAAAACACCCTAAATATGAACGCCAGGGGTCCACTGAACAGTTTGATGCCCAATATGTATAGGTTTACCTAAGTATGTGGCATGTAGGAGCCCCAATGGGAACATACCCCCGTATGATCTATCATTTCTGTCATTTCATCTCCTGCAAAATCAACATATTTACATCATTATATATGGGATAAAGCTAGTAAAAAGTATGCTCACCCCAGAAAGTCATATATTTTTGCATAGCATTAGATACCAAGGTAAAACACTGTAAATTTGAACGCAGGGGTCCACTGAACAGTATTATACCAAATATGTATAGGTTTACCTAAATATGTGGCATGTAGGGGCCCCAATGGGAACATACTCCCAAATGATAAATCATTTCAGCTCCTGCAAAATCAACACATTTACATCCTTTATGTGGGCTAATGCTACAAAAAAGTACACTAACCCCAGAAAGCCATATATTTTTGACAAGTACACATTCCCCAAATCTATAATGGGTACATATTTCTTTTTACTCCAAAGTACCAAGCCGTAAAGCTTTCCGTAAAGTTTGCAGGTTTTTATGACATTTCAGAAAATCACATAAAAATGTTGCAATTTGCCGCATTTATCTCTCACAATTTCTTGATAAAAATCATATAAAGGCAAATGGAACACCTAAGGTCTACTGAACAGTTTGATGCCCAATATGCATAGCTATACCAAAGTCTGTGGTATATACTGACCCCAAAATGAAAATAGCGCATATGGATTTCTCATCTGCCAACTCAGCTTTTGCATACAGAGCCCCCTGTCAGGGTATTATGTGCCGTAAGATCCCCTAACTATACAGAGACCCCCAGAAAACCATATGGTTTTGGAAAGTACACATTTTGACAAATCTAACAAGGGTAAAGAGTCCTTTCTACACCAAAGTACCATTCTGCAAAGCTTTCCTAAAGTTATTGTTTTATATGAAATTTCAGAAAATAGCCTAAAAATTTTGCAATTTGCCGCATTTCTTGCGTACAAAGGCAAATCACCCCAAATAGGAACATCTAAGGTCTACTGAGCAGTTTGATGCCCAATATGCATAGATATACCAAAGTCTGTGGTATGTACTGACCCCAAAATGAAAATAGTGGATATAGATTTCTCGCCTGCGAGCTCAGCTTTCGCACACAGAGAGAACTATACAGAGACCCCCAGAAAACCATATAGTTTTGGAAAGTACACATTCTGATGAATTCAAAATAGGTAAAGTTATTTTTGTACACCAAAGTTACACATGGCAAAGATATGCTAAAAACAGATTAGGCACAATTATACAGGGATAAAAATGCAATAAAACCACAAAAATTGTGCAAATCAGTAAAACAGCAAAATAAGTCACACGACAGTGTAATTAGTGGTCAGAATTGTGTGCTGTAAGTGTGTGTAAATGTATGTAAGTGTGTAAAAATAATAAAATAAAAAAAAACAAAAAAAAACAACCTTACCTGTCCTGAAGCAGGGATCGCTGCTCTGTCCTCCATCTGCAGTCCTGGGAGCAGGAAGTCACTGGGCCGCTGGTGGGGAAGGAGGAAGCAGGAACAAGCAGCAGACGTGATGCAATCTGGTAACAGTGCAAGAACTTTTAACACTTTTTCTGCCAACGACGTGGCAAAAAAAGGCGATCGTCACAGGACCGACATGACAGTCCCCTTGGCTTGTCATCACTAGAAACTCTCTGCAGCGGCGGCATGCTTTTTCTGCCAATGCCGTACGAGACACGTCGTTGGCAGATAAAGCCTTTTTTCTGCCACGTCGTATGCCATACATTGTTGGCAGAAAAAGTGTAAAAAATTTTTGCACTGTTACCAGTGCACATATTTGTTTGTCTATTTTGTTATGATCTCTCTATAGAAAAGTGATGAAGGACTAAAAGTTTACCAACTGAGAAGCCAGGTAAGGCCTGTTCTATAAGTGCATCATATTATATAAATAATTAAACATGATGGGTTTTCTTTATAAATAATGTGGAAACTGTACATAAATATTTTTTATAGAAACATTCAATTTCATTGTTTAATTCACCTTTTTCATTTAAGATAAAAAATACTGCTTTTCTGCTTACAGAATTTTACAATAATCTATATTAAAATGGGATACCCTCGACTACCCCTGGAAAAGCAGTGCGAATTGGCACAGAGTCTTCTCACAGCCATGGAAGGTAAACCGCAACCTCAGCAAGACAGGTAAAAAGTTCTCCTTGAGAAGCACATGATCAATTGCAGTTTTGCGGCCACCCCTTTAAATTTTTTTGGTATTGTAAAGTATTGGGAGGAAAACTTTTATTATTAAGCAATAATTTTGATGGGGAAGGTGCGTTGTTAAAATGTAACTGCATTGGTGAAAATTTTACTCTTCAGTTCTAATAAGGTACTGGCAATAAAATGGATGCGAACTGGAGTTTCTGCTATTAATTACAGGGTGACATTTCATAGGGGTTCTACTCTCTTATAATTTAAATTTAGTGCCAGAATTTCTGGGTAAACTGGTCACATTTAAGCTGGCAAGGTTGTTCTTTTGAAGCTAAGGGTAGATCACTGGCCAATTATACAGTGGACCAGATTGACCCAAATCTGGCATATATGTAATCACAATAGGAATCTTATTAATAGTGATGGGCAATTGATTAATTTAATTTGCCAGGCATGGATTTCTGCATTTCGCCTAAAACCTTTGCTCTCTGTCTTAGAGCACAGAAACATACAGCTGCCCCTTTGACAGTTTTGTATTAAAGAAGGGCAGAGGGTGAGGCACCTCCTCCTATCCCCTACCCAACCCCTAACTTGGATGTTCTTTAGACTTACAAGTTAAGGAGCAGCAGGTGGTAAATAAAGGGCTAGCTTACACCCCATCACACCTTGGTCTCCACCTTGCACTGGATTACTTTTAACAGCGGCAGGATGCAGATCACAGCCAAACCAGGGGTTAGAAGTTTTTGTGGAATGAGTGTTACCTTAGTGCATGTTTTTCTCCGGCCTGTAGCAAATAACTGCTAAAATCTCATTAAAAATTGGGTATCATCTAATATGTGTTTGTTCTCTTTGATTTTCTCTTGTTAGACACTGAAATGTCAGGGCATAACTTATTGTATACACAATATATTCATTCTGTTAAATGAGCTGGCACTACCATGTTGCATGACATTCTTCATAAAAATCTTAATATGTCCATTAAGATATGGGAATACCATCTAGTATAGAATCCTATTTAAACAATTCTTTATTTTTATTTTTCACTGATTTGCTCAATTCTCTGCAATTAGACTTCCTGTTAATAGATCGCCTTTTGTTTTCAGTTTAATACACCTTCTAATACCAACCCTCTATCACATGAAGTACCACACTGAAACCTCCAAGTCTACATCTCTGTTTAACCTTGCTGAGAAACCAAAGACAGTGCATTTACTTCTGGACTTTTTCTTGGATGTCCTTCTGATGCCTTATGGGTATGCAATTCTCAAAAATCTTATCCTATTATCACCACTCTGCCTTTTTTGGTGTAAAAGGAAAATATGCCTACAAATTCAGATTCATGATTTTTTTTTATCCAGTAGTAAGATGTTGTTGTCAGGACTTAAAAAAGCATTTACTGTATAATATAAAAAAAATATAGAAATCACGCATGCAGACATACATGTAAGTACAGAACCTAGCCATATATTTCATTAATAATACTTTAGCTTTAGGTATCATAACTTCTAAACCAATTTTAGGTGTAGGCTGAAAGTAGACCTTCTCAAAGAAAGGTCTGCCACCATTTGAATTTAACAGTTATTTTTGCTAAGACTCATAAAAGTACATTAGTCTATAGACTAGAGTTTTTTTTCCTTACGGTTTCACATTCTCTCTTCCATAAATTCTCTCTTCCATAATGTATTGTTATTATAAAAGTATAATTTAATATAGCAACCAGTCCATGGTTTGAATTACAGACTTGCAAATAAACAGAATAAAAAAATACATAAAAAGAAAGGAACAATACAAAATTGAAGCCTCATTTGACATCTATAAAGAGGCAGATGCTCACTACCCAGTTTGATGTTGCTCCCAGTGGCCTCAGAGTAGGTGCCCATTTTAAAATTTCTAGCTTGAAGACAAGTTTTAGGAACAGAGACACAGTTTTACCCCAAGCAGAGCCTCTTGCTGGCCAGCAGTCCACATGGGGCTACCAAACAGCCAATCACAGTCTTTATTTGGAATCCCCACAGAACTTCTTTCACATTTTTTCTCTGAGTGTGGGGATCCCTGCTATATGCCAGTTCCTAGGAATCCCCTACCAATTCTACTCAGCTCTATCACATCTCTTAAAAGACTTCAACAACCATTAATTGGAAATCTTCTGAAACCCCCACACTGGAGGAATGGATAAATGTGGTAAATATACATTTTGCCCTGTTTCATATAGCATACGGACAGTGAGTCTGCCCTAACAAATTTGAGAGTTTAAGAGGCTATGGCCTTAACATCCCGTTCAGTATCGTGCACCACAAAAATAGCTTTCTTTCCCTCCCCCTTTCATTCTTTTTTTGTTACTGGCATAGATGGACACATAGTTATTTTTGTTTTTCTGATAAATTTTCTTTGATTATATTTATTCTGTGATTGAGCTCTTTACTTCGCACATTGAATATTTTTCATTTTAGTTGTAGTAATTGCAATTCAAGATGTAAATATTCATGGTATACTCAAGTATTTTTGCTGCAAGTATATACCGTGAGGCAAAAATATGAGTTCTGTTTTCCTTTTTTTTTTTTGTTTATTCCTTATCTTTGTTATGCTTTTTTGAACTCAAAATTAACCAAAAACTATTGTTAAAAAAGAATAGGACATATTAGGATAATTCTTTTTAGGCTTGAGATAATCTGATTATATATTCTTTTGTAGTTTTGTGTTAAACGAACCTCAGAACCGCCAAAGTACGCCATCAGGACAAGGATCCGCCTCCCCAAGCGGCACAAGTGGAGTGGGGATCCCACAGCCTCCTCCTGGTTTGAGCTTTTATGCTGCAAAGCGTGTTGTTGGAGACAATCCCTGGACAGCTGAACAGTTGGAACAGGTTTGCATATTCTAATATTACTTCAATTATTTATATCATGTTATCATTTCCTGCAGCACTTTGCAGAGTAAAGGGAAATTTAATTAATATCTTGTTGTTACTGATACTTACTTGCTTACATTTTGGATTTCAGGGATGTCTTTAATGACAATATTAAGGGTCAGTCATGGTACCTGGAACGCAGGTTCGAGAGCTAAAATTGAATATGATTATTCGCAGTCAAATTCAAAAGCTGCTATGTCATATATGCTAAAGGCTACATGGTGTGCTTCAAGGAAAGATTTTCCTTTTTTGCTGCATTCCTTTTATTATAGCTTCACCTCCTTGATTTGTCTTGATAGCAATATATATTTTTAATAATTACTTATTGCTCCTTTTTTTATGTATATGTAAAAATATGTTGCTTTAGTAAATATCCTTCATTTTAGCACTTTCCTTTTACCCATTATTTTTCTTCTGTCTGCAGTGCAAGCTTGGAATTGTGAAATTTCTCGAAGCTGAGCAGGTTCCTGAGTTGGAAGTAGTCATTCATTTGGTTATTGCTTCTAGTGACACGAGACACAGCGTGGCTACTGCAGCAGACTTGGAGTTGAAAAGCAAGCAAAGGTCAGACTTATATCACAGATAAACGTAGAATTTTTAGTGCACTTATCAACCAGCCTTTTTAGCTATCAGATAAATGATCATGTATTCTTAGGCTAATGCCCCATGGAGAGATTAGTTGCCCACAATAATTCTCTGCTACCGTAAAAGTTGATTCATCGTAGGTGACTTACCCTTTCCTCTGGCAACAAAGTGAATCACTGGCGGAAAGGCATATGCATCGTTTTATTTTCTGACGTCCCAAAGTTGCCCGATTCAGTTTGTTGCCAGTGGAAAGGCATTTCAGAGATTAGTTGCCTGCAGTAGCAGAGATTTATTGCGGGTGATTTCTCTCTCCATGGGGCATTCCACTATATGGTTAACCAAACAGCATTTAACTTTAAATCTCGACTCTCGAGTTACTGGTTATCGGATGCCATATACATATATTATCCTTTATATAAGAATAAAAATATTTGTAAATAAATACATTATTAAAAATGTATTTTTATATTGCAGCTTAATTGACTGGAATGATCCTACCATTATAAGCAAGATGTACAAAGTGTATCTTGGAGACATACCACTTAAAACAAAGGAGGTAAGATGTTTTGTTTACATGGTGAAAAGCTGCTTTAAACTGGGCATACTCACATAGATCAGGTTGTTTGTCAAGGTTGTAGTGGATCTATGTCCAAATATAATGTCAATGGTTGGATTTTAACCCAACCTATGCAGACTACTCAACAGTCCTATGCAGTTCTTGTCTGATGGGGTTTTTAAACCTTCTGGCCAGTTTATTTTAATACTTTAATGCTGCTTATTGTCGTCATTAGCCTTATAACATGTACAGATCCTCTTGTTTAGCCTACACTGGCATTCCAGGGTTTCTAGGGTAACTCCCTCCATACCTGCATCTTGGAATAGAACATGCACATCATGCCTCCTTTTGTTACATGGTACGGTACTTAAAGCTTACTGGTACCCTTAGGCTTACCACGGGGGTCGCCCACCAAACATTTGCTGTACCCTGGAAATAGAGTATAGTAGGGCTGCATTGGTGGGGTCGTATCGACAAGCTCTGTTATATGGGATAGTGCTTTTGGCCTTCCCTTAAATTTTCCTTAAGCCCACTTTTTCTTTTTGTGCCAGCAGTAGATCTTTTTATGATAATGTTTCTGTCTGCATTACATCATTATATAGCACAATTAATTCTTCATTGTAGGGCAGTTTGTTAAAGCCTGAACTGAAACGAGATCCTGTCAGCACTCGGGTTAAGTTAAAGATTGTCCCCCATCTCCTGCGATCAAGGCTGGCTGCAGAGTTGTTTCCAGCTAATGTACAGGTATAATCTCTACTAATACTTTTTTTATTTGTCTGTCAGATAAGCGCTAAGAGCTGATGTTATTGCTCAAAACTTCTATTAATGAATCAATTTGATTTTGCTGCAGGTAGTGTATGATGGCCTGTTTGGGGGAAATACAAATGCCAAGTTAAGAACATTAGCTCTTCAATTTGTTCATCACATCTGTAGCACGTAAGTCATTTTGCTTATACTTCTGCCTTCATAACATTATTTTGCATTTAATAGCTGTCATTATGTAGAATATCTCCAAACCTATAGCAGTAACTGTTTTATGTAACTTGTGCAAATCTGATGGGACTGCAGTTGACTGTATGCTGTCATACTGTACATGGCAGCAACAGCTGCTACTTCTAGACTACTTTCTTTAATTATTTTTACAGGGAAGGTAATGTAAAATTGTGTATAAGTAATGTTTGCAAACACCACACTTTATTATCACATATTAAGCTGAGACCTAACTTTCAAAACTGATAAGTAATTGAGGCATTGTAAAAAAATCTAATAAATACTGATTTTCAACACACAGGCTCAATCAAATCATTGGTTATAGGTCTATTAAAGGGGTCCTGGGGTGTGATGCTGTGGGCTTCTATTAAAGGAGAAGGAAAGGCTAATAAAGAGTTAATCTCAAGCTGCAGGCATACCTTCAGTTGTCTCAATAGTGCCCTTAAGTCTCCCCATATTTCACCTGTTCAGATGATCAGAAGCCAATCAGGAAGAAAAAACGCTGAGCTGTGTAAAGAAAGTTCCCATAATGCCTCGCTCCTGCACAGACACCCAGACCAAGTGAACATGCTCAGTTAGTTAGACTATGAGGAAGCTTCCTGCTGATTGGCTCAGATCCACATTCCTAAGGGGGGGGAGGTGAGTTCTTAGCATTCTTGAGGGAGAGGGGAGAAAGAGAAAGCTTCGTGTCTCTGGCACATGAATTACAGACACAAAAAATCTTTTCACAGAGAAGTCAGTGCAGCGTTTCTGTGAGTGCTTATGGCTGTATTTACATAGACCTTTCTGATAAAGCTTACTTAGTTTTTACCTTTCTTTCTCCTTTAAGCAATAGTAGAATAAGACTGTGCTGTACCCTACATTTATTAAAGGCATATTTTTTCTTAAGAAATCAGGGGTGCTCCCACATCTGAAATATACTTGATAAAGTGAATAAACCATTCAAAGTTTGGGCACTGGGGCTGATATTTTACTAATTATATGGTTGCTAAAAGGATACATCATCAGAATTAAGTTTTTACTTCTAATGGAAAGAAGTGCTGTCCTAGGCATTTGAACCTCAGTGTGCCCCTGTCCCTAACCTGGTCAGCACAGACACAGAGGTTGAGATACTGCTCAGCTCTTTTTTACCATATAGTTACCTGAGGGCTGCCCACCTAAGGGTCTGTGCGAACGGCAGTGGCTTTGAGTGCCTATATGGCAAATACAGCCCTGACTTCTTATACTTTCATTAGGATTTCTCATATGTCCCATTGGGTTACATGGAGAACACACCGGTTAAGTTCCTTTCAGTAGGCAGCCGAGAACTTTGTAACAAAAGCTGACAACTAAGACTGTCCTTAGCATAACCCATCTTTATCTAAACCTAGGCTCTTGTCTGTTTACGACAGTGGCACAGATACATGGGCACATTTAGAAGCGCAAGTTTAAAGTGATTCTGTAGTTTGGAATCAAAACTTTTCAAAAATGTTCCCATACATATTTATAGAAATTCGTGGCTACTTTGGGGAGTGCCAAATTAGCCACATGTTCTAGTGCCTGGGCAATCTGTTGTGATAAATAGCACTGAAATCTACCAGCAAATGAACTGCCTCCAGTCTTGATCTAACAGTAATTCTATGATACAAATAGCAGTGAATCAGTTGCTAATGCCATTATCTTTGTGCAAGAAATGTTGGGGCACATACAGCAAATAAAGAGTGAGGGCCCATTTTGTGCATGCATGTGATGTAGGAATTTTTTTTCTCTAACTGGAAGACTGGCACTTTTAGACCACATCAGTTGGTTAAACAGTTTTTCTGTGATAAGTGCCCTTTAAATTTTTCAGAAATGGACATTTAAGTATTAAAAGGGACTGATTTAAATATATTTTGATTGTAAACCCTGTTGCAAATAGTGATTTAAAATTATATTTTTCCCAATTCCCAGTATTGTGGTTTGGGTCTGCAGCGGATATACATACTGTTAACTGTTCTCACGTTAGTTGTAGGAATTCATTATTTTTCTTTTCAGTTGTCCTGATGCTAAAATCAAACCCCTTGGTCCAATGTTACTCAATGGTCTCACCAAACTGATCAATGAATACAAAGAAGTAAGTTGTGATTTAAATGTACAGCACAACACAAGTATGGTTATGTTTTGTTACTACAAACAATGTTATGCACAATAAAAAGCTTGAATACCTCCATCTTTAATATGTTATTATATATTATAGATGAGTCGCAGCAGTTTTTAGTGTTGGATTTAGAAAATAATCTATTGTCAGGTTTCGCCAAAATATATGTTTTAATCTGGACGCCTACAGAATGCACTTGTTGCCTGTAGTTAAATGCATCTAATGCAATTTTATTTACTGATCAAGCCCCACGCATATGGCATATATCCTGTTTAAAAATTAAATTTATCATACTGTAATATTTGACTGTGGCAAGCATGCAACAATTCCACACAACAAAAAGGACAGAATTCTGTAATAAATCAATACACGTGACAGTGACATGAATGCAGGGGAATACAACACACCTCAAGGAAACTGTGTGCACAGAAAGTTAATTCTGTACCTACATCTGAAGAAAAGGGAGAATTTGGGCTTTCAAAACTCTTACTGGCTTGCAGCTGTTGTTTTTAGAAGTGGCTTACATTCCCAAGCAATGCCAACCTGATAGTGCCAATGTCTATGAAATGACTCCTACAGTCCTAATCTCTCTTAATCTATGCTCTTTTTTAAATGTTCTGCATACAACCCAAACATAACCATAACCATGGGAGTAGCTGTGCTGTGTAGCAGTACATTATATTTATACCTATACAAAGTCCTTTCATTTTTGGTTAGTGGCCTGTCATGACCTTGTTTGTGTGTATAGAAATAAAACTTTCAAGCGTGTCTGCGGTTTCATACTCTATCGCTTTAGAAAGCGGGTGCTCAAGTTGCATCAGGGCCTTGTCCCATTTTAGAGAAATTAGTCTACAGCTGATTGGAAATCTAAATATGTATATAAATATGTAAACAGAAAAAGACGTGTAAAATGTAATTGATACATTTATGGGCGATGTCGCACTGGGCACTTTAAAGTCCCAGACTTTATGGTGGGAAAGTTTCTTTCCTGTGGGCAGTAAAGCACTAGACAATACCCACCCCTTTACTTTCTGTTCATTCACTTCATGTAAAACATATTATGTGTGGCAATTCTAGCTAAACTCTCAAAAATGCCTCCTTCCGCAATTTTTTGGTGATTTACACATGTAATGTGTATTATATGAGGTGATTGAACGGAAAGTGAAGGGGCAGGTATTGTCAGGCACTTCTTCGTCCATTAGAGACCAGATTTCCCACCAGGCAACAAAGCTACCCGTGTGACATGCCCCATGGTACTGTTATTTATTTATTTATTTTTGGTGTTTTCCTGCATGCAGATTCTCAGTATTTGGTTATATTCTAAACTGAACTTTTTGCTAAACTGATTTCTTTACATTTTAAAGGATCCAAAATTAATGTCACTGGCATATTCTGCTGTTGGGAAGCTTTCTGGGTATGTGTATAATTTTTTTTTAAGCATGGTTAAGCAGACAGTATACAAAAAATTTATTTTTATAGTAATTGTCCATCACAGGAGGTAATGTCAAAATAAGCACATGTAAAGAGATCTTTCTTAATTAGAGAAAAATATTACCCTTGCTCAGTCTAGCTTTTCTGTCAGTTTGTCTTGTTTTATTTTTGTTTTACTTAAAAACCAATAATCTTTAGCAACAACCAGGGCCAGATTTACCATTTATACCATACTTGGCTAATCTGTGGTATTACCCCCTTTTAGAGTTGACCTGTGGCACAAACTCTGTCTTTTAAAGCAAAAAATAATAAAACCATGACAGCATAGTGTAACTGTATTGATATATTGATTCTTTAAAGATTAGGGTCAACATACCACTCCCCTTAAGGCCTTCTGAAGAGCACTTCCATTTAAATGATTGGTATGGACTAAATACATTGGTATTGTTGTTAAAATGTTATTTGAAGGCATATTCCCTGACTACATTGAGGGAGGAACACTTTCAAATGGCTGTGGTCCAGAAGACAGGAATCAACTATTTGCTGCCCTTCTTGATATGGCGTTTTTGTTTTATTCCAGTCGCATGCCACAGCTCTTCACAAAGGACCTTGCTCTAGTTCAGCAGTTTTTTGAAGCCATGCGAAAGGTAGGCATGTTTACCTTCATAATGCTAGTCACAGCTGTTTTGTTTATAAATGCTGCTTCTAGAGGCATCCATTTACTAAACTCTGTTAAACTTGTGTAGAACTCACAGCTGATTAAACCCGCAAATGTTTTAGTGAAAAAAATGAAGTGCCCTTGTTTAGCGGGGTACGCCTAGTTTGTCTTGCCATTAGTTATGCAAAGTGTGAACAAGTTGCAAGTCTTTCTTTTCCTAAACCTTACAAATTATTGCACCAATTCCCTAAATGCCTGTACAGAAGGAACACATTTTTGGTGATTCCATTCATTGAATTTTTATGTGTATATCTGTTGCAAGTAGTGATGACCGAATGTTTTCGCCAGGCATGAATTTGCAGCGAAATTTGCATTTCATTATTGGCGAATTGTTTTGCAAAGCTTCTGCAAAGTTTCACCATGAAAAATTTGGTGTTGTGTAAAAAAGGGTGTGGTCGTGTCTAAAGTTGCATGGTACCTGCAGAAATTTTTTGACATTTCATGAATTTTTTCGCAGTTTTGCAAAATCATAACAGCCACGGCTCTCTACATTCTATCATTGGTCTGCTGAAAAAGAAAGTATATATTATCAGGAGTTAAGTGTAGTTAATTAAGAACTTTTTTGAACCTCTCCACCATAAAATGTGGTGCTTGAATGGGATCCTCCTAAAAATTATGCTCAGTGTTGAAATATTTTTTGATTTTGCATGTTATATTACAGTACAAAATGGACCTGTTTAGCATCACTATCTTTTACCTTATCCTTAGATGCTACTCATTACTGGATATAATTAATGTTACCTGCCCTGCAGCCATTTCTGATATGTACTTAAACTGATACCTGCTGTTTTTTGTTGTCCCTTCCTCAAGTTTCTTGTGAATGCACTTAAATTAATTCTTCCTTTACTCTGATGATTTATTCATCCCCTGTATTGTATTCTCACAGTCCATGTAAAGTAATGCATGCATACGGTAACAAACACTTTTGGTTTTGACCATGTATTGGACTAGCAGAGCAACAGTTTCAAAAGTGACAGCAATGTTTCAACGAATACATTTTTTTCAAGTGGGTAATAAAAAAAAATATATATTTGTTTTAAAAATGTAAAATTACATGTCTTACTTATGCCCTCACACTGTAATCCAGGGTATTAGTCACCAAACAATTTCCCGCTGGCAGGGCCAGTCCATCTTGGCGAAAACCATATTATATCAAGCATATGCAACAAGAATATTTTTGTCATTTTGAGTTATTGTTCTGAAAATGTGTAAGCAATTGCATAGTAGATAATAAGCTAGGACTTCAGAAGACATTTTGAGACCTATTTATCTTTCTGTGCAGGAAGATACAGATGTCAGGCTTTCTATCCAGGAGGCCCTGTCCATGATGGTTGGGGCTTACACCAATTTAGAAGGTGCTCAGCTGACTCTCATGGAGGCACTTGTGGGTTCATATTTGGTTAAGGTAAGGGTGAATGTATTAACCAAAATAAATCTAATTTATGACTTTTTAAAACAATTACATCTGTGGTTTGAAATTTCATGCAGCTCAAGATGTACATACATGTAATTAGTTTTACATGTAATTACCTTCATGCAATGCAATTTGTAATAGAACACATTCACTGTTAGTCACTGTCTGTTTGACTGGTCTATGAACAATAAAAGAATCTCATATAAAGAGAATGGGGTCAGTTTTCTAGTGTGGCCGGTTTTTGCTGCTCGCCATTTTACATAGCCTGTTACATATGTAAAGTTTAACAAAATAGTCTAAAATAGCTGAGACAGTGGTATTGAATACTGTAGTTTTCTATTTCTTCTCAGCCAGAGGTCCAGGTACGACAAGTTGCAGTGAAGTTTGCAAGCAATGTTTTTGCTCCTGACCATATTCCATCAAGATACCTGCTTTTACTCTCAGCTGGAGACCCGTAAGAATTATTTGTTTATTAAATAGATATTATTCTTGTATAATGGAATTCCAATTGTGATGTTTGGGGACACACCTCTGTATCAGACTTCTGGTGTCCTTGAAACGTCACATTTGCATTAACAACGCAGGGTTAACCCCGCTTGCATGTGACCTTTTGTGCCGGTGTTTTTCTCCAAAAGCTTGCGGTTCAGAAGGTGCCATTTATCCACAATGTGCACCAGGTTTATCTTATATAAAGGCCAGACAGTGCTGGAGTTTCCTTTTTAAATCGGAGGAAACTAGAGTGGCCACAGGGCAAATGATGCAAACTCGCTGTGTCTAATTTACTAATACTTTAAACTGATCCTTTGTGTCATTGCTTTACACTGTGAGGCAAGTAAAACCATTTAAGCCTGGAAAAAACCATCATTGCTTATTAATGCAATCCAATAATTATATTAGTATTGATTGATTCACAGTGTCCTTTTTTTTTTACACTGTATTTTACGTGGGTTTAATGCATTTTGGCCATGTATGTGTGTGACTACTGCTGTTTAGGTATACAAAAACTTGAGCATACACTGACAGTGAAACAGTGCAGGAGCACAACTCAGAGGGTACTGTATTATATGTCTCCCTATACACCCTGTGCATTGGCCTTGCATGAGTCTTCAGAAGACTCTACTCTCCTGCATCCATCTTAGAAACAGGTATGTTTATAAGTACTTTTATAGCTAGACATCAGTTTATAACAAAATTGCAGTAGAAAGCCTAAAGTTATTATTTGTGTTTTGGCTTATCATAGTATATACCAAGGAGCTGCAGTACCAGTATAATTTTAAAGGAAGGTTACAGAAGGGACATTCAAGTAAATTTTTTATGGCTTTTAACCAGTTTGTTTTAAATTAAAGGCGAGAAGAGGTACATGGAGAAGCGCAAAGAGCTCTGCGATCATATGCCAGCAGCACTGATAAAGAAGCTCCTTCTCCAAAACTTCCCTCCTTCCCTGTTATGGTCAGCTACGTACTGGAAAAGGTTAGGAAATGTGTTTTACCGCAGTATAACATATGTATTAAAGACACAGTATCAGTGAATAATCTGGAGAATATATAATGATAATTTAGTAATATCATGTATATCATTTCTCTCATCAGGCTTCCAGTCGGATGAAAACACCTGTCAAATTTGTAACTGCAACTTCTGAGCTCCCATTTAACCCTGCTGCATTTCTAGAGGTAAAACCTATATTAACTAGGTATCCAGAGTATCAGTGCAAGTGTATTACTTTAGCAACAGTTTAAAAGGCTTGTGTATGGTTCCATACCCTTTTTATTTCCTTAATTCTTTTAGTTCTAAATCTCTATTCCATTTCTTTGTCTCTCAGATAATGCTGTACCTGAGAATGTGCCTTGCCCATAGTGCAGGAGTGACACCCACCAGCCAATCTATTGCAGACATGCAAGACCAGGCTCCAGTCCTGGGGCGCTACATAAGGGAGTTGATGTCCACAGACTTAACAGTATCCGATGAATCATCAAATGGAAATGAAGGCATGAACCCAGTGGAGATGTACATAAGCCTTTTGCAGCAATTGTTATCTGCTGTTGGAGGTTCGAATAAAAATGAAGTCTTACTTATTCTTAATGAAGCTGTTTTTTTTAATATAACCAAAAATCAAGATAAATCCGTTGTAGAAACTGAATCTTATTGTAACCTGATTAGCCTTCATATTAGCTGCTAGGTGCTCATAACTTATGGTGCAGTTTCCCTAAAAATGGCTCTAAAGCATATTGAGAGGTTGAGAGGAAGAATCCCTGGGAGTTTTCAGGCACCAGCAAATTATTCTTCTTAACACCTGGGCTGGTTCACCACTTGTTCAAAAAACATTTCCGCTGTGCTTTGCCCCACTATATTCTTTCATTCCCTATACAAGTGCAAGTGCAGTACAGAACTTTTTCACTGATTTTTGTAATATTAATGCACCCCCATTATGAGACTCTAAGAATACAAATTATGAGTAGAGGCCAAGACAGCCGGGCATCGTAGGCAACCCAGCTGGCCATCTTAACATCTGTTGTGATATGCAGATGAAGCCGGTAGACTTGTTCATTATTCACATGCATGTGACTAAGAATGGCTGTCTGCATTGGGAACAGCCTGCAAATGGTGGGATATTCTGCTTAGATGGGATATTCTGCTTAGATGGGATATTCTGCTTAGATGTGAACATCTGAGGCTCTAGGGGCTTCAGTTTAAAAATGGTCATTAAATCTTTGTAAAGAAAGGAACATTTAGCTGAACCACACATTCCTTTAATTCAGGAGGGAGTAGGGACATGGACAAGTAACTGAAGTTCAAATAGGAAAAATGCAATCCCTTTTTGATTTATTTTCACCATGCAGGTCTACAAGTAATGTACTGCCTCCTAGAGGTTATCTCAGTGTATCCACAGAAGCTGGCTGCCTCATTAAAAGATAAAACTGACTGGATAAAGGTACATGCAAGTTAAGATTGCTAAATTGAATAAAACTGGTGGATTTTTGGTGTCCAGACTTCAAGCATATGCATGGACAAGAACTGTTTACTGTATACAAACAGAAGAAATTAATGCATGTCACTAGCTCTTCTGCTCTTGGTTGTTTCTCTTGATATTATTAAGATACAATTATTATTATTATATCTTATATTTTCAATATTTCATATTGCCTTGATCAAACTGTAAAATATCAATACTTTGACTTGTTCATTTATTAGGGCCTAATGACTGCAAACAAGGAAGAGATGCGTGAGCTAGCTGCCCAACTTTATGCAGTGGTGGTATCCACAGTATCTGGATCAGAATTAAAGCCTAAACTGGAAAACTTGATAAAGATTGCAAAGGACAACCATGTAAGTATAGGGAGGTTTGAACTAAGTCTTTGTTCCTTCCATAGTACTTTCTGGTATTAGAATGATAGAGTTGCATACTTTAGACTAAATAATACTCTAGAAACACACACAGCCCTGTTTTATAGGGGTATAGTATTAGGTGAGTAAGTGTTTTATTTAGGGCTTCAGAGATTCACAATCCTATATAACAAACATCCTCTTACAGCAGTGATATAAATTATCAAGTTCTGTATGATTACAAGGGACATTTTATTATCACAATAGCGAAAATCTATTGCAAGTGACAAAAAGCCCCATGTGTCATTGCTCTTACGCATCCCTTCACTATTAAATCACCATATTTTTTTTTTTCAAACTGCATAATTTCATTGTTAAATTACACTTTGTAAACATATTAGATATGATAGAAATAGTTGTATATAATCTTATGTCCTAATGTTGCAGAATCCTGAAGCACAGCATGGGGCTTTGCTGGCGCTGGGCTACTTAATTGGAAGGTACCTTGAGAAGTTCCACAGGAATCCCGTTGAGTTGCACATGCGTGGACCCACATCTCTCTTTGAGCATGATAAAATTATCCAGGACTGTGCAGAAACCATAGGTAAACCTAATAACTATACAGGGCTCATGTACTTACTGAAGGCCAATGTGCCTGATGCATCAAAATGCATGCTATTGTGGTTGGGTTTTGACACGACTTGGATGCAGTGGCACACAAAACTTGATTAGGCTTCATATTTGGTGTTCAGTACCAAAATGTGCAAGCAGTGGGAAGTCTGTGTTAGTACCATCTTTGCGCTAGGGTTTCCCAGAATTAATTTCCTTAATTACACTGGATTCACTTGCAACTGCAAGTGCAGTTGTGGTTTTTAACTGATCCCTCACATGTTTAGTACTTTGTTTTGTACTTTGTGTCAGAAAATATATGATTGATATATTAATATTCTTTGTTTTAGGATTATTTTTGGATAATACATCCCCCCAGCTAGCAATAGCAGCTATCACTGCACTGGGGGAGATTGGAAGAAATGGGTCACTGCCTATTCCAGATGAAGGACCTGGATTTGCCAAGAAAACCCTTGTGGAAAATCTTCTGGCAAGAATTCCGTCTGGCAAGGAGACAAACAAGGTATGATTAACTCCAGTGTAGCCAAGATGTCTACACATCTAAGCGCTCCTATAATAAAATAGATTGCTAGGATATGACTACAGAAAACATACCCCAAGGCTGTGAGATGATGTAACCTTCTTAAATAAATTCAGCGAAAGTATAATAAAGGTGTTTGTTATTTCTGGTGCTAATTAAGAATATGAAGCCAGTTTCACTCTAGCTCTTCCTGTCACTTTCTGTCTCACAGAGCAATGGAGGATCTGATAAAACTAATTACCGTAATAATAAACTTCCCATTTTGAGTTGAGCTCATTCAGTTAGGATAATGTAGAACATGAACTTCGAAATGTAAATATGCATGTATTGTATTGTGTATTGTATTGTATGTATTTTTTTTTTCCCACAGACTCTGCTGCAAATATCAGTCCCCCACCCCCTTACAGAAGCCATACACAGTACAATTATGATATTCCTTTGACCACTGGTCATAGGAAAAATTGTTTGTCCACTCCACTAATATGCATTAAGACTACGATTTTCGGGCACTTTCAAAGATGCCCAATCAAAATTTTCAGTCCTGCCTGATCTACGAGACGACCGATATCCAAAGCTTTAACCAATATTGGTCGCTTTGTCTCTCACCATATGCGCAACTTTTTTTCGTATGATAATACCGGTGCGTGTATGGCCACCTTTAGACTTTAGTATTCCAACCTTTCCTCACTTTGTTCTGTTTTGAGGTGATGGATTCTGGGACTTGAAGTCCCTCTGCTTTCCAGAGAATCTGTGCACCGCCCACTATGGAAAGCAGAGGGCCATAATGTCCAACATTTTATCACTGCACAATAGAACATGGTGAAAATGGTTCTTATGAGTATCATGGCTTTTTCCAGTATGAGGAAGCAGGTATGTCTGTGAAAGAAATAAATTTATACTGAAATACATTTATATTCTTTCCTGGAAATTTAGATTGTGTTAATGCATCTTTTCTACATAAACTCAACTAAATGAGCTAATTTTAAATAAAGGGGATGGGGGGTGGTGCCATATTTTTCCTTAACGTTTGCCCACATCTAGTAACCCATAGCATCCAATCAGATTTTTGTTTTGCATGCCCCTTGGCATTGCATGCCCACTTGTTCACTAATGACCTTGGCTATTGTTGCCAAAGGGGCGTATTTAAGAATGTAATGCTGTATTGGGTCCCAGAGCCCTTGTAACAGTAGCCTTTAGACCTCCTATATTCCAGATTTATAAAGCATAAATTGGCCACATAAGTATAAAATGTAAAGTCTGTATAATAGTCTGTTTTGAAAGGAGCCTTTTTAGAATTTTAATTGCATACCCCTCTTATTATCAGATAATATTTTAGTTTATGAAGGTGATATCCATGTGCCCTAATTTTGTTTTTAGGCCAAGGAGCGAGCTATAAGGACCTTGGGCTACTTTCCAGTTGGAGATGGGAACTTTCCATATCAGAAAATGCTGCTGGAAGGCCTTATGGAGTCAGTGGAAGTACGAGATGGCTTTTTTTGTTTTTAGCAAAAAATAATTACAAAATGTGTGGGGGGTATAGATTGGTTTATTGATATGACATGTAATAATGGTGTTTGAATTAAAAAAGAAAAGTAATTATGGCTAAGTGGTTCCCATTGACGTCAGTGGGAAGGAGGGTTGAACGTTCTTATATTTGTATAATGTTTCATAAAATAGTAGCTACATGCATTGCTATACTAAACATGCTAAAGGAGATCTACATAGGTTTAAAATAGGTTTTTGTGACTTAAGTTACTGGACTAGCTTGCTTCTCTTTATCTAGTGGTTTTCTTTATTCTATAGGCAAAGCAAATTGAGCTTCAGTTTACCGTGGGTGAAGCAATTACTAATGCTGCTGTCGGGACAAAATCTTCAGCTGCGAGAGACATTTGGGTCATTACAGAGGATGAGCACCTTCCCCCACGTACGTTTGTTCTGTTGCCATCAAGTTGTCTTGGAAGCTATCCTCTTATCAAACAAATATATTGTTTTGTAAAAGTTGGTAAAACACTTGAATACAGTAATAGTCGAATACACCCTGGCATGTGTATATGCAATTTGGCAGCAAATAACAGTATTCGCTGCCTTTTTATACTACTAGGGTCCTTATTTCTATGTTGTTGATAGCAGTTTTAAAAGTCTGTATCTTATCTATATGAATTTAGCTTTGCTTTCCATGTCTATTTCTATTTGCAGTGCTAGTAAATAATGTGCTAGTAAATATTTTTCTATCAAAAATAGAAACTTTAAACTATGGTAACTTTAAATACTTGTTCTGAGAGACTTCTTCCCATTGGTTGTCATTATGTTTCACCACCACAGACCAGTTGTAACCCACAGAAGTCAGTGGGAGAAATTTAACTAAAATTCCAAGAAATTCAGGAATAAAAATGCAGTTTAAAAAGTTGCAGTGCTCATTGGCAATTTTATCTTTTTTCAAGCTGTTGTGTCTATCTTAAACCAAATGTCCATATGAAAAGAATCTGCGTGGTCTTGAAACATTGACAGAAAGATTTAATAAAAAATGCTTTTAAAAACAGATACATGCACTTTTTAAAACAGAATGTTTACACTCCACTACATACACACAGAATTTTTATGCGGCTTTTATACATATGCATGATTTTTTTAGAGGGCTTGTCTTTTTGTCCAATTTTTTTTTTTACAAAGCTGACTGCTTTTTTGTCATGCATTTTATAGATGCAAAGGTTAATGACGTGGTTTCATGGGTTCTTGACCAGATTTTGAACAAACGTGTAGTGAGTGTAAATCCTCACATCAGACAGGCTGCTTGCATATGGCTCCTTTCACTGGTGAAGAAGCTGAGTGATCATCAAGAAATAAGGGTAATTATCTTGCAATGTTACACAAGCCAGTAGTTACTAAATTAGAAAGAAAACCCTGGCAGTGGGCACAGCCATATCTTTTATTATTTGGCTTCTGATCTGACCATTTTCATTTGTATAACAGTAAATAGGAGATTGCTTGAATATATATTTAAAAGTAATTCAAATAAAGGCTGACCTTGCAGTGAATTTTGCTTATTTAAATTGCAGTTTACCTTTTATATAGGAAAGTAGAAGAATAAGTTAGCAAACCATAAAAATGAATAACAATAAAGACCAACTGCAACAATATTGTGTTTTATTTATTCTACTTCTCCTCTCTCTCATAGTCAAAACTTAAAGAAATCCAAAGTGCGTTTATATCAGTCCTCTCTGATAATGATGGTATGTAGCCTATCTCAGTGGTAAGCGGTGTGTTGCTTATGTTGATTTTTTTTATTTTCTTTACCCAACAGCTTTAGAAATGCTTGACATTTACATCTGAGGAAGTTTTATTTCTACCCAAATATGTTGTGCCCTATGTGTATTTTTCTGTTGCAATTTTCTGGATCTTTAGATCCTCTTCTTTCACTTAGCTGACGGACAGAGTTTTTGGTGTGTGCTAATTTTGGCCTAGCTGCACATGCGCCATTATTTTGCACCACCCCAGACTTGGTATAACCTAAGAGATACATTCAGGCAAGCAAAAATTTCTGGTATGAAAAGTAGTGTAAAATGCTGTGTAAAAAGAAAAAGGAGGCAACTCTTATTTGTTAACTGACACCAGAATTTATGTACAGTATTTATTTTAAATCATTACACAGCTTTATAAATAATACAGGATTTTTACATGAAGTAATGTGGCACTGAAATTATGAAGTTACAATACATTTTTCCCTTAAAGGACAAGTCAACCCAAAATATATTTTTTGCCTAAAAAAAAACATAATTCTAAGCAACTTTACAATATACGTTCATTACAACTTTGCAATGGTTTTTGACTTATTTGTATATATAATTGCTATTAGAAGTAGTGTTTGCCAGTCCTTTCTATTCTCTGCCCTGGTGGCTCTGGCATTTGAAACAATGTAACACAAGGCAGCAGACTGACAGACCTGTCTTGCTGGAGGAAACTGACCTTTGCAACTTTGTTTAAAAAGCATTGTTCAACAAATACTGCTTTTAGTAGCAATTACAAATAACTTTTAAAGCACTAAAACATTTCAATAAATTCACATGGGAAAGTTGCTTGGAATTATGTTTTCTTTCATTAGGCAAAAAATTATTTTGGGGGTTGACATGTCTTTTAATTTGGCTATCCCCTACTGATGCAAGGCAAGTCTCTGGCGCAATGTCTCTACCAAGTGGGATCTGTGTAACACCAACATTCCATGTGTCTCTTGCCATTGGAATAATTGTATATTATTATAGATGGTTTCAGTATATAATGCGATGTTCACATTTATACATCAGTATATGAATTATTTTATCTCTGTCTTGTGGGATACTCTTTCCTACTTAAGCAGATTTGTGTTGTTATGTGTGTGTGGATGCTGTCCTTTCAGTATAGTGCAAGTAGGGTCACAGTCCATTTATCAGCCTAACTCCTTTGCAAATTCTGTCTTATTGATACACTTAAAAAAAGTTCCAATTGCTCATTGCACAAAATCTGTTACAGAACTTAGCCAAGATGTTGCATCGAAAGGTCTTGGGTTGGTATATGAACTGGGCAGTGATCAAGATCAACAGGAGCTGGTGTCCATACTTGTGGACACTCTGATGACTGGGAAAAGGTACCGTGAAATCAAAATGTTTTATGTGTGAGCCGATTACTTAATGCTGACAGGTTTTCCAGTGCTTTCAAATGCATGTGAAGTGCCAGAGCCGGTACATATGGATTTGTGGAAGTGCCAGTAATTCTGCTTTTGCTGTGCTCAGGAAAACTTTTGGGGACATGTACTTGGATGCATAAATGTCGCAGTACAATATTAACAACAGGAAATTAGGGATTTAGATATCATATCTACACACTTCAGACACTTTCTAAAGCTGTGTGTCTGGCACATTCTTTATGAGGTGCAAACATGGGATGATTCTCTAGCCTTCAGTTTGGGCTAAAACCATGATGGTATGCTTCATTTCTCAGAGCTTTAATAGCAGAATAGACAAAAAATTAGCAGCATGTGCAGAAAAAAAACCCCACCCTCTTCTATCCATTCATTCCCCCATAATTATTCTACCTTGTGATGCATGTGTTCTCTGGTAGTCTGTGAGCCAGCATCATACAGCAGAAGCCAGCCTTAGGATAGTGGGGAAGAGAACATTTTCATAGCCCAGTCTTCTCATGGAGAACCAGAGCAAAAATTAAAATAGCCTTTTTCCTTAGCTTCTTCCCGCTCATTTTAATACAAATAGCACTGGCAGTGGTATATTCTTGTGTCAAGAAAGATAAGTAATGCTTGGTAACACTTTTGTGTTACAATACACACCTTTCTGTAAAGCTGTCTACCTTTAGGCAGCAAGTGTGCCATATGTCTATGAAGATTCTCATTCATCCAGTTCATGATATACCGAAGCCGAGTGGCTTCTTCAGTTCAAATGACTGGTAGGGAATTCCACGGTATTTAAACCCTTGAGGGTAGTTCAGACACAGACATCCAGTCACAATGGTTCCATTGAACTTATTCAATGACAGGTGTAAGAAGGTATGATCCAGTCACAATGGTACCATGATTGAACTACCATCAAGGGTTTAAATACCGGGGAATCCCCTACCAGTCTACTATATACTGTGGCATACAAATAAAAATCAAAGTAGCAGCTAGAAGAGAAAACATTTGGACTGCTGGTCTTCCCCCCGCTCTTGCCTGCAGAACTTTTTTCCTCGCTTACATGTAGACCACTCTCTGCTCTGACCCCTGGTATCGGTGCTAAATTTTAAAACTCATGTTGAAGTTTATGTGTCTGTAATAGGAATTGGTGGCCACAGAGGTTTATTGCCATAAAAGATATCTGTTACTACTTTTATTTTTCAGGGCCAAGCATGAGGTTTCCAGTGAAACAGAAGTTTTTCAGGGTACATCACTTGGCAAAACACCAGATGGGTATGTATTTTTTTTTTTTTTTTTTTTTTTTCATACACTGATTTCTAATTAGAGCAGGGTTTCTACTGTTATTTTGGAAAATCACTTAAGAGTTTAGGAGTCTGTATATAAATATACAACATACTAATCTATATTTGGTGAGCATTACTGGACCAAGAATGATTCATGAAAATCTTTATATTGTTATGAAAAAAAAGGTTCTGTGGAAACAATACCAAAGTTTCTCATTAAAGGAGAAGGAAAGGTAAAAACTAAGTAAGCCTTATCAGAAAGGTCTGTGTAAATACAGCCATAAGCAGTCCTCTATCAAAAGAAACACAGTATTTCTTGTCTCCTTTTTTTGTAAACATGTTCTTCGTTATCTGACTTCCTCTCTCAGAAAAAAACCTTCATTACAGGGGCCAGAGACTGCGCAGCTCTTCCCTCTCCTGCTCCCCCCTCTTATAAGAATTCATAAAACTCCTTCCCCTTACCCTTAGGAATGTGTAATCTGAGCTATAATCGATGAGCTGCAAGCAGGATGCTATGAAGACCAAGCTCAAATGGCAGCTGCAATCTTAAACAAACAGAGAAAGCTTCTAGGGCTCTTTACTCATGCATGATAAAGTTTTCTGCAGAATAAATATAGCATTCTAGGTGGCACTAATGTGGCAAATCTATTGGCATTAAAATGCCAAAATGACTTTCCTTCTCCTTTAATCCTTGTGTTTTATACTTAAAGTATTATTTTTGATAGTTATCTATTGAAAGCTTCATCTACTAATGAAATAGACATATATTCAAGTCGAGACAGTTCAGTTACGCTGGGAACTTATTTCCGCTCTCATTTTGCATTTTTTAATGGGAAAGGATTTTATAAATTGTAATAACAGAAAGCTGAGATGTGTTTCTAATTACAAGGGGGGAAAGATTTGTGTTGCTGGTGCACAGAATACAGGATATGGCTTCAGGATTTGGCTGAATTACAGCACTTTTTGAATTATTTTAACTAATCTTTAGTGTTCATCTTATATGAACATGAGATTTTATGCTCTGGACAAACAAAAGCTGCAATTTTTACATGAAAGGGTCTGCAATACCCCTTTGTTCAACATGAGTTCAATAAATAGGAACCCACGGTACGTGTTATGCAAGTTTGGGTATTTGGCCTCTGGCTGATCTGGCTGAGTGTGAGAGAGAGAACCCTGAGAAAGAATCATTAAAGACGTAACCAATAATATAATCCTGTTTCATTTTCTCCATAAAGACAAAGCTTGTCTACATACAAAGAGCTGTGTGCACTTGCGAGTGACCTTAGTCAGCCGGATCTTATCTATAAATTCATGAACCTAGCTAACCATCATGCCATGTGGACCTCTCGAAAGGTAATTTTGCACTTTTGCACTTCTTTTAATCTAAAAAAACATTTGTTTAATTTTTCACACTGTGTGAAGCTTTGTAAATAATCTTTTAGGTCTTTAAGTTGCTGCTAAAAATACTATTGTTTGTTCTCCTTAGGGTGCTGCATTTGGTTTCAATGTGATTGCCACCAAAGCTGGGGAGCAGCTGGCTCCATTTTTGCCCCAGCTTATTCCTCGCCTTTACCGCTATCAGTTTGATCCTAACACTGGAATTCGCCAGGCTATGACCAGCATTTGGAATGCACTGGTCACTAATAAGAACATGGTGCGTACCTGTATAGATCAAGCAACGAAAAGTTACAGGTCACAACACCATCTTAGTTTTACTTAAAAAAGTACTGCTGTATTTGCATTCATTTATGAACTGATAAATACTGTAATCTGTATGCCATTCGCCTATCTATACCTTTGCTGTTAGTTGTTTTATAAAGCAAATGGAAATTATACATATTGATTTTTGTAACATGAAAGCAGATGTAAGGATCATGAAGGATGTGCATTATCCAACACTTATATTCTATTGATGAATTTCAACTGTCACATTAATTTGCAGTGTAAATCAGTACCCCTGCCATCCCACCGGCGACTTACATGTTCGCCGGTGGGATGGCAGGGGTAGGCAACTCGGGGAGATTAGTCGCCCGCGAACAGGGAGTTAATCGCGGGCGACTAATCTCCCCCGTGTGCCAGAGCCCTAAATGCAACTCATTAAGATGTTTTGGGCAAGGGGGGAATTGATTGTCTAAAGCTTTCCCTTTACCTCAAACCATACCTCAGCCTCTTTTGTTTCATCTCTCCCTTGTTTGTGCTGACTAGTTAGAACCATTTACAGAAACTTTATGCTGTCTGTGGGAATGAAGTATTATAGTGCTTAGATCACAGTAACATACTACTGACCACCCATACTTGGCTGCTGTATTTTGTAAAGAGCACAACATGGATGGTACAAAAGCAGGGAGACATAGCTATAATCATTGCAGCTGGATGCAATGCATGGGGGGAAATCTAGAATAGTGTAAGCTACTTTAAAGGGTTACAAGAAAATGATTGTCTATTTCTAGTAATATAATTTAAAGTGTTCACTATACGATTCTACTACATTTGAATTTTTTTTTATCATCAGGTGGATAAATACTTGGTAGAGATTCTGCAAGACCTGATAAATAACTTAACGAGTAACTTGTGGAGGGTCCGTGAGTCCAGGTATATATATTCTGAAATATGTGACAGGGGAGATAACAAGCATACACATATTGGGGACGTGTCTACTTAAATCTAGATTTGTGTTTCAATCAAAATGTTAATATTACAGGAAGTTACAATATTCTTTATCTATCATGTAGACCTGTTGCACTCAAGTATTTTTAGTAGGAATGCTCCAAATCCACTATTTTGGGATTCAGCTGAACCCTGAATCCTACCCAAACCTAATCCTAATCCAAGCGATAAAAACAAGGCATGGCATCTGCATGGCAGACTCATTGCTCTGTTCCATTTATTTAAACTTAAGCGACAAGTCGTGTTTGTCACTGTTGGTATTTATATCTCTTACCTCTGCAGGTGCATAATGACATAGGCCACACAAATACTTTAATTTATTAGCCATCTTGTGGTAGCAGGAGGAGCTAGAAAGTAGCTTGTCTGAACCCAACCAAAGCAGGACAAAGAGCTATGGTTGCCAGCTTCTAAACTGATATTTGATCTTTGGTGTAATACAGAACTTAATAAAACCCCCTGTTATTACTTTATCTATACTCATAAGGACATGCTCCTGCAAAGTTTCATATAAGATATATTAGCATTATTCTATTTAGTCAGAATTGAATTCAGTGGCTGGCTGCCCTATACAATATGTGGGCACTGAGTGGGCATTTAAAGGAAAAAATATACCCCCTTCAGATGGGCTTATGTGAAAAAACATTATCTGCATACCTGATTTTACAAACTGTAAGGAAACCATGATAGTCTGCCTGTGCTCGCAGGGGCCAGTTCCCCACCCCTCTTCGTAATAAAACCCCTCCCTCTTGTTCCTTGGCGAAGTGATGAGTTTGAGCACAAGAAGTCCCTATAAGAATCTGTGCATCGCCCGCTATAGAAAGTAGAAGGACTTCAAGTCCCAGAATCCATCACTTTATCATGAAATAAGTTGAGGGAGGGGTTGCATTACTCTGTGAGTCCAAAAGATGTTGGGAAATTGTTCATTAGTGTATTATGGTTTCGATCTAGGGAATTGGGTATCTCTGTGTAAAAAAAAAAATTATATATGGAATTTCTACAAAAGCCCAACTGAATAAGCTCATGTCAAAATGGGGGGTATATTTTCCCTTTAATATTCTTATCTGCAAGGCTGTGATGCCTTGATCAGAATTGTGTCCCAGCTGAATATGCAATTATTGCTTTTAGCAGTTGAATCTGGTTTTTATTTTTCTTGCAGTTGTTTAGCCCTTAATGATTTGCTGCGAGGTCGCCAGCTGGATGATGTTGTTGACAAACTTCCTGAGATATGGGAGACACTTTTTAGAGTGCAGGATGATATAAAGGTAAGAAAACTGAACAATAATCGCCAGGGAAGTTGCTTCCTCTTCTGTTTTATTAAAATGTATTTGACGCCTGTTTATTTTCCAGGTTAAATCCTTATTTAGAAATCCTCTAACCAATATCTATAAATTTTAGTGATGAGGTTCAGACTTCACTGTTTAGTGTGCATTTGGTAAGGCAAATTTTATTTATTTATTACTATAGCAGTAGTAGGTGGATTGTTTTTTTGAGTTCAGCAGCTCTCTGTTACAAAACTTGTGTGCCATAGCCCTTAGGCAAAACTGTCAGTCTACTTTCTTGCCATCCTTTTCTACGTTTTGTCTACACTCAGGAAAGCTTATCAACAATTTGAGGACTAAAGGTAGACCCAGCCTATATATCATGAAGGAGGTGCCAATAGCCTTGTTTGTTTTGTGCTGCTTCCAAAAGTATAAACAAAACAGCTATGCAATTAAAGGTGCAACGTTTCATCAATACATTAAGAACATAAAGACATGTTGTGCAGTAAGCTACTAAATATGCCCCTCAAAACAGGAATTGTTTGTCCATTTATTGCAATATATTCAAGCTGGCCAACTATGTCTCGATCATCCCTGTCCTTAATGTATTGGATGCTATGGGGTAATTAATCTGAGCAACTTTTGTATTTTTTATTACATAATGTCTGCATTTACAGCATTAAAACTCTGGGACAGTTTCATACAAGTGGTTTATAAAACAGCATTATATATTTCTCATTTTTATTGTCTAGTTTTTAATAACATCTTTTTTTGTAACAGGAGTCTGTCCGGAAAGCTGCAGAGCTTGCTCTCAAGACATTAAGCAAGGTAAATGATTTGTAAATTTATTTTTAAGAAGAAATGATACTTGCCTTTAGACTTGTTTCACAGTGATGTCTATACACAGCTTCTCAGCTGAAGTAGAACTATAGTATGCTCTGTTGTGCTTTAGTTCAACTTCTGTTTTACTGCACTGTCCTTATTCTGTAAAATAAATGTCCAACCTGCTGCCTCAAGATGTTGCAATGAAAGCTGGGTTTTCTAGCGCATAATAATATGCTTGTATTTGGAAGCAAAAGACAAGACAGAGCTTGACACCAGAAAAAACACAAATTCATGTTATTCTGGAAATGCAGCTGCTTCTATCTAGCATTGGCTCTAGTGAACAAATGACACAGTAATGTTGTAAGTTGGTAGTATTTCTCCAAGGCCATTGCTTGTTACTGCTAGTGTTGCCTTTTATGGCAATGGTATCTCCTTTTCCTTTAAAGGTGTGCATCAAGATGTGTGAACCCTGCAAAGGAGCATCCGGACAAAGAACAATTGCTGTCCTGCTGCCATGCCTCCTAGACAAAGGCATGATGAGCACAGTGACTGAAGTGCGAGCTCTTAGGTATGCTTTTATCATCCTTTCTATTTAGATATACAGTGTCATTTATAGGAAAGCAATAAAACATCTCACAAAGAACTGCTGTATAAATAAATAATTTACTTGCCGTTTAGTTAAAGTGGCAGTATACACTTTTTCAACATGAGTTCAACAAAAACAGGGCTTGAGCTGAACATACTTTTGCTATACTTTCTGTTTATTGCTTGAGATAAAAAGAGCAAACAGGGAAAGTGGAGCTACTGAGTGTTTGGTCCTTGGGAGTAGATAATGAGATCACCAGTACACAGATAAGCTCTCTTCATAAAGGACTCCTGCTTGCAAAACAGTCACAACAACGGGTAAAGGGAGAGGGTTTATCTGTTTACTGGAAGTCTAATTATATTTTTTGCTCAAGAAATAAAAAATCCATAGTTTTTTTGCACTTTAAGCTATAGTCAAAAAGTATGTTCAGCACAAGCCCTATTCAGTAAATTTATGTTAAAATGGTGGTATTATAGAAGTTAAACTTAAAGTTTGAGTACAATATGAAGATCCTAGCCATTAGCCATAGTACTGTATCATTATCCTTTACATAGTGCTGACATTTATCACTTAACAGTGATAAGTGCAGCTTCCTTTAGGCACAAATTTGTCCCTGAACCTTTATGTACTTTTGGGACCTGGCCAAACAGAAAAACTACCAATGTCACTGCATTTGACCAGACAGTACGAGAAGAAGAGCTGTTTTTGTTAGTGCTATGCACTAGCCCTACTGTTTAAAAGTCTTAAGGACCTTTGTTTCCCTTTAATCTGTTAGGTAAATGTTCAGGTGTTTTGACAGTTGCCTTTGTTGTGTGTACATTTATGTTTTTAACTGTACATTTTGAGTGGTATCTGAGTGGGTGAACACAGGGGTGGCCAAAAAGTCCCTCTTCAACTGTTTCCTTACTGGAAACCCTGTGCCTGAAGTATACTGAAGACAGGCAAAGCTCATTTCAGAAATGCCCCAGTGAGCCATTATGTATGCACTATATTACTGGCCATTTAATCCATTTATTTCCTCAATATAGTATCAACACTCTTGTGAAAATCAGCAAAAGTGCAGGAGAGATGCTAAAGCCTCATACTTCCAAACTGATCCCAGCTTTGTTGGAGTCTTTAAGTGTCCTAGAGCCTCAGGTGCTGAACTATCTGAGTTTAAGGGCTACAGATCAAGAAAAAGTAAGTAAGACAGCCTTATTTTATACAATTATTATCAAATAGGTCTCAGTGGGTTTAAGTTTTTTTTTCTTTTAAGTGAGTAGAATGGAGAATGGAGTGCTACTCCATAGCTCACTGGGTTATGTAAGCACTGCAAGAAATCCACATCAAATAATGTGATGTAATGTTGTTTTTTGAGCTATATCACTAAACATGATTATAACTGATGGCATCTCTGTGCACCATTTATAACAATGGCCAATGGCCAAAAGCCATGTATAGCCTGTAAATGATATCCTTATAATCAGTTCTTAGTGATGTAATATCTATCACATGACTCACTGAAACTTCTGTATTATAGTAAATAGTGAATTTCTTGTTGTAAAATATAAGGATATTAGAAGTCACCTCAGAGTTACATGACTTGAACAAAAAGCACAGCCTTTGGCATTGTGTCTCTATATGGTCATGGATTTCCTCAGTGACATATCATATCCTTAAATTTTAAAATAGTGGGTACATTATTCACTATATAAATAAGGTTTAGTGATGTAATTTGTTAAAACTAATAGTACAAATTACTTTGCCTTGCACCTGTATATGGCAATAGAACAATATACTATAATAAAAACAAATATACAGTAAAAGAACAATATGCTATAAAAGAAAACACAATTTGCCTAGGTTGTTACTGGTTACTGCACCTGGGCAATTTTAGTACCTTTTGTTAACATATGGGGGTTAATCCACAAGGGCTACTTCCTAATTTACTTGTGTTGATGTGCGGTTATGTATATAACACTCAATATTGGTTTCTTGTGAGGACTGATTTGAGGACCAGCTTGACCAAGGGCCAATTTACTATGTTGTATATACACTTAAATAATGTAATCCCCACAATCATTGCACTAATCTGGTGTGCTTCAACTTTGTTTCTGTATTCAGTATTTGACATTTTGACAGTAAGGACTGACATTTCTTTAACTTGTTACCTTCACTGTAGGTGATATTATTGACCTGACCACTCTTCCTCTGACTTACATACAATGAGATGACATAACTAGAGACAATCATATATAAATTCTGATCATGATGCTTAAATGAGCATTTTATTATTTATTCTATAGGCTGCAATGGACAGTGCAAGACTTAGTGCTGCAAAATCCTCACCAATGATGGAAACGATAAATATGGTAAGGTAACATTTCTTCATTTTATAGCTAAAATATATAATATGTGCATACATTGCTAGAAAAAGGGTATCACAGTAATGCAGACAGGAAAAACAGGGCTCTGTGTGGGAAAAATACAAATGATGAACTGTTAAGAACATGTCTCCTTCTACTGTGGGTTTTTTTTATACAAGGTACAATGCAGGAACAGTAGGACTAGTTTCCTTTTCACATTTAGGGTAAATAATTCAAGGCTTTTTGCTTTGCGCAGCAATCAGAATGCCCTTTTCTGCAGTCAGCTGCTTCCTGTTCTGTTGATTGGGAAATCACTGTTCTATACATACCATAATTAGGCGAGTATTAGTAAAAAAAAGATGACTTCTGCATACCTTAGCAGTACTCACTAAAGGCCACTACTGCTACCATGTGTCTTAAAAATTACGGTATGTAATTTGGCTGATGACAACTAGCACTAGCTGTAGATTAATATTACCATTTTTTAACAATATAATTGTAAAATAGTAGGTGTCTTTAAAGAATAGAATAGTCCCATTTTCTGCAAGATTTTTAAATGCTAATTTTATCAAACCATACTGAAAAACATTACTATGTAACTGAATTGTCAATAAATGCACTGAGGTTTGGCTTCATTGGTCTGATCCGAGCTAAATAGATCCTTTTAGCATTTACCTATACTGCTGTTTTCATTATCTGCTGAAACAGATAAGGTATAATTATTGTTACCCTGTTTCCATTTTACTTACAGTGCATACAGCATCTCGATGTGCCTGTGTTAGGAGAACTTGTCCCTAGACTATGTGAATTGATTAGAGGTGGTCTTGGCCTCGGTACAAAGGTATGTGTGTTCAGATTGTGTTTCTATAATCCATAAAGTGCATTCGCGTTAAACTATGTTTGAATTTCGTTATTTTCTGATAACTGTTATTCTGTTGATGCTCTTTCATGTAAAAGATTGTGTGTTGACATTTATATATTATTATGATAACAAAAAACTTACATAATGATTGATGTCTGCTGCCTCTTTTTAGGGTCCAGTAGCTCTCTGTATCGAAATAGATATGCTGGTTTGTGTTAGTTTATGTGTCTGGAGGCCTAACATATGTCCAATTACAAACTAGACAATTATAACAAACTATTGGTGGTCCTCAGCATTAATAAAAGAATGCACACCTGGACCCCACATAATACATTTGAGGTGTAGCTTATTGAATAAAATAAATGGCTCAGAACAAATACATTTTACCACCCAGATTTCTGTTATATTTGTCCTAAGAATAGTGTTTCCTGCTGCATATTCAGTAGTGTTGTACACTTAGACGGTGCATTAGTAGATATGTTATTTCCTACTTCCTACATCGATAATTCGAGAAGAGTCATAATTTTCTTCGGTTTTTTAAAATGGTCTTTCCCTCATTTATTGCATTTTCCTGCTGGTTTACTTAAAGGAACAGTAACACCAAAAAATGAAAGTGTATAAAAGTAAAATATAATGTGCTGCTGCCCTGCACTGGTAAAAGTTGTGTGTTTACTTCAGAAAGTCTACTATAATTTATATAAATAAGCTGCTGTGTAGTATGGGGGCAGCCATTCAAAGGAGAAAAGGCACAGGCACATAGCAGATAACAGATAAAACACTATTGTATTCTACAGAACTTGTCTGTTATCTGCTATGTAACCTGTGCCTTTTCTCCTTTTTTCCAGCTTGAATGGCTGCCCCGTGGCTACACAGCAGCTTATTATATTAATTATAGTAGTGTTACTGTAGCAAACACACCAGTTTTACCAGTGCAGGGCAACAGTGCATTTATATTTTTATTACTTTAAAGCTCTTTTATTTTTTGGTCTTACTGTTCCTTTAAAGGTGGCTAATACATTTGAGAGGACCTATGATATCTACTACTAACTACTTTTTCACTGCATTAGTAACAATTAATTGTTTTGCCCATTTGTGTACTACTATACTGTATGTAACATTTTTTTTTTCTTAAAGGGAGGATGTGCCAGCGTCATTGTATCTTTAACTACACAGTGTCCACGGGACTTAATGCCTTACTCTGGTATGTTTCCCATGTTGTACTCTTGCTTGTTAACTTCATAATTTGTTAATAAAAACTTGTTTTTGTATTGCTTTCTACTTCAGGAGTGCATATTTGATGTAAATTATATTGCCAGAACAAGTCCATTTGTAGTGTGAGCTAAATTGAATTCACATTAAACTATGTGATATATTAAGTAGTAACACTATTGTTTTCAGGCTGACCACATTTCATTACCTCCTAAGCCTGATGACACATGGGGAATATTCCCTGCTGGCTTTTACCACTTGTCATTGGCTGTAATGGAAATCACCTGTCATTGTTCATGAAAAGTATTTTTAGTACATAAGATAAATGCCAATTACAGTATTGTGGTTTTGTTCCTTAAGTAGCTGTAAAATGCAGGTGGATAATGCGCCTTGTGCGCCATAGCGCATACAAAAAGTCATGTGTGTCTGTAGCCTAATGGATACGAGGGCAAAGTATCAATGTAATTGGGTTCGTGGCCAGTTAACCGGACCATAAATAAAATACTTCATAGCAGAAACAACTCACTAAGTTTTCTTAGAGTTTATACACATTCTGTAAATACAATAAAACATTAGCAACATAGGTATTGCTCTAAAGCTGAATTAAGCAGCTACATCCTATGGTATAGTGGCCATATAGATAATTATAATACTGTATCTATTACTACCTTTAGTGACTAATTTGTTTTGTGTTACACATGCCATTGTATAGGTATGGGACCCATTATCTGGAAACCTGTTGTCCAGAAAGCTCCAAATTACGGGAAGGCCATCTCCCACAGATTCCATTTTAATCAAATAATTATATATTTTTTAAATGATTCCCTTTTTATCTTTAATAATAAAATAGTACCTTATATTTGATCCAAACTACAATATAATGGGGATCCAAATTATGAGAAGTCTCCTTATGCAGAAAACTCCAGCTCAGCATTCTGGGCAACAGGTCCCTTACCTGGAATGTCATCTTAGCAAATTGTATCTTGTGTCACCTTTAACTCTTAAAACAAAAATATATTTGTGCCTAGGTAAGCTAATGAGTGCTTTATTAAATGGACTGAATGATCGGAACAGTGTGGTTCAGAAGTCTTATGCATTTGCATTGGGCCATTTAGTTCGGGTGAGTTGTTTAAAGATATTTGTAGGTTTTCATGCTAATATTAGATAATTAAGTTAATGTTTTCTTCTTTTCCAACTCTTTATAGACAGCCAGGGATAGTAGCACTGACAAATTATTACAGAAGCTGAGTGTTTGGTACATGGAAAAAGAGGGTGAGTGTCACTGCTTAACAATACAAGCAAATCTTTGTATATACGTATACTGTTCACTCTGTCTGGAGGGACTGAGTCGGTAGTATTTATTGGCCTTTTGTATGGCCATTTTATGTCTTGAGATCTACACAGAAGGTTGTGAAGATATTGTATCTGGTTTCAGTATATTTATAATGGCTTTTGCACATTTCTGTCCTCAGGGCAATGTCAAACATGGTGCGTTATTACTGACACTTATTGCTACAATTAAAACACTAATGGACAGATTTATTAAAATGTTAGATTAGAGTTTACTACAAAAAAACTCACCCACTCAACCCACTTTCTGTTGATTCCTATGGGAAGTGTATTTATCAAATGGTGAACTCTAACTTTACCCCTTAATAAATACATTTCTGAAAATCCCATAGGTATGAATTAAAAGTGAGTGCAATTTTTAGTGGTGTGCTCTGATCTCACACTTCAATAAATCTGCCCTTTACTTACCATATGTGTCTTCCCATTGACTTAAATAAAAAAAATATTGCAGGTAGCCATGAATCAACCCAAAACCCAGTAGTTCACAAACAATAAATGCCAGTGTAGGGCTAGTCGCTGTGCTTCTAGCTAATGTCAGCTAAGTAACATATATCCAAATGCCCTGTGTTGCATAACCCTTACTGCTTTTTTCCTGGCTAAAATGATTAGGCTGTTGCTATCCAAAATGAAAGCAGAGAATATCAAAACTTTTTTCCACAGAATAGGCAGAGATACCAAGACTTGTGACACTGTGTGGATCTAGCCTTACAGATCCTCACCTCATTTGTATACAAAACAATAAAGCTTTAGGAGCTTCCATACCCCTTGTAGGATATAATCATCCTTAAAGTAAATTCTCAAGTTGTAAGATATTGTTTAACCCATAAATATGCTGTTTATAGTCATACGTTTCTTTTGTTTTTTAAATTAAAGAGCCTACATACAGATCAGCTTGCACATTAACGGTTCATGCTATAAGCCGCTACAGTCCTGACGTATTGAAAAACCATGCTGATTTAGTCTTGCCGTTGGCTTTCCTTGCTATGCATGAAGTGTCTGATGAAGAGATAGTAGAGAAAGAAGATTCTAACCTGTGGAAAGAGGTTTGGCAGGAAAATGTACCAGGTACATCCAATGTTTAAAGATGCTCATGGGTTCATGAGATATTTTGTGTGCTTAACTTTATCCACTGAATGTTAAATATGGGCAGGTCTTCATAGATTGCGGACACAGAGGTATATAAGAGTATCCCTATTGTGTCTTCCTCAGTGGGTGTATAAACATCAGTATATTGCTGTCTGAACTAAGCGGTGACAGTGCAGGAGTAGACTGGAGCATATTAAGTGCCTATGTACTGTATACAATATGAATTGCATAGTAAAGAGTTGTAGAAAATAGGTACATTTAACTACTATTCCATGTAAAATGAACAGTAAGCATGTGAAAGAGAAAAGAGGCTGGAGAATGAAAATGGCCTCCTTCAGTGCTACATGGAGATTGAGCTCAGTGGACCTAGTTAGAAGAATTCCAAAGTGTGTTTGATGTTGCCTGTAATCTCCCAGGGGTCATCTGTCACCTGACTGAGTTACATCTTATGTTTGAGAGATGCTGTGGACTCTGTGGACATCACTGTGGACACCAAAGCCACATAATATAATGTTCAAAGTTTGCTACAGTTCCTTTTATTACATAGGGGGGAAAAAAAATCGGCAAAATTGCTTAGTATAACAGTTAAGGTCCCCATAGACGGTCTGATCCGTTAGCTTGGCGATGTCCCCACCCGTAGGTGGGGATATCGGGAGAATCCAGGATAATTTGATCGTTTGGCCCCATTATAACGACGGGCATAGGAAAAGTCGGTCAACAACAACAAAGTCATCAACGAGCCGATGCAGTCCCCGATCCGACTAGATTTTCTAACCTGCCGATCGAGATCTGGGCGATTTCAGGCCAGATATCAGTCGGGCAGGCCCGTCGGTAGTGCCCATACACGGGCCTATTATCTGCCGTATTGGTCTAAGGGAATCGGCCCGTGTATGGGGACCTTTAGGGATTTTATGCCTTTCATTGCATCCATGAAACTACTGGAAATCTGTGGAACTTCTTATGTTAAATGCAGTTATTTCCATTGAACCTGTACAGGTAGTATCAGTGGTGGCATTCGATTGTACATGAAGGAACTGATAGATATTACACAAAAAGCATTGCAATCACCATCTTGGAAAATGAAAGCCCAGGGTGCGGCTGCCATGACATCCATTGCTAAACAACAGACTGGTTCTCTGGTGCCCCCTCATCTAGGAATGGTGCTTAGTGCTCTCTTGCAGGGTCTGCCGGGAAGAACATGGGCTGGCAAGGTATGGACATTTTTCTCTTCTATCCCTTTTGATGCTATTTTGCAATTGCAAAGAAATGTTTATTTAGAACTAATGCATATAATATGCTAAATGCTTTTTGCATATGGTGGGTTCTGTATATGTATATGCAGTCCTGCCTTGGTGTGTGCTCATAGTTCTACATGACAAGCAGTACGATCTGTTTAGACTTTATTCAGTTTTGTTTGCTATATACCTCTCAGCGGAAAGATTGTTTATCACATACCCAAGATCAGACACTTACTTCTTAGCATATTGGAACTGAATTATTTGAAAGAATGGAGCATATATATATAATGTAGCTTTTGGGGCTGTGGATTCTGTTCTTCACTGCTGGATTTATAACATGATGGCTTTTCTGCTTTAGCATTAGATAATTACTTCCTGTTTAATGCATTCTGTGATTGTATATCCATATTACGTCAAATGTAATTATTGTTTTTTTATATTCTAGGAAGAGCTACTGAAAGCTATAGGAACAGTGGTTTCAGAATGCAGGTGTGTACTCTGCTGTATAAATTAGAGCTGTTTTTGGTTACTGGACAGTGGCTTATTTGTCAACTTTTTTTTGTGAATCAACATCTGTTTGTTCACCTTTAAATTAAAGGGGTGGTTCGCCTTTAAGTTAACTTTTAGTTTTTTATTGAATGGCCAATTCTAAGCAACTTTTCAATTGGTCTTCATTATTTATTTATAGTTTTTGAATTATTTTTCTTTTGCTTCTACTTTTTTGCAGATTTCAAACGGGGGTCACTGACCCCTGCATCCAAATAACTATTGCTTTGTGAAACTACAGTTTAATTTTTATTTTTATTTTAATACTTATTTTGTTATTCAAGTTCACTCCTATTCATATATGAGTCTTTCATTCAAACCACACCCTGGTTGCTAAGGTAATTTGAATCCTAGCAACCAAATAGCTGCTGAAACTCCAAACAGGAGAGCTGCTGAACAAAAAGTGAAATTATGAATTAAAAAACTACTAGTAATAAAAAATGTAGAACAGTTGCAAATTCTATCAGAATATTACTCTTTACATCATTATAAAAGTTAACTCAAAGGTGAACAACCCCTTTAACCTTTGGAATGATAATCTAATACAATTTGTGGTTTTTGAATTATTTAGCTTTATATTCAGCAACTCTCCACTTTGGAATTTCAGGAGCTATCTGGTTGCTAGGGTCAGATTTATTCTAGCAACCAGGCATTTATTTGAATAAGAGACTTTGAATGACTCGTAGAGAGATTATTGTTGTCTCGGTCTGCATTACATAATTTAGCTCTATTGCCCAGTCTCCAGTTGTTAGAATTAAGGTATTTTTACTTACATTTATATTTAGGCCCATAAGGTTTTTAAAGTGGATGGTTTGGGCATAGTTCATATTTGTATTTCTTGATTTCTGTCTTTTGTTGTGACCCCACCTTCCTACTAGGGTTCTGCTGTTAAAAAACTGTGGGAATCTTATTGTGCAATTGTTCCTTGTATGGGGAATCATAGGAAGAGTCAAAATTGTTCTAAATTGTCATGAACCCAGTGCTCAGAAATACAAACCCCAGCATCTATGCACTGGCCGTATGGGGCTGCTGGACACTTACTATTATCTTTTTCCTTTGCAGTAATCAGTTGCAAAAGTCTGTACCTGACCAGCCCAGTGTAGATGACATTGTACAAGCTGTGCTGAAGGAATGTCGGAAAGAAAATGTCAGGTATAAGATAAGTGCACTTAAGTGTGCTGCGGATGTGCTCCAATCTACAAAGGAGGATCGTTTCCAAGACTTGACAGATATACTCTTCCCTCTCATACAGAAGGTAACATGAAAGTGAAAGGTTTCCAATAAACACAGTTTATAAAATAATTAAAAAAAAGACCGCTAGTAGTGGCAATTTTAAATTGTCCTGAAAGATTCTTACATGAATACATGCCATATTATTACAATGTAATCTAAAATATCCCCTCTAGTCATAAGTCTGACTGGTAATCAAGGCTGCACAAAGCGGGTCTGCAGAGAGTGATATAATATTTTTAGATGACAAAAGATGAGTATACATCGTAGAATACTGCTTTCTGCTGTCCTTTTCATGCTGTTCCCCCTCATGCAGACTTCGTTAGGAACAGTGGGGGCTCGATCACCAAAGGATGACGATGATGAAGATGAAAATGTGAAAGCCAAGGAGTTGCAGACTGAATGTCTTATATGTGCCTTTTTAACCCTTGGTAGAGCTTGGCCCCGGAATCCTGATACACAGCGTGAGTCTTTTCCGGGATTAAAAAATAAATGCTCTAATAGTAATATTTAAATGTGATTAAGTTGTTGACCTGTAAGCCAAAGCAGGATTTAAAACAGGTGCCCAGCAGCTTAAAGCATTGAGACTGAGTGTACAAAGGGGACCTGTTAAGGGGGATATTTGCCAGTGGCTCAGTTAGCTCAAAGAGGCTATATATGTATTGTACTGTATATAGGTAAGTGAGAGTTGGGGAGATGTTAACCATTTTTATCACTTTCATTTTATACCATAATTCTTCCAACAAAATGACGCTACTTAAAGGAGAAGGAAAGGTAAAAACTAAGTAAGCTTTATCAGAAAGGTCTATGTAAATACAGCCATAAGCACTCACAGAGTCCTCTATCAAAAGGAACACAGGATTTATTTGTGTATGCTTGTGTTCTGTGTCAGACTTCCTGCTCTCAGAAAAATTCTTCAGGGCACAGCACAAGTCTGCTTAGTTTGCTTCTATTTCCCTTTCCCTCTCCCTTCTCCTGCTCCCCCTCCTACCAGAATTTGCTTCTGCTCTCAACTCTGTATAATCTGAGCTACCAGCAGCTAGAGCTGCAGCACGGAAGCTACTTAGAGCAAGCTGAAATGGCAGCTGCAATCTTAAACAGAGGGAGCTCCTAGGGCTCTATATTTAGGTATGGTAAAGCTTTCTGCAAAATAAATATAGTGTTCTAGGTGGCACTAATGTGGCAAATTTAATGGCAGACGTAGAAATCTATGCCCAAGGGTATGTAACTAAGACTTGTATTCTTCTCCTGCCATGACAGGTTGCTATCGGTTTGAGGTTTGCAAACTAATGTGTGAGAGGTTGAAACTGAGCACCTGGAAGGTCCAGCATGCTGTGCTTCAGTCAATGAATGCATATTTTCAAGGGTAAGTTTCAATCCAGAAATGGGCAGCTCAGTTGCTTTTATGGGTGGATCTAAACTGCTTTTCTAATTCTCAGATCTTCAGTCAAATCTACTAAGTTACTTGAACCAGGCTTATTATTATTGGATAACCTCTGCAAGGAAAAAACACGATGTAATTTATGTCACCTGACTTAATATAATCACTTTAGAATTACCCTTGGAGTTCCTTGAGGTCTCTATGTCCCATGGCCTTATGCCTTTATATAGATGTGGTAAACCAGGGACTGGTTCAATTGCCATCTTGAAGTCTGGAAGCAATGTTTTACCCTCTCTGTGGCAAATTAGAGAGGCTTCAGATTGGGTTTTATGCTTTTCTCTAGATCATCTAGCAGTTAGGTCCATAAAGTTCAACCTTTTATGTCTATATATAACCTGCCTATGTCTTTTTTTTTTTTTTTTTTTTAAAAACCTAACTTACTATGTTACTTTTTATTGACCACTAATATCCCACTATTTTACAGCTGGGGGGTGCATTAGCCTACATATACTTCAAACAAGATTCAAATGCAATGCATGATTATAATACCACAAATAATTGTTTCAGTTGCATGGTCCATGTGAATTGTATACTGTTTCCCACAATATGTTAGTTTCAAAGATTCTACAAGAACTCCCTTTTGTTTTTATTTTAGGTTACTGCTTTTAGAAAAGGAATATTCGGACAGTGCTGCCCTAATGAACATCCTCACAGAAACATGCCCTGCTTTAGCACATTCTTTAGGTAAATATTGCTTTATAATGGACTTATTTTCTAACATTATTTCATACCTGTCAGTATTCCCTGCTAGAAAATGCAAGTATCTCATTAAATGCTGTGCAGTTTGACCACATGTGTGGCTTGAGCAGGCAATATGGGACACTGCGCCTTATGGTTATTATTTCTTCTGAAGGGAGCCCTTTTGTACATGCCTGCTTTCATTGGCACCTAGTACTGCTGTTGAAGTCACAGTATCCAGTGGCCATATGAAAAGGCTTATTTTAAATTATTTGTATGCCAGTTTAGTCTGTCCCACCATGACTTCACAGAGATTTTATAGGTACATTTCACTAGGGCAAAATAACTTATTGTGCTTCTCTATTTATCCTTGTTTATCTGCTTTAGCATTCGTTGTGTTGGTCATTTAGATATGGATCACTGGGCAGGGCTGGGGACAGGAGTAGGATTGGCAATTTAATTAGGGGAAGGCATGTGTCCAATCCCTCTTCCCTGCATTTTTATCTTAGAAATATGAAATAATTGCTTGCCCCATGTTTATTCTATTTAAAACTTTTCAATAAACATTGTATTGGAAAAAGGCAGCATGTCACCAAGCTGGGTGGGGGTAAGATGTGAATGTATTAGCAGGTAAGGATGGGTAAAAAAGACGCAGCCATATCTCTGAGAAGGAAGGCACTGGTGGATACAGAGAAGATGCCAATGGAGTTTAATGTGGGGAAACAGAGACAAGATACTAAGGGATTGGGGTGGGAGGGCAAAGCAAGATGCTTATTAATTGTACAGTATGTGGTGGGTCTTAAGTATCTTTCAATCATTAAGTCAGAATATATATATATTTGTGTTGCTATATTTGAGGTTTGCTACTCCCTGGCCCCCTTGGTACTGATTTCACTAAATCTTTTTTTTAATTACAGAAAATAAAAGTTATTCATCTGTAAGAACTGAGGCAGTCTCAGTGTTAGAACTACTGCTTAGAAAACTTGAAGGTAAGTCAATGATGAATGGTTTGATACTAAAACATATTTCTCCCCTTGGATAATATTATTATTTACTTTCTTATACAAGATTTAACCGTTATATTATGTTAAATGTGGCAGCCATTTAAGTAAAGGGTATGTGATCCTGCTTTGTCAACCATGAAAATCAGAGTGCTCAACAGAACATTGCTTTACAATGCCAGGAAACTGGTGGTGATGTGATGGAGGATATGTGCAATGACAGCATGGGTGCCCCTAGTGTAATAATGCTCTCTCTGTGACACTATTTCACATACAAGGTTACACTGATTTGACAAGGTCTGCTTTCTATTTGCCCTCAGGCCACTGACCATAGAAATCATATTGTGTTGTAGTGTTAGAGACCCTTTGACCAACCCAGTCACTGCAAACTGAGCAGATGATAAAAAACTAAATGATCAGAGGTTGCTTTCATCAAAAGCCAGAGGTCAGAACCATCAGTAGAACCAGAGATACAGGCTCATGAGATTCACAACCGTGTCCTGATCTTTACCCTGTCTCCCTAAATCTCTGGTGTCTCTTGGTCAGTATGGCTGTCAGTCACATTATGGGCATAGCCAACTGTCTCTTTATCATAAAACAATATAAAAATGACTTGCCAGTAATCTCAGCAGCCTATTGTTTTGATGCAGTTTTTGATGAAGGTATCAATTTGCAGTAAGCAGATTGGGTGACAGGAACTCTTCAAGGGGGGGGAGCAAATAATGCAAGTGTAGTTGTATGTAGCTTTGGGTTTTTATTTCTGAGTTCTTTGTTTTATTGTTATTTCTTTTCTAGATTCAGAACAGTGGCGAAGCCTTACAATAGAAAACAGGAGCACCCTTTTGGCATCTTTATCCACAATGGAACAGGACACTAGGCCTGAACTGAGGGAAAAGGGAGCTTTACTCAAGAAAAAGCTGGAGAACTGAAATGAAGAAATGGAAAACTATGTGTTGTGCAGCCTAAATATGTGCCGTGTACTTTGAATTCAATCAGTTTTATTCTGTAGCATGCATCATTCCATTGCCAAAATAAAGATTTCCATTAACTTTCAACATCACTGTGCATTTCTATAAGTGACAGTGAAAATACAGTCTGTTTAAATGCTCCGGTTTAACCCACACAAGCATTATATTGATTTATTTTGTATGTACAAAATGTGGTAAAAGAAATAACTGAAAAAAACTTTTTTTTACAATGTCCTAGAGTGTATTATTTCTTCATCTAGGCCCCAGCGCAGGATACTGGCTAGAGATGTACAGGTCAGTGAGAAACTCTCCCAAAAACATGAGGGTACTAATAAGCTTGAGCCAGTGGCACACAAGTCTTCTCAAATCTTTAGCAGCAGAATACCATTTATTGGCTAATTTACATTATAAAATGCAAGATTTCATGACTTCTTAGGTCTCTTCTTCAGGCATGACAACCATGTGCTGAATGGTTGCATTTTGGAATCTGCTAAGTTAGTCAGTTGAAGGTATCATACGTTCCTGTTTTGATCAATGGAGAATATGGTACAGAAATAACAGTCCATTCACTGGTAATTGGGTATCACTCAAGAACACTGACTACCAGCTACAACATTGCACTTGCACATGCAAGTGAGTAAGGGAAGTGCCTGGCTGCTGGCAGGGGCATTTAGCATGGAGCCACTCCAAAAAATGAAATACTGCATCAAATGCCCTGTTTGACCTAAAAGTATTGCTTTTGTCCTTTCTAGTTATGGCTACCAATGTACATTAAGAATCAGCCATATTAAATACACACATTTGACATTTTAATGAAGCTAATCAAGTTCACATTTATAACCCTTGTTCTTCACTTCCATAAATATTTTGACATTGGTAGTTGTTATTTTAGCTTTTTACCAAAACATACTCACGAGCCAGGGAGCCAACGTTAACCTGGGGGTATCTACATGCAAATTTGGTGAATTGTTTAGAAACCACAGCACTGTTTATATTTAGTCTCTGTATTTTGAAGGGACCAAAAGTAACTGGAGAGTTGAATTAAAAGCTGTTCTGTGGCCAGGTGTCAGTGGCTTTTCATGATTTTTGTATTCTAATTACAATTAAGCAGATAAAGGGTTTGGAGTTGATTTCTCAAAATGTGAGTTTAGGCTTAATATATGAAAACCTACCCATTTTGTATTCATTTATGAGATTTTTTTGAACCATATTTATCAGTAAAGCTTTATAAAATTCCATATTAATTAACAGGTGAGTTTTTATGTATTAAGGTCTAAATTGGATTAAGAACCACTCCTGGATTCTCTGTTGAGACCAGAGCCGGCAAGTTGTGAACCTGGGAAGAAACCTCAGGTGGAAGTTTAGAACAGGAAGAATACAAGGGTTCCTTTTTGCCTGATGGGAAGTGTTTGCAGCATCTGGTACATGCTAGACACTTAACTTTAGAGGAGCTAGAGGGCCCCCACCCTTAGAAAAGGGTCCCTTTGGATTACCCTCTTCCAGGTGAAATAAAGTGGTGGTGGAGAAAGAGGGCTAGGATAGGTATACAGCTGGTACAGAGCCGGTATGGTGCCAGTACCAAAGCAATGTTAGTACAGTGCCAGAATAGAGCCAGTAGAAGGCCAGTATAGCATTAGTACAAGGTCAGTAGAGTATCAAGTCAGAACAGTGCAAGTACAAGTGCAAAAGTATGCTAGGGCAAAGAATCACCTAGTCAATAGTGCGCTACAGAGCTAAAAAGCAGTAAGCAAAGCACATTGCCAAACGTCTGCCTAAAGCCTGATCACCCCCTCTAGCTAGAGCCCTCCTCCTGCATAAAAGATACCGGTCCCTGCAGTCTCTCCCGCAGTGCCAGACTTCTGTCTGGGTGGAAGGTGGAGGAGAGATGCATTCCGGATGGTGAGTAAAAGATAGGCACATTCAGGATGGAGAGTAAAGAATGACACAAAAGGAGAGTTGCACCGCATAAGGAGTGACATCATCCTCGTGTGAGAGTAGGAATAGGACCCACTGTGCATCCTAAACCAGTGGAATGCATGGGATCTGATGGAGTCAAGTGTTAGGAAGGAGGGGAGACTGAAAGATGGTGCATACAAGGCACATACTGACTGTGGTTAGGATGGATGGCTGGTAGAGCACTGACCAGTTTATGCACTCAAGGATAAAAGATGCAGGGTAATCTGTATGGCCTGCTCCATGGGAGACTGACTAGCCCCAGTGCTTTTAGTCCCATGTAGGAAGACGCCTGTGTGTATAGGGGCTCCTGATGAAGGCCCTTAGGTTGACCCCTGGTGCCAGATTTAATCTGCCCGCAGAAGTCAGAGAGGCAAAGTGATCCTGTCTCCTTGAGGTTTCTGTAGTTCACCACTCTCTCTCCGACAGGCAATTAGAACACAATAAATCATTTATACAGCCCTTTCATGTCTTGCACCTTCTAAGGTGATCACCCAATGGAGTCAGACCACACCTATTATATATTCTGCACTGTAAACCTATAACCCAAGGGCTTAAGCTAATTTCTCTTGGGGTGCTTTTCATCAGGTTTCATTGGATCCGATTTACTTGAAAAAATTACAGAGGTTAAAAAATGCCTGTCTCCAAGCAATCTGTGGCTATCAGAGGATGAATAGTTCAACTAGAAGGCAATCCAACACAATTAAGACAAAAAATTATACAAAAATGAGAAAAGCACTGCTTAGGTGAAAACTGGAAAAGCTACAATTTGTGTTACTTGCCAACCCCAGCAGAAGAAGCGGCTATTTAAAGGGATACACATACATGCTGCTTCTTCCTATACAAGTCAGTGGTCTATTTTCCTAATGCTGCAATTTGTCTGTAATTTTGCAAGGCTTTAAGAAAATTTCAATAAACAATGCAGCTCATTGGGAAAAAGTTTATTTATAAAAATGTATAATTTGAAATCAGAAATCTCTGGGAAGTAAGAAAGCACACAATGACAGTACACACAGTATATACAGTTGTACTGTACATTCATAGCAACATAAACACTTGTGTTTGTAGTAAGTTTTTCTGAGCGCCTACATGGCATATATATTGTGCTTCTGCATACAATAAGCCAGCTAGTGAAGAGATATATATATATATATATATATATATATATATATATCACATTGAAAGAACACAAACATATTTATATAAATATACACAAGACAAATATTTCAGGTGTAATCTGGCCTCTTCCTAGATGTAATGAAAAGCAAAGAGAGGTGAAAATAAGTAAGTAGCTAAAATGCAGCAGAAATACCAAGATCTAACGTAACATCAAGAAAAGCATAGGCAATAATATTCCACATTTCCTTTTCTGGAATATGAATGTCTCTTATAGAAGAATTTAATCAGTTATCAATGTCCATGCGATTCCTTCTTTCCTTTGCTTTGCTCTTGTCGGATCTCTGCTGCCCAGCAGAACTGCTACCATTCTGATTCTGGGCAAATCTAGCCACTGTTGAGACCCCATCAACAAACTTTGTCTTGAAGAGGACGTTGGCGTTGTTAAACATACCGTCTTTCAGTGACACCACAATGAACTGAGAATGGATGAAAAGGTGTTAAAATGAAGACAAATAAACATGTAAACCCTAAAAGGTACATTTATTTTTAGGTGTGATAGTAACTTGAGCAATTAAAGGGAAAAATGTACCACCCCCCCCCCATTTTGACATGAGCTCATACAGTTGGGCTTTTGTAGAGAGGTGTACAAAGACTAACCTAACTTCTAGTTATAAATATAAATGTACTGAACACATTTACATTTATATCTGGAAATTCAGATTTTCATGTGTTTAGGCACATTTTTACATCAATCCAACTAAATGAGCTTATATCAAAATGGGGGGGGGGGGTATATTTTCCCTTTAAGCATTGCACACACAGTTGGTGATGATGTCCCTCTTTTCAAGTTGTGTGTGTTGTGGTCTCCCTTTAAGGTGATTTCAGCAAGAGCTTATTAATCCTACCAATCAGCTCCCTCAGTTTGTGTGACTGAATATGGGCATGCCATTACCCTAAACCAGATTGCCTCAAACAATGAGAAACAAGGCTGGCACTAGAAAAACTGGATCAAATAACAAAAAGTGGTGCAGTGTTTGTTTTATTCAAAGGAAAAACATCTCAAAGCCCTTCACATCTCTTCAGTTTCCAAAGTTGCGCGACTTCAGAAACCAAAGCGATGTGAAGGGCTTTCCACTGGCGACTTCTGTTGTTGCCTGTGGAAACTCTTTTCAGAGCAGTTACTCACTCACTATATCAGCAATCTATCGCGGGCAAGTAAGTCGCTCTGTGGGTGCTTACCCTAAGGGTGAAGACACACAGAATTACTTAGTAGCAGCTAAACACCAGAATATACCCTGCCATAGACAATACTGAGAATTGCCTTATAAGTAAATGATCAGCATTGTCTATTTTCGTAGCCTTGAAAAGGCTACAAAAAGCTCTGTCTGTGTCTCTTCACCCTAAAAGGTGGACAACAGGTGACCACAGATTCCCCCCCAAAGGATTACTATGGTGAACAGCTTATCTGCATGCTTTGTTGGTGGAATTATAAACTTATAATGAACATTAAACTTATAGGAAAAGCATCTCTTGATGCCCTATTACACACTATCTTGTACTCCAGTGCACTGTAGGTTTAAGTAAAAGCATACTAAACAGTCCTGTGACTAAGCTCAGTTTACATTAATAGCTGCCCCTGCTCCCTTACCTGAGAGTGCCGGAAGTGAGTGCGAAGCATCTGTCCAATGTTCTGCGTGTGAGAAAGATCCAGGGCAGCATCAACTTCATCTAAGATGTAGATTGGGGCAGGTTTGAAAAGTAACATTGCCAGAATGAGCGACAATGCCACCAATGAGCTGAAATGAGAATATCAATAAATTGTAGTGAAACCAAGAATATAAAGATTTGTGAAAATCACTACAAGGCCTTACATAAAGCTTAAAGATAAAATGCTTGCTTTAGGTACTATATATGAATAGGTACCGTTGTCCTCCGCTCAGTTCTGTGAGATTTTCTTTCCATGTGTTGCCCAGAGCAACCTTAAACTCTAGCCCATCCAGCACACTCTGCCCTTCCGGAGGTGCCAACATAGCATTGGCCCCAGGTAACAGGGTTGAGAAGATAGATCCAAAGTCCTTATTCACCTAAAATGGATAGAGAGTGTGTATGAGCAATCATAAACTATAATTAAATGACTTTAGGAGCTGTAAGCTTTCCCTCTAACCAACATTTATGCAAAAGACAGAAGGGTTTATTTATGAGTTGCACAGTTGAAGAAAACTGCAGAAAAACCCCACTCATTCAAGGTACTTGTGTGAACATGGGCTCCTTGCACCTTCATATGGTTGCGCTTGTAGCCACTGCCTTCCCCCTGCCACTTTTTTCCAAACCAAATGCTGTTTTGGCTCAGGGGAACCTTGAAGCTACTGCCACCTCCAACCCAGAAGGTAGCTCCAGGGTTTCACAGCACCCTGTGTCAATAGGTGTGGGCCACTTGTGCACTCATGATGCAACCAGCATTTCAGCACAATTGCATCAAAGTGTGAGCACAATTGTGTTCTGTCAATTTCATCTAAAAGTGCACTTTGCACATAAATGACACCTTATAGGAGAGAAAAGCCATTTGTAAAAGATGATGGGGGCAAATATGGGTAACCACTTTATTCAGGTCCTTCATAGCCTAGTGTACTGTAACAAAAAGATGAGCCCATCAATGCCAATGCAACCCACCTTTTGCCATGCAATATTCAGTGCCTCGTTTTTCTTCTGATCGAGTTCTTCGATAGTGGTCAAAATTTTTGATTTGTCATTTTCTACAATTCGCTTTTTTTTCATCAAATCATTGTACTAAAAATAACACAAATATTCAGTTATTTGATTCTGCAGGTTTGTTAGGTTTTATGGCAGTGAATTAAGTAAAATACTTTCTTCAAGAACTGAGAGTGCCATTATGTATATCTGTCACGTGCATGGCTGATTTTTTTTTTTTTTTTTTTTTTTTTTTTTAAGAACTGTAAGAACTGGTGGTTACTGAGTGTTGCTTACTTATGTTTGCCTTAATGTTTAAATGTAATAGTGTCAGTCACACACTTATTTGCCTAAACTTTCTGTACTGCTACGATGTGTGGCCTGTAACACTGACTCCTCTACTAATTATACAGAGAAAGATAAAATCATTAAACATGTTTTCTCACAGTTAACTAACTAAAAAATTGTTTTTTTTATATATATTTTAGGATTAGTGGAGCACGAAATTGATCAGTAAAACTAAAATAAAGTGTAAAGAATGCTGGGGAATTTGATTCTAATTTGAATTTCAACTTGATCACCTGCAAAATTCACATAGCAACCTTTCAAACATTGCCCATTGATTAGCAAGGAACGGACACTCACCCTCTCCTCTGCCTGGGTGAGCATGTTCATTGCTCTCATGTTGACATTTCTACCAAGTTTCTCTTTTTTCTCTTGCAGTTTCTGCAGTCTCTGCCCTGCTTCCTTGGGATTGTTGGTTTTGAAATCATAAGCAGTGTTTGCTTGTCCAAAAAGATGTTTCTCTGAAGCAATCCACTCATAATCATTTAACATTTTTGCAACCTAATGGTTGTAGAGGAAGACGTTAATCAGTATATATAGCAGTGACCACTAAAGAAATTGCATGTGCATTTATATAGAGAATTATGTAACCCTTTTTAAAAAAAACAAGATTATTATAAGTATGTATGTATGTATGTATATCTTTATTAACATGGTGCTACTTATGTACGCAGTGCTGTACAGGAGAACAAACATAGGTCATTACATCAATAAATACATCACCTCTGGTCTCTATTATTTAAAGTGTGCAAGATCACTGTAGTACATTTTTATACTGGTCCTAATTGGAGGACTGTGATTGGTCTTAGCACCTATCTTATATTATCATCTCTGTATGGGCTATCCTTACTACCCCCAGAGTGCCCTCCATTTAGTTTGAGTTTTAGAGACTTGCAATGTTCAGGGGTATAGTTTACCCTTTAACTTTGTTGGACTTTGTACTATTACAAACATCCATGGTCAGTTACACACAGAACTAACACATTGTACAGTTATATGTTACCATTATAATAGAAAATATGATAATGCACAATATTTAATTTCTGATGGACTGCCAGAATATTAAGCAGTACATTGGTGTCAGTGCTCCGTTCTTGCATGTATCAAGGTAGTTTTTTGAATTATTAGGTTAGATGAAGGTGCAAAACAGTCCCCATATACAGTTCCCATATACTACAGCAGTTCCAGCAGCGATGTAATCTATCAACCAAAGATCAATCTACCATATGTAACACACTGTTTGCAGAATATTTTGTAAAAAACACAAAAACACTATATAAGTGTAAACCCATATGAGTTTTACTATATATAGAATTCCTATAATGAGGTATATTTCTGTGACCTATTTTTGTGTTTGTTTCAAGAACATTCAACGTCAAAATCATAAACTCTTACAATTAGACAGACCTCTGACAACTTTAAGAATGGGAAAGCTGCTGGCACCACCAGTTAGAAAGGGGACAAGATATTGGTAAAATATGAGCCAGATTATGGAGCTTTACCTTGGGACAGTATAGATATAGATAAGTATGAGTATAATCATTCGTTTTTTTTGTTTTTTTTTATAAATTACCTTTGCAGCAGCATCTGCACTGTCTTTCTTATGTTTGCTGATATTATGTTCCAGCTCCTTGATTTTCAGCTGTAAATCATTATTATTCTCTCGGAGCTTTCCTGCTTCTGCTGATTTGGTCTTAATTTCCTTGTCATGCCCCATAATGATTTCTTTTTGCTTAGCCAGTTCTTCTTGGGCTTTCTTTACAGATTCCTACGAGCACAAAGGGATTAGAATTTAACAGCATAACCCTACTGTGCACAACTATAAGCACCAATAAACATGGGAAATGACTAATCTAGGAAAAAGCAGGATACAAATACATACAACTGAGCACAATTAACTCATAACGTTCAGTCGTCATATTATTGATGGACAGACATTTCAAATACACAGTTTATACAATATGTCCATTAGCTCTGTAAAGTGATGGATATATTCATATATATGAGAGGAACGTGTTAACATCACTAACACAAGTGTTCTGTACTTGTTTTAACACTAACCCCGAAGCCTCTCCTAACAACCCCACAGTCAGTGTTACTGTGCACAGAATCAGATCTTTTAGTCATGCTGAGCTGAGAGCCCTGCAAGCCTTGTGTAGGGATTATTGCAAACTGCAACCATACTTAGACCTACAGGAAGACCACTGCAACAATATACAAGTGTCCGAGATCTCTTGGGCACAATTTGTGCAAAATGAAGGGCTTATCAGTGCTGATATATTATTAATTGCTACATGTCTCAAAAATCAGTCTTCCAGTTTTAAATACATCTTAGTTAAGTCACTGGAGAAGAATCTCTACTCAAGAATAGGTAGGACAAATATATTTCATAGCAATGGGAAATAGCAGACCAAGTGTATTCTGAAGCTCATAGGTAAGACGTACTGTATTAATGTTAGGAAGGATACTGTATAAAGAAAGTATTGGGTTCATAATAATAGAACTTATAGTTTCAATTAAATTATAGTAGTCAGAAAGGTTCTCACCCCCCTAAAGACCAACTGCACATTATCTCAGAATCAGTCCACATAATGCCAAAAGTTTTTAAAAGGCAATCTAGCCATTTAAAGGAACAGTAACACCAAAAAATTAAAGTGTATAAAAGTAATAACAATATAATGTACTGTTGCCCTGCATTGCTACAACTGGTATGTTTGCCTCAGAAAGACTACTATAGTTTATATAAGTAAGCTGCTGTGTAGCCATGGGGGCAGCCATTCAAAGGAGAAAGGGCACATGTTACTTAGCAGATAACAGATAAACCCCCATTATATGGGGCTTATCTACTAGTTATCTGCTATGTAACCTGTGCCTTTTATCCTTTTTCCAGCTTGAATGGCTGCCCCCATGGCTACACAGCAGCTTATTTATATAGTAGCTTTTCTGTAGCAAAAACACCAGTTTTTTGCAGAGCAACAGCACATTATATTTTAATTACTTTAAAACACTTAAATTCTTTGATGTTACTGTTCCTTTAATTTGTTCTGTAGAGCAACAGCATACATTTTGTTCATGATCACTTGGAACTTCGTTTGCTTCCTATTGAGAATGCCACAGAATTAAAACTCCTCCCACCAAACAAAACAGGATTACATAGATCACAGAAGTCTTGGCCTGCTTTTCTTCTAATCAACTAACCTTATTTTTGGCAACTTCAGATGCCATGTTGTCAGCTTGTTCCTGGTAGGCTTTCATTGCTTCATCCACAACTTCTATCTGCTGTTTGTAGGTTGTCTGCTCTCTCTTCAGTTCCTCAAGCTCCAATACAAATGCATCCACTTCCTAAAATAGATATACCTTGAGTTTTCCCAACACTTAAAACTGCCATCACATTATTATCACAACAAAAATCTTGCTATCAACAATATTCCCACAAAAATATCTATATAAAGGCACAGAAAGAGTGTGTCTGCATTACGTTCAGGAAATATGCCTGTATTTTACTTTAAAGAATTACGGTCATGTAATTAGTTAATATAGCTTCTCTCCTTCAATCATTTTGAAATTTCACATGGGGCCTAGCCATATTCTTTATTTCCCAGGGTGCCACAGCCATGTGACCTGTACTATGATAAACTCCAGTCAAACTTTACTGCTGAGTAGCAAGTTGGAGCGATATCACCCCCTGCCTTTACATGCAAAAGTACATTATGAAAATTACATGTACCTGTTGCTTCTCTTTCATCTTCTTGTTAGAGGCATCTGCCTTCTTTTTGGCTCCATCCAGCTTCTGCTGTGCTTCTTTAAGTTCTCGTTCCCGTTCAGCTTCTGCATTCTTCATTTTGTGCTCCAGGACCTTGAACTTCTCCTCTGCTTTCATTTGTACCTCTTTTGTTTTCTTAAGGGTTTCTTCACTTCCCTCTGTCACAGAAATGGCATATTTTTATCCCTACCCTATTCAAGCCTGTAACAGTTTCACCCTTTCCTTTCCAGTGTTCAATGCTTAACATGCAAAATGTTTTTTTCCCCCCCAATACCAATTTAAAGGTTAAATGTGCCAATTGCTAGAGTTCAGCAGCATCTGGAGAGCCTCAACAATATTATACTACCATGTATTTAGATGGCACCAGATGACGACTCACCATTGCCAGTACAATATCTATTTAAAATGATGGAATGGTTCTAACTACTAATGGCCACTACAGAAGCCATTTTCAAAACTTCATAAATGAAATAAGTTCAAGACACTCACCTATGGTTTGCTTCAGGGTATCCAGTTCTTCTTGCTGCTTGTGGTAAGAACTTTGCTGTAATTTAGTTTGAAGCAGATCTGCTTCTTCTGATTTCATTTCCCATTGTTGTTTTAGTTGACGATACCTATTAATACAATCTCTATTTAACTCGAAGAAGGCATAACAAATGTTAAACATTTTTACTTCTCAGTTTTATTTTAGTAGTAAGAGCTAAATAGATATCTCATTATTATTATTTGAAAACATCAATCTTGCCTATGCCTACATTGGTCAATGGTTGTCTATAACAACCTTTATCATCTTCCACCATAACCCTCCTACAATGCATGGTGACTTTAGGCTGAACAATAATGTAGCAATATAATGGCAAGATTTGCATTTATTTTCAGATCTGCTCAACCATTATTATATGTATGTACTCCTCTGGAGACAATTATTTTTGGCCTCCTCGACTTTGTTTCCTTTCTAACCCCCTTATCAGAAGCAAATAGGTATGGCCCAGTTGTAGTATGTCATCAGTGGTGGTGCTGACTAGCATATTATAGCGCTTCAAAGGGGAACTTAATGCCCCAAACAAACTGTTTAAATGAGTAAACTTCAGCACATACATGCTTGCTGCCCCTTGTACCAGTTAATGAAAAGGACCCTTGCTTTTCCACCTGAGGACAGAAGTTTCTGAATGTTTAAAAGAAAGTATACCCTTAAAAGTGTCATCTAATTTATTTTCCTAGAAAAACAAGTGCATTCTGTCCATGATAATGTATTTTCATCATGTTTTTGACCTTATAAACATGAGCTGCCACAATCTCATTCATATACTGTAATGTAATTGCAAAAAAATGCATATATTACAAAGGATGGACCAATATCAGGATTAGTTATCATTGATATTTTAATTCTGTACATTACTAAGGTGTAACAAAAATTGCACCTGCCTTTCAACTGTATTCTTCAGACTCATCAGTTCTTTCTCAACTTCTTGCAACTGAGTCTCTTTAGCTCTCAGTTCTTCCTGAACATGTTTTAGCTCTTGAAGTTTGGCTAGCACTGATGCATTCTGGGATCGGGCACCTGGAAAAAAAACATTGCCATAGATTTTCACTGCTACAGAAAGCTAATCTTTCCTCACGTACATATCCATGACTTACAGATAAAAGCCACCAGAGGGTTTGACATTTTGGTTAGTGTTTTAATTTCCCCACAAGAAGAGATTATGTAAAATATCAGTACTGGCCAATATTGCCAGAGCAATAAAATAACCTCAACTGTGAATTTACAGGGTAAAATCCACCTCGTGAGCACAGCGACAAACACATAAAATATGGAGCAGATAACACAATATTATGCCTTTGTTTTTCCTTATCACCCAGCTTATTATTGCTGATTCAAATAAGAACCACTCCATATGCCTATATAGAAGACTAAAATTCTGTGATTAAAAGCAGATAAAATTCATGCATTATGTTTTTAAAGGTGTGTGTAAATTAAATAAAATTATATATAAAGTGTCCCTAAAATATGTTTATTTTATGTCCAGAACATTAACCATGCATATTTTCATTTACAACCCTTCAGCTTATCTCTGATGCAACATGTTCCACAACCGCCATAAAGGTGTAATCCACACATGTATTTTTACTTTAAGTTTACTACGACTACAATCCAGAAGTCAGTGACATTAAGAGCAAAATACATTCCTGTTTTTGACAAAAGCCCGTTCATTCCACAGACAAAAGGGAAACTATGTCACACTGAAACTATTTCCCAGCATCACTTATGGTGACAATGTAATGGAACTGCTGCCTCACCTTGTACCATTGTGAAGTGATAGATTCTGGGGCTTGAAGTCCTGCTTTCCATAATGTGTATTGCAGATTCTATGGAAAGCGGACTCAAATCGCTCTCTCTCATCACTTCACAAAGGAATAAGGTAAGGGAGGGCTTGCATTACACGTCAGCCAAAGTTGTGGGAAGCTGGTCTCTTTAAACCAGTGGTCCCCAACGAGTTGTTCGTGAGCAACATGTTGCTCACCAACCCCTTGGATGTTGCTCCCAGTGGCCTCTAACTAGGTGCCCATTTTTTGAATTTCTGGTTATGAGGCAAGATTTGGTTGCATAAAAACCCAGTGTAAAGCCAAACCAAGTCTTTTATAGGCCACCAGTCCACATAGGGGCTACCAAATAGCCAATTATAATAATAGCTCTTATTTGCACCCCCAGAAATTTTTCCATGCTTGTGTTGCTCCCAAACTCTTTCCATTTGAATGTGGCTCACGGGTATAAAAGATTGGGGATCCTTGCTTTAAACCCACAATACTATTAAATTAAAACTGTATTTACCTCCACTTAGAGTCCCTTGGGGATCAAATGTATCTCCACCAAGAGTGACAGTTTTGGTCATAATCTTTCTGTCAAATGTCACTTTTTTGGCATTGTCCATTGTATCACATACAAGTGTGGTTCCAAAGACATACTCCATAGCTTTCTGCAGTTCTGATTCATAGCCAACTAAAGAGAGGGCCAAATGAACATTGTCTGCACCGACCTAGAGAACAGGTAAAACAAACTTCATTAACAAATGTGTGCATGTTCTGCTTGACTTATTGTGATACAAGTCCAAGTAACCACAGCAGTTAATCTGTATATTTGTTACGTGATTTTATTGGCTCAAAAAGGTAGAAAGGTCTAGCTTTTTGAGCCAATAAAATCCCATTGTGCTGTGGTTACTTGGACTTGTATTATTTGAAAGACCTTGGGTGGGTAGGTTCAATATACTGCATAGCACCTGACCCTACAGGAATTTTTACAAAGGTTGAGCGCCTCAGAATTGTGTGGAATGACTTATAGTGATAGACAAACTGAAGTGGGTTATTAAAGAGATGCATGGCTATGAAACTTACCAGATTTTTGGCCACATTAACAGTATCCTTGCCTAGACATCGAGCTGAAATTTTATTTAGTGGAATTATAGTAAATCTTCGTTTCAGCTCTCCCTTCTCCAACAATTTCTTACCCGTAACCTAAAATGCAGGGCAAAAGAGCTTTTAATTAATTATTTTTCTCAAGATATCATAGAACTATAAACTCTCTCTTCTACTGCGGTCATTTTTCTACTTAATTCATAATCTGATTTATAATATATTAACAAAAGCATCAGGACACCTGACTTCAAAATATATTCCAGAAACAAAGGAAAGGCTATTAACATGTAGTCCGTTCCCTTTGCTGCTATAAATCCCTTTGTGCTTCTCAGGTTTTTCACCAGATGTTGGAAAATTGTTAGTAGTTAATTCCTTCGATTTATCCACAGCATTAATAATGATGGGCATTTGTGTTGGCCAATCAGGTCTGTCCTGTAGCTGTTGTTCCAATTCATGCTACAATTAGGTTGTGTCAGGTCTCTGTTCAGGTCAATTGAGTTCTCCCTCTCTCTTCTCAGAAAGTCAATTGTGACTAGACCTCAGTTTGTGCATGGTGGGCATTATTATGCTGAAACAGGAAAGGGCCTTGCCAAAAACAGCTGCCACATTTTACAAGGTTGTATGCTGTAGGGTTACCAGCCAGCCTAAATCTAATGCATTAAAATTACCCAACATTTATAGGCATTATGAATTCAGGCAGCCTAGTGTTATCAAGGCATCAAACAGCAATTAGGCTGCCTGCTTGATAACAGTCTGAAACTCCACAGTGGGTGTACCAAATGTGCAGTTTTAGAAGGGTGTCCTGATACTTTTGCCACTATAGCCAAATATTTTGGCCATTTAGTGTATTAACAGGTATTGGATCAGTTAGCTGGAAACCTGTTATCCAGAAAGCTCCAAATTACAGAAAGGCCATTTCCCATAGACTCTATTATAAGCAAATAATTCACATTTTTAAAAATTTCTTTTTTTCTCTGTAATAAAACAGTACCTTGTATTTGATTCCAACTAGGGTATAATTAATCCTTATTGGAGGCCAAACAACCCTACTGGGTTAAATTAATGCTTACATTATTTCTTAGAAGACTTAATGTATGGAGATCCAAATTATGGAAAGACCCCTTATCTGGAAAACCCCAGGTCCCATGCCTTTATTACATATCCTGCCCAGCCTTACCTCAGTGTCAACCACAACATTGTAGAGCCGTCCTCCAGCAACAACTTCTAAGGCAGTTGCTGTCGAGACATCTTTCACAGAAATCAAAGAGGCAACAAGACCCTTTACACGGCTTGAATCCCAGTTCTTTTCTGGATCCCTTTAAAGGTCATAGTAACAATAAATCAATATTTAAGAAAGAAAAAAAAAAAAACCATATAAACACCACCCAAACAATATTCAGTAATGTCTCCTTTCACATTATAAATGGTATCATTTTGGTATACAAACCAAAATTTCACCAAGTTTAAGTTGATATTTCATAAATCAGTTTTAGCTAATCTGGATTTTCTTATCTATATATATTGAAAAGGTTAAGCATTAAAACTTAGACCTCTTTTGTATAATTGCCAGTATAAATGTCTCCCTGGGTAAATAAACACCGGCACCCAACAATATTTGTCCACCTAAAGGTGGCCACACACGTGGCGATTTGCGATCTTTCGTGCGACCATCGGTCGCACAAAAGATCGTACAATCGGCCACAAACCGTTCAGCGCTGAAACGGCAGATAAGGAGGTAGAAAAAATAGGATTTCTACCTCCTTCTGCCGATTCAGCAGGCAGATTTTGGTCAGGCGCCTGATCAAAATCTTTTAACTGGCCCGATCGGCGAGTCGACCGATATCAGCAGGTTCCTGCGATATCGGTCGACTCGCCAACTTGCCATACACGCACCGAATATCGGACGAAACGATGTTTCGTACGATATTATCGGTGCATGTATGGCCAGCTTAAGACAGCACTAATAGTTTTATCTGCTTCTGTGCTGCTCTTTCTGTTAAGGTTAGATTGGACAGTGTCAAGTTTCCAACTGCATTGACCTGTATAGGCCAGTGGCTGCAATTTAAAGAAAACTAATGGAATAACAGCTCTTGTGAGGCCAAAGCTTTATTTCAAATTGCTTTATGATCATTATGCGTGTGGTTGAACAGAGATTTTGCGGTGTTTTTCAGAGCAAGTTAATCTTTTGTATCAGTCCAAAGTGAAGCTTACAATCTAATTTATCAATAATCATCACATAACTCATGCACACAAAAGACAATATGATCACTTCATAATCAGGAGCCAATTTACCCAAACATATGCTCTGGGATTGAGTAAAGAAACCAGAGCATTCCCACTGAAGTATAGGAAGAACACACACTTCTATGCAGAGGTGCCTTGGGCAGGATTGCGTCTTAAAATTATTTCTTTTCATGGAAATTTAGCGGCATTCTACTCTGCCAAAGCAGTTTTAACACAGCAACATGACTAACATGGGAACACAGATGTACCTTAATCATACTTTCATATTCAGTAAGGAGTTTTTTTTTATCTTATACACCCAGTAACTTACTTGTATTCAAACTGAAGGTTAGGGAAACGTGCCATAAGAGACTCATAAGCTTCCCTAAGTCGATTTACATCTCGTGAGAGACCCCTACGTTTTTCTAAAAGCTGCTCCTCTCTTCCATCTATGAAAAGATCAGCAGAATTATACCAAAATGTATAATATAGCCTCAAGAAAAAACAGCAACTGTTAACAATGGGACGACCTTTTATGTTTTTTTGTATTGTGTATTATAATCCCTTCGGAACATAATGTAATGTTTACTGTCTTCACTCGCTTCTATACATGTATACATCTTTAAATGTATATATACTGGACTTAGTTTATATAGCTACATAAATGCAACCCCAAAATATATTCCTTTTTTAAAAATGTATTTCTGTCCCATTTGTACATACTACGTAATTAGGGTTATCATTTAATTATGTTAATGCTGTTAATGTGCACAGAATGGCACACACACACAAGAAAAATAAGCTATTGCACTTGTAAGGTCAGCCACCCCCACAGCTTATGGGCATTAAAATAAAAAGGCTGTACTTGAATCACAGCTCAGGTTGATCCCTAGTTATGCTTCAAGAAGCCAGAGGTATAAAGGTGTCCATACACGGGCCAATTCCAGCTGCCGATATCAGTCCCCTAGACAGATTCGGCAGCTTACCGGCCCGTGTATGGGCACAAACGATGGGCCTGTCTGACATCTGGCAGATCTCGATAGGGCAGGTTTAAAAATTAGTCGGATCGGGGGCCGCATCGTTGCTTAAAAAAAAGCATATGGGCACTGTTTCAGCCTTTTTACAAATACAAGTTGTGTTGGAAAAGGGGTCAAGGAGCAATTTTTCACATTAAAAATTAGACACTGAAAAAGTGGCATTTTGTCATAGGGCAAAAACACACAGACCTTCATAATTAAGTTTTTTCATTTCCACTTCTAATTTCTCTTTGCTCTTCTTTACAGCTTCAAAGGCCTCATTATCTTTCTTGTAGCCACTGTCCATCTTTTTAACTTCTGCCTGTTTGGTCTTAAGTTCTTGCTGAGCATGCTTCAGCTTCATTTGAGCCTAAAAAAAGTGGAATAGCAATATAGCAGTGGTTTTCACCTTTAGTCAATGGGCTGCCAAAAAGTCTACACTTAGGAAACTCCCACAGGATCACTGTCAGGCACTTAGAATAACCCACACCATGGTAACAGAATATAAGAGAGCTGTTTGTTAAAAAACACCACAAGTTGCAGTCATAGATCTTAAAAAATGGAGAATAGCTGTGTTAATGAATTCTAACTAATGACAATACCAGCATTTCTTTACATGTTACATATATTTTATGTATAAATGGCAAGCACTGGTTTAATGTTATTTAATTTCTATGAAGGCACTGAATCCGTAATTCAGTCAGAATGCTAATAGCGCTTTAAAAGTTATTTGTAAACGTAACTGCTATTGACAGCAGCATTTGCTGAACTCCTGGTTGTTACTTTTTAAATAATGTTGCAACGGTCAGTCTCCTCCAGCAAGCAGGTCTGTCAATCTGCTGCCTTTTGTTACATTGTTTCAACAGTCAGAGCCACTAGGGCAGAGAATAGAAAAGGACAGGCAAAACACTGCTTTTAATAGCAGTTATATATACAAATAACTCAAAAATAATTACATATTTGTAATAAATGTATATTGCAAAGCTGCTTAGAATTTTGTTTTCTTTTATTAGGCAAAAATTATATTTTGCATTGCCTTGTCCTTTAAGAGTCATGTGACTTTGCAGTTGAATACCACAATTCTTTGTTTATGATTGGAACCTTTTTTATTTTCATATTTAGATCTAAAAAAATATTAGAGTTTGGATTCACTTTTGGATGAGATATTGGGCCACATCCAAAGAAAACAGTTTCAGTGTATTGCTAATGTTTACTTATAAATAACCATTTATTAAAAAAAAGGCTAGGCCAGAAAAAATCATTTTTTTTGCATCCAGCAAAATTTCCATGGAATTATTCTTGTTCCTTCTAAATAAACACAAGTAGTAAAAGAACCCAAGTTGAGACATATCTGATCAATTTTATAAGGGGAAACAAGCGGTTAAGACAGACAAAGAAAAGAAACAATTTAAACTTAAAGTCTGTAAAACAAATCTCAAGAACAAGTACTAAATCATAAATTGTTGCTGATAACGGCACTTTCACTTTTAAACACCCCAATTTCCCCCCTTGACAGTGTGCTTGCTGTCTAGTGTGATATTGCTAATTAGCAATACTTTGCAATTATTTATCAATAAGGACTTAAGGAAAATCAAGAAAGAAGCTAAACAAAAATTTGACCAGGACTGCATAAGAACCATAAACATTATAAACATATACACTTTGTTATGGTAGCATCATGTTCCTTTGTTTTATACAAAAAAGCCCATAAGTATAAGTAAGTGGAAAAAATCCTACCTGCTTAGCCTCTGTTTCAGCTTTACTTATCTCATTCTTGCAAGCCATCATTTGTCCAGCAAGCGTTGCCTCTTCACCATCTTCATTACTTGACAGGCCAGCAGACACCGCATTGAAATGCTGCTGGGCACCAGTCAGAGCCTCTGCATCTTTCTGACTTGTCTCTTGCAGAGAGCTCAGACTGTCTGTGATTTTCTTTACCTCCTTTTCTTTAGCAGTCAAAGCCTTGGCATCCTGTTAAAAACCATTAAGGATATTTCTTTGCATGCAATCAGTGTTCATTAAGCCCAGCCAATACTTCTATAATATTTAGATCAACTTAAAGAGGAACTCTCTCAAAAATGAAATTAAATACTCAATTTTTTGCAATAGATTCCCTTCAAGGTAGCATTTCAAGGCCAACAAAGAGCAAACTATCATTTTTTGCCACACAGATGTTGCTGCACTACAAATCCTAACATAATTCAACTTAAAATAAAGGGTAAACAATTAAAACGTTAAAAAAAAACAACTAAAACAAATGAGGGATTAAATCATGCTGAGAACCGAAGTTCCATAACACCAGGTAAATCAAAAGGGTTGAGGAAACATCCCCATATACGAATGCAAACAAGGAATTCTGGGAACTAATCCCAAAGAGCTCCAAAAAAAATCCCATTTAGCCTATAGGATAAATCCAATTTTTGGAATTAGTTTCCAGAATTCCTTGTGTTTATTTAACACCAGGTAGAAATTTCTAAAGGAAAATTCTCCACCAATAATTCCAGGTCAGCTGCCCAAAGAATAATAGTGTATACCCAGGTGCTTGTTTTTTGTTGCATAACCTCAATAATTAAATAGAACTATGTCTGCAGTTACCAGTTCCCCAAATCTAAGGAGACCTGATGGCTCACCTCCTCCATACTTTTGACTAGCTCTTTGCGTTTCTTCTCTTCAGCTTTCATGTTCTGCTTTTTAAGGTCCAATGCACTTTGAACTTTAGTGTCTGATCTCTGAGCCTCTGCTAGTGCTTCTTCCAGAGAACGCAGAGCCCCTCCAACTTCCTGCAATCAAAAAATTCCTTCTAAAATCACTGATGTACAGTAAATGAATACCTGCAAAATAATGGCTTGTTGAAATACTAAAATCAAGGGGAATAAAGTATGTAGCAACCTATATATAGTATAGATAGGTTCAGGACACATAATGGGAAATGATTCATAGGTTCATTTTGGCATGCCTTACTTTACATTTTTTAGAGTTGAACAAGTATTTAAAATACATACATTCATACAACCTTTATTAGGCTTTTTGAACATGTGTTTTGAGCACCAGAGTTTCTATTTTTCTGTCACAAGTCAGCCATCAAACTACCACAACTTACTGGGTATCTAGTCCCATTCAATTTAATTGGGATTAGCATGAAAATGCACACAAAAAAAATGATGCTCCAACAACAGCATCCACAAACGCCATTACCAATTACCTGAATAGTAAAAGTATTATATATTGTAAGCTTTATTTGGCCCTCTATGCCACCTGTACCTATCACTTATGTACATAATATACATTTTGATGTATACACGCATCTATTGCATAGCTCTGCTCAATATGTTGGTACTTCATAAAAATATATAATAATAGAGTCAATGGCAACAGCAGGTCTAGTTGTGGCATTTTGATCAAGAGAACATGCTTCAGTCAAATACCATAAGTACCAAAAGAGTTTGAGCAATCACATTAAAAGATGAATATTGACAAGCCGTGAAGAGAAAAAACAACCATACCTGATCTCTTAACTTTTCCAATTCTGCAATTTCTTTCCCCAATTCTTTCACTTTCCTCTCATTCTCTGCCATTGTGTCCTGAAGCTTCAAAATAGAGTCCTGCATTTCCTTTAACTCTTCCGCAGATCGAACTTTTGTTTCTTCAGCACAAACAAACTGATAGGCAATGTAAAGTCTGCTTAAGTGTTCAATCTCCCGCATGATCTTTTGGTATTCCAAATAGGAGGACCTTTCCTATGGAAGAAATATTGTCAACATCTTGTAGTCAGAGTTAAAATCGTTTGCCAGTCTAGTAATTGTCAAGCTACAACTTCCACATCATACTGGTGCTGGATCCAAATTGGAGTTCTGCAAAAAGTTCTGTACAGGTTTATCATCACTGGCCTAGACCTACTGAAAGAGCGGGATGCTCTGACCATGTAAAATGAAGCACCACACACAAAATTATAAAAGGAAAATAAAAAGATGGCATTAACATTTTCCTGCTGACTTAGGTTTAGTACAGGGTAACATCTATGCTGAATAATTCCTATGCCATTTTCTGTATAATTTATAAGTAATATAAGGTGTTTAATGCGGAGTCTAGATTTTCATCCCTTCACCAGGCTTGCAAGATCAAAGTTGGCTATTTGCATCTGTATTAAAAGAAAGGATCGTAATGAACAAAGGTTGAGTGCCCATTATAGGGAATGTCAGCTGAAAAAAGGTGGCAGAGAATATGCCCTGTTTCATAGGCTTTTTGAGGTCTATTGAAAGGGGAAGAGAGATTAAAAGGTGTGACCAGACAGTCAGAAGATAATTGAGTCTTTAGCAGAGGTTCTAACCACAAGCTTAGCTATAAGCATCTTCAGAGAAGCAATACATTCCCTTTGTAAGATTTCAACACATACAAGGGGGGGGGGGAAAGGTTATTGATACCTTAAAATTAAAAATGTGTTTTTATTTTTAGTACCGATTTTGTTTAAGTAAAGTGTCCATTCACAGCAGTTTTCTTACCTCTTTTAGTTTATGTATTGTTGGAGTAATTTCTTCCTCCAAAATCTGAAAATAAAAACAAAGAGAAAATTGCTTATTGTATGCTATTACTGTACATACATAGTAGTAAAGCTACATACTCCATAGATTGATTAACTAGGGAGAACTTTCTGACTTTCATTAAATTACCACTGTGGTTTACAAGCTAACACAGGTGGGAACATTTATATGTCGGGCATAGTCCTTAAGAAAGAAGTCAAAATATACATAACAGGTCTCCTTAAACAAAACAGAGAAGTCAAAACTCTATACATTACCGTCTGAATTTCTTTGAGCTTGGCTTCCTTTTTCTCAATAGTTTTTTGAGCAGCAATTTTCTTGCATTCATACATCCTTGTACCAGCTGCTTCTTCAATCATAGCTAGAATCTGTGCATCAGTTAAAATGAATTTGACATAATTAACAAGGGCTGACATCTACTAAAGGTAGTTGTTTTAGTACTAAAAAAAACACAGAATAAAATGCTAAAATTCACTAGGTATCCTAAAGTTAACATCTGAATGCATGTTGCTATCTACCCCATATTTATCAGTGGAAACACATGTATGTGTGTGCAATGGCTTACAGCACCGCTGTAAAAGAAAACAAAAACAACACACATTTGCCACACTACTGGCCAACATTACATATGCAACATCAATATGTTGGGAACTTATAAACACTGTAGCGGTTTATTTATTTGTACTGAACAAAATATAATCTGCAACCCTTCTGATAATGTTTAAGTGCAACTCAAAGCATCTCACCAACAGCACAAGACTGGAAGAGTAATGCTGGGAATTGCAGCTTCCCCTTATCTGGAGGGGGGCAGGATCTCCATTAGAGAATATTAAGAAGAGATGAATTGATATATTACAATTATATATTAGTCAATATTAACAACTGTGCAAGTATATCCACTGTAAAAATTAGTTTCACAATTTGCAACACAAAATCAGTACCTCAGGTGGCTTCATATTCAAGACTTTGGTTATTCGACCCTAGAGAAAAAAAATAGTGTAAAAATGTTGACAATATAAGCATTTTGTTTAGACAAAAGTGAAAAGATACAATTCAATAACAAAATGGTCGATACATAAAAACCACTATAACCATCTCTCAGCTATCTTGATTTAAAAGCATAAACAACTATAAATAAGCATGCATCCTATATCCTAACAAGCCATCAGAATAGCTCTTTATCAACTGCTTTGGATCTCTCTTAAATGGTAAGCTCCATAATATGGAAATGTCCCTTAAAGGGGTCCTGCCACCCTAAGAAATAATTACAAATTGTTTTCTATTGTGTTTGTCAAGCAAAATAAACTTCAATTACACTATATAAATTATTTTAAACTTATTTCCTTCACCACTGGAATTCATCATTGCAGAAAACAGGCAGGCTCCATTTTGTGGACACTGTTATTAAGGCAAGCTGTGCATCCTGCAAAAAATCTTGTTTCTGTGCCAGTATGGGGGGACCTGATACCTATATCCACGCACTGGTTACATAATTAGATGGTGAGGAGGAAGGGGGAATGTGAGGAGTGCAGTGACATCTGAAAGTGAAAGTAACTGTCTGCCTCACCCCTATGCCTAAGGCTTATATAATGGGTATAGATGTGTTAATAAAATTGACTTTGGATTTCATGTTTAATTTGAAAAGGACTTTTATTATACAGCTTTTTATGTCTGGTTGACAGGTCCACTTTAAAGCTAAGAAATATATTGTTATTTACACACTAATTACTCCTTATGCTTCTTTTACTGAGAAAAAAAAACTGAATGGAAAACCTTTTTTTTTTTTCACCCTTTCCATCTTACCCTACTTCACATGAGCACAAAAACATGGATTGTGCTGTACAGCCCTCTGTGGCATTCTTTGTGTTTTAGTATCCTGCCTCCCAGGAGGGAGATACAGACCCTTAATGGCTGGGCATCCCCAATAAATGAGAAAATAAAATTAGTTATTCTCCTTTTTCTCTTTACAAAATGGATTTATCATGGACATCATAATGTCTGCTATACAAAAGGCAACAAAAACAAATTACCTGCATGATGAGAAAATGAGGATTGTTTACATTGAGCCCAACTGAACAGAAAAGATCCTGAACACGAGTGTTATTGGCATTTACTCCATTGATAAGGTATTTATTCCTTCCACCAATGACAACCTTTAAAAGAAAGTTTTTTCATAACAGTGTCAGCATTCATTAACAGTACATAACATTGGCAGCAATGCAACTATATTTACAAGCAGATCAGTAACAAAGTAAATCTCCAGCCCCTATGATTTAAAACTGTAGTTCATACAGAAACATCTTAACTGCCTTTTGCTGTTGAACAAAAAGCTAAATAACAATAATGAAGCCCAACTGCAAACTGTCTCATATCACTCTCTACTTCATGCTAAATGTTTATTTAAAGGTGAACTACCCCTTTAAGTGAGAGAAAGGTCTTCTAGCATGCCAGAGGCCTACAGAGATAGCTTAAACAGCAAACAATGTAGTGCAAGGAATGATGAACTTATTACACTATTCAATATTGGTTCAAATACATTTATCAAAGAAAAGAGTTTAACACATATCTTTACCTGTCTTGTCACAGTAATTTCATCATGCGCCTCAAATCCCAGAGGACTCTGCTTTTTGTCATAATTATCAAAGGTAATAGAAACTGTGGCTTTGGTAATACCAGCCTGTCCATTTTTATACACTAGATCTTGCAGATTGGAAGCTCTCACCTAGAGGAAATAAACAATAAATCACTATCCTTTTATTAGTATACAGCAAAAAAATAAATAAAATAAACAAAACCCAAATAACACTATAGCCTAATGATGACAGTTTACCAAATACTACCAGCAACTATTACAGTAGAACCACCATTTTACATTTTTCAAGGGACCTGAAAAAAATGGTGTAAAATTTGGGAAAATGCATTATATATTGTTGGAACCTCAAAAAAGTGTAAAATGTGTAAAAGTGTAAAACTTAAAATCAGGGTATGTAAAATTAAGGTTTCACTGCATTATTATTGATCTTGCAACTTTCCCATTTTTCTATTAAAAATAATATATACCTGTGTCAGATTGGAAATGCCAAGAAGGAAACAAATGGAATCCAAAATATTAGACTTGCCACTGCCATTCAGCCCAGTGATAGCATTAAATAAAGGATCAAAGCCATTGATTTCGGTCCTCTGGGCATAGGATTTGAAGCCATCAATTATAATTGATTTGACATGCATCTTCTCAACTTCTGTTAAAAAGGAAAAAAAAAAAAAGAAGCATTGATCAGTAATGCACTTCAAATTATGATGAACTTATTTACTGATAGATTAAAGTTAAGGGGATAGTATCAATCTTATACCATATACCAAAAAATATTATATGAAAATGAACTAGTTCTCTTGACACCAAACATTTTTATGCCATTGTTGGTGCATGTTCCAGAATGTTTAGAACTGTTATCCCATCCATATCGGACCAAGACAAGCTCAAATATAAACCATGGACATGTTTTTTGACTAAAAAACATAAAAAAAATAATATAAAATTGTTCTTTTTATATTTGAATGCCTTACTTTATATAATCTTCTGTATCATTATGGATATTTCCAGCAACTTTGATGTATTTATGCAGAGGCTACTAAACTACAATGTCACAAATGATCAACAACAGAGCTTTTTTTTTCCAACCAACCAATATCATCTAAACAAATAATGTTTGGGGTACTAGTTTTACAAAATCCATACCTAGCCGGTGTGACATGCTGAACCTACCTACCTACCTACCTACTTTAGCATCTTAAGTTTCCTCCCAGACCTGACAGGACAGAAGTGGAGGAGTCTATAAGAGAGGAGGAGCTGCTGTATCAGTAAGGCCATATAGTAGAATGGCTAGGGCTACTGTAAGCAAGAAACTATAAAACAGCACTACATCATAGGCAAAATAGAATTCAATGTTACTTATTAAAAGGACAACAAAGAAACGGAATACTTCTCATTTACAGACATGTTTCTCTTTAGAAAAGGCAACACTATACAGATGCATTATAAGTGCTTCGTAGAAAGTGATAGCAATGGAATGAAATATGTACAATTATACACACACAACGCGTCTTATCACACACAAAACCCCGATGTGCCCATACTGTAACGATAGTCACTTACACACAGATATTACAGCAAATTCTTCAGCGCGTCTACTTCAAGGCAAGATGTTTTGGCGCCCTATACTACAAGCAGGCGTTGTGAATTCGAAACAGTCCGTCTAGCAGAACGCCTGATACCGCGGGGAAACATTTTTAGCTATGCATATTATACCTTATGTAGCAGTAAAATATGAAGTAGTAGAAGGCAGTCAAAATATAGATTAATGTTCGTTTCTATTAATTTGATTTCAATGCACATAGTTATCGTGATTATTTTCATCAGGCGTTACATTAGACATGCTGAAAAAGGTCCCTTGAGCGAGGACCCAAGGGGCGGGCAGATAATTTGAATCACAGTCGTCTCGCACATTATAGAGTGAAGCGAGTGTATCACGTGACATTGACAAGTCGTTCGCGGCCATGTTTAAAAAGGGCAGATTCCCAAAAGGCTTCAGATACTAGGCAAAGAAATGAATGTCCCTAATTTCTAGGGGAAATGTCTTATGTGTGAAAATCCCAGTTCTTGTAAATGTGCTTGTTTTTGCAAAACTGACAAAATACATAGAAACTTTGCAGGGATCTCATGGTGAGGAGGGGGTGCAATTATAAAACCATAAATGATCAAAAACGCTTATACAAGTTATAACAATATTAAAATAGAAATTATAATGTTATAAACAATTGTATAAAAAGAAACTGTAACTCAAAACCTGAAAAACTTTTCTAATAAAGAAAATTGTAATTTGACACAATTTACCAATATACATGATGCATTTTTAGTTGTTTTAAAGTGGTGGTTGACCTTTGGGTTAATTTTAGTAAGTTATAGTTAATCATAATTCTTATTTTTTAAATTTTTTTGCCTTTATCTTATAACTCCAGCTTTTAAATGGATGTCACTGACCCCAGCAGACAAAACAGCATTGATCTGTGAGGCTTCAATTTTATTGTTACTTTTTTTTACTTATCTTTCTATTTAGGCCCTCCTCTATTCATATTTATGTCTCTCATTCAAACTACTTCCTGGTTGCAAGGTTAAATGGGACCCTAGCAACCAGATAGCTGCTCAAATTCCAAACTCCTGAACAAAAAGCTAAATGATTTAGTGACCACAAATAATAAAAAATTAAGAGCAATTGCTTACTGTCTCAGAATAGCATCTCACATCATAATAAAAGTTAATTTAAAGGCAAGCAACCCCTTTAAGATTATTTGTAAAGACAATTTCTTTTGACAGAAGTATTTATTTTTTGTTTTCTTTTTTTCTAGTGTGATCTTGAAACAATGCAATTGTAGCCAGCTAATTTATAGACCTGTGAAGAGGCCTGCTAGGCTGGCTGACTTATGCTACATTATGCTACTCAGAACTACTGTAAAGTTGCTTAGAATTACATTATTCTGCTTTCCAATTGTAAACTGTAGTTACTGAAAACTGGTGCTTCTGCAGGCATTGATTGTGGTGCTATGATAGGCTGTTTGTTTAAGCAAGAAGTGACAGGCAGATGGGCAGGCCCAGATTTGTGGCGAGGCCACAAAGGCCCGGGCCTAGGATGGCACAATCTTAGGGGCGGCATGCCGCCCTGCTGCAGTGAAACGTTGAAGTTTTGCTCCTGTACTCCCGTTTTGCTCCGTATGGGAGTTTAACCATGTGCGAATGCGTGATCGCACGGTTGGGGGGGGGCTGGGTTGTGTTCACGCATGCACGATGGTGGGGGGCGCGGAATCGGGGCGGCCTTGGGGCGCCTGGTTTACAAATCCGGCACTGCAGATGGGTTACCATCTCCTTAAAGTTCAGACAGCACCATGCTGAAAATAGTGGAAAAAATTACTTTGCTTAAATGTGACGATTGTCAAGCACAACGCAAGTTGTCACCTTCACCATCTAATTTCCTGAGGGACATGTCTGGGTTTGGCAGATTCCAGGAGAGCACTACCTGCCTAATTGTGTAGTGTATTTTGTAGAGTAGCAATAATGGTCAAGGGCAGTTCTTCATGGTTTGGGATAAAGACAGTGTTTCCAGTGCACAGAAAAACAGTGATATTCCTGACAATGCAATGGTTTCTATTTTACAACAACAGTTTGAGCAAGGCTAGGCTAAGGGTATGGAAGTCCAAGAAACTAGATAGCAATTTAAATTTTAAGCCCGAGAGTGGCAGAAAAAAATGTGATTAAAAAATGTTCTTAGAATAATACTGTATACAGCATATTTCCACTTGATTCAGGACTATTAGACAGTTAACCTGATCTGCTTTATTCCCCATCTCACTTTATGTATGTACTGACAGGTACGGCTGCAAGAGGGTCCAGCAACACGTTAATTTGTTTGTTTATAATTCATAACCTATGCTGGTGTAGTAATGAATTAAGATTTAATCCAAGATTTATTATTAAAAGTTCTAAACAATCATGTCAGTGAGCGATGAGGTTATAGAGACCCCCATATTCAGGCATCAATGGTTCAGCTCAACTAAACAGTCATTACCAGCTTCTTTAAGAAAGCAGAAATAAAAGACAGTGAGATTTTTGCTTTGCTAGAAGATATTTACACTTATTTAAAATGCCGTCTAAGCGTGGCCGCAGAAGGAGGAGAAAAAGGAATATTGTAAGTATAATCTTGCCAAGATGTCCTCTATTTCTCAAACTCCTATCTGCAACATTTCTTATAGGATATAAATTAAGACCTTAATACATTTACTGCACAGAAAATTACATTTATTAAGAATTTTCAAAAAGTGACAATCTATTCTTATATGTACAGAAACTGTAACACGTCAAAAGTAACAATTAACAATAATGGTGTTAGTACTGGGTACTGAGATTTATGTGAAATAAATATAGAAAATTTAGCTTCAAGGAGACAAATTGTGTAAAGAACAAGTATTTCCCATTGCATCATACACTTGGATCTATAATTTTTTTTTTTTTTGGATGGATGGATGGGTGCCAATCTTTTAGGCATCCCCAGTGATTATAATCACTTATGTGAGACCCTAGTTTAGTGCTCCTCTGCACTGAAAACTGCACTACCCATGGTACTACTATAGGAGCACCACATTGCCGTATTCTTCCTCCTTGTGGATGCCAGTGGCTGGGTGGACATGCACAGTTGAGTGAAAAGCTGGCTTTGTCCTTCAAAATATTGCTTGCCACTCTACTGTGCACAGCACATAGGGGCAATAAGAAAGAGAGAAAAAGATGGCAACCTGGTTCTCCTAGAGTATTACCCTGGGCCAGTGTAGTTTTAGGGGGTTGTAAACCCAACCATAACACTGTCCTACTGCACCCCCTGGTTTTGCTATAGAAGATGCTGAAAAACGTAATTACAGATGCAAGGAATTTCCACTGAGCATTCTACTGACCAAAAATCTCATTATAAGTGTAAGATACCTGACCAATGGGAATGCTGATTCCCAGCACTATGTCAGGCATCTTCCTGTTATCTTACATATAGAGATAGTTATGCCATTTTTTCCTCATTATATGACACTGGAATCAGGCATGGGGATAAAGGACAGACTTGTTCAATGCTGGGAAATGGAGCCAGATTTACACAGATTAGCTGGGATTCTCATTGGAGTATCTGTTACATTTTAATGGAGTCCCTGGTCCTGCAGAGTTTGGGAAAGGTTTTGGAAAAGTTTTATTGTGCAATATTGCCTGATATATACCCTGATGTTGCTGAACTACAGCTCCTAGTATGCCTCAAACTTCATTATATGTTAAATTGTTCTGGGATTTGTAGTAAAGTTTGGTTAAGCAGTGCAGCACAGCAGAGTTTAGTACCCCTTTAAGGGATTATATCTTTCCTTCTCCTTTAAAAATAGGAATGTGCCTTAAAATGCTGATTTTTGTAGTACTTTACTAAATTATTAGAATTTATAACTTAATCATATTCCTTTTAATTGTCTAGGTGAAACAACATGCAGTTGTTAATCCTGTGGCTAAATATCACACCACACGGCAGAAAGCCTTGTTTACTCTTCACTTAAGTGAAAGACGGATTCAAGCTCTGGAATTGTTTGGAAGGAATTTAAGATGAAAACAAATGTTTTATATGTTATTGATCCATTTAGCTATGCTCCTTGTATTCTTTATGCACAAGCTTTTAAACAATTGTAATACATTTGTTTGTATAAATAAAGGCGCAATTTATAAACTAAAAAAAATGTTTTGGTGAGCCACTCATAACTACTCATTTTTAATTTGTGTGGGAATTAGTAACAGCAGTTTCATCCAGCTTTTACTTGGTGCAGGTCAGTTGTAGCTATGACCTAATGGAATCCTGGAATTTCTGCTAGGTCCGTGCTTAAAGGGTCTCCTTGTATCAGTGTGTGCAGTGCCACATAGTTTATTACAGCATCTATGTAGGCAAGTTCCTTTCTGAATAGCATGAATGCACAAGCAGTTTTGCATCTATTTTAGCACTTTGCACTTGCTTTCTTCAATGGAAGAAAACCCACCAAAAATGTTACAGCATTTAATAGAAATACTTTTTACAGGACCAACTTCCTGTAAATACTTATTTACTCAAGTAATACAGGGTACTTTTTTTAAATACATTTTTATTTTCAGTTTTGCATTTTAAACAAGGTACAATAACATGAGTATGTTAAAATATAATCAAACACTACATCTAGCCAAGAGCCCCAAGTAGCATAGAATAGCCCTCTCACCAAATAGGTCAATGCCTGTGAGGAACTAATCCTTTACTATCTGCTGCAGTGGACCACACCTAATTAAGGTAGATAGGGCCCTCTTGGTCCAAAGCAACGTTGACAATTCGCTGATCATTGTTTCAGGTAATTATATAGAGCTAGAAATGAACAAAGCTGGACCATGTTAACTTCTTTGCTTGTTTATTTCTCTGTTTAAGTATTAGGATTTCCATGTTTAAACTCTAAGGGCAACTTCCACTATTTTGGGGAAATCGTGGCACCGTATATTCTGTCCCGCTGACGATTTACATTTTCGCCGGTGGGATGGCATTTCGGGGAGATTAGTGGCCCATGTGCCAGAGCCCTAAAGGAAACATGTCACTCAATATGTTATAACTGCCCGCTGCCTTACCTTTCTTTACCCAAAAGAATTTTACAATGCTTTCACGTCTTGACCATATCATTTTGATGTGACATCAACATCAGAGACAAACACTTTGGGACCTATTTATCATACTCTGTAAAATTATTAGGTTTGAAAAATGGTGTAAAAAGCTGTATAAAATAAATGGCAAATTTGTCATTTAACACCACACAATCACCAGATTCAATCACCAGATTTGACACTATTATTTTACACCACTACAGACCTTGTTTAATACATTAAAGCAAAAGAAAAAACCAATAGCAACAAGTAAGTTCTGGCCCAAAAAACACAGGTCTAGGGCAAGCAAGCTTTATTTCAGTGAATTGGGAGCAAGGGTCAGTTACTGATCAAGGTTGATAATGAGTGTTTTTTTACAGATGCTTCTGGCATAAAATCCCAATGATAAGAAATTGTAAAAAAATTATTGTGATGCATCTGCTTAATTAACCTTTGATCAAACACAGATCACATAGAGTGCAAGATGGCAAAATTTGCAACAGCTCACAATGAAGTAGAGGACACACAATAGATTATAGAAGAAGAACTGGCTAGGCTCACAAACAAGATCAAGGCGGTGTAACATACGTATCATGGGAATCCCTGAAGGTACTGAAACTAAGGAGCTTAAAGGAAAACTATACCCCCAAACAATGTAGGTCTCTGTAAAACTATATTGCATAGCAAGCTCTTATTTAAAACTCTGCTTCATCTAAATTAACCATTTTCAGAAAAATATACTTTTTTAGTAGTATGTGCTATTGGGTACTCCTAAATAGAAAATTGCCATTTTACAAATTATGGGCCGCCTCCTGGGACCATGGGATTCACAGTGCACACAAACAAGCCAAGGCACACATACATGCTAGGCCACATCAGCCAATTAATGGACAGAGCTCTCTCTTTTGCTCCCACACTTCTTCCTGTTACAGTTAGAGCTGCATTATTCCTGGCCATGTGAGGGAGCACACAGCCATCACTAAATGGTGGATCAAGGGAAAGGATGTAAAAGGACAATATTTACTGATATATATATTCCAGTTTGTTGAGATTCTTTAATAGGTCACTTAACATAATATAAACTGTCTGTTGGTTAAATATTTATTCTGGGGCTATAGTTTTCTTTTAAGACCTACTTTATGGATCTAATCAAAGGCCTACTACCGCAAGTAGAGCTAACTGTGGAGTGTATGCATAGGGTCCCCAAGCCCAGAACCACACTGGAGACTGCTGCTAGAGATTTCCTCACAAAAATCATGTCACTTGCATGGAAGTGGCCAGAGAAATACGCTATCTATCTAACCTATCTATTTCTCAGCAAAGTTTTGTTTTATTTTAATGCTTTTGCAGAGATTTGCACCAATGCTCAATCCTTGGAATTGCCTTGCTATGCTGCATCATACCTATTCCCCTCCCTCTCTACCATGAGCAACCCACAGAACTAGGAACATAGTTAATTTTTTTTCATATAAAGTGAGAGGCCTATAAACTTCTCAAAAGTGTAATTTTGCAAGCAGATTATGGCCAGATGTCATGGAAACCAATTTTGGCAAACACCATCCCCCTAAATTCTACAATAGAAACTGCAAGCATAATTCCATGCTTACACTCCCACTAAGAGAAACAGAGTTCTATATTGATTTCCAAACATGTCATGTTTGACTCTCACAAAGGCTAATGTGATTATCATCAGTGCAGATAAAAATATAAAGTTAACTTTAATCACACCATATCTGAAAAAGGATAGAGGGAAAATATAGCTTCTAATGTGGCCAGTCACAGGCCAGGCTAGTGCTTGCTGAAGAACAACATCACTGAGTGCATACCCACAATGTATACATCCAGTTAGGATTTAAGATTGTCAGGTAACAACAGGAATTCAGGAACAACAGACCACTAAGGGTCTGGGTTTGGAGAACCTACAATCAGGCAACCGCACTGGTGTCTGTAGGGTCTTAAGTTAACCTTGTTTGCATCTAGATCAGCAACATGTCTCTTTTTGCAATCCAGCTGTGGAACTACATTACATCTTTCTAGAGAAGCTCAACACGGAGCTGCAAATAAATATATATTAAATTGTGAAACCTTTATGGTTGCCACTTTACTTCTGTGCAGGTCCAGACTCATGACATCAGGAGCAGAGATGACGTATGGGGGCAGGTGAATAATGGTTGAGTAAGGATTTATGACATAAGGGTGTTAAGGATGTGACACAGAAAGCAGGGATTGGCTAAAATTCTTGCGTTACACAGGCAGAGTGTTGTCCAGATTTCTGGACTGTAAAACCTAAACAGGTGGACTGACCATTTAAGAAATGGGTAAGAGGGCATTTACTAACGCTTAATTTGTTTGATTCAGGTTTTTTTGACACCAAAATACAATCCTGTCATGGAAAAAAACTTGGGTTTTTTGTGATTTATTATGACAAACACAACACACACACAACAAATCTGAAACCAAAAATATGCCACCTAAACTCAGTCGAGATCATGTAGAAGTCAGCGGAAGATGTCCCTTTTACAACTGGAAGATCTTTCTTTGCTTCATGATTTTAGAGGTTTTTGGTTTCTTTTTTACGGCCTTTGTACGACAATACTAAAAAATTGTGGTTTACGTGTGACAATACAAAAAGCTACAGTTTTTTCCATCTTCTGTTTTTTTCCGCTGTCTTAAGAAATGACTGACATTTGTAGCAAGGAGTTTAGTCGTTGTTTAAAAAAACAGATACTAGGCAAAAAAATTGGCAAAAAGGACCATTGGTGTGAACTGCCCGATAAAGGAATGGTCGCAAAATGTTCTAGCTGTAACCTGCCTTTGATTTATTAAAAGCATTTTCTTGCAAAATTCTCCACAGTCAGTTATGTTTCTTTACATACCAATAATAATAAGAAAGAGAAGAGGAAAGCGAGAGAGAAAAATATGTATTAGTACTGTGTAATGATTGAGTAATATGTCTACTAGTGATGTGAGGGTTGACCCACAACCCGCTGAAATATTTTTGTTAGGTTAATTTTAAAGTCAATAGATCCACATTATGAAGAGCAGTAGCAGCTGTAAGAAAATTTTTATTTTATTATGGTGTTTATTAAGGCTGAAAACTTGAGGCCAAAATGTCTTTAGTTGTACATTCCCACCAGATGTGGATAAAACACATTCTTGACTGCTGTTTCCCCAAGATAAACTGTTTGCAATTTGAGGATAGTTTTTGGTTAATTTTGTTGGGGATAAATTATAACTGTAAATGAGCTTTATACTCAATTCCAAAAGTTTGGCAGATTTGGATGTAGCTTATGTGTGTAAAAAGCCTAAATTCCAGTCAGTTGGGTGTATTGTCGAGTTTTAATCTAGTTGCCATTGTAGATGCTGTGATTCAGGTGGATTGTTCTGGGCAATATAATATTGTTTCATTTTGGTTTTAGTAAGAACAGAGATTAAGTTAGAGCATAGAAGGCTTTCAGTTTCAACAGAATGAACTGGGTTTTCTGAAACTAGACAATTATAGGTAGGTCATGAAAGTATTGGTAGATATTGGTCATTTACTTCATTGTTCCATTAAAGATAGATTATTATCATTCATTGTATTTGTAAGTAGTGTAGGGACCCATAGGGTTAATGTGCCCTATGTTGTTAAACTCTACCTTTACTTTTCTTCCTTGTCACTAGGCAGGATAAATGTATCTAGTTGGTATTAACAGATACCTTATTATTGGTTAAAGGCTAGACCACACCCTAGCACACTTTAATATAGTGATAGGAAAGGGGTGGATCTTCCTTCTTGGGTTACAGCAACTGTTCTGTGTGGATGCTCCTTGAAGCCTGGGATCCACACCGGCCCAGAAGTGTTAGGCCCTAAGGGGACAAGTACCCTTAGTGAAGTCGGGGACAGGGCCCCGTGAATGAGGTAAAGCTAGAACAGGTTAAATAACATCATAGCACTTTCTAGGAAAGTGAGGAAGTCAGAACTTATATAGAAAGAGCAGCTCATTTCCTCCATCCAGGAGAGAAGAGTAAAGGAGTAGTAGTAACAGGCTTACTTGCCTTAGGTTAGGGACACAGAAGTGCTAGGGATATAGGCCAGCAATTAACCCTGTCCTACCTCTACTAAGCGAAGGGATAAATTGGTGAGCTGCCTACTGTCACTCTTTTGGTTGTCTTAAACCGGAAGACACCATACTTCAACTGCTTAATCTGCTTTAACATCGATTGTATTGCTGCATGCCGGTTTACCTCATCTGAGTGAGTATTGATTTGCCCTGCATTACCACCTTTGTCTTGGACAAATAAACAGCTACTTTGTTTTGCAAGAGCTCCTGGCGTCCATCTTATCCTTTAATCTGATCTATTGCACTACACAGTGGCAGTGGGAGTTGTAGTTCAACAACACCATCCAGCTAAATTCCTTCCATATAGCGAAGGCTCACTCCAGGGAAAGGGGGTCGTAATGTAACCTATGCTCTAAGTCTAACCTAAATACTAGCCTGGTTTTGGTCCATATGTAGCCAAAATAGTGTTACAGTAGCTTAATACCTGCCTGTATACAAATCATAGGGGAATAGTTAGGGCTTTAGTTTCTCGTCTTGTTACCTTTATAATATGAACTATTGTAGAAATGGGGTAGAGTTTGGTTCCCAGATGGGAGGGAGTAAGAAGGGTTTGTAATCGCTAACATAACATTGTCAAATAATAGGGCTAAAATCTCCATAATTAATGCAAAAAATAATTGGGAGTGAGGACAGCCCTGTCCAGTACAACTAGGTAGGGAAAAATTTGAAGGTACATAACCTTAGCCAATAGTATAGCTGATAGATTTATATTTAACATCATAATATTGTCTAAAAGGGGGCCTTTATTAACAAATATAGAACTGCTTTCATGGAACTCATTGCAACTATCACCCCATTATTTGGTTAATATTTTATCAATACCAATCAATTGGGGATTCTTTAGCATTTTTTACTTGAATGACATAAAATGAATTGTATTGCAAAAAGATATACTTTTTGTTGCAGTTTTTACAAAAAAAGTCCAATTTTAGGGCTAACATCATGAGTGTACAGGCTAGTTGATATAGCTACATATGAACACATCATGGAAGCTGATTTGAAACAGACTGTCAGGCAAAAACTGCTAAAAACCAAAAATGACATCAATAATATCACAAAAAGTGCACAACTATGCCAGTGTGGGCAACAAAAGGCAAGTTTAATTTCATTCATGAATTTTAGGATTATGAGGATAGTGACTTCATATCTAAAAACTTACTGTGAGTTTTGTGAGTCAGTAATATAAATATCAGCATATGAAGGAGTGTGGAGTTAGTTATACAGGTATAGGACCCATTATCCAGAATGCTCGGGACCAAGGGTATTCCGGATAAGGGGTCTTTCCGTAATTTGGATCTCCATACCTTAAGTCTACTAAAAAATCAATAAAACATAAATTAAACCCAATAGGATTGTTTTGCATCCAATAAGGATTAATTATATCTTAGTTGGAATCAATTACAAGGTTCTGTTTTATTTCTACATGGAAAAAGGAAATCAGTTTTAAAATTCTGAATTATTTGATTAAAATGGAGTCTATGGAAGACGGGCATTCCGTAATTCGGAGCTTTCTGGATAACGGGTTTCCGGATAAGGGGTCCGATACCTGTACTAAATAATAAAATAATGTTTGGTAAGTACAGGTATGAATCAATTAGTATGTACCCCAGACTAATTTCTCTCCTCCTTGCACACTCTTTGTAACATATTTTTTTTTTTTCAGAATACTCTATTGATGTCCTCTTTTATCCTATCCCCATTTTACTCTTTTTATTTAATGCAATCCTGAATTTTATTTTATTCCTCTTTTGAAACTCTTTTTTAAAGTAATACACTTTGGACCCATTGACTCTCATTCTACTCTTCCCTTATTTACTAACACCCTTTTGCTCTGTTCAAATGTTCTTTTTTCTAATTATTTTGTTTAAAGGGGTGGTTCTTTTTTAAATTTACTTTAAGTATGACAGAATAATATTTTGAAATAATTTGGAATTGGCCTTAATTTTTCATTGTTATTCAATTATTTAGCAGCTCAGTTAGTACCGCTCCATGTTAGAATTTAATTATCTGGTTTCTAGGGTCCAATTTACCCTAAAGCTGGCCATACACGTGGCGATCTCACGATGTTTCGTACGACCGTCGGTCGCACGAAACATCGTCAGATCCGCCACACACCATTCAGGGCTGAATCGGCAGGTAAGGAGGTAGAAACAATAGGATTTCTACCTCCTTCTGCCGATTCAGCTCTGAAGGGAGAATTTTGGTCAGGCGCCTTCTATGGCGCCCGATCAAAATTTTCTAACTTGGCCGATCGGCGAGCCGACCGATTTCAGCAGCTTCCTGCGATATCGGTCGGCTCGCTGACATGCCATACACGCACCGATTATCGTACGAAACGAGGTTTCGTACGATAATATCGGTGCGTGTATGGCCACCTTTAGGGTCTGAATAGAAAAATAAGCAATGAAATGTGACAATAAAATTGTAGCCTCAGACAACAATAGGGTTTTTTATTTGCCAGGATCAGTGACCTCCATTTAAAATGTGAAAAGAGGTTGAAGAAGACAATAAAGAAACTATAACACCTAAACAAAATACAGCAGACACTACTTGACCACAATTTGTTACATACAGATTAAAACATTTAGGGGCATATTTATTATGCTGTGTAAAACGAATTCACCGAAAAAACGGTGTAAAAAGCTGTGTAAAATAAACGGAGAAGATCGCCATTCAGCCGCCAGATTTTATGTAAGTTCCAGTGGAAGAAAAAACACGTAAAACAATTACGCCCATTTTATGCTGTTTTTTACACTGCGAAGCCTGGCGATGTGTGGCAAATTTTCTCGCCATTTTTTACACAGCATAATAAATATGCAAATATGCCCCTTAATTTGCAGGTAACGGTATGGGAAAGAGGTTCTTTCATAATTGGGATCTGCATCCCCTTTTTCTACTAAAATACATTTAAAATGTAAATAAACCCAATAGGATTGATGTGGATTTAGTCTACCTCAGTTGTTATTATTACAGAGAAAAAAAAAATGTTTTTTAAAAATTAGAATTATTTGCTTAAAATGGACACTATGGGGGATGGCCTTCACATCATTTGAAGCTTTTTGGATATTGGGCTTCTGGACAAGGGATCCCATACATGTATCCATTTGCCGTTAGTGGGTATGGTTGTTTAATTATGGGATAAACTGCAAGAGTACCTGCTCCCTGGTGCCATTTTGCTTGTTAAGTAAGAGAAGTACTTTTCTAATTATTATATTTGGATAAAGGGTATGTTGTTATAGTTGGCATTTGGAAACTTGGTTTTCAAATTAGGAAAAAGTCAGTCTGCAATTTCAAGCTTAAAGGAACAGTAACACCAAAAAATGAAAGAGCTTTAAAGTAATAAAAATAATGCACTGTTGCTCTGCACTGGTAAAACTGGTGTGTTTGCTACAGTAACACTACTATAATTTATATAATAAGCTGCTGTGTAGCCACGGGGGCAGCCATTCAAGCTGGAAAAAAAGGAGAAAAGGCACAGGTTACATAGCAGATAACAGATATATTTTCTGTAGAATACAGTAGTGTTTTATCTGTTATCTGCTATGTGCCTGTGCCTTTTCTCCTTTGAATGGCTGCCTCCATGGCTACATAGCAGTTTATTTATATAAATTATAGTAGACAACTTTTACCAGTGCAGGGCAGCAGCACATTATATTTTAGTTACTTTTATACACTTTCATTTTTTGGTGTTACTGTTCCTTTAATGTCAGGATGTAAGTGTATTGATGAATAATAAAAGAAATACAATTATTTGCTTAAGATACATTCTATGGGAGATGGCCTTCTCATAATTTACCTTTCTAAACTATGGGTTTCCTGATCAGAGATCTTAGGATAGTACTGTAACTTTTTAATCTGCACTTCATATCGAATGATGGTCCTGCTTCTGTCTTTGTAAACAACTAAATAACAGTTCCTAGTTAGCAGCAAAAATTATACTAATACTAGCATGCTTACATAAAAAAAACTGCCAAAAATAAATATCATTTTTTTTTCCAGACATACCTATTTAATGATATTTTAATTAGAATTTGAGTTTCTTTTTGGGTAAAACTAAATTAAACTGAACTAATTAAGAACTGTTTCTGACCCTAAGACCGGTGGTTTGTAATCAGTCAAAGAGAAGTGGATCAGATATAATAAGCAGCTCCTGCCTAACTTCTAGTTGATCCAGAGATCTATCTATCTCCCATAACCCTGTATTCCCTCACTTGTACTGAGAGCTATCTCCCCTACCCCTGTATTCCCTCACTTGTACTGAGAGCTATCTCCCATACCCCTGTATTCCCTCACTTGCTAAGAATCCATCCAGCCCCTTCTTAAAGCTATATAATGTATCAGCCAGTACGACTGATTCGGGGAGGGAATTCCAAAACTTCACAGCTCTCACAGTAAACAATCCTTTCCGAATATTTAAATGGAACCTCCCTTCTTCAAACGGAGTGGGTGCCCTGGTGTCCGTTGGAAGGACCTACTGGTAAATAAAACATTAGAAAGGTTATTATATGATCCCCTTATATATTTATACATAGTTATCATGTCACATCTTAAGCGCCTCTTTTCCAGTGTAAACAGACCCAACTTGGCCAGTCTTTCTTCATAACTGAGACTTTCCATAAACTTTACCAGCTTAGTTGCCCTTCTCTGGACCCTCTCTAACTCAATAATGTCCCGTTTGAGCACTGGAGACCAAAACTGAACGGCATATTCTAGATGGGGCCTTACCAGCGCTCTGTAAAGGGGAAGAATAACCCCCTCCTCCCGTGAATCTATGCCCTTTTAATACAGCTCAAAATCTTGTTTGCCCTTGCAGTTGCTGCCTGGCATTGCTTGCTACAGCCAAGTTTATTATCTACAAGGACTCCAAGGTCCTTCTCCATTATGGATTTGCCTAGTGCAGTCCCATTAAGGGTATAAGTGGCTTGCATATTTTTACATCCCAGGTGCATGACCTTACATTTATCCACATTAAATCTCATCTGCCACTTAGCCGCCCAGATTGCCAGTTGGTCAAGATCCTGCTGCAAGGATGCCACATCCTGGATAGAATTGACTGGTCTGCAGAGTTTTGTGTCATCTGCAAACACTGAAACATTGCTTGTAATACCCTCCCCTAAGTCATTTATGAACAAGTTAAACAAAAGTGGACCCAGTACAGAACCCTGAAGGACCCCACTGAGAACCTTATTCCAAGTAGAGAATGTACCATTAACAACCGCGCCCTCTGTACCCGATCCTGTAGCCAGTTTTCTATCCATGTGCAAATGACTTTACTAAGACCAATAGACCTTAGTTTAGAAAGCAGTCGTTTGTGGGGAACGGTATCAAATGCTTTGGCAAAATCCAAATAGATTATATCTACTGCATCCCCACTGTCCAGCTTCTTACTAACCTCATCATAAAAAGCAATTAAATTGGTCTGACATGACCTGTCCTTCATAAAGCCATGCTGATTACTGCTCATAATGGCATTCTCCACTACATAATTTTGTATGTGATCCCATAACAAGTTCAAATAACTTGCCCACCACGGATGTCAAACTTACTGGCCTATAATTGCCAGGCTGAGATCTTACTCCCTTTTTAAATATAGGAATGACATTCGCCTTCTTCCAATCCCTAGGTACTATACTTGATGAAAGCGAGTCTGAGAATATAAGAAACAAGGGCCACTGTAATTCTGACCCTAGCTCTCTCAGTACCTGAGGGTGTATTCCATCTGGCCCAGGTGCCTTGTTTACATTTATCTTGTGTAACCCTTTAAGCACCATATCCTGTGTCAACCACTGTGTAGTTGGAGCTGAGGCAACAGTGCAGCTATTGGGTGGGACTTGGCCCACTGGCTCCTCTACTGTATACACAGAAGAAAAGAACTGGTTAAGCACATCTGCCTTTTCTGTATCCGCTGTAACCATATTGTTATTATAACTCAATGGGGCCACACCCTCAACCTGCATCTTTTTACTATTAATATACTTAAAAAACTTTTTGGGGTTAGTCTTGGCCTCGGCCGCGATGTGCTCCTCATTTTCTATCTTTGTCTTCCGGATTGCTGTTTTACAACACTTGTTATAGTGTTTATATTCATTAAATACAGCTACTGTCCCCTCTGACTTATATTTCTTAAAAGCTTTCCTTTTTTTCCCTATTAACGTCTTTACCTCAGAGTTAAGCCACATAGGGTGATTCTTAACACTTCTACTTTTTCTTATTAATGGAATAAATTGAGAATGTAATGATTTAAAATCATTTTAAATGACAACCATTTCTGCTCTGTGTTTTTATCAGAAAACATAATGCCCCAATCTATGCCCTGAAGCGCTGCCCTTAAGGAGCTAAAATTTGCTTTTCTAAAATTCAGTGTCTGCCCCAGTGTAAATTTTTTTCCTGCACCAAACATCAAATGAAATAACATTATGGTCACTATTACCCAGGGGTTCAACCACTTGCACATTTGCTATACGTTCTGGGTCATTAGAGATCACTAGATCCAATATAGCATGGTTCCTGGTTGGCTCCTCAACAACCTGTGACATAAAGGTGTCATGCAGCAAGTTTATAAACTTGTTCCCATTTACATGGGTGGATTTTAATAATGAATTTTCCTACAACAAACAAGATGGAGGTATTATACATGCTCTTGGCACTGCATTTATCCTGCTATGTGTGCCCCCCTGCCATATGGGGGAATTTTACATTACATTATTATACACTTTATGTATATTGCCATGTGTTTTAGGATGTATAAAGTTGACACTGTATTAATCTTGTCATGTGTTTTGGGGTATATAAAAACTGGCACTACATGTATTTTGAGTTTAATGAAAGAAAAGTGCTATATAAATGATTGTCTTACCCTTTTGTCCTGCCATCTGTTTTGGAGTATTTTAAATAGAATTAGCCCTGGGATACTATGAAACAATCTGTGGAGAAACCTGTGATGTCTTTCATTAAGGTCCCCATACACGGGCCGATTATAGCTACTGATATCGGTCCCTTGGACCGATTTTTAAGATAACAGAACTAGTATTGATAAGTACTAGCAGTCCAGCCATTAAAAAAACCCATTTAAGCTGGGTATACATGGGCAAAACTATTGAACAGATCAGTTTAAAGCGAAACTATCTAGCAGCGGCCCGTGTAGGGGCAGAACCGAGGGTCCTGGCCGACATCTGGCCTGAAATTGGGCAGATATTGATCGGCCAGGTTAGAAAATCCAGTCTAGTTCTGTTATCTAAAAAATTATACTATATGAAAAATTCTCATAATACCACGAACAAGATAAAAATAGATATATATTTATTATAAAAATAGAAGTGCAAAGAGAGCAAAACTGCAGTCTCTACACAAAGGAGCCAAAATCCCAGTTAAAAAAAAAGAACTTTGCTGATAAGTTTTTATTATCCACTTGTTTTCTTATGCTCCAGTTTACATCCAGCTAAGTTGCTTGCAGGTGCTAAACAGACCAGGGGGTGTAACTAGAGGTCCATGTAGCCTTTAAACTGTGTGCTGTAGATTTATAATTTTTTCATGTGACCATTTGGACCTCAATCCACCCATATCCCTTCCCTTACATATGTAGCTACACCCCTGTAACGGTCAGATATTGTCTGTAAAGCAATTTTATTTTACTCTTCTGGGGATACCTAGAAAATAAAAAATATATGTATAAAGTCACATTTAAACGTATTAATGAATTTCTTGAAAAATAATAAAATCCAAGATAAGATTTCCCATACAGTCCCTTTTAAGCAAATAATTTGATATTTTAAAAATGATTTTCTCTTTCTCTGTAATAATAAAACAAAATACACAAAAAGTAGCCAATCATATACATTTCTGTTACCTTCGGACTTCTGTTAATGGCTAATGAGTTTGTGCACAAACCATGTTCATGTTCTCAGTGAGCTACTGGCCTTTCAAATTATGCCAGTTCAGTTATTAGGTAGACTTATATTCTAAATGTTAATGCATAAATGTATTCAGTTGTGCAGTTTAAAAAAGCAGAAATCTTATCTTCAGTTTACTTACTTTATATTAAGGCTTGATCGATCTATAGTTTTTTTACAGCTTCTTCAAAGCTGATTGTTTGGTCATGCATTGATTCAACAGGCAGACTCCTGAAATAAAAGCATAGTTACTCCAGTTATTAATAATATAGTTGCTGACATTTTCAGGGGAGACTAAAAGATTTAAGTGCTGTCCCAGAGACTTAACCAGGGAGATAAAAGGTAAAATATCATTCATGACGCAGAACTATGAAAGTGCAGTGCATCAAAATAACAGGAGGCCTATTCTAAATTTATGGAGGTAAAGTTACATTCATGAATTACAAATATCCAAAATGCTTTCAGTTCAGAAAACTCACCTTATATATTCTTTGCATATTTTAGCCTCGTCTCTAGGTATATTTGTCACATATATTGCCTTTTCTCCATTTTCAAAGACCACAATTTGATGCTCTATTGCTTCAAAAGGGTGTTTCCTGAAATAAAAGAATTACAAAAATATGATTCTTATGGTGCTGTCAGTACCACATATAAGTTAAAAATTATTCTATTTTACCACTTTCAATTTTGATTACATTTACAAATAACCACTGCAAATTGTTAAGGAATATATATTGAAAATTGCTAAGAATTATGTTTTCTTTATTAGGGAAATAATTCATTTTGCATTTACTTTATCAGGGAGGCATTAGGATGGTTGATGACATTCCAAGGTCATTTACTTCCTAACCCAAAGTGAGCAAAGTGCACACTGCAACTGCCATGTTTTTCACTCACAATCAGGGAAACTCCTGCCATAAGGCAAGGTGAGAACCTTGACTTTGGCAGCAGTGAGCAGTCAGTTACCAGGGTTGGCGAAAAGCTACCTCTGATAACTTTAAGAGCCAAATTTCCATATTTTTAAAACTGAAATTTGGCACTTCTAATGCAAAGAGCACAATAGCGCTCTCTGCTCTAGCAGTTAAGCCCCCTTTTGGCCCACTTGGCACTGAAAAGGGTAAGTGTGGAGAGGGGGATAAAACTAGCACCAGAAACACCCCTGCCCACAATGCAGCAAATTCCCCCCCCCCACAATTGTAGCAGGTTTGCAACAACCAGGGGAGTTGCACCAGAAGCAACTAAAACATGAACTGAGAATTGCTTATCTTCATTTTAGCAAACTTACTGAATATGCGCTGTAATCATTTCAACAATATTACTAGGCAGAGCTGACATCTCTATTGGATCTTCTCCATCATCTTCAAATACCAGAATATTTACTGGTTCAGCATATCTGAAAATAAATAAGAGTGCAGTTTTAAAAAATTAATTTGCTAAATATGTAATTATATCATGTTTTCTTTGAATAATAAGGTTATCAACAAACACACAAATTACAGTATACTTATATGTTCAGTGAGCCACTTGGAACTAAAATATTCAGAATGATGACAGGGCACCTATTCTAAATATTTATGTAGGTGAAGTAACATTTTTGGAAATACAAGAATCCAAAATCCTTGTTTTAGATCAGTAAACTCAAATTATAAATGTCATGATTATGTTGCTGTGAAGAGCCCCAAAAGAAAAAATATACAAAAAAATGCATGATTTTGTAGAGCTATATTTCTATATCTCTTACATTCTATTTTCTGTTGGCTAGTGATGTTGTATACAAATTAACAAAAAATATTCATATTCCCAGTTAGCCACTGGTCATTGCAATAATTCAGTGTTTTTAGGTATGTTCATATTCTAAATGTTAAACTCACTTAGTGGATTCTTTATAGTTCAAATCAGTTCTATGGCTTATTGGAACGATTAATGTCTTTTCAGCTTCTTTGGAAGATTCTTGATCCAGCATAGGTAAATTCCTAAAATGAAAGAAGTATCAAATATTAGAATATTCTGGTGATGTGTGTACAATATCTCAATATGCTGCAAATTATTTCTACCAAAACTACTTTCTTCTGTGTTAAAAGCTATAAAAAAAATCCATACATTTAAAGATACTGAATGTAACTATACAGAAATGCACTGGCTTAAATGAGAAAAAGGTGTTCATATTCTCAGTCCTTTAACTAGCTATTAAAATAATCCAATGTTCTTGCTTAAGCCACAACAATAATATCTGAATTATAACAAAACTATGTATCCCCTACTTTTGTTTTTGTTTCTATGCCAACTGGCCCATAAATTTATAAAAATAGCACATAAAACATATACCCTGCTTAGAACACATAAACATACCGATAACCTGTAATTTTGTAATTGTCAACACACACCCACACACGCATATATACACTAAAATATTCTCCTAGCATTTTGTGTGCCACATCTTAAAAAAATTCCAACTATTTCTTGATGTACTGCTAGAAAACTCTAACTTACAGTTTAGCTTTAGAAACCATAGGTGGCTCTTCCTGAGCTTCCATATCTTGCTGAGGAGAGCTTATACTAGTTTCTGGCAAAGTGGTTTCAGTTGGTGCCTCTGCACTTGGTTTTAAAGGTATTTGTTCCAAAGCCCTTAAAAAAAATCAATACGGCCTCAATTTAAGCTTATGACCATGTAGCAATATTTAATTCTTAAATCAAAGGATTAGTTTTAGGATTATATTTATATAACTATATTTTAGCAATCTCATAGGCTCACTTCTAAAATTGAAAATGTATATAAAAAAATTAAATGTTCTTCTTGTAGTGTGTACCCCATTTTAAAAAGTTAGGAATTATTTCTCTAATTGGAATAGTTATGTTTACAAAAGCTCTTGAAAGGGAATCTACTGTGGGTTCCTATCACTTAAATGGCAAACATAAATAATCTGATCCATATTTAATATTTATGCTATAAATGCAGTGTTGGACTGGCCCACCAGGATACCAGGAAAACTCCCGGTGGGCCCAGGGGTCAGTGGGCCCTCCTGTTCCTGATCATTTGGACTACTTTATGTCATTTCCTATTTCTGAATGTGAACAAAGAGGAGAAATAGATGGAAGAATAGATGCTAGTATGTAGATTAAAGAGACTAGGAGAATAAAGAGGTTGGGGGAGGAAAGGAGGAAAAATAGTTGAAGAGTTTGCCTATGGTCTAAGGTTTTCTCCTGGGCCCCAAAGGTTCCAGTCTGACACTGTATAAATGTATTTTTATAAAGAATATTAACATAATTTGATCTAAATAGTGTAACGAAAAACTCACATGTCAAGAATCACAGATGTCTCTTTCTGCGATTCTGTCAATGGCACCATTTTTTTCTCTGGTGCCTGTAGTGTTTGTTCTAGATTTGTTTCGTCTTCATCATTATCTTCTTCATCATCATCATCCTGATCTATCCACTGCAAAATTGTTAGCCTGTACAAACACAAGAAATGTAATGTTAATGATTAAAATTAAGCTAACAAAACTAAATAAAAACACTTTGCTATATCTCTAACTAGATACATTTGAAGCACTATATAACAGTTATGTCAGCAATGAGGTGGGCTACAAAAATAATTTCAGGTTAAAAATCTTACCTCTTAAACTTAGGTTTAGGTGAAGTTCCTCTCTGGATTTCACTCTCAGCACAAACTTCATCTGGCACCATACATTCCTCTTCTGTAGCTGAAACATGGTCTGGCACCACACATTCCTGTTCTGGATATATCTCATCCCTGCCACATAAATAATTAAAAGTTATTTGGACTTTTGGGTATTTACAACTCAAAAGGGGGAATTCACAAAAATGTTGGAAAAGGAAAAGGTCGTAAAAATGTTGTACAAAAATTGTTGTGCCAACTTATTCACATAGCAATTTTCTGTTAATCTTCTATCTCTATGGACAATTTTCATGTTTAAAAGTTGTCAAAGTGGGCATGGATATTGTGTATTACTTTTTTGAGAATTAGTCATACCCACAACATTTTTACAGACATTTTTTTCACTAAAATGCCATTACAAAAAAGTTGGGGGATAAAAACGTTGTTAGGTTAGTGTGGCTTACGTGTGTATAAAGAAAACATTTTTGGAGTGCAAACAACATTTTCATAGCGCAATAATGGCATTTTTTTACCATGTATACAACATTTTTTTGAATTTTCTGGCACTGCGACAAATAGTTACTACAAGTATAGGATCCATTATCCAGAAACCCATTATCCAGAAAGTTCCGAATTACAAAAAGGCCATCTTCCATAGTCTCAATTTTAAACAAATGATTCTAATTTTTAGAAAGTATTTCCTTTTTCTTTGTAATAATAAAATGGTAGCTTGTACTTGATCCCAACTAAGATATAATTAAATGATTTTTTAGTAAACTTAAAGCATGGAGATCCAAACTACGGAAAGATCCATTATCCAGAAGACCCCAGGTCCCGAGCATTCTGGATAACAGATCCCATACCTGTATCTAAAATACCTTTGGTGTCCGACACTTTGAGAACTGTGTACTTACTGACACTTGTGAATTCCTCCCAAAGTCTTGGGAAAAATACAATCATTGATGAGAAAATGTATCTGTAAGACCCTTTTTGACATGAACTACTAAATTTACCCTACTTTATCTAGAACAAATAAAAAACCTTGGGTTTTTAACTTATTTTTAGGATTAACTTACTTCTTCACTTCAGAAGGTCTTTCCTCAGATTGCATTTGCTCCTCGCTAGGACCAGGTTTTATGGAAACATCATCAGATTTCACTTCATTCATTATTGTTTCCACAGGTTTTTTCACAGGATTCTTTTTCTTCTTTTTACGCTTTTTGCCTTTAGTCCTAAACAAACAGAATACATCTACAGATGTCACTTTCACAGGACTTTTATTTGGTGTTTGCTAAAACCTCTAATCGAGCAACTGCTCACACATCCTCACCCATTGCATGCACTGCAGCTACAAAATGTATAATTTCTAATGTATAAATTGTTATGTTTTCATCACAGCTCAAATAGAATGCTTTACTTTAAACAGTACCATCTCGTGCCTACAATGTTGGTGTCTATGCCATGAATAAGCCCTAATATAAGCTTATTGCCATACATTTTTTAATTGGAAAAGCTATGTCCTCATTCCTCTTAAAAGTAACAAAAGGGTTAGTTCAGGGTTACAAACCTTGTAGTGCTTTTAGATTGAGGCAGTGTAGACCGCTCTATTGCCTTTTCTTCATCATACACATTCTTCTTCTTCTTCTTCAGTCTGTAATACAGTAACCTGCACAAAGGAATTGTACAGATATTTAAGGTGAAAGTGTTCAAATTAGATACTTTGATGCAATTTATTTGCATCATAGTGACATACAAAAGCCCCCCTTCAGTCAGTACAGCTTACATATTAGTGTAACAGGGATCCAGTTCTCCAGCCCTGCCTCTTATACTACTATAATCACCAAGAATAGCACTTATAATGGCATAACAGAGGCAAGTATATTGGAATAGTAGTTACCCAAGCCCTGCTGTTAAATTGGTAGAACTCTAAACCAATAACTATATTGGCATATCAGTAAATGTTGCCAAGTACTTATATTGACATTACAGTAAACCATAGCCTAGCACTTATGGTTAAAAACTAAAGCAATTACAGCTCTTGCATGATTCTCTATTTCTGGCTGGTTAAGAATAAAGGTAGACATGGAATTTTCAGCAAAGAATCTGCTAGATAAAGAGAAATAACTTACCATGCAGCAGCTGCTTGCAAACACGTTATTACCAGAGCAACTGCAGCAATAATATATACTATAGTATTGTACTGGTTACTTGTAGACTGAGCTGTATTGTTTAATTCTTCCTTTGGCCAGATCTTGGTGAAGTTTGTTTTATTCATTTCATTTCGCTGGTAGGATTCCTTAACTTTGCTTTTATTTTTAGAAGGCGCGGCTAAAAAAAACATGAGTAAGTGAAAATCATTATTACTGGTATTTGAGTTCTCTAAACCTTTAGCATATTTAACCCCATAAAGTACCACTGATGTTTTCTATCAAAATATCTAACAGACAAAAGACAACTAGTCCAAATGTTGTCCTTTGTATGTCCTACATAACCCCTCTATAAGCCTCATTCTTATTGCAAAGCTCACATATATGCACACAGACTCACATCCATTCACAGAGAAACAGAATATACATTTATGCACACACATAGAAATGTAGCCACAGAAATACATTGTACACACAAATATACATAGAAACACATTCACACACACAGTTTGAGGAAACTTAAATAAACACATTAACAGCTTTCAAAAGTGGGTCACTGACCCCACCAGCCAAGAACTATTGCTCTGTGAGGCTACAATTTTATTGTTATCACTTATCCTTCTATTCAGCCCCTGTCTTATTCGTATTCCAGTTTCTCATTAAAACCACTGCTAGGGTCATTTGAACCCTAGCAACCAGATACCTGTTGAAATTCCATACTGCTTGGTATTTTATATACCTTAGCTGTAAGGTATCATTTTTGAAGAGTAACAATTAACAAAAAATATTTTAGATTACAATGAATGCAAATAACATTTCTCTACTTACCTAATACCGGATAAAAGTTAGGAAGGCAGAATCCAATGATAATGATGTACACAAGTAAATATGTACAGTTCATCTTCATTCTATAGTTTGTAGGTTTATAATTCTGTTGCAAAATGTGGGAAGGAAAGAAAAATATAGGTAAACATAAATTTCAAGTTATAAATACCTACACAGAATAAGTTTCATTAGCATTGCTCATGCTTCTTGAGAATTATTCTTTCATCACAGTATTTGAGTATTTCAAAGAATTTGCACATTTAGTGCATTAGTGATGGGCGAATTTTTTTCAGCAGGCATAGATTTGCAGCAAAATTCCACATTTCACCATTGGCGAATTGTTTCCCGAAACTTCTCTGGAATTTTGGCACAAACATTCACAGTTGTGGCAAAAAAATTCGAGGTTGCGTAAAAAAAGTCATGTCAAAATCGGCGAGGTCGCATAAAAAAAGGTGCGTGTGTCCAAAATAGTCGCATGTGTAAAAGAAAACAAAACGCGGCACTCGTGTTACACAAATGTTTTGCCGTTTCGCAATGGGAAAGATTCGCTCATCACTAGTAATCATGGATAACAATAAAATAGAAATATTCATTTGTATTCAATTTTCCACATAATTTTATGTGTGCAATATTTCATGTCTGTTTAAAGGAACAGTAACACCAAAAAATGAAAGAGCTTTAAAGTAATAAAAATATAATGCACTGTTGCCCTGCACTGGTAAAACTGGTGTGTTTGCTACAGTAACACTACTATAATTGATATAATAAGCTGCTGTGTAGCCACGGGGGCAGCCATTCAAGCTGGAAAAAAGGAGAAAAGGCACAGGTTATATAGCAGATAACAGATAAGTTCTGTAGAATACAATAGTGTTTTATCCGTTATCTGCTATGTGCCTGTGCCTTTTCTCCTTTGAATGGCTGCCTCCATGGCTACACAGCAGCTTATTTATATAAATTATAGTAGGCTTTCTGAAGTAAACACGCAACTTTTACCGGTGCAGGGCAGCAGCACATTATATTTTAGTTACTCATATACATTTTTTGGTGTTACTGTTCCTTTAATAACTACAGTGAACGTAGGTATGGTGCAGATAACAAGTGTGATTCCAAGTTATATTCTCTCACATCACACTGTATTTTAGAGAAGTCACTCACCTTAATCAATCAAATAGATCATTAAAATAAGGTTTTTCTTTGCTTTAGTCTGTGCTTGTCAGCTAAGGCACATAAAGCACCTTCAGTTGAAAAGCACAAACTGAACAAAAACAACAGACTCTACAGCTAGTGACCGTAATGCAACATAGTTCAATTCAATTATTATTGAATTGGTTATATTTTTAACTAAAATCGATTACAAAGCATATAGCCATACCTAATTTTGTATATAAAAACATGTGTACTAATCACCATAAACTTAGATATAGTGCTGAAAAAAGTGTGATCCATAGCTATATTGTCTATCATCACATTGGAAGTTATACGAAGCATTTACTAACCTTTATGGAATAATTCAAATTTAGTAGTTGTTGGAATAAAGTTGTTCTTTGCTTAAGTCTGTGCTTGTCAGCTAAGGTACATAAAGCACCTTCAGTTGAAAAGCACAAACTGAAAAGCTTCCACTGGATGTACAGCTAGATCACTGTGATCATAACTGTGATGTCATAATGCTCACATGCTTTCAGTAGGATATGAAACCCAACACCAGGTGACTGAGAAGCAGTTGCGATGTCATAATCCTGCTATTAGTAGGATATGAATCCTAAAACTATATTATTATGTTGGGTTGAAAACCCCAACATACTGTTCTTTGACTTTGGTTTATTCTTCCACTTCTTCTTCTTCGCGCCCCCCCATTTTCTAAACGCTACTCCTCCTACAGTTTTAGGGGTACAACACCCAAACTCCCCACACATCTTAACCCTATAGCGGAGCAGGTTGTTTGTGCTTTTCTAAGCGATCCGGCCCCCCGTCTTTTTGTGGCGCCGCTCTGAACACCCCAATTTTTCCATTGACAGGGAAGATTTTCAAACTGCTGCCACTCTTACAGCTTTGAAGCTACACCCCCCAAACTTGAATAACATAATCATGGGGTCACCCCGAATGAAACAGGGACATTTGTTGGATGACCCCAAAGTGGGAGGGGCCAACAACAGCCAATCAAATTGAACCCATTGACTTTAATGGGGAAATTGAAACTGCTGCCAATCTTACAGCTTTGAGGCTACACTCCCCAAACTTGAATCACACAGTCATGGGGTCAGCCTGAATGAAAATATGATGATTGCTGGATGCCCAAAAGTGGGCGGAGCTGTGAACAGCCAATCAGATTTTACCTATTGATTTGGCAGAAATTCAACCTGCTGCCATTCTCACAGTATTAACACCAGGGTCCCCAAACATTTTACACTTGGTCACTAGGGGACTGCAGTTTTAGATTTGAAAAGTGGGCAGAGCCATCAACAGCCAATCAAATTTCACCTATTGACTTTTATTGGTTTGATGCCAGAGTTCCCAAACTTTGCACAGTCAGTCACTGGGTGACTACGCATTCAAGTTTTTTTTTTTTTTTTTTTAAAAACCATAAAGTGGGAGGGGCCAACAACAGCCAATCAAATTTACCCATTGACTTTTATGGGGAAATTGAAACTGATGCCAATCTTACAGCTTTGAGGCGACACTCCCCAAACTTGAATCACATAGTCATGGGGTTCAGCCTGAATGAAAATATGATGATTGTTGGATGCCCAAAAGTGGGTGGATCTGTGAACAGCCAATCAGATTTTACCTATTACTTGCCATTCGCACAGTAATAACATAATCAGATTTTACCAATTGGCTTTCAATGGGGAAATTCACCCTGCTGCTATTCTCACAGTAATAACACCAGTGGTAAGAAAAAGTAGGCAGAGCCACCAACAGCCAATCAGATTTCACTGGGTGACTACGCATTTAAGGTTTTTTGTATTTTTGTAAGTGGGTGGAGCCACCAACAGCCAATCAGATTGTACCTATTGACTTTAAATGGGGAAATTCAACCTGCTGCCATTTTCCCAGTATTAACACCAGGGTCCCCAAGCTTTTCACAGTTGGTCACTAGAGAACTGCAGTTTTAGTTTTGAAAAAGTGGGTGGGGCCACCAACAGTCAATCAGATTTCACCTATTGAATTTTATTGGTTAGGTGCCTGGCTTCCCAAACTTTGCACAGTCAGTCACTGCGTGACTTCGTACTCAAGGTTAGAAAAAGTGGGCGGGGCTGCCAAAAGCCAATCCCATTTCTTTCATTGTTTTCAGTGGGGAAATTTTAACTGCTGCCATTCTCACATGTTTAATGTCAGGGTCCCCAAACTTTGCACAGTTTGTCACTGGGTGACTACGCATTCAAGTTTTGTTTTGTTTTTTTTAAAGAAAAGTGGGCAGAGTCACCAACAGCCAATCAGACTTTACTTATTGACTTTCAATGGGGAAATCCAACCTGCTGCCATTTTCACAGTATTAACACCAGGGTACCCAAACTTTTCACAGTTGGTCTCTAGGGGACTGCAGTTTTAGTTTTGAAAAGTGGGCAGAGCCACCAAGAGCCAATCAAATTTTACCTATTGATTTGATGCCAGGGTTCCCAAACTTTGGACAGTCAGTCACTGGGTAATTACGTATTCAAGTTTTTTTTATTTTTTTACAGTGGGCGGAGCAACCAACAGCCAATCAGATTTTACCTATTGACTTTTAATGGGAAATTTTAACCTGCTGCCTTTCTCACAGTACTAACACCAGGGTCCCCAAACTTTTCACAGTTGGTCACTAGGGGGCTGCAGTGTTAGTTGGGCGGAGCCACCAACAGCCAATAAGATTTCACCTATTAAATTGTATTGGTTTGATGCCAGGGTTCCCAAACTTTACACAGTGAGTCAGTGGGTGACTATGCACTCAAGGTTAGAAAAAGTAGGCGGGGCCTCCATAAGCCAATCACATTTCTTTCGTTGTTTTCAGTGGGGAAAATTTTAACTGCTGCCATTCTCACATGTTTAATGTCAGGGTCCCCAAACTTTGCACAATTTGGCACTGGGTGACTATGTTCCAAGTTTGGGAAAGTGGGCAGGGCCAACAACAGCCAATCAGATTTCACCTATAGACTTCATACTGTATGTTTAAATTTAAACTGCTGCTATTCTTTAAATATTAGTACTAAGGTCCCTAAACTTTGCAGAGCTAGTCACCAGGTAACTGCGGTTCAGAGTTAGAAAAAGTAGGTGGAGCTACCAACAGCCAATCAGATTTTAACTATTGATTTTCAATGGGGAAATTCAGCCTGCTGCCATTCTCACAGTATTAATACCAGGGTCACTAGGGGACTGCATTTTTAGGTTCTTAAAAGTGGGTGGGGCCACCAACAGCCAATCGGACTTCACCTATTGATTTTGTTTTTCGTTTAAATTTAAAAAGCTGCCTTTCTCACACTATTTATGTCAGGGTTCCCAAACTTTGCACAGTCAGCCACTGGATGACTACATATTCAGGGTTAGAACAAGTGGGCGGAGCCACCAACAGCCAATCACATTTCACCTATTTACTTTCAATGGCGAAGTGTAAAATGCTGTCAGTCTCACAATTTTTATGCCTGAGTCCCCAAACTTTGCACAGTTGGTCACTGGGGGACTGCAGTTCAAAAATAGGAAAAGTGGGTTGGGCCACTAACAGCCAATCAGATTCCATCCATTGAATTTTATTCATTTAAATTTAAAATGCTGCCATTCTCACACTATTTATGCCAGGGTGCCCACTGTTTGTCACTGAAAAAGTGGGCACACCCACCAACCACCAATCACAATTTACCTATTGACTTTTATTGGTTTAAATTTTAACTGCTGCCATTCTGTAACTATTAATCCTAGGATCCAAACTTTGCAGAGTTAGTCACTGGGTAACTGAAGTTCCAGGTTAGAAAAAGGGGTGGAGCCACCAATCAGATGTCACTCGTTGACTTTCAGTGGGGAAATTTATATTGCTGCCATTCAGACACTATTAAAACCAGGGGCCCCAAACTTTGCACAGTGGTATTTACTATATAACTGTGGTCCAAGGTTAGAAAAAGTGGGTGGAGCCAACAACAGATCAGATTTCATTCAGTGACTTCACGCTTTTCAACCCAACATGAAGTTTGTTCTCAAACTTCCCTTTCTAGTTAAGAAGAGAGGGCATAATATAACTAATTGTAAAAATAGCATTTTAAAAAAATGCTTTGTATGTTTCAGTTCACGGGCCCTAGCAAATGTATTTAATTAAATTAATTTTCAGATTAAAAAAAAAAACTATTCAAGAAATATAGTTTTTGCTCAGTCTGTGGTACACTGTCCATGTTTGCTTGTACACTTATGTTTCTTACAAACAGGGGTTGCACCTATATGCAAGGTTCCACAAAAGTAAGATAGAGACAAATAGGGAGTCCCAGTTTTATTGTAGGTGCATAAAGACACTCACAAGTGCATCAAAAGTTCAGTGATATAATGATTCAGTTGTATAATAATAAAAATGCTTACATTTTTAACACAGGATGAAATAAGCTTCCTTCACTGCAAAATATATAAAGATGATCAGTACTATAGTATGCAACCCAAAATAAAAAATGCATTGCAATGAGAATGGAATGTAAAGCACTGAGAATGTTGTATAGAACATGTAAATAACTAGCAATAACTGAGTACATGATGTACTCTCTCGGCTATTTGAAAAGTACCAGAATCTGCCACTGCTATATCACATTCAAAAAGATTCATAGTGCATACCTGGAACCTGCCCAAGGCAGTTGGTATAGTGCCTAGCTTAAAGGCCATATAGGGTTATATATGGGTTACATACTTATACAGGTTTATCATGGGCACAGAATGGAAAGTGTAAAAAAACAAGACTATCCACCTGTCACCTCATGAGAAGCATCTGCTGCTGACAGGAACAGCTGTTTGCTTTCTGAGTTGGGACAAGCAGGAGAAAGACATGACCAACAGCTGTCTAATGCCAGGGGACTTCATTAGATGTGAACTACAAACACTTCTTACATAAAAACAGTAGAGAATTTTTAATTGCAAAATGGTTGCATATGTCATACAGAAGGCACAGGTCAATTAAAATATTTTGCCTTTAGATCCCCTTTAATCTTTCAAGCATCTTATTCATTGATCTCATTTTGTTGTAGAGACCTGCAACCCACTGACTTTTACCTCCATATCTGTCTGAACAATGAAACAATATTATGGGGACCTGGGACCACCTCCCATGGGGGAATAACTTCAGGGGATTCTTCTCCCAACACCCCTGTGTGAGCAAGTGTGCTGGGAGCAAAAAAAACACATTTTTTATTTTATAAAGGATTTGCAGTTTTTACTGCAGCCAGAGACATCAACATGGAACTGCCAACACCCAGGGGGAAAATGTGTGTGGCCTACCAGGGGAGCACGAACATGCAGAAACACTTTTATATGTCCCTGAATGCTTACTGCACATGCATGCTTTAAATGGACATGGGGAAGTACTATGACGTGGGTATCCATATAGTGATGGGAGGCAAGAGGGAAGGGGATCTCATTTAAAACCCAGGGGAGTTGTATAATAGCTTATGTTGAAACTCTGTGCGGTTGTAAATGACTGATAGTGTGGTAAATGCCCTTTTACCTGTTAAAGAAACTTTGCATAACTTGACAAGTTAGACACATTAAAAACTAGCAGTTTCTAGAATTGCAGACTTCTTAATGAAAGCAGCATTTAGATTTATATGCATATGGAATTCTAGTAAAATACACACCTCACTGCTTAATCTTCATTTTATTTAAACACACATCACTTTCACTCTGTTTAAAAAAATAAAGTATTCTCTCTAAAAATAATCTGGGCAAAAGAGTGAGTGATGCTAGCCCTGGGACCAAAGTTTCCACTTATATATAAAGGGACACTTTTATCATAATAATAAAACAAAGCCAAGTACAGGTGTAGGGTCACTCATCTGGGAACCCATTATACCAGAAATTTCTAAAATATGGGAATGCAATCTGCAAAAGAATTCATTTTAAACAAGCAGAATAATAATAAACAGTACAGGTATGCCATCCCTTATCAGTAAACCTGTTATCCAGAAAGTGCTAAATTAGAGCAAGGGTATCTCCAACAGAGCACTTTTTATGCAAATAATTCATATCTCCAATACAGCACATTTTATGCAAATAATTCAAATTTTCAAATGATTTTCCTTTTCTCTTAATATTAAAACACACATTGTTCTTGATATTAACTAAGCTGCTTGAATCAGTATTGGTGGCAAAACAATCTTAAATGTTTTTAGTGGACAAAGTTTTGTGATCCAAATTATGGAAAGATCCCTTATCTGAAAAACCCTTGTACTGTATAGCATCACATCTTTGTTGTTGGCAAGATAATCCTGTTGGGTTTATTTCATGTATATTTTTTTTATCCAGAAAACATTATGTTACAAGAATTCTGGATAACAGATCCAATATCAGTTCCACCCAGGTTGTGTCAAGGAACAACAATCAAAATAATCCTGTTGGTCTGGGAAAACCTTTGACAAAAATAATCAGCTTAATATGACTTCACCCCTTCCAACCCACTCCTTTTCTGAATAAATAAGTTCTCTTAAAGAAAGAGTGTTCAGGAAGAACAGCAGAGGGCCAAGTAAAGAGCCCTGAGGCCTGAATAACCCATTTAAAAAAAATAATACTAAGCAGGAATATGTGTATGTCCTGTTCCACATGAGAAGATTTTTATAGGAAGATTCCAGTACTGCATTATAGTGGCATAACTATACTGGGGCAGTCCCCAATGGGGGGGAGCATAAGTAAACCACAGTTTTGCACATGTTGTGGGTAAACCACGATTTCCAGCAAAGGGGATGGATGAAAAACATTTTCACAGGAAGCTGGTCTCAAATGTACATCCCTTCTGGGTTGTAGCAGTTTATTATTATTATAAAGTCACTTAGTATCCCTTAAAGGAAAAAGAAAGTCAAAGTCACTTGGGGGTGCCAAAATGTTAGGCACCCCCAAGTGACTTTGACCACCTACCTTTTACCCTGGGCTGGTGACCCTGTGAGGAGGGAACAGCACCAGCCTGGGGTAGCTGCCGGCGCTTCCTTCTTCCTGATTCGCTGCGCGCGCATGCGCAGTAGAGTGAAAAGCCGAACTTAAACATTAAAGTCGGCTTTTCACTCTACTGCACATGTGCCCACCACTGGCATTTCAGCAACGGAAGCAGGAAGAAGGAAGCGATCCACTCCAGGTACCCCGGGCTGGTGCTGTTTTCTCCTAACAGGGGCACCAGCCCGGGGTACGAGGTAAGCGGTTAAAGTCACTTGGGGGTGCCTAACATTTTGGCACCCCCAAGTGATTTTGCCTTTCGTTTTCCTTTAAATACATAATCAGCTTTGAGCAGTGGCATAAGGTTACTAGACCGGGCTCCCGCCAAAAGTAATTTCTGAATCCGCACCATATGGGGTGACAGAGACAGATATGCATAGAAAATGGGTACATGTATCTGGTCTGTTTAGGGTATGTATTCATAATAGTATTTTAGCGACAATACATTTAGTCAAAACCTTGATTATACCCTTAAATTACAGTAATAACACCCCTATTGGTCCTGTATAAGAAGTGTAGCTGTCTATAGAAAACTTTACATCAGTGGCAGCTCTCATTAAAAAATGTAAATACATAAAAAAAAGTATTAAAGCTATTTCATACCAAAAGAGCCCAATCCTAGTAGAAAGAAAATTTTATTGCAATGCAAATAACTGAGAAAGCAAATGACTTTGCTGAATCCTAAAATACAGCATCAATTCACTTTATGCATTTGTATCTACTGAAGCATGCATAAACATTGATGTGTGTCATTGGCGCAGACATTTATGAATAAAAAACATATTTCTACTTCACCTTTTCTGTTTAAAACATATAAGTAAAAGGGTGACTCACCTCTAATTCATTTCTTGCTATTGTTTAAGCAAATAGATGTGTGATGTGGTATGAAACAAGCTTAAACATGTGTGTATTGTTGTCTACTGATCCTAATATTCAGAAGAAAGGTCACAGACTCCTGAAAGAATAGCACGTCATTTTAGTTTTAAGAGTTGGGCTTGTCTATAGAAAGCCTTAGTTAAAACTACATTTGAATTTCTTCTGTTAATGTATTACTTATTTTTTTTATTTATTATTGTATTTAAATTTTTTTCATGTTTTTCAAGTCTTATGATACCACTAATGTGCTATTAACACTACAAACAGAAACCTCCTACAGCAAAAGAAGTTGGAAAAAACAGTGGAGCGTCTGGAAAAAAGGTGCATAAAGAGCTGTATTTTTATAGGTCTCTTTTATACAGGTTTTACCTTTGATCCCATAAAAACTAATAAAAATTACTGATATCATATTGCTGAAGGTTATAACTATGATTAAGGCAATGCCTTTATGAGAAAGGCAATACTTTTTATGGTAAATATCCATATCTATAAGGATGTTTACATATCAAGGTGCGGAAAGGTTCAAAGTGTAGATTCACATCTTTGGCTCTTCTTTCACTTGCTAAGGATAATGGGAAATGTAGTCTAACAGCTGTGAAATTACTAGATTTGTGTTGTTAATATGCACATTGAAGCAATATATTCCAGTGCATGGCATCAAGCCATTTATTACGTCTATGGAGCCTCTGTCATAGTCTCAGTCTTATTGTGGACTGCATCTCTCATCATCCTAAACCTACCAGCCTTTGGAGGGTCAAGACACATTCTAGGGCTGAATCTTTGGTGGCCACTGTAATGCTTCTGGGGCCCTTAGGGCCTATCCCATTCTGAAACTTCCCCTGAATCTACAGAAACTAGGCAATGCAGTACTCATATGGATCCAAAGTTCTTACCCAATACCCCGTTGTATGGTTAATCTATTCTTAATCAATTAAAACAATAAATGTATTATTTGCATATAACATATTTATTATTATTACAAATTCTTTTACAGTTTTTTTCAAAAACAAATTCAAAATAATCAGCTTTTAGTCTCTCCAGACACTGTTTTACATTATACTTGAATAAGATCTTGTAACATGCTAAAATGGCAGTTAGAAAATAAATTAGAACATTTCAGATAAAACATAACATTTTCTATTGTATTAAGGTCACCCAGACCTGGAATTGATATTAACTTGTTAATCTCATATGTACTATGAGATTTAATCATTTAACTTAATTCAGGACGTCTACATGATGCCCAAAATATGTTAAATGTTGCAATGACAAAACCCCCAAGAAAATCATAATGTATAATTTTCAATATGTGTCTATGCATATGCCACCTGAGACTGTATCTGTTTTAGCCTTAAGGATACTAAATATTTTGATCCCATTCTAGTCAATGTTTTTACTTAATTATTGTATATTTATATAGCACTAACATATCACATGGCACTTGGCAGAGACTGTTTACCTGACATACTACAGTCAATTGGAAGGATCCAGTTAACCTGCCTGTATGTTTTTGGAGTTAGTGAGGAAACCCATACAGACAAGGGCAGAGTATACAAACTCCTATAAGACTTTGAATTCCAGATCCCAGTAATACAAGAAAGGAAGTGCCCTGGTCACCCATCATCAGAGGGGTCCCTTGGAGAAAATTCATTTAATCTCACTTTGCTACCTTCCTGCATTCCTGCCCCTGTTCTCCAGCTCTGGCCATACCAATTCTTGTAAGGCTTACTAGTTTAAGGAAGACCTAAAAACCACTGGTCAGATAAATCACTAACATTTAGTATAAATGTTAAACTAGCCAATCCTGTCAGATTTACTGGTCTGCATAGGGCTTACCATTCTATGTTTATAGCAAAACCACAATAATATTAAGTATTTTTAAGGTACCAAAATATTACACAGCACCATACAGTGCTGTCCCTGAGTATAACGATCACAACTCCTAATATTCTATAGCCTGTTTTTTGCTGTGCAAATAATTCCCTTAAAATATAAATATGTAAATAAACGTTAAATGGAAGCTGTAACAAAAATTGACAAGCACTTCATCATGTGGAAATAAGAAACTTTCTAAATATTACCAATTAAAATTTATGTACCACTCAGGAGTCAGATTTTGATTGACAGTACATTGTTGTATAATCATTTGCCTTGGGAATGTATTAGAGCTACCTTCGACACATAGCTGCATGCAGAAAGAAATAATGCTTAGCGGGGAATAGTGAAAAAAACTTTTTTTTTCACTATTCCCCGCTAAGCATTATTTCTTTCTGCATGCAGCTATGTGTCGAAGGTAGCTCTAATACATATATATATATATATATATATATATATATATATATGACAAAGGAGAATGTCATAAACGATTAACATATATTTATATATATATACATTCTTTTTTGTCATAGTTCCCCTTTAATTACACTGTGCAATATGATCCTAAATACTCATTATTATATGCAAGATAAAACATAGCCTTCAGTGTTTCAATAGGCATGTAAATTGCAAAATCAAGCAAAATATAAGGCAGCTGTTAAATGGGCAGTATTTTTAAATTTAATTCATATTTCACCTTTTAACTCTTGATTTATACATAGATTATGAAGAGTGGGCCAAACACTGTCAGTGTTATCTTTTCTAATGTGATGACTTAATGGGAAATATTTAATAGAAAATTAAAAATAGATTTCTAGTTTTTTTCATTAGATACACTGAGCCAGAAAATAGAAGTCATTAAATGTTATTCCTAGTAAATGTACAGTTTTTTTTTTTTATTCATGTAGAATGTAGATTTTGATGATTGGATTTCTGCTCCAGAGCTCCAGTATTGAAAGCTCTATTTTACCAAGATTGGGGTATAATCTATATTTGCCCCCATCTTGAAACTTTAACTGCAAGATTTGAGGAGTCGCTGATTTTAATGTGATAACTTCATACACCTGTAATTTTGGTCTGTTGTCTAGACACTTGCAAGGTGTTGGTCCCCACTTGTGATGTAGACTGGTAGAAATTTGTTAAGAAGTATGTATTTTATGACTGTAGTAAGACTACAGCCTGCCTTATGTTTGGAAGAAGTTGTGGCTGATATGTCCTTAGCAATCAGAACACTTTACATGGTACACAGTATCAGGTGCCTAGTGAGATGAGGCACAGTTAATATACATTGAACATTTTGGCAAATTTTTACAATCGAAGCTGGACCTCATTTTTGTTTGACGTAGATGATGTAGATGCTATAGGTTTTTGTTGATGATGGACACCAAAGTGCAGATATTCACTATGGGAAATTCCAAAACATACAGTTTCCGCATATAGCAATACTGTACCATACATTCTGTGTTTCTGTAATTCTGCAGGGTTGCAACAGGAAAAAAACAGGTTGTAGTGTTGTTACTGCAGTCTATACATTGTAAAAGCTTTTCCATTCTTAGAATTCCCCATGAGTATTGCTATTATTTCCTTACAGGTGCAGAGGGATATATGAAGTGAGTACCCATTTCCAGTCTTTGCCCTGATACAGGCTTAGATATCCTGTGCTGGGCCGATAAAGGTGTAGGGAGGAAGGTGTCAGAGTCTGAAAAACACGCATCGTTATCTGTAAGCCATGTTTCTGTAGAAGTTGGAGAGAAAATTGGAGAGCTTCCTGTTGTGCTGTCTGAAAGCAGAGGTACTGGCTCGTAAGTTTCTGGCTTGAAAGCCACTTCTCTCAGTTCAGCTGCAACCATCTCTGAATGAGGGACTGGTTTCACAAGGTATGTATCATCTCTAGAAGGTGGCTTAACAGTAAAGTCTGTCTCATCCGGAAAGTACTTATTTTTTACCCAAATGCAACTTGCGCAAAGTAACATGACTGAACTAAAGTAAAGCACAGCTCCAGCTCCAAGGATACTCAGTCCAACATTACCGAAAGCATTTATGTAACCAATGGTAAGAAGAACAGTGGACCCACTCAACAAGATGACTGCAGAAGCACCAATAGCGGCTATCAAGGCATTTTTCTTCCATGTCTCCGTGTTGTTGTAGTTTTCAGGTTCCATTAGTGTTTTCTAACTGTACTGCTCTTTCAGAAAACACTGCATAGAATGATTTTGCTTGCTGTGTATTGAGAAATCCAGCCAACACCTTGGCTTACAGTGTGTTTTCCCCTTGGTCACCTCCTCCAATTTGTAAATCTCTGTGCATAAACATAAGGAGGGCAGGGCTTGCAGAACAAGAAAAACGGCCCAGGAGTCCTGTTTCAGTTCCTTCAGGCATTTGTATTCTTTACTTTTCTGAAGTCCAGCCACAACCCTAATGTTTTTTTCTTTCTGAGAAAAACACTGTTATCCCTGTGTTTAAGAGATTAAATTTTTAAATGTAAATGATTAATATAGCCAAAACAATTTGCCCGCAAGATGCAAGCTCACTCGGGTCTATGGAAATATTTTATACATAGAGGTATCACAGCAACCAGAGTGGCAGCTTTCAATAAGACATATCCAGGACAAATTCTGTGTTTGCTTGTGTAATTCCCCATGTGTTCTATTTATTGCATTGTGCTCTGCTTGTTGCATTATTACAAGTACAATAATAATAGACAGACAGTGCGCAGGCTGAAGTCTCTATTCCCATGCTCTTTACAGAATAGATTATATGGTTTGGGTAATATATAAGCCCTTGCAAATGATTTTCTTAGCCTGCCAGCATTATATAGTTAACCTCCTCTGTAGATTCTCTTGCCTATCTGTGGAAATTATTATTATTACACATTCTTGCTTATCTATAGCAATTATTATTATCATCGCAGATTTATAAAGCACCAACATAATCCACAGGGCTGTACAATAAATAGATGTATACAATGAAAACACATATGTACATACAAAGCAGCCAATAAACAATACAAAAGGTAAAGAGGGCCTTGCCTAAAAATTTGGCTTCTGACTTTTCCCTGACCCCATCAAGGTACTTTAAATAACTGTTTCCTTTTTCCTCATGGGTGAGAAGAATGAAGAAAACAAAAAACAAGAACAGGTAGAAAAGAGCTCTGTGGTACACTGGCAGTCCAACCCAACACTGTTTGGCTAAAGGATATTGCCTTTTTATGAATAATTGTTTTTCGGCAGTTGTAACCAGTTTATACTCTGAATTGAAACTGGCATTAGTTAATGATTCACAATAAATTGACAGCAACTGTAACATGATATATTGTACTGTAAACGTGCCTAAGTCATAATAAAGCTTTTTCCTGCAAAGTAGAATTACTGTCAGTCCTCATTGCCAAATTATTTGATCACATTACTTTTCCACTACTTACTACTAAATTCAAAGGGATGGTTTACCTTGCAGGTTAACTTTTAGTATGTTATATAACAACCTATTCTTACCAGTTTAGTTTCTGAATTATTTGCCTTCCTCTTCAGACTGTGTCCATGTTTCAAATGGGAGCTAGTGACCCCAGCAGTCAAAAAACTATTGCTCAGTGAGGCTACAATTTTATTGTCAATTTAACTACTTATTTTTCTATTTAGGGCCTTCTCTATTTATATCCCTGTCTCTCTTTTAAACCACAGCCTGGTTGCTAGGTTAAATTGGACCCTAGCAACCAGATATGATTTTATTTTGAAACTTTCTAAACAATAGTGAGACTTTAAGCAGCATTGTTATAAAGCTGAATACAAGTTGTTATGGTTGGGTAAAAAATTTAGGAATTAACTCCATGTATAACTGTAACAGAAACAGTTGATTACAAAGATCTGATCACATTATTTATAGATGTGTTTATTGCCTTTAGGCCAGAGTATTACTGTAATTAACGCCATTACTTTGCACATTTTCTGGGTGTCTTTTTGCCTTGTAGCTAGGGGCAGTAAGACAAATAACGACATAGCAGTTGCAAAGAAGTGAATGAAAAAGAAAAAACAGCATTTGCAGATTCTATTAGCCTATGTCATACAAAGTAATTGTAAAGAGAACAGGTTATTTGCACTTATTCCCTACTCTTTCATTTGACATATATTGCCATAATCAGGTACTGCAGCTATGCGTTATGTCTGTGTTCACAGTACATGCCTGCTTACACAGAGTCACTGTATGCAAAGCAATCAGAAAACATGACATGCCTAGCAAATAAGAGCTGGCACTTCTCAACTGCCACACATGCATTTGGTAATGATCAACAGTAAAGTGACAGGAATGCTAAAATGATATATTGTTCTATAACTGTGCCAGTGTGTTAATTTTTATTACTTCTATTTAGGTCCACACCTATTCGTATTCCTGTATCTCATTTAACCCAATACCTGTTGTTAGGTTAAATTGGACCTTGCAACCAGCTGCCAAAATTTCAAACTGGAGATCTACAAAACAATAAGCTCTATAATTCAAAAACAGCAAATAATAAATAATGAAGGCCAATTGCAAGCTATCTCAGAATAGCACTATACATTAACTAAAAGTAATTTTTAATTTTGCACTAACATAAATTTTTAGAGGGGCTTTTGCAGACACACGCATACACACACAGATATACAAATGGCAAGTGTATACTACTGTACCCACAAATATACACACTTTTTTGTATTGGGATTTTTTTGCCCTAAAAATTGTTTTATTGCTCGCTAGTGTGAGCCTTTACCACGCTGTGTGATTACTTTTTAATTATAATTTATGTGATTTTATTACATTTTAGAAACTATTTCATTTACGCAAAGTTTTGTTGGCTTGTTGCTTGTTTGCTTATTGCCTGCAAATTGTTCATTGCACAGTTAGTCTAATTGAACTGGGTTATGGACGCTGACCTCACTGTGTAATTGGTTCTATGTACGTTCAAGGGTAAAAATACACAGAGCTACTAGTAGCAGCTACTCGTCACGGCTTTAAAATAGACAATGCTGTTCATTTGCTGATAATTTTCTCTATGTGTGTTTTAAAATTGAAATACACATTTCCCATTTTGGGGATGTCACACTGTGTACTGAAAGCATCTTACAGTTAGGGGCTCATTTATTAACAGTGGGCGAATTTGCCTGTGAGCAGTAACCCATGGCAACAAATGAAATTGCAGCTGGCTGAAAATAATCAAATTGCTGATTAGTTGCTATAGGTTACTGTCCTCAACAAATTTGCTCAGTGTTGAAAATTGAGCCCAGTGTGTTGTTTTGCAACAACTAAAGTGTCAGCCATGAAAATTTGTATGTACAACTTTCATTTTGGGTCACAACATGCCACATCCTTTGGTAATCCTATCCGTAATAAACATAAAAAACACCTATCCTCTATCACATTTACTAGGGGGAAAAGCCTGGGGGAGGACTGTTCTTTTAACAGACTGGGTGGCGGGAGTGCGAGGCAAGGAGTGACTGTCCCGTAATTAAAGGGAGCGCTCAGCCTATGCACAGGGCTTTGCATGTTAGCTGGTGGGCGCCGGTACAGGCCTTACAAGATGAACGCTGTTGGGTCTGCGGGGTTAATGGTTCGGGCGCACCTGTTCTAAGCGTTGTGAATGTGGTAGCGTGAGGTACTCGAGCATGTCAGCCAATGATGGCGGCGGTTACCAAATATTCATTGTAGACATAGTTTTGGGAGCTGACTACAACCAGTGAGGGTGCCGCATTGAGCGTGCTATATATACTCTGTGTATATGTGTTGTATTTATGGGAGTCGCTACCCAGTATCAGAATATCACCAATAAAACATACAGTTTTTAACTCTCCCCACTCCCACTGAGAATGAGTCAATAGGTTGGGACAATCTTTGTGGGTGAGTGTTTATGACGTCTTTATCTCCCCTGGGCGATTCTCTCGTTTTCCCCCATTCTCCCCATATTTGCACCTTCTCTTTAGGATTAATTAGCATTTACTAAAGTAATAATTAATGAATTTGATAGTATAAATACCTATAGGAATTAGGATACACTTGCTGATTAGTCCGATTGTTACAATGTACATATTATGAAATCATTTCTACTATGACCTTTGTTGGCCAAGTGGTTTCTTAACTAATTTATAATTAACTGTTATTTTGAGTATTTAGGATGGTTATTTTTAATGGTATTAAAATAAAAGTTAAATCTTAATGGCAGAAACACAAAACCTTTTTGTGTGTTGCGATTTCAGGAAAAGCCAGTCAACCTGCCTTTATGATGATAGGATGGACCAGAGAAACTTATGCAGACACGGGAAAGCATCATTAACATAATGGCCTACTAAGAATCAAATGACAGACCCCATTTATATAATGAAGAAATAAGAAGATGTAATTTATAAAGTTGGAATTTTCATGGAGTCAGATTATAACTTTTTTTTATCTTCAATTATAATCTCAAAATGTGATTATACTAATTATATGTGGACTGATCTTCCTGTAACTTTGTCATAGAGAGAAAAATGTCATTCTTTGGGACCAACAGACAGGCATCATCTGGCAGATGAATTTTGTTAAGAAAATACAGTAGATATGCAATTTTATGTTATCCAGGAGACTGTGTCAAAATGGCAAAAACTGTGTAAAAAATCAGTGAGCGGCACTGCAGTGCTGAGTTCAATCCCAGACACGACCACTATCTGCAAGGAGTTTGTAAGTTTAACCTGTGTCTGTATGGGATTACTCCAATTTCCTCCCACACCCAAAAACTTAAAGGCAGGTTAATTGGCTTCTGACTTAATTGACCATTGTGTTTGTGAATGTGATAGGGAGCTCCCTAAATAATTTTGCAGGGGGGGATACTAACTTTTACTTACACCACTTTCTACAATACCTGCAAGAGCAATCACCGTCTGTTTATCCACTTGCTAACTGCATGCCAGTACACATATAACTTTATGGGGGCCCACTTTATAGTTACCCACTAACAATGGGAACAATTTCCCAGTGCAGTAACCGATAACCAATTGCATATTTTTTTTTATCATTCTATTGTCAGTGGAAATATCAAAGCTAATTGCTGAATGGTTGCTCTGATTTCTGCACTGGGACACATTTGTACTCTTATTGTAATGTACTGTAAATAAACAGATACAAATTTTTGAGTGCAATTTTTTTGACGTTCATAAACAATCACCTTACTGTACAGGATAAACATTACTGTTATAGTGAACACTGTTTCTTATCAACCACATTGATTACGAATCTGCAAGACACAGGAAATATGTTAGCTAACATCCCAGTATCGGTTATTTAGCAGAAACTTTCAGTGTACTACAGATGAAAAAAATGAGTCTTTGCCTTTGCATGCTAACCCACAATCATCTGAATTGTTCTTTTGTTGGGAATTGTTTTCTACAGATTGAGGAAATACTTTCACATTATTCACCAAACCAAATTCATCTAGTTGTTAATGCACATGGCTCTTACTTCCTTATCTGATTCAGTGAGATAAAATGCACAGCAGGTCATACATACATCATAAAGGAAAAGTGCAGCTATCACTGTTTAAAGGGGCAATAACACCACTATTTAAAATATTTTAATTGCCACTAAATGCTATTTCTGTTTGTACTGTGCCTGCAAATAAAATATTATTGCAGCATTAGTAGTCATTTAAGTTAGATAACATTTTATCCTATATGTGTGTATAGAGACAATAATGACATCTGATTCCTAATTGTGGTTTCTTCCTCGACTGTTGGGGGGGGGGGGGGGAAATGGATTTTCAACTTGCTTGACTGCTGAAGACACACTTTTCATTGACTTTTATTGCATATCAACAGGTTTTAGGTGTCAAGACTTTTTATTAAATGTTTCCTTGCACCATTTGCCAACACCTTGGGTGCCAGAATACTTATGCCTTGCACTGGACTAAGAACTGAAGATTGAAAATAGTCACTTCTCTCTCCTTTCCTGTCCTCAACATAAATGCTGAAAAAAGTTCATAAGAGGAAAAAAAACAAAGCTGAGCTCACTGTATACCACTGCAACACACATAGAAAAGTCTGCCAGTAAATAAAAGAAAACGTTTTCTGTTTTTTAATCCAGTTGGTGATGTTGAGGAGAAGGTTGGGTAATGGCAGGTTTGGGTTATTTGGCAGATGCAGAAACTGGACTGTTAGCAACCGTTTCATTGTATTAATAAGTCCTATATGTTCATTTAGAAAGTGTTTCCCCTATCTGATTGCTTCCCCTGTAAAAACATCTGGGCTGCCATCTTTAGCAATGGATATTTAGTGATGATAAGTAGGTCACATGGGTAGCCAATATGTCATCACTAAAATCTACCAAATGGGTGCCTTAGGCATGGAAAACTGTGCATACTCTACACCAGTGCTGTCCAACTGGCGGCCCGCGTGTGGGGCCCCCCTCTGTGCGGCCCCCCACCTGTCTGGCTGCTTTGATGGCTTACCTTTGTGTAAGATTTAAATAGTATCAGTACTGGGATTAACTGGCCCCCTGCATGGTTCTCAATTTAGATTCAGGCTGTAATCCCCCTGTATTGTTTAAACATGTAATCCCCTCTGTTTTTCACACCTTTTAGTTTCTGCATTGTTCACCCCCTGCAGTGTTCACACCTCAGGCTCAGGCTGTAATCACCCCCATTGTTCCCCTGTTCACACCTCAGACATTGTATGTAGTGTCTGGACTATGCTGCCTGTGTATATGCACACACAGACAGCATAGGGTAGGCAAAGTATGGCACACAGGCAGCATAGGGCAGGGAGGGCATGGAACACACAGGCAGCATAGGGTAGGCATAGTATGGCACACACAGGCAGCATAGTGCAGGCAGAGTATGGCACACACAGACAGCACAAGGGAGGCAGAGTGCTGCCTGTGTATGCCATACTCTGCCTGCCCTATGCTGCCTGTGAGAGGTGAACCTGGCAGGGGTTTGTTCTGGGAGTTTGTTAGTAGTTGGAAACAGCCATTAAATGGTCCCTAAGGTGTGTAATTATGTTGCTGGGGGCTGCCGTGCTATCCACAGGGGAGGAGGGGCGGCATATGGATTTAAGGGTGTGTTTTAATATGCCATAATATAATTCTTTCATATATGAATAACTGTTGATATCCCCGCAGTGAGGACCAAGCATTTGTGTTTTTGCTGCACTACCACCATTGTGATAAAATGGGTGTTGTTTGACGTGGGTGTGGTTCAAAAAAGGGGAGTGGCCAAAACTGGCTTCCATTAGCGGCCCTCCACCATGTATGCTAGAGAAATTCCGGCCCTCGGCACTGCAGAAGTTGGACAGCACTGCTCTACACCAATGTTGGGAGTGGCAGGCCCATGGGATGGATGGCTACAATTCCTTGACAGTTACTTGCAGTTGCTTCAGCTGATATGGAAAACCTTAGGGAGGCACCAAATAAATGTTTTTAAATTTGACAAATACTAAATGTTTCATACAAGGGAAGGTGAGTGCTCCTCTTGCCCCTTCATATGGACTTGTATATTCCCCAACCTAGCTAGGACAACAGCTACCTATGTTAATGATGGCCTCTGCTGGGAATATAAATAAGGGCAACTCCCAACAAATGCAGGAGAATTGACAGTTCTGCACACTGTCTTTGTCTATCTACATAGCAGCCTGCACCCACAAGTTCATGCCAGGTAAAGACTTTTGCATGTACACTCTTGTGTGTCACCTGCCACTTCTTAATAGAAGTGTAGCTGGCCGGAACCCACCTGACTCGTGGATTTTAGCCTGGCCCATGCAACACTACTATACATGTAAATAAATTGTGCTTGATGTTAACTAGAATTACATAAATCTGTGCTAATGGCAAAATAATCCTCTTAGTATTTATATTGTTTTATTAGTCTTAAAGGGGTACTTCACCTTTGAATTAACTTTTAGTATAATGTATTTTTTTTTAGTATAATTGGTCTAATTTTTTATTTTTTAGCTTTTTGTTCAGCAATTATCCTTAGAAGCTATATTGTTGCTAGGGTCCAATTTTACCCTAGCAACCAGGCAGTGGTTAAGAGCCTCAATAGAAACAGGAATAATAACAATAAGAACAAAATTGTAGTGTCACAGAGCAATAAGTTTTGGCTCTCTGATTTCAATGATTATGAAAATTAAAATACCCTGTTGCAGGGTCCCACAATGCCTGGTAACCATAAATACATTTACTCTGAAGCTACCTTGGTATTGCTATTAAATCCTTGAAGCTAAGAGCAGGATTTAGTGTCATTATATGTGTTCAGCTCTATGTAATTGAGCAAGGGAAAAAAAGTTAAATACCATGCCACTGACTGTCAGTTTTTTTTTTGCAGTTCTATAATTCCAGTATTTGGATTAGTTGAAGAACAGTGAGGAAACTATGCCATATGGCAGGGGTCCCAAACTATCTGACATGCGAGCCACAAATAAAGGTAAAGGAAACCTGTACTAAAGAACTGCCCTAAGCAGAATACGGCTATAGTGGGCCTTGTGTCCCCTTGTGCTCATTTTTGAGGGATTCCCAGGTTCCTCCCATGCATGGACACCATCAGGAATCAAGAAGCCCCAGCTACTAAGTTAGCAGGGACCCACAACCCACCCGTAATGCCACTAATGCTCACTAGCAACAAAGTACCATGTTTTCCTCTGTGTTTTTATTTTTTTGTGAGGTTTGTGACCCTATTGAAAAGGATTTGTGTGGTCTCAGGATTAAATTTGAATACACTAGTTAGTACGGCACGTCTTTAGGCTGATGCCACACATGGCGTTTTTCCGCTGCATATTTTCTAATTCTCTCGGCGGCTGAAAAACGCCTGATATCATCATCCATAGAAATAGCTTGAAAAGACTCGAAGCAAACCACACAATGCGGAAATACGCTAGAAAACGCCTTAACGCGGATTTTTCAAGCGTAGGCCGAAATACGCCAGTATTTGCAAAGCAAGCTATTCCTATGTATACGCAAAGGCAGCTGCCAGACCTAGCAGAAATACGCGGCGTTTTTTGCTATTTCGCACTATTAGCACCGTGGAAACGGGATTTGCTTACGTCACCAGTACTAGGCTGAAAAACGCCATAGTCAGGGGCTGTGTGGCTTGTGCGGCGTTTTAGGCTGCGAAAAAACGCCACGTGTGGCATCGGCCTTATTTAGCAACAAATGGCAAATATTTCTGGCACTTCCAGATCTTTTTTGTTGTTACAAACATTTTGAACAAAATAAAACTAAGTGCATGATATAAACCGCTCCTGCAGTGTGCTGAACATATCAGCAACTAAAAATTGCCATTACTGTCCTACCCTTTCACCCATGGCAAGCTATTTATGCAGATATCTTGTTCTTGCCTCTGGTAAACCCCTCATGCTCTTGAGTAAATGTAGTCATTTTGGATGTTCCCAAACAATATGTACTAGACATTATTACTATACACTTCAGGTAATTAATTTTATTATTAAGAACCATTCTCGATTTATACAGCCTCAGGTAAAACGCCTGCTCTTTCCCCACACCTCTCCAACCACTTCCAGCTTAGCCCCGCCCCCCGCGCGCGTCATCGCAGCATCTTTTTCCCACAGGGATCCAATCACTAGCGAAAGGCTAGAAGGGAGATGTTTCCGGAAAGAGTTCCCTCTGGAACAGGAAGTTGTCTCTTTTTACGCGTGTCACGTTGCATGTGATGCTGCTGGTGCTGACATGGCGGCCTTGGGGAAGGCGGAGGAATCGCAAGGCTGCTTTGGTCTTTTCCTCCTCCTTCCCGGGCCCTCCATGCAGCCCAGGTTGTTTGTTTTGGTGGCCCTCTCTGTGCTGCTCCTAAGCGGGCGGGCAGGAGCGCTGACAGAGGGCCTGTACTGTGGGCGGCAGGTGTGCTATGATGTGCTGGGGGTAAGCCGAGATGCAAGCAAGGGGGACATAGCCCGAGCATACCGGCAACTGGCTCGCAAGTATCACCCTGACCGATATCGGCCCGGGGAGCCGCCTGGACCAGACGGGGAAACAAGGGAGAGCGCACAGGAAAAGTTTCTCTTAGTAGCCACAGCATACGAGACATTAAAGGTGAATGAAAAGGGGAGCTGCGCACAACTGGGGGTGTTGGTTGCCTGGCAGTGACAGTGAGGGGTGGGCAATGAAAAGCTGGAAAGGATGTGGTGCGAGGTTGGAGTTATGTGAATCCCACTGGGGTGTGTTATCCCCGAACTCCAGTAACATCTGCTATAAATTGCTGAAAGTAATCCCATATTCCAAATCTGACTATACCCAGGTGCTATGCATGGAGTTATGAACGTCTAGTAGGGTGCTTTCCTATCAGATGTCAATGTCCTTCATGCTATTAGTTATGGAAAAGGATACGACATTCTTTACCTGCTCTTTGTCCTATTGAAGTTCTTCCTGCATTAGCCATTATTAAGTAGTATCCCTATGGTAGGATTATATGGCACAGTCCCTTTAGTTTGGCTCCAGGCTCATAAAGGGAAAATAATAAACGAAAGTAATTTTATGAACCCATTTACTATAAGACTTATAAGTTTTTTGTTATTTGTAAATCTCATTGCTATTGAGCACTTTTTCTCTGTCCCTTTCCTATTCTCTCCACCAGCAGTGGAGAACGGAATAAGCAAACACTTTAACAGCAAATGCATATACATATAACTAAAACCATCAAAGTTTTAATGAAATTGGAATGTTGCTTTAAATACCATTTTTTTTTTATTTTTCCACAACATAATTAATGTTTTCGGTTGCAAATTTTACATTTCTGACATTTTTTATGTTTGTATGCAAACTCTTTCCCTAGTTTCCCCCCCCCATATTTATTCTTAAATGCAGTTGCAGCTTTCATATATCTTGTGTATATATATATATATATATATATATATATATATATATATATATCCCCTGGTTCTGTGATTGTCTGAAAATGCAAAAAGGTACAATTTTGCCAATATGTGCATGGTGACTCTGTAGCTTTCTCATTTGGTTAGCTAGTAAATAGGTGGCAACAGCGATTTTTTTTTTATTTTGACTAAAACAGTTAAAAAATAGAATACTTTTAACCCTTCTATAATATAATACAAAGTCTACTCCATCATAGCTTTTAACTGTGGACATAATAGTGCAGTTGTCCATCAGATCTTTTTAAGGAATGGGGTAGTAGCTCTGCACTTAATTTATACTTCCAAGCTATATAATTTCCTCATTGAGCAAAGCACCAGCCCAATGCAGTTAACAGGTGTATAGATTGCTGGTGAGCATCTCTGATGATGAATGACCGCTTCGGTACAATGAAGCAAACTAAATAGACAGCGCTTGTTTTGGTAGGCTGGAAACGCAACGACCGATGCAGATCCCATAGACATTAATGTAAAACACGACAAGAGCACGTTTTGGGAAAGAGTAGCATGCAAGCACAACTGGTGTTTAAGAAGCTCTGACATTTCACATTAAAGTCTATGGCAGGGCTGCTTCAAGCACCTTGGTGCTGCATTTTCTGGCTATTGAAAAAAAAAAAAAAAAAGTGGTCCTTAATGTCCACAAAGGTGCCCCATGTGCCATTGTCCTAAGGGTGCTAGAATTATTGTTGATTTTGTTTTAAACTTGACATTACTGTTATGTCTTGGTCAGGATGAAGAAACTCGTAAGGATTATGATTACATGTTGGATCACCCTGAAGAATACTACAGGCACTACTATCACTACTACAGCAGACGCCTGGCACCAAAAGTAGATGTGAGAATAGTTATCCTGGTTTCAGTATGTGCCATCTCAATTTTCCAGGTAATACTAAAAATCTATAAATGTTCCTTAAACATGTAACTTCTTTTATTCTTTGTTCAGGCTTGTTTCTTAAAGGTTTGCCCACTTTTAAAAAGCTTTTTTTACTCCACTTATTTTCAGATAGTACCCTAGAAATAGAGAGATTTTTCAGTTGCTTTCTATTTTTTATTATTTTCTGATACTGAAGTTTAAAATTCAATTCATCAACTTCTCCTGTTCTCCTGGAACAGATTTGGCAGGGTGTGTTTACAAACTTAGACTGCTCTAGTTTGATGCATGAGTTGATATATTTTTGTTTTTGCCCCTGCTGAGAAGAATCCCTGAGTTTCATTAAAGGGCACCTGTCACCTAAACTTGTTTACCTCGCCAGAGGTGCAGGCTAATAGAGCTCACTCTCTGGTTAGGGTTATGTGCATAAAGAGTGCGCCATGAGACCCATTATGCGTTTTTGTCTCACATATGCTTACTTTTAGTACAGGGGACACTCATTATGTGTATGTACATCTCTGAACATGGTCCTCTGCACCAGGAGCTCCCTTCCAGTGGAGACCCAGCACTTGAAAGGGGCATTTAAAAAAAATATATACTATTAAGCCTGCTTCTCCGATAATGGAAACAATTTTCGGGGGACAGGTGCCTTTTTAAAGGCAGCTGCTATATTTGAAACAATAACTGCTAACATTTCACAGATTCTGCTGAGAAATGTATCAGTTAATGTAGCCAATTCAATTTTAGAAAAACCCCAAAAAAATGAAAATAAAGAAAAAAGTATTTTCTGTCTTTTTCTGGTGTGGTATCTGAAATACAGGTTTTGGAAGGTAACCATATCTTATGAATCTTATGGTAGCGATGTAGGTGCTGAGGAATTTTCATATTAGTGTTGATGCTAGGCAGATTGCGCCTGTATTATAAGCCTGATAATGTTCAGAAATCCTATATATAGGCAATATATATGCTAGTACAGGTATGGGACATGTTATCCAGAATGGTTGGGACCTGGGGTTTTCCAGATAAGGGATTTTTCTGTAATTTGGATCTCCATACCTTAAGTCTACTAAAAGACGATTCAAACATTAAATAAATGTAGTAGGATTGTTTTGATTCTAATAAGGATTAATTATATTGTAGCTGGGATCAAGTACAATGTTCTGTTTTATTATAACAGAGAAAAAAGAAAACATTTTAAAAAATGTGAATTATTTGCTTATAATGGAGTCTATGGGAGATGGCCTTTCTGTAATTCGGAACTTTCTGGATAGCGGGTTTCCGGATAACAGATCCCATACCTTTACAGTATTGCTTGAATCACTATCACAATGGTTGCACTAAGTTTGCAACCATTGGCTTGTGCTTTCATTTTGCTTTCTCATGAGGAGGTGAAACCTGAACCAAATATACAATATCCAACTGTTTTGATGACTAAGATAAAATCTCGAGATGCCATATACAGTGTTTAGGTATCATTTTCCATGAACAATGGTTTTTAGTGATATTTTGTTATCCATTTTAAGTGCAGCTTGCAGTTAATAGCTAGGTTTCCTTTACTATAATATTTATTTTACCTTTTGTAGTAAAGGCTAGTTTTGATTTTTTTTTTTAAATGTAAGACTTATTTTGGATCACGGAGAGCATATAAAATGGAAAATGTTTCAAAGGTCGATATAATTGCCCAAATAGCATAATAGAAGCTGATAAAGGCATAGGTAGAGTTACAAAGGCGGTATGTCATGGAAAGTAAAAAGAAATCTGTCATTTAACACCACCTCTATTTTTATTTCTGTACAAATCATTCCCGCTGGATATTACAAGAAAGAGGGAAGGTAAGGAAGGTTTTATAAACTTAGTTTAAAGCAAATGCTCAATTTCATTGCATATTCCAAGTGCGTAATTTTTGGAATAGAGGCAAAAAAAAAGATATGCATATATTATTATTTTTATATGGTCATGTAACTGATGGGATATGAAGGCTTTTCCACTTAATAAGTGGGTATGAGACACAGTCTGTGTGCCTGCCATGCTACTACTTAAAATTCCAGTATGTGATTGGTGAACCAAAATAAGCCACTAAAAATGCTAATGGACAGCGAGGTGAACACCTTTGGCACAGCTGTACTGAGTTAGTGTTACCTAGGCCAATGCATTGTGCTTTTTTCCACTATAATATACTATATGACTATATACTACTCACTCTATTCAAATTCTGCTTGTCAACAAGTTGAACTGAAGAAACTGCTCGAGGAAATGAGTGGTAAAACAGACATTATATACTTTATATTATGACCTGGATGAATTTTTCTTTACAGACAAATTAAACACCATAAGGTGCAGAAAATGTTAGCTTTGGCCTATTCTGCTCTTACATTTTAATGTAGACCCCCTGATCTTAAAGGGCAATTAACACCAAGAAATGAAAATTCCTTAAATGACTTCACAAATATTGTTAACATAGCAATTTTGAACGTTATGCATTGGGTTCTTTTAAGACATAAAAAAGGATGAACACAGCAGAGCTGATATATAACAAACTTCACTGAAACCAGAACTTGTTTTTTTGCATTACTGGTACCGTATTTTTTGCCATATAAGACGCACTTTTTCTTCCCCAAAACTGGGGGAGGAAAAGTTGGTGCGTCTTATACGACAAACTGCGTCTTCCTCTATGTGCCACTCTCTGCTACATCCTCTCTTTTATAAGGTTGCGCCCGTGCGTACTGACGTCACACGCACAGGGCGCAACCATATAAAAGCACAGAAGCAGCTGGGAGCCGCGGCACAGAGAGGAAGACATCACGGGAGCCGGAGGCCGCTGGGGGGAGGTTAGGGGGGAAATGGAAGGTGCTTGGGGGCCCTGGGGGAAGCTGAAGAATGCTTGGAGGCCCTGGGGGCGCTGAAGGATACTTGGGGGGGCCCTGGGGGACGCTGAAGGATACATGGGGGGGGCCTGGGGGAAGCTGAAGGATACTTGGGGGGGGCCCTGGGGGAAGCTGAAGGATGCTTGGGGGGGGGCCCTGGGGGAAGCCTCATTATGTGCGAGCCCAGAGACAATTAACTTTATACAGTTGATATAAAATATTTTACTACAGTATTTGGTTCAGAATCTTTTTTTTCTATATTCTCCTCCTTTTAAATTGGGTGCGTCTTATATTCCGGAGCGTCTTATAGGGCGAAAAATACGGTACTTTGTCACACCCTGATAGAATGTTGCAGGTTTTTTAGTCTCTAATGGGAAATGTTCTGTCTTTATAGTACCATTTAGCTTTCATGGCCCCACTAATGTCAGACCATGCCCATATGTCAAGCTTGCTTCCTTTCAAGATAAGATATCATGGATATTAGGATGTTTTTTCTTTATTCTGTCTATTTCTTAGTTAGGAGGGCATGCATTGCTAGGAGCCAGACCTGGAACATATATATCCTGAGGGTGATGGGCATAATATTTTTTTAAATATCTAACTAGACTAGTATTTGTTTACATTAATTTGAGTTTGATGATCATAAAAGCTATAATACATTTACTTTTAAATCCTCCAATGTGAATCTAATGTTAGTATATAAGTATTTACATTTCACTTTTTTTTCTTGCAAATCTTTTAGTACTATAGCTGGTGGAGTAGCTACAATGAAGCCATTAACTATCTGGCAACAGTAACAAAATACAGAATTCAAGCCATGGAAATAGCAAAGCAGCAAGGTTTGCTTAACCGAACCAAAGAAAAGGGAAAAAACAGGCGGTCCAAAGAAGAAATCAAGTCAGAAGAAGAAGAGATAATCAGAGATATAATAAAGAATAAAATAGACATCAAAGGAGGCTATCAAAAGCCTCAAATATTTGATATACTCTTGTTTCAAATAATTTTGTTCCCCTATTACATTTTCAAGTATATCTCCTGGTATGTCCACTGGATATATACCTTCAATATTCAGGGAAAGGAGTATGGTGAGGAAGAAAAGCTATATCTCATTAGGAAATATATGAAGATGTCACAGTCTCAGTTTGACACCCTGGAAGAACACCGTAAAAATTCGTTTCTTGAGCAGAAGCTGTGGATAAAGGAGAATTATGAGGTGAGTGAAATAGGAATTAAACTGGGGAAGTGACAGTGGGGAAATAACTCATGATAAACTTACATGACCGTAGTGTACACTACATTTTGGTTATTTTTCTGAAATTCTGAAATGAAATGTTGCAGTTAAAAGTGACCTGTATGGCTCAAGCTTTAAAAAAAGACAAACAGCACTTACATGAATGTTCTGCCACTTTGTCTTTTTTAAGCCACAGATCGACTTAAGTGGTATATTGAATGTTTCAGGGGGCAAATCCCTCCCTGACTTATTACGTTGTTTGCTTATTAAAAGGCAAACTGTGAGAAGTTTTATATGAGTGCTGTACCTGTTACTACAAGTTGGTATACAGTGATGGCTATCCAGGCCCTGGCAACTGCAATGAGTATACACCATTATGCCCCATTTAAAAGAGCATAAAAAACATCTACATATTATTCTAGTTGGCTGCCACGTGATTGCCAGATCTCCTCCATCACCGTCCCTGGGGTGCTGTTTATTTGGTAGCACCACTGCGCCTTGCTCGAGCATTGACAGAGGGGATCCGGCAGTCCTGTGGCAGCCTGGTTGCTAAGCAATGCAACCGGCTTTGTGTGCCTACTATCAGTCAGCCTGGTCCTGAATGACGTGTCCTCAGGGCACTGTTCTGGGCGCACAAGTACCTCCAGCACCACTGATCTTAGATCGTTTTAGCCTTCCCTACACCGCCATGCAAAATGCTACTGGGAGCACAAGGGGGACTGTGTGAGGGGGCTTCAATGCTATAATTTGCATAGTGTCTCCAGTCGTACTGTTTGTTATATTTTTGTATTTCTTGTCTTACTGTTTTTCTTGTCTTACTGTTTTTCTTTCTCTTGTCTATTTCTTTTCTTTCTTGTGACATTTTTCTTTACGTTTTGGTTGCCTAGCAAAGCCTTTGGCGCCAGTACAGGGATTTAAGCATTTGTAATTTCACTGCTTTGGTCTCCCTGACGAAAGTTCCACTTAGGACCTGAAACGTTGTATGGATAAATAAAACCTCATTTTTTTTTTTTGTTACCTACATGTCTTTTGACTACCTTTGACTCCTCATGTGAGTGCCGTCATTGTTTGTATTTGTATCTTTTTTTTTTTTTCTGCATTCTGCTTTGGCACCTAGGTATGGATTTCAGATTATGGTGTGCTACCTACTCCTTCTTTAAATTCTATATCTTGGTCTGGTACCATACTGCTCAGCTGGCAGGGCAGGGGTACAGTTGAGGCAAGTACACATTCCTGGCTATAATGGGCAGTGCATGCACATATGCACTTCCTTCTGCACAGGAAGTAGCAGTGCATATAAGCCACATAGACTGCAGTTTTCCCAGACAGCTTTCCTTATCAACACAGCACAGTGGAGTACTAGATTTCTCTTCTGCCAGAGGCAATCTTTAAATAATGAATTGGAAATAACAAGTCGAAATTAAGTAAGTGGAGAAAAGACTTCGAGACTCAGAATACATGCCCAGTTCCCATAAAAATAAACTGCTTTTTTAAAGTGACATTTTTTTTAGTTCTTTATGGTGACTAGATTCATATGTGCTTTCTTAGTATAGACAGAATGAAAGCTGTGATTGCTCTACAAGGCACAGCTACGAGTGTCTAATTTTGGAACCTGTACTTTGCTGTTTGGCTGGTGATTTAGGTATCATAGGACATTATAGGGTTGATTCACTAAAGTGCGATAATGCTTATCGCTTGCTTTTGTGCGTTAAAATTGATGCGTGTTTCACTAAAACAATATCGCGTGCGTTAAATAGCGTGCAACTGAATGCGTTAATTTGAATGCATTGCGTTAATTAGCGCGCAGAAATAATACTAACTCATGATTCACAAACACTTAGATGCACAAAATATCGCATTAGTCTGTGCGAAAATTAACACGTACTTGGGGCAGGCGGTAATTATAGAAAAGTACAGTTAATGAGCTTTTGGCAACACAATATGGACTTTGCAGTGTTATTTATTCAAGTATGTGTTGGCCCTAGAGTGATGTAGCCTCCAGTTTGCAGGGAAATGTTCATTTTCAGAACCGTAGTTTTCCAAAAGTAATGGCGTGTATGCCTAAAATGGCGTGCGTTCCTTTGCATGCGGTTACAATTTGTACGCGCTGCGTTAATTTGCACGTGTTGCGTCAAATACCGCACGAAAATAGTCTTTGCGACTTAAATAGCGCAAACAGCATTGCGTCTAAATTAACGCAAGTATCCTTTTAGTGAATCGTGTGTTAAGACGTGGAAAATAAGATGCAATAAAATTTTTAACGCATGCTATAATAGCTCTCGAAATATCGACCTTTAGTGAATCAACCCTTATATGTCTCCTTTAATGTTTGGGTAGTGTCATTTAACTCCGTAAGAATATTAGTTATGCTTCAATATATTTATTTCCATCTCTGTTTACAAATCTGTGTTCCCTTTATAGTTGAGCTGAATTATTTCACTTGAAAAAATTTATTTTTTTCTGTGTAGGTCTACAAACTAGAACAGGAAGAAGAAATGAAAAAGAAAATGGCTTCAGACCCACGATGGAAACGATATCGCAGGTGGATGAAGAATGAAGGGCCAGGCAGACTCACGTTTGCAGATGACTGATGATGATATAATGTTGCAAAAATACATTTTTCATATAAATAAATTAAGTTTTTTTTATTGGCTGCATAATGTCAGTGATCCTAGACTCAAAAACAAATCATGGTGATGTTCCTGTTCTTATACTTCATGTTTACCTGGCAGATATACCAGAGTGGGATCTGGTGTGTTTCACACTAATACCATATCACTGCAAATCTTTTAATAAATACAAATCATTTTAATATGCTGCAACAGCATTAAATAATGTTACCAAACATTAGCTTGAGATCCTTTATGTTAAATTGCAAATGGTATCTTAAGTCTATGCAAAGGATAAATGAGAGCTATAGAAAAATGGTGCACAATCTCAGGACAGAAGGTTGGGTGGGGGTTGAATTTAGTGGGCAATCAAACTCCCCCTGCCAGTGATTTTTAAGTTTTAAAGCAGTTAACCTTTATGTGCATGTGTGACACCACATGCAGGTGTATAAAGAGTGAAAGATATGGCACTTTTCTCAATGTCACGGTATGGCTGCCAGCAAGGGAAGCTCCCTCCCGGTGTGGGTGGTCTAGCCCTAGGGGGGCATTTAGAAACAAAACCCTGAAAACTATTGTTTCCCCCAACTAGAGAGCAGGCTCTATAAGCCCACACCATTTTAGAGTGATAGGGGAAAGGCATAAGGGTGTCTGGGAAAAGGAGGCAGTGGCTTTGTGTGTGGGGAAGGTAGTTGCCCCTGTTACAAGGTAATATTGAACAGAAAAAATAAACAGAGTAAAGAAACCAACTTATAACCACAGAAGCTTTCAGACCGAAAGGAAAGAGGGAGGGAAGGATTCTGTGAGGTAATGGGAAAGCATTTACCACAACTGGCACCGAGAATGTGAATGCCCAAAAATACAAGTATAGAGTATATTTATTCTTCCATAGTGGGACCATGTGCAACAACCTCCATTGACCTAATGAGAAACACAACAGTAGTGGGAAATTCAGATTTTTATGGTACATTTTATCTTCCAAAGAAGTTGCCAGAAAGAATACCTGGTCTGGCTGAAGCGAAATTTCTAATTAACCCCTTGGGCCCATGATATGTATACATAGTGGCTTTCTGGATTGCCAGTTGTGACTGACTGCATCTGGGTAATGTTCCATGGTCATTCCTCAGGTCTGTGGGGTGGGCGTGCCAATGACAGGGCTGCCATCAGAAACCCTCTTCTTCCTCTGGAGCCCCTCTACAAGTGAAGCTGCTTTTACCACCAGGGTTTTAGAAGCCAGGTGACAGTGGAGCCCTTACAGTTGTGCCATATACACACCCTGATTTCTTGCTGATTTGGCTCTAAGGATGGCAGATGCTATTTCCTGTGACATCCACGGTTAATGGTTAGTTGGTACTTCTAATTGACACCTAATGCTGATGTGATGGTAGTGGTAGTTCATTTCTGTCCAAACTGTAGCTGATTTGTTTTTAAATAGGAAGGCAGAGTGCTTTTATACAGGTCATGGTACTGATGACAGAAATTACAAGCACTGATTATAAATAATGACCTCACTAAGCACTGTTTTAAGGATATAATTTACAGGATTTTCATGTTTAAATGTGTTTAAAGTGGCATAAGGTCACTCAGTCGGCCCCCAAACACAAATGATAACCTGAACTCTCAGCCACCGCCCGTACCATGCACCTGACCCCTTCTCCCATGCTTAAGGCAGACAAGCACATACAAGAATAATAGTATGAGGGGTGGTAGCAAGGGTGCCCTAGGCAACCTGTGCATGTTTTTTGTACTTGCATATATGAGATGTGCACATAAATATCCCTGGACAGTGTTGCTACACAGGGAATTAGTTTCCTTCTCAGCAAATACAAAGCACATTGGTTATTATGAGCTATGGCATATAACACGTATTATTTTACAGTTTATACATATTGTTATGAAGTGGATTTACCTTCATATACCACTTTGCATATACCAAATATGACCTGCAAATATGATTTGCATATATCCCACTTATTATTTTACAGCTCATACATATTGTTATGAGGTGGATTTTGGCTACAGGTCAGTTGGGCAGAAAAATGCAACTTCTAACACAAGATCATTAGTAGAGCATTTATTAGTTTTCACTTTCTTCCTGGAACTCTTCTTGCCTCTTTAAACATTGTGCTTTTTCTGCCTACAGCACTCAACTCAATTTTCATTTGCTGCTTTTGAATGCGCAGTCCCACTAGTTGCCAGAAGATGGCTCCCTAAATAACTGTGACACGGAACACTGGACCCTGGGAGCTGCATTACTTTGAGGGCTGCAGGATGGGTAGGAGGGTTGGAGTCAGTTTAGGAGTTTAGAAGCTTGTGAGATCATTTCCTGCCACAGATATCTCCAGGGATCACAACTCAGTGTTGCAGCAGGAGCTGGGTGCAGCTTTCATCATTACTAAACTAACTGTGCATCCCCCCTGGCATAGATGTCTTCCAACTCTAACTTCAGTACAATGCAGAGAGTGGTGGAGCAGCTGAGGCTGGAGGCTAGTGTAGAACGGATTAAGGTAAGGAGACCCAGCTGATGCAGAGAGAAACTTCCTTTGCTTATGTACATTCCCTACTAATCAGTTAATTAGGTTATTTACACCTTTTATAAGTATATTAATTTTGTTTTAGTAGACACTTTTTATTGTTGTTTACATGCTGGGCACCCTTACCCTTGATGCCCCTCACCTACATATTGTGAGTGCTGTAAAGTTAAGTGCTTCTTCTCAAGCTAACGGGCAAATGAATGTTATTTTCTGTATATATTTATAAAAGGATATGCACAGTGCTTGAACCCGCTTCTGCTAAAACTAGACTACAACTCCCAGCATCCACTGACAAAGGTGATGGGATTTATAGCTCATAAGAATGGCAATAGCTTGCAGTTGCCCCTGTGTCTCTCACATCTGTATTGTGCCATTGTCATTTTGAAGCCCTTTATTTCTAAATGTTCCAGACATTTCTATTGCAGTTTTCCTTTCTGTCACACAGAGGAAAAAAACTTTTTTTTTTCCTCAAAATTTTCCAAAGGACTTTACCCCTGTAATTACTGGTTAGAGCAGCTTGCTGCAGTGTTTAACTGACGTTCAAGGCACGGCTCAGGAAACTAAAGCCACATCCACAAGTCATTTGCTTCCATATCAGACTTAATTTTACCTCTAAGCATTCAGAAATAGACACTAATTGTAGTTCCTGCATAGGGAGCAATGTCTTACCAGCATGAAGGCCAAATTTTTCTCTGCCTCAGATATAGAGGAAGCAGACCCTGCAGCTTCTGGAGGAGCCCAGTGGGGCACTGACTGATAAACTGTTTCAATATGGGGTTATGAACAAATGTTCTATTCTCAATGTTAAAGGGGTAGTTCACCTTTAAGTTTAGTAATAGTATGTTACAACAATTCTTAGCAACTTTGAAATTGGTCTTCATTCTTTATTCTTTTTAGTTCTCAAATTATTTACATTTTTCTTCTGACTGGGGGTCATTGACCCCAGATGCCAACACAACTACTGCTTTGTGAGGCTACAATTTTATTGTTAATGATACTTTTTATTACTTATCTTATTATTCAGGCCTCTCCTATATTCCAATCTCTCACTCACAGTACTGGTTGCTAGTGTAATTTGGTCCCTAGCAACCATATGCTGCTGAAATGCCAATCTGTAAAGCTGCCAAACAAAAGGCAAAATAATAAAAAAAAAAAACACACATAATAAGACCAATTGCAAATTCTCCCAAAAAAGCACCTTCTACAGCATGCTAAAAGGTAAACAACTCCTTTAAGCAGGGGTCCAAAAATTATTTTACTAACTTCGAGATACACAATCTTGTAGATTGTAAGCTCTTTTGGGCAGGGCCCTCTTCACCTCTTGTATCGGTTATTGATTGCTTTATATGTTACTCTGTATGTGCAATGTATGAAACCCACTTATTGTACAGCGCTGCGGAATATGTTGTCGCTTTATAAATAAATGTTAATAATAATAATACCTCAGGGCTAGGCAAAAGGGCGGTAAATTAACTAAATAGGACAAAAAGTGCCCCATGGTAACCAATTAGCAGTTAGTTTAATAAAGTGAATGAAAGCAGATTGCTATTAATGTTCTGTGAATTCCCCTCTTATTGTGTTATGGGTGCTACGTGGTGGGGGAGCCGGTAATTTCTGTGCTCTTGTGCCAAACTATTTATACTTCCATTAGTAGAATTAAAGTGCAGATATGGCCCTTATTTTGGTATAGTGTTGTTGTTATAGCAACTTTGTTGAATAAAACTAATATAATTTAAGTGGCCCAGGTCAGGCCTTTGGCCATCTTAGTTTGGCAGCTGTGCATGGGAAAGAATTAGAAGCAGCTGGGAGATGGAGTGTCACAAAGATATGGTGTCTGTCTGAGGGTTAGGTTACAGGGCTTCTATACCTCAGACAGTAGGCCTTAGACAGTAGCAAAAGTGAGGAAAAGAAGGCGTGCTTGTGTTTAGTACATCAGGAGGAATTCTAGCTATTAGACGGAAAGGAATGCTCTCTAGTTTCTTGTGGATAATTGTATCTTGGGTGCTCCCAAGCAAGAGCTGAATTCTGTGTATGTGTTAAGAAATATATGCATGTTATGTGTGTGTGTGTGCACACTGGTGTCATAATTTACACAACACAGAGGAACATTGCTATTGGTAGTTATTCTTGCACCATACATCCTCCAAAGCCGACCAATAGGTTCCCTGTTTGCCAATAAATTCTCTTGTCGGTATTGAGCTCTAATGTTCTGCTAGGAATTGTAGCGAAGTTATAGTTGGCGCCTACTAAATGCCAGAAATGACAGCAGTTAGAACGTTTTCTGATTCACATCAAGACTCAAGTACAAGTGTGTGAATTTTGACACACTGGTTGCAATAGTGTCAAGCACATTTTACCCTAAAGGGGACCAAAATTATGCTGGAAAGGAACACCGTGTTGTGAGTAAAAAAAAAATAAAAAATGCAGTAATCAGTAATTGCATCTGAAAATGCACTTTGCACACTGCTCATCCAAAATGATAATTGGTAGGATCAGGCTAGTCAAGTACAGCAGAAAGGGAGCTGCCCTTGCTAAGTTCCAACAGAAAATTGGTCTGACGTTACACAGTGAGTCCACTCTGCTGCCAGCCAAGTTACAAAATGGCCTACTGTCATGCAGGAGGTTACCAATACCAAAAGAATTATGCGTGTGTTCCCCCTGCTTGGGGCAAGTAGTGCTACACAAGGCTGGAGTCATTAACACGGAATATCACTTAAAGGAGAAGTAAAGGTATCAGTTGTGGGGAAAGGGGATGGACAAAAGTGCATGTAATAGCTTACCTGGGACCGTGTGCCATGCCTATCTAAAAATTGGACAGGCTTGGGGTACTAGTCACCATCTACTTTTCACCATTTTCTATACTTTTTTGTCTTTCCTTCTCCTTTAAAAAGTCAAGTAACTAGCTTAGATGTTAGCTTGCTGACTAGCTATCTGACATTACATTACAGTTTACAACCTCCTCCTTTTACCATTTAATGTGACAGTTTTGTTAGCAGGAGCCCATTAAGTAAGGGGGTTATCTGTGCTTAGTTAGCCAGACAGACTGCACTGTCTTCATGTGCAGTTGTTTTCCTGAATGTATTGGATGCAATTTATTTTTTCTTATATAACATTTCCCATTTTTCCTGTACTTGTGTGTAAGTATTTTATTGAGACTCCCCAAGGTATATCCACTGGACCCAATTAGCTATAAAAACCTTGCAGGTAAGTGTCAGGTTTCTCAATCTCTCCCACAATACAGCAGAGGGTTACAACATGCAGAAGTGCCCTGTGTATGCTGAGTAATGTAGTTACACAACATGTCTGCCTCCAGTATTATTCAACATTGTGTTGTATTTCTTTAGTGGCAAAAGAGAGGAAGTTGCTGTTTATCAGGAGCCACAAGCTTCTGCAAAACATTATACAACTGTGTGACACTGTAATGTCAACATAGACTACAAATTGATGCAGCAAGTCAATTATCTACTTTAGTTAGGTCTTATACACTTTTTATTATCCCTTTCATGACTGCTATATGCAGTAGCATAGCTACCATATGGCTTGGGGGGGGGGGGTGCTCCTGCATTATGTTATCACCCCCAGACCCTTTTGCTGCTTAAACTTGAAAGCTCAAAACAAGCAAGTGTGCAGGGAACTGCTTGCTGGGGCCTCTGAATATTTTTGCAGTGGCCCTGTCTCTTCAAGCTATGCCACTGGCTTTGTGAAAATATATCCATATCCTGAAACTCTTTGTATATTGTTTTCAGTCACCCACCAATGCCTTGCCTGTTTGTTACTGCAATGACTTCTGGCTTGAGATTTTATAGTACTGGTATGGGATGCGTTATCCCGAAACCTGTTATCCAGAAAGCTCAGAATAATGGGAAGGCCATTTCCCATAGACTCCATTTTAATCAAATAATTTACATTTTTAAAACAAATTTTCTTTTTCTGTGTAATAATACCTTGTATTTGATTGTAACTAAGCTACATGGATACATATTGGTAGCAAAACAATCCTTTTGTGTTTAATGTTTAAAGGGTTACGGTATGGAGATCCAAATTACAGAAAGACCCCTTATCTGTCCCCAAGCATTCTGAATAACAGGTCCTATTCTTGTACAAGGATGTCCCAAGGAATGCTTTTTCTGTATTTGGTTATGCCATTGCTCACAGAGGGCAGTGGAACCCGGTGGCATTTATATTTACAAAGTTGTCTTTATACTATAAACACATGTGGGAGATAAAATGTTGTAAAATTTGCATTTAAAGAAAAAACAAGTTGGGGACATGTGTACAGTGATCAAATTCTAAGTTATCACAACTCACCCCCCCCCCCCATCATTTGTCTGTTTAAGATCATGTGATTAAAGCAGTTTTTTCAGACCATGCTAAAATTAATAAAAAAAGGAGAACATCCAGATAAGATGCATAATGGGGAAGTTCTCATATGATTATGTTAATCAGATCTTAAAACCATTTATAGCACAGCAGCTTGGCACAGAGATAGATCTCCTGACCTGTGGCTGCTGTAGCACAAACAGTAAATAGCTGTCAGAGCCTTGGGGGGGTGAGGGTTATTGAAGGGACTTGTGCATTATGGAGAACACCCACGGCCTAAAGGCATCTCTTTGCAACAATCACGGGATTGTATCTGGAACACCAACGGAACCATGAGAAGGGATAAGAAGAGCAGGGGTAACAATGGGTTATTGTCTGACCTACAAATTTGTCGTTTTACACTCATGGGTATGATCAGAAAAAGACCCCAAAATGGTACAAAGAACGGAAATCAAATAAAAACTGCTATTGTTAGCACTGAGAATAAGGTTTCTCTTCTTGCCAATGGCAAAAAGTCACTGGAAATATTTGATGGCACACAAGGTGCATTTGGAGCTGCGTTTCTCAAAGAAGCTGGTGCCCAAAATCACCCCTCTATTGATTTACATTGTGATCGGCAGTCAGACAATAGTAGCACCCCATTCCCAGGTTACTGACGCTTAAAAGTATTGTTAATTTAACTTAATATTTTGGCTGTTTAAAATTGTGGAGCTCAAAGCACCTGAAGGGACCTCATGTGCCGTTACACCTAGGGTATGTTTTAACCCCTTAATGGAATCTGCATAATTTTGGGCAGTTTCATGTAGGAAATTCTTTGCAGCCATACACATAGCCATGGCAGCTAGTCCGGATAAAAATTGGGCCAATTGACCAACATCCTCTACTTGTACATATTTAGCCTGATGCATGTACAATGCAATGTAGTTAATGACCTCTGCAATGCATTTTAATATAATAATTTAAGGCCTAGTGTGTAACCTTTTGGTGGAAAGTGGAGAATGTTTTAACGTATAATTACATGTATTTGTATGTAGGTCTCTCAGGCGGCAGCAGAGCTTCAGCAGTATTGCATGCAGAACGCTTGTAAGGATGCGCTGTTGGTGGGAATGCCTGCTGGAAGCAACCCATTCCGTGAGCCAAGGTCCTGTGCATTGCTCTGAACAACCCCTGCCCTCTGTCACTAATGTAAGTATTGGTATACTGTATTGATGAAACCAAACACACATATAATAGACAAGAGCTTATGATATACAGTAAAATGTATTATGTTTGTCACTTTCTGATTTCTTAGAGTAAAAAATAAAAATATATACTTTAATCATGAAACCTCTAGACTTGAGAAAAAAAGAAACCCCTGGTCCCAGACATTATCCATATATTTCATAGTGGGTTGTGCATTATCCATTATACTTTAAACGGATAGCAATGTATGTCCATATTGAGTATTTTTTCCCCCTTCAGTATATTTCAAAGAAGAGAATCCAGTGACATCAAAATCATAAAAAATGAATAGCATGTTTGCACCCAGCAATTGCTGAATTATGTGTGTGCAAAATTGTGTGCTTGTATACATACGCAGTGAAAAACACTGGATATCCGTTGAGAAGGCCACCATTTTGCTGACTTTCAAAAGTGGCTTATTAGCAACTATGTATGGCCAGTTTCAGACCTGATTGATATAGGCCTAACTGATAATGCAATAACGTATTATGTGGGTGCCATTTGATATTTGTTAATTTCTCTATTATTCCCATAGAGCACATAATTACAGGACAAACACAATAGCTCAGAGCAGCCTTCCTAGTCCTCATATAGATAGTTTACAATTCAAATTCGCAAACCTTTTACATTTCAAATGAACAAATCTTGCTGTCTGTGGATTTGCTTTACATAGGACATAGTCCTTATTGCATGTCATAATTATAATTGTAGTACACTGTCCCTTCCCATTTAGTATGGCTAAAGGTGGACAAAGGCAAGTATTGTATGTTAGTTCTTTTATGGGAATTGTTACTTTCATTAAATGAGACAAACTTGGCTCTGATATTCTGGTACGTGAGCCTGCTATTACTGTGCTCATGTGAGCAGCCTTTTTAGGAAATAGTTGTTAAGCCCTGCAGGTACAGTCCAATGGGGTCAGACTTGAGGATCTGCAATCACATGTTCATTCTCTAATAATAAGAACTTTATGTAAGGAGGAAATAAATTCCTTGCTTGAAGTAATAACTCTTCATCCATTTACTCACACAGATACAGTTTATTTTTTCACTCTACTGCTTTTAATGGATGTTCTGTGTATGTATAATTATTTAATTATAGCTATTTTTTAGAGAACAATAAATGGCTTCCTCTCCCTCAAACTCAAAACCAGTAGCCCAAAGTTAAGTCAAACTTCAAATACCTTTAGGTACAATACACAAAATATTAAATAATAGTCTGGCCCTTTCATTTACAATTTAAGAAACATCAAATATTAACTATTAAGTTAATATGAGAAACCTCTAAAAGCAATAAATGAGAAGTTCATAAATCATTTCTCATATTAAGTTAATTAAGCTGTATACTTCAATATATAAAGGTAGAAAAACACCCAAGTTGAAACGTTCTATTTACTGCAACTAAAATATCAACAATAAATGATCCATAGATAAAACTCCAGTAAATTTGTAGGTGTTTTGGAAAAAATATATATAAAAAGAACATTTTCAGCAATAGCTAAACCTTCAGAGCTGACTAGGGGCCCACATCAAGGGAAGAGACACAAGAACACCACTATTATGACCCACTCCCCCTTCTTCCATATCATAAATGCCCTTCCACACCCTGCTTACTATAAATTTACAGTTTTGCACAGGAAAAGTGGTCTGCAACCCTAGGATCTTCTGTAAAACAAGAGCTTTATTCCAGTTTGATTATAAAATCACCACAAGGCAAGGCCAAAAGCCTGACACGTTACGGGAGCATGTGCCCTTAATCATCGGCTAAATATCACATGGTGTTTTTAACTAACATTGGAGTTGGCATACTGTACATTATATTCATTGTATAATGTACTTTGTCCCTGTGGGCAAGCCAGTCAACCAACAGCCATCCCTATGTGGGGCACCGCTGCGCACAAACCCACCAAGCCAACTTCTTAAGCAACATATATTCTCTCTGCTGTCTGTTATATAGGGGGGGCAATGCTCATACCATCGTGCATGCAAGTGCCCCAGCAACACAAAGAACTGCTCCTTCATCTACTAAAAATACAATACCAAAATGCTCCATGCAAACTAAGCGTTCCCTGGGTTGTACAATGTTTCTAGGGGTGTATGTCACCTGTCCCTCTTCTTTACAGTCACAGTATCCTTCAACAGCACCTTCCCCAAATGAGTTTTCCTTTTATATTGTCAGTATCCAGTGCTGCAGCACCTTCCATCCTCCAGCTATATTAAGCTGAACATCCCCTCACCCTCGCTGGCATTCATCCATCCCAGACCATCATGCTACAGGCAGACAGACTCAGCCACAGAACACGTAGCAGTTTTGTGAACATTATTTCAGTTCCTTTTCCAGACCACAGAGCCATATTTATTTTATGCTTGCTTATTAAAGGAAAATTATACCCTCTGGAATGAATTTTTATCCAACAGATAGTTTATTATCATAATAATAGCTACTATTTTGTGATGCTCTGTGTGCCCCCTCAGTGATCACTTAAAAAAAATAATGCAGCTCTAACTGTAACAGGAAGAAGTGTGGGAGTAAAAGGCAGAACTTTGTCCATGCATTGGCTAATGTGATCTAACATGTGTGTGTGCTCTTGGTTTGTTTGCGTGTGCCGTGAATCCATGCCCAGACTAGCAATCTGTGGATTCTGGCAAATGCCAGAGGGGCTGCTGTAAGATGCCACAGGCAGTCACTATTTAATAGGCAGGTGAGGGGGGGGCTGTTTGGGACTCTGTATACTGCACCTACAAGGGCCTATTTTGAATCCCAGTCCAAGCCTGCGTGAATCATATAATCCTGGGGGGGGGGCTTTTAGTACATAAAATGGCAATTTTCTATTTAAGAATACCCAATGGCACATACAGTGGCTTGCAAAAGTATTCGGCCCCCTTGAACTTTTCCACATTTTGTCACATTACAGCCACAAACATGAATCAATTTTATTGGAATTCCACGTGAAAGACCAATACAAAGTGGTGTACACGTGAGAAGTGGAACGAAAATCATACATGATTCCAAACATTTTTTACAAATAAATAACTGCAAAGTGGGGTGTGCTTAATTATTCAGCCCCCTTTGGTCTGAGTGCATTCAGTTGCCCATAGACATTGCCTGATGAGTGCTAATGACTAAATAGAGTGCACCTGTGTGTAATCTAATGTCAGTACAAATACAGCTGCTCTGTGACGGCCTCAGAGGTTGTCTAAGAGAATATTGGGAGCAACAACACCATGAAGTCCAAAGAACACACCAGACAGGTCAGGGATAACGTTATTGAGAAATTTAAAGCAGGCTTAGGCTACAAAAAGATTTCCAAAGCCTTGAACATCCCACGGAGCACTGTTCAAGCAATCATTCAGAAATGGAAGGAGTATGGCACATCTGTAAACCTACCAAGACAAGGCCGTCCACCTAAACTCACAGGCCGAACAAGGAGAGCGCTGATCAGAAATGCAGCCAAGAGGCCCATGGTGACTCTGGACGAGCTGCAGAGATCTACAGCTCAGGTGGGGGAATCTGTCCATAGGACAACTATTAGTCGTGCACTGCACAAAGTTGGCCTTTATGGAAGAGTGGCAAGAAGAAAGCCATTGTTAACAGAAAACCATAAGAAGTCCCGTTTGCAGTTTGCCACAAGCCATGTGGGGGACACAGCAAACATGTGGAAGAAGGTGCTCTGGTCAGATGAGACCAAAATTGAACTTTTTGGCCAAAATGCAAAACGCTATGTGTGGCGGAAAACTAACACTGCACATCACTCTGAACACACCATCCCCACTGTCAAATATGGTGGTGGCAGCATCATGCTCTGGGGGTGCTTCTTTTCAGCAGGGACAGGGAAGCTGGTCAGAGTTGATGGGAAGATGGATGGAGCCAAATACAGGGCAATCTTGGAAGAAAACCTCTTGGAGTCTGCAAAAGACTTGAGACTGGGGCGGAGGTTCACCTTCCAGCAGGACAACAACCATAAACATAAAGCCAGGGCAACAATGGAATGGTTTAAAACAAAACATATCCATGTGTTAGAATGGCCCAGTCAAAGTCCAGATCTAAATCCAATCGAGAATCTGTGGCAAGATCTGAAAACTGCTGTTCACAAACGCTGTCCATCTAATCTGACTGAGCTGGAGCTGTTTTGCAAAGAAGAATGGGCAAGGATTTCAGTCTGTAGATGTGCAAAGCTGGTAGAGACATACCCTAAAAGACTGGCAGCTGTAATTGCAGCAAAAGGGGCTTCTACAAAGTATTGACTCAGGGGGCTGAATAATTACGCACACCCCACTTTGCAGTTATTTATTTGTAAAAAATGTTTGGAATCATGTATGATTTTCGTTCCACTTCTCACGTGTACACCACTTTGTATTGGTCTTTCACGTGGAATTCCAATAAAATTGATTCATGTTTGTGGCTGTAATGTGACAAAATGTGGAAAAGTTCAAGGGGGCCGAATACTTTTGCAAGCCACTGTACTACTGAAAAAATATATTTTTATGAAAATGGTTTATTTGTATGAAGTAGGGTTTTATATATGAGTTGTTTTATACAATATATTTTTAAAGAGACCTGCGTTATTGGGAGGGGGGGTATAACTTTCCTTTAAGACTAAGGTAGAGGGTGCTCCAGTACACTGCAAACCATACACACTCATCAGTAGCTCCACTGGTAGGCAACATAATGCCCATTAACACTTCCCATTCACATCAGCTGCAATGGCCCAAATCACAGTACGCTTGAATATGTTATTGCCCTTGAAGTGAATGGAAAGTGATTCTGGGTGTTTTGTTTAAACTGACAGATATGCTGCATTGCTAGATTAGGTTTTTAAACATGCCTGGTCCCAGAACCAGGTATCTCAGGTAAGTGAATCACTGGGGGGTGCCTAACATTTTGGAATCCATCAAGTGATTAAACCTTTCCTTCTCCTTTAAAATTATGTACAGTTAGTATATAGTATATAGCATATAAGGGGCAGTGTCAAAAAGTCCTAAACATATTCTCAAGTGGGCACCTATGCTAAAGTTGCTTTTTAAGTCACCTGTAAGATATCCACTATTTGTGTTCTGCCCATCTGTTGAAGGAAATCTGCATCACAGTCTTATCATGGTCAAAAAGATGAATTAAATGCAAAGCCAACGTTTTGGATGTTAACACCAATCTTCCCTGTTTTATATATAACATTATGAAACTGGTTGTTTTTATCTTTTTTAGGTCTGTAGCCCACTTCATGCCTTGAAAGAAGAATGCTTGCCTTCCCTGTGCCTTTCCAACTGATGTGGCAACATCCCTTTCCATATTTATTAATTATTTCATATGGTCTTTCATGGAATATTTTGGTAATATTTGCAAATAAAATTCTATGAAAATTTCGGTTTTTGGTTAATTTTTTTAGGTATCCAAACTGTTTTGGCTAGTTATAAATATTATGTTATTCTGAGAGAATGACTTTTAATAACTTTGAGAACCAACATTTAAGTAGATTTTTACAGTGTCTTACCGTTGGTTTGCCAGATATTGCATGGCACACTAAGGTTTATATACAAAACACAAACTGTAGTACCGTAGTAGTATAATAAAAAGAACACAAATACAAGAGTAGTGTAGAAATGATACCTATATTGGCTAACAATAAAAATACATTGCAAGCTTTCGGAGCTCTAAGGCTCCTTCATCAGGCAAAATACAAATGAAAACTGGAAAGGCACAACATTTATACTGTTAGATCAGAGAGAAGAATAAATTAGGAAGTTACAGATACATAGAGATAACTTGTGAAGATAATAAAAGTAATTAAGGTTTATTAGGGTGGGTTGTAAATAGTTCAGGGGTCTGGATTCAGTCAGGTCAGATAGTGTGACATGAAACCTGACCCCAAATTAAGGCCCTGTCTTAATGTGTTGAATAACTCTATACATTTGAATTCATAGATCTTCCTTTCTCGTTCAGTTCCAAATTTCCCTTTTAGAATTAACACCTTCATGTCCTGAAGGCTGTGGTCCTGATTGCAGAAGTGTTGTCCCACTGGTGTATCACACGCTTTGGTCTTGATCTTGTCTGTGATGTTTCATCCTTGTGCGTAGTTTTTGCCCTGTTTCTCAAATGTACATTCCTCCTGTAGGGCACTTAGTACATATGATCAAGTACACCACATTGGAGGAAGCACTTGAATAGCAGTTCTCATTTGTATTTTGCGTGATGAAAGGGCCTTAGAGCTCCGAAAGCTTGCAATGTATTTTTATTGTTAGCCAATATAGGTATCATTTCTACAATACTCTCGTATTTGTGTTCTTTTTATTATTTAAGGTTTATATATGAACACTGGACAAAGCTTTCTCCATGCTTTATTCAGTAAACATCATATTTACACATTTCTATCTTCTGCGGATCATCATCAAGACGTCATCGGCATGTCCTGATAACGAACCCCCAAATCAGTATCAAAATGAGTAGATGTGATACTTGTAACTGAATATTACAGATGTACCTATTAATATATATGCACACAATTATTTTTTATACTTGTACACACAACCCCGCAGTCTTGTGTTTCTATATGTTCATCGATCACCTTGTTTACTTAATAGCCTTTATATTTTACAGTATGGTATACATTATTCACGATAAAATGTATTCGTTTTAGCAGTACAATAAAGAGACCCTGGAAAGTGTGTAAATGGCTCTTTATTAGGAATGGTTAATAGCTATATTGTTCTGCTTAGGAGGTCACAGCAACATCAAACATACAGTGGTAAAGTCATAACATCAAGGAGATGAAGTCCACCTGAATATATGTCCTTCAGAAGAACTTTAGCCGAGTTTGTCCATCACATCGTCCTGGAATTCTTTCATATAAGAGCTTCCTTCTCTTGGGTTGAAATTGTTGGAAATATTGTTTTCCTGTTTTAAAACATAGTACAGATGAAAATCTCTAATGGTCTTGCATGGAACTGATCTTAAAGTCACACCTATTTTTAATATGCATAAATATTGAAATAAACCATTTGGGGGAAGGAGGGGGCTATATCCACTGCTATTTGACATTGAATTATGGATATATTACTCAGCATATCTAAGGAGCAGGGCTGCAATCAGGAACTGCGGGGCCCTGTACAAGTTATTTATATGGGTCTACCCTCAACACAAATGCACAGTACCAAAATTTTTGTTTATGTCCCTTGTGTGTGCTACAGAACGGTCAACTAGCAATTAGGTAGGTTTTGCCATACTCCCACTGAACATCAGAGCAACATATTTTAATCATAATCTATTTCCTTAGAAAAGCTATTTTATATATATTCCTTTTTTTTCCAAAAATTCTACTAGTCCTGCCCATCTATTCTACTTCCAGCTGCCTCCCTTCCTTTCCCAGGCTGTGCAGGGGAGCCAGCAGCACTCAGCAGACCTGCCGAAGATCCAGGGCAGGGGGCTGCATCTCTAGTGCAGAGAGCGCAATCAATAATAACCGAAAAATTTCAGCCCTTTATGTTACCAGGAGCACTTTTTGCCAACTCTGGTACTTTGTCAAAGGGGCTTTTGTGCTCTGAAAAGTTGCATGTTTTGCCCTCCTTTATTTGCTTTGAGTGCTGGTGCTTACTTTTGTTTGGATTGTTTGGGAGGGTGCCAAGGGTGTCCAGGTAAGATTCCTTTTTTACTACTTTGCTGAGCACTGCCACTTGAGACAAGGTTTTTACCTTGCCTCAAGGTAGCAGCCCCCCTGGTAGCCCGGCTGACTTGATAGGAAACTGAAAACTGTCTTTGCTTGTCTGAATACAGGGCTGCAATTGGCTATCACCCTCCTACTGTACTTCTCTCAAGGTCTGTTAGAACACACCCACTACTGATTTGAGACACAGACAGGGACCATGGCGGATCTATGGAGATCTCCAATAAAGGGGCCATTTTTATATTAATAAAAAAGATCATTTTTAGCCCAGAATGAAACCAGCACTATGTAGAATTCATTATTGCCTACAGGATTGGGGTGGATTTTCAGTTATGCTATATGTCTCCTTTAACACCGGAACCTAGTAAATTATTCCCTAAATAAGGGCATTTTAGGCAAGGGCAAAGGAAAACTGAAAAAAATGATTTATTGTGATGATGCTGAAACCTTATAATTTACAAGTAAAAGATTAAAAACATAATAGAATATGCCTACCTCTTGATTTCTCTGCATCTGTTAAGCTGGTATTTTCAGCATTGCTTAAGTCATAGCATACTTTTGATATATGGGCAAGACAAAATGCCTCAGTTCTTTGATTTGGAGTATACAAGGCTCTTGGCTTTTCTGAAGGCAGAAACACAGCATCTGATAATTCCTTTGGGTTGTACATTGGAGTTTGACTTGGCTTTGGGCTAAATAAGTCTGTAAAGAAGCTCTTTTCATTAGGATGCAAACGTTGTGAATCTTGCCTAGTTCCGTGATTACCTTTGGAAAGATGGTACCCGAAATCTTGATTGTAGTCCTCTGCATCTTTAGCAAAAGCTGTAACACCGAAGTTTCCTTTAGAATATAAAGACATATGGGGCTGTGTTTTTTTGGGTTGGTAAGGATTAATGTCACCTTCTGTCTCTGTGTGAAATGAAGACATTGATGTACCCACTCTCAAAAATGAATAATTTCTTCTTTCCACACTGCTAACAACAGGATGGTTTTTACTCAACATATTTGATTCATTTGCATTGGACTGAATAGTTTGTGTCTCCGAGCATCCGAATAGTTCTTTAAAAGAGACACTTTTTGTTGTGGCTGCTGCTAAAATATCTTCATAAGCATTAATGGCAGCTGCGCTGGAGGTCTGACTGTTGCCAAGTGTTTGGCTATTTGAGCTATCATGTATATTATCAGCAGTTACTGGAGCTGGGACATGGTCATTATCCGTCTGTACACAACTGTCTGTTACATGTGACATATCTTGTTCCTGGGAGGAAGCCCTTAACCGATGTAAGGAAGTAATTTCAGTGAAATGCTGGAAAAAATTACAGTATTGCATTAAAATATGCTTCTTGCTAATTGGCTGATATAGGTGAATACACCTTTATCAAACTTTGAACCTTTCAATACATAACCCCATAAGAGTTTAAACTTTTCTGCCTCCTCCTCCTCACTAGTTTGCCTTTAAACTATATGTCATGATATAGACATTGGTATTCTAAGACTATTTGCAATTGGTCTTCATTTTGAATTTTTTGTCATGGTTTTTCATATATTTAGCTTTTTTTCAGCAGCTCTTCAGTTTGGTATTTCAGCAGTTATATGGTTGCTAGGGTGCAACCAGGCAATGATTTGAACAAGAGTTTGAAATATACTGTAAATCATAAAAAAATTGAAGACGCTGAACTTCCCCTTTAAGTTGAGGGTTAGGAAGGGGAGTGGAATGGGCTGCAAGTTAAGGGCTCCCATCTAAGGGAGATCAGATGCTTTAAATAATGAATCTCCTTTAAGTGAAGCAACTCTTCAAAGCTAATGTATTATTATATTTCTCTGATATTCATAGCTTTATGCCTATTTGACATCTAAACTTCCTTATAGAGGCTGACCTGATGACCATACAATGCTGTAGATAACCATTACTGATCAGCAATTACATTTATATTTAATAAGTCTGCTACAAGTTAGAAAAGTAAAAAACAATCTGATTAGTTTCTATGAGAAACCATACTGGTACAAATGCACACCTCATCCTCTAATGATGTACTGTAAAGGGCTTGTAGCTGGGCTAGTTAAGCACTGTATCAGTAATATGTTTTGAAAAAAATCTTTTGCTCTGCTCTTTTGGGAATGTTTAATGTTTTTGTAAAACCTTTAGCACTTTTGAGGGCACATCTGGCATGATTGCCTGCAGCTGTTCCTTCGATCTTGACAGGAGCCATTTTAAGGATGAGCCTTTACGCAGCATCAGCTGAGCCACCATGGGATTAATGCAAGGAAATGCAAGTAAACACTTTTCTTCCTGTTAAATAAAGTGAAGGAGTGAAGATATTGTATATTTATTATGCTGATGTATGGGATCTATCATCTGGAATGTTGGGAATGTGGGGTTTACTGAATAAGGGGTCTTTTCATTATGTGGTGCACCATGCATTAAGGCTACTGAAAAGCATTGAGACAGAACCCAACTCAAAACAGTGCTTAACCTTGTGGAAAGCCTCCAAAAATTCCCAGGCATTCTGGAAACAATATCCCATACCTGTGCTAGAGTACCTTTAAATGTTTTGGGGCATCTTCTGCAGAGATCTGTTAAAAATGACTTATGTGGTCATTTTTTAATGTAAACCACTATTTTCTGATAATATTTGAAGAGACATTGGAGTCATTTACTGTACAAAGGGGTAGGTGGAAGTGCTCTAAGGGCAGTGTGGCTTAGTGCACTAAGGGCCACAGAATCACAGTCCTTTGAGCCCCATACATGAAACCCCCTCCAGCACTACTATATGTTCTGAAGCACTGACAGGCACAAAGGGGACCTGTACGGAATGCCTGCCATAATGCACTTTATAGAGGAAGGCACAACTCTATGTGCTTTGGGGCTCTTACATGAGCTTGTGAATTCCCCTGCAGTGGATATTTTCACCGTAAGGGAACACTTGAGTTAACACAGACCAATCTTTTCTGTCAGTATGTCTTCATTGTGCTGCAGGAAAGCGCAGGACACAGATGGAACACAACTTGATTAATTCATTGCAGGTCAGTGGAGTTTCCCTAATTTTAAACTCTACACTCATTTTTGTCCCTCTCAAGTTGCTCTGCATTGTCACTGCTTGATAAGTAAAGGTGGCCAAATGAACTGATCTTCTCCTGATATGCCCATCTAAGGTGGGTGATATTGTGCTAATTTGCTCACTTAGCCCTAGGGCCAAATGATTGAATTAAAATGGTAGACCTAGACACTGTCGAACTACATCAACGAGCCTGTGCGGTCCCTGATCCAAGGGTAAAATCAAATGTGCCCGATCGAGAACTGGATAATTTTAGGCCAGATGTTAGTCAGGTAAGTTTCAATGGAAGTTACATACAGAGGCGCTGCATTCATGAGGCAAGCTGAGATTGTTGCCTCAGATGGCAACACCTAGTGGGTTAGCAGGGGCGGCAAAAAGCTGCTCCTGGTAACTTTAAGACCCTAGAATTTACCTGGCACAGTTGTACTTTGCCTACACTCTTGTAGTAAGATTAACAGTAAAGCAAAAGGCAAGTACAGTAGTTTACATAATAATATGGTTATTCTGCACTATGCTCCATTTGATTGGAACCTTTAGATCTCTTGACCCTGGATCTGAGGGGCTTTTTCTTTCCGAGGGGCCCCACCTAAACAGGAAGTTTTAGACATTCTACCAGCAGCATTGATAATAACCCTTGATATATTTACATCAGTCAGTTAAATTGGCTTTTGTATTTGAAAATTGGGCACCAACCTCAGAAGGCATGATAGACAGCCAGGATCTATCCAGCCACTTATAGGGGTCACTCTTATAAGACATAAGTGTGTAGTCAGCGATCTTGCGAATTAGCAAGGCGGTTTCCTCTACCCCCGGCATAATAAAAACCTATACATTAAAATAAAATATTTTTTTCTTATATAATACTAGGAAAGGAAAGCAAAGGACAAGTACAATTAGTTTTTTTAGCATATCATAAAGTGATATGTATATTATAAAAAGAGAACCTTTGACTATGAAATCCCCTGGAATTCCTTGCATTTTCTCAGTCTTTGATGGCATGCAAATATCATGTGTATATCTGTTACCCACAAGAACACTGAAGACTTTGTGTGCATGTTAGCTGGCAGCAAGTATATAGAACACTGAAACTATCAGTGGGGAATAGCTGAGATTGTTTTTAGAGTGCTGCAGTACTTCTAGACATGTAGGCTATAGACAGCCCTATTGGTGGGACAAAAAGTTTTGGAATTTTTGGCTGCAGATAACCATTTTTTAACCCACAAAGCTTTTACAGTTCCAGCATTATTGCAGCTGTGCAGGGAGTAACACCAACCTTATTGTGCCAGATGCTTCAAAACAAATACAACAATACATGTACTTGCATGCAAACAGGTTTAAGGGTTTGGCCACTAACAGTGGCTACTGTGTCACTTCCTGCATGCAGCAACTAAAAAGGCATTAGGGCTTGATTCTTTTGGCAATTTTAAATGGTGACCACATGCAACATGCATTACTTTTAGAGAACACATTTAAAAAGCTATTTGCATCTGAATTCAGACTGTTGGTGGGAAGCTAACAGGGTTTCCCAACACAAATAGGCACAGTTGTGTACCAGCCATTAAAAGAGGCAGGATGGTCTCATTTATGAAGTTGGTTTTTAAGCAAGTATCCTAACAAATTACATTAATATGCACTCATCATTTTTATTTTAGATCCCCTTTAAGCGGATACAGCTAAACTGGTCTTTAGAATTTACACAAATTGTATTACCTTATCAACAAACATATTTATAGTTATACCTTTACTTCCAGTTCATCAGGCTTTGAAGCTAATGGAAGAATTGATGCATAAATTAAGGCCAGACTATTTAGTACATTTCCAGAAAGACTGTATCTGAAATATAAATACATAGATATCTTTAGGTTATGAATTACATTTTCATTTTTATTGAAGGGGCAAAGAATACCAATGTATTGTGCTTTATCTTAATACATAACTTTATGCACTACCTACCACTGAGGTTTCCCACTTATATGAACATTACTCCCCACTTTGATCAACAGTAACTCCACAAGTCCCTCCTTTGTATATAGAAGTTTAAATATATCAATTTGGCACCTGCGTCTGTTCAAATCATGCTCAATGAGAAACAGAAATGTACTTACCTATGAGATGTGATTGATATAATGAATTTAATAGAGAAAAATTGAGCATGTGTGTGTTAATTCATCACCTTTCGATACGGATCAATGAATTAAAATCTCATTTTCTTGATGATTTTTGTTTTTATTGTAAATAAATATGTTTAACATGATGAATTAAAAGTTATGTATTAAGATAAAGCACAAAAATATCCTTTTCGACTACATTTATTAAGTAGGGTGGTATTCACCTTGTGCAATCTCTTTCAACTAGCTTACTGTTTGTTGGTCTCCTTTTTTGTTAAAATTGCAAAGAATACCAAGACAGCTAATAGGATAAGATTTTTTTTTTTATTTAATTTTTTATGCTTTGTATTGGTTGCAAATGCCGATCCCAAGCATTCCAGATAATAATAAATATATTCGATAAATAAAACTTTGGTTGTGCATGCAATTATAATAC